>NW_022681455.1:53500183-54810177 GCF_009764315.1 Trachypithecus francoisi
TGCAGCTAAAATAGTAATAAATGTGAAATCCACAGTTTTAGCTGCTTATTTTAGAGCACAAGCATATTTCTATCTTAAAATGAGAATGGAAAAATACATTTCGATGTGGAATTTCATTTTATCACAAATGTGCTTTGAATGTCTCTGTGAATTGAGGAGTATTTGTAAAGCAAATGAAGTAAGAAAGGCACCTACTGAAAAGATCACTAGAGGGCACTATTATCTAACTTCCAGAGGAAAAAGCTTTTAGTGTGGATAAAGAAATGTTATTAGCTCTAAAACAGACTCAAGATGGCATTATTTGATTCCTCTGTTTTATAGATGAGACAATTGAGGTCCAAAGGGAGGAAATAACTTGCTTAATATCATACAAACACCAGTTGTAGAGTCAGAACTAGAACCCCAATCACATCATGATTCTGCACGAAATCAGACAGACCCAGACTTTCCTATACACTTACGGAAAATGAGAGGCTCTTTTCCACTGGGGTTGCCCAGCTACTGTAATGCATGCCTGGCGTTGCTGGAGCTGCTGGATAGGGCTGGGCACTGGGGGAGTGTCCCTATGGAGAAAGCCTGCCTGAGAGTGAACCCGTTATAGTGGAAGGTGTAAGCCAGGAATGGGGAGACGGGACTTGAGAGCATTTGAGCCAATAACTTGTGCCTGAAGCTAGTGCCACCTCTTGGACGTTTCTGTGATACAAGCTGGTAGATTTTCTTTTTATCTAAAGCTGGTGGGTATGGGAGTTTTCTATCGCTTGCATCCAAAATTTCTGAATGTGCCAAGTGTGTCTACTTTGCAGAAAGACCAATAGTATTCAAAACACATGGCTTTATGTTGGACAAAGCCAAAAAAGGTTCTGGGAAACTCACCAGGACTGTTTGAGAGGTGATAAAAACATATGAAGAGCTTCTCATGTTTCATTTTCTAGAAATTTTAGATCCTAAGTCATCAGTATGATTGTTTTTCTCTGCTGACTTCATTGCATTCTTGGAAGGCTAAATTATTTCAAAGGAGACTATTAAGAAAATGTGTGTTATATACTGGTAGAAAGGAGATGCAGGTTGTGTCATCTTTAGTACAATAGTGTCGTCACACTCTCCAGGGGTAGAGTAGGGAGCGAATATGGCTTGCCTCAACAGTTTATGTCCTTCGCTTTTATGTACATCGCCTTATTTCCACCACATAGCAAATCGGTGAAGTGTTCTCGTATCTATTCCACAGATGATATAGAGACAAAGTCTAAAGTCACCCAGCTAGTCTGTATAAATATTAGGATTGGAACTCAGTTCTGTACTTTTGCTTTTATGCTAGAAGAACTTGTATCCTGTCCCAACTCAGTGCTGATAAACTTCCTAGGAACTTCAGAACGCATCACTTTTGATTGAGATGTTGGCTTTTAAACTGCTTTCATTTGCCATGATGGAAGTGTAATGTATTAAAAGGGCATAAAAGTACAGTTTTTCAACACATTCACCACACTATCATATGGTTTGGCTGTGTCTCCACCCAAATCTCATCTTGAATTATAGCTCCCATAATTCCCACAGGTTGTGGGAGGGAGCTGGTGGGAGATAATTGAATCACGGGGGCAGTTTCCCCCACACTGTTCTCATGTTAGTAAGTCTCAGGAGAGCTGATGATTTTATAAGGGGTTTCCCCTCTGGCTTCTCATTCTCTTTGCCTGCTGCCATGTAAGACGTGCCTTTTGCCTTCTGCCATGATTGTGAAGTCTCCCCAGCTGTGTGGAACTGTGAGTCCATTAAACCTTTTTCTTTATAAATTACCCAGTCTCAGATATGTCTTTATCAGCAGTGTGAAAACGGACTAATACACTAGTTTTTGCTCAGCAAAGTTTCTTTTCTTCCTTCCTCCTTTCTGAACCAGTTTAACCCACATTTTGCTTCTGTCTGAGGCATAACAAACCCAAAATGTGTAAACTGCTCTCATCTTAAGTGTACAGCCCAGTCATTTTTAAACATCTTGATATCCATGAATCATCACCCAGATTGAGATATAAAACATGTCTAGCTACCTAGAAGTTTGTCTATTTGGTACTTGTTCATTCCATCCAGAGGTAACAGGCTGGAGTCCAGTGGCATGATCACAGCTCACTGCAACCTCGATTTCCCGGGCTCAAGTGATCCTCCCACCTCAGTTTCCTGAGTAGCTAGGACCACAGGTGCACACCACCACATCCAGCTAATTTTGTTTTGTAAACATGGGGGTCTCATTGTGTTGCCAAGGCTGGTCTTGAATCCCTGGACTCAAACGATCCTCCTGCCTGGGCCTCCTAAAGTGCTGATTACATGAGCCACTGCGCCCAGCTCATGGTTCTCTTTAATGCATCTTCCATACTTAGATTTGTAATGTTTCATTTCATAGAATATTGAGAGTAAAAATGGGCTTACTTTAGGGATTATCTAGCCTATCTCAGCCTCTGCTTACCAGGAAAATACGATAGTGAGGAATGTATCTTTCCCAGCCAAGGTTGCCCACCAGGGCCTCCTCACTTCCCGTCTAGTCCTTACCAGTTCCTCTCTGTTATGGACTGAATGTCTCCCCAGGTCCCTGTGTGGAGGCCTAACCCCTAGTATGAGGGTATTTGGAGTTGGGGTCACTGGGAGGTAATTAGGTCATGAGGGTGGAACCCTCATGAATGGGATTTGTGTACTTAGATGAGGAGATACAAGAGAAATGATCTCTCCAACACATGGTGATGCAGCAAGACAAACATCTGCAAACCATGAAGAGCGCTCACCAGGAGCCAAGTCTGCCGGTGCCTTGCTCTTGCACTTCCAGCCTCCCTAACAGTAACAAATGTCAGTTGTGTAAGTCACTCAGTCTGTGGTAGTTACAGCAGCCTGAACTAAGACATCTTCTTACACTTCCATAAACATCACTTGGCATGTACTTCCAGAATTGCTTATAGGGAATGTTAAATATTTATACGAAAGCATAACGGAGAGAAGACAGCAGCAGATAGAACTCAGTGGCTTATCTTCAGGGAAAGCAGGGGAGCCTTAACCTAAACAAAAAGCTCATTAGCAGGCCCTCTGAAAGCCATGCAACTGAGCAGCTTATTTACAGTTCTGAGAAAGACTCCCTCATCTAGCCAAGCTCTGAAAGGCCCTAGCATCACAGGTCCCCTTCCCCCGGCCTCTTTCCTCCATGTCAAGCACTACAGTGGCTTGAAGGACACTTACTTCCACATTTTCTCTTCACAAGACTTCAGGTCCCTGAGAAACCTTCCAGCTCCTCAGAATATGGCCCATAACACATCCGGGATTTCTACGTCTCCTGGCTCATTTTTGTTTTGGGTGGTGGTTTAGAACGAGGCATCTAAGGCAATGGATTTTCCTTCCATTTCTGAACTGGAAGGCTCACAGCCTCAGAGATGAGCCGAGCAGCAGAGGCATCCTGGGACCAAGAGGAAACTTCTTATTCACACACGGGACCAGATGGGCAGAAAACTAGTCTTTAGGTTAGCAGCAGGTTAAGTAACAATCAATTGTATCCCAAGTTAGGATCTGAAGGTCTGGGCTTGGCCACAGGTATTTCTACCAAGGAGAAAACACTTTTTGCTTGCTTTAAGATTTATAGTTCTGTTCCTAAAAATCCCAAATTCTCAGCTGTGTTCACATGGTAAAGCTCATGAGAGCTGTGAGGCTTACATTCTCTGTCCTGGAGAAAGAAGACCACTATCTGGTCTTTAATAAGAGAAAATCTAGACATCTCACATTAGACTTAAAAACAAGTGTTATTTGAGACTTAGTGTTGATCTGTCCATAGGTCAGGTAGAGAAAGTCCTTATTAGCAAATCCACAGCATCAGCATCGCCGGGGAGCTTGTTAAGAAATGTGGGCCCCACCCCAGACTTACCAAGCCAGAATAACACCCCAAAGAGATTTGTATGTAGACTACAGTTTGATAAGCACTGCCCTAGGAACATTCAAATAAAGAAATTAGAGCTCTGAGAAAAGTGTGTTGCTCAGATGAACATTATTTCATGAACCGTGTGTGGGGGGCTGAACACTGATCCAAAGACAGGAGTTGAAGACAGCTCTCTGTAGGACTTGCTGACTCACAGTCTAAGTATCTCCTGCTTAGATTGCGGTGTGCACACAGCACCCAGGTTACTCAGCATTCATTCACCATGTCCCCACTGACCCAGCACAACAGCAGTTGGGAGTGAAAAAAAAAAAAAAAAATCTTTCAGTGGCCCAGCAGTCAATTCAGTCACACTTCAAGTTCTGTCTCCCCACAGGGGTTGATAGCGACCAGCAGAGATAAGGCATCTGTTTGTCTTCATCACTATGCTTCTTTCTAGAAACGTCTGAGGTCGCAATGATGAAAAAATAATTTCACGGTATTTGGGTTAATTACAAAAACCAAACTCTCCCACTATTTGTTGAGCTGTGGAACTCACACACATTCAAAGGTTTCTGAATGAATGCTAATTCCATTCTTTTATTTCCTCATACCACAAACATTTTAATTTATCTGCCTTTTCACAACCTGATTTACCCAAGCAAATTGCAAACGAAAACCAGGCATTCTTTAATCATCCAAAGTGCGTGTATAAAATATAGAACAAACCCTCGTATTTAAACATAAACGGGTAGCTGAAGCAGCTTTATTGCAATCTCTTCAAGTTAGCATATTACAGTTTAAATATTTATGCCTGTAAAGGTCTGCATAATCTACAATACAGAGTTATTTTAGAAGCAGTTAAGACTTAACTAATTGAAAAAAACCAACAAAACGTCAACGCAAAGCTGTAACAATTATCTGAAACTTATTTACAATTAAACATTTAGGGTCCTGATTTACAGAACTCAGTGCCTTTCATGATTTATTGATGAGTTTTACAGAGAAAGTAAGCAGTATGTAGAATATTCCCCAGGTAAAATCTGGAGTGAATGGCTTTTAGAGCAAAGTCTATCAATATGCTTAACTAAAAACTAGAGTAACAAAACTGTATGCAGCAGCAATCAGAATAACAGGCCACAACAGAAGAACTAATGCCATTTTTGACAGTATCCTTTGTATGTATAGGAAGAAAAATGATTGCCATCCCCCACCCCCGCTGCCAACTTTTTTAATTAAAAAAAAAAAGTCCTTAATAATCACTACATGTGAATTCTGGGTAATAATCTCCTTTCTTCCCACAGAGCTGTGTTTAAACTTAATTCCTGCATCAGCAAATTTAAACAAAGAAAAGTTCCTTTGATAACAGCCATCAGAGTTCAATGGGTATTTATTCAGAGGGGAAAGCTTGGGGCAAGGTGACCAAGTGGTTAACTATTCCAATTGCAAAAGAGACATCATAGGTAAGGTGCTAGAAACCCAAGATTACCCTTGAAGCACTTAAGTGGATTCAAGTGATTTAATGTACACAACAAAGGAAATGACAAAGGAAAATTAATGAAAGTGTTTTTAAAGAGAAAAATTGCAACAAATCAGGTCCCAGGTAGTCTTTAAAAGAACAAAAATTTACAGTAAACATTTTAACTCTGGAATGCAAGTATTGTACAATTACCAGTACATTACATTTACAAAACTGCTTAGACAATAGTTGCTCCAAAGTAAGAATTTTAAAATGTACAAGCCAGTTCACGATGACTTTAGATATGTTATTAAAATACATTGTTAATCAAAAATACTTTACTATGTACATGTACACTGTATAAACTCTAGATTTACCTACCAAAGAAAGCCTTAATCAATTTCTGGTTCACTGGCCCAGTACAGTTCTATCATTTGGTCTTCATATCATACACATGGGCTGAGAGGCATAGTACTGCCGTCAGTTCGTCAATAAAACAGTAACGCATTTTTCTTTCTGCAGCACGTCTAGTTGGATGAGTCAGTTTTACTTCCACCATATTTTACTTTCCTAAATGCTGATCCAAGTAACTCTGGGCATTCACATAATTCATTTGCAATTTGGTTACACTTCAAAATAAGGCTATAATTCATTTCATCGGTTATGACACTGTCTTGCTTGTAGTCAGGATGGTTTGCGATAAACTCCCTCATCCATCTGGCAACTGTCATTAGTTCTCCTGTGGGGTGGGGAAGCGAAAAAAAAAAAAAATTAAAACCACAGAAGTTTTTTTTTAATAAGTTGATATTTAGTGGTCAGCATAAACGCAATTCTGGAGAGAAATCACTGTGTCCTTTTAGTGTAGCCGCATGGCAGGGGGTGGGAACATCTTTCATAGCGTTTGAAGAAGTCCTCCTGGGCAGGAATTCTAGGTTGCGGGCAGGCAATGAGAACACATACATCCAGTTTCTATGGTACCTGTTAGAGGCCCCCCATATGCCGACACTGCTAGCTCTTAAGGGACAGGAGCCAGCACAGGTGTACAAGGGCATGTGTCCTCTCGTTTGGCCAGAGGGCTAGGACTACAAATGCCGAGACTGCCTTAGAGGACTGTAGGGTCCCTTGAGCGATCTTTGATGAAAGAGGTGGAGAGAATGAAGAACAGTAAGTAGAGTGAATGAAGAGGGAAATTGGCAGTATACCATTTGAGGGTTGAGGTGGGGTTCTACGGCTATCCTTTGTGACTCCAGAAAGTATACAGAAGCCTCAAGTTAAATACAGATGCCATTACCATTATTGCTGTCACTTTATTAACAGCTGACAGCTCCCTTGTGCCAAATACTGTGTTAGGCACTGTAAATGTAACCTTAAAGCTAATAAAGAAAGGGGATTCTCAGGAGCCTCATTGTATGTACAAATGCAGGCTGAAGAACAGTTCAGCTTATTTAACTTACAGAGTTCCTTATAAAAGAGCGCATGATGATGTACAATCAACACAGTTGGACGTAAATGGTAAGTAAACAACCCAGATACCATTTCATCATCTGAGATGACAGTGATTTGAAGATGCACCCCTATTTTCTGAACTGATAAGAAAAAAAGCACTGCTAATCTAAATTATGTGTCAAAGATTAAAAGGTGAATACAATTGCAGAGATATGAAAATGTGAAACAGTGTGCATGAATTAAATACGGCATTATTTTAAAAGACTTTAAGAAATTGAACATTCTAAGATTGTACCGTTCTGTCTACTTTATGAGATTAAGAAAAATAGGTATCATACCAGATGCTCTCTTCTTAATTAGCTTTAGGTAGTTCAGAATACTACATCTGGTGTCCACATCCACTTCCATGTTTTCAAGGTAAGAGTTCAGAATTGGGATCAGTCCAGGAAACACACCTTCCTACAGGAAGCAGAACACATTATGAACTCCCTGCCGGCGGATGTGCACAGCGAGGCATACTGTACAGGGCCACCCTCCTACCTTCCCATTGATGATGGTGTCTATGCTCATGAGGGTGTACTCCTCTGCAGCAAGCTCTGTGCTGTTCTGGGCCTTGCCACAACCATCCACCACTGCGTTGCCACCTGTCGGAGAAGAGGGTCAGGGGAACTTTAGCAGCTTGCAGCAGCATAAGCTGACGTTAGAAATCGAAGATAATGTAATACCTTTGCAAATATCTTTCCTGAAATAAAACATTCCCTGCAAGACAGCATCTCGTTTCTGTGCTGCCTTCATGTTCTCATCAACCTAAGGGAGAAAAAGAATCACGACTAAGTCAAAATATTCTTGATCGGACATACAAGTTGCAGCGCCTTCCTCACTTTTGCAATGAGGACTCACTCCCTTAGGGATTCTACGTTCTGCTCAAATGCTTCCCAGTGGGAGGAACAGGCTTTTTATTTACGTGAGGACTGTGTCACTCAATCATGGATTGGTATGTGATTTTTTTTTAACTAATCAGGGAATTTTAAGAGAAACGTAAAACCCAAAACTTATATTCACATGGAATGTATTTCAAAGCACCTCTGTGACTGAGGCTTGCAATAGATATACAGTGTTGGGAGGGCAGGTGGCTGGTTCCATTTACATAGCAGTGTCTCACCAGGAGTCCCAGGGTAATGAAGGCAGAAGGCAGGACTAGAACCCAGTTCTTCTTCTTCTGTTTTTTTGAGATGGAGTCTCGCTCTGTTGCCCAGGCTGGAGTGCAGTGGTGTGATCTCAGCTCACCTCAACCTCTGTCTCCTGGGTTCAAGTGATTCTTCGTGCCTCAGCCTCCCAAGTAGCTGGGATTACAGGCCTGCACCACCACACCCGGCTAATTTTTTTTGTATTTTTAGCAGAGATGGGGCTGGTCTCGCACTCCTGACCTCAAGTGATCTGCACGCTTCGGCCTCCCAAAATGCTGGGATTACAGGCGTGAGCCACCGCGCCTGGCCTATAACCAGGTTCTTCTAAGTTGAATGCTCTTCCCCTGCTGCCTCGCCATGGGGGTTTTGCCTCCCCACTATAGCGAGGAAAGGCAAAGACAGTTCATAGGTTGTCGTATCTGGAATAAGGTTACAGCCCTCTGAAGGGCAGAAGATCACTGCTTTTTGCCTACCTGGTGGCTCTGGACATGTAGACTCACTCATGAAACCGAAAACTGTTTCATTTGTGATTCTCTACATCTCCAATGACTTTTTAAGACTCTCAAAGCAGAATTTTAAAAACTTTTTAGTAGTAATCCCTTATTTTCTATAATGAAATCTTATGTGGGACCTCAGTATATACAATAGTGACCAGTTAGGCTGATGTGGGACAGATGGTACATAAGCTCTCTTGATTACCAACTCTCTTCCCATATTCATTATGCGGGGAGTGCGATTGTTATGGTTTCATTTTTGAAGAGACACACAGGACCTTCTGAACAATCTAGATACTCTAGGAGCACACTCAAATAAATAGTATAAATTCCACCATGGCTGTGAACATCTGCTTTCGTTACTAGTATTTGTTTCTTTTTTCCTTAGTCTTGAAAAAAGTTGATAATGACCACTTCTAATTTCTGCTTTTATGACTTCCTTTCAAAGTAGATTTTATTTTGTTCTTTAGATTCTCAACTACTTAGATTCAAAATCTTTGTTTTAAGACATAATTTTTCCTTACACACCAGCTCTGCCAGCAACCTACTGTCTTTCACTTTCCTACACAATCTGTAATTCTAGTTTTGGCGAATCTAAAAGCTACTAGGAAAGACATTTTTAATTTCCAATGTTAAATTTCTCCAGAATCTCTCTTTAGTTTTAGTGGGAACGCATGCTCTATTGTGTCTACTTTTGAGAAGTGAAGATTTTCTTTATTTTTTGTGAGTCTTACTCATGGCATCTGAAAAAAGATGTGGGATGAGATATGTAATACAGGCCATACAACCAAGCTTATTCACCGTGCCATTTAACTCCCCCATGGCCCTTCCCATCCTTTGATTATATAGCCTGTCAGTTACTAAGTAACAGGCAAGGTACTCTGCTAAGTGGTTTACCTCATTAATCTCACATGGGCTTACAACAGCCTACTTATCCCCCTCTGGGATACATGTGGGAAACTGAGGCACTGAGAATAAGTAACTTGTCCAGGTTAAAAGCCTACTAAGTAGTACCAGGGATTTATGCATTTAGTTCTCACATCAAAGCCACATATTACCCATCACACTAAATTCTTTTCATGTTACATTTCATGGTACAAAAAGGACCACAGCTTTCACATCTTCTTGGAAGAATATATAAAACTACTTTCTCTATCCCATTTAATAATTTCTACCTCACATTTTGCCTGATATTGCTTTGCCATTCCTGCTATCACTCCAAAAAGTCACTATGCAGTTCTTCTCAGCATCTGTCCTTGTTCTAGGTATATCTTGTGCAAACTGTGTTGTTGCTATTTTATATTATCTGGTTTAGCTGTTTAATAGGATACAGTTTAGTCTATTCAAATTTGTTTTCATTTTATTTTCACCATTTTATGTTCTGTAGGCTATTGTTTCTTCATTCCCCTGGCCCCACACCCAATTTTGTGGCACTGAAATGTATTCCTGGTTCATTTTACCACCCTTTTAGCCAGCAAGTTTAGGAGTAATAAATCCTGTTTCTATACTATTAATAGTTTTCCTTACTTTTAAAGAGGTAGTTTTGAAATTATAACTCTCTAAGTGTCAAGCACTAATGAGTATCTGCCATTCATCTCCCTCCATATCCCCTTACTAGGTGCCATGGTTTGAATGTTTGTGTTCCCTCAAATTCATACACTGATGCCTAATGCCCATTGTGACAGTACTAGAAGGTAGGGCCTTTGGGGGCGACTGGGAGGACCTCCTTTGGGATGTCATGAAGGCTCTACCCTCATAAATGGGAGTAGTGCTCTCGTAACAGAGACACCTGAAGAGCTAGTTAGCCCCTTCCACCATGTAAGAACACAGCAAGAAGGCACCATGTATGAACCAGACAGCAAAAGCTCTCACCAGACACTGACACTGCCGGTGACTTGGTGACTTGATCGTGGACTTCCCAGCCTCCAGAACTGTGAGCAATACATTCCCGTTGTTTATAAACCACCCAGTGTAAGGTATTTTTGTTACAGCAGCCCAAACAAACTGAGACACTAGATAAGACTTCTGGCATACTTTTAGCCCTAACTTGATCCATTCAGTTTTGTTAGAATCACCCAAAATTTAAAGAATAATTTGGATGAGAAGATAATTCTGTGGTTGTTAATTCTTTACTTCTCGAGATTCTGAAAACTTCTTTCCATCCAGCATTTAATGTTGCAAATGAGAAGTAGTATCAGTTGATTTTTTCCCCCTTGGCAGGTCTCCTAATTTTTTCTCTTATCCAGACAGTTAATTTTCTCTTTGAAATTAATAAATGCCTACATTTGAGTTAAGTATTTGTCTCATCCTTAAGGGAGACTTATTAAGGAAAAATTCTATTATTTCCTTGATTATTGTATTTTATATCTTTTCTATATAAACTATTCTCCTCTTCTAAATTATTACATAAACATTGAATTTTCTAGAGTTTTCCAGGCTTCAGGTTTTCTATAATTTCCATTTCTTCACCATCCTGCTGGGATTAATCTTAATTTGGTCTTCTAAATCACTACCTTGGATATTCAACAACATCTCCTCTACTGGTGAGAATACTCACCATTAAATAAGCACCATCTATAATGCTTGTTTGATGGATGTGACTGAACCTCTGTAGAATTTGTCTGAGGCCACTAATTAGAATTCCTTTAAGAACTCTTTCCAAAGCTGAGCATGGTGGTTTGTGTCTTTAATTCCAGCTACCTGGAAGGCTTGGCAGCAGGAGGATCATTTCAGCCCAGGCGTTCGAGACCAGCCTGAGCAACATAGTGAGACCCTGTCTCTTAAAAATTAAAAATAATAATAATAATTCTTTCCAGTTTCTTATCTTTTTTTTCAAGAGATGGGATCTAGCAATGTTGTCAGGGCTGCACTGGAATTCCTGGATTCAAGCAATCCTCCTGCCTCAGCCTCCTGAGGAGCAGAGATTATAGGTATGTGCTGGGCCCAGCTTACTTCCTTGAAGTAACTAAGTTTCACTGAACAGAGTATACCCTTGCAGGACCAGTTGGGCCCTTCTCTTTAAGGCTGTTAATTGTTCTCAATTTTCTGTTGCCTTCCAGGCATCTACTCTTATTTATAAGCAAAGGCTTAGACCGGTAGCTTACATGCAATCTCTCTTAGATGGATTTGGTCTCCCCAGTAGGTAGGCATGAGGGCAATGTGGGCCCACAGAGTTCTATGAGTGATCTTTGGTCTGGGTGTGAGGAGCAGGCAGGGATGGGCTGAGAGCCTGACTTCCTTCAGAGGGTGTGGGGATGGGCACAGTCTGGCAAACCCCTTATGGAGGAAGGAGATGCCCTAGGGGCAGATGCTGGAGCTAAGCAGTTTCATTCCTGCTTCCATGTTTGCTGTGACAGGACTGCCCTACTTCTCCATTCTCTGGCCCTAAAACCCTCAACCAGGAGCTCCTGTGGCAGGGCCCTCTCTGTTTAGCAGTTTTTTCCAGCCACTCTCTGTCAAGAGGAACCCTGGCCCAGAAACCAAAGGCCTTCACCTCCTCAGCTACTGCCCCACGACCCACAGCTCTGCTCCCTCATCACCTGGAGTTGTTCTCCTGGCCAACCGCTCCCAGAAAGCTTGGTTTTCGGTCTTCTGGGGGGCTGATGGACTCCAATTTTTGTTTTTCTGACAGTCCAATCCCATCCAAATTCTTCAGAAACATCTCAAGTTCAGTTCTACTGAGAATACTTTTCCCGGCATTCCAGCATTTACACTTTCCCTCCCCATCCTAATTTTAACATTGTAATCAACCTGGGATTTTGTGGTGGATAAAATCAATGTGTGGGACTACTTCTAGCCATCAATCATCTTGAATGGAAAGTGTCTAGAAATTAAGCTTAGGTTTAAAAGAAAATAAAGAATAGGGCTGATGGAGAAACGTTTTGTTGCAAAAGGTAAAAAATTCCAAATGAAATCAGGTTGTAAAAAAACAGCATATATAAATAAATGTATCTACAGATAGATCTATACCCATCACCATAAAGAAACGTATCCTTACCTTTGACAGTGGAATGAGAAAATCCAATTTGTAGGAAAGGATGACTCTGGTGAGCAGTACCACAAACACCACATAGGCAGAGTTCTCAAAGTCTGTTAATTGCACCTAGACAAGCAGAAGCTCAGAGAGGTTACGAACCAACTACATAAACATGCTCTTCCCTGACCCAGGCCCCTCCTTAGATCATTTCATTCCCAAGCCATCTCCTAATTCCCCATCTGGGTCTGGAAGCCCTTTGCCCACATCTATTCTCAGAAATCAACCCTCCATAACTTGGACTGACTTGTTACCATGCACATACTTAATTTTTATTTTATATTTAAGAGCCTTCTGATAGCAGCATCAGAAGGGTGATGAACAGCTGGCGAAAGAGTACTTTTGAATCAGTTCTTGCTGATGCATGTGTCTTACCTCCATGGGTCGAAATTCTACTCTCCATCCGATATCTGAGTTTGGAGGAGGGGGCTTAAATCTCATTGTCTGCCAATTTGTGGACTGAATATTCTATGATACAAAAGCACAGAAGAAAACCAACTTTTCATACATCCAGGAAAATGTTAAGATGATCTGATATTTAATTAGGAAAGAAGACTGCTCACTGTCCATACCAAATTTCTTCAACTGACAAAGACAAAAAGGTACAATTTAAGATTTTCTTGGAGTGTGCTCTTTCAGGAAAACAAAACAGCAAGTGTTTAACAAAAGCTAGAGGCCCTATCCCTGCAAGCTTAATCCCACCCAGCTCCTACTCCCTACCTCCCACCTAGGGGGCAGCAGCTGAAGAGCCACGGGGCCCCCACCTTCATCCCTGAGAGTTTTAGGAGCCCGCCTGCCATTCCAGGTGACACTGGACACTTTCATCCGAGAACCCTGTCACACAACAGTTGTTTCCTTTCTTCCTCCTCTCCTGGGAATGCTGCTGCTTCAATGACCCCAGAGCCTAAGAAGGGTAGCTGTTTCTCAAGACATTGAGAGAGAGTTCTTTCTTGGCCCTAACCATCTTGGGATCTGATGGCAAGACGGGAAGGATTTATATCTTTGTGAGTTTGGTGGGGGAAAGAAAGCGGATATAGGTGGTATTTCAAAAGGTATATATGTCAATGTCTACATATAACATGACACAGAAATAAGCCTACAAGAAGCCTATCTACAAAAAAAAAAAAAAAAGGTGGTATGTCTGAAGCACTGAAATAACTGATGAGGTTATTTTTTGTGTAGTGTATGAATTTTTCACCACTAGGCAAATAAGAAAATACTGAACAACAGCAAAAAAATATAATAAGTGAGATAAACAGTAAGAATCGTAAAATAAAGAGTACTTGAAACCAATTTTTCATTTGTTCAAGTTCTTTTCTGCACTGGGTAAATGAAAGTCTTACGAAATTTCTTTTGTATTCTTCACAGGTACAGAAAACTGCCTCCCCATGTTGGTTTGTGAAGTGAAATGCATATAAAACAGAGGATTCTAGACTCTCAGAAGTCAATAAATAAATAAATAAAAACAAAACTGAGGAGATACCTCAAAATGGTCAGACTCATTAGCATCATCCAGGTGTATTTTCTCTTCAAACAGTGTCAGTGGGTCTCTAATAAAGAGATGAGCAACATGCTGGGCCAGGAGATGATCAATGCCTGCAAAGAGAGATCATATGGGAACTCACTGCAAAACGGGAGATACCACTTCCTCTTAGTCCAGGAAGATGACAGGATAGCTCAGGAAGATTGAAGAAAGGGTGTCTAGAAGCTTGAAATAGCTGGTTTGATTAGTATCCTCACCTCGCCCAGTATTTTATCCTGCGGACACTGCAGAAATGTCAGCGTCTTATTCACTACTTACACAATGCCTGCTGGGGCACTGGTGTGGACCTACACACAGACCTCCAAAGTAAGCTCCTTTTGCTAAAAGTCAAGAAGATCTCACAAGTATTTGGAACCTGAAACTTTAGGAACAAGCAGCCTCATAAGGAAAGTTAAAGACTTCACACTAAAAATAGAAACCAGACCAGGAGTCAGCAAAAAAGTGTATAAGAGCTTTGAAGAACTAAAGGCGTACAATTAAACTCAGAAAGATGCAGTGGGAACCCACCTTCCTGCAACAGCTGTTCGTAGATCTCTTTATCTATCGTCAAGTCGATGTCATTATATTTCTCACCACACTTAGATAAATAGCTGTCTATTGAGTCATATCGGGATTTACTGATCCTATAGTTACTGTTCTTCAATGG
The DNA here is from genome assembly GCF_009764315.1 of Trachypithecus francoisi. Taxonomy (NCBI): domain Eukaryota; kingdom Metazoa; phylum Chordata; class Mammalia; order Primates; family Cercopithecidae; genus Trachypithecus; species Trachypithecus francoisi. The sequence continues at coordinate 53,514,863 of NW_022681455.1, forward strand.
CTAAAGATTAAAAATATATATAAATGAATATGCTATATAAAATGAGTTGAAAATATTTTTATATATGATAATTATATAAAAACCTCAACATAAGATACAGAAAAAAAGTTAGTGAGCCCTAAAAAGTATTATTAAGGAAAATTATATTTTTTAAAATCTGAAGGTAATTTAAATATTCTTTTTTCTAGTATGATTTAAATATACTTTTTTCTTTTAAAAGCAGATCACTTTCATTTTTATTAAGCTAGGGAAAATAAATGCTAAGGTTAAAAGCAAATAAATCTATAATGTAAGATAAACCTATCAAAATAATTTATCCTTTAAAGTTTATTTCTACTTAGAAAGTATGTTCAACAATTTATGAACAATTACATGAAGACCAGAGCAGCAGTAGTATAGCCCTGGTTAAGAATATCAAAAACACTTATGAGGACTCCTTTAAAAACACCCCTGTTCAGGTCCCATCCTAGAGATTCTTATTTAGTAGGTCTAGGATAGGGTCTCGGTGTCTATGTTTAAAGATTTCCATGGGTGGTTCTGAGGCACACCCCTTGCTGGAGAGATGCAAGGGTTACTTTACAGTTCAACATGCAAACAAGAGGTGCCATCTCACCCTTATTAGTCAATGCCTAACCTTTTACATGAAAAAAGAATCTCTGACACAAATTATACTTTCCACGGCAGAAAGCACCATATACAAAACACTCACGTGGCACCCAAAAGCCTTTTGGTAAAAACAGCCATCAGCACTTCCAAAATATAGAAAAATGGCACTACTAATTTTAAATGAAGCTAAAACAAATACAGACATCAACATATGATAAAAATTAACTCCCAACCTAGACCAAATCTTTTTCCTCACTTCAGATAAAAATTTCAGGGAGACATCCTGAAACCTGAAATTGCAAGTAGTTACAAAAGATCCATTTTTACCTGCTTGATTTAAAAGGGCTATTAAGGAACAATAATTCCCACCTCCAGTCCTCTCTCCTCCCGAGTTCTATCATCTACAGATGCAGAAATCACTCCCCAGCGACAATCGATGTCTGACACATAGCCTCGGTAAAAGGGAGATGCAGCACTCAAAGCCATCTAAAAACAAACAAAAGTCAGCTGCAAATTCAAAGTGTCACTTACATGCTAAAAAAAGCTCCATGCAGTTATATTTCTGATAAAAAATAATCAGTTTATGCAACTCATACAGAGCTCCACCACACGTAGCTGTGCCTATCTTACAGTGAAATATACCAGGAAGAATGCAGTTCCTTGGGTTTGATTCACTTAATCATCCTCTCTCTAATGTGAGGACATGAAGTATGGGAGAGGGAAAATGGCCACATTCAAACTTGACGTTTAACAAATCAATGTTGTACTAGCAACAGTAAACTTCTACAGTGCAGACTCAGTTCATTATACCTAAACCTGCATACTACTTATATTAGTCCATCTCTCACTGAGGTCTTAACTGGACTTAAATAGCACACCATCAGTAAATTCTGCATATGCTATCTTATTTCCTATGAATTAGTATTTAAAATAAGAGGTAATTTATACTTACAACAATTGGACAGATAGTAGCCAACTGATCATAAAGGTATCTGGCCTCAGATATACTGCAGGCTTGGAATGTCACCTGTTTAAGAATTGCAAAGTTATTAACACCAAGGAATCATTAGCACGCTCCCCAAGCAGTGAAATCAGATAAGGAAGGTGCTGGGGAGAGAGGGGCAAGTTAACAATGCTTCATTAATGGCAACATTTAATGCAAGAGTTTTGTTTAAAAGTTGTCTTAGGTGAATTTAACTAGAAAATGGTATTTAATTATGTTCCACTGCCTATAGGCAACTAATATAAATAACCAAGGTCCTAAGTGAAATAAGATTAAGTAGTCAAAAAAGAAAAATAAGACACAGACATACAATGACCTTTAGCAATGCATTTTCTCTTCTACTGGCTTGTTGCCTTCCTATCCCTTCAGTTAGTGAGGGATACAAAAGGGATTTGGACATGCTAACTATTGTTTCCTTTCCCTTCCTTTCGCTTTCCTTCCCTTCCCTTTTCTTTTCTTTCTTTCCTTTTTTTTTTTTTTTTTTTTTTTGAGATGGAGTCTCACTCTGTCACCCAGGCTGGAGTGCAGTGGCATGATCTCGGCTCGCTGCAAGCTCTGCCTCCTGGGTTCACGCCATTCTTCCACCTCAGCCTCCCGAGTAGCCGGGGCTACATGTGCCCACCACCACGCCCGGCTAATTTTGTTTTTGTATTTTTAGTAGAGACGGGATTTCACCGTGTTAGCCAGGTTGGACTCGATCTCCTGACCTCGTGATCCGCTCGCCTCGGCCTCCCAAAGTGCTGGCATTACAGGCGTGAGCCACCGCACCCGGCCAACTATTGTTTTCAAACTTCACTGGTGGCAGTATGGTGAAGAGCTTGGAAGGGGGCAAGACTAGAAAGACAGGGAAGCAGTTAAAATACTGCACCTGTCAAGGAAAAGGCTGAGGAAGGATGTAGGGGAGAGTGATACTAAAGTCAAAGTAGCAGGCACTGGTGAAAAAGGGGAGACGGAGAGTAGGGGATGGCTTAGGTTTTGGCTTGGGTGTTCAGAGGTTAGAGATAAAGAGGTGTCATGACGTGATGGACTTATGAGGCCAAGAGAACAGACAGAAAAAGAGGTCCTCTAAGTGGCTAGGTCTGCAGGGCTGGTGCTCAGAAGAAAAATCTGAGTTGTAGAAATACCTGGGGAGTAGGCTCAGATAATGTCCTGAAGATGGGAAGATCACCCAGGAAGCCTGCACAAGGAGGGTAGGTAGGACACTTCAGAGTTAGGCAGAGAAAAAGATCATATAACTTGGTGAGCATAAATTCTTTGTTACCCAACAGAAACCAAAACCAAAAACAAAAGACCTGCTTTTTTTCCAAGAGGGTAGAAGGGACAAGGAACACAAATGTGTTTGTGTTACCATATTAGTAATAACTGCAAGTTGGCAACAGTTTTAATCTGCTCTGTTGTTGTTATTCAATAACGACAGTTTGAATTTCATGTTATTCAATAACGACAGCTTGAATTTAGTGTTGGAACACGAAATAATTTCAGTGTTGAAGACTTGAAATAACAGCAGCTAAGTGAATATTTTACTGTTACAATCTCAACTTGTTAGTTCCAATGGTTTTAGCTAGATCTCAACTCTGTTTTCCACAGCAGACAACGTCTATTGGAGACTCAAGTTTGCCTGCTCAATTATAATCGCATTTCATGTCAGTGTGGAGACTATATTAACTAGTCATTACTAGTTTAATAATAATAGTTAATTCAACACAGAGAAAAGCTGTGTCATGGGCACCAAAGAATAAGAGTTTCAAAGGTTAAAGTAGACAAAGATTGATAAGGGCTGGCAATTAGGTCACTGATAACCGAACCAAGGGGAGTTGCTGCAAAGAGGTGGGAACTTGGAAATCACTTTGCATGTGGCATGAATTACACGAGCAGTGAGGAAATGGGAGCTGGCACGCAAAGTCTTCATGCACTTATTTGCTGAAGTGGAAGCTCCAGAAGGGCGGGGATCTTTCTTCCCATTTTCTATCCCAAGTGTGCAGGACAGTGTCTGACACCTGGTTAGTGCTTAACAAATGAGAATCTTGAAAAAAAACAAAAAGGGTGCTAAAGAGGATAACATAAGGTCAAAGGTATGGTGAGAAACCTGAAAGACAGGGACCCCAAAGGCCAACTGACAAGGCATTGAGATTTAAAGAAAAACAAAAAACAAAAAACTACATGTTTCCCAAGTATTTTGACTAAATAATTATTTTGAACATGCATCTCTTAGTTTTTTTATGTCTTTTTTGTGTTACTCTTAGGTATTTTAGTGTGTGTCATTTTTGTTTTTTAAAAGATACTATGAGAAGCAGGTTTTCTTTCCAGTTTTTCAATTGACTTCTCTCATAAGTCGTAGGTGAATCCTGGGAAATCCAACCCCAGAGAAGTATACAACAGTGAAGTGACTTGGTTATTTTAAATACCTTTAGTAATTAGCTTTCTTACTCTAGGGCTGATATGCAATCATCAAATTAAATAGGACATCACTGTGGATAATGGCTTTAATGGAAGGAAAAAAAAGTTCTTATACCTTAAAAAGCTATGAATACATGAGTAATTTGGGCTTCTAGTGTCCTTTTAAAGCATCATATAAAGGAGACGCACAATGCTGCCAGGAAGCTGATGGGGGTGGGGCCGGGGGTGGAGGGAGGAACTAAGGAAGATATATGTTCGAAACCTAAACATCTAATCTAAACTTTATCTACAACCCAGATTTGAAGTCACATGACTTTGGGGGGTGGGGTGGGGGGGCTCTCATAACCTGTCATGAACTTTGTGCTTTTTTTTTGGAGACAAAGACTTGCTCTGTTCCCCAAGTTGGAATGCAGTGGTACAATCTTGGCTCACTGCAACCTCCGCCTCCCAGGTTCAAGCGTTTCTCATGCCTCAGACTCCTTAGTAGCTGGGATTACAGGCACATGCCACCACATCTAGTTTTTGTATTTTTAGTAGACACGAGATTTTGCCATGGTGGCCAGGCTGGTCTCAAACTCCTGACCTCAAGTGATCTGCCTCCCAAAGTGCTGGGATTACAGGCATTAGCCACCGCGCCAGGTTGTGAACTTGGTGCTTTTTAAGTGATTCCTGAAAAGCCCCAAAACAGTCAAGAATTTGAATGTGGTTAAAATGCTTTTTGTTTTATACAGTAAGTCTTCCATTAGCCTTAAAAAACTACTTTAAAACTATTTTTTCTGCTTTACTGTAATAAGTAGTTTCTTTTTTCCCCCCATCTCTCTAATGATACATAATAGACGTACACAGCTTCAGGGCACACGTGATAATTTAATACATTCATATAATTTGTACAGATCAAATCAGTGTACTTGGGGAAGAAGTTGTTTTAGCGTTCCACTGAAGAGATATAAAGCAGGGATTCTGGCGGTGAACTGGCAAAATTCATTTCATGTGCCACACATGAAATGCTTTATCTGTGCTAATGATTTAAGTGGCGTAGTGAAACTGTACATGTCACCGGGAAAAAGAAAACTTAACCTACACCCATGACAAAGCTTACACTGGATGGAAAAGTTCTATCTACAAGCAACAAAAATATTGATCATCTACCACTACGGAACATTTATGGGTATACATACAGTGTTTCAGTGGAAAGAAATCCCTTTGGAACTATATCAGAGAAACTATGCGGTCCTTGGCAGAACACCCTGGTTTAATATTAAACCAAGAAAAGGCAATCAATACGCTAACAGCACTTACACAATTCTAAAACCATGTACTGTAAGCTTTAGAACTCAATGGTTTTCTTTAGAAATACTTGTAATTAAGATAGGAAAACAGATATGCAGTTAAAAGTTGAAAAATCTCTTTTTTCGTGAAGTGTGATGGTTTATGTTTATTTGGAAGTCACCTATTTTATACTACCTATAAATGTCAAGAAAACAGAAAGAAATGATCCTCAGTCATGTTATTTAAACACATTCAGAATGGAAAAATCTGATTCTAGCATTCAATTTGGATTATACTTAGTTTTGAAAATAAACAGACCAGAGATATATGCGCAAGAAATGCGTGTACACGCTGTAGCTGTCTGGGGTGAAGGAAGGCTGGGATCTGGGCCTCTGCATTGAGAGAAGTCAGGCTGGGGGCTCAGAAGGGTCTTAATGGGTCCAGGCTCTGCACGGCCCCGCGCCTCTAAGGACGCTGTTTTTAATCCGCTGAAGTAATCAGAACTGGATAAAATTTCCTTGGACATTAAATAACAAGCAGCCTCTCTCTTTTACTTCCATTAGTTAAGGCAATAAAATAAATATTAGCTTAGAGTCAGATCTAGAAGGGGACTTAATATCAGCCCTTCTTTCAAATGACGAAAAACCTGAGCCAAAAGAAGTAAAGGGAGTTGCCCAAATACCTGAGTAGTGACAGAGCCAAAACCCAACTGCAGGCTTGCGTGTGGCCACCTGACGGGTTCCATGCTCTTCCATTCCGGTCTTAAGCGTGCTTGGACACTCACTGCCAGGGGCACCATAATTCAAACAGATCCAGGAAAATTTTTTAATGGGTAAACAAAGACAGGCTCCTGTATACTTCACTCAGGGGTAAGACAAACACAAGCTGCTAAGTTATTTACTCTTTTTATACCTCTAGACAGTTTTGCACAAATCCCTTGGATCACAAAATCATTGGAATACTTCCATCAGAGCTCATTTTCAGAGTTTGGAACAATATTTAAGCCACCTCATTAGCCTGTCACAAGATGGCAGTAAAAACTAGGCATATAAAAAGAGAAGAGAAACAATGACAGAATATATTGCATTTTAAGTTAACTGAAATTACAGTTATAAAGGTATATATACTGTGTATACCTTTGTGGTGAACCACAGAGTCTGTAGAACGATTAGACAGCTACCAATGAATTTGCTAATATAATTTCACTGTTTTTCAGAAAGGCATACCAGCTACCATTTCAACCTCATTAAAATGTGATTTTTGGAACAGGAAACATACATATATAAAGAAGCTAGAAAACAGAAATGGATGGAACACTTTGCCTCTCTGTATGTTTGAAACAATACCTGAAGACAGCAATTGCCCATTCCAAATCCCATGGCATCCATGTAAATATGATCTGGCTTAGAAGCCCTTGAAGCTTCATCATCCTCAGGAAATGTTTCTATAAATGGAGATGGTGTATTCTTGTCCTTAAATACTGTATTATAAAAATACAAAAATAAAAATGGTTTAGAATTCAGGATTAAACAACAATTCAACATGTCTCTCTCCCACCCCACCACCTCTCAGTAGACTTACTTGGTACATTGATGACAACCTTTTCTCCTCTCCTATGTCGGATATTTCTTGTTAAGGTACTAAAACAGACAACCAAACGTCATAAATTGGTCACCTAACAGTCATCGTGTAAAAGAAGAATTTGATTACACACAAGTAAGTGGAATGAAATCATACCTCAGATTAGTTCTCTAAGACAATTCAACAGATAACGTATCTGAGTCAAGATACTATAAGGGAACTTTCTGATGAAAGGTTTTCCATTAGTATCAATTCTTTGGCTCCTGCTCAAGAATGCTGTTCTGTCTCCTGCTCAACCCCTGCTCCCACGGCTCCCTTAACTTACCAAATCAATTCAGGTGTTCAAAGTCTGCCATGGTCTGCTTTCACTGTTTCCAACATGTCCCAAATTAACTCCAACGACTTTGGTCAAACTTTAGTACCCACTTTGCCCAGGCATCTCTGGAGCCCCAATAACTTGTTCCTCCCTCCTTCAAATCTGCAGAATAAATCCTTAGCCTCCAGACTCATGCTTGTTTAGTCCAGAAGCTACCAGGCACACTGTGGCCACTGAGTACTTGAAATATGGCTTGTCTTAAAACATGCACGTGCTGTGAGAGTAACATATACACCAGATTTTGAAGACGTAGTACCAAAAAAACATGAAATTACTTGTGAATAAAGGATTACATGGTTCAAATAACATTTTTGGACATATTGGGTTAAATAAAATCGAAAATTATGTTCATCTGGTTTTTACTTTAATGTGACTATGAGAACATTTACAATTACATGTTTCTATGGGCGGTGCTGCTATAGACTCAGCCTAAATGCCACTTCTTCCATGAAGCCTGCTTTGATCCCCTCAGTCAGAAGCACCTTACTTTCTCCAAGAAGGATTTCTGGTGCATCTTTTGACATCTGTCATAATCTATCTTTTCTTGAGCAGCTGAATTATTTTTATTTTCCTTTAAACACATGACAACATATGAAGTTAGAAACTATGTCTACAAATATCTGTCTTCCCCAAAAGGCTCTGCACATAGCAAACGTGCGGGCCTGTTAAAAGTAATGAATGCTGAGAAGTCTCCATGTTGCCACTCTGGCTCAGGGTGACAGAGGAGCATGCATTGTACAAAGCTAAGATCAGACTAGTAACAGCCTTAAAGCAACTGAAAACCTCAGAATTGAATGACAAACCAATAGAACTCGAAGTTAATGGAAGAGAAGAGAGTGCTTATTATATATATCAGGTTTTTTATAAGTTATATAGAGTAAGATGGGCAGATCACAGATACTGACGGTTAGATAGAGGGAAAAAAAGTAGAAATAACTAAAAGAAAAAACAAATCCCAGTAGGCATTTACAGACCTAGGACTGAAAATAATCTCCTCATTAAAAGAGGTCAGTGGCTCAGCTAATAACTTTGTGATGACTTGGAGAACTGACAAGCCTGGTGCACGCATCAACAACCAAGGAGCCCGGGGGTACTGAAGATGTGAACAGGTGCACATCTGCTGTCTTCTCTGGTTACTTAGGAAGACAGCCAAAACTCAGTTAATGCTCAAAAAGGATTTCTAGACAGAAACACTATACTCTCAGAAGTCAGGGGTCTAGTGAAGGGCATCTGCATTTCAACACAAAGCCATACTCACCTGAAGCGAGGGTGCTTGTTTATTGCTTCATCTGGAAAGAAGAGGGACTTGGAAGCTCCTCCTTCCACTGGGTTGGGTTTGACCTCGGGCAGTGTGAACCCAGGACAGCCTAATCTACAACAAATTGAAGAACTAAATAGATGGGATTTGTTTTCAGGAATTAATTGTGTGCAGTCTTGCCATCACTGCACCTGCTAAAGACACCTCATGTCTAGTATCCCCTTTTCAGAGGGTTTTGTGTTTACAAAACAAATGTTGTGTAAATACTGTGCCCCTTTACAACCACTCCCCACACTTCTTGCTCACAAGGATCTTCTTTTAATTCCAGCCCACTACTAACTTTATCCAAGTCTCTACTCACTCATGATCCACACAGCATTTACTCAGGTCCTCTCCATCTCTTCATCTAATAGAAAGGACTGACAGCACAGAAGTCATTTCCCTTGGTCACATCAGCTGTCATGGGTGACAGCTGTCCCCCCTACATGGCCTATGAGGTGTCTTCCTTTTCCATCTCTAAACTCTCAGATTATCTTTGGACCCCCTGCATGGCACCACTGCCTCCCACTTCCCGGTAGGCTCTGAATCTGGAAGGAGCCTATTTTTTGCCTCTGTAGGTCACCTCATGAGTCCCTCAAGATTAGGGAGTATCTCTGCAGGTGTCCCCATCTACCCCTGAGATCACCCTCTGAAGTCTGAAACCCAACCCTTTTCTCTTACTTAAGGAGCTCTACTTTCAACACAGAAAAATGAAGCTCCATATTTATTCCTAAGTGTAAAGCTCAAATTCCACATCACTTTTAGTGATGGCCCCAGTTTTTCCAAGTTAGGAATTTGAGGTCAATATATTACATGTGCTGTGAGGGAGGACAAAGACTAAGTGACAGCCAAACACGGGAGGAGTTTTAAATCAGTGGGAAGAAACTTTTGGCTTGAGGATCAAGACTAGCTCATATCTTTTTTAAAAAAAATTTTTTTTTTTTCTGAGACAAGGTCTTGCTCTGTCTCCCAGGCTGGAGTGCAGTGGTGCAATCATAGCTCAGTGTAGCCTTGAACTCCTGGGCTCAAGTCATCCTCCTGCCTCAGGCTCCTGAGTAGCTGGGATTACAGGCGTGAGCCACTGTACCCACGTGTTTTTTTTTTAGGGATGCGGTCTCACTATGTTGCCCAGAATGGTCTTGAACTCCTAGGTTCAAGTAATCCTTCTGCCTCGGCCTCCTAAAGTGCTGGGATTACAGGCGTGAGCCACCACACCTGGCCATCCATGCCTTATTTTTAACCCCTACCTTTTCTTAATATAAAATAAAGTATGTGTTGGCTGCCCATATCCACCTTGTAAACAACTGAAGGTAGTGATCTTATCTAGAAAACAGTTCCCAGCTACAAGGGTTCTTGAGAATTCTTGAAGTTATGTGCATTATTTACTATGAGCCGACAACCTTAGGAATAGTCCTTTGGGAGAGTAACAAACTTAAACCTAAGGGGATTCCTTGCTCACCAGAATCAGATTGGATGAAGAGAGAATGAGAATGTGTTTGTGTGGCAGGGAGAAGGTAGAATCAGAACTTGCATCTTCGGACACCTATGGCACTGCTTCATTTTGGACCAGTGCTGTCCCACAGAACTTTCTGGAGTGATGAAAATGTTTAGTATCTCTACTATCCAAAACAACGTGGTAGTCACTAACCACATGGCTACTGAGCCCTTGAAATGAGGCTAGTTCCTCAGTCACATCAGGAACTATAATTTTCATTTTATATAATTTTAATTTTAAATTTAAATAGTCACATGGTTACTGTTTTGGACTACAGTTCCGCACTATAGAGCTTTGCATCTTTATAAAGAAAGTCACCCTGTTTACACTTAAGAACCAGAGCACTCCTTTCTCTCTTGATCCTATACTACAACAAAACTTTATCATTTACTGTGGATGTATAGGGAGGCTTCTAACCACTAAATAACTAATAATTATTTTTTCAAGTCCCAAAATACCTTCCTATATGGACAGGGTATAAAAAAATTATACATATAATTTTTTCAAAATTACAGGTTTTTAGAATAAAGCTTATTCCTCTGTCTCAACTCTCCCTTCACAATAACTTAAGATGTTGAATCTTTTTATTTTTATTTATTTATTTATTTTGAGATGGAGGGTTGCTTTGTCACCCAGGCTGGAACAGAGTGACACAATCTCAGCTCACAACCTCCACCTCCCAGGTTCAAGCGATTCTCCTGCCGCAGCCTCCCGAGTAGCTGGGATTACAGGCACATACCACCATACATGGCTAATTTTTGTATTTTTTGTAAAGATGAGGTTTCACCATGTTGGCCAGGCTGGTCTCGAACTCCTGACTTCAGGTGATCTGCCTGCCTTGGCCTCCCAAAGTGCTGGGATTACAGGTGTGAGCCACCATGCCCACGCATTTAGCGCACGCTAAATCTTTTTTAAAAAGGCAACTATCCCATATGGCACCATTCTCAAGGTAAGGGACATATTAGGTTTAACCCAAAACTTTATTTTCTGGCCCAGAAGGAAATACCACTGCCCATCAAGCCTCTATGTTCTTCAGCTTTAATATATAAAACAGTTCTGGTTTGTGTTACAAATCCCCTCCCACTTTCTTAATTTGCTAAGTGAAATGTACAACCCTCTTAATGTTAAGTGGGAAAAAAAGGAAAATATAAGGTATTACATTTTCCAGTTCACTAGAAGTTGTCATTTAACATCTGTAACCTACTCCTTGGCCTCTACTCTAGTATTCTAAGGTTTTCAGGACAATGACCTATAGCAAAAGCCTTGATGTGTCTTCTCTTCCCAGCAGTTCACCAACTCTGCCATCTTTTAAACCACACACTTTTCCTATCACCAGCACCCACCAGCATCCAGGCAGCCCTTGTCTCTCCACAGGCAGCTCGCTCACTCACTTCCTAGTAAGCCCTGGCACCTACAGCCCAAGTGAGGGCTGCAAAGCAAAAAGGGGATGCCATTGGCCCAACCCAGCCTTCTCAAGGCCTCCAACTGTTTTTAGGAGAACAAGTAAAACTTGTGGTTAACCTGACCTGCCTGCCAATTACCTGCCAGCTTCCCTTTACCCCATACTTGCACTTCCTCCTCAGCCTCCTAGTCACACTGGCCAGCTTGCTTTCTTCTAGTTCCCAGGAAGTCCCCAGTTGCTTGGCTCATCCTAGGACTTCTACACACACTGCTTCCCCTCCCTAAGACTTTCCTCCGCTCCCCATTCCTATTTCACTCCTCCTGGAATCTTGGACATGCCACCCCCTCTCCCTCCACCCACCAGAGTCCACTGGATACCCAGGTTGTACTCTTTGCTCCTCATCTCCTCCTCCTAGCATGGCCCCACTTTGACACGTATTGAATCTATGGGTGTTTGATTGTCCTTCGTCCCCCCAGCTCCACAGAGACAGATCTGTCCATCCTCACTCATGAGAGCATGTCCATTCTGCCTGCAGCAGGCACTCAAGTGTCTGAGTGAATGGCAGGGCCAGTGATTTTTTCACCTCCTCTTTCAAACATTAGGTCGAAGAAATGTGCCCACTCTAATCAAAACAAATCTGTCCACCCTCACCCAGCTGGGATTTTCCTTCTGGTGGGGAGAGGGAAGTGGCCTGTACATACAGAATGAAGGTATCACAGAAATAGAGACGTTTCTATAAATGTTAGATGGCTGGCTTAAATAAGTTTTCAACTATTTAGATGTTACAATAGAGATATAAAAAACAATAAAATTCCCATTTAAATGCCCCTCTGAGGCCAGTGATATGACCCTGAATGGCTGATGGACATTTATCAGAGAAAAGGTATAAAAATAGTTCAAAGTGTTCTCTCCACCATGGATATCAACCCCCAGAGCTCCTTTGAACTTTGAGGAGCAAAGTATACTGTCACAATCTGACAGACACCTAGCATAGATCAATCACATTCATGCTTTGGCAGAAATGTATTTTTACATAGAGGTTCTATGTATAATATATATGATATTCATGTACCTCATTCTAAGCGAAGAACATAATTTCACTATTTACTTTTATGTACTTTCGGTCATAACTAGATTTGATGACAAACCCTAAATCTTCTTTTCAGGACAATATGCAGGGACCTAACGACTCATGTCGTTCATAGAGTATCGGTATCGACAGTGCTTTGGGTGCACCACAGACCCTCCGATCCGCCATTGAAGCCGCCATATGCTAGTAGGTAAATGCTCCTTTTTGAAAGTGCATGAGGGCACAACCATCACAGTCACCAGGGGATAGTATTCCAGAAGCTTTGGCTACTGCTTACAGAGTCAGAACTGTGTGGCAGGCATGCTGCTCCCTCCACCCTCGCCTGCGGCAGACACGACCACACTGCTGGTCTGTCATCACAGTATCCTGGTCTTTCCCACAGAGCCCCACGGAGTGTGCTCACCACGGTGCGGCCACCACAGCTGACAGAAGCTGGCAGGCAACTGTGCCTGCAGCTCTACTGTTACAGAGTCTATCAAGTGCAGTGTATAAAAGATAAACTGTCTGTATACACTGTAGGGTGGAATAGGGGATTGTAGGGTGGAATGCCTGGGTTATGACTTGCTCTTTTCATTACCTGTATCTCTGAGAGATCTGCTGGGGCATGTTAATATAGGAACTAACCTGGGAAATGAAGTTATTGTGCAAAGAGCCTGATTTTCTTCTAATATAGAAGTAGCCTCCTTCCGGCGTTTTCGCATGTTGGCCTCAACTGTGTTGAACTCGGACATCGTTCCTCCGTAGGGCTGTCCTGGTGTTCCTTCAATCATGTAACTCCCATACTCTGGTCTCCAAAGGGTAGGGTGGCTATGGAGGAGAAATAATTTAGTTCCATCTTATTCTTCTGCTATAGTCTGCTCAATTTTTACGTTTTTAAAGTTGCTTTAAAAGTGTAGAAACCATTAGGGATAAATGAAGCTAAGAACTCCTTCATAGTTTCCAGTGACTATTACTTTTTCACAGCTATTCAACTACATAAGGGTCAACAAGTATTGGGTCCAAAATGTTTTTTTCTTTTGAGCAGAGTCTCACTCTGTCACCCAGGCTGGAGTGCAATGGCACGATCTCGGCTCACTGCAACCTCTGCCTCACTGCAACCTCTGCCTCCCAGGTCCAAGTGATTCTTGTGCCTCAGTCTCCTGTGTAGCTGGGATCACAGATGTGCACTACCACACCCAGCTGATTTTTGTATTTTTTAGTAGAGATGGGGTTTTGCCATGTTGGCCAGGCTGGTCTCAAACTCCTGGCCTTAAGTGATCCGCCTGCCTCGGCCTCCCAAAGTGATGGGATTACAGGTGTGAGTCACCGTGCCTGACCCAAAATCTTTATAAATAACTGAAAATGCACACAGAGCATTCACTGTCTGGGACAAACTAACCTACTCTGCAGAGAAGAAGATGAAGCCTTAAGGGTTCTTTCAATTCAGTGCTGCCCTCCAAACTCAAATGCAGCTTCCCCAAAACGAATGAGTAGAAAATGAACAGAGGAGGATATACTCCCCTTCCCTCCCCATCTCTCTCCTTAAATACAGGAATATCTTAAAAACGTGCCAGGTCAGGCACGGTGGCTCATGCCTGTAATCCCAGCACTTTGGGAGGCTGAGGCAGGTGAATCACAAGGTCAGGAGATGGAGATCATCCTGGCTAACATGGCGAAACCCTATCTCTACTAAAAATACAAAAAATTAGCTGGGCGTGCTAGTGGGCACCTGTAGTCCCAGCTACTCGGGAGGCTGAGGCAGGAGAATGGCGTGAACCCAGGAGGCAGAGCTTGCAGTGAGCCGAGATCGCACCACTGCGCTCCAGCCTGGGTGACAGAGCGAGACTCTATCTCAAAAAACAAACAAAAAAAAATCATGCCAGCCAACAAAACCCATCTGCAAGTTGTATCTTGCACCATGGTTTGTGATCCCAGTTATACGCTTCCGCAATACATTTTTTCCCAAAAATATTTTAATAAAAAACAGGCTTTATATTTAGTTTACTGTACAAAGTGCTTCATATATTAATGTACTTAATTCCAACACCTTAGGTAGGTATTGCTATTATCTTTACAGACGAGAGAACTGAGGCACAGAACAGTTAAGTAACTTGCCCAAGGTTATTAGCTATTGAGTAAAGGAACCATGATTTGAAACTCTGTCAACCCGAAACCAGAGCCTATACTCTTAACTGTTATGCTACCCTGCCTCCAATAACTGAGAAAAAACTCTACATTCTAGTAGTTTTAGCAGTTTCAGAAACACTAAATCAGCATATGAGAGCTTACTTTGGGTTTGTCCTTTCCCCCTTCTCTTGTAGAGTTTCAAGAACTTTCTCCCCAGACAGGACCAACCGGACTTTTTTATTTTCATGATCAAAAGATACCAACATGTATTCCACCTATTGAAAATAAAGGTGAGAAAAATTAACATTCTTCCAGACTTGTTTTCAGCGTGACCTCCAGAAGAAAAAGGCAGGGAAACGTGAAGTCTGTAAAGGATCCACAGTAACTCCAGTCAGTCACATTTGCTTACAGTACAGCACAAAATAAGTGTTCATATGCATAATATGGAAAGCTGTAGAAAGGATCAGTCAGTAGTGCCACTTCCACCCCTTCTTTCCTCTGTCCTACTTAATATCCTATGGAAAGGTCGATACCCATTTTGACAAGCTGTACGTCAAAAAAGAAGTATTTTGGAGCAAAGATTCTGGAAACCGCAGTTGTAAAAAAGAAGCTGCATTTTAAAATTTATTTCCTCAGTTGGCTTATTATAAGTTTAAGAAAGAGGTTATCTGGACATTGCAGTCAAGGTAGCTTACACTTACTTATTGGCAGAGTAGTAAGTAAGGTAGATTTCACTTTCATAATCCTACTACCAGTCCCACTTTTGGAGAGTTAAACCACAACCATGAATATACCGTGTGGAGAAGTTATTTTAGGGGTTTCAACAATTTAATCTGGGTTTATCTCAAGTAATTTAAGACAAATTCTCCACTCTGAAACCATATACAATTTACAATGCAGGGTGCACTGGTGCATTTATTAACAATACCTGGTAGAATTCTAATAAAAATAAAGACTTAAACACCAAAGTCAGACTTCTGGGCAGAATACAACTAGAACCTACTTTTGTTTTTCCTGAAATTGCATGCTTTCAATTATGATAGTTGGCACGAACAGTGAAGATTATGAATCACTATGTGTGACTGAAACAAAACATCCACTATCCATACATAAGTGAAAAGATACGGAATCATTCAGGCAAACCCCTGAATGTACCCTTTGCACATGGCACCAAGAGAATTACTACAGAGGCAGGAAACTGACTCCTCACAAGGCAAACCAGGCCACAGTGTATTTCGTTTGGCCTACAATAGTAGTTTAGAAAAAAAAAAAAAAAGGCAGGCAACAGTATATCCACTATTTCCCAGACATTTCACATGTAAATCTAGGTTCTCAGTCTTAAAACAATACCCAGAAGCTCAGCATGAAGCCTGTGACTGTGTGGCTGGGCTGTCTGCTTCTCAGGGGTGCACACTGTCTGCAGTTTATTCCCTTATTTATGTGTATTTCACTGGTCTTGGAAGGCATTTGGGTCATTCATCCTCATCACAGAAACATTAAGGGCCAAGTAATATGATTATAACGAGGAAAAAAAATGTTAGTAACTATAGGAGATAACCTAGCAGATTTAAACAACAACAAAATAAACTTTCAATTAACTTTTATTAGCTCTCATCAGAATCTTTTCGCTCAAGAAATGGAAAAGGCTGCTTGATTTGGGTACATGAACCAGAAACATGAGATCTCCACCTGCACAATCACTCAGTGTCAGCTGACTAAAAAACTAGGCTGCAGAATCTGGAACCGTTCGCAACAACAATTACAGGTTGCAAGATACTATCTATAGATCTATGACTCCAGAACAGCTAAAACCTGATGGAACAGGAAACTTGGTTAAGTCTCAGAACGGGTATGTGAAAAGATACAAGTTAATCTTTAAATGAGTATAATGAGAAAGGATATGCTTTCATATATGAATCCTAATCTTCAAACCCAGCATGCAAAAGTAGGCATGATCACCCATTTCACAGGTGGGCAAAGGGGCTCAGAGAGGTAAGCTACTCAAGGCCACAAGTGTCAGGCAGGGATTTGAAGCCAGCGCCGTCTGGCCTCAAGGCCCAGCACACCTTGCTGCTAGGCAAACTGTAGAGGGTGCCAATCTTGGTAAGTGAAGATAACCTTTTTATAAAATTGTTAGTTAACCTATACGAAGCAGGGAAAAGTGATACTGCTGGATGAAACGATCTCAAATTGATTATGCTTTTTTTTTTTTATTTGTTTAATTTTTTTTTGAGACGGAGTCTTGCTCTGTCGCCCAGGCTGGAGTGCAGTGGCCAGATCTCAGCTCACTGCAAGCTCCGCCCCCCTCCCCCCCCCGCCCCGGTTCACGCCATTCTCCTGCCTCAGCCTCCCGAGTAGCTTGGACTACAGGCACTCGCCACCTCGCCCGGCTAGTTTTTTTGTATTTTTTTTTAGTAGAGACGGGGTTTCACTCCTGACCTCGTGATCCGCCCGTCTCGGCCTCCCAAAGTGCTGGGATTACAGGCTTGAGCCACCGCGCCCGACCGATTATGCTTTTATTTTATGGAAGGGGTCCTAACATTATATCATGGAAGCTGAGCTGTAACAACAGTTACAGTCATAGATTTAAACAGATGAATTGGCCCATCCCTCAGGCCCAGGACAGAACTCACTTATTCTATGCAGCATTCCTAGCTACCAGCCAGGAGGAAATGTTCCTTCTTCAGTACTTCCTCTATCACTCACTTAGACTCCAACTGATCTGCCTGGCATCTGCTACTGGAATTAAGTTATTTGCTTAACTAGATAACATGCTTCCTAAGGAAAGTCTAAGAGATACTTCCTTGCTTACTGAGTGCATCATTTATTTTTTACCAAATGAGCAAAAACTTGTAGCAATGATATAAACTAAGTTGCAATAACTTGTTAGTTTCCTAATTTTGAAAAAAACTGAAATCCTTAGTTTTCAAATTCATTCTTAGCCCACAAGTTTCAAACTGGGGTAGGGCAAAAGAACAAAAAGTTCAAGCTCATTTTAAGTTTTAAACATCAGCCAAATGGATGACATTTAAAATGTTAACAAACCAAACTCTCCTCAATTAAAGTATAATCACTTCATGATCTCATTAAGCAAATGAAACAGAAAAACATCAGAATATTTACCAAATGACAAAGAAAACCAAATTTACTTTTCAATAGAATATAATCAGTTGGAAGCCTCGAGAATTTCCTGAAGGTTTTTCAAACTAAAATTTAACGCCTTCTGAAGTGCTCCTTCTCTGCAGTCACCTTGATCTTTCTGCACTAATCCTCAAAGAAGTTCTTCAACCTTTTAGCTTTTTGTTAAACAACCCCGCCACCTCAACACATTTATGTTTATTTCCGATTAGAGCCTGTCTTATATGAGCATTCTGAATCGTAACCTCATCTTTAAAAGCCAAACTAGAACTGAAATGGGGTTTGACGCAATAACCTAGATGACTGGTGATAATAAAAAGTGATACATTAAGACAACGCTTTTCCAATATAAAACATCTAAAGCCCCCATACATTATTTTATGATTGCTGGATTGTATCCCCATTCTAAACTTCGTTTTTGAATCCAAAGGATAAGAGGAACAATATACAAAAGAAAATCTTAAAACAGATGCCTTTCTGTATCACAACACTGATTCCAAGGATAAAATTGTACCGGTTTTCTAACTTTGAATAGCATCTAGGCTGTAAACCCAGAACTGAAGCAACATCTAATACATTTATGTACTTTACACACATATATAACTCCAAAAGCATATAAACCCAAAGAGTATTATAAATGGGTTGCAGAGCAAACAATTCAAACTTGTGTAATTAACATATCATCTTGGAAGTAGGGGGAAAAAATGCCCACTGAGCTCTACTCTCTGCAATACACAGGTCACAACGTCCTGAAGGTGACTTTGGGATACTGTTTTTTGGCACCCATCAGTTATCCTTTTAACTGAGGGAGGAGAGACCCAATAAAAATACCTGACCACTTTGCAAGACATTCAGATTTTAAATGTGCACTATTTTTACAAATGAAAATTAAAATCTCTTAGATTTCTATTGCTAAAAGGCTAAATTTTATCCTACTAGAATAAAAGCCACTACTCTCAGCTGTCATATCAAAGACAAAGACACATCTAAAAGACCAGAATAAACGTCACTAATACACTACTATCTCTGAGCTGTTGAACCAAGGACAAAGACACATACAAAAGCCTAGTTTGTACTTTGCTTTATGTGTGACATAGCGTTGCTAGGAACACTCTGGACACAATAATCCAAGTCATTTAATGCAGGTTTAAACAAGGGTGAGGTACTTTTATGTTAATCTGAAATTAGGCCAATAAAAAGAAATAATTTTAACTGAGGCGATGTAAGTACTCAGTACAATGCTGAATATACAGCAGACAGTGAAAATACCCGTGACAAAGAAGTTTAAGATAAGAGTAAATACAAGCTTTTAGGATTTAAGTCTTTAAACGGCATTTACCACTAGTATAAAAATTTTCTTTTCTTTCTTTTCAAAACATGTTGATACTGTACCTTAAGGGTAAGAGTTTCAGGGAGGTTAGAATTTGAGGAAGGGTGGGCCTGGTGGGGTGGCTCACACCTGTAATCCCAGCACTTGGGGAGGCCAAGGTTGGCAGATCACAAGGTCAGGAGATCGAGACCATCTTGGCTAACACGGTGAAACTCCATCTCTACTAAAAATACAAAAAATTAGCCGGGCGTGGTGGAGGCGCCTATGCGAGATCGCGCCACTGCACTCCAGCCTGGGTGACAGAACGAGACTTCGTCTCAAAAAAAAAAAAAAGAATTTGAGGAATGGCTGGGTATTTTACGAAATACTAATTTCTTAATATCTACTCCTAGAGGTAAAAACAGTGCTTAATTAGGAAACAATACAGTTCTATAATACTCAGAGCAGTTATAGGCAGTTCCCCATTTAGGGAGAAAGTTCCTTTGTCAGTTTCTGTGTAAATGAGACGAAGGAATTTCCCCTCTCAAACTATTTAACTCATCATATGCTTGACCTCTGAAGAGAAGAAACCTACACCAAGTCCTTCAGAGACTATGAGCTGTGAGGTCCTACATTCCTCCCACAGACAGCATGAGGACTTTCCCCTCCTTACATCATGGGAAGGATCTGTATTCAGGTGGTCAGGCCAAGAGGGCAAGACAGTGAAGGGCTCCCCAGGACCTAGTCCAGGTACAGTATGTGTGCAGGGCGGGGTTTTCAGTCCCCCTACTGACATCTGGGGTTCAGGGCCAGCTCTTCCATTCCACACTGCTAGCTCTCTTGCACTGGCCCAACCAATAGTTTTGACCCTTTTGCTAGAACCACCTGTTGCTTCTCAGAGACTTAGTCTTCTCCTTACACTAACTCCTAAACAAGCCCGCAACCATTTTGAGGACTAAGGCTCTAGTTAGAGTTGATGATTCATCAGTGCCAAAAAACACCATCTTGCTGGACACGTTCCCTGGCCTTCACCCCCAGCACTAACTCCTTTGTCCTTTCATCCATTCAACAAAGCCCTTTGCTAAGCAGGTGCTGGGAATACTGTGAAGAGCCAGGCAGATGTGGCTCCTGTTCTCAGGCTTACACTGGCTGGACTGACAGCCCATAACACGCTATTGCTGAATTATCTGAATGAGCACTCGAAATGACCAAAGAGAGCTGTGCATATGTAACAGCAGAGTCTAAGCCAGTCTAGAAGATCAGAAGGCTTCCTAGAGGAAGTGCCATTTAAATTTAAGTTGATTCCTGACATGGGGACTGGCTAGGCAAAGGTGAGGGTCTAGGGATTCTTCAACATAAAATTCAACCTCCCATCAGGATCCTGGCCCCCAGGGGAGCTACACCACTGACTGCAGCACAATCACCCTCTCGTCTGTCAAAGATGCAGATCACTGCATCCACCCCGCAGAGATCATGTTAAGTAGTCACCCTCTAGGTTATAAACTGTTTTAAAGTTAGGGGCTATGCCTTCTGTCCAGAAGACTGTTTCATAGCAAAATGGTAATGACAAATATTTTTTAAAAGAAATCTCAACCATCAAGTTGGATGGCATTCATTTCCCAAACTTGGAGCACCCAAAGAGGTGTTAGCCATAGTGATATTACTTAATTTTTAAACACCCACAGTAACATAGGACAACCTGAATGACAAGGCTAAAAGAGGAGCTGTGTTTTAAAAAGTAGAAAATTGAATATGAGATTCTAACACAGATGTATAAAATTACACATGGCTCAGATTTTTAAAGATGGACTCCCATGTTCGATATGTCTAATGATGACATCGCGAATATGAAAACCACTGTTTCACAAGGTAATCTCCAAGCACTTTTAGGGGACCAGTAAGTACAAAGTAGAAACTGTGTGTGCTTTTGTGTACATGACACTATACATACATAACATCACACACACAACTATATTTTAAACTGATGACTGTGGATACTGTAATAATTAAATTGTTCTATGTTCCAAAAAGAAAATGTTTTAGCAGTCTCATCTAAAGCTGTATCAAATTCTTCTAACATTTCATATATTTTGAGAAAATAGGTTTTTTTCCTCCTACTTTGAAATACCTATTCATACTAAAGAATTTCGCATGATACTATGAAAGGTTTACACTTTTAGAAATTAAAATAAATGTGGCCTCTCCCTGATCTAGTTTTCTGTAGCACAGAGCAGGCTGCTTTTTATTTATAACACATTAATCTCAATTTTAATACTGCATAAAAATCAATTAATTTCCTATAGGATTAGGTGGAGTAACTTTCTCAACATTGTCTCGGCCCAAACAGAGAAAACATTCTTAACACGCCTAGATTAGTGATATGAGGCCCAAGAGAAAAATTTCAAGACTTTAATAAAATACAGAAAGACAATGAGAGTTGCGGCGTAAACTGGGATGACTCTCATACAGGGGAAAATGTCACCTGTCACCAAAGGAACGCAAAAACATTGTGTTGTCCATTATGCTACTCACTTAGCACATGTGGCTCTATGGATTTAAAATTACTTAACATAAAATAAAAAAATCAGTTTCCTACTCCCTAATGGTTAGGACAGAGTAGAACATTTCTCTGACTGCAGAGGTTGTACTAGGCAGCACTGGACCAAAACCCAAGAGAAACCACAATCCTGAAATTAATTTTACCTGGACACACTAATTCATTCTTGTTGGCACAAAGGAAATCCTTGAATGTAGATCTGCTCTTTCATGCTCCACAGATGCATGAGACATTTTCTGGGCCTCTGAATTTACATTGGCTGATTTTTTTTTAAAAACATCATGCTACCACAATTCAGGCACATGTTAGTTTGAATTTTCTGACAATTATAAAGACCATTAAGGCATTCCTACTTTATTTCTGAACCATATCTAGCAAAACCTAACCAGTCTTCTCACACGAATTAACCTCAGAAAAGATAGCACATCAAGTTGCCAATGGGGATGTCTGCTTATGGCCACCAGCACAACCCAGGTACTCTGTAATTTAGAAACCTAAACCAGAACACATTTTCTTTTAAAGAAACAACATTGTAAGTATGAATAGTTCTTATTTACCTCCAAACATCTGTACTTTAGTACAATAGCTTCTGGGTTCTAAGGACAAGTGAATTCCTTGGCTTTTTCCTAAGACCGTATTCCCCTGCTAGAGTCCTAGTCACCACATGGTTGACAAGAAACAGTATCCTGGTCCCCAGACTGAAGCTGCTTTGGATCAACTGCCCTGCAGTAGCCAGAGCTGGGGCACCATAGTGGGTGAGGATCATGGGCAATTTCTGCAGGGGCTCCCTCTAGGTGCAGGAGAGTTTAGGGCTTTCGCATGTAGGCAGGACTGTTGCTAGAGAGAATACATCCCCCCAGTGGGTGGTGCCCAGCTCAGGGTCTGATGTACTTCTTGGGCTGAGCAAGCAAGCACACACACATGATTTCCTTCTAAGGCATGTTATAAGTTAGGCTGCCCTAAATTCACAGACTACCTATGAGAAATTCAGGATTTTAGTTCCTAGAAACTGGTGTTAGACTAACCAACCCAACGAAGAGAGAGAAAAAAGACAGTTTTCTAAAGAGACTAAGTGAGAGTCAATGCTAAATGGAGGAATTCTAACTCCAAAGTGACTGCTAGTGCTCAGTGGGGGTCACCTATGCCTCCAGTGACAGGATGACAGGGCTTCAAGACCTCCAAGTTTAATGCCATTCCACCATCATACGAATCTGAGTGCAGACATTCTGCCATAACCACATCTCCCATCCAAGTACTAACCAGGCCCGACCCTGCTTAGCTTCCGAGATCAGACGAGATCAGGCGCGTTCAGGGTGGTATGGCCATAGACCATAACCACATCTCATAAAGGCAGCGTCCAGTTCCCATTCAGGAATCGTATCTGGGTGTTACAGTAGATCCCACCAACAGAGTAATTCTAACCTGTGGGATCTGGAAGATTTAGGTTTTTGTGAATTCAATCTCCTTCCCTGCCATATTTGAAATTCATGCTAAAGGATGAAAATCTCAGATAAGTTAAAGCTCCTGACTTGGGGTTTAAGAGGGTGACACAAGCTGCATAACTATCAAATGAGGTCAGCCTGATTTTCATAGAAAGGGCTCGTCCTGCATCTGCCTTTTCACAGGGCTCGCTTGCCAGCAGATTAGCTGGGAAGGCTGCAGTCACATTACTAAACTTGTTAGCATTTGTCCTGCAGACCGAGAACTTTGCCAAGCATATTCAATGGTATCATTTTGAAAGAGTGCTGGCATTTCACTAGAAGAGAATTACCGGCTATGGGGTACCAAAAAATGCTTAAGCCTGGATCTGTGGCTGATGACATATTCATATTTTCATTAAAAAAAAAAAAAGCCTACTTCCTGCATTACCACCATCCCTTTCTCTATTATTCCTTCTCTTCCTTGCCACTCTCAATCTCATCTCTGTCTGGAGCCTATTAAAACTGTCACAGAGCTCTTTTCCTCCTGCCTATTTAGGCGATAATAGGTGGGGGGGCAGCCAAGAGGGCAGGCTTTGGAGTCAATCAGTTTGAATCCTGGTAACTTCTTGATGCTTCAGTTTTTGCAGAATGGAGGTAATACTTGCCTCACAGGGCTACTGGGGAGGATTACATAAAATAATGCATGTGAAGTGCTAAAACAGTATTAAGTGCACCGTACTACTTAAGGGTTAGTGGTACTATTTTCTAGCTCCGGGGCAGCCATACACTGATGGACATAGAAGAGTGTCTTGTGCTTTTCAAACGTTGGTTACAGCTCCTTTGTGGGCCATGATGAGTTGTGATCAACATAACAAAAAATAATTTTTAATAGGGTAGAATAGAAATACCAGAATATGTCACTCATGGGAAGGAAACTGCTGTTTTGTGGAAATGTTGTTTCACAGAGCACTTGTTTTAGTCGAAGGTGAAAGCTACTAGCATGGAATACTGTCTAACCCTACAGTCAGGAAGACCATGGTCCTTCAGCAAGCAGGTCAAGTCACTCTCCTTAAAACTTTTAAATGGCTCACACTCAGTAAAAACTTCAACATCCCTCCTAAAGAGCATTACGACCAATCTTCTCAGCCTCCAAACCCCACACCATGTTGCAGCTACACTGGCCTTTTCTGTCTCCACAACAATCACTTCAAGGCCTTTGAAACACTTTTGTTCCCTCTGCCTGGAAGATTTTACCTCAGTACTTCAAAGAGCTGGCTCTTGTGTGCTTCAAGTCAAGCGCCGCTCCTTCACAGAGACCTTTGCTGAACCCCCAGCACGGTAACTCCTTCCCCTTTCCACTCTCAAGAGGTGCTACCCACCCTGGTGCCTCCTAAAGTTGTACAAGGTATTTATCCTGCGCAGAGCAGCCTTAATTTTCCCTAATGATAGGCACTCAGAATGTGTTGTAGTCTTTGGCTTTTAAACGATCTGAAAATAAGAGAAAACCCAATGTCCCTGCCAGTTCTAAACTACTGTTTTTGAAATTAAAGTCTTCCAGAAACTCTTAGTATAAGACCATCCGTTTTTCTTTTACTCATCAAACACAGAACATTCATTTTATTCAAATTAATTTTATTACCCAAAACTTACCCCTTTAGAGCATATGTTTTCTTTAAAAAGTTTACATATACAGGAGTGGAAATCTTTCTAAAATTGACTACATCCCCTTCTGCTATCAACAGGAAGATACTAAATATACTTTCACTTTTTATTAGGACTTCGGATGTTTTTGGCAATTTCATTTCTTTAACTACAGCTATAACAGAGCAGGGCTCTTGGGGGCACATCAGGAAGGCCACATCTGGACCTGTTTTGGGCAGCTGCTCTCCTGACTGGTCCCTCTCATTTCTGCCTCAATTTCTTGCAGTACATCCTGAGCTGAGAAACTAGATGACCAAGTTTACAGGAACTATGTATAAAGTGATCTGCATACAGGCGTCAAATATGCTTCCAGGAATAAAGTTTTTGTTTACTTCCCAGTTCTTGCTCTATTTGAGTAGTGGAGCCAACAGATGGTAACCCCTAGACATAACTTAACACACTGGCAGGCCAGGGTTCTACTCTGCTTAGCTCAGGCAGGACTGCTGAAAAGTCTGCTAGAAAACAGCAGCTTCTATGACCTTTTCTATCTCTGTGAAGCTTTGGGCCCCTGCCAGCAGTTAATCTGAATAGAGCAGACTTACAGCCCAGATTTTTACTAGTTTCCTGGAAAAGCGTCATGAAGTCGCTCACCTTAGAGTCTGAATTCTGCTAAGTCACCATCCACTTCAAAAAGGAGTTAACTGAATCCAAAGGCCTAAAAACAGAATCTCGGTGGAGGGGGACAAAGATGACAGGGGGTCTGTAAGAGCATTTATGTAACTAGGAACATCTCTTTTGGGGGCTCTTTTGTAGTATTATTGTGGAAATAAGTTCAACTACTAAACTCTAACCATAAAACAGACACAAAAATCTAATACAGAAAGTTCCTTAGAGATCATCCATCAGAGCAGAACCTTAGCCATAGAAACTCAGTCGCTCAGGTTTCTATGGTATGTCGCTCAGGACATACCAACCCAGATAACCAAACTTGCCAAGTGCCAATAAATGTGTATCAAAAATGAACTCTTTTGGCTATAAGTCTGAGGCTCATTACATCCTTCTTTGTCTTTTTAAACCATGTCTGAGAAACATAACCATTAAGTGGAGATTAAGTCATCGCTCGTTCAGTTTCCCTACACACCAGTGATAACTAAGCCACAGAGATACTACCAAAGTGACCCAAATTCATATGCTGTCCCAGTGCAAGCCTGTCTCCTTCTAAAAATTATAATCAGGATTTCAAGGATCATATGAAATGTAAAAACATGCATGGGGGCTTTGTGGCATTTATTTTGGTCTGACACCAACTTCTGCTATTCTCCCAAATCCTTAATATGTTCTGATATGGTGTTGCCAGATGCCCCCAGTACCTGCCCAAATGGCAAATCCAGAGGCTTCTTGTCCTTCCCCACCTCTTGAAAGCCTGCCATCACTCTGCCTACACACAGCAATACTTCTAACTCCCATACCAAATTTCTAGGAAATTAATATCTGCGGCTTTATAATTAAGATTACTTTTTCAGTTGACGGTAAAGTATATAATAGCAAAGAAAATGCTAAAACCTGAAAGGTTGCAGGGCAATGAATTCTATCACTTCTGGTAGAATGTACCGATTTTCATAAGTTACAGAGTATTAAGTGTTAAGGTATTCTGAAACAATTAAAAATTGTTAAAAAATACAACTAAAAGAATGTATATATATAAACATGCAATTCAAAACACGAAATGATAGGGTTTTTTAATTAGTCTTACAGATGAGGAAATTGTGGTCCAAAGAATTTAAGTTCTGTTTTCTTCTTCTTTTCTTTTTTGAGACGGAGTTTCACTCTTGTCGCCCAGGCTGGAGTGCAATGGTGCGATCTCAGCTCACTGCAACCTCTGCCTCCTGGGTTCATGCGATTCTCCTGCCCCAGCCTCCACGGTAGCTGGGATTACAGGCATGTGCCACCACTCCCGGCTAATTTTGTATTTTCAGTAGAGACGGGGTTTCACCATGTTGGTCAGGTTGGTCTCAAACTCCTGACCTCAAGTGATCCACCTGCCTCGGCCTCCCAAAGTGATGGGATTACAGGCGTGAACCACCGTGCCCAGTCTTAAGCTCTGTTTTCTAAGCTCACACAACCTGGGATGACCCCAGGTCTTAGACTCTTATCTTCAGACTAAAGCCCATTCATAAAATGTATGTCAACTTTCAAAATAATTGTGCTTTAACCAAATATCCAGTCACAGGATGATAACAGAGATACTAAATGATGAAAACTATGGCTTAAGAGCAAAGAAAATCCTGACCTTTTAAAAACTTGGCTAAATCTTGGGTGATGGCAGGTATCTTATAAATCACAATGATAGCCAGCTTTGCACAAAGTTTACAGACAAAGGAAAACAAAGCTAGAAGGATAGAAAAGTGGGAAACAATTCTACTTCTAATCAAGATGGAGTAACAGGGGCTAAATTTACCCCCCTACCTGAAAAAACAAAAAACAACAACAAAAATAAATAAAGAGAGAGGAAGAGAAAATATATGAAAGAATACTTTTCAAGACACTGCATATCAGATAAGAAAGGATCCCTGAGATATAGGGGAAAATCAGTGGGCTCTACAATTTCCCCCACTTACTGCCTGGGGAGAGGCTCCAGGTCATGGGCAGGAAGGTAAAGTAGAGCCCAGTGGACTCCCTGGGTGGAAGAGATGGAGATGAAGGTCTGGGGAAATCATTTACAATAGAACTGAAACATAAGAAACATTCAGGGATAACAAAAAAGACGTGAAAGATCTATACTGAAAAACTACAAAACACTGCTGGGAGAAATTAAAGATGTAAGTAGAGTGGAGAGATATTCATATACTCAAAGACTTGATCAATATTGTTAAGATGTCAGTTCTCCCCAGACTGAGCTATAGATTCAATGGAATCCCAATAAAAAGCCCCAGTAGGGTTTTTGTTTGTTTTTAAGTAGAAATTGCCAATCTGGTTCTAAAATTCACGTGGAAATTTGGAAAATCAAAATATCCAGAAGAGTCAAACCAGTTGAAAAAGAATAAAGCTAGAGGGCTAATACTACGTGATCTCATGGCTTATTATAAAGACACAGCAATCAAAAGAGTATGCCATTAGCCAGGTGCAGTGGCACATGCCTCTAAGTCCCAGCTACTTGTGAGGCTGAGGCAGAGGTTTGTTTGAGCCCAAGAGTTCTAGGGCAGCCTAGGCAACACAGCAAAACCTCATCTCTTAAAAATATAAATAAGGCCAGGTGCGGTGGCTTACGACTATAATCCCAGCACTTTGGAAGGCCAAGGCAGGCGGATTGCCTGAGCTCAGGAGTTCGAGACCAGCCTGGCCAACATGGTGAAACCTCACCTCTACTAAAAACACAAAATTAGCCAGGCGTGGTGGCGCATGCCTGTAATCCCAGCTACTTGGGAAGCTGAGGCAGGAGAATCACTTGAACCTGGAAGGTGGAGGTTGCAGTGAGCTGAGATCATGCCACTGCACTACAGCCTGGGCCACAGAGTGAGACTCTGTCTCAAAAAACAAAACAAAACAAAACAAAAAACAATAAAAAACAAGAATGAAAACAGACTGAGAGGAAATATTTGCAAAGTTTGCAAAGCATGTGTCTGATAAGACTTATATCGAAAATATAGAGAATGCTCAAAACTCAATAGTTTTAAAACAGACAAATGATTTCAACACACTTCACAAAAAAAGATACACACGAGACAAATCGGCACATGAAAAGATACTCAACATCACTGATCTTCAGGAAGATGCAAATTAAAAATACAATAACGTACCACCACACTCCTATTAGAATAGCTAAAATTAAAGAGACTACTGCCCATACCAGTGTTAACAAGAATGTGGATGAACTGAACTGGCATACTCGCTAGTGAGAATGCAAAACGGTACAACCATCCTGGAAAAGTCTGGTATTATAGTTTCCTTAAAAAGTTAACACACACCACTCCAAGGGTAATAAGATGAAGAAAAACATTAGTCCATACATACAAACTTGTATGTTAATGTTCATATGATTTTTTTATAATAGTGAGAAACTGAATGCAACACAAACGGTGAATGCATAAACAAACTGGTATATCCATGGAATGAAATATTACTCAGCAATGAAAAGGAATGAACTACTGACGCTTGTAACATGCATGGATCTCAAAATATTTATGTAGAACCAAAGAAGCCAGACCAAAAGAGTATATGCTGTATGATTTCCTAGATATATGAAACTAGATATCAAATGCAAACTATGATTTCCTGGATATGAAAATCTAGAAAATGCAAACTACAGTAACAGAAAGCAAATCAGTTGCATGGGATGGAGAGAGGAAGAAATTACCAAAGGGGCATGATGACATTTTTGGAGGTAATGAATATATTTATTATCAGAGGTGATTTTATGATGTATACATATGTCTAAACTTACCAAATTGTACATTTTAAATATGTGCAGTTAACTTTATATTATAACTCAATAAAGCTGTTAAAAAATTTTTTTGAAACACCTGATTCTATCATGAAATGTAGAAACAGAGTGCTAATTAGCAAGCTCATTAAGATATGGTCCTTCCAGTAATACCAGCAACATCAGTAATGCTTCATATACAGTTTTCTAACTTCAATAATATATTCACATGCCTTGACAGTATGTAAAAATGTTCAGAAACATAAATAGTGATGTTAGAGGCTCAGTTAATATTGTGACATCTTTTCTGAACATGCAGAGTCTTACTGAATGTTACTCAGGTTTATGCTTCAAAATGAAACTACACACAGTACCAATCAATGAGTACATCTGCTAATACCATACTTCTAAGACAGTAGGGTCTTAACATGCAGGAATTCAACAGTGATATGGTAGGTCATAGTAACTGGTAAGCCTTAAAGGATTTTTCTGTAGGAGATAGGTATAGAAGACTAATATACTTTTTTTTTCCAGTCTACTTTTCTCATGTTTTTAAAGTACAACATAACCTCTACTTATCAAGAACTAGACAAAGACCTCTACAAGCTGGCTAAACCTATTCACTGCATTTACACCACCAAACTGCACAATAACCTTCACATACTATCCAATGGTATTTCTCACCTTTCCTCCTTTGTTACACTGTTCTTTTGACAATAATGCCTTCCTTTCTCCCCTTCATCTAATTAATGACCACACATTCTTCAAGGCAGTTTCTCAAAGGTGGTGTCTGAAGAAAAACCAGAATCAACTGAAGTGCTCTCCCTCTCTCTCTCTAGCATACACACATGCACGCATGTGCAAAGGGCACAAGGAAACTTCTGGGGGGTGGGTAGGGGTTAATGGACAATAAATGCTGTTGAATCAATGTCCAGTGACAGCTAAAAAAGACAGATGCGACAACTTTGCTTTTTGTGCTACAGAATACGCTATGACCTATAGAAGAAACCTGAATCTTTGTCATGCCTATTAAAAAATAATTAATTTGTGCTCTATATCTTATTTTAAGAAGCCTAGCCTGTGTGAATGCATTTTTGAAGAGCAACTTAGAAATACGATCAAAATCGCTTGAGCCCGGGAGGCTGAGGCTGCAGTACACTGTGATGGTGTCACTGCACTCCAGCCTGGGTGACAGAGCAAGACCCTGTCTTAAAAATAAATAAATAAATAATATTTTTAAAAAAGGAAATAAATATGATAAAAAATTATTGTTAATGGAATTTATCTGAACAAGCAAGTTTCACTTAACTGTAAAAAACAAACAAAAAAACCCTACATATGTGGAATGTTTCATTCCCCAATGACCACAGCTATTTAAATAAGATATACTGGATGTTTTAAATTTTCTAAGTAAATGGTTTAGGCTATTTATGAGTTGTAACTTAACAGGCTAGGCACATGCAAACCATCTCGCTAATATTACCTCTTTTAATCTCAATAACCCTGTAAGGAAGGTAGTATTGTCCCCATTTAATAGATGACAGTTTGAGAGAGTAAGCAACTTGCCCAAAGCTATAGAGAACCTTCAATTTGACTCAAATAATTGTGCTTTTGTCCATTCTAGATTTATTGCTCAAGACTGTATTTTTAAATAGGATCACAAGCTTATTCATTCATAAGCTAGGCATTTTCATTCTTTTTTTGTTTTAAAGAGATGGGGTCCCACTCTGTCACCCAGGCTAAAGTGCAGTAGTGGCATGATCATGGCTCACTGCAGCCATGAACTCCTGGGCTCCAGCAATCCTTCCACCTCAGCCTCCCAAGTAGCTGGGATTATAGGCACAAGCCACCATGCCTGGCAAGCTATGCATTTTCTAAATAGGCACTTCAGCATTCTGAACCCAGCATAGGTAAATTGGAAGTTCAAACTCAATGGATGATATATCAGCCCTTAATAAATCCCATTTCTGTTTTATACATAAGAATAATGCTCATAAAGATGAAAGATACATTGCATTTTCCTCTCAAAGTTCACATGGACTTTTCTGCTAACTAGAAGATAATTTACCTTTTTGCCTTCAAGAGCCACTGCACTGGGTTACAAACTTAGAAGAAGTCTAAGTTTTAAATGTTGTTTTCTGACCCTGTACAACCTATACAGTTTGAAGTCCGCAAAAGGAAATTCAATGAAATTCATGACTATGAATAACCCAAAACCTGGTAAAATGTTTAAGGACTGGACCTGGAGTCAGACAGATTTCAATTCTGATGATACGTCTGCTGCTAAGTAGCTGAAAAGGTCTGGTGGGCAACCAACATTGGAGTGATTAGCAAAAAATCAGGAGTCATATTTATTACATTTACATCATAGATTTCCCAGATCTGTCTTTTAATGTGCCTAAGTTACAAACAAAACCCATATCTGAAAAGCTGCGTGTGAACTGTGCAGAAGTGCTTACTTGTTTGTATTATCGGCAGGCAACAGGGCACCCGGGAAATATCCCCCTCATCTCTCCTCATCCTGGGGCAAAATAGGTATCTTCCTGGAACCTAAGAACTGGAATTTCTGTTTCCCACAGAAGCAGCACAGTAAATGGTGGCTAGAGTTAGGACCTGTCATAGTAAAGGTGAAACAGGCATCTGCAGGCTGATCCTGGAGCTTCTCACAGGAAAATACCTGAGTTCCAAAAAGCCAGCACACACGCAGCTCTGTAAGACAATCCACTTCAGCCTTGGACGAGAACACACGCTGAACCCCAAATCCAAGGTTATTTCTGGTGTGAAGAGACAAATACTATCCTAGTAAGTAGAGCTGAGCATTTCTAAAGTGGCAGCCTCTCCTTCCAACCATACCTATGGCAAGTTTTCAGTTCATGTTTGTCTTTTTTGATCCAAGTCCATGGCTCTGTAAGTGCAACAGTAAGCAACAAAAAGCAGCATTTTGATATGATCCCCATAAAGCCAAACATATCACATCCAAAACACCACTTTCTGTGCTGCAGGCCATTCTTCATCTCCACGTGGCACACCACCCACCACACCCACTTTTATCTACCACACACACACTTTTATCTGCCCAGCCTGTTTCTCAGTTATTTCTCAAGGCTTCTGCACACAAACAAGCTCTCTTGCATCTGAGCCGCTAGGCTTCTGACCTGTCTTCAGACTTCTATTCAGAATGTGTACCAGTGAGTTCCTACTATGTGCAAAGATTAGTGCTAACCTGTTCTTTTTCACAAGGCTCACCTCATCGAATAAATACATCTGAGACTGTGGCCTTCAAACTCTTCAACTGTGAACCATTGTAAGAAATAATTTACATGCAATCCAATGCACAAACCTACCCTTCACACACCCCCTCAAAAGATAACTCAGAAGTTCTACATAATATTCTTACTATGGTATGATAGATTAATATTCTTCACCCTGTCCCATTTAATATTTTAAAAAGTCCTGTTGGCAAAGAGATATTAGCACTCCAATGTTCATCAAAGTTATTCACCATTGCCAAGATGTAGAGACAACTAAATGTTCACTGACAGAAGAATGAAGAAAATGTGGTACATACAAGCAAGGGAATATTATTCAGCCTAAAAAAAAAAAAAGAAAATCTTGCAGTATGGGACAATTTAGATGAACCTTGAGGACATTATGTTAAGTGAAATACATCAGTCACAGAAGGACAGATACTGCTTGATTCTACTTATATCAAGTACAAAAAGAGTCAAACTCATAGAATCACAAAGCAGAATTGTTCCCAGGAACTGGGTGGAGGGGAAAATTGAGGAACTGCTAATCTGTGAGCATGGTTTCAATTATGCAAGAAAAACTAGTTCTAGAGATCTGTACAACATTGTCTCTATAGTTAACAATACTATATTTGTGCACTTAAAAATCTGTTAAAGAGGTAGATCTTGTGTTAAGTGTCTTGCCACACACACACACACACACATAAGTCCTGGATGGAATCTTCTAAATGTATGTCAACCCACTACTGAATCATGACCTGCAGTCTGAAAAATAATGCTCTATCTTACAAAAGGGTGATTAGATTACGTTGACATGATGATGATGCTAGAGGAATGGTTAGAAGCATCAGCAAACATTTAGGCATGATGAGACCCTCCCAACCTCAACCCACAAAAAAAAAAGGTCACTTCTTCTCTTTGCCCATAAGAGATGTAGAGAGGTGGCCAGGCACAGTGGCTCATGCCTGTAATCCCAGCACTTTGGGAGGCTGAGGCAGGTGGATCACCTGAGGCCAGGAGTTCAAGACCAGCCTGGCCAACATGGTGAAACCCCAATTCTACTAAAAATACAAAAATACAAAAATTAGCCGGGCGTGGTGTTGGGTGCCTGTAGTCCCAGCTACTCAGGAGGCTGAGGCAAGAGAATCGCTTGAACCCTGGGAGGCGGACGTTGCAGTGAGCCAGATCACTCCAGCCTGGGTGACAAGGGCAAGACTCCATCTCAAAAAAAAAGAAAAAAAGAAATGTAGAGAGGTACCACAAGAGAGAATTAGTATCTGCATCCCAGATCAAGGGTAGGAGGGAGAACTAGCTGGTGGGAGACCAAGGTTTCACTGAAGTGTCATTGCAGGAGGAAAAAGTAGGGTGGGGATTCTTTTTAATCACTGGGCAATCTTCACAATCTTAATTCTTTCCTTTGTGTCAGGCAACTATCAACACTTCAGGGCAGGAATGTTATTCTTCTCAAAAATTCTATACTCCACCCAGAGACATAACTGAAGCAAATTTAAAATAATAAAAAATGAGCAGTGGGTTATGTTTTTTATCTAAGATGACTTTCCTACCTCAGTTTCTGTTTACTCACCACTCCAAAAGACCTCAATATGTTAGTGGGTTGGGGGGAACAAAGGCAGATGTGGAAAACAAAATAGTCTAGGGAAATAGAAAGGATAGATCATAAAACAGTAAAATGCTGGTAAAAGCAGCATTTCAAATGAGGTTTAAAAAAATCAATGTACAGCTTTGTATTTATAACAGAGTATTTGGAACAAGAAATGTGAAGGTAAAGTCTCAACAGTCACTAAAGAAAGTTTTCAGTGAACATCATTTACACATTTTAAGGTAAGAGCAGTGTTATCAAATCTTTTTGGGGGGTGGGGGGCTAAGGTCTCACTGTCACCCAGGCTAGAGTGCAGTTGAACAAGCATGGCTCACTGCAGCCTCAAACTCCCTGGCTTAAGCGATCCTTCCATCTCAGCCTCCTGAGTAGTTGGGGCCACAGGCACACGCCACTACTTTTAAAATTTTTTGTAGAGATGGGGTCTCGCTACATTGCCCAGGCTGGCCTTGAACTCCTGGGCTCAAGCAATCCTCCTGCCTGGGCCTTCCAAAGTGTTGGGATTACAGGCCACCACGCCCAGCCATTATTAGAGTCTTAACACAATATCAAAGTCTAATTCTCCACAGATCTGCTCAGTATAATTTCTTCAAGAAGTGTTACGACCTGGCTAAAATGCTGCATCCAATGTTCTCTCTTTATAGATGCATAATACAAGTTTGCATTATTGCCACTCTTTTCCAAGCCCCTTGATCTTTCGGAGTGGGAAGGAGGTAAACCTATTGCAAAGCTCTCCATGAAAGCCTGTTAAAAGCAGAGACACGTATTTCAAGACTCTACTCTTCAGTTCTTCTCACTTCAACTTACCCAACAATTACAAAAGTCACTTAAAATAGGTAGTTCTAAATGCTCTTCCTGCCAACAGGAGAGGCCCTTTTTAAAATGGTAAGATTAAGGATTCCTGGAGGGTCTTGCAGGAATACACCAAATGGGATGAAGATGGATAAGGGGTGGTGGGGGGTGGGGCATTGTTTCCGGAATGAGTTGCTGTGCTCCCACTGCACTGCAAATTTCCTGTTGATGTAGTTCTACCTGGGACAATGACTACCAAAGACATGAACTGCCTGTCTTTGTAGAGAGACCTAGTTAAGTGTCAAAAGAAGCACAGGGCACATTGGCTCACGCCTGTAATCCCAGCACTTTGGGAGGCCGAGGCAGGTGGATTACCTGAGGTCAGGAGCTTGAGACCGTCCTGACCAACATGGTGAAACCCTATCTCTACTAAAAATACAAAAATTAGCTGGGCCTGGTGGCGGGCACCTGTAATCCCAGCTACTCAGGAGGCTGAGGCAGGAGAATTGCTTGAACCCGGGAGGCACAGGTTGCAGTGAGCCGAGATCATGCCATTGCGCTCCAGTCTGGGCACAGAGCAAGATTCCGTCTCAAAAAGAAAAAAAAAAAATGGAGCAGCACAAAAAAATGTCAAACTTTGAACTGCTCTAGAATGACTAGTTACCATACAGTGTAAACTTTAAATGGTAGTTCACTCACTCATTCATGCCACAAGGACCTGATGCCAGGCACAAGGCTGGGACCTAGGAAAACAGAGGTGAACAAGCATAATGTCCCTGCCCTATTTCGTCTTACATTTTCCTGTGACACACAATACAAAAATGAATATACAAAATGGCAGATGCTGTAAAGAAACTATGAACTTTACAGTAAAACTGAAGAATCATCACCAAAACACATGCTGTGCTTTTTCTGTTCAAAGAAGTGACGAACCACTTTTTGTAGAAATGTGAATTACTAGTCATCATACTTTCCTAATTTAAAACAGCACAATTTCTTCACCTGTAGGAGGCAGAATTATCTCCCAATCTTAAAAATTAAAAAAAAAAAACACCTAACTTTTTGAAAGGAGATATTCTGCACTGGTGTAACAGTGCAGACCTCAGCACTTAGACCTAGAGTGATAACAACACTGGTCAAAAGATAAACAGTTTACACAGGTGGTAAGCCATCTAAGGCAAAAACTAAAAACAAGAGAAACAGAGATGGACTTCTCAAGAAGTCATTTAATGTGTACTGCATACGCACGTAATTTTCAAAAACAGAAAGGGAAGGCACAAAAAGTTTTGGCAGATGACACTAAACCAACAGTTTTAACATTGCTGCATTCCAGATCATTCCAATAAACAATGGTTCAACATACTGAGAATCTAGAGACATTTCATCTCTAGGCAGAACACTGGTTTGTAAAGTTTAGATGCTGGACCTAGGCCATGGAAAGACACAAGCAAATCCTAATGTTGAAACTCTAAATGCTTTCCCACTGAGAACTAAACAGGAAAGGGAAGGTTCCTCCCCCATGTAGGAAACTGAGCCATAATTTACTGGTTTCAATTTAGAGCTATCAAGTGTGTGTGTTGGAGGGGAGGGGAGATGAGAAGTTGGAGAGATTTAAGAAAAAGAGACCTGCATGAGGTAGAGCAGAAGTGGACATCCTGAAGACCTGATTTCTAAAAGCAGCAGGCCTACTAGGAACTTAGTCTCTTTCATATTGACCGCAAAAGCGAATTTTGAGCCTCTAAGGTGGATCGTGGTAGTTGCCTGTCTGCAGATACACTAGGTTGAAGACTCGCAGCACCTAATGTCACTTTTTCATGCTCACGCCCTCCCAGCGCCCAATCCGTGTTTATGGAATGAAGGGGAAAACCCAAAAGAATGAATGAACGAGAAAGGAGTCTAGTCAGGAGGATGGCCCTGGACGCAGACTAGGCGAAGTCAGGGACGATGCTCCCGGGGCCGGGAGGCGCTAGAGGACCCCCGGGCACAGTGGAGAACGCGGAATGCGATAGGGCAGGGGGCGTAGGGCCAGACAAAGGCAGCGCGGGTGGCCAGATAGGGGTGCCGGGCAGGGGCGGGGGCCGCGGGCGCTCACCTCATCGCCCCACTTGAGAACGTCCTTGTGCCGGTCCTTGACGGCGTGGTAGATGTGTAGGAACTGGAGGATCCCGTGCCGCCGCACGTGGTCGGCATGGCGCTTGGTTTCCTCCCAGCTCAGCGGCGAGCCCTGGGACAGCAGCCCCATGGCAGCCCCCTCCTCCTCCTCCTCGGGGCTGACGGCGGCCGCCCGCTCCCGGCGCGAGACGGTCACTCAGCCGCCCGCAGAAGGCAGCTGCAGCTCCACCCCGCGGGGGCGCCCTCGGGCCGCAGTCGGCGGAGGGAGGGTCCCGCCCGCTCCGGCTCCCCGGCGGCGGCCCCTGGCGCCCAGGTGACAGACCCTGGGTCCGACGCACCGCGCGGATGCGAAGGCAGAAGACCGAGGGCAGGCGGGACGGCTCTCCGCCCAGCGGCCTCGCCCTCGCCGGCTCCCTGCTGCTTCTGCTCCCGCTCCGATGCGGCGGCGGCTGCGGACTCCACGGCCGCGCTCCCGCGGCGGCTCCCGCTTCTCTTTGCCGGTGTGGTGCACTGGCTTCTTCCTACTTGTGACCAAAACCTGCGCCGCCGCCGAGCATGCCCAGTTTTTGCGTCCGCCAGCTCGCCGCTCCTGGGCGCGATCCGTCGCTCCGGGTTTTATAGACTACGGGCGAAGGCGGGGACAGGAGGAGGTGCAGCGGCGGAGGCGTGGCCGGGGTGAGCCGGTGGGAACTGCGGAGACTGAGGAGGGGTGTGCAAGGGTGGTTGGGGCGGAGTCGAGGGGAGCAGCTCGCGGGAAGGGGGCCTGCGGTCGGCCTCGCTGTAAGCAAACGCGACATGTCAAAATGCATTTTTTTTTCCTAATCAAAAGAGACAAACTTGGGGTTGGGGAAGAAAGTTGATTGTTTGAATCAATGACGAACTCACCATATTATTTTTTAGTTGGTCAGGGCCTCACACTTAAATCAGTGAGAGAGGCAGAATGTGTTGAGAAAAGTATTAACATGGTAGTGAAGTGAAACAGTTCAACTCTAGGCTCCATCACTTACTGACTGTGAGACTTGGGACAAGTTCTTCCCATAGCTGCATAAAATTAGATTAATTCTATCTTTTATAGATGTCGTAATTATGTGCATAGTGTACATGTGTATAGTGTTGATGGCCAATAAATTGACCCGGTTATTAAGAGGAATCACTTTGTCAACATTTGTAAATCACCATTATTCCCTACTCTCTTGATTAACTGGTGACATATGTTCTCTGGATGGCACAGACACCATTTATTGCAAAAAGTCTTGAGATAGACCATATAAGGAACATCTCCAAAAGTTTATCCTCCATCTAAACCTAAAATTCATCCCTCAAGTGATCAAAATGACGTTCATGTGAGCCTACAGTAGGGCTGAAGATAGTGGGAACACCTAGAGTTGGCCTTATCTTGGAGGGAAAGGAGAGGAAGGAGGTACCATGCCCCCAAATAATTGTTTAATAAATATGTGTTGACAGAGCAATGACCTGTCAGGGGAAAAGTGCAAGCAACTAGATCATACATGTACCTACCCAGAAAGTGTGTGTTTATCATACCATCT
This sequence comes from Trachypithecus francoisi, assembly GCF_009764315.1. Classification (NCBI taxonomy): domain Eukaryota; kingdom Metazoa; phylum Chordata; class Mammalia; order Primates; family Cercopithecidae; genus Trachypithecus; species Trachypithecus francoisi. The sequence goes on from NW_022681455.1 coordinate 53,553,288, forward strand.
TCCCTCGCACTACAGAGTTAACATTTAGTAAGCACTTATTAATTGCTGAATGAGTGAGTACATGATAGCCAGATTCTCTTCTCCCACAGCCTTCATATTGGTTGTGCCACTTACAGGACTTGGGGACGTGAATACCCAAGGTCTGGATGGGATTTCCACAATGGTGTGGGGGGGGGGGGCGGGGGTGGGAGTTAGGGATGTTTGAAGCCCAGGAGATGATGTTTCCATCCTCCTCACACAGCTGAGATAGAAATCAAACCACATTCTAATTTTTCCACAGCCTTTCCTCTGGGGCAGAGATGACTTAGGCCTTTTGTACCTTTAATTCTAGAAAAGTGCTTGGTATAGAGTGTGTGCTTAATAAATGTTAGCTTCTCCATGAAAAGCAGGTAGTGGGAGAGGGGGAGAAACAGTGTTTCACATGTAGGTAAGACATCCAAGGATCACTGGGTTATTCTCACCATCTCACTTCACATTTTCATAGACCTACATTGTTCAACATGACAGCCATCAGCCACATTGGCCGATGCACACTTGAAATGTGGCTACCATGACCGAGAAACCAAATTTTCATTTTAATTTAATCAACTTAAATGTAAATTTAAAAACTGATATACCATTCAGTTACTGGAAAGCTTTTAAGTAAATCTGGAACAAGTTGGAAATGTGAATCTACTTTTTGACTGTAAATTTTATGAAATGTAATTACAGATCAAGTATTTCCAATGAAAACTTAGTGGCCCAGATATGCTGTGAGTGTAAGTCACACACCAGATTCTAAGACTTAGTGGAATAAAAACTTGTTAATATCTCATTAAAAATTGTATATTGATTACATACTGATACAGTATTTCGGAAATTTTGAGTTAAATATGATGTGGTACGTTATTTAAATTAATTCACCACCCCCAGTCCCACTTTTATTTTTAGTTTTAAAGGAGGCTACTGAAAAATTTAAGATTACATATGTGTCTCTCATTCCACTTTATTCAAACAGTACTGATGTAGACCTTGATTTACACTTCGCAAAGCACACTTTTCCCATACACCTGCTGCACATCATACACTTTTCCCATGCACCTATTAGGAATCATGGACCTGGGCGGTTCAATAACAGACTAAATTCTAGTCTAGCCAAAGCCCTACGCCACACTGAACCTAGTGAGAGTTTAACACTGTAATTGGAGTTATTCTGTCCTAGATCCCGGCTCACATTCACATAAGGGACCTCCCTCACCCTATCCCCTGAATTCTGAACCAGCTCTCCCAGCGGGGGTCCCAGGGCTTTGGATAATCCCCAAAAGGGCGCAGGCACTGTTGCACCACAGGGCAGTTATGCCCAATTTAAACTTTGATCTCTCAGTGCCTTCAGCCGTTTCTGTTACAAAGAAAAAACAAAAACCCCATCACAGATCAACTGAAGTCATATTTAACAAGAGTCACTCCCCTCTGACAATGCTTTGCCTTCATAGGTCCACTACTGCTCAATTTCATTCTGTAGACTGCACCCAGAGCTAGGTTTCGACATCTGGAAGTGAGTTTTCAGGAGACAGCTCCATCAGTGCTGTAACGATAGCTGAAGGGGAAAGAAGGAGCTCATATCTTGCAGAATCAGCTCTTCCCTATACCATGACCAAAGGCCGATTCCCAGTAGTGTCTTCCGCGGAAAAACGCGAGACCCGCTCGCCAGGACCCCATCACTGCCCAGCGGCGTCCTGGTACTGCAACCTCGCCTCGCCGCTCCGCGGACCAACACAGGCCCCGCCCCCAGAGTCGCCCGAAAAACCTGGACGGTGGAGATCCGCATCCGGGGACGCCGTGCGATCTTGAGGCCAAGCTGAGCATGCTCGGAGAGCCGGCCTGTCGCGGGAGGAAGCGGTGTGGGCCGCGGGCGGTGCACGCCGCGCGGTTGTTGTGATACAGCCCCCGCCACGTGACTGCGCGGGCCCGCCTTCCCCGCGCACGGCACCACCTCTCCGTGACTCAGCATTCTGTGCGGGCTCCGAGCCGGAGGTCAATCCGGGGGAGGCTTCTCAGGGCAGAGTCTCAGTCCATCACTCCTGACCTCTAGGCTGCTGCTGCTGCTGGTATTGCAGCAGTCATTTCAGACACGATGGGTTTCGGGCCTCTAAGGACCAAAAAATACATCACTTTCCCTGTGGTCACGCCATTCCCAGTTTCCCCTAAGTCAGCCCTTCGCGAGATCAAATAAGGAAAACAGAGAGAGTGCCTAGGGGACTCTGAGGAAGGCACTACTAGGTCATCTGCCCCTGCCTTTACCGCTCTCTTTGGCTTGAGTATCCCTTGACCTTGGTGGTCTGTTGCGTGGGTACCAGTATATCGCACTCTATTGCCAGGTACTTTGAGCTGGTATCCGTAAAACAGTACTAATTTTTGCCATATTTTATAAGTGAGGCAACTGAGATCCAGTAATACTAAGTAACAGGCAGTGGCTAAGTCGGGATTTGAACTCCAGTGATATTTCAAAGCTGTCTACTACACCACTCAGCCTGGGTGAAGCTGGTGGCTGCCTTCAGTGTGATCCTTCCTGGGACTTGATGCCAACCTTCATTACATCCTTTCTTCTCCCTTGACACACCCTTCCCCCAAAACCCGCGGATCTGCCTCTGAAGTTCTTAAGATTTTTGTCTGTTAAATTTCTTAATTGGTAGAAACAAATGGTTATTTCCTAACTTCAGTGTACATGTTAAAGAACAAAAGATATAGAAGGAATTTTCTCCCTACATTTGAATTATACTTGGAAACAACTTAAACTTCAGAAGAAAATAACAGCAACCTGTTTATGTACATAAGCCACTTTCATACCTACCTGCTGATGTATGGACTTCAAAGTAATGTGGTCTATATAGATTTTCCAGGATTGCTCTCTTGTTTGTTGTTGTTTTTCTCCCTTCCTCCTACTATTTTCTCTTCAAAGGACATGAGATTTCTCAACCTGCTAAAAATGAGCTTTCCTAATAACTCAGGACCTACCCCTGTAGGAATAAACTATGTAGCCATGAGAGCAGAGACTCATTTTCTTCTAAAATGCTTTCTTCAAAAGATTTTTTAAAAGAAAATGGAAGAAGTGTGAAAGGAAAATAAATCTTGGAGTCCCAACATCACTAAGTTAAAAGGAAAAGTCAAGCTGGGAACTGTTTAGGGCAAACCTGGCTCCCATTCTATTCAAAGTCACCCCTGTGCTCACTGAGATAAATGCATATTTGATTGCCTCCTTTGGAAAGGCTAATCAGAAACTCAAAAGAATGCAACCATTTATCTCTCACCTACATATGACCTGGAAGCCCCCTCCCTGCTTAAGTTGTTGTGCTTTTCTGGACATAACCAATGTACATCTTACATATATTGATTGATGTCTCATGTCTCCCTTAAATGTATAAAAACAAGCTTTGCCCTAACCACTTTGGGCACATATTGTCAGGACCACCTGAGGCTGTGTCATGGGTACACATCTCAACCTTGGCAAAATAAACTTTCTAAGTTAACTGAGACCTGTCTCAGATATTTTTGAGTTCACATACTCATCCAGCCCTGGTGTACCCTCTGAAGTATGTTATACCAGTGCATGAGAAACTAGTTATATACTGGTACCAATATTAGCATTAAACTACAGAGTACTTAGTACTCCTGTCTACATTTCTTAAAAATTCAGTTTTAACAAATGAAAACTCAGATTTCTTAGAAGCTTTGTTACTACCAGACAGGAAATGCGACATACCATGTATTAGTGCTGAGGGAGAATCCCAACTCTGGTCCCTCCTAGCTCTATAATCCTAGGCAAACTACTCTGCTTCAATTTCATCATCTGTGTAATTGGGAGTGAGGAGAAGCAATAAGTTGCTGAGCGATTGTGAAGATCAAAAGTAACATATATGGAGCATCTGGCACATATTAGGAGCTTAATAAATTGGTACTTCTTTTGCATCCATCAAGGAAAGGTAGGAATTTCAGGAGACACAACACTGCTAGACTGCAACAAGTAGCAGTGAGCTTGGAAAACGCTAGCTGTGGATGCTTTTGCTGCTACAAAGGTAACAGGTCTCAAACTTTTCCAGAAAGACCCTCCCCTCTTACTCAAAAGCCCAGCACTTGTAAAAGCTGGGGTTAACAGCTTTCATGTGGCCAGCAAAAGCCACCTCGCTGGCACTTTAATTTTTAAAGTTTTGTGACTGCTACCAGTGTTTTTTCTGCAAGTATCATTCACACAAACCTTCGCTGGCTCGTCTACCTTCTTCCTTTCCAAGCAGAAACCTGAATTAAATAGAAAACAGCAGCAGCAACATCCATAGCCTTGGGTAGGGGCGTTGTGGAGTCATGCTTCAAGGCTGGCAGGCCCCAGCTGTCAAGGAAAGGTAGGCAAGTGAGTTCCTCATCAGATGTTGCTGTGAAAGCTCATTTGGTGTGGGCAGCTCTGCCCTGGCACAGCCAAACCGTCATCCTTCAGAGGAGTGTTCTGCCAAGGGGATGGGCACCGGATAAGTAGGTTGCTCTGTTTTTGTTTGATCTAGAGAAGGAAGGGGAATTAAGACATTATTCAATATCTGTTATGATCAGAAACTCTTGTATTAATTCCTCCCCACAAACTGAGTAAAGCAGAGCTTTCCAGTGTGCCCAGAACATCAATGTGCCCTGTAGAGTTACCAAGCGCCAAAATGCCAATTGCCCTCAGCCTTTGTGAAAGCAAAGCAGGACTTCATTCAGGTGTTAGAGCTCCCTGATCTGGTCACCTCTCACTGTAGGTGGCAACATCCTTTGCAGTAAAAATATTCTCATTTTCAAAGTATATAATATTATGAAAAAGTTTGGGAAAGGCTACTATAAGGTATCACCTTGGTTTACAGAGGAGGAAGTTGAAGCTCACAGATTAGGAAGCACACCCAAAGATCACACTTGCAAACAGCAGAACAGGCATTTGATTCAAAGTCCAAGTTCATTCCACTTTCCTCACATCGCTCAAAACAATACCAAACCATACAAACAATAACACCTGAAATCTGAGTAGACCTTTTTGATTTAGGAAGTGCTATGACAGAAGAAAGGAAGACATAAGAGGTGATAGAACAAACACTTCTCATATACCTACAATGCACCTCCTGCTTTACATTAAGAGTCTTGTCTTTTTAACAGTTTTAATTTGTTTTGCATAAACTTATAGTAGATAAACATATAAACTTATGATACTTTTTGACGAATTTAATTTGCTCTTTCATAATTTTCTCTCTATGCCCCACTACTTTTTTCCTATTTGTTTATGTTTGTATATTTAGGGGGTACAAGTGCCACTTTCTTACATGCATATGATGCACTGTGGGCTTCTAGCATACCCATCACCTGCATAGTGAACGCTGTATTCAACAGATAATTTTTCAACCTTCACCCCCTCCCTATTCTCCCACCTTTTATAGTCCCCAGTGTTTATTATTCCACTCTTGTCCCCCACTCCTTCTAAGAACTGATTCAGTTCTTAGAGAAACATTTAATGATAGAAACTAGACTTAATCCTATTTCTTTTGACTGCAAATTCTGGACGCTCCTTGCCCCAAGAGCAATGGTATAATTAATTCAAAAGAGATTTTCAACATAAAGGAGTCGTATTTACTGGGCCAAGACTGTACAAAATAAACTCTTAACTTTGATGCTATTTTTAGGTTTTATAATACATTTCTATTTCTCTCTCTATACCCTTTGATTTCCTAGTTCATAATTTTTGGGTTTCAGAATAATATCTATGTCATGTGCTGATGGAGGAAGACAGAGTAAGACCAAAAGACAGATTGGTTAGGAGTTGAATCACCAATCACTTGAAGTAGAGGCTTGAGAGATTAAAGTAACTTGAGAATTAGTATAGCTAGAGGACTCCCAAGTGATGATTTCTTTTTAAAGGAAATTGTCTTTAAATACAATCCTTAAAGTAAATCCATGGAAATAAAACAGTATCATTTTATAATATAATTCACTAAAATTCATGGTATCAAAGAAGAAAATTCTCTGTCTAGAGATGTCTCTCAAGCACACAACAAAACCATTTTGTCCTGTCCAGGAAAAGCCAATGTAACTTTTGTGAGAGATCATGAACCATTTCCATGTCCAGGCAACTAATCACTGCTTATGCTGTGTTCAGTAAGGTCAGGGGCACAATCCTGTAGTTGTAGGCATTTGTGATGGGGAAATCTGGTAGTTTTTCTGAGTCATAATTTGATTGCAATGGTGATGGCAATAGCTGAAACCTTGACTGTGAGAATTTGTCCTTGAAGATAAATTATTATTGAGGTTACATCTGGTACTATTTTCTTTTTTCATGATGCAAAACAAATAACTAAGAACATGGTCAAACCCTGTCTTTACTAAAAATACAAAACCAAAAAACTAGCTGGGCATGGTGGTGCAGACCTGTAATCCCAGCTTCTCAGGAGGCTGAGGCAGAAGAATTACTTGAACCCGGGAGGCGGAGGTTGCAGTGAGCCAAGATCGTGCCACTCCACTCCAGCCTGGGCAACAGAGCGAGACTCTGTCTCAAAAAAAAAAGAAAAAAAGAAATATTTTACAGTTGTCTTTTAATGTTTAATAACTTGGATTATATATATATATATGTTCATAAACCTGCTGTCAAGTTAGTACCAGTGTTGATCTGGGTTGCAAGGAACTTACTTTGAAAGTTTGGATTTGGATAATATGTAAAGTGCCACAGTTAAGTAACTAAGACAATTATCTGTCCGATTAAATTTGTATTTGTTTATTTAACAAATACTAGGCATCCCCTCTGTATGGGCCCTGTTTTCGGTGCTGGGGATATTGGGTGAATGAGAAAGGCAGCATTTCTGCTGTCATGAAGCTTTCCTTCTAGAAAGAGAAGACAGAAAATAAACACAAGACATTGGATCACTTTAGGTGCCATTTTGAAATAATAGAGAGCACCTGTTGTTATGAATGTGTCAGACTGTCTTCTAGTTAGTTTTGCTGATAATTTACTTACAGGTGCAGTAACTCTGCAGGTCCAAAGAGCTGCCAGCTCTTAGAGAATTTTCCTTTGCTCCTGCTGAAGATGAAATTGGACAGTTATAGTAGAGAATTTTTTTCTCTCATTTCCCTTCGAGTAGGGCATGCAGCTTCCTTCTTAAATATGGAGTGGGTTAATCAGCATGAATTGTAATTGAAAGACTGATGCTTTAGTTCCCTTTGAGAGTCCCTGGTTTCTGTTATGAATCTATAGATCCTTAGAAACATAGTATTTAACCAATGCCTAAAGCCTGAAGGGTTTATGAGAGATTTATGAGATTTACTAAGTACACCAAAATAGTGTCATAATGTTAAAGAAATTTGACTGATATTTTAAATTGACTTACCATGTTGTTATGTGGTGAAGGTTTTTATTTTTTTCAGAATTTACTTGGAATAAAAACAATAATGAGTGGCAATGCCTTTGATAGTATTACACCACAATCTTCAGGAAGACCATGCTGATATGAAGTTCCAGGCACAGGATGATAGAAAACATAGAGAATGTAAAACAAGAGGAAAAAGTGCAAGTAGTCATGTTTTTCAGAAATCTGGTACATTTGATGATGTCAAATATATAAGAAATAAATAATTCATATTAGTATATTACACTCAAAGTTGCTTATAAATCCTGTTTTTTTTTCCCTTATAAGAAAATAACATAAATTTTGCTTAAAGACAGACTCCTCAACAAGGGCTTCTTCTCTTTTATCCATTCTTATATTTTCTAGATGTAGAAAGGAGGTTCAGAGTCATTACATTTTAACTACAGTAATATGTTTTGGGGTTTCCAAGTTTTAATTTTCAAGTTATGGCTGGTTTATACAGCTTCAGGGCTGTTCTGTATTCAGATGATTATAAAGTGATTGGCTTGAAAGGCCAACGTAAGTCTGCAAATATTTATTTCAAATGTTAAAGTCTGTTAACAGCTCAATTCAGGTAACATGTTGTTGCATGATTAAAGAAAGCTGAGTTTCCTTTAACTGTACTTAGAAAGAATACTGTTGAAGTAATAAACAACAATGGCTATTATGCTTTTTTTTTTTTTGAGGCTTACAGTTTTAGTAATCGCATTAGTACCTGCATTCCAGAGGTCCGGAGCTTAGAAGGACAAAAAAGCTGTAGTAGAGATTGTGAAAAATTACCAGAAATAAAAAAGGAGAAAGAGAGAGAGAGAGAGAGAGAGAGAGATAGAGATGAAGAAAGGGAGAAGGGAAGGGAAGGCCAACAGCCTGGATTAGGGGTTTGAATTTCTTACTTATTAGTTCATTCATTAAGTCATTCATTCCTTCTTTCAAAGTATTAGTGTGCTGGTGATAATACTTTAAGCAAATAAGTGAACCTCTTAGCTGAAGTTCTGGGAAAAAATAAAAGTTTTTTTTTTTTTCGAGATGGAGTCTTCCTCTGTCACCCAGGCTGCAGTGCAGTGGTGCGATCTCAGCTCACTGCAACCTCCGCCTCCAGGGTTCAAACGATTCTCCTGCCTCAGCCTCCCGAGTAGCTGGGACGACAGGCACCCGCCACCACACCCAGCTAATTTTTGTGTTTTTAGTAGAGACAGAGTTTCATCATGTTGGCCAGGCTGGTCTTGAACTCCTGATCTTGGGTGATCCACCCACCTCAGCCTCCCAAAGTGCTGGGACTACAGGCATGAGCCACTGTGCCCAGCAAGATTTTTTTTTTTTAATAAGAAAAACTGGAAAGGATAATAATTCTGTCTGTGTCTCACAGTTATTGAGAGGCTTAAACAACAACATATATGAAAATGCTTTGGAAAAACTGTCTAGAGAAGAAAGTTCTCCACAGGTGCTATTAATAAAAGGCACATGCCTATTTACTATCTTATTTCTGAAATCACATTTGAGGTATTTTAAACAGCCTTCAGTGGGGGTCTGGCCCAGTAGCTCACAGTGCAACATGAACAACATGTTTATCTTGTGAGAAAGCTAGCAGAGTGTCTTAATACTTCAGCTGAGTGTATGAGGAGACAGTTGGAGCAGAGCAATCTCTCTTTGATTAGTGCACAAAAACTACTAATTTGCATATTTAAGATATGATATTTCATTGTATGGGAAGAAGTTGGGCAGATGATTCATCTGGAAAAGATCAAGGAGGCTGATTCATTTAATTCAAGGCTTATATATGCAAAGCTGTTTTTGAATGTTTGCAGATCTGGATCAAATAATTATGGCATTAATTGAGACATTAGTATGTGTTTGTCACTGTGTTCAAATTCACAAGCATCCTCTTATTTAATTGTCACTACAACCATTTGAGGTGGACAATAATATCCTCATTTTGCCATTGAAAATAGTAAATTTTGATGACTTAAGCATTTCTTTTTTTTAAGTTTACATATCTAGTAATTGGCTTAGGGCTTTCCTGCAAAGTCAGCTGTTGGCTCTGAGGACACTGGGGTCAGTGACCTGGGGTCAGTGATCTTATCCCCACCCTGTCCCTATTTACTGTAGCATTTGCAGAAGATGCTGTGTTCCTTCTCACCTTCTGTGATGGTGGCATCATCCTGGAGGGGCAGCTCTCCTTCTATTAGGTCAGTTTGTCTCTTGCTTCTCAGTGATGCTCTAGTTCCAGCAGTCAGTGAATACTCTGCAGGGGTTAATGGAGGAGCTGGGAAGTGTAGGGGTTCAATAAAGTGATAGATGCAGAAAAAGGTGTAAAGTAAGGGGACTGGGGAAATATGAATAGATTTAATGGATATTTATTAAGTGCCTACTAGGTATCAGGTACTGTGTGCTAGGTGCTGGGACAAAATAATAAGCAAAAGACAGGATATTTCATATAGAGCTTATAGCCCAGTTGGGTGGGAGGAGACTAGTGTGAAATGAAGAGCCATATAAATGAATGCAGTGTTCCTGGAATGAACCGAGGATCAGGCTGCTTATTCTCACGGCCCAATAACGAGATGCAGATGAACTGGGAAAGAAGAGAGTTTACTTCTGTAACCGGGTACAGGGAGAAGGCCGGGAAAACATCAGCAGACCAACTCAAAGTTACGAAGTTTTGCAGAGCTTATATACGTTCTAAACTTACGTCTACGTGTAAGAGTGTATTCATCGAAAAGACATAAGTGCTTAATTTCTTCTAACCTGTAAGTAAAGTCTATGTCCTGAAGACCTTCCTCTAGAGCCTCAGTAAATTTACTTAATCTAATTGGGTCCAAGTGCCAGAGGTAATTACCCTTATCTTGTCTCCTTGCTAAATCATGGAGGTTTGGGGAGTTCCTTCAGACCCCAGTAAAACTTGTTTAATCCTAAACGGATCCTGTTAAGAATTCCTTTGTTATCTTGTCATGCTTCAAGGCCCAGGAAAAGCTTAGGCAAAACTCTCAGTGGGCTTTTGTTACCTTCCAGCCTTTGTACAAGGACACTGGCTCTATCACGTTTGGTTGTGGTTTCTTTTTTTCTTTTTTTTTTTTTGAGCGAAGTCTTGCTCTGTGGCCCAGGCTGGAGTGCAGTGGCATGATCTTGGCTCACTGCAATCTCAGCTCACTGCAACCTCTGCCTTCAGGGTCAAGTGATTCTCCCGCCTCGGCCTCCAGAGTAGCTGGGATTACAGGCACCAGCCACCATGCTCAGTTAATTTTTGTATTTTTGGTAGAGACAGGGGTTTCACCATGTTGACCAGGCTGGTCTCGAACTGCTGACCTGCAGTGATCCACCTGCTTCGGCCTCCGAAAGTGCTGGGATTACAAGCATGAGCCACCACGTCCGGCCTTCTATCAACTTTTTTTTTTTATTTTTTTTGAGACGGAGTCTCACTCTGTCGCCCAGGCTGGAGTGCAGTGGCCGGATCTCAGCTCACTGCAAGCTGCGCCTCCCGGGTTCGCGCCATTCTCCTGCCTCAGCCTCCTGAGTAGCTGGGACTACAGGCACCTGCCACCTCGCCCGGCTAGTTTTTTGTATTTTTTTAGTAGAGACGGGGTTTCACCGTGTTAGCCAGGATGGTCTAGATCTCCTGAGCTCATGATCCGCCCGCCTCGGCCTCCAAAAGTGCTGGGATTACAGGCATGAGCCACTGCGTCTGGCCTGTATTAACTTTTAATATTTAACTTAACAGTCACTGCTGAAACAGTTGTCATGGAGGCCTGCCTTGTCAGCTGTTAGTGAGACCTGGCCTGTTACAGCACAATTTAAAATTGTGATATTTCATGACAGTGAAAGAGGCTATGACAAAGAATAAGGGGAAGAAGATACAGTTTAGATGATGGGGGTGTGTTTTTCAGAAAAGGAAATGGTGTTTAAAATGACATGTTTATAAACTATGTTTGAATATTGAAATACTTGTATATTGATAATTCTAAAATAATACAACTATTCGCCTTTGAAAGTTGTAGTTAATAGTAGGAAATAGGTTTATTTTTATTACTTATGCACAGTTTTCTTACCATTTTTAAAAGTAAATTGCAGATATGAGTGAATACTTCTACATATGCTTTCGTTATAAAATTTAAGGAACTACTATTTGATTATCTTCATATCATTTGGAATAAGCCATGAGAATTACTGATTTTTACAGATAAAATATCTCTTGTTTTGTGAAGGATTTTTCTTATATTTCCCAATTAACTGTTTCTATATATATAATAAAAATTATCTTCTCACCATTCAATGTGTCTGTTTTAATGTTAATATTGTACCAAATGTGGACTACACCTCATTTCTAAAGTTTATGTAACCGCATAGTGTTTTATGTCCAATAAGATATTATTTATGTACTTGGTTTACAATATACCTAATTTTTCATAGATGAAAAATGGACAGTTTGGCAACCTTTAATGGTGACAAAATGAAACACTTAGAATCTTCTTTTTAGAAAAGTAAAATATGTACTTTCTACCTTTTGGATATGAATTTTCACTTGTTTTCTACTGACAGTTACTTCTCAAATAGTGTACATTATAAATAAAGTTAGTGGGAAAGAATATTGATCAAAATATTTTATATTCCATCTTTACCTCTGTTCAGAAACTTCATGTAAAATTGTATATGTATATTTCAAAATGTAAAAGTAATGTTTGTAAGGATCTTCACAATTATCAAAGCATTAAATGTAGCATTAATTTTTTATTTACTGAATAACAGGGAAGTTTATTAAATGGTACAAATATCACATTTTCTCTGTTTTGATACTTGTTTGTTACAGTTTATAGTTTATGTTATCTGAATCCAGGATTGTTTTATTTTTTTAAATAGAGATGGGGTCTCCCTATGTTTCCTGGGTTGGTTTCCAACTCATGGCCTCAAGTGATCCTCCTGAATAGTTGGTATTATCAGCATGCATCACACCAACTGGTGTTTTTTAAATTATTATTATTATTATTTTAATTTTATTTTTTAAATTAAAAAAAATTTTTTGAACTAAAAGTAGATCTGTCGTTTGATCCAGCAATCCCACTAGTAGGTACCTACCCAGAGGAAAAGAAATTGTTATATGAAAAAGATATTTGCACATACATGTTTATAGCAGCACAATTTGCAACTGCAAAAAATATAGAACCAGCCCAAATGCCCATCAATCAACGAGTGGATAAAGAAAATGGAATACTACTCAGCCATAAAAAGGAACGAAATAATGGCATTTGCAGCAACCTGGATGGAATTGGAGACTTTTATTCTAAGTGAAGTAACTCAGGTATGGAAAACCAGATACCGTGTGTTCTCACTTATAAGTGGGAGCTAAGCAATGAGGACAGAAAGGGGTAAGAACGATATAATGGACTTTGGGGACTTGGAGGAGAGGCTGGGGGGGATGAGGGATAAAAGACTACACAATGGTACTGCTTGGATGATGCGTGCACCAAAATCTCAGAAATCACCACTAAAGAACTTATTAATGTAACCAAACACCTATTCCCCAAAAACCTATTGAAATTTTTAAAAACAATCAAATACAATAAAGTAAAATATATAAAATTAAAAATTTTTTTAAATAGGGGTGGGATCTCACTATGTTGCCCAAGCTGGTCTCAAACGCCTGATCTCAAGGGATCCACCAACCTCAGCCTCCCAAAATGTTGGGATTACAGGCGTGAGCCACCATGGCTGGCCAGATGCTGACTGGAGTTTGAATTCAGGATTTCTTTTATGATCATTGTTTATGATTAATTTTAGGAGTAAATTTTTTTTTCAAAAAAGTCTTATTTAAATCGATGGCACAACTTACAATCAACAGCATTTTAGAATTAGCATCATATGGCATGATTTATATATTGTCAGCAGCAAGCCTTGATTTCATCCACCTGGGGTAGAAAATGAAATACCATTAAATTTTAATGTCCAACTTTCCATGGTTCTTCTCCCCAGGCTGTGATCCCTTGACCTATCCCTCATCCTCCACTTTCTCACGATTCTCATTAGGTATTTCTGGGAGTCCTGGACAGCGTGCCTTACACCAGGTCTATAACCCGCTCCTCTGGAGTCCCGGGAGGTACCTGCTGCTAGCTCTCCCACTTTGTTCCTGGCCACAGCCACTGCACTTCCGGTGGCCTGAAGGAGGATCATGTAAGACATCCTGGGGTCTGCACTGCGTGCAGTCCCCAGAGGCTGTCCCCTCAGCACTGTTTAGTAGTCGGGTTCTCGGCGGCTTCAGTGTAGTCCCCAAGGCTTGCTCTCCTTGGTCCAGGAGTAGCTCTGCTCAAAGCCAAAGGGTCTCCAGGTGTCTCAGGGAAGCTTCTGTCACAAACTTACTGCACCCTTTGTTTTTCCAGCCTTCCACACACACACAAGTCTCCATGGAATCACAGGGCAGTTCCAACACACTCCCCTTTCAACAGGAAAATTGCAACAGCCTCCGTTCTACCCAAAAGGCATCACATCATTTAAAAAAAGAATGAGGCAGGGCAGTCAGTAATAACAATGGCAACCACAATAGCTGTCACTCCCTTTTGATGTTAGGAAACTCAACAGAGAAAATCAGAGCGGTTGAATGAATTGCTCAGGGTCACAGACCTAAGAAAACCATGCTCAGGATTTGAGCCAAGGACTGCCTGTCTCCAAAGACACTTATGCCATCTCCCATAAAAGGGCTGGATTTTTTCTGTCCCATAGCTGTTTTTACCTCTTGCTGAGCCTATCAGCTGAGGTACATAGAGTAAGGGGTGGGGAAGCATCAACTCCTCCATGTGCAATGGGTTGAAACACCTATTCCACATTACTGCTGTTGTTGCAGCAGGTATAAAGGGGGTGGGGACCTACCAAAAGGCTCCTGAATTTATTTTTCAGCTTTTCACTTACATTTTTTGTTTCTATTGTACCATTTGATGCATGCACCTAAGTGCTTTTAAAAAGGAGGCTCCAAACAGCTGAGAAAGAAACGTTATACAATTGATATCTTTTTTTTTGAGACAGAGGGTTGCTCTGTTGCCAAGGCTGGAGTATAGTGGCACCATCTGGACCCACTGCAACCTCTGTCTCCTGGCCTCAAATAGTTCTCCTGCCTCAGTCTCCCAAGTAGCTGGGACTACAGGCACCCACCACCACGCCTGGCTAATTTTTGTATTTTTAGTAAAGACGGGGTTTCACCATGTTGGCCAGGCTGGTCTTGAAGTCCTGAACTCAGGTAATTTGCCCGCCTCAGCCTCCCAAAGTGTTGGGATTACAGGTGTAAGCCACCGCAACTGGCTTGATGACATCTTTTATGAAATCCTTTTTATGTTTTCAAGTGAATTTGGGTATTTTGTTTTATGTTTTCTAGTGAATTTGGTTAGTTTTCTCCCTTGAAAGAACTAATGCAATGCAATTTATTCATTCAGTCTTTCTTTTCCTTTCTCTTTCCCTCCCTTCCTTCTCTCCGTCTTTCCTCCATTTATCATCTAGGAGACACCTGTATGTGTTTGAAGCAGTTCTAAGTATTGTGGGATACAGAGATGAACACAACTGATACCTGTCCTAGGATATTACATTGTAAAGAACTGGATCTTTAGAACAGAAGGCAAATACAGAAAAATTCTAATACCAATTATAAAAGGATAAATACTTAGGCAAATCTGAAAAGTGTGATGTGTTTTGTTTTGTACGTAGATCACTCTCCACTGAGAGAAAAGAGAGCAGGGTACTAGGGAAAGTATCATGAGGAGATGGTATACGGGGTAGATTTGGAAGGATGGGTGAAAAGTTGTTATGCAGAGATGGAGCATGGGCAGAATTTGGGGCAGTAGAACCATCAGAAACTATATGATAAGGTCAATGAAGAATAGGCTATACATGGTGAAATGAATGGAATGCTTACATCCCCCCCAAATTCATATGTTGAAATCCTATCCCTTAAGCTGATGGTATTAGGAGGTGAGGGCATTAGCATGTGATTAGGTCATGAAGGTAAAGCACTCATAATTGGGATCAGTGCCTTTACAGTAGGGACCCCAGAAAGCTAGCTAAACCCTTCCATGATGCAAGGACACAGCAAGAAGGCACTCTCTATCACCAGACATGGAATCTGCTGTGCCTTGATCTTGGACTTCCCAGCCTATAGAAATGCCATAAATAAATTTGTGTTGTTTATAAGCTACCCAGGTTATGGTATTTTATTATAATAGCCTGAAATAGACTAAGACACATGGTCAACAATAGATACTTAATTTTGATGGGATGTTAGTTTTTCAAGGTGGGTGAAAAAATAAGCTTAAAAAGGTAGGCCAAGACCAAATTTAGGAGACCTTAAATCCTTAAATGCCAGCCTTTAGACTGACATAGGACTTTCTTTTAGACAGAGTCTCATTCTGTCACCCAGGCTGGAGTGTAGTGCCGTGATCTTGGCTCACTGCAACCTCCGCCTCCCAGGTTCAAGTGATTCTTGTGCCTCAGCCTCCTGAGTAGCTGGGACTACAGGCATGGTGTGCACCACCACAACTGACTCATTTTTCTATTTTTAGTAGAGACAGGGTTTTGCTATGTTAGGCAGGCTGGTCTCCAACTCCTAGACTCAAGTGATCTGCCCACCTTAGCCTCCCAAAGTGTTGGAATTACAGTCATGAGCCACTGCACCTGGCCTGTTTTGTTTTTCCTGTTTTTACTTTCCAGTTTTCCTGTTTATTGAAGATGGGTCCAATTATACTACTTAGTTTATTTCATACTTTGGCCAGTGTTCTGTGTTAGGCTCTTCATTCTCTATCATTCATTCATTTTTATTTTCTTTTATTTCTGCCTTTGATTTCCATCCCCACCACCCACCAATGGCAGCAATTCTTGGGCACGTGATATTTATGCTTTTCTTTGTATGTGTTTTTATTATGTAAATACTATTGTATGCATGCTTTAAAAATATTTTTCTGCCAGTCGCGGTGGCTCATGCCCAGCACTTTGGGAGGCTGAGGCAGGCAGATCACCTGAGGTCAGTAGTTCGAGACCAGCCTGGCCAACATGGTGAAACCCTGTCTCTACTAAAAACACAAAAATTAGCCAGGAGTGGTGGTGCGCCTGGAGTCCTAGCTACTGAGGAGGGTGAGGCAGGAGAATCGCATGAACCCAGGAGGCAGATGTTGCAGTGAACTGAGATCGCATCACTGCCCTCCAGCCTGGGCAACAGAGCAAGAAACTCCATCTAAAAAAATAATAATAAAAAGTAAAAATAAAAATATTTATCATTATGGAAAATCTCAAACATAAAAAAGTAGCATATTATAATGAACTCTCATGTATCTACCTTCCAACTGTAATAATGATAAATTATTGTCAAATCTTGGTTATCTCTATCCCCACCCACCTATTCCTTCCTCTCAGGTTATTTTGAGGAAAATCACAGATATTTTATTATTTCATCTGTAAATATTTTAGTATAATTCTTTAAAAGATATGGGCTTTTTGGGGAGGAAACATAACTTCAATGCTATTATCTTCCTTAAAAAAGGTGGTAAAGACTGGGCACAGTGGCTCATTCCTGTAATCCTAGCATTTTGGGAAGCTGAGGTGGGAAGAGCTCTTGATTCCAGGATTTTGAAACCAGCCTGGGCGAGATGGTGAAACCTCATCTCTATAGAAAATACAGAGAAGTTAGCTAGACGTGGTGGTGTAGGCATGTAGTCCCAGCCACTTGAGAGGCTGAAGTGGGAGGCTTGTTGGAGTTCAGGAGGTCAAGGCTGTAGTGAGCTGAGATAACACCACTGTACTCCAGCCTGGGTGAGAGAGCAAAACTTTGTCTCAAAAAAAAAAAATTGTAGTGAAAATTTTAAAAATTTTTCTTAAATAAGTGGTATTCACATTTCCTCAGTATTTTTGCAGAATATCAGAGGATGTTTAAATTATTAAAATTTATAAATTTGGGCTGGGCATGGTGGCTCATGCCTGTAATCCTAGCACTTTGGGAGACTGAGGCAGATGGATCACTTCAGTTCAGTAGCTCAAGACCAGCCTGGGCAACATAGGGAGATCCCGTCTCTACAAAAACTACAAATAATCAGCTGGGCGTAGTGGCTTGCACCTGTAGTTCCAGCTACCTGGGAGACTGAGGTGGGAGGATTGCTTGAGCCCAGGAGGTTGAAGCTGCAGTGAACTGTGATTGCACTACCACACTCCAGCCTGGGCAACAGAGTGAGACCCTGTCTCAAAAAAAAAAAAAAAAAATCTATAAATTTGGAGGAGTTGCCCTGAAGAGTTGGAACTAAGACTTCTTCGGGTATGTTGAGGCTGATTCTGGGAATATTGAAAATACTGCAAATTGGAACCAACTGTTGCTAGTGGAACAATAATGCTACTACTGGGGAGAATATAATTGGTGTGATGGTAATGGTTCCCTTTTAGGTTTTTCAGTTCTTCAGAAGCCGGCTAACTCTGTTTCTGCCTCCTGTATGGACTCATCCTGATGCTAACAACTCACGTCTTTTTGTCCCCTCCTCTCCACTACTGTGTTGATATTATTTAGAATTTTAGTTCTCGATTATTATGCTATAAATATATTTTTATTTCTTTCTCTTTGTTCATTTTTGAAAATAAAAACTTAGCATCTGAATTTCATATATCTTTATCAGATAAAAATTTTATTTTTCATTTATTATGTTTTTTTGTAAAAAAACAGCTTTATTAAGGTATAATTGACATACAATAAACTGCAAATATTTAGAATGTATGTTTGGGTAAGTTATAGGTATACACTCTTGAAACCATCACCCTTATATATATATATAAATTATATAAGTACAATGAGCATACTTATCTCTACCTTCCTCCTCCCACCACCGCCAAACTTCCTTGCGTTCCTTTGTAACCCTGCTCACCCACGCCTGCCTGCCTGTTTCCCCTGTTCCCAGGCAACCACCCATCTTCTTTCTATCACTATAGATTAGCTGCATTTTCTAGAATTTTTTTATAAATGGTTAAAACAGTATATACTCTCTTTTATCTATTTAGCATAATTATTTTGATGTTCACTTATGTTGTTGCATGGATCAATAGTTTATTCTTTTTATTGCTGAATAGTATTTCATTACATAAATGTGCTACAATTTGTTTATCCATTCCCCTAGTAATAGACATTTGGATTATTTCCAGTTTGGACTATTACAAATAAATTTGCTATGAACATTTATGTACAAGTCTTTTGTGAACATATGCTTTTTTTCTCCTGAGGTAATTCTTTGGAGTCGAATGGCTGGATCATATGGAAGGTGTATATTTCACTTATTTATTTATTTAGAGACAGGGTCTTGCTCTGTTGCTGAGGCTGGAGTGTAGTGGCATGATCTCAGTTCACTGCAACCTTCACCTCCCAGGTTTAAGTGACTCTCATGCCTCAATCACCTGAGTAGCTGGGATTACAGGCGTGTGCCACCATGCCCAGCTAATTTTTTTATTTTTAGTAGAGATAGGGTTTCGCCATGTTGACCAGGCTGGTCTTAAACTCTTGGCCTCATGTGATCCACCCACCTTGGCCTCCCAAACTCCTGGGATTACAAACGTGAGCCATTGCCCCTGGCCTGTATATTTAACTTTTTAGGAAACTGCCGAACTATTTCTAAAGTAGTCATATTAATCTGTTTGCTTTGCTTTGAGGAAAGAGTGAGACCGTCTCATATTGTTTTATACTCAGTACTTGTTTTAAGAAAAATAAGGAAGTACAACCAAAGACAGGTAGCCTGGTGCCAGGCCCAAAACCGGGCCTGGGCCTGCCTGACCTTAACCTAGTAGTTAAAAATCAACTCATAACTTAGAAACCAATAGTATTCGCAGATTCCAGACATTGTATAGAAGAACATTGTGAAACTCCCTGCCCTGTTCTGTTTCTCTCTATCAGTGCATGAAACCCCTGTCACGTATCACCGAGATTGCTCAATCAATCATGACCCTTTCATATGAAATCTTTAGTGTTGTGAGCCCTTAAAAGGGACGGAAATTGTGCAGTCGGGGAGCTCAGATTTTAAGGCAGTAGCTTGCTGATGCTCCCAGCTGAATAAAGCCCTTCCTTCTACAACTCAGTGTCTGAGAGGTTTTGTCCGTGACTTGTCCTGCTACAACTTGAGGCTGGGTAATTTATACAGAAAAGAGGTTTTTTGGCTCACAGTTCTGTAGGCTGTGCAAGCATGGCACTCTGCATCTGCTCAGCTTTTGATGAGGCCTCAGGAAGCTGTTACTCATGACGTGCAGGGAAAGCAGGTGTGTCACATGGCGAATGCACTAGCAAGAGAGATGCCAGGCTCCTTTAAACAACCAGCTTTTACACGAACTAATAGAGAAAGAACTCACTTATCACCAAAGGGATGGTGCCAAACCATTCGTGAGGTATCCACCACTATGATCCAAATACCTCCCACTAGGACCCACCTCCAACACTGGGGATCACATTTCAGCATGAGATTTGAAACTATAGAAGTAGCTGAGTAATTTTACCTTCCAACTAACAACATGTTAGAGTTCTAGTTCCTTTAAATATTTGGCAACTTTTGGTATGGTTAGTGTGTGGTGGTATTTTATTACAGTTTTAATTTCCATTTCCCTAATGACTATTGGTGTTGCCTGTCTTTCATGTGCTTATTTCCCATCCATCTACCTTCTTTGGTAAAGTGTCTGTTCAAGATAAACCACATTGTGCACCATAAAATGTCTCCATAAGTTTAAAAGGATTTAAGTCATACAAAGTATGTTTTTGGACCACAGTGGTATTAAATTAGAAATCAATAACAGAATGATATCTGAAAAATCCCCAAATATTTGGCCCCAGTGTTGCTGTTAAGAAATCTGCTGCTAAATCTTCTTGTACCTTTGGAGGAGATACGCTCTTCTTTTCCTGGAAGCTTTTAGTATTTTCTCTTTCTCTTTGTTCTTCAATGTGCAATACTCTTTCTACATACTTAATCTCTCCTATTTGGCATGCAACCCTTTCCATCTGACTTCCTTTATCTTTAATTTGGAGATATTTGTTTTTATTATAATCTTAAATATTTGCTCTCTCTTTATTTTCTCTTCCCTTGGACTCCTGTCTTCAAGATGTCAGCATGTCTACTTTTATCCTCCATGGTACTTAACTTTTTATTTCTGTATATCTCTATCTTTTTTCTGCCTTCTGAAAGATGTCCTCGGTCTGCTCTTTCAGTTTTACAATTTTTCCTTTGGCTGCATTCAGCTTGCTATTTATCTCATCTAGGAGTCTTACTTGGAAGCATAATTTTTTATACTTAATCTATGTATAACATCTGTATTTCTTTATGACTTTTTTCCTGCTTCCTGTTACCAGTAGCTTTTTGACAATATTGGTTGTGTTTATTTTGTTTCATTTTTTTGAGACAGTCTCAGTCTGTCACCTAGGCTAGAGTACAGTGGTACAATCTCGGCTCACTGCAAACTCCACCCCGCTGGTTCAAGCACTTCTCCTGCCTCAGCCTCCCGAGTAGCTGAGATTACAGATGCCCGCCACCATGCCCAACTAATTTTTGTATTTTTAGTAGAGATGGGGTTTCACGATGTTGGCCCAAGTGGTCTTGAACTCCTGACCTCAAGTGATCTGCCTGCCTCGGCCTCCCAAAGAGCTAGAATTATAGGTGTGAACCATCGTGCCCAGCGTGGTTGTGCTTATTTCAAATTTTTAATTTGTTTGTTCCAGTATTTCTGCTTGATATAGTGTATGTTCAGTGTGTGTTTTTCTTTTTACAGTGGTTCTAACCTCAGGTATTTAAAGCTGTGAGCTGATGTTCCCCTGGAGTTATCAGGTACCAGCGTGACATGCCAATACCAGGCCCTACTTTCTGTCTTCCTTGTGGTTTTAAGATTAAGGAGTTGAGTCCTAGGGAGTCCCTTAGGTGTTGGAACTATAGTCAACAACCCATATGTTGCCCCTCCGCTAGGCATTACTCTGCTAGGGATTCTCCTCTAAAGCCTTTGAAACGGTGCCGGTAGTCATCTCATAAGCGATCCATCATCTACCACACGTGAGGAGGACTGGAGGAGTGAGTGCTCAGGGGAGCTGGTCAGCCTCCCCTTTTTAGCGTGGGTGATTGCGGCTGCCTCCTGACTCAATGGTTATGGGACAGGCAATGGTCCAAAGGAAAGAGGAGAGAGAAGGAGAGCAGAACCTAGCAGCACTCTACCTGTTATTCTAACTCTGCATTCCTCCCCACCCAAAGTTTATGATGCCTTTAGTCTCTCCAGGGGTTTCTCACAGTTTTTTCCTAGAGTTGATTCCCCAGGGCATCTGTGGCCTGTGCCTGATCCTGTCTGTACTTCAGGGGCCAGCAGTTGGGGATAGGTTACTGAAAGCTTTTGAGTTTTGCTGTGAGAAGATTAATCTTTCAGCAGAGTGCAATAAAAGGAGGGAGGAAACCATGTTACTAGTCTAAGTAAGCAATAATGGAGATCTGGATTAATAGTTTGTATGTTGAAGTGAAATGATTTTTTTTAAGTATAAATGATTTATTTGTTAGTTGAGCGCAAGCTTGAAGAAGTTGTTCTTTCATTTTGCTTTTTTTTTTCTTACGTATGTTTATTCTTAGCCTTTTTTTTCTTCTCTTTTCTTTTCTTTTGCAGTGAATTCTGCAAACTAAGCACTGGAAGAATGTCAAGATGTTACAGCGAAAAAGGGAAGCTAAATGAGGCCAGATTGGAGAGCAAATTGTTATTATTTAAAACTTATGGACCACCTCGAATATGCCAAGTTCTATTTAAGAAAATACAGAAACATGACTCCTTTCATTTAACAGCTAACATTTTCAGGAAGTATACACCACATTTCTGTGTGTGTTTTACTCCACATACTGCCAATATTTAAGCTTGGTTAGCCTGAGGAATTTTCTCTTATTAGTTTTCTTTTTCTCAACCTTTTTTAAAAGAGTGGTTCTCTTTCTTTTTTTTTTTTTTTGTTTCTTTTTTCTTTCCTTTTTTTAAAAATAAAAATAGATACTATGAACAAATATCATTGCATATGTTCCTATTACTGGGTTGAAAGTTGGTAACTGAAACACTACCTTTATTCTGTGATTTTTCTAAAAACAGGCTGGATGAAATATTTGTTATCCTTTTGCAATTGTTCAGTGTGTTTGTCTCTCCACAGAATGGTAACTGGCTAATCTCCATTTTCATTTCAGGCTAAAATCAAGGAAATCAATTTGAGCTGTAGCACGCAAGTTTTATGTTAATTACAAACATATGAAAAATGTTCAGTTTTAAGTAAGACAATGTTGTTTTTTTTTTCCCCTGTTTTTTATGCCTCTAATTCTGCTAGAAATCATATGTAAAAAGAATTTGGTGAGATGTGGTAAGAATTCTCACAAAATGCTGATGGGAACGTAACTTCTGCTGACCATGAAGGATACTTACAGGTACAGTGTAGCTACTCCCCCTATGCCCCCACCCCCACCATATACCAGTGGTTCTCAAACTTTAGTATGCATCATAATCACCCAGAGAGTTTGTTAAAAAAGGGATTGCTGGGCTCCACCTCCAGAGTTTCTGATTCAGTAAATCTGGGGCAAGGTTTGATAATGTGCTTTCTAACAAGTCCCCAAGTCATAATGACACTACTAGTCCAGGGACCAACTCTGAGAACCGCTGCCACATCCCAATATTTCTCAGTACTGACTGCACCTGGGGATTTTAAAGAGCATACGACTGCCAAAAATTACCAGTGCTCAGGTCTGTTCCCACTGATTCTGATTTAATTGGTTGAGAAAGAGGCCAAGATACCTGTACTTTATAAAAGTTCTTCAGGAGATTCTAAGGTATACTTAGGGTCAAGAAGCACTTCCTTATACTCAATCTCCACCTGTCATCCAGAGAAACTCATGTAGTTTCTGTTCCACCTTCCATTAAAGCCTTCAATGTTAAGATATTATCAAGGTATTTTTATACAGATTGGGATGCCTGTTAGTCTTGGTCACCACCAAAATGCAAGTCACTAAGTATTTATCCTCTCCCTTACTTTTACTATTTCTCCATGATTTCTCTCCACGAATCCATACCTGCTCCTACTTTGCCTTCCACCATGAGTAAAAGTTCCTTGATGCCTCCTCAGAAGCAGATGCCGCCATGCTTCCTGTACAGCCTGCAGAGCCATGAGCCAATTAAACCTCTTTTCTTATAAATTACCCAGTCTCAGGTATTTCTTTATGGCAATGCAAGAATGGACTGATACAGGTAATAAATCATTCATTCATTCAAATAAAGTTACCATAGTGTTGGGGATACAGAAAAGAGACAGCCCCTTAAGGGGCTCAAAGTCTTCAGAATACCCTTCCTTCGTTGTGACTCAGGGCCACTTTTGAAGACAAAAAAGAAGTAAGAGTCTTATTTCATGAATATGTGGCAAATGTATGACTTATTACACTTATGGTTCCACTAAGTTTAAATTAGGAGGAAGTTCCTAATAAGTATTTTTAAGCAAAAATTAGTTGTGATAGATTGTAAAACTAGACACAATTTATCTCATCTCTTTATGCATACCCTTTGCAATGTGAATTTGTGGTCTTCCTATCATGAGGTGAATTCTATTTCTACACCCAGTGAATTTGGGCTTGGTCATGTGACTTGGTTGGCCAATGGGACATTATTAACAAATAAATGCACTGCAGGTAGAGGCTTGAAAGGTGCTTGTGCATTGTTGGGGCTTGCTGGCTTGCTGCTCTTGGAGCCTTGAGATAAACTTGTGAATGAGCCTCTGGATGAAGAGAGACACAGGGTCATGTCATCCCTGTTACTACAACTAACAAACGCCAGCCACCAAACCTAAGTCGGGGGCTCTCTTAGCCCATCCAACTCCAACTGAACCACCAGCTACCCTGTAGATGCGTGAGTGAGCCAGCAGCCAGCAGTTGTGCTGGCCCAGACTAAAATAATTACCCATTAGAAAGTAGGTGTTGGATTCTTTCCAATCCACAGAACCATGGACAATAATACATGCTTTAAGTCACTACATTTTGGCGTGCATTGTTATACAGCAAAAGCTAACTGATACTATAGAATTTTTAGTTATCTTAAAATTTTTTAAAACTTAATTTAACCTGCTGCAACTACTGGATTAGGATGAGTTCAGAAAGTAAAAATAGAGTCTTAAAATGTAACATTTCTCGCAGCTGGCTGTCAGTTCTATTGAATTTTTACCTAAGGATTTAAATGAATTAGTTGATAGAGTTCTTTTTTTTTTATTATCTCTGGTGCAAAGCATGAAGTTGAAGTTGGGTGAGGGGTAAAATTTCGGTTAGCAGCTGGATGACAGAGCAGCTGATTCTCCCAGCTTTTAGTCTTGCTCTGCTTAGTATACTATCAGTCAGCGTTTGCTTAAGGAGTGGTTGGTATTTACTGCCTTTCAGTTCAACAACAGGCTACTTTTTAAAAATAAAAATTACCACTCTGAGTTCTATCCACCACCCACTCATCACTCAGTCACTCATTCCTACTATGCAATGGCTTCAAGGGATATATTCTAGGAAGCTGTAATTGTAGTCCTTGGCTGTAAATCCATTGGATGTAGCAGTTGTCTCTGTGCTGTCTCTTTCTCACCTGCCACTCCTCAACCCACTGTAATCTGGTTTCTGCTCTCCCACGCTAACGAAACGCTTCTCACCAAGGCCACAAAGAACCTGGTATTGCTAAATCCAATGGATACTTCTCAGTTTCTATTTTAACCTCTTAGCAGCATGTGACATTGTTAATCACTCCCTTCTCAAAGAACGTTCCTCCCTTTGCTTCTGCTATACCACTATCTTCTGCTTTTCTTCCTGTTGCTCTGACCATTCCACAGTGTCTGTTGAGGGCTCTTTTGTATCTCCCCATGTTTAAATATTGGTGTTCCTTCAGCTTAGGTCCTGGGCCTTTTCCTCTTCTTCCTCTACACACTCTTCCTGGGCAATCGCCTCCCTTGCATAGTTTTTATTATCTTGTATATATTCATGTCTTCCAAAGCAATGTCTCCAATTGAAATCACTCTCCTGACCATCAGAAATCCAGCCATCTACCGAACAACATCTCTTGGATGTCTCGCAGGCACCTACCTCAATCTCAATATGTCCAAGACTAAAGACTGAAACTTCCACTTCCCCCACCCACACACTGCTTTTTGCTCCCTCAGCACTTTTTGTATCCCATCAGCACTGCCTGACATGGCTGTTTACCTAGTTACCCAAGAAAGAAACCCAGGCATCATCCTTGAGTTTTTCCATCTCCGGTTCATTCATGTGTCCCACCAGTTCTACCCCCATGAACTGTTCCTGTTTAAATCCAGTTCTCCTCATCTGCATAGCCACATTACCATTTTACCCAGCCCTGAGCCATCCTCTTCTCTTGCCTGGATTATGAAGCAGCTTTATAACTGGTGCGCTTGTCCCGTCCTTGCCACTTCCCCTCTATTTTTCACACAGCTGTCAGAAAGACCTTAGAATGTAAACCTGGTTATGAACATCCCTTCTGTTAAAACTCTTTAATTTCTTTCCACTTCCCTTTGTATAAACACCCATACAGTTCATGATTTAAATTAGGGGAATGTTCCATAATGTGCCTAACTCTCCAATCTTATTCCTTCCCAAACTTCATCATCTAGCCAACCTAATTTCTTTTAGTTCATCAGTGTTCTCTTCACCTCTCAGCATTTGAATGTGTAGTTCCTTTTGTCTGAAATACTCTTCTCCCCTCCCTCCTCTATTTGGCTTGACTAACTCTAGTTATTCTTTCAGGGTCCAGGTTACGTGATCCATTCTCTGAGAAGCTTTCTCTGATATCTCAGGTCTGGAAATCCACCCCCTCCAGCACCTCCAGGGATTTCCTCCATCAGTGTTTTCTGAAATGTGTGCTTTTCTCCAGGAGGCAGACTACATGGGACTTTCTCAACTTTAAAGCTCCAGCAACTACCACTGGCCCGGCACACAAAGCCCTCATAGTTGTTGTGCTGCATTTAATTAAATGTTAAGATTGTTTTTTCTTTCTTTCTCCCTTCCTTCCTTCCTTCCTTCCTTCCTTCCTTCCTTCCTTCCTTCCTTCTTTCTCCCTCTCTTTCTCTCTCTCTCTTTCTTTCTTTCTTTCTTTTTTTTAGACAGTGGCCTCACTCTTTTGCCCAGGCTGGAATGCAAAGGCGTGATCCTGGCTTACTGCAACCTCCTCCTCCCAGGCTCAAACGATCCTCCCACCTGTCTCCCAAGTACTGGGACTACAGGTGCGTGCCACCACCCCGGGCTAATTTTTGTATGTTTTGTAGAGATGAAGTTTGGCCATGTTGCACAGGCTGGTCTTGAACTCCTGAGTTCAAGTGATCCTCCCACCTCGGCCTCCCAAAATGCTGGGATTATAGGCGTAAGCCACCACGCCCAGCCAGAGTTGTTTTCAAGTTATGCATTTCTTGTAGCAAATTAATCTGAACATTTCATTAATGAAATTATTGTATGTGTTCTTCAGTCTAATTATGTATTTAGACTATAACAATATTTTAGATAATGTTATTGTTCTTCTCTGTGGTAATTGTAATCAGCCTTTATTCTTCCAAACCAATTACTTTCTGTTTTAAAATATTTTCTCTCTTTGATGTATCCAGATTGTGTCAATATGGCTGTCTCAAATGGCGACATTAGAAGAAAATTAAAAAGGAGCCAGGTGCAGTAGCACACACTTGTAGTCCCAGCTGCTTGGGAAGCTGAGAAGGGAGGATCACTTAAGCCCAGGAATTCAAGTCCCAGCCTGGGCAATACAGCAAGACTTCATCTTGAAAAAAGAAAAGGCCAGGTGGAATTAGTTTTAACAATATATTTTATTTAACCCGATATATCCAAATTATTATGATTCTTTATATAATTATGTAAAAATCAATGAGAGATTTTACTTTTTTTTCTTACTAAGTCTTTGAAATCTGATGTGTAATTTACACTTTCAGCCCACCTCATCTTGGACTAATCATTTTCAAGTGCATAAGCCACACGTGGCTAGTGGCTGCCATATCGGACAGGGCCACGCTATACTGTTCTCAATTCTCAAGTATTCTAGTCACACAGTTTTCCTCTCCATCTTTCTCCCTCTCCGTTTCAGAGAATGCACGCTCCCACATCATGTGTCTCTAAGCTAAGGCCCAGGCTTTCAAAACTGAAATGCCAAACATTTGATTCCATTGTTATTTTCACTTTGCCAGGTGTTACCTGCCCTGAAGCTTTAAAGAACAACGCCCTGGACGACTTAATCTGAAAGGGCAAGGAGAGCATGGAAATGTGAGTGGGTGCATGTGAAACTGTGTTCAAAAATATTATCCAGCCACACCTGTAGTAATTTCTAGAGCTTAATTTCTCCATTTACTTTCAAGAGCCCAATTTCTCCATCTACTTTCTAGAGCTCAATATCTACCTTAGAGCTTATAGCAATCATGTAAATAGCACAAAATGCTTTTTTAAAATATAATTTTGGTTTTGAATTGCCTATGTTGAAACTCAGATATTGTTTTCTAAATTTTTGTGTAGTCTTGAAAATATTTTTCCAGTCTGCCAGAGTTTTTAATCTCCACATTTGCTTGGCATGTTTCACCCCAAACTGTCTAGCATGCACTGCAAAATTATAATTTTGTAAAATAAAAGATCACAGTTGCAACTGTTTGGTGACTCCTCATGGTTTACAGTTTTTTTTTTTTTTTTTACTCTGAAAAATACATATTTATTTTTAGTATTTTTCCTTTTTTAATCTCAAAAAGGTAATTAAAATCAGGAGGACCACTTGTGAAAATATCTATGTGTAGATATTACTAGTATTCTGGATCTAGGAAAAAGATGGGTTGAGGACATTTCTCTATAGTCAATTTAAAATTTTTTTTTTAATATATATTGTTTTAGACAGAGTCTCACTCTGTCACCCAGGCTGGATTGTAGTGGTACCACCTCGGCTCACTGCAACCTCCACCTCCTGGATTCAAACAATTCTCCTGCCTCAGCCTCCCGAGTTGTTGGGACTACAGGCATGCGCCACTATGCCTGGCTAATTTTTTTGTATTTTTAATAGAGATGTGGTTTCACCATGTTGGTCAGGGGGGTCTGCAACTCCTGACCTCAGGTGATCCTCCTGCCTCGGCTTCCAAAGTGCTCGGATTACAGGCGTGAGCCACCATGCCCAGCCGAGAGTCAAGTATTTTAAAATGTTTACTAGGTACTGCGTGGCAGTCAGGCCTGCAGAAGATGAGGGTACAATTTGAGAGGCACATGAGGGCTACAAACAAGAGCATGTGTGAACTGTATGAATAAGTGTTTGTGACTGGTGGGTATATGGGACACCTTTTACGTTCCACTTGGCAACAACAGGTGCAGGTATGACCTGGTAATGCCTCAGATGCACTGCATATCTCACGCTGTTCTATTACTTCTCTGTTCTTGCTGTGTGGATGTCCTCAGAAACCCACTGAGGCATTGTGACAGATGCACACACTGGAAGTGCAAGAGAATAACACTCCAGGGGACAATTTGACCTGGGGGATGGGAGCCAGGGTAGAACGTGAATGTGTAATATACATATGTCCTTCCACTATGCTTCAGAAGGATAATTCTCAGAGGCATTTTACACAGCTCCTCAGAGCTCCTGGTTGCCTTCGGCGGCGACTATCTTGATTATGTACCCGGGGATTGGCTCTTTCCCCAAGTTCCCTCATCTGTTCCTTGGGATCCCTTCCCCAAATAAACTGACTACAAGCAAACCTTTGTCTCAGACTCTGCCTTTGGAGGGATCCTAGGCTCATCTGATGGCACGGAGCAGTGAGTGAAAGGAAGGAACCTGGTGTGTCTCCAAGATTTGGTTTAAACAGCTTGGTAGTCAGTGGACTTAGAGATGGGACATTGAGGAAGAAGAGTTGCAGCAGAATATGAGAGTGGGGAGATGATGAGTTTGGTTTTATGCCTGTTAAATTCGAGAGGCCTGTGGGACAAATAGATGGATATTTAATAGGCAGTTGAAATTTATGACCCTGGAACTCAACAGAGAGGTCAAGGCTCAGGGAAGATTACAAGTTATTTGCATATGGGTGGCAGATAAAGTCTTGCTTATGGAGAAGTTCACCTTGGGAGAGTGTGTACAGTGAGAGGGGAGGAGCACTAAGGACAGAACGCTGGGGAATAGCATTATTAAATCACACCAAGAAAGAGGAGCTCACAAAGGGATGAAAATAAACAGCAGGAGGAGAACCCTGGACAACTGGGATCCCAGAAGGCAAAGAACAGTTGCTGAAGGAGGGAATGTCCAACAGTGAAAAAATCACGGAGAGGTCGAGCAAAACATGGTGGTTTTTACCTTAGAAAGTGCACATTGAGTGTTAACGTACTGCAAGTGTGATCACAGTGGGGGTGGAGAGTGAATGGGAAATGAGAAATGGGGCAGCAAATGTAGACTACTCTTTAAAGTGGCTTAGATGTGAGCGAAATGAGAAAGATATGGAATTACTAGAAGGGACTAAGATGTCAAGGGTTTTTTTTTTTATAGAAAACATATAAAGATATTTTATGTTGAAGTCTGGATCTAAAATAAGCAAATATTATAGAATGTGTATTCAGGAGAATGATGAAATCCCTACTGTTAGATCTATTACTATTCTATTACTCACAGGAGTTAATCTATACCTGGCAAAGCCATGTGCAAAATTTTCCCATTATGGAGTTTTTATTTTAGAATCCTAATTTAGAACACCTCTCACTGCCCCATATCAAAGCAAAATTTCATTTTGCTCTGGTTCTTGGTTAACATCTTTTCCTTCAAGTACTTTGTTTATCAATAACTGATGCTCTTTGGTGGTTAGACACTCCGTTTTCCCAGCCTTTCTACCCTGCCTTCACTGAAGGGAGAAGACTGAAAGATCCACACGTGTGTCAACTGCTCCTCTCCTGAGGGCTTCTCAGCACTTACAACTTTCTGTTTGTCACACTATGAGCCAGTGTAGGGGCCCACATATAATAGGCACTTTCTTTTTTTGAGACAGAGTTGGGCTCTGTTGCCCAGGCTGGAGTGCAGTGCTGTGATCTCAGCTCACTACAACCTACGCTTCCTGGTTCAGGCGATTTTCTCACCTCAATCTCCCAAGTAGCTGAGTTTACAGGCACGTTGCACCAAGCCCAGCTAAGTTTTTATTTTTTTAGTAGAGACGGGGTTTCATCACATTGGCCAGGCTGGTTTCAAACTCCTGACCTCAAGTGATCCACCCGCCTCAGCCTCTCAAAGTGCTGGGATTACAGGCATGAGTCACTGAGCCAGCCTGCACTTTAATATTTTGAATGGATAAGGGAGTGACTGTAACCAGAAGTAATTAAGAAAGTTGTAAAAGAGAAGTTTCTACTATTACCTATAGATTCACTTACTTCTCTGCCCAATTTATTAAATCCTGGAGATGTTTATAGGCTATTTTAGCTACAGATTTCATTCTCTTTCACTATTTCCCCAAATCGGAAAACATTAAATAATGAGACCAAACGCTCCACGACAGAGGGAAGGCAAGAAGAAACTGAACTGCTGCATCATTCACCTTCGTCTTTGTGACATTTTCTTGCTGACAATCACGAAAACATTTAAAGCATTCATAATTCTGATTTTAAGTTCTATTTTGCATGGTGTTAAGAAGAGTGGATTTCCAATAATCCTTTCTAATTTTCGGGGTTTTCAAAATTGGGTAATAAGTATCCCAACTGTACATCTGTTAAGTAGTAACATTATGTATGAGCTCTAAGAAGAAATGGCTATAACTTGCTATAGTGGTACCAACCAAAAATTAGCTTTGTAAAAATTCTTTATATTGAGATACATTTACAAGCCAGATTTTTAAGTTGATACCTAATGCCTATACATATTTATGGGGTACATGTGAAATTTTGCCACATGCATAGAATTGCAATGATCAAGTCAGGTGATTTAGGGTATCCATCACCTTCAGTATTGATATGGTTTGGCTGTGTCTCCATCCAAATCTCATCTTGATTTGTAGTTCCCATAATCCCTATGTGTTGTGGGAGGGACCAGGTGGAGATAATTGAATCACAGGTGTGGGTTCTCCCACCCTATTCTTGTGATAATGAGTTAGTTCTCATGAGACCTGATGGTTTTATAAGGGGCTTCCCCCCTTCACTGGGCATTCATTCTTCTCTTTCTACCACCATGTGAAAAAGGATGTTTGCTTCCACTTCTGCCATGACTGGAAGTTTCCTGAGGCCTCCCCAGGCACACTGAACTGTGAGTCGATTAAACCTCTTTCCTTTATAAATTACCCAGTCTTGGGTTTGTCTTTATTATCAGCATGAGAACAGACTAATATAGTATTAATAATTTCTGTGTGTTGGTAACACTTCAAGTCCTCTTTTCTAGCTCTTTTGAAATATAGAATACCTTGCTGTTAAGTATGGTCACCCTACTCTGCTATCAGACATTAAGACATTACAGTATTCCTTCTATTTATCTGTATGTTTGTCCCCATTAACCAACTTCTCTTCATTCCCCACCACACACACATACTCTTCCCCTACAAGTCAGATTGTGACTATAGAGTCTTTCTAGTCATTCTGATTTTTTTGAGTGGTGAAGTGGAAGGCACTTTGGACTTAGAATAATGGGCTTGTGTTTAATATCTTTACTATGCAATGTACTGATACATGTGATCTTGTTTGGTGAATGAAAAAGGAACATGACAATATCAAGTGTTACCATTATTACTAAGTCTTAGAAAATGGCTGGGTACATTACCTCAGCAGTTAACATGTATTGAAAATAACATCATCTTCTGAGTCAGACAAATGTAAATAGCATTTCTGACTCTACTCTGTACTTTAATTACTTGTCTTCTCTCAGCCTTAGTCTCTGTTCTGTAAAGCACAGAGAAAAAATTCTTACCTAATAATGAATACCCTCCAGTGTAGTGAGGATTATATAAGACAAAGTATTTACTGGATCTGTCAAATAGTAGATGCCCAATAAATGTTAGTTTTCCTCTTAGTTTCTGCATTTATAAAATTGTGATTACATTTTACTGTTTTAGTTCATTTTTAAAAATATTTATTTATTTATTTATTTATTTATTTGAGATGGCATATCTAGCTATGTTGCCCAGGTTGGTCTCAAGCTTGAGGGCTCAAGCGATCCTCCCACCTCAGCCTTCCAAATAGCTGGGATTACAGGTGCCCCCCCAACCAAGTCTGGCAAGTTTTTTTGTTTGTTTGTTTTTTGTTTTTTGTTTTAATTTCTTCTATTTTTTTGAGACAGGATCTCACTTTGTTGCCCAGACTGGAGTGCAATTGTGCAGTCACTGCTCACTGCAGCCTCAACCTACTGGGCTCAAGTGATCCTCCCACCTCAGCCTCCCAAGTAGCTGGGACATAGGTGTGTACCACTACACGTGCCCAGGGAGGTCTTGAACTCCTGGGCTTAAGTGATCCTCCTGACTTGGCCTCCCAAAGGGCTGGGATTACAGGTGTCAGCTACCGTGTCTGGCCAGTTGCTTTTTTTATTAGACTTTGAAAATTATTTCAAGAAAATAATATTTTAAGCTTAAAACTGTTGAAAAATTGGAATTATGATGAAGTACCTCACTGACAATCACTGGTAGTCAAGAAGTATAGTTGAAAGTATATTTTACGTGGAATCAGAAAAACCTAGATTCCAGTTCTGGTCTCAACTATTATTATCTCTGTCACTTTGGACAATATGTGGCAACTTACACAATGTTGGGTGAGGAGAGAGACTAGTCCCAATTCCTAAGCAACTGTTGGCATGAGGGCGGGAAGCAAAAAGGGGAAAAGAATGTTTAGTAACACGGTCAAATGGGAATTTATTTCCAGCTTTCGTTTCAAGTGAGAAGTGACTCCTAACAACTAAAATAGATTTAAAACCACACACACGCACTTCGTCACCACAGCATGCAAGATGATAATTTTCAAAAAGGACACCATGACTCCAGCTCCCACAGATTCAGTGGCAGAGATCAGCAATTTACACTCATGACTAGGATTTTGCAGCCAATAATGGACAAAGCCTTTCATCCTAATCAGCTGATTAAAAACTTATTCTTAAAAGAATACATGTGAACAAGTTAATAAGCAAAGCACACATTCTGAAATCACTCCTAAGAATCTCAAAGCAAGAAGCAGACATCTAAATGATTGGGTGGAGTATACGTGTCATGAGTCAGGTAGAGAACCAAACTGGAACCTAGCTAGTTCCTTCACCCCACTAAGAACTTTATGGAAGAGAAGTCAGAGATGATATAAAAACATAGTCCATGTCCTTTAGAATGTTGTGTACATATTCATTTACTGCATAAATCTCACAAGGTGTCAATCAGTCATTCCAAACAATTGTTTTATTTCCTTAAAAATCCGGAGTTTAGGTGTTGTTTTAGATTTTTGAACATTAGAATTAAGATTGTAGCCCAACATGCAACACCTGGTAAAGAAAAACCAGGGCTTTTGCTAACTCATATGGCATCTTTGAATACATGAGAGAAGTGAGCTACTTCCTTCAGGTAGACGCAGCCTGCAACAGGTGCATGGCGTGGAGAACAGAGCACAGAATGAATTCCAACTCCGCTCATCACCTTGATTGCATGCCCTGGGTAGTGGACACTTACTGTGTATCACTTCAAATATTTGTGACCTCACTTTTATTCCAGCCACAGCTGCAGCAATCAGTTCTATGTTGGTGTCAGTCAGCCTCACACAGGTGCCACTGAATAGTAGCTCACCTACCGCTGTAGGTCTCTCACTTTTTGTTTTGGTACTTTTGTGATCCCTCCATGGGCTAACCCATGGAAACCTTCTTGGCATCCATACACGTGCAAGAGTAAAATGCAGGATGTGCAGGGAGAGACGAATGCAGGAGGGTGGAGTTAATAATGCTCTGTGAGGGAACCTTTGACCAATGGGAGAGAAAGACTGGTAGATAAATGCTCTGTCCCCTCCACGGCCTACCCCTGTCAGGGTTCTAAGACACATTTCATAAGGGTGGTCAAAGGGTCCCAGACTGATTGTTTGAAGCTCTGTCTTGGATGGACTTACCTATCATAAGACAGACTCATACAACTATATGCAGTAGTGCCAACAATGATCCCTGACCCTGCCTGCTTCAGATTCCACCTAGAGACTCATTTGTCTCTGGGTGTTTTATGTGTTACATAACCGCTTGACATTCCTGAGCTCCAGTGCCCTCTCTATAAAATGTATTTAAGTGTAAAGCACTAAGTAAATTTAAGTCATTATTTCTCCTTTCAAATCTCACATTCACTAACATATAAACAAATACTTGCCTTTGTAAAAAAAAAATCATTTATAAAGATCTCTAGACCCATGACAACAGGTAATGAGTATTTTAGACTAAGCTGCCGAATTCTAGAAAGAGCTCATTTCTAATTTATCTTTATCTAGGCGGTAAGCTTGTTAGGCTTAGTCTATCTGATCTGTGCTTTATCACAGCCCCACCTTTCCAGAAGTTTATGCCAAATCTGACCCCTTAATCTGCATGGTTTTGCCTGCTTGCCTATATCTGGTTTTAAGCACCATTCATTCTGCATGGGTCTTACCTATACCTGGTTTTAAGCACCATTCATTCTGCATGGGTCTTTAACATTTTTAGAGCTTGAGGTGCTAATCAGGCGCAGGCAGTGTTAATCTGCTTCCCCTAACCAGCCCCCAGCTGGGGTCTCTTCTCTGTCAATACTTCTGTAGGTACTAATCTGTGACATCAGAAAGAATCTATAATTAATTTATTACTCTATTGGGCTTTTAACTTATTTTCAGTCTCAAAGATAGCCTTCCATTAACAGATGAAATAAAACATTGAATAAAGAACTCTTTTCTTTCTAAAGCATTATTACTTCATTTTATTTCATTATATTAAAATGCGTTACGATAGAATCAGATTATTGTCATTCATTACAATTTCTTCATATATTCATTGGATGCTAAATATTTCCATTCCTGGAGTCAAGTCAATGTCACAGAAAACTGTATCTAGCTATTTTACATACCACACGATTATCATATCCTTGATTTCACTGTCACATTTTGGGTACTGTGAAGTGGACACTGGGTGTTTAGGACATGGGTTTAGGCCCAGTTCTGCCATTGGCTGTGTGACCTTGGATGGCCACTTAATTTCTCTGGCCTCCAGCTTCCACTTTTATAAAATGAGGCTGTAGGACTAGATACACCACATTCTCTAATATTCTATATGTATCTCCTCTCTGCATTTGACCCTGTGTGACCTGGGTCAACTGAGCACACACTAGGGTCAAGGTATCAGTATGAGTCTGCCCTCCTTTCTTACTTTCTCTTTCTTAATTGTCCTTATCATTTTTAAAAAAGTCATACCACTAATTCACTTTGAATCTTACTATGGCATTTTGTCCTGGGTCATAAAAACCTCTAGGTTACCAACAATGGGACATGTTGAAAAGTTGATGTTGGAGGAGTTATCTTTAGAAAAGGCACTATAAGCATGCCACATATCTTTCCCTATGTATTTCTGTTAGTGGAGTACCATTAAACATAGGGTCTTCCAGCCCATATTCAAATTTTCCGATTTCCTATAGAGCATACAGAGCATTGGAGCAGTGGGTATGAGATAATTTTCATTTAATGACCTTCCTTCTTTATCCATATTTACTGTGAAAGGATGAATTTCTCCTAATGGAGCATCCAGTGAGAGCAGAGCAGATGCTGGAGGAGGTGCTGAGGGAGGCAGCCCCTTGTCTTTCCCAGGGGAGAAACTGTGTCTGTTAGTCACAGGATTAGAATACAGAGATGGTCATCTTGAGGACACATATTAAAAAGTCAGGTCAAAATGATAAATGAAGTCGGATTTTTTTTTTTTTCTGACAAAATGTCTGATTTGGTGAGTTGACCTGACAACCACTGGCTCTCTGTATTAGTTTGCTAGGGCTGCTGTAACAAAGTCCCACAGACTGGGTGGCAGACAACAGAAACTTATTTCTCATAGTCTGAAGGCTGGAAGTCCAAGTTCAAGGTATCGGCAGGTTTAGTTTCTTCTGAGGCCCCTCTCCTCAACTTGCAGATGGCCACCTCTTTGCTGTGTCCTCACTCACACAGCCCCTTTTCTATGTGCATGTACCTGGTGTCTTTGTGTTTTCTCTTCTTATAAGGACTCCAGTCAGACTATGTTAGGGATCTGCCCTAATGGCCTTGTTTTAACTTAATCACCTCTTTAAAGGCCCTGTCTCCAAATGTAGTCACATTCTGAGGTATGGGGCATTGGGGGTTCAAGATGAATTTTGGGAAATTATAATTTTATTTTTATTTTTTCTTTTAGCCTAGAAAATTTCTTTAGCATTTCTTATAGTGTAGGTCTGATGACAACAAATTCTTTCATCTTTCATTTGTTTGAAAATGTCTTTATTCTCCTTTTGTAATGGTAATTTTTTTGAACTTACAGTTTTGGGTTGATAGGTTATTTTTCTTTCTTGTGGCACTTTGTTTATTTATTTATTTATTTATTTATTTATTTATTTATTTATTTGTGACGGAGTCTCACTCTGCCACCCAGGCGGGAATGCAATGGCGTGGTCTCAGCTCACTGCAACCTCTGCCTCCTGGGCTCAAGTGATTCCCCTGCCTCAGCCTCCTGAGTAGCTGGTACTACAGGCGCATGCCACTACACCCGGCTAATTTTTGTATTTTTAGTGGAGACAGAGTTTCACTATGTTGGCCAGGCTGGTCTTGAACTCCTGACCTAATGATCCGTCCACCTCTGCCTCCCAAAGTGCTGGGATTACAGGTGTGAGTCACCGTGACTGGCCTCTTGTGGCACTTTAAAAGCTCATTTTCTGACTGCTTTTCACCATTGTTTTCACTGAGAAGTCAGTTTGAGTATGCATGATAGTTCCCCTGAATGTAATGCATCTTTTCCTTTGGCATCTCTTAAGATTTTTCTCTTCATCTGTGTAAGGCCTTTCTTGTCTTGCTATAAAGAAATACCTGAGACTGGGTAATTTATAAAGAAAAGAGGTTTAATTGGCTCAAAGTTCTGCAGGCTTTACAGGAAGCATGGTGCTGGTATCTACTTGGCTTCTGGAGATGTCTCAGGAAGCTTACAATCATAGTGGAAGATGAAGGGACAGCAGGCACATCACATTGCCAGAGCAGGAGAAAGATGATGAGGGAAAGTGCCACACATTTTTAAATGACTGGATCTTGTTAGTGTTCACTATTGCAAAGAAGCACCTAGCCATGAGGGATCCACCCCCATTACCCAAACACCTCTCACCAGGCCCCACCTCCAGCATTGGGAATCACAATTCAATATGAGGTTTGGGCAGGGACAAATATCCAAACTATATCATCATCTTGGGTTTTCTGCATTTTGGCTATGATATATCTATGTATGTTTTTCATAGTGTTACATTGCATGGGCTTCACTGAGCTTCTTGGAGCTGTAAAACTAAATTTGGGAAAATGTCATTCTCCTTTCCTTCAAAACTTTTTTTATCCTCTGTTTTCCTTCTCTTCTCCTTCTGGCACTCCTAGTATACATATGTTAGAGCATTCAGTATTGTTGCATAGGTCCCCAAAACTCTATTCATTAGCAATTTTTTTCTCTTGTTCTTCAGATTGGATGATGTTTTGGTCTATTTCAGCTGCTACACTGTAACAAAATACCTTAGACTAGGTAATTTATAAACAATGGAAATTTGTTGCTCCCAGTCTGGAAGCTGGGAAGTCCAAAATCAAGGCGCCAGCAGATCTGGTATCTGGAGAGGGCCCCATTCCTCATAGATATTGCCTTCCAGCTGCATCTTCAAGCCTCTTTTATGAAGGCACGGATCTCACTGATGAAGGCAGAGCCTTCATGACCTCCCGTAGGCCTCACTTCTTAATACCATCACATTGAGGATTAGATTTCAACACATAAATTATAGAGGGACACAAACATTTAGGTCATAGCAGATGATTTCTTTTGATTTGTCTTCAAGATCACTGACTTTTCTTATGCAATCTCTAGTTTATTGTTAGGCCATTCAATGGATATTTTATTTCAGAAAATGTAAATTTCAGTTATAGAATTTCCATTTGGTTATTTTTTATAATTTTATTTCCATACTGAGATTTCCCACCTGTTTACTATATTCATCTTTTCTGTTAAGTCCTTGAACATATTTACCATGGCTATTTTTATGTCCTTCTCTGCCAATTCTAGCATTTAGGTCACCCTAGAATCCACAAATAAAGCTTCATGGGAACACAACTATGCTAACTTATTTATGTGTTGTCTGTGGCTGTTTTCACGTTACTCAGTGAGATAATGGAGTGGTTGTGAAAGTGATCATATTACTTGCAAGCCTAAAATATTTACTGTCTGACCTTGTAAGAAAAATTTTGCCAACCTCTGCTCTAAAGAATGCCCCCACACTCAAGGGTGCAATCTTTCTTATTCTATGACTTCCCTACAGTCTCAGAAAGTACCCAAAGTGCCTAGTTAGCTCTCCCACTCGGGCTAGGCTGTAAATCCAAAGTCTCCCAGCACTCAGCTGTCCCTGCTACCTCCCTTCAGCAGTGAACTCTGCAGCAGCCTCTCTCCGCTGGGCTGGTGAAGTTTTGCCCTGCACATGTGCAGCCCTGCCCTCAGCCAAGGATCTGTGGGGAACTCCCACTTAGACTTCTAGGAGCTCATCTTTGCAGCTCCCTCCTTACTGGTACCATGCCCTGCAAATTCCAAACTTTTAGCATCCCTGAACTTCAGTCTCTGCCTGTTCAGCTCAGGGAGACTGCTGTGCTCGCTTTGGGCTCCACTTCATGGTCTCTATTGTTCAAAAAGTTGCCCCCAAACCTGGGGCAAATGTACGGCTCACTTCATAGGTTTCCTTTCCCTGAAGGAACACAGTTCTATGCTGCCTGGGGTCCAATATCTGAAAATAGCTGTCATTTAGTTTGTCATTCAAAAACCCTGAATTACAGTAAGGGAAAGCATAGTCATAACTGAAATGGTGTAAAGACTTTAAGTCTACCTAATATCTATTTTTTTCTTTTTTGCTAATTGGGCTATTCCTCTTTTTGTTCGTGTCCTTTAATTTTGTTTATGGAAAAAAATTGTGATGACCACACTCTTCTGTAGTTATAGGAAATTTCACACCCATTACATTATGCATTTATATTATCCTTATAAAATTACTGCTACTAAACTCAAAGCTAATAGCACTATTTTCTTACACTAAAACAGTATTTTTAGAATTAGAAAAAAATGATCTGAAAACCATCTGTAGATATCATATGTATTTAGTTCTTCTTATATTGCTGCATCCCCTTGTCAGTTGATGCCAGGCGGAGTATTTGTTAAGGGTCCCTGACTTTAAAATTTGGGGAACTGGAGGCAGAATATGCTTACAGAAGGCAATGCATATTATGTTGATTGGTGAAAATACCAACCTGCATGGCTAAATTTCTGTGGCCCAAAGAAACTTGAAATTAGCAGATTAATTTGAACTATCTCTCAAAATGTTAGGCATTTTTTTTTCTTTCTTTCTTTCTTCCTTTTTTTTGATGGAGTCTCGCTCTGTTGCCCAGGGTGGAGTGCAGTGGCGTGACCTTGGCTGACTGCCACCTCCACCTCCTGGGTTCAAGTGATCCTCCTGCCTCAGCCTCCTGAGTAGCTGGGATTATAGCCATGCACCACCATGCCTAACTAATTTTTGTATTTTTAGTGGAGACAAGGTTTGCCATTTTGGCCAGGTTGGTCTGGAACTTGTGACCTCCAGTGATCTGCCTGCCTTGGCTTCCCAAAGTGCTGGGATTACAGGTGTGATCCACCACTCCTAGTCTTTAAATTGTAGTTAGAAGGTTGACACTCTGACAGACCTAATTATCCTAAACATTCCCAATACAGCAAACACTAAATTTTGCACATATTGTCTAGTCTCAATAGAGAAATATTATAACTTTAATTATCTTGAACATTTTTAAGCTTGGTTTTGAAATTGACTGGAATTGAAAGGTACTTACCCATAAAGGAAGAAATTTCATTGTTTCACACAATGTGGAGGTTACTGTCTCTACTTGCCTGAAGTTGCATAATGACTGGCAATTTCAGCCAGGAGGCTTACTGTTTTCTTTCTGACGACCTTGATGGGACACACAAAGCCTGATTCTTGCACCTTTGCCATGAACTTCATGATTTCCTGAGATTGGTAACCACTTAGCCCCACAAACTTCTAATTCTCTACACAGACTATCTCTCTTTCCTCGACTCTTGTGGTTTGTAAATAAAACTCTTTTACCATACAACTCTGAAGCACTTCAAATTTTATGGTACCCCTTAGGGCTCTAATGAATATAGAGACGGGACCAAATTGAAATTTTGGAAATCTCTCTTGTTTTTGTAGACTAGTTCGTCATACTTCCCAAGTCACACTTCTGATACACCTGTGAGGGATTAA
Source organism: Trachypithecus francoisi (assembly GCF_009764315.1). NCBI lineage: Eukaryota > Metazoa > Chordata > Mammalia > Primates > Cercopithecidae > Trachypithecus > Trachypithecus francoisi. Next base: position 53,594,097 of record NW_022681455.1, read on the forward strand.
TGCTTTGGGCTGCCCTAGATGACCTGAAAGGTTTTCTAACCCTAGATAAAGCAAGTCTACGATTCTCATGGACCAATTTTATTTGTTTATTGGAACCAGGCATCCAGAGGTTCCTCATTTTGTCTGTGTAACAGATGTCTTTCAAGAAATCTGTCTTTTGGCCAGGTGTAGTGGCTCATGCCTGTAATCCCAGCACTTTGGGAGGCTGAGGTGGGCGGATCACCTGAGGTTGGGAGTTCGAGACCAGCCTGATCAACATGGAGAAACCCTGTCTCCACTAAAAGTAGAAAATTAGCTGAGCGTGATGGTGCATGCCTGTAATCCCAGCTACTCGGGAGGCTAAGGCAGGAGAATTGCTTGAACCAGGGAGACAGAGGTTGTGGTGAGCCAAGGTCACACCATTGCACTCCAGCCTGGGCAACAAGAGTGTAACATCATCTAAAAAAAAAAAAAGAAACCTGTTCTCTCTCTTCTTGCTATTACACACAATGAATGAGTTCCTACCTCTGTGCTGGGCATCATTCTGGAAGTAAAAAGGTAAGTAATATAGACACAGATAGTGAATAAATACACATTAATAATGTTTTAAAACTTAAAAAATTGATATAAACTTTCATATCACAGATGTACAAATCTTAAGTAAAAGCTCAATGAATAACTTGAGTGAGCTTAAGTGTAAGCTCAAACAATAACTTAATAGTTTTCATAAGTGCTAGAAATCTTATTCAGCAATAATTGAGATTTTAACAATGAATATAATATCCCAAATAAAATAAATGGGCTTTGGTTTGAATTGTCAGTTTGAAGACCATTACTCAGATATTTGAAAGTTGTTAGTTTGAGGCGAGGTCATCACACCATGGCCTGTGGGACTAGGTGCTAATAATGGTTTTTATATTTTTGAAAGGTTTAAGACAAAAACAGAAGAAGAAAAAGGAGAAGGAGAAAGAGAAGGAACAGAGACTATATGTGGACTTCAATGTTGAAACATATTTATTATCTTGTTTCTTATAGAAAAATTTGCTAACCCTGGAGCTACAGAGTAAAAGTCAACTGGAAGCCAAGACAGTGATTTCTTTTCTTTGTTCTTTAGCTTAGTAAGCCAGATGTGTCAACAGGTTCTTTTTGGCTGGCATTAACATGTTGCTCAATAAAAAAAGGGCTTACATTTTTACTAACTTATGTTAGCCCCACCTAATGAAATTAAATACAAGGAATAGTTTGTTGAAACACTGTGTGCCAGAACCATTAAGTCAGGACAGTCTGAGGTTGTTGACCTCAATTTTGATATGAACTGGATTTTTTTAGGCACGTAGGAATAGTTATGGCTATATTTAACTATTTTCATGGCTATGGTGTGTGTTTTGAAGACTTTCCCACAGATATTGTCATTATCTACTGGCTGGAGCCTTTAGAACAGATGGGGGAAGGGGAGAAAGCAGGGAATGGATACTTGGGGTTGTGATTTAGCAATTTCTAATCATATACCTTATTCTCTCTCTCTCTGTTTTTTTTTTTTTTTTTTTTTTTTTTTTTTTTTTTTTTTTTGAGACTAGGTCTCACTGTGTCACTCAGGCTGGAGTGTATTGGTGCGATCCTGGCTCATTGCAACCTCCACCTCCTGAGCTCAAGTGATTCTCCCATCTCAGCCTCCCAAGTAGCTGGGACTACAGGTGCACGTGCCGCCACACCTGACTAATTTTTGTATTTTTTGTAGAGACGGGGTTTCGCATGTTGCCCAGTCTAGTCTCGAACTCCTGGACTTAAGAGGTCCACCTGCCTTGGCCTCCCAAAGTGCTGGGATTACTGACACGAGCCAATGCCCCCAGTCATACACCCTATTCTTCCTTCTCTCTCCAAATACTCGACGTGCCTTTTCCTCAAGTTGACCTCAGCTTGGACTTTGCCTCAGCGCTCAATATCTTACTCTCCAGAAGGGAATTCTACCTCAAATCAGGCCCATGGGGCTAGCATTTGTCTGATAACTGGATAAGGGGCAGCAAGGGAGTTTTTCGGTAGTTTTGATGTCAGATTTGTTGTTATGGTTTGGGCTGGTCTGTGTGGTTAGATGGACTATGGTTATTAACATAGAGAGAAAGCTAGAAATAACTAAGAGAGTGGTTGAGCCATAGTAAAATCAGTGGATCTTAGGGGAAAGCTTGTCCTGAAAAGGGAGCTCGAGTTAACTCAGGAAACTTGGACAAAAGTTACACAAACGGAACAAAGATGGCTGGGGTTAGAGATAGTTTGCCAAGAAATAAAGTACCACAGTTGCAGTCCTCAATGAGCTTCCAATTGAGTATGGTCGATAGAAAAGATAGAGGTAGAGGTCAGAGGTGTTACTAAACTTCTTACATTGCACGGGACAGCCTCATGTGCAAATAATTTTTAGGCCCCAAATGGCAATGGTGCTGAGATTGAGAAACAGCATTTGGGAGCATCAGCATTCGGGAAGGCCCCTTTCTCCTCTCCTGCCAAGCAGGCTAGAATTAGAGGCAGTCCAGAAATGGGAAGAATGGCAGTGTGACAGGAGGCTAGTCCGTGAGTTGGAGCTGAGAAGGACCTGGTCACGCAGCAGGGCTACAGAGTCCATCATAATAAGGAGACCTTGGATTTTATTGCAAATCCCCCGTGAGTTTGTTCATCCATCCATTTCAAATGTAGAGATTCGATCAAGTTCCTATTTTCCAGGAAGTTCCAGGCAGTGTAACTACAAATAAGGGGAAGTCTTAGGTAAAGCACTGCAATACTGCTTTCCTTACTTGCTTGTGGATTCTATAGCAGAAAAGCACCTTGTAGTTTTATGTATAAATTAACCAGCCTAAACATTGTCTACTAACTTTCTTGCATCTTTGAGACTTTTCAAATACTGCACTTGTCACTTTGACCTCTCTCACATGTGCCATAGTATCTTGCTGAGCTCACTCACTTCCTATAGATAAAAATGACTGAGTCATTTTTAATGATTCATGTGGTTAATTATTTCATAATTATTTAAATTGGCCCAATTAATTCATTATTTAGCAATTCGTTGGTTATTATGTCACAAATACCCAGAATCATGCATCCTTATGGGAATTTCCTTAAGTTTTTCTAGACTAAACAGGACCAAAAAGGTAAAGAAAAAATGTTTTGTTTTGTTTTGAGACAGACTCTTCCTCTGTCACCCAGGATGGAATGCAGTGGTATGATCTCAGCTCACTTCAACCTCTGCCTCCTGGGTTCATGCGATTCTCATGTCTCAGCCACTTGAGTAGCTGGGATTACAGGCATGTGCCACCATGCCCGCCTAATTTTTGTATTTTTAGTAGAGACGGGGGTTCCGCTATGTTGACCAGGCTGGTCTTGAACTCCTGACTTCAAGTCATTTGCCTGCCTCGGCCTCCAAACTGTTGGGATTACAGGCATAAGCCACTGTGACCAGCCAGAAAGAATTTTTTTTTTTTTTGATACAAATGAATCAGCTTTTGAATATAAGTTTTCTGACCTATTAAACTGTCATTTAATAAATGGAATAGTTTCTTCACTTTTCCAGTATTGTTGTAATTCAGACCCAAGGTTGAAGATCCTAATTGCTTCATGAAAAGAAAATATAAAGAAAAAAAGATATAACTTCCTTTATTTTGCCAATGGTACATTTGTAAACTAGCCAGAAATAGTAATTTGGTTAAAATAAAAAAAAATACCTATGAAGGCTCTGTAAATAAATAGGCATGACTAACTTAGAATGCAACAGAAATGTCAATTAATGTGTTCCCTCTTTCATTCACTTTGACCCAGGGGTTGCAAACAAGCTAATGATTCTTAGCCCTGGCTGCATTTTAGTGAAACTTTCTCTGACAAATCTTTCCTACTTTGCTGGAAACTCTGTACAAGGAGTTGTTTCTTTCTTTTTTCTTTTTTGATGACTTTAAGCTCATTTTGTGGCCCTTTAAGTAGGTATCCAATGCTGGGATAGGTGGATGGATGAATGGATGGGGGAATGGAATATATGATTTTGAGTTGTTCTGTCCTTTATTTGATTTGTTTGTTAATTTGAAGAACAAAGCATGATGGCCTCTCGTTAGCTGGGCAATCTGCCCACATTTTAGCTGGCTGACACTGTTCTTCCAATAACTTCTTGGTACCCTGTGGAGCTCACTCAGCCTCTGTTCTCCCTAAATCAAATTTTATCTTTAGGCCTGAAAGTGAGTGTAACTGAGGTTTGTTCTCCATTCTATGTTTTTTGTGTTCTTTGCATACTTAATAGCTTATGATTTTAGGTTTCAGAAAATGGAATTGGTTTATTTCTTAGTTGAATCAAATCCTAAAGTCAACACCACAATACTCAACAGGCTGCAACTCAATTTAATTTAATTTGTTATTTTGTTTTTTTGAGATGGAGTCTTGTTCTGTCACCCAGGCTGGAGTACAGGCTCACTGCAACCTCCATCTCCCCGGTTCAAGCGATTCTCCTGCCTCAGCCTCCCAAGTAGCTGGCACGCACCACCACACCCAGCTAATTTTTGTATTTTTAGTACAGACGGGGTTTCACCATGTTGGTCAGGCTGTCTCGAATTCCTGGCCTCGTGATCTGCCCACCTTGGCCTCCCAAAGTGCTGGGACTACAGGTGTTAGCCACCGCAACCAGCCTTTATTTTTTAAAAATAGAGACAGGGTCTCACTATGTTGCCCAGGCTGGTCTTGAGCTCCTGGGCTCAAGCAATCCTCCTGCCTCAGCCTCCCAAAGTATTCAGATTACAGGGGTGAGCCACCATGCCTGGCCACAACTGAATTTTAAATGCTGCTACATGAAATCAGATACAATTTTTCATTGTCAGTTTACATGATAAGATTATTTAAATGCTTTGGCATTTTCTTTTTCTTTCTTTTTTTTTTGACTAGTGATTTTACTCTAGAGTAAGATTCTGTTACTGTCTAACCTGTAGCTCTCTCCTTTCTTTGCCATTTGACAGATGGGCTGGTTTTTATGCTCTTTCTTTCATTTATATCCTTATCTCTTAGTCTTTATTGCTGGAACTAGAGCAAATGTTTCCAAATGATGTAAATATATGGAAGAAACACAGTGTTAACAATATAAAAGCAGTGTTCAGACCTAATGTTGACCATATAGCAGATCCTGTCTTCTATTAACAAATACAACCAAGGCAAAATATGGTTCATGACATCTATTGCGTCAAACAAGAGAAAGGAGACAGTATTGTTATTACATTAACTGTTACCATCTGCTCCATAAGGTAAACAAAAGCACTAATATTTAGAAGTAAATTGAGAAGAAAATGCCTACTTTCACCAGGCAGGGAGTTCTGGTTGCTAGACAAAAAGTCAGGGAAAAGACAGTGGCTAGGAGAGTGGGGAATGTGGGAGAGGTGGAGCACAGGAAACAGAAAATGATGCCTCCTCTTTCTTTTTGGAGCATGAAGCGTTAGGCTACAGTGAAGGTGTAGAATGATACATCGATTTTTTTTTGTGGGCTTATGAATGCTTGGCATTCATTCATTCATTTTTCAACAAATGTTCATTGAGCACTCACCATCAGGCAAGTACTATTCTAGGTGCTTAGGATACATCACTGACTATAACAAGCAAACATGCCTGCCCTTGTGGAGCTTACATTTTAGCAAGGGGAGACACACAATATGCACAACAAATAACTGTATAGAAAGTCAGAAGGTGATAATTGTTATGAAAAAGACAGATTAGAGCAGAGGATCAGGGGGTGAGGTTAGGTGCATGGTCAGAATATTATATTAAAGAAGGTGGCCAGGGTGTTTAGGTCTCTTTGAGAAGGAGGAATTAAGCAAGGATTTGAAGGAGATAGGAAATTCAGCCATTCCAGGCAGAGGAAACAGCTGATGCAAAGGCCTCAGGCAGGGAGGGAAGCTAGAGTGGTCAAAGAACAGTAAGGAGGCTAGTGTGGCTGGAGTGGAGTGAGAGAAGCGGGAGTAACAGGAGACGAGGCAGATCTAAGAATTCCATGAGGTTCTATGTATTCCCTCTTTGTCTCCTATTCCATTATACCCTTCTCCCCCACATACAGATGTGCTTCAATTTTTCTGGTTAAAAAAGGACAGATTTAGTTGTCAGAGCCCTTCACCTTTGCCCATCTTGTCTTAGCCCAGGTGATGTTGATTTGGCACATCTTGGAGGAGTTGCTCCTCTTAGGCTGCTAAGCTATCTACAGTCAGCACAGGGATTTCTTTAGATCCCATTGTCTATCTGCTCTGTGCCTCTGCGTGCCTAAAATTCTGTGTTAGGAATGTGATTGATTGGAGCTCTGGAGATGAGGAATCTGCTGAGTTTTCTTTCTGGATGGATTTTTATATTATTTTCTCATAAGAAGCATGGATTTTATTTATTAATTTTTTAAATAGTTTTTGCCCATTAAAGTAACATGTACTTAAAAAAATTCAAACAGTACCAAAGTTATTAAATGAAAGCCGTCTCTTCTTACTCTAGAACATTTTTCTTTCTTTTTTCTTTTTCCTTTAAATAAATTTTTGTGTTTTTTATTTCAATAGGTTTTTGAGGAACAAGTGGTGTTTGTTTACATGGACAAGTTCTTCAGTGGTGATTTCTGAAATTTTGGTGCACCTATCACCTGAGCAGTGTACACTCTACATGATGTATAGTTTTTTGTCCCTCACCTTCCTTCCACCTTTTCCCCCTAAGTCCCCAGAGTCCATTGTATCATTCTTATGCTTTTGCGTCCTCATAGCTTTAGCTCCCACTTATAAGTGGGGACAAACGATGTTTGGTTTTCCATTCCTGAATTACTTCACTCAGAATAATTGTCTCCAATTCCATCCAGGTTGCTGCGAATGCCATTATTTCATTCCTTTTTATGGCAGAGTAGTATTTCATGATACATACATGTGTATATATATACATGTATGTATATATGGTGTACATAAAATATGTACACCGTATTTTCTGTATTCACTCACTGATTTATGGGCATTTTGGGCTGGTTCCATATTTTTGCAATTGCGAATTGTACTGCTATAAACATGCATGTACCAGTATGTTTTTCATATAATGACTTCTTTTCCTCTGGGTAGATACCCAGTAGTGGGATTGCTGGATCAAATGATTATTCTACTTTTAGTTATTTAAGGAATCTCCATACTGTTTTCCATAGTGGTTGTACTAGTTTACACTCCCACCAGCAGTGTAGAAGTATTTCCTTTTCACCACATCCCCGCCAACATCTACTTTTTTTTCTTTTTCTTTTTTTTTTTGACCATAGTCTTTCTCGCAGGAGTAAAATGGTATCACATTGTGGTTTTGATTTGCATTTCCCTGATAATTAGCAATGTTGAGCATTTTTTCATATGTTTGTTGGCCATTTGTATATTTTCTTTTGAGAATTGTCTATTCATATCCTTAACCCACTTTTGATGGGATTATTTGTTTTGTTCTTGCTGACTGGTTTGAGATCCTTGTAGATTCTGTATATTAGTCCTTTGTCAGTTGCATAGTTTGTGAAAATTTTCTCCCAATCTATGGGTTGTCTGTTTACTCTGCTGATTACTTCTTTTGCTGTGCAGAAGCTTTTTAGTTTAATTAAGTCCCATCTATTTATCTTTGTTTTTGTTGCATTTGATTTCGGGATTTTGGTCAGAAGTTTTTCCTTAAGCCAATGTCTACAAGAGTTTTTCTGACGTTACTTTCTCGAAGAAAATTTCTTATGTAGTCTTCCCCAAACTTTCAATTATGTATACATATATTTATTTACATGAAAAAGATCATACTATATGATGTTTGCAACTTACTTTTTAAAGTTATTTCTTTCTCAGCACATGTACCTATACCATGTTCTTTTTAATTGGCACATGGAATAAATACAACATAGATAAATCATAATCATTAGAGAAATACAAATTAAAACCACAGTGTGATAGCCCTGCATACCTATTAGACACATTATGAATAATGCTGCTATGAACATGGATATACAAATCTGTCTTTGAGACTCTGCTTTTAATTCTTTTGGGTAAATATCCAGAAGTAGAATTGCTGGATAACAGTAATTCTATTTATGATTTTTTGAGAAACAACCATAATGTTTTCCATAGTAATTGCACTGTTTTTTATTACCATCAACAGTACACAAGGGAGTTTTAAATTTTTTAATTATTTTGTTTTATTTTATTTTTTTGAGACAGATTTTTTTTTGACAGTCTCACTCTTGTCACTCTGGCTGGAGTACAGTGGTACCAGCAGGACTCACTGCAGCCTTGAGTTCCTGGGCTCAGGTGATCCTCCTGCCTCAGCCTCCTGAGTAGCTGGGACTACAGATGCATGCCACCACACCCAGCTAATTTTTGTATTTTTTGTAGAGATGGGATTTCACCATGTTGCCCAGGCTGGTTTTGAACTCCTGAGCTCAAGCAATCCACTCACCTCAGCCTCCCAAAGTGTAGGGATTACAGGTGTGAGCCACCACACCTGGCCTGTTTTTTATATTTTTGACACAAACTTGTTTTTTTGAGACGGAGTCTCACTCAGTCGCCCAGGCTGGAGTGCAATGGCGCAATCTCAGCTCACTGCAAGCTCCGCCTCCTGGGTTCACGCTATTCTGCCTCAGCCTCCCGAGTAGCTGGGACTACAGGCGCCCGCCACCACGCTCGGCTAATTTTTTGTATTTTTAGTAGAGATGGGGTTTCACTGTGTTAGCCAGGATGGTCTTGATCTCCTCACCTCGTGATCCGCCCACCTCGGCCTCCCAAAGTGCTGGGGTTACCGGCGTGAGCCACCACGCCCAGCCAACACAAACTTTTATGATCTATTTGATCTATTTATGATCTATTTTAATGACCTATTTGATCATTAGATACTACAATATGTAAAAATTAATTTATATAACTTACTATAAATTTACTATATATTATATTCTTGGAAAGAAACCTTGTACTGATTAAAAATAAATAGAATTTAAATATGTACTAAAAAGTTTTTCCTATAAATATGGCATCTAGAAGGCCAAGTTGTTGGAATGTTCAGGAAAAAAACATCCATTCCGAAATGGATCAAAATTACTTGGGGCAGTTACACGTTTGGATAGAAAACACGGTACTTTATAAACCACTGAAAATGATTACGTGTCTAATGTTGACATTATTAGAATAGAACAATTATCAAATTCAGAGTTAACTAAAGAATCTGTTTTGAATTGTGAAGACAAAAGTGAAGAAAGGGAAATGTTAGACATTTCAAAAACTTGAAATAAGTATGTGAGCAAGCCGGCGCCGTGGCTCATGCCTGTAATCCCAGCACTTTGGGAATCCGAGGCAGGTGGATCACTTGACTCCAGGAGTTCGAGACCAGCATGGTCAATGTGGTGAAACCCCGTTTCCACTAAAAATACAAAAATTAGCCGGGCATAGTGGTATGCACCTATAGTCCCAGCTACTTGGGAGGCTGAGGTGGGAGAATCACTTGCACCCTGGAGACAGGGATTGTGGTGAGCCAAGATTATACCACTACACTGTAGCCCATTGTGAACAAGTATGTCACATTATTAAGTATGTTCACATTGAGAATGATGTCATATCAACAGAAAAAAGTTATACTGACTTTTTTGAAATGTGAAAGAAAAAACTAGATATGATCTACCTTGTGAAATTATTAATGGATTGGAAAAAGATAATATTGACATAAAAATGCTAATTGCCTGGGAAATGATAATAGAGAAATATGGCTTGTGTATACAAAGATGTGTGGCCATTATTTCCACCAAAAACAATTATGTCAAACATATGAAGTACTCAGCTTATAGTCTTAATTTAATATGCAAAAACATTGCTTCTGTGAATAGAAATATGATAACCATTTTTAGTATTGTACAGAGGATATGTACATTTTTTGGAGAATTCAATAAACAGATGTAATATTATACGTCTGTTCTAAGAATTACATTGTGGATACCTGATGGGCATCAAGATCAAATGGAATCAAGACATTTTGTATACAAATTAAAGACATTTATTAAATATTGAAAGATATAATATCAAATGGCAGAATGCATGATGCTATAATTGAAAGTATCTTGGTGCAATAGATCATACATTTTAATGAAACATCTGTATGGAGTAATGTTTTAAGCCAGTGGAAAAAATTAATAAAGCTCTATTTTTAAAGAAATTACTATATATAAAGTTATATGCTTAATAGAAGACCGATCTCTTTGCTTATAATAAATGAGAAAAAAACTTTGAAAAAATATTTGATTAATAAAAAGGTCTTAGCAAGAGATGAATATACCTCCAAAATCTATAAATGAGTGAAAAACAAAAGTTCTGAAGACCATAGCTATCTTAATTTCACATTTAAATGAAAATGTGAAAAAGCAGTTAAAGTATCTTAATATTTTGATTTTTTTTTTTTCTTTGAGACAGGGTCTCACTCTGTTGCCCAGGCTGGAGTGCAGATTTCGGCTCACTGAAGCCTCTGCCTCCTGGGTTCAGGTGATTCTCCCACCTCACCCTTCCGAATTAGCTGGGATTATAGGCCTTTGCCACCATGCCCAACTAATTTTTGTAGTTTTTGGTAGAGACAGGGTTTCACCAAGTTGGCCAGGCTGGCACATTTGAATTTGTAACTAGAAAAAAGTTATTTTCTATGATTACATTTGATGTACAAAAAGCATTCACTCACTTGGCTCTTAAATATTCTGACAATTTAAGTTATGTAGAAATTTCAGCCGAAATAGTTTTAAGCAGTGTACAATTTCAATAATTTGTAATATAAAATCAGTATTAGGTTTGGATTTTCTAAAATGGATGCAAGTATATTACTTGGTGCAATCTTATCCAAATTTGGAAGTGCTCTTGAGAATTTTTTTTAAACAGTAGTCACAGTGGTGCCCCATAAAATAGTGTAAGATAAGCAAAAAAGTAGATTTTGAAAATATTATGGACGAGTTTGCTTCCATTACAGCCAGGAAAGTAAGATTATAATGAATTGATTGTTGTAAATAAAATCTTTACACTGGACATAATATTGTGGGTTTTAATAACATGTTTAAAAATTTTTTCAATATTTTTATTACTTTAGTGTTTAAATATCCACAAAATACATTAAAAACATGTGTAGAGGGGTACAATTTTTGTTTTTTGTCTTTCTGCTTCAGGCTCCAATATGGCTCGGCATGTCATCTCAATGGATTACAGTAATAAAAAGGAACAAACTCCTGATATATGCCACAGCATTGATGAATCTCAAATGCATTGTGTGAAGTATGAGAAGCCAACTCAAAAGGCGACACTCTGTATGATTCTATTTGACCTTCTAGAGTAGGAATAATGATAGGAATGACCTTCTAGAGTAGGAATAATGACAGGAACAGAAAATAGATGTTTGGTTGCCAGGGACTGGGGCAGGGGTTGTGGGAGTGGTACAGAAAGGATTGGCTACTTAGGGGAAGGGGAGGATTTTTGAGATAGATAGAACTGCTCGATATCTTGATTGTGATTGTGGTTATACAATTGGATGTTTTTGGAAAGCCTCATAGGATTCTACATTAAGAAGAATCAGTATTTCTATTTCTCTGTAGGTACCGTGATGAGCCTTAGATAATTTTACAGCAGGGTAGCATATAAACATTTTTGTTTGGAGAAGACTACTTTGGCTGTATAAGAAATACAAATTGAGTCTAGGATAATAGCCCTTATACAAATTGTTCACTCTCTGAATTTCTTTTTTCTCCTTGGTTATTTTGGGGTTATCCACTTTGCTCTACTTTTATGGTCTATTATTTAGCTAACATCTTGTTTGTTTGGGGGGCCTAAATGTTCCTTGCAAGTAATAGGCCCAAGATGTTAACTGGTTTCCCCAGAACTGCCTAACTCCACTTAAGGCTGAACTTGAAAACACATGTTTTCTCAAGGTTGGGCTTAATTACCTTTTAGTAAAATCTTGGCTTGGGGACAACCATGTTCAGGGTGCATGTCAGAGCAAAGGTTTCTAGTCTTTGGAGGTTTTCACCCACACCTCAATTATATTCTTCATTATCCTCTTGGCAAGCTGGCTAGATTTCTAAATCACATGGAGTTCTCCTAAGAGTCTGTATATCCTGAGATGTATGTTTTCTTCCCAAGTGATTAATAATAGTAAACTTTTATTATTTTATGTTTCCATAGTCCATTTCACATATACATTATAGCAATCCTTTTATAAAAGATTATTAAAATTTAGAGTTGTAAGAAGTTTTAGCGTCTTGCTACTCAAAGTGTGGTCCACCAATTAGCATTTGTATCACCTGAAAGCTTGGGAGAAATGTGGAGTCTCTGGCCTGACACCGGGCCTACTAAGTCAGGATGCATATTAACAACTCCCCACCCCCAACCCGTAATCTGCAGGCACATGAAAATTTGAGAAGCACTGATGTAGTTACTGTCTGGCTTAATCACTTACCTGGGGCTTATGCAGCAACCCTGCGGAACTCTCCCACAGCAACCCCACAGAGCTGAAGTACTGCTAGTTTATCGTATTTTTGAACCTTTTAATACTATATTATACAGTATTTGTATAATACAGTGCTTGTACAGTATAACATGAATATTGAAAAGATAATACATGGAATCTTTTGGTTATCATATTTATCATATAAATAAATGTGTTTTAGCCGAAATTTGATAAGCACACACAAAACATTCATAGACAACTGTTAAATATCATTTGCATTGCAAAGCTGAGAAAAGTATCTGCTTAGATATTTTCAAGTAGAGGATCATCTCAAAGTAACAAAAGCGAAGATGTTTTAGTGCAGCTGCTTTACCTTCTACCCTTGTGATATCCTGCAGCAAGGATGCCCCTGAGGGATCAAATACTAAAATTAAATCATACTGGTCAGTGATATTTTTGGGATGAGTCCTGGGACTAGCTCAGCATTCAAATGTATGTAGTGTTTAGAATTTAGGAAGAATTGTTGATGTCTTCATGCTAAGTGACTAATTTATAAAAATGGTTTAAATTAGTCAAATTTAAGCAACTTATTTATCTGATATTATCCCAGATTCTTAAAGTTTCAGGATTTCTTTTTTCATTTCTGCCTGCATTCATTTAGTTGTTTATATGATTCCCCTAAGTTTTCTGCCAAATTGTATATTTGCATTGATATCATCTTTCTAACCATAGTTCTACAATTCCCTATTTAAACCATTGGGTTTAGAGGTGTTTGATAATTCAGAACTTTTCAAAGTTAGAAGATCCTATTTATTGTATGATATCCCGAGTAGGGTCTGGGGCAGTACTCTTTAATCAAACATGAATATTTCTGCAACATATAAACAATTCACACTAAATCATATGAATGAAGACTTCAAATAGCCTCTCCTTGGGTCACATCAGGTTTTTGTCACAAAATCAGTTACATAAACTTTTCTGTTTTCATAGTTTCGTTTGTTTTATTTTTATATTTTGCAACTGTGGATTTAAAAAGATGGACCTGTGTGCAACAACAATATGAGAAGAAATTTTAGAAGTTCTTTAGTTTACCCTTTGTCTCAAAGTAGTAGTAAGGATAGCAAAAATTAATGTGAATGTGTATTTATCCAAAACTAAAATTTCTCAGTATTCCATATTTTTTCAATATTTAACAAATAATACAGTCATAATATCATGTGAAGCTGAGGCTATCCTTACATCTGCTCATGCCAATTCTCATCCCCTTTCTTTCTTAAAAAAAAAAGCCTAATTTTGTCCAGTGTGCCAAACTAAAAAATATTTGCTTTACCACAGTGTCGTACAGCTGGAGGGGCCGTATGTTCCAGGAGTGTCCCATGAGATAGAAACAGAGGGTTTCTGTGAAAGCTTTTGATTTCCTAACACGGGTCTCTCCCCTTCTCAACTCCCCCTTCTTCTCCCTGTCTTGAACACAGATGTAATACCTGGAGATGCAGCAGCTATCTTGCAACAAAGAAGTAATAAGCATTAAGACAAAAGCTTCCAAAAAGGCCGGTGGAGGTAAAAAACAGAAACAGCAACCTGTTAAACCTCCTTGGACTGCCCCAGACTTCTTGTTTTGTGGGGCAAACTTACTATTTAAGCTACTGTTTTTGAGTTTCTGTTATTTGTAGCTAAACATATTCATAAATGCTATAATATGTCACTACCTTTTTTTCTCATTTATTTAAATTTATTTATGTATGGATGGGGTCTCACTCTGTCACCCAGGCTAGAGTGCAGTGTACAGTCATAGCTCACTATAGCCTTGACCTGCTGGGCTCAAGGAATCCTCCTGCCTCAGCCTCTCAAGTAGCTGGGACTACAGGTGCACACCACCACACCCACCCAGCTAATTTTTTAAAATTTTCAGTAGTATTCTAAACTTGTGTGAGAGTGTAACCACTCAATAGGTTCTTCCTGCCCACTGCACAGACAAAATCAATCCACCAAGGCCAAATCATTGCAGTAAAATTTAATTTATAGGAGGCCAGCCACACCACATGGGAGATGAAGTTATTACTCAAATCAATCTCCCTGAAAATTTGGAGGTTAGGGTTTTTCAAGGGCAGTTTCGGGGCCCAGGGAGTACACTTCTGGGTAGGCTCTCAGGACTGGTTAGTGCAGGTTGGCAGGCCTAGGTGGAGATGTTGGTTCATTGGTTGTCAGAATTGCAGAAACCTGAAAAGACATCTCAAAAGACCAGTCTTAGGTTCTATAGTAGTGATGTAATCTGTGGGAGTAATTAGGGGAGTTGCAATTTTTGTGGCCTCCACAGTAATGGCTGGTAATCGTTTAAGTTCAGAATTCAGGCTCCTCTCATCCTAATAACCTGGTGGATGGATTAGCTTTCATTAGCTTTACCAAGTGGCATAATTTTGGGGAAGCGCTATTACCATTTAAACTCTAAACTAAATTGTCTCCCAAAGTTAGCTTGGCATAAGCCCAGGAATAATTAAGGCAAGTTTGCAGGTTAAAGGCTAGATGGGGGTTGGTTAGTTCAGATCTCATTCACTGTCATAATTTCCTCATTGTTATAATTTTTGCAAAAGTGATTTCAAGAGAAGAAAACTATGTAATGCATATGCATTTTTGTGTATATGAATACATATTTCTGTAGAGATGAACAAAAAGGTGATACCTAGCCTGGGCAGCAAAGTGAGACTCTGTCCAAATAAAAAATTTAAAAATTAGCTGGTTGTGGTGGTGTGTACCTGCAGTCCCAGCTGCTCAGGAGGCTGAGGCAATAGGATGGCTTGAGCCCAGGAGTATGAGGCTTCAGTGAGCTATGACTGTACCACTGCACTCCAGCCTGGGCAAAAGGGAGAAACCCTATCTGAAAAAAACAAAAAAAGTAATATCATTGGTTGCCTTTGGGTGGAAAAACCAAGTGGCTGGAGATCAGAGCCGGGAGTGAGGCATGGCTTTTGTACCTTTTGAATGTATTTTTAAAAATTAAATATATGTATCTTACTGTATGATTTAAATTATATACATTTCAAGAACAGACAAAATGAATTATGGTGATTGAGGTCAGAATACTATTAACTCTATGGGGAGATATTTACTGGAAAGCGGCATGAGGCGATCTTCTCCATCTAAGAGATCGGAGATATCCTCTGTCCTGAATTAGATGGTGGTTACATAGGTACATGTAAATGGAAAAAACCATTAACTCCATACTACTATTTGTGCACTTGATGTACCTTGGTACAGTTTTAGAGCATATACTTTGAATAATAAGAAAGAAAATTAAGATAATTATTAATATTCTGTGGGCTTTTTGTTCACTATCATCTTAGTTCAAATTTCAACAATTTCCTTCAAAGTTTTCTTAAAAGAGTTTTTATGTGAAAATGTGTATGTATACATACGAATGTCAATGCAGAGGAGATTTGTGGCCAATCTGTAGGTTGTTTCTTATTTAAAATAACTCTTCATTGACCTCACTTCATTGTCCAGTTATCACCCCAGCTTTTTACAGTCATGCTTTTTCAGCCCCGCTGTGTGTGTGTATGTGCCTAGACTCAGGACTAAGTATACACCCAGGTATGAATAGAGCAAGTCACATACTTAAGGATTTGATACTGGAGTTTGCTTCTATAGTGAATGAATTTCTAAATATTAGCTCAGTGCAGCTTTGATGAGTGCATGATGAATCAGCAGAAGCTTAAATAAGGGAGTGCGCCCCAACGACACATTCCCTTTGCAAGGGAACTTTGATCTCTACTGGATGACTACCTGCTTCTGCCGTGCACTCTCTCTCTCTCTCTTTGCTTCTAGCAAAACAAATATGTTCCCCTGCACTGAACATGTTTTCCTAACAACAGTGGTGAAATGTGACAAGGAAACTTGTTTGGAGCAACGTCTGAGTCACAGCAGAATTAGTGTCAGGTAAAAATGACCACAAAGTATAGGTGCTGAGTCACAGTGATTTGGGATTCTCTAGTAAAAAGGACATGTGGAGAACTTAACTTTTATTTCCTCTCTTTTGCTGGTGTAAGTTTGGAGGTACCGTCACACGATAACTTTAATTCACTAATTATCACATTTTAGGTGCTTCTCCTTCTTACATAATAAAATAACAAAGCACATAGGCCTGGGGTCCCTGGGGAAAGCCAAGTCTGCTTGGCTGCCTTGAGGACTCTGGACTGGATTTGGCGTGGAGGAGTTGGGGATTGATGCTCAGGGATCAGAACACTGAAATTCAGGTTAATGAGTAAAGGAGTGAGAATATGTGTATGTGCGTTTCTTAATCCCATCTACTAGGTGATCACAAAACTCATTCAAAGTTGAATATAGTAGAGGTACTTCAAGTCGCTTTAGAGAGAGAATTACCAAAAAAAAAAAAAAAAAAAAAAAACAGAAAGAAAATCTTCAGGAACCAGACAACCACTGTGGACACCAATAAGAGAGCTCCAACTTTGATGAGGTGTAGACCTCCCAAAGTTGTTGGTAATAACAGCAAGGTCCATCTGGCAAGAATGGTCACCTGTGGTGGAAGTGGTGGTGACAGCGGGGATGCAACTGCAGCAATCAATGAAGATGATCCACTAGGGCAGGGAGGTGCTAGAGGCATCTTCACAGCAGCACAGTGCCCAGAATGCCAAAGAGCAGCAGGATTGATCCAGGATCCTCTCCTGATAAAAGAGGGCTAGAAGACCGGAGGCTCCGGGGGAGTCTACTGGGTGAGTTTTAGTCCATTCTCACATTGCTCTCAAGAAATAACTGAGACTGGGTAATTTATAGAGAAAAGAGGCTTAATTGACTCACTGTTCTGCAGGCTGTACAGGAAGCATAGAGGCTTCTGCCTCTGGGGTGGCCTCAGGAAGCTTCCAATCATGGAAGAAGGCAAAGTAGGAGTAGGCATCTCACATGGCAGTAGCAGGAGGAAGAGAGTGAGGGGGAGGTGTCACACACTCTTAAACAACCAGATCTTACAGATAACTCATTGTTCCAAGGACAGGACAAAGGGGATGCTGCTAAACCATTCATGAGAAATCTGCCTGCGTGATCCAATTACCTCCCACCAGGTTCCACTGCCAACATTGGAGATTACAATTCAACACAAAATTTGGGCAGGAACACAGATCCAAACTATACCAGGGTGGAACCCTACATCTCATGTTTCTTGCCCTTGCTCTTGGTAGCTAGTGTCTCATTGGACTCTAGTGTCTGCTTGTTCTATTGGATCAGGAGCTCCTTGAGGGAAGGAGCTATATTAAATTCATCTCTGTACCCTTAGTGTTTACCAGTGTTTTATTACATTAGTAAATAAATCCATCTCTATTCTTTATCAAAACTCTGAGTTGTGATGAAAAAGTGAGTGTTTCTACTTGTGCTTTTGATCCCTCAGTAGGACCTTTGCTTCTACAGTAACATCATCCTACACAGAGTAAACACCTACTGAGTGCTGACTATGCCTGCTGTGGTTACTACGATCTCTAAGTTTGCCTTTAAGCTTCATATGTAAAATTTTTAATTGCTTTGCCATTTTAATCTGATCACATTCCCCTTGTTCCTCCCTTTTAACTTTAAGCATATACAATGTGCCCTTTTACACAAGAGTCTGAAGTTTTTTTCTACGATTCCTTCTTTTCTGCACAAATGTTCATGTTTTCATACTTCCTATTACTTCTGAACATTTTCCTAAAGACAGGAGTCATAGAAGCAGTCCTTAAAAGTAGATTTTTTGTTTGTTTGTTTGTTTGTTTGTTTTGAGACATTCTGTCACCCAGGTTGGAGTGCAGTGGCATGATCATGGCTCACTGCAGCCTCGACCTCCTGGGCTCAGGTAATCCTCCCACCGGAGCCTCCTGAGTAGCTGGGACTACAGGTACCTGCCACCACACCCAGCTATTTTTTGTATTTTTTGCAGAGATGGGGTTTTACCATATTGCCCAGGTTGGTCTAGAGCCTCTGGGCTCAAGCGATCTGCCCACCTCAGCCTCCCAAAATGTTAGAATTATATAAGCATGAGCCACCGTGCCCAGCTGAGAGCTGATTGTATATTAATATCTACAGCTCTGGTTAGACACAATCTGAGGGAATTTGTGGCCAGTCTGTAGTGTTGTCTCCTTACTTAAAAAATACTTCTTCCTTGACCTCACTTCAGTGTCTAATTATCATTCTTTTCTACATCTATCCATGAAAAAACATATAGAGTGGGGGAAATCTACGTTTCTACCTCCATTTCCTTGTCATCCACTTCCACCTGAACTCACTGCCACCTGGCTTCAGCTTCACCACCTACGAACACATCGCTTTCTCTAAAGCCTCCCATGATTTTCTTCTGACTTTGAGCCAGTGGGCTATTTTCATACTTCTCTTTCATGTTTACTTAGTTGGTTTAACATTGTCAAAAAGTAAAACAAAACTCCCAAGCCAAGCCTCCCCTGCTTTAAGACAGTCTCCCCATCCTGACACCTGTGACCTTGAGTTCTTCTGCATTATTCCAACCCATCTGGTGAATGAGTTAATGCTGATTTTTGATCATCCAACATGCTGTCAGCCTCCTTCAGCCTTCCAAGGTGAGCCTATGACTTTCCTCCCTTCTAGGTCCACATACGTTGGTTTCCTTCCAACTCTGCATCTTTACCCCATTCATGGCACTCTGAACTCCACATAGCCCCTTAGTTTTCTAAACCCATTTAAAACCTTACACCATCAAGGAGAAACATAGCTTCTTAAACTTTCCCCACTCTAATGGCTCCTCAGGGTTTGTGTGAACAGTGGGGGTTTTTAATTTTTTGGTATAATACTAATTTATCAGCACATATATACTTCTTTGTAAGTATGCTTAAGGTTATTTTTTTTCATGAGTGTTTATTGCTCTCTGACATCCTTTCTTACATTTGGATTTTTTCCAAAATGCTTAATATGGTCCTCTGTATACAGAGGACACTAGCTAAATATTGGTTAAAGTGGGTAACAATTAAAAATGTAATACTCCTGCCAGCTGAGTAAATACTTAACTTGCTTAATATGACCGTGACAGTTTGTCCAGACACTGCCATTTCCTGCTTTCAGGGCACTGTTGTCTGTTGCTAACTTATTGCTCCTCTGGGTCTCCTTTTCCTACCTGGCTCAGATGTAGAATATGGGGCTTACAAAGTTAGACGAGGGCATTTTATTATGGGTTTTGTTACCTATACCAGTAAGTTAGAAGGAAAAACCCACTAAGGAAAAACCAAAGCAAACCATTTTTTTTACACAGCCAACACAGAGCATTTCACCTCTAGTCTCCAAAATATATAAGGATTTCTCCCCATCAGCAACCAACAAATTCCCTAGCAGATATCAGCTATGTGTACTATAATTTAATTTAATTCTGACACTATCTACCTGGAGATAGCATCAGATCCCACAGAATAAGCGTTCCACCCCATAGGACTGCCCCGGCTTCAGAGGCTGATCACAAGTTACAGGTTGTCACCTATGCTTCTGGCTGACCAGCTATAAGTCAAGATTCCCACTACTTTCTCTTTGGGTTCAATTAATTTGCTAGGATGGCTTATACAACTCAGAGGAACACTTATTTTGCATTCACTGATTTATTATAAAGGATACTAAAAAAGATACAGATGAACAGCCAGGAGAAAGAGAGGCATAGGTAAGGCATGTGGGAAGGGGCATGGAACTTCCATGCTCTCTCTACATGGGCCACCCTCCAGAACTTTCCACATATTCAGCTATCCAGAAGCTCCTGAACCCGGTCATTTTGAGTTTTTATGAAGGCTTCATCATGTAGGCATGATTGATTCAGTCATGAGCCATTGGTTAGCCCCTCTTTCTTCCCTGGAGGTGAAGGTTGATTGATGGGACTTTAAGTCCCAACCATCTAATCATGCCTTGGTCTTTAAGGTGACCAGCCCCCAAACTGAAGCTACCTAGGGGTCCCTAGCCATCAGTAATCTACACAGCGTATCAAAGACACTCATTACTGGAGATACCCAAGGGTTTTAGGAGCTGTATGTCAAGAAACAGGAACAAGCCCAAATACATATTTCATAATATCATAACTATGTGACAACTTATCATAAAAACCAGGTACTCACTTACCAGACTGAATGCCTGTAAGAATTGATGAGGTTTACTTGAGTGGAGAAGGAACTGATGGAAGCCTCTCGTGCCAGACGGGTTGAAGTTCAGGTTTGCCATACTCTAGTAGTATGATTTTGGCCAAGTTACTTAACTTCTCTGTGCCTCAGTTTCTTGTGCCAATGAAAGGAGATTGAGAAAGTGAATGGGGCAAAATGTTAACATTTGATGAATCTGGGTAAAGGGTATACAGGCTTCTATCTACTATTTTTGCAACTTTTCTATAAATTTGAAATTATTTCAAAATAAAAAGTAAAGAAAAATACTCTTGTGACTTGGAGACTCAATTTTTCCATTTGCAAGATGGTTGAGTTTTCATTTATGCTCTTAAAGAATGATGCTAATATTTACTGAGTGGCAAACTGAGACATTTTGTCTGAGGAATCTCTTTAAATTTTTTAAAGGTAAAAGTCTTTCAAAGATTTTAAGTTAAAGCACATGAATTTTTTAAAGAAGATTTTTAAAGAAGAATAAAAATATATGACTAGAAATAAAAATGTAATAAACTACCTTTATTGGTTAACAAAAGAGTTGAATTGTCATATATCTATTTTAAAGTCAGTGGTATACTGATCCACTAGTATTGTTTGAAGAACTCAGTTTGCTCAATAACGAAATTTTTCCCCCAAATTTCATTGCAAATCTCATAGTAATGAGATTGGATTATTGTTGCTGACACCTCCAGTTCATCCAGAGTTCTTAATCTAACAATATTGCTTCTCAATGTGCCCAAAAGTGAAAAGACAAAATCATGTGTTTTTATCAGGTATGAAATACTCACATTCACAGAACAAAAATCTGTAAGTAAATTTTATCATCTCTGATACAAGAAGATTGTATCATCTCCTTTTGTGTGTTACACTCAGGTAGTAAGTTCTCTTTAAAATACACTTTTGTGATACAAAGCTAATTTTAAAACCATATTACCAAATAGCAGAGAATGTCAAAAACATGACAAGTTGGCTCTCAGTTTAAAATGGAAATGTGCTCCATTGCAACTTTTCCTAATTTTATACAGACTCATGAAGACACTGAAAAGTGATTAATCCACATAACCATGACACTGGAAATGAAGTTTGAGTGGCAGTCGGAATCTGGGAGGAAGCATTGCTAAGTGAAAATCTTATGGAGCTTAACTAAAAATCCCTGTCAGAACCGTCAAAAGCCCTGCCCCGACATGAAAAATCTTGATGGAAGCTGAGAGAGGTTTATGCCCACTCTGTGATCCAGGAACACAAGACTTTTACCAACCAAAAAAGTGGATAGCTGTTCTTCTGCTGTGAAGGTTAATAAAGGTAAACATTATAATGGCCAGGGCTGGAGTTGAGGGAGAAAGAAGGAGGAAGGAAAGAAAGAAAGAGACAAAGGTAAATATATTAGTAAAAGTAAATAATGTTATTGTCTCTCAAAACAAAAAGAATTTCACAGAAAAAAGAATCATTTTATATTGATAAAAGATATAATCCATAAAAGAGATATAAAATTCATGAGCCTCTATAGTATTACAACCTTAAAATGGAAAATGGACAGAAATATAATTATTGTAAAAGACATTAAAATATTTTTCTCAAGATTTGGTAAAGAGTGCAAAGTAAAACAAGATTGAATGAATAGGCAGATCTTGAATTTTGTATTTTAAAAGTGGAGAATATACCTTTCCATGCAACCATGGACCATTTGCAGTAGCTGATCATACCACTGGGACACAGAGGAAATGTTACTATGTAATAAAAATGAGAACATGTAGAAGCCACATTCATATGATCAAAACTAACATATACTAAGAAAAGTTTAAACGAAGTCTTCAATCCATCAATTATCTAACTATTTCTAAAATGAAGTCAGAGTATTTTTATGAAACTTTAATGTTTATATGTAATCTATAAGAGAATATTCATAACAACACTGCTTATAACAACAAAATAGTGGAAATAACCCAAATGTTTGTCGGTAAAACATACCTATCAATGGAGAACTGTGCAACTATAAATGAGGAGTCTCCGAATATGTTTCTATTTTTATATACTCTGCAGAATGCATTGTTATATGAAAAAAGCAAAAATGGAGGAAAATATACAATGTGCTACCGTTTATCCAAAACAAGAATATGAATATACATATATTAAAAATCACAACAGTCCAGGAGTGGTGGCTCATGCCTGGAATCCCAGCACTTTGGGAAGCAGAGGTGGGAGGATTGTTTAAGCCCAGGAGCTTGAGACTAGCCTAAGCAACAGAGTGAAACCTTGTCTCTACCAAAAAAAAAAAAAAAAAAAAAAAGTTAGCTGGGCCTGGTGGCATGCACCTGTGATCCTAGCTGTTTGGGAGGCTGAGGTGGGAGGATCACTTGACCCCAGGAGGTCATGGGTGCAGTGAGCTGGGATCATGCCACTGCACTCCAACCTGGGTGACAGAGCAAGACCCTGTCTCAAAACAACAAAAACAAGTAAATAAGAGCATAAAAAAACAAAACTGAACAAAAATAAAAAAATGAAAAACTGTTTACCTGTATGGGAACAGAGTGGAGAAAACATGGATTAAAAACAAAAGTTTCTGATTATATCTTGTTTTATAAATTTGACTTTGGAACGGTGCAAAGATTTTACATAATTATCAAATCAAATTAACAAAAATGTTCTAAAAACAAAGGAAAATAAAAATTACTGTATTGAACTAGTTGCTTAACTACACAGAGAAGAACTATAACAAGTAACTTAAAAAAAAGAAAACTACAGAGATTTAATATACAAACCTAGTGGGATATACCCTAAGAATAAAACAAAATGCAAATACACTTTATGCTACTTTCAATTATCATTCTGTTTATAATAATATTGGCACCGCTATTCTGAAACTGTGGTATATATTACAGGATATGGCAAGTAAGTACTTATATTGTTAAAAACCAAGTTGTAAGTATGAGAAAAAAAATGTAAAAGCAAAAAGTGCAAACCCTGTAATCCTAAACTCGAACTGAAAACATCAGTATGAGCTCATGATGTGCTTTCTCTTAACAAAACAAAACAACAACTTATTTCCTAGCTCTGCCTGCTAAAAAGGCTTAGAAGCAATGACCAGCTCAGCAGCAATGAGTTCCCATAACACTCAGACTGTAGTTTCTGATACAATTTTCCAATAAAAGGAATCCACATTCTTGGAAAGTCAACTAATTCGAAGACTGGGGAGCAAAATATTCAAGAAGGCCTTTATCTTGTTTTTTTTTTTTTTTATGCTGTTATAACAAAATACCTGAGATTGGGCAATTTATAAAAATCACAGATTTATTTCTCACAGTTCTGGAGGCTAAAAGTTCAAGATTAAGGCGCCAGCAAGTTCAGTGTCTAGAAAGGACCCAGCCTTTGCTTTGAAGATGGCGCTTTTCTGCTGCATTCTCTGAAGAGGATGGATGCTGTGTCCTCACACTGCAGAAGTCAGAAGGGGAAAAAGGGCCTAAGCTAGTTCCCTGTAGCCTTTTTACAAGGTACTAATCCATCTCTCGAGGCTGAATCCCTTCCCCGAAAGTCTTAACTCCTAACATTACCACAACAGAGATTAAATTTCAACACATGAATTTTGTGAGGACACACTGAAACCACAGCAGTCTTGGAACATATTGTCATACTATAAAGCAAGAACATTTCATTGACCGCTAAAGTCATGTTAGAAAGGACTCAGAATCCAATTTGAATATCTGGCCAAATTTCAGTGGCCAAAAAAAGAGACAATTTGAATGAGGGATTGAGACACAGCCGATCTGTTTAAATCCATGCATTCATAAAATAACTCTTGGTCACCTATAGAGGGTTCTGGGAAATCAGCTCATTATTTTCAGAACTGGTAAATACAAGGAAAGGATCAAATATTAATCCTACCTTTCCTGTACTAACTGTACCACAGAGTAACCAAATAGTTGACAAAGGGAAGTTTCTCTATTATAGAAGTATTCCTGTTAATACATGATTAAGGAATGAGAATTCGAGTACCTGCACATTCGAATGAAATAGTAGATTTAGGCTAAAATTCCTAGCGTCACACTAAGAGAAGCAACTGGGCACCTGCTAACAGAAGTCCTGTCACTATCACCAATGGTGTCTTCTTACAAAAATATTACAGTTATAAGTGACCGAATTACCTATTAGGGAGTGAGGGCACAGGTAATGCAGGAGACAGCAAACATATGAACAATAGACACCACATGGATGCAATTAGCAAAATCCACAATGCTGGAAATTCTACAGGGCAAAGTGACCTAGTTTCTTCACCATACACAGGGCAAGGAGGGACTGGGGGAGGAAGTGGCGGATGCTCTCGGTGCCCACCCATATCCTCTGTGCCCTTCACTGTGCTCAGCCTTGCTCCCAACTGTCAGTAGCTGCTTTTTGGTGCCTAAGAGCTTTTTTTTTTTTTTTTCCTGAACCGCAGAAGGCCAGAAGTGCCAAGCAATTAACAACCCCAGAAGCAACCCTTAACCAATGATTAAATAAAGTGGATGATTACATACCCAAGCTCCTTCAACTCCCAGGGGCATAATTCTGAAGTGGGTGTATGTTTATCCCTTTCTCAAGAACTTCCCCGAAGGATTAAGCTTCTGTCACCCACTGGTAAATTGCTTAACAGCTCAACCTCTATGGGTTTGGGTTGATTTTTCTTGTATCACGTGCTGTCTCCATTATGGTGTACGCTGCACTTTCCAAATTAACTACCTGTACTTGAATCCTGTTTTAGATGCATTTCTGGAGGAACTCAAACTAAGGCAGACGGGGAACTGTAGATTAAATGAAACGTAAGAGATGTCAACCAACTACAAAGTTCGGAGCTGAGCAAAAAACAAAACAAAACAAGAACTGTTCAAAAAGTTTATAAGACAATCAGGGATATTTAAACACTGACTGAATATTTTATAACATTTAGAAATTATTGGGGTTTTTAGGTGGCATAATTCTGATAGGCTTATCTCTAAAACCAAGATCAAATATTGAATATTTACAGATAAAATGTTAGGATGTCTGGGATTTGCTTTCAAATTAATATGGGGTGGAGTTGTGGTTGGTGATGAGTTGGTAATTATTAAAACTGGGCACTGGTATGTGAGACTTTATACCATTCTGTCTACTTTTGTAGATGTTGGAAATTTACCCTAATTAGATACAAAAAAGAAAAAAACCGAAAGCTCTAGGGGGATTGTTAATAACTGTGTTCTTAGTGCTTAATGGTGTTTAGTACATAGTCTGCAAAGAAGCACTCAAAACATTATTCATTGAACAACTGTTTTGTCTTATGTTGGGGATACCAAAGCAAATATTGTTGATGTTAACATTTTTAGCTGACATACTGGAAATCTTACCAAGAGTTTTATACAGACTAGAGGAAAAAAATTATTTTATCAATTAGTACAATGTCAGGTTCAAAAAATGTTATACTAGGCTGGGTGCGGTGGCTCACACCTCTAATCCCAGCACTTTGGGAGGCCGAGGTGGGGGAGAGATCACGAGGTTGGGAGATCGAGACCATCCTGGCTAATACGTGAAACCCTGTCTCTACTAAAAAAAAAAAAAAAAAAAAAAAAAAAAAAAAAAAAAGTCGGGCGTGGTGGCGGGCGCCTGTAGTCCCAGCTACTCAGGAGGCTGAGGCAGGAGAATGGTGTGAACCTGGGAGGCGGAGCTTGCAGTGAGCCCAGATAGCGCCACTGCACTCCAACCTGGGTGACAGAGCGAAACTCCGTCTCAAAAAAAAAAAAAAAAGAAAAGAAAAAAATGTTATACTACCTCTACTTCTAACTAAAATATTTTTCAGCTTGTGATTCATCACCATCTGTGTCTTGGAGGTGTATTTGAGTTAACATATATTTTTATTAGAATGTGCTGTTTTTTTGCAAAAATGCTGGAATTTCTGGGATACTTCGATGGTTCAGTGGGACAGCATATGATACTGAATATTTGAAAGCAGGGCTTGGTTAGAAAATCTAAGATTGTGAGTGCTGAATTTAACTAGAAATTTTCCAGTTTAAAAAATATAGATAAAGCTGGGTACAATGGGGCATATCTGTAGTCCCAGCTACTTGGGAGGCTATGGCAGGAGGATCACTTAAGGCCAGGAGTTCAAGGCTGTAGTATGCTTAGATTGTACCTGTGAATAGCCACTGCACTCCAGCCTGGGCAACATAGCAAGATTCCATTTCTAAAAAAAAAAATTTAGATATAGATGTATCTATTTATCAGTCTCTAAAAAATTCTGTCACTTCCATGAGTTCACATTATTGCTGAGATTTATTTTCTTACAAGACTTTCTAATAACATGATAGTCCTTGTTTTCAAGCTGTCAGGTAGTAAAACAGTAATTTAATTTGGCAATAATATATGACATTCTAAGAAGATGCATTAGAAGGTTTTTAAGAAGTGAACAGAAATATTTTTGGAATGTCCTTCAAACAGGCAAAGTTTAAATGGGAAAGAGTAAGAAGTTAAATATTATATATTTATAAAAAGTCAAACAATTTTTTCCTTACCTGGTTAAAAAGGTGTTACTAAGATCACAAAATAGCTTTGTATATTAAACAATTTTTTTATTGCATTAATTCCTCGTTCTAGTTTAGGTACTTATTTTTGTTTTTCATTTATCTTTTTCACCTCTATGTAGCTTATGTTATTAAGTTTTTAAATAAAACCTAAGAGGTTTCTTGATTCTTTATGGAAAATTCTGTGAGAATAGTTGAATTTTAAAACTACAACTGAATAAGATTGACACAATAATATGCATATACATTGCTATTCTCACATTAGCAATAATAGATTTGTATCTTCTAAGATATCTCTGAGAATAAAATTTCCAGCCATATCGTCAGGTAAATTCACTCAAATTTACTATCTGGATTTGGCTGTTTAGCTTGTAGGTTAAAAGTTAAAAGGTTTGCTATTTCTTGGAATCAAAGGTTATTTAACGAAACAAAATTAATTTCAATAAATTATGCATTTAAATTTTGTTTTCCAAGAAAGTATGTAAGAGATTTATGGTAGGTTCTAAATAACTAATTTAATTTCCCTAACATGTTAAGGAGAATTTTGTTCCCCCAGAGGACTTTGAGAGGACTAACCATTTATAGTAAGACTGACTTTAAACTTCCTTTTAACTTGACAGTAGTTAATTCTTTTTTTTTTTTTTTTTTTTTTTTTGAGACGGAGTCTCGCTCTGTCGCCCAGGCTAGAGTGCAGTGGCCGGATCTCAGCTCACGGCAAGCTCCGCCTCCCAGGTTCACGCCATTCTCCTGCCTCAGCCTCCCGGGTAGCTGGGACTACAGGCGCCCGCCACCTTGCCCGGCTAATTTTTTTGTATTTTTTAGTAGAGACGGGGTTTCACCGTGTTAGCCAGGATGGTCTCGATCTCCTGACCTCGTGATCCGCCCGTCTCGGCCTCCCAAAGTGCTGGGATTACAGGCTTCAGCCACCGCGCCCGGCCGACAGTAGTTAATTCTAACTTTATTAAATTAGAATCACCATTAATTCACCCATTTTTCTTTCACCAATTTTGTTTTACAATTAAAGTTTATCTGCAGAGTTTCTGTTTTCAGCATTATGCTGAATAGTGCTGAGTTCTGCTGTTTGCCTTCCTTCAGCCTTTCTGCTGAATGGCCTCCTGAATCTTCTCAGAGGTTTTCTTCTGAGCCCATAATTGGGTTCTAAAAGCACATTCTGTTCATGTACTGGGATAGTGGGATGTGAGGGCAGAGAAGCTCTTCCTGAGCATGAGTCCTTCGTCCGCTACCCACTGTCTTATAAACCTGTCTCAAATTCCATGCCTTTTTGGACCCACTTACGTGAAGTCTCAGGAGCAGGTACTTTGTCACCTCCAGAGGGAAGGCCAGGATCCTCCTAGCGGGTACTGCTGTGTGCTTGCCTCTGAGCTAGGAGCTTTGCATTTGCTATCTCATTTGATCCCCTCAACACCCTACTAGTGAGTATAAAATATCCAATTTAGGCATGAGGAAATTGAGGCCCAGAGAAGGCCTGCTGAAACCAAAGGCTCTGCCTACACTGCCACTGCCTGTATAAACTGGTACCACCCACGGTTATACGGCAGAAAGCAGCGCTTCGATAAATGGACAAGCAACCGCCATGTGTTGAACAGGCTATGGGCAGGAGGAAATAAAGCAGTTATAGCACCTGGGGGTGGAAGTCAAGGCAGTAACCAAAATAAAGTGGGAGCACGGAAAAAAGCTGGGGAAATAAAAATGTTCAAATTTCACATTTCCTCACGAAAGCCAGATCAAGTTGGAGCTTGTTTCATAGCAGAAATTAGGCAGTCAGACCTGTCTGTAGGGCAAATAAATTTTTGTTGAAAAGCCCAGTAAGTATTTACTCTGATGGAATAGAGTCTTTTTCTAAACCCAGGATCTTTTCTTTGTGTGCTCTGTAGAATGAAGTGTACTTGTTTGAGTGGGGATATGTTTACCACAATTCTCCATGTTTTGTTTCATCTTTCCTCTCCGTGTTATTGATCTCTTTTTCCTTTGCTCTATCCAAATGTATCAGTCAAAGAAGCCAAGAAAAATGTTATCTTTACTCTCGAGTTAGGGATTTCAGATATGGGTAGATGGCTCTGTTAGGCAGGATTGTCAGAGCTGGTTATAGGAAAACCAGGCAGCACACAGCACATGCGTGATCCCTGACACCGAAGAAACTTCTGTCTCCCAGCAGGGTATTGTGCTGTGAGGGGCTGAAGAAAGAAGGCATACTATGGGTCTGCCAAGGCTTTTTACTGGTCTCTGTTTATCTTTTTCTGGGTGCCAATTCAGCATGATCTAGACCAGATCATTTGTTTGCAGGGATGGAAAACAAACTGAAACTGGCTCAAGTGAAGGTTCACTGGAAGGCTTACTGGAAAACTTACTGGAAGGATGTGAGGAGATGTTTGGGAATCCACTTGCAGAAAACATGTTTGGGTATACTGGGAGCTCTCCCTTTCTCACATTGTCTCCCTCACTGAAACCAGGATTGCTGTCTATTTCCTGGGGCTGTTGCAGTCATGCTGTCTTACTAACTGTAGTGTTGTATTGGCTACACGACTGCTCAAGTTTATTTTTTTTTTAAATTGTGTTCCATTTAGCCAGGATGATGCAAGTTGTTTTAAGGAAGGCTATAAAATGCTTGCAATAAAAGTCATGTTGGTTCACATTCATTAGGAAAAAATGAAATAAATCTATGCTTCATAACTTTTTTCATGCCAAGCGCAGGAGTGGAGGTTGTCAAATCAAGACTAGATCATCAAGTACATAATGATAGGGTGCCAAAATTCCAAGGAGGTTGGGAGTCACTATTGTTGAAGGTGGTCAAAGAATTTGTTTCCCCACAAGGCATTTGGCTTTGGGCCAGCACACCTCATAATTCGTTCTCTTCTATTTCCCACATCCGTCTTATAATGTCTCAATTTAGCCAGGGGAATATGGAGCGTGAACTCTTTCTATTTACCCTTTTAACATCCAGATAGATATTTCTGAGATACATGGCAATGTGTCAGGGCTGAGTTTGCTGCTCTGGTTCTTATCCTTTTTTTTTTTTTGAGACGGAGACTCGCTCTGTCGCCCAGGCTGGAGTGCAGTGTGGTGCGATCTCCGCTCACTGCAAGCTCTGCTGCCTCCTGGGTTCACACCATTCTCCTGCCTCAGTCTCCCGAGAAGCTGGGACTACAGGCACCTGCCACCACGCCTGGCTAATTTTTTTTTTTTTTTTGTATTTTTAGTAGAGACAGGGTTTCACCGTGTTTGCCAGGGTGGTCTCGATCACCTGACCTTGTGATCCGCCCGCCTCGGCCTCCCAAAGTGCTGGGATTATAGGCGTGAGCCACCCTGCCCTGCCTATCCTTTTTTTTAGACAGGGTCTTGCTCTGTCGCCCAGGCTGGAATGCAGTGGTGCAATCTCAGCTCACTGCAGCCTCTGCCTCTCAAGTTTAAGTGATTCTTACACCTCAGCCTCCTGAGTAGCTGGGATTACAGGTGCCTGCCATCATGCCCAGCTAATTTTTGTATTTTTAACAGTGATGAGGTTTCACCATGTTGCCCAGGCTGATCTCGAACTCCTGGCCTCAAGTGATCCACTTGCTTTGGCCTCCCGAAGTGCTGGGATTACAGGTATGAGCCACTATGCCTAGCCTCTGGTTCTTATCCTTTTGAAAGTCTTAAAGTCTCCTCTTCATTCATGTATCAAATATTTGATGAAATATTTGACCAGATGTCAGAGTCTAGAACATCAAACCCAGATACTGAACCAGTGGGTTGTAAATAGCTACATGAAGGGCATTGAATCTAAACAGATCCAGAGTGAGAGATTAAGATCAAGGAACTGGAAGGCATATCTGGATTTGTTATTTATTTTTAAATAAAGTATTTGTGTGGATGGAGAATGGAAAAAGAACTTGCAGTCTTGGTTCTCTGCAACGCAGGTTGGCCACTGCTACTGCTGTAACTCTGTTCTATTGTTTTGAGATAAGTTAACCCAGAAATTGTCATGGAAAGACAGATTCAGCAAAATGGAAACAGCCAACATTTTGTGTATATATACAGCTCTTAGAAGTGTGCCTGACTAGAATAAACATCTTAAATGCTAGCCATTATATGATCAAGGTCTCAGCCAGTGATTGTAGTTTCTCAGTGCTACACGGTGTTGTAACTTCCAGAAGGTGGGACTTGATGAATCACGCACACTTCCTGAGTGTTTGGTCAGGGTGACCCTGGGTGCTGCAAGGATGACCAATGCTGTCGGCATCAAAAGGCCAAGAGATGACTTTGGTCAGATTAGATAAAGACCATTTAGGGTCATGGAGACATGGAAGCAATTTTCTTCTTTCCTAGAAGATGATGCAATAGATGACAGTAAGCATTTGGGTGAATCTCTCCGGCCAGGCTTGAAGGCAGTTTGTGTTGCCTGGTGGGTGGGTGGATGGGGAAAGTTAGTTCTAATTACTATTCCAGGGCCTTACATCCAGAGCCTTTCTGTTTGAAGGCAAGAGTGGGACTAACATTCCCAGTTCATTTGCAAATGACTCAAGAGAATGGGACAGAGGAAAGGGAGATACCACTTTTAATTCCCCCTGGAGGAGTCCTAATGTCCCATTAGTGTTTCAACTGTTTAGTCTAATTCAGGTATGAAGCACAGTCATATTTGTTTGTTTGTTTGTTTTTTGTTTTTTGTTCTTCATAAAAGTAGCTGATTGATTAATACAATGCTTGCTGGGCATTGGGGAACTAAAAATGAAAATTATGTGACTTTAACCCTTAAGGAGCTCAGAATTTAATGCAGAAGATGGATATTTAATATATATAATAAGGGCAACAATAAATCTAGCACAAGATGTAAGGAATCTTCCAGGCTTTGTATTGGACAAAATGCCTCTGGGATATCCTTTACCTGGAGGCAAATATGGGCCCAATGCCAGCTTCAGCTATTCTAAAAGAGACCTGAGTCTAAAGATCACACATTATCTCATATTTGGAGCCATGCTCGATATCTGAAATTTCTCAGTGGCCACCAAGCTATCAGTATGGTCCCTATCGACCCGTTAATTATTATGCATCCCACTTTGCTACTTCTGGATCGGACACTTGACAGATAATGTCAGGAACTGTATAGCGTGTGTTGTGCCCAAATGGTCTTTAAGACAGCCTCTTTCCCAGTCTGGCTGTTGTGTGGGAGCCAGCACCTTCACTTCCTGATTTCTATTATACTCCTTCCTACAGCCCTGTCCACCACAGCCAGCTGGCTGAAGAGCTCAAAAGGCAAGAAATCAGCAACAGAGAGATTTGAAGCATGATAAATGAGCAAAAACACCCAGCACATCATAATCATGGACAGTTTAGCAGCACATGAAAATAGATGGTCCTCGCCCCGAGGGACTGCAGTAACCCTGAATAAACAGGATGTCTCTCACTTTTAGCAGTTCTTTCCGTGCTAGTATTGGGGAAATATATTTTTTTGCTGCATGCAAAAATGGTAAAAGACAGTCTATTTAGAAAATGAAAACAATGCTTCTGTTTTAGACAAAGCTTTTGAAGGTTCAAGGATCACCCATTTATTGACAAAATTGTTTCCGTGGCTTAAAAATAAAATACGGGCGCGGTGGCTCACACCTGTAATCCCAGCACTTTGGGAGGCCGAGGTGGGCGGATCATGAGGTCAGGAGATCAAGACCATCCTAGCTATTACGGTGAAACCCTGTCTCTACTAAAAATACAAAAAAATTAGCCAGGCGTGGTGGTGGGCGCCTGTAGTCCCAGCTACTTGGGAGGCTGAGGCGGGAGAATGGCATGAACCTGGGAGGCGGAACTTGCAGTGAGCCGAGATTGTGCCACTGCACTCCAGCCTGGGCGACAGAGTGAGACTCTGTCTCAAAAATAAAATAAAATAAAATAAAATAAAATAAAATACAAACAAGTACTACTACTTGCCTTCTCATTCTACTTAAAATCACATTTCCAAAGACTTTCTTCTCTCCTTAAAAACAGGAATTAAGAAATATTCAAAAGAAATCCTAGACAAAACTAACATTTCAGCAACCAAAGATAAATCCTGCTTTTAGAGAAAGATGCTAGGTTCTAGAATCTCTCTGAACACTGTGTAGCACTAAGAAACTACAATCACTGGCTGAGACCTTAATCAAATAATGGCTAGCATCTAAGATGCTTATTTTAGTCAAGCACACTTCTAAGAGCTGTATATATACTAATTCATTTATTCTCACAGGATATAAAGGATCAGCAGACCCTTCAGGCTCTGGTATGTTTTGAGATGAGTTAACCCAGAAATTGTCATTGAAAGACAGATTCAGCAAAATGGAAACAGCCAACATTTTATGTAGATGTCTCTGTGGCTTACTGCTAGAGACAGGACATTTGCGCTTAGGGGAAAAGTGATGAGGTCAAAGCAGACTGGGATAGATCGGGTCTGGTGATTTTATTGTAGATCCTGGAACCAAAGATGATCTTATGGAAATCCAGGTAGACAGTTCAGCTGAGGCATTCATCCATAGGGACTGACCAGAAAGGCACAGTTTGGGCTGAAAGTGTGGGCACATGAGACCAAAGCAAGAGGGCTTGAAAATGGGGTAGACGCAAGAGCCTGGAGAGAGAAGCCTCAGCCCCTGGGACAAAGTGGCAGGTGCTTTATCCAGGGTGCTGGTGTCTGGAGCACTTAGGGAGGACCCTGTGAAGGGCATGGTGCCTCCAGATCTATTTGGGTGCACCCTCCCATAGTTTAGTGTTCCAGAAAAAGGATGGGAAAATTACAAGAATAAGAGCAGACAGAAGTTGTGCCAAATTTCATCCTAACCCAAAATGTGGTTATAAACAAGGGTAAGGAGAGGATTTTCATCTCCTGCTTTAATCCTGGAAAGCTCTGCTAGACTGTGATTCAGTCTCTCTTTTTCTATCAGTTCTGGGGCTGTGATTCTTAATAGTATCTCAACTAACTTTTGGCATCCTTGTTCTTGTGATTACTAGGGATTTTCAGTTGTTTAAACCCTACTTGGCTTTTCCTAATGAGCACTAATGCCAAGTTTTTATCACTAAGCTCATAGATTTGTCAAAGAAATGGTGATGCCAAGAAATTCATTGCAAGTTACTACCTGTAATCCATGTGTAGGGTGTTTGGTATGTTGTAGTGTTCTTTAGTTTCTAATTCCTTATGTAGATGTCTAAAAAAGTGTAAGCTTTATTTTTCTCTTAAGGGCCAGATAGTAGATATTTCAGGCCCTTTGGGTAACACTCAACTCTGCCATGATGGTGAGAAGCAGTCGTAGACAAAAACATCTAATAGGAGTGGCTGTGTGCAATACAATTTTATTCACAAAACAAGCAGCAGTAGGATTTAATATGTGCTCCATAATTGGTGATTTTTGATATTAATACATAAACAAAAATAAATGTCATACTATCCATGAGCAACATGGTTTTTTTGTTTTTGTTTTTCTTTAACTTAAAGTCAATTAAAAAAATTTTTTTTTGGAGGCGGGGTCTCACTCCCATCACCCAGGCTGGAGTGCAGTGGCACAATCATGGTTCACTGCAAACTTGACTTCCCAGGCTCAGGTGATCCTCCCATGTCAGCCTCCTGATTAGCTGGGACTACAGGTGTTTGTCACCAAGCCCCACTAATTAATTTCTTTCTTTCTTTCTTTCTTTCTTTCTTTCTTCTTTCTTTCTTTTCTTTTCTTTTTTTTTTTTTTTTTGAGGTAGAGTCTCGCTCTGTTGTCCAGGTTGGAGAGCAGTGGTGTGATCTTGGCTCACTGTTACCTCCGTCTCCCTGGTTCAAGCGATTCTCCCGCTTCAGCCTCACCCAGTAGCTGGGATCACAGGTGTGTGCCACCATTCCCGGCTTTTTTTTTTTTTTTTTTTTTTTGTATTTTTAGTAGAGACAGAGTTTCCCCGTGTTGACTGTGCTGGTCTCGAACTCCTGACCTCAAATGATCTGCCTGCCTCAACCTCCCAAAGTGCTGGGATTACAGGTGTGAGCCACTTCACCCAGCTGATTTTTTTCTGTTTTTAGTAGAGACAGGGTTTCATCACGTTGCCAAGGCTGGTCTGCAGCTTCTGGGCTCAAGAGATCTGCCTACCTCGACCTCCTAAAGTCCTGGGATTACAGGTGTGAGTCACTGCACCCGGCCAAATTTTTTTTTTTTTTCTTAATGGTGCTTTCCTAAAGAATGGGGAGAGGAGGAACCATTTGCTTGCATGGGTCTGTAAGTCACTGCCCTTCATCTCATATCTTACCTTTACAACTTTGGAAGCCAATATTCTGAAACCAAACTTCCTTCCTACTTTTAAGATACAGAGAGGGCTGGCATGTCCTATTCCAGGTTTCCTTGAGAGGAATTTGCTCCTTTCCCCGTCCTATCTAGTGAGGTTCTTTGTACACAGCAGGGCTCTGGTAAGAATTCAGTTACTTCTCCCAGTGGCCTCTCTTCTTTTGTCTTTCACTACATAGGCAATAGTGACCAACTAAAAAGTCTTAGTAATTTTACTTTTTTGGGGGGTGACACGCACATAAAGAGTTAATAGATTTAACAACTAGGCAAATACCATTTCTTTTAAAACCTGAAAAACATCAAAACAAAACTTAAATGAAAAACTACTAGAAGATCATTATCCCAGCCACAATCAAGTCAAAAGGTTAAACATGTTTGCCTTCCTTATCTAAGGAATGAAGATGTACAGGCCAATGGGAAGAACCTGATCAACTCTAAATTCTCTTTAGCAATTAGTACATTTGCCACCTGCTATCGGTAGAATCGTGGCCCCCAAAGAGATATGTTGAAATCCTAACCCTTGATACCTGTAAATGTAACCTTATTTGGAAATCAGATCTCTGCAGATGGAATCAAGTTAAACTGAGGTCATTAGGTTGGGCCCAAATCCAGTGTGACCAGTGTTCTTATATTAGGTTGGTGCAAAAGTCGTTGTGGTTTTTGCCATTACTTTCAATTACTTACTAACTACTTTCATTATCGCAATTACTTTTTTTTTTTTTTTTTGAGATAGAGTTGCGCTCTTGTTGCCCAGAGAGGAGTGCAATGGTGCAATCTCAGCATCTCAGCTCACTGCAACCTCTGCCTCCTGGGTTCAAGTGATTCTTCTGCCTCAGCCTCCCGAGTATCTGGGACTACAGACACACGTCACCATGCCCAGCTAATTTTTTTTTTTTTTTTGGTAGAGATGGAGTTTTATCATGTTGGCCAGGCTGGTCTCGAACTTCTGGCCTCTGGTAATCCACCTGCTTCAAACTCCCAAAGTGCTGGGATTACAGGCATGAGCCACTGTGCCCAGACACCACAATTACTTTCGTACCAACCTTACACAAAGAGAGAAATTTGAACACAGACATATACACAGAGGAGAATGCCATGTGAAGACACAGGGACAAATAAGGAGAAGATGGCCATGTGACAACAGAGGCAAAGATTGGAGTGCTGTCTCTCTAAGCTAAGGATCACCAAAGATGGCTGGTAACTGGCAGAAGCTAGAATAGAGGCAGGGAACCAACTGTCCCTCACAGCTCTCCAGAGGAGACCAACCTTGATGATATCGAACTTCCAGCTTTCAGAACTGTGAAATTGTAAGTTTCAGTTGTTTTAAGCCACCTAGTTTGTGGTAACTTTTTATGGAAGACCTAACTAACATACCACCCAAGGGCTGAAGTAAAATAACTCAAAGACATTCTGTAGCGTGTTCCCCTCAGGCCATTTTTATGAAACGTCCTGCTCCTTACTATTTAGGTATCTCAGTAACGAAACAAAGTTAATGATCCTGAGTGTCATCAGGAATCCATACCATGCACAGGCTACCCATTAGTTTCACTTTGATTTATCTTTTATTTGGATAATCTGGGAGTTTTAAAGTCAAATGGAGAATGATCATTTTAATACTTTTCCTCTTCTAGTTTTGTGAATTCACAGTATTGACTGTGCAGTTTGGCAAGCTGTCAGTAACTGATAACATGACCAAAAAACCTGATACATCAGCTATTGTTCTACTGTACTAGCTTCTTTGGGTACTATGAGCTCATGAAATACAACAAAGCACAGTTCTGTCTAAACTCTTCTGAATATATGGCTCATGTTCATGGAACTCCCATTGTCTTAGTCTGTGCCTGTCAAAGGGGCAATTCTCTGACATTTTTGTTTTCTTTTAGAGCATTATCCCTTAATTTGATCTATACTTGATAACATGGGTGTAAAGAGCATCATGTCCTGGTATAGCAGAAGCACACACAGGTGCTGCTGAAAGCCATTCTTCAATGTTGGACGGTTCCAATGGGTCCACTGTAGAGCCAAAGGCAGGGAATTTCACAGGCAGAAGAATTATAATAATTAACATTTATTGAGTGATTCCTAGGCACCAAACACTCCTTTGGGTGCTTGCTAAAGGATAACTCCTTTCATTTTGACAACTCTATGAGGCAGATACTATAGGTATCCTCACTTTAGAGCTAAGGAACCCCAGTTAACGTGATAAGTAAAACTTGCCAAGATCACAAGGCTGGTGAGGGCTAAGATATGAGCCCTGCTGCTCTGGCCGCAAAATCTTGTCTTTAATAATTACTCTGTTGGCTTTTTACCTGGGAAATAAACTCTCATATGTTGTAATGTTTTCCTCACCAAAACTGGTGTTTTTTATGTCCTTTTCAGCTAATGCAAAATTTGCATCTCTGTATTTGCCCAAGATGGCAGGATCATCCTTGCAGGAAAGGCACCGAATCAGACAGCCTCTGGATCCCAGCTCTAGAGAATTCATGATGTGATCATGATATAGATGTTTATATATCATGATCGTTGAGCATTGTGATGTCAGAGCCTTAACCTTTAATATAATTTTAAGTACAGACTCTTAAGCACCAAGTATGGCTAAAATACATTGCTTACTTACTATCTGATCAGCACTGTTCCATGTGCTTTAATATAAATTATTGCCTTTAATTTTCATATTATCTCCACTTTATGGATGTGAGACCAAGGCTTAAAGAAACTAAATGATAGGCCAAGCTCGCAGAGCTCATAAGGACAGAACTGAGATGTACTTTTATGTAGGAGGTAAGAGGGGCTATGCAACCAGTTTCTGATCTCAGAGAACTGGCTACCAAGTACAGGAAGAAAAATCTGCTTAGGAATAGAAGAAAATTTGATAGCTAATATTTATTGGATATTTCCATGTGTCATCAAGTGTACTTTACATGATTACCTTTTTATTTTTAAACATTAAAAAATGACAAAAATTACATGTTTATTGTATATATTTTAAAAACATGTTTTGAAATATGTGTACATTGTGAAATGATTAAATCAAGCTAATTAACATGTGCATTACCTCATGTATTATCTTTTTCTGAGATAAGAACACACAATCTACTGTCAGTGATTTTCAAGCATAAACAATACATGATTACTATCTGTAGTCACCGTGTTGTACAATAGATTTCTTGACTATATCCTTTCTGTCTAAACTGAAATTTTGTGTCTTTTGGCCCACATTTCTGCAAATCCCACTCTCCCGCCACCACCAAGTCCCCAGCTCCTCATAGTCACCATTCTTCTCTCTACTTCTATGAGTTCAACTTTTTTTTCAGATTTCACATATAAGTGAGATGATATGGTATTTGTCTTTCTGTGCCTGTCTTATTTCAGTGAACATAATGTCCTCCAGGTTCATTCATGCTGTTGCAACAGGAAGGCTGAATAGTATTCAATTGGGTACACATACCACATTTTCTTTATCTGTTCATCCACTGATGGGTACTGAGGTTGATTCCATGTCTTGGCTATTGTGAATAGTGCCGCAATGAACATGGGAGTGCAGATATCCTTTCCACTCACTAATTTCATCTCCTATGGATATATACCCAGAAGAAGGATTGCTAGATCGTATGGTAACTCTATTTTAAGTTTTTGAGGAAGCTCCATCTTGCTTTCCATAATGGCTGTACTAATTTACATTTTTACCAACAGTGTGCATGCATTCCCTTTGCTCGGCATCCTTGCCAGTACTCATCTATCATCTTTCGATAATAGTCATTCTAGCGAGTATGAGGTGATATCTCATTGTGATTTGAATTTGCATTTCTCTGATGATTAGTAATGTTGAGCAGTTTTTAATATACCTGTTGGCCACATGTGTGTCTTCTTTTGAGAAATGATTATTCAGGCCCTTTGCCCGTTTTTTAAAATGGGTTATTTGTATTCTTGTTTTTGAGCTGTTTGAGTTCCTTATATATTTTGGATATTAACCCCTTATCAGAACCCCATTCTGCAGGTTGTCTCTTTACTCTGTTGATTGTTTCCTTTGCTGTGGAGAAGCTTTTTAGTTTGATGTAATCCTGTTTGTCTATTTTTGCTTCTGCTGCGTGTTATTAATCTTTTTAATAACCTTGTAATGACCAAGTATTATTAGCATGATCACCACAGCATCCCACTTACAGACAATGGATCAGAAGTGGAGAGGTTGTTAATAAGTAGCAGGGCTGAGATTTGGATGCACACAGACTGCCTTGGGGGCCTGGACTCTTACTCACCAGTCTAAACTGAGTGATTTTCAAGCGAGGGAGACTTTTCTGGTGGCTGGGATCAGTGGTGAATGGCATTTTGAGCTGAGCTTAGGGATGGGAGGAATTTCTACAGGTAGAGATGTGGAATCGCATTTTGCACCCAGAATGGCTAGAGCAGAAGAACAGAAGGCTCCCACGGTGTGCAGACCATTAAGAGAAAGTTGGGAGCCCAGGGCACAAGGAGGAGAGGTGTTCAGTAAGGAAGTGCTCTCTTCTTTTCAATTTTAGAGGCATGATTGTTTCCTCCAGTTGAATACTGAAAAGGATGAACTTTACTGTTGAGCATCTGTGATTGGAATAAATATATCTTTATCTGTTCTGGGCAGCATTCAAAATAATTTGTTTGAAAGCACCACTGTCATTTTCTACCTGGTGCTCTGTGTACTACGTGTGTAAAGGAATAGTCTGAAGACAAGCACTGGAGCTCAAATCCTCATTCAACCGTGCTACCTTGGGCTTTTTACTTCATGCTCTTCAGTCTTCCGCAAGCCTGGAGTAATAATGCATGCCCAACTTATTCTTCAAAGACATCAGGAAGCCAAAGAGGGGATAAATGTGCAGAGCTTCAGAAGAAATATGCTATGGGACTCCAAGGAATCACATAGTTTTATTACTCTGATTAATTTGCTATTTTGATGCATAGTAGTAATTAATATTGGCCACAGGCAACTCAAGATAGAAATGTCATGACCTAGATGAATGTGTAGAATGTCCCAGTGTTTTCAGAGTGTTTTCACCTATATTACCTAGTTTAATCTTTACAACTGTCTTATGAAATAAGCAGGGTGGTTATGATTCATTGTTATGTTTACAAATGTGGAAACTGAGGCCCAAACCATTTGTTTAGCCAATGTTGGATCTGGGTACAAAATTCCAGTCTTCCAATTCCCAGTTTAAACTGCTTTCCAAAGACCACAGAAGAGGCAATTAGGTCACAGCAGTTGCTAAATTTCTCGGCAAAATTCGAGAGGCAAGGGTATAGACTTTATTATAATGCTTTCTGAACACAGTACACAATCTGCAATAATCCCGAATTTCTTTTTTTTTTTTTTTTTTTTTTTTTGAGACGGAGTCTCGCTCTGTCTCCCGGGCTGGAGTGCAGTGGCCGGATCTCAGCTCACTGCAAGCTCCGCCTCCCAGGTTCACGCCATTCTCCTGCCTCAGCCTCCCGAGTAGCTGGGACTACAGGCGCCCGCCACTTCGCCCGGCTAGATTTTTGTATTTTTTAGTAGAGACGGGGTTTCACCGTGTTAGCCAGGATGGTCTCGATCTCCTGACCTCGTGATCCACCCGTCTCGGCCTCCCAAAGTGCTGGGATTACAGGCTTGAGCCCGAATTTCTAAATCTTAAAAAAAATCAGCTCAGAATTTTCCCCTTGCTTTAACTCCTCCAGAGGGAATCTTTCTGAATCTCATGAGGCTCTGTGCATATCCCTGTAATTACAGGTATTACATCATAGAGCAATAATTTGTTTACATGTCTGTTTCCCCAGCCTCTCCTTCACTTCCCCCTACTCCCAGAGACAGTGAGAAAAGGTCTATTCATCTTTGGAACTCCATCACCTCACAGGTTGCTAGACATAACAAAAGCCCAAGAAATTATCTATCTATCTATCTATCTATCTATCTATCTATCTATCTACCTACCTACCTATCTAGACTCCTGTACACCCACAGCCACAGAAGTTTGCCTGCATTCTCTCTACTTAAAAGTCATTATGTTTCTTTTAAGTTGAACTCCTGTTATTTAATTGATGCTACATTTGTTGTTGTTGAGGCTTGATAGTATTATAATTTCTAAGGTAGTGTTTTTAAAATCTAGGTAATACAATTATAGAATAGTTTTCCATATATATGATATATATGGAAAATATTTTACTTCACTGCATAAAATAGAACCACTTAAACAGCAAAGAATATACTAAATGAAATAACAAAGGTTAAAAATAAATTACAAAATAAAAAACAAAAGGTTTCAAAATGTCAACTACCCTAAATTAATATATGCATTTAAATCTAGCCTAGTAAAAATATTACAAAGTTTAGTTGACAGTGTTGCTGTTGTTTAAGATTTTTAAAAATGTATATATGTGCATTGTTTTTAAAAACAATCAAAATGTGTTGAAGAAAATATTAGTTTATCTTATTGATTTCTAGTAACAGCTCATAGAATATAGAAATGGTCTTGATTCTTTCAAATGTCTCCATCTGGTCATGTCAAAGTTCAATGATGGTTTAAATAATGATGGACCTTCTATTTCACTAAAGATACAATTTTTTTTTTTTTTTTTTTTTTTGAGACAAGGTCTCAGGGGTTGCCCAGGTTGGAGTGTAATTGTGCAATCAGGACTCACTGTAGCCTTGATTCCTAGGCTCAGGTGATTCTCCCACCTCAGCCTCCCAAGTAGCTTGGACTACAGGCATGCGCCACCATGCCCGGCTAATATTTTGTAGAGACAGGGTTTTGCTATGTTGCTCAGGCTAGTCTTGAACTCCTGGGCTCAAGTGATCCTCCACCTCAGTCTCCCAAAGTGCTGGGTTTATAGGCATGAGCCACTATGCCTGGTTAAAAATACAATATTTAGGTGATCTAATTCTGAAGGGTCCACTGAAGTAGATGTAATGTATTTATAAAAATAATATTTAAAGCATTATATTTTTAAAATACTATCTTAAAAATTATAATTTTATCAAACTTCAATAAGAGGAAATATAACATCAATTAAATGATAGGAGTCCAACTAAAAAGAGATAAAACAACTTTTAAGGAGAGAGAATGCAGGCAAATCTGTGGTGGTGGAAATGCAAAAGTTCATTGCTTTGAAAATGGAATCAAACCTGCATGTGACCCTAAATTCCCGAGTACAGTTGAACAGCAGGGACATAAGTGTTCTGCTGCTGCTAAACAAATCACCACAGTTTAGTGCATTATAGCCACACATGTTTATTATCTCATCGCTCTGTAGGTCAGAAGTTTGGGTTGGCTTGACTGGTTTCTCTGCTTCAGGTTTCACCAGGCTATAATCTGTGTTGACAGTATGGGTTATAGGGAGATTCACTCAAATTGTGGGCACAATCCAGTTTCTTGTAGCTGTAGGACTGAGGTCTCCATTTCCTTGCTGGCTGTCACGTGGGAACTTCTATTAGCTTTGAGAGGCCTCTTTTTAACTTTGTATCTGGGCAACTGTATCTCAGAACCAGTGATTGCACATCAAATCCATCTCACACTTGAAATCTCTTCGATTTCCTCTTCTGTTGCATGTCTGACTTTAGCTGGAGAAACTTCTCTGCTTTTAAGGGCTCAAATGATTAGACTGGCCCCATCTGGTTAATCCAGGAAAATCTCTGCACCTCAAGATCCACAACCTTAATTACATAAAGTCCCTCTTGCCATATAGAATAACATATGCACAGGACCCAGAGATTAGGGTACGGACATGAGGGGAAGGGGTGGCATTAATTGGCCTACTACAAGGCTACTTGGGAAACTTGGATTTAAATTCTGCTTTAGCCAATTTTAGTCTTTCTATTTTCTTAGCTCCTTGAGCTTCTTTCTTTTTAGTCGAGAGAGTTGATAGAATGAAGTTGTTCCTTGCAATTCTTTCTTCAAGTCTTTATTCATCTTCCTGTAGGAGTTGTGTTTTCCATTTATATTGGTGATGTATTCCTATGTTTCAAAAAGTTAATTCTCTATTTTTAAGAGGTAAACTATCTCCTAAATTGGTTTTCTGCCAAGTTTCATGACATGTTCTGTGTGTGTGTGTGTGTGCGCGCGCACGTGCGCGGGTGTGTGTGTATGCCTGTGTGTGTATGCCTGTGTGTGTGTATGCCTGTGTGTGACAGAATCTTGTTCTGTCACCCAGTCTGGAGTGCCATGGTGCAATCTCGGCTCACTGCAACCTCCACCTCCTGGGTGCAAGTGATTTTCTTGCCTCAGCTTTCTGAGTAGCTGGGATTACAGGCACACGCCACCACACCTGGCTAATTTTTGTGTTTCTAGTTGAGACAGAGTTTCACCATGTTGACCAGGCTGGTTTTGAATTCCTGACCTCAAGTGATCTGCCGGCCTTGACTTCTCAAAGTGCTGGGATTACAGGTGTGAGCCACTGCGCCCGCCCCAGCTGAGGTGTTTGACTCTCACCTTTAAGCTCTGAATTTTCAGACTGCATGTTCATACTTTAAGGAGGGGAAAAGAGCTGGCCAAATGATTTTCTGCCTGGGTCAAAGAATATGGCAAGGTCAGTGCAGGCAGGCAGGGGCAGAAGACTGGATGGCTTCATCAAAGGCATTAATTTATCAAGTTGGATTTTAATTGCAAGAATTCAGGGGAAATAATAGAAATTGGCAATGCCTTAACATTTCATGGATTTTCAGTGGAGTTAGTTTGTCCCTGTTCAAAACAAGCAGTCCTGCATGGGGAGACTCCCCTACAATAGTAACTTTTTCCATTTGTCCATTTGTAGCCCCACCATCTCCAGCAGGCTCCCAAAGCTGTCCCAGGATCAGTCGCCAATACACCTCGCCATTTTCAGAAGTGTGGCTCTGTGGAGTGCCTCCAAAGCAGGAGCCAGTCCTTCTTTCAGCTGAATTTGCCACCCCCTATTTCTTTATGCAATATCTTACTCTCCTTGATATGGCTTGGTTATGTCCCCACCCAAATCTCATCTTGAATTGTAGTTCCCATAATCCCCAGGGGAAGGATCCAGGAGGAGGTAATTGAATGATGGGGGCAGTTCTGGTGATAGTGAGTGAGTTCTCACGAGATCTGATGGTTTTATAAGGGGCTTTTCCCCCTTTTGCTTAGCACTTCTTGTTGCTGCCACCATGTGAAGAAGGATGTATTTGCTTCCCCTTCAGCCACGGTTGTAAGTTTCCTGAGGCCTCCCCAGCCATGCTGAACTGTGTGAGTCAATTAAACCTCTTTCCTTTATAAACTACTCAGTCCTGGTTATGGCTTTATTAGCAGTGTGAGAATGAATTAATGCACTCCAAGTGTCTCTGGAAGACTCAGGCCCAGAGATTCACTGTCCGTCTCCAAGGACTCTGCACTGAGTGACCTGTCCTCTGTATTTTTACCCATGGGGTTCTGAAGGGCACCAGGGATTGAGCTGCAAGGGTCCTGCTTCCAGGAATCCCTGTTTATCTCTCATTTTTGAGTGAGAGAAAGGCCCCTGGATATTCGTGTGTAG
Organism: Trachypithecus francoisi; assembly: GCF_009764315.1. NCBI lineage: Eukaryota > Metazoa > Chordata > Mammalia > Primates > Cercopithecidae > Trachypithecus > Trachypithecus francoisi. Next base: position 53,638,908 of record NW_022681455.1, read on the forward strand.
GCTTTACTTTCTTGGGTTTCTCCATGTCTCTGAAAACATGGCTACCCATGAGAAGTATTTAAAGAAATGAACTTTACCTATTAACTTGTTTAGCTCTCATATGAGATAAGGTGATGTAATCATAATGGCTCTTAATTTCAGAATGCAAGCATAAGGCTACATATTTTACACACACACACACACACAGAGAGAGAGAGAGAATATATGTATATACGTACACACTCACACTTAAACGATGTGTCTGTGTGTGTGTGTACTTAGTAAACACCGAATAAATGCTTACTAGCTAAATGATGAAGCTAGTTCTAACCTGTGTTTGAAGAATTGGCAATTGGAGAGAGGATGTATGTAATTTAAAAAATTTTAAAGGGGACATAGCTATAGAGATATCAATCTTTTGAGTTTTTTTTTTTTTTTAAGAAATGGGAAGTGTTGGTTGCATAACTCCTTTCACCTGTAATGTGTCTTAACAATTTAATTTTTGGCTTGCAGCTAGTTTGGAAAAGTCCTAGTTATCATGGTTGTGTACTTTAATGTGCTTCCCTCGAGTGATTCCTGGGATAAGGGAAAGTGTTTTGCATGCAGTAGATGCTTAATAAGTATTTGTTGATTAAATAAATGAGTAATATTGGAATAGAGATCAGCAAGCAGTAGGTCATGATGGTTTTACTGTTTTATTCAGTCATTCACTTACTTACTTCACACACAAAAAATTGATCTCCTACTATACACCAGGCATGACTCTAGACACTGGAGGTACATCTGTGAATGAGACAAAATTTTCACATTTAAGGATTGTATTCTAAAAGGGATGGCAGAGCATAAATCAACAGGAAAATATCCAGAGGTAGTAAACTATGATGGCACGTAGGCACGGTGAGATTTGAACCAGGGAGGAAAGGCCACTGGGCTGGAGCTGTTGAGAGTTACAGCCTAGGCCAGAAGCACAGTGCTGAAGCCTGAAGAGGGCAAAAAAAAATCCCAACCACTTGCTTCTGCCCTTTGACCTCCTTCTGATACCTCCCATTAGATGAATAAAATGTGCGGCCAAAGAGCTTGAGTCTGGATGATGTAGTCCCTAGGGGACGGAGCACAGAGCAGGGCAGAGAAAGACAGAATACGATCAGGGGCATGAGGCTGGGAAATAATTATGTCTAATGAACATTTGTTAAACAGCAAAGGATTCTTTTGGCATACAGAATTTTCTTTGCTACTCATATGCAGAATTGTAATGATATAAATCATTTTTCAGTTTGGAACTCTGCAATAAATGGAAATGTTTCATTAATATTGCAGAATAAAACTTCAGAGATTACCACCATTTAGCTTCCTTCCCCCTTTTCCTTTCAGGAATCCTCTTCTGTTAATGGGGATTAAGAACAGATGCGTGTATGTCCTCTTTTAGACTCTACATGTGTTCTCTTCTCCCCAAATTGTCATGTATTGGGAACCTGCTAGTATGGCTAGAGTGGCAGGAATTAAGTCACAGATGTATAATTTTCACTCAACATTCTTTTAGAAGAGTTTAGACAAGAAGAATTAAGACAATTACAGAAACAGAAGAACAAGGAGACCCAGGGAAGGAGGGGTTTATTTGATGGCTGTTGGGAACCGGATTTGTGCAAACACTCAAGGCTGGCAGAATACATTTAATACATGCTCTTGACCTGTAAGGGCACTGAATTGAGAAAAGTCTGCAAGAGTTGTCTGGGCTTGTTCTTCAGAAGGAAAAAGGCAAGGTATAATAGGGGAGCTGAGTACATGTCTTGTGACCCAGGAAAGGGAGAGGAGAGCATTGTTATGGTATGATCAGAGCCAGAGCAGTGTGGCTGAGGGGAAGCAGTTTGACTGGGAAGCTCCTTGCTCCTTTGATAACCAGGTATGAAGATGACTAGCCATTCATTGGGCAGAGACAATGCTATATGAAAACTTTACCTTTCCTCCTGGACATGAAGACCTTTTTCATAGCTCCCTTTCATCTAAGTAGGCTGGATGGCTGTTCTGGCCAAAGAGATGTAGATAGAATTCAGCACAGTGCTGAAGCCTGGAGAGGGCATAGATCTTGTCTATACCTGGCCTAGCAAAAAAAGATCCTGCTTAGTTTCCCACTGTAACTGAGAGTGGAGACATCCCCAAGATTGTTGTGGGAGGCCGTACAAATCTGTAGGGAAGCTTGGAGTAATGTGGGAGTTTAAAGAAAACGCAAAGAAACTCTGAGGCATCTGGCTGGTATGCTCAAAATTTGGAATGTGGCACCATTTGTTTTGTGTTTGAGGCTAGTCTAGTCTATTTATATGATTACCAGGCTTGGAGAATTTTAAGAAAAACATTGCTGCCATTTAGAATTTCCTAGATTTGATCGCCTCAACTGAATGTTATTATTTAAGTACTAAATTAGATCAAAGGTGGAGCATCTTATGTTGGTTACATTTTACTTGCTCATTTGGAGGGGTAAGGTAGACGAGAAAGGCTGTAAGGGCTTGTCTACACAACAATGAGATTTTATTTCCTAAAACGTTTTGTTGCAAATGATGATGCACCTGTGACAAGCTGGCTGTGGTCAGGGTGGAAATGGGAAGATAAACCACACTTAACCTATGACTTCTAAATAGTCAGGGCTGAGCTAGACCAGAGTTGGGCTTTTCTCTGAGTTACAAAGCAAGTCTCTATTGATGTTTTATACCTTTTTCTTTCACTAGTCTTCAAGCTGTTGAAACATGTTTTCAATTACTTGTCATTTGTTGTTGTTTCGTCTAGGTGAATCATCATGAAAACTAAGTAGAGAAAAAAACCAAACACCCCAATCATCAGAGAAAGGAGATTTCAAAACTGCCCATATTTAGTCATTGACTAAGGTCTTATTGAATGCAGCTTTATTGATAGTGATGAGATTACAAAATAACACTGCATACATTTTAGTTCGTTGTTCCTTACATAGTACCAGAATGTTTTAAGCAAATGAAATTTTTTTTTTGCCAAAATTCGCTGAATAAATAAAAAGTTTTTAAAGAATATCCAGGACAAATAATTTATTTCAAATTCCCTGAGAGGGCAAATTAAATGGTCTTTACCCAACAAATGTGCTGGAGGGTAAATCTTTAATATTTTAGCGTGTTTAATTCTCATAATTACCAATAGAGCACTGTTTGGAAAATTATGCTGTAGGTTTTTTTGGCATGAAAAGAAATACTGAAAAGTAATTCCTTTTAATGCTGCCTTGTGCTGGAGAACCTATTCATCAGTGGCTGGAATAGGGATCTAGCTCATTCAGAGATTACATAAATTCATTTGGTTGTAACTAACGGAAAAAAACTAATGAGGTGATTTCAGTTTCTTTCGCCTAGTAACTTGGATGAGTTCTGAAGACACTTGGCCAGGATAACTAGCAAAAAAATAAAATTAAAAAGTTGACCTTTTAGAACATACGTATTTCCAGGTAAACTTCTATTTACATGTGTATTTGTAAAATACACTTACTACAACTGCTGCTCTACCTTAAATCATAGAACCTTTCAGTACTCACTTTCTTATGGCATCAATTATACCTCCTCACTCATAACACTTCACTACCATCTGATCGTATTTTAAAATTATACGAATCTGTACCATCACTGTCCTTCTATTCAAAACCATTCTTACAATATAGGAAGTAAAAATAAAATTCATTCAGTGCACTGAAAGCAACTAATGCATCAGGGATGACAACTTGGCACCGAGAACCTAACTAAAAATGGACAAACTATGTTAAAGTTTGGCTTCCTGGAGACTTGCTCATCAGGTCTCTGGCCCATTCGGAAAAAGAGAGCTTGAATTTTATTATTTCAGCTGCTGGGTAACATGCAATTTCTCTGATACATTGAACTGATGCTTTTATTTGATCACAGGACTCAGACGTTACAAAAATAACAAGTCCTTTTCTTTAATAAAAAATAAAAGGAAGTATATGGTTGGGTCCTAAGATTCTGGAGAGTAATTGAATGTAAGCTTAAAAACATACTAAATATTTTCCACTTGGGAAATCTGGAGAAACTAGGTTTCTAGCAGCAACTGCTTCAATAGTTGGTTTAAAGAATATGTTTCGCTTATACATGAAAGGGGACACACATTATTTTGATTCTGCATACTTTTATGTCTTTCAATTGGCAATGCAAGATGTTCCAGGATATGAAACTCTCATCAACCTTTACATTCCATACTCCTCGCCAATGTGGTATGTCAGAAATTCTAACATTCCAAATTCATATTGGTCTTTATTTTCCTAACTGTTGAAGCAGAAGAGGGAACAGCAATGTACATAAGAATCTGGTAAGCTCACATATGTGGATTTTCTGAGTTTTCAGATAAACAATGGAGAAAATAAGTTAAATAGTAATTTTAAATGATTTTTCCAGCTCTAACATGTCTCCAGTTTCATCTCTAGAAAGCCACTGCCAAGTTTTTGCACAACCTATTTTATCAAGCTTTGACAGATGAAAAATCCTCTAGTTTCAGTATCTCTTCTCATTATTCCATCATGTAATGTTACAACTGATTGATTCTCATTTCATTTCAAGCCCTAGGTCCTCCTTTTCATACAATACTTCTAAGATGTCAATGGGAACACATCTATTAGTGTGCATCAAGGAATTATATCTATTTGCCCACTTATGATCTGTAGTCCACAATAAAACACCTTTTCTCTAAAAATTAACTGTATACTATAGGCTTCTCAGTTGTATGAGTGTGTGCGTATACACACATATACATACACCAAGGCAATATACCATATCCACATATAGCAAGATAAAAGATTCTTTGTGTGGGATAAGGAAACAGCCCAGTGCTTTTACATTAATAATGTCTTGTTCTTAATTTACAGCGTTTGTAGCCATTACCTGAGTGTTATCATTAAATACCCAGAGACTGAACTTTTCATAAGGGGCAATGATATAAAATTGTTCCACAAAGTGTACTATATGAACCACTTTTCACAGTTCAGATAACATATTTTAGAAATAAATATCATAACTCTAGCAACAACCTATCTACACAAGGTGGAGAGGATGAGATGAATGAAAACCAAATTATATTTCCACATAACTCATGTTCAATTCCTAACTAGCTTGTTTTCTTTTTCAAAATCCAATTGCACATAACCCATAATTGATAGGCCACTGCCTCTCCAAAACAAATAAACTGTCAAAGAATAAAGTGATAAATTATAAAAAAGGAAAATATGTATCATTTACTACAGTCATTCCCTTTCCCCAAAACTTGGCAAACATATAAGAAAAATGCTATCAAGTGGATACACTTTGATTATAAATCCAAAGCTAATTTGGAGCAGATGAGATTAATAAAAATAGGACAGAATGAGCATATATTTTTATATATGTGAGATGAGTGTTTGATTTTTACTTAAGAAATCAGGAGGATCCATATGAAATGGGAAACAATGGCATTTATCAACAGGAGAACCCATTCATCCAGTTACTACCAAATTTACAAATTCCAAATGTTTCTTTCATTCTTATCTTATAAAAGATTGGGGCAAATAAAATTATTGTTATTAGTTGTATAAACTTCAGGTTCTCTAAGCTTCAAGCTAATGGTCCTTAGCGACATAGTTTTATTTGGTGATCTTTGCAGGTGTACATTAGGGCCAAGGTTGTCTTTAACCAGGTTGGTGTAGCTTTTCCGGTGAGGGTAAGGCTCCCAGGGTATGTGAAATTCTTCTTTAACAGAGGACAAAGGATAAAATGCAAATCCTTCTAGTTGAAACAACCACATGACTTAAATGTACACTATAAATTAAATGACTCAAATCAATTCCTTGATTGAGAGCAGGATTTTAGGGTAGAAAATAAACTGGGGCCTGAGGCATGGAAAAAGAGAAATGTCCGCTAACGCAAAGGTTATCACCTTTAGGGTCCCTGGGTGGAATCCCTATTCCTTTTCGGTCAGATCTTGTTTTAAGCTTTATTACGTTGTCATGGGATATCTTTCAAAATCCTTTACTCAATCACATATGGGGGAAAAATTGTGTTGAAATCGAGAATTAAATCTTAAGTCTTTACGGAGATCGACAATTTCCATTTTTAAATAAAATCTATATGAATATCTTCAACTTCCTAAAGAAAAAAGAGAGAGAGGAAAATAAACTTTTGAACATGAAATCACTTACATAAACCTCAAGTGTACTAAAGTGTAGATGAAAAAAATCTCAAATGTGGGTGTAACCGCTATACATTTAGGAAACATGCTGCCTTGGAACAGTGCCTATGACGAATTCTGTCTGCCACCCAGTGGCCGCTGAAATAAATCGTTTCTTTTGTTGGCCTTGGCCCTGTATTTTGATCTAAAAAAAAAAAAAAAAAAAAAGACAGAGGTAGATTATGCCATACCAGGAATTTAAAGCCATCAGGACATGTGCCTCGACATATTTTACAATACAATCAGTGTAGTAAATGTTAAATATTTTCCTTTTCGCGAACTCAGAGGTTAACCACGTGGCTCTATGAATAAATAACGTGTTCTTTCTGCGTCCCTTCGTCTACCTGGGCTTAGATACTGACTGGCACAGAAGATACCGAACTGGCCCGGGATTCCCGAGTCACGTTGTTGGGCATCGAGAGGGTGCAGCAGGACACGCCGACGGTGGCCTCGGGTAGCTCGTCGTCCTCCGTCCACTCGTTGAGCTCGGGGCTGAAGCACTGGATGCATTTCTTGTACTTCTTCTCGCCCTCGTTCCAGCCCCCCACTAGGTAGGCGCGGCCGTGCAGCGCCGAGACGCCGGCGGTGCTCACTCCCACCTGCAGCGGCGCCGCGTAGCTCCACTGACCGGTCGCGGGGCTGTAGCACTCCACGGTGAGCACGTCCACGCGCTCCCCGCGTGGCCCCAGCTGGCTGCCGCCCATCACGTACACTCTGTCGCTCAGCGTGACCGCGCAGTGCCAGCCCCTGGGTGTGCTCAGGCTCGGCAGCTCCTGCCACGAGTCGCTGGCCGGGTCGTAGGCGCACACAGAGCGCGAGTATGCGTTGGCGATATAGCCTCCGGTCACCAGCACGCGGCCGTCGGCGACCGCGCTGGCGTGGCAGCAGCGCGCCACCTCCAGGGGCGTCTTCGGCTGCCACTGATTGGTGGAGGGCACGTAGCACTCCAGAGAGGCCAGGCTTCCTTCTGCGTTGCGGCCGCCCGCGGCGTACAGGAGCCCGTTGAACACGCTCAGGCTGAAGTGCGTACGCTTCTGGTTCATGCTGGCCAGGTGTATCCAGGTGTTGAAGCGGGGATCGTATCTGGAAATGACAGTGAAGGTGTAACAGCTTTGTCGGCGGCAGCTGGGGACCCCATGTTACTCTGCAAACCATAGTGGGAAGCCTGACACTGCCCCTGCAAGGAGGTGAGGACCTGGTCCAGCTCCTCACCTGGAGGCTGGCGTTTCCCTCTCAGCCAGTAAAAATGTGTGACATTTGTTAAAGACAAAGCAGGCATTGACTACCCCTCGCCCCCGCCTTTCCTCTGTTTATAAGCACTCCCTTTATGGGGCCGCTTGGAGAAGAGCCCACAGAGACTGAGCTTTCAGCCCCCGTTTCCTCCATATTCAAATATCTATCATACAGCGGGATTTATGAGATGTGCACATGGGGGAGACTGGGCATTTGTGGCGATCAGAGGAGGGCACCGCTATATTAAAGTCAATTCTGCATATCTTCAGAGGCCAACCATTCCCAGCTCCCTCTCACTGTTTAAGATACGGATTGACTGACTGAATTTCTCCATTTCTCGCAAACCCCTTATTTCTACACCTCTCTTGGCCATTGCCACAGTAAAGCCCAAGCCACTCAACAAAGTCTTCTCCTGTCTGTTAGACTGAGAGCAATGGAACTCATGTCTAAAAGCATCATCAAAGGCTTAACTTTGGATACTTTTCTATTTTCCAGCACTTATTAGTAGAGAAGACTTTTTAGTTTAGGGATAAATATATGTATATTTTTTCAGTGCTTGGAACTATCCATGTATAAGCACTGAAATCAATACCTCAAAAAGCAACTTGAGTACTAATAGGTATCTTTTCAGCAGGAGCAAAATAAGCATAGTGAACTGATGCTTTCCTGTTGACATAGTTCAGAAATATTGTAAATACAGAACTCACTCCTTCAGTCTGATGTTCGTCTTTGTCCCATGTAAGTCCCAAATTGAACTTAACTATAGTTACAAATTAAACACTGAAAATCAGTTAATTGTGTTCTTTTCAATGCAAATTGTGTTCTTTTCAATGCATACACACATATGGAATAATAAAGAATACTTTTCATGAAGTGCTACACAAATTTTCAGATCTTGCTCATTAGTTATGTTTGACTTCATACTACTACCATGATATAAGCATGATTTTCTGAACATTTCATATAAATAGAAGTTTAATTTTTAATCATAAATATATAAAATAATATGGCATTTGAATTCCATTTTTCTGAAGGATGTGTTTTACTCTTTTACTCTTTTCTATATGTGTCAACAATATTGACACATTTTCTGTTATTCGGTTTTCAAATAAGTATTTCAAAAGAATTAGCTGCCACAGTTTTAGTGATCTCATTCTATTTGCCAATTATGAATTTGACAGTTGTCAGTAGTAGTCACTTAAAATAAATTTTGTTTTATTCTATTCTGTCTTACTACTTAGTGTTAAAAACTAAATTTGTACCTAATTTCTATCAAAAGTCAGTGTATTGTGAAGAGTACCCAACTAGAAATGAGTAAATGTGAATTGCCGCTTACTGGTGTTATAACTTCTCTGGGTATCAGGTTTCTCATATGTAAAATCAGAATAATTATATCTTCCCCGCCCACCTCACAGGCTTGCTTCAGGAATCTATAGTGCAAAATATATATGAACACAATTTATTTAATATAAAGTACTCTACATACGCAAGGTGGCATTACTATTACTGTTGATTTACTAAGCCAATGGACTAAGCTAATAAGCAAGATTAATTTACTTCTATGTTAGGGCTATTTCCCTATAATATTGAACCATTTCAGTTCCTGATAAAAGATCAAGTACCTGCAGAAATTGCTGACTGCATGCTTGGCTTGATTTCTTGCATCATTCTGGTCTTCACCACCGGCTACATAAAGAAATCCATCCATCACAGCCACACACTGATTAAAACTTTTGGCTGGCATTTCTGTAAGCTTGCTCCACCCATTTTCAGGGTCTCTATACAAAATGTCTCTGCTAAGGGACTTCTCAGTAAGGCCTGGGCGTCCCCCAACGGTGACGAGGACTCGGCAGCCGCCTCGGATTCTTGTTCGCCTAGATTGTAATGTGTTTTGATGATATGGAAGCAAGTGGTAGTTCATAGCATCTACGAGAAGTTTGTGACAATCAGCATCTTGCATCATTCTTGGGACGGATTGAACATAATTGACCAGGTCTTGTGCAGAGATGGTACCAAAGCGAATATTGCTCAAAAGATCTGCAGCGTATTTTACTCTCTTTTGGTCAAATTCTAACCATTTCATTGCAATCTGGAATGCTACTATCTCAGAAGGCAACTGTAAGTCATCATCTATAAGAAGTTCATTAATTTGTTCAAATGTAAGTTTCATAAACTGATCCGATTCTGCAAATTCAAGGAAGTTATCCCGAATAAATTTCTGGGCTGCTGCTTTTGCATTTTTTAGGGAGTATGTTTCAGCAATATTAACAACATACATGCAATTCTCAACACTCATCTCCCGTATCAGAAAATCACTGCACATCTTTACAAGAGTATGGATCTGAAGATAAACAGCGGCAGAAATAATGCTTCCTATTGTATACAAGGAGAGAGTGAGCTTTCCAGTGTAGGCATAAGCAATGACAGTGGCCAGGCCTAGTGGTGAGATATCATTGAGATCCACCCTCTGAGCTGACGGGTCTTTTTTCAGGATGTTGTAAAAGTACTCACTGCATGAAGCCATCACTGACTTATGAACATCAAAGGATTTGGTTTTGGTACCAATGACTAAGTCACATAGGAAGTTTTCCTGCCGCATTTTACTTAAACCTTCCAAGAGGTTGGGGCCATAAGAAACATCTGTTAGTTCAGAAGAAATGCAGCTAAGGCCATTGCCTCCCTCTAGGAGCCCATTCAAAGCATTCAGTTTGTTTAGGGGGCTATCTTCTACAATTATAGTCATCTCATTGATATCGCCTTTGTTCTTTTTGACAATCTTCTTTTTGGGTGCCATGTTGGCAAATACACTGTCACAGGCAAGAGCTTGCTAAAAAAAAAGAAAAAAAGGCATAGTTTTATTTTAATTCTGCTTTGGACTTTGAAATACTACACTGAGAAACTTTTTCATAAGATAATAGTTTTCATGGCATAAAATAGATTAATTTTAAAAAATAGATTTAAAGACATATTAAACTAGATGCATGTTTTACAGATAGGTTACTTCAGCATGAAACATTGAAGGCAATTCTAGGAAGATTTATGTTATCAAATGAAATCTCTCCATAACTGTATTGCCAAGTAATTATACAGAAAAGTGACCACGTTTTCTTTCTTTTTCTTTTTTCTTTTTCTTTTTCTTTTTTTTCCTTTTTTTGAGACAGAACCTCTCTCTGTTGCCCAGGCTGGAGTGCAGTGGCATGATCTCGGCTCACTGCAACGTCTGCCTCTCGGGTTCAAGCGATTCTCCTTCCTCAGCCTCCCAAGTAGCTGGGACTACAGGTGTGTACCACCATGCCCAGGTAATTTTTGTATTTTTAGTAGAGATGGGTTTTCACCATGTTGGCCAGGCTGGTCTCGAACTCCTGGCCTCAAGTGATCTGCCCGCCTCCACCTCCCAAAGTGTTAAGATTACAGATGTGAGCCACTGTACCCAGCCAACCTTTTCTGATTGAGCTATACAGTAGAATAGTAGTTAATTATCATTTAAAGGGTTTACTTTACTCTCATGAAAAAGTGAATTATAAACACTCTGAAGATTTTCCTCAGTAAAATACTAAAATTCAGGAATCCATATGAAATATAGAAAATATTATGGAAAGATTATTTCATTTGCAGTAGCAATGAAACCTGTTATATTTTAAGAGATATACATACTTGACTCGAATTTAGTGAGACACATATGATAAGTACTATCAGATTTTGCCAGAGGATTTAACAGAGAGGGACTCTACAGTCCTATATGAAGAGATGGATGTCAATTCAGTGAAATTTTAATTGCTACCTCTATAAGTTTTTTTTCTTTTTGGAAATTAATAAAATGATTTCAGAGTTTAACTGAGGGAGTGAGTATAAAAGAACATCTGGGAATATTATTTAAAAATAAAGGAATTCTTACCAGATGTAAAAAATTAGAGGAACTAAAAATTTTGGATCAGGAATAAAAAGAAATTCAGTGGAATAAGATAAGAGGTAGAAACCTCTAAATTCACCGGAACAAAATAAAGGGTAGAAACCCGTATATGTGTGTATAGATATACACAGTATATATGTGTGTGCTTATTTATATATTTATATAGTGTATGTGTGTGAGTATATATATTAGGATAAATGTGGCGCTTAAAAATCAATGGGCAAGAACTTGTAATGATAGCATTAGGTCAACTGATTTCCTACTCTATATATTCACTAAAATAACTTCCAGATGAATTAAATATCTAAGTAACATATACACACACACAAACTTATATCAACCAGAACAAGCTAAGGATCTTGTTTTTGTTTTTGTTTTTATATCTTAGGGTAGGGAAGGCCCTTCTCAGCTGACACAAAATGCAGAAGCCATAAAAGGAAAGACTGAAATATCAGAATATAGAAAAATAAAAACATGAAACAAAACTGACTCTTTAAAAGGCAAGCAACAGACTGGGAAAACAAGTATTTTTAACCTTTTGTTTTTTGAGATAGGGTCTCATTCTATCACCCAGGCTAGAGTGCAGTGGCGTGATTTTTGGCTCACTGCAGCCTTGACTTTCAGGACTCAAGCAATCCTCCCACCTCAGCCTCCTGAATAGCTAGGGCTACAGGTGCATGCCACCATGCCTGCCTATGTTTTTTGTATTTTTTTTTTTTAAGAGAATGGGTTTCACCATGTTTTCCAGGCTGGTCTCAAACTCCTGGGCTCAAGCAATCCACCTGTCTTGGCCTCCCAAAGTGCTAGGATTACAGGCATAAGCCACCTTGCCCAGTCTAATCTGATGATTTCTTTGGTGCAAATACACTCATCATGGCTGATTTCAAGCTATCAACTGCTTAACAATCAGCTTGCTAAATTTTTGAAAATTCAACAATCAGCTCTTGTGAGCCAGTGTAAACCAGCTCCAACATAACACTACAGAAAACTTATATCAAAACAGGTTTATGCTAATTAGTCAACAATTTTCTCTTTTCACTAGCAGTAACTCATGTACATCTTTCCATAGCAGTATATGTATAAATCCACCTCATTCCTTAAAATCGGTGCATAGTAACACATAGTAAGGGTATATCATACATTGTTCAACTATTATCCTGTTGATAAGCATTTATGTATTTAGGTGGTTTACAATTTTTTGTTTTTGTTTTGTGTGTGTGCATGCGGGGGTGGGGGAGGGGTGGTGTGTGTTTTAAATCCAACTGTCATTTCATCCTCAGGGGTAAAACTCAGCTTTGGATCTCCTTGAAGGGTTATCAATTTGATGGGTGGTGTATGTATTAAAGTAATTTTGTAGCCCTTCTATTGTATTTGCTCCTGTTCCTACTCAAGCAGAAGAAGAGTAGCAGGTAGGCAGAAAATAGAGATGGTCTATTTCTTTTCCAGGGCTTTTGTTTTCTTCTTTAAGCTCCAGTTATCATATCACATTTATATTTTTTACAAGACTATAGCACATATATCCTTCATTCTTTTTTTGCAAACAATGCAAAAGGTGTCCTTACCTTGTGAAAATAGATTATGAACCCACTATCATTTTAATGCTTAAATGTATTAATTTATGTGTTGAGTGTTTCCTTGTTGGATTTTCTGGAAGAAACTTTTGAATATTTGTCAGCAAGCAGTTATCAGATATCCATTTTGGTGTGGGCAGCACAGCGCTGGGAATGATGGAGCCGTAGCAGATGTAATTTATATTAGCGAGACAAGACATGGCAAATGCAAAATATTAATAAGGAGTTAGGTAAGCACAGCAGAGTAAATTTTGGGGGGAAAGTCCTGTCTGTGTTCCTGGAAGAACTCACGTGGCCCATTTTTTTTTTAATTCATATAGATACAAGGCTTGTAAATGCTCATTGTTTTAGAGGAAATCCTGAGTCTGAGGTGTAATCTGAGTGCCTCAAACTGAAATGCTAAATATTCTGTTATCCATCATTAAGATGTTGTTTCATAAGTAGCATGTAAGGGTGATATTTAAAATATTAATTACTGATAAAACAGGACATCTACTAACTAAAATGGATTCAGGCCACAGTGCTGGACCTGGGTCCCAATGACTCCCTAGGGTACACTGTGTAATTCTTCAGTCACTAGATAAGAGACCCAGGAGAGGATGGAAGGGTGAGAGGGACTCAGAGAAGCTCAATTTCAATTTGTTTGATATACACATAATATTTACAGAGAGATCTTAATATTTTAGCATACTTTCTGATCCAAATGGAATTAAATGAGAATTTAATAACAATAAGCTGTCTAGGGAAACCATTTAATTTTCAATATTTGAAAATTAAACAATTTCCTTTTACATTATCCGTGAGTCAAAAAAGAAATCACAGGAGAAATTTTGATAATCTTTCAAATAGAATGACAATGAAAATATAACATAAATACCAATTTTACTACTTATATTCCATGTGACTTTTGATAGATTACCTAGCCTGATAGATTACGTAGCCTCTTACAGTCTCCATTGACTTATTTCTTAAGAGAAGATAATAACAGTGCCTGCCTCTAGGGTTGTCAATGAAAGCCTAATGAGGAAATGTCTGTAACAGCATTTTGCAGAGTACCTGACAAAAAGTGAATGTTCAAAAAAATTTGAACCATTTTCATGACAAGCAATAGCCTTTGTTAGTTGTCTTTGGGAATAAAGAAAGGAGCCTGTTTAAGCTTTAGAGTGAAGTGAATCAGAGAAAGCCACCACATCATGGACAAGCAGTCATGAGGAGCAGGAGGCAATATGGGACAGTCACACAGTGACTCAGAAAAGAAGTGGCAAACAGCAACCAAGGGAAGAGTTTTGGAACATGTAAATATTTCTATGAGATTTTTAAAAACGCCAGGGAGAGAAAGGGAATACATGCAAATACACAGCCTGAGAAATAGTTTTTTATTTTGATAGGTAGGGCTAACCCCAAAAGTTCAGAAAACTTGGGGCATTTAGTTATAGGTTAGGTGAGCAAAACAACAGAGTACATGGAACAGATTGTGTATCTGGATTTAAGGATTCAAATAAAAAGGACTATTGTGGTGGGGTGGTGTTAGAATGGGAGGTTTTGCAGATAACATAAATCTTGTTGGGTCTTGGTAACTGAAGGGTTTTAAAGAGCAGCATGTATAGGAGGGAGAAGGTTATTAGAAGTAGAAGAAATGTTTCAAGTTGAAGCAGGGAGGCATGACTCAGCCTGTCACATGCATTCAGAGATGGCTGAGGTCATGAGGGAGATAGTTGGGCAAGTAATGTTCGTCAATACATACAGGAGGTTGGATGCCAAGAAGGCTCGAACCTGGTAAATTCATATGCAACCCAGAAGGACTAAGAAATCTCCAGGAAGAGAGAGCACAACTTGAGGCTAGACGAAATAGTGAAATCAGTAAAAGCTCTCTCTCTCTCTCCATTTTCTTTCTCTTACTTCCTATTGATGGCTTCTCTTTCCTCCATTGCCTGACCTTCATGCTACTCCTGGTGTTCCCACTGTTGACCCAGCCCTGGCCTGTTCCACTCACGGGAACTTCCATGCCCCTCTTTTTCTTTATATTCTCTTGCCCTCGTCCTATTTCTCTAAGATCCCTCTGGGTAATACATTAGCTAGTCTGACAAATGAATCCAAGCTAACCAGTTAATGGGCAGATCTACTCTTTTTCCCAGATATGCATGGTTTTTGTTTTATAAATAAGTGTCCTTCTATGATTCACATATAAATTTCTATCAGAGTAGCCTTTGTAGAATACATATATTCATATATATGTACTGACTTGCTGAATATACCACATACATTTCAGAAGAATTTGTATTCTGCAATTGTTGGGTATAATGTTCTATAAATAGAACATTATAATCAGGGCAATTGATAATGTTGTTCAGGTAATCGATAACGTTACTGAAAACATATAGATAGATACACATATGCACACACATATGTATTTATATATTTTTTTAATTAAAAGAAGCCTTTTAGAGCCTGTGAAATTACTTTTTAGAGGTAACTGGCTTACTTAGCTTTCTCCAAAGTGGGGAGAAGGAGAGGAACAGACAGTAGACCATTTAAGAAACTTGAAGTCAGGCTGGGTGCCATGGCTCACTCCTATAATCCCAGCACTTTGGGAGGCCGAGGTGGGTGAATCATCTGAGGCCAGGAGTTCAAGACTAGCCTAACCAACATGGCGAAGCCCTGTCTCTACCAAAAATACAAAAATTACCTGGACGTGGTGATGCGCGCCTGTAATCCCAGCTACTCGGGAGGCTGAGGCAGGAGAATCACTTGAACCTGGGAGACAACAGAGGTTGTAGTGAGCCAATATTGCACCACTGCACTCTAGCCTGGGCAACAAAGCGAGACTTTGTCTCAAGAAAAGAAACTGTTGAAATCAAAGCCTGCAAGCAACTTTTTTGTGGCCAGATTTTCCTATCTATACTCATAAATTCAGTCTTTCTTTAGAGCTACCATGATATCTCAGTGCCGGGTCTGTAACTCATAGGTAAGGTTGTCCACCCACCCACCCAAGTGTTCTCACTCTGTGCCATGCTCCTCCAATAAGGACACTGCTGCAGATCCTTCAGAGGAACCAGAGGATCAGGATCATTCCTTTGAAGCTGAGCAAAGCTCTGATGTTGACTTCAGGGCTGCAGAGTTGTTCATTTGTTCCTATGTCCTAACAAATGCTCTGCCTGTGGCCCTGCTCCTGCATCTCCCAAATCCACCGCTTTTCTCAACTTGAGGAGAACCGTGGTCAACTAATAATTAATAAGTCCCATCTTGTGCTGCAGGCCCTGTTACAGAAAAGACTAGCTCCCTCTTTATGGGGGATCAGAAATCAGAGGCTAAGTTCTCATGGGGCATACAGGAAAGGCTTCAACAAACTCTCCAGGCCCCTCACATTGGAGCCTTTCTGGGTACAGACACAAGGCATATCACACTGGGTGCAAACAAACACACACCCGCCTAAACACACAGCATACCACTTGATGAACCAGGATTTTTCCACAATCATGGTTAAGTTAAGAGCAAGGGCAATCTTCAAGGAAAGAAGTCATAAAAGGCCAGCAAAGTAATATATATGCACAGGAAAGGAAAGTGAAACAATTTAATTCACTTCCATTTACTAATTTGGTCATAGTGCTGGGCTTTGAGGCTGATGATACGGGCTAATAGATGACTGGAAAAAAATTGAGTATTTTTAAAAACATATTAATCAGTAACCAGGTCACATGTGAACATGTAGTCAGAGCAATTCTTACAGGAACTCTCACTGTTTTTTTCTACAATGTTACAAATGTTCACCATGTACTCCTAGGTTATCATCAATGATGGTCACAATGACAGTCAAAATGTGGCTGTGAGGAAGAGGTGTTACCAAAATGAGTTACATGTATGTGTTCATATATAGAGTATAACTTACATGCTGAGCGATACATTTTGCAACTTTCCATTCTTTTTGATTCAATTAATATTTTAACTTTGCAAAGTTGGATGAGGGTTTTACTTATTCTTTTTTTTATTTTTTATTTTTAAGCTCTCTCTCTTTCTTTTCTTTTTAACAGAGTGAATGTCTTACTGTCAGCTGCTCAGGGCATCCCAAGCTTGGTAGCCAGGGCCATCAGCCAGGATATGATTACTATACCCTAGGGAGGGCTTTGACTCAGATTATGGTCTGCATGGCAATGCATGCATCTTTGCTAAACTGCCCATGGCTGGGAGAGTGTGAAGGCCATTTCTCCATTTTTCCTAAACCATAGCAGGCTTGGTTCTCCCTGGCTACCTAAGGGGGGCTCTAACATGTTGCCTTTTGGGATCAAAGGGAGGAAGAACTTTACAAGCTTCCGCCAGGACTGTTGGTAGCTTGCACTTTTCACACTGTTCCTACCATAGTAGGAATTCTGGAAGGAGGAGCAGGTTTAGCCACAGCAGCTGAGGTTGTGTAATGGGATGAACAGCTATTTGGAGGCACTGCCAGTCTCTTCCCTTTTTGGGTCAAAGAAAAGACTTTGCACAGGATGCACAGAGTTGTAGAAGGGTCCCTATGCTATTGGAGCTATCCTTTCATTCTGTGGAGGAAGCCCAGAGAATTCACCCTCCCTGGCTATGAACTCCACAGTCTCTCTCCCTCCGCTCTATCTGCTATCACGTAGAGCAGCCTCTTGACTACCCTGACAGAGCTGCTTATTAGAAACTGGGCAGAAGGGTAACAGAGAGGCAATTCCACACTCCCCTCCCCATGCCCACTGCAGATCCTGGCTCTTGGGCCATTTCTAGTGCCATGTATTCAACACCTGATAAGCAGTTGGGTAGAATTATGTAAATCATCACATTTTTCATCATCTTTTCTATTTGCCAAATTTAAGTATATTAATTCTTAAATATACATCACCAAGCAGGAATCTGTGTTATGTATTTAATGTAAATGGATAGCTCCATTTTCACCTAAAAAGACAGTTATATAGCTAGCATTTATTAATTGAGAGTGTACTATGTGCTGGGCCCTGGGTTAAGTACTTTACATAATTTTAGTTTTTAAATTTAAATATTACAGATATCCTAAAAGTTAGCTTATATTATGTTCATTTTACAAATGAAGAAATTAAGAATCAGAAAGAGTAAAAAAAAATTGTCCAAGATCACATAAGTAAGTGTACAGTGTGTGCTGGGGCAAAAATTCAAACCCATGGAAACCCTGGCCCCCTATATTGTCTTCTTTAAATCCAGGGTAGGATAAAAACTGTAGTAGGTTAAAAGTTAGCTTTTTCTAACATGGGAGGATAGAGACAGTGCAAGGCATAGCTGGTGTTTATAAAATTAAAATTTTGATATGGAGAACATGAAATGGTTCGTTCTGGTTCCAAATACTGGAATAAAAGAGTTACCTTTTTGAATGTAAAATAAATTTGTTTGGGGACACATCGATCCTGTGGATTTCTTTATCTTATCAAGGGTAGTAAGAATGTGAAAATCCAATAGATTAGATAAGCCAAATAAATAGGGACAAGGAGGGCTTGCATGACTTTGTTTATCAGATAATCAAGCACTTCCTTTAGAAGTATTAGATTGAATATGAAATTATCATTTTTTGTTTAAAAGCAAATACTTTCAATTTCATATGGTTCCACTTAGCTAGAGACTGTGCCTAGCTTTATCTATAAAGAATACAGACTCTATGCACAAAGTTAACTACAATTCTGTTCTCTAAGGCTGGATATAGGACACAAGGACACACTACAAAAGTTTTTGTTTGGGTTTTGTTGAAAACTTTAGTAAAATGGCTCTTTTTCTTTCCTAGTATTTTGTGTATTGGAGGGAGAGGAGGTTAGAAATTGAGTTTTTAATCATCACAGAACTGAAAATTGGGGTTTGGTGTTCATTCTGCTCTAACTGCTTGATAGACCCATTTCAGAACGTCCAACCTATCAGGATTTCAGTTTAATCATCTGTCAAACAAAGAGATGCATTACTTTTGCTTCTATAATTTTGCAGAGAGTTATGAATACACAGCTGACTTTTGCTGTCAGAATTGTCAAAATCTGTTCCTACATCAAATGTCCCTTTAATATGGCCTTCCATATCTCTAGAATCTACTTATTATCAGATAGGGATGAACTGACTGAGACAAGGTTTCTTTACATGGGATCTATATGTCTGGGTCTGAACAGCTAGATTTAGCAAATAAAAATACAAGATGTCAAGTTACATGTGAATTTCAGATAAACTATGAACCATATTTTAGTATAGGTACATCCCAGGCAGTGTTGGGGACATACTTATACTAAAAGTTGATTTGTAGCTTACCTGAAATTTGAATGTAGCTGGATGATCTGACTTGTACCTGGCATTCCTGATCTGGGTTGGGTATCAGGTGAGTCCATGAGTCCTATGGGATAGTCTGAAACATACTGTGTGCATGTGTTTATGTGTACTTTCCACACAGTGGGCTCCGCGTTTTCATGAGATCCGTAACCCGAAATAGATCCAAAATGACTGGACTGAGAATAACGCTGCCAAACGATGGCACATAATTGGAAATTGGACCCTTGTCTGTAAGTGGGCAAGTCCTTGTGAAAGTATGGCACTTAAATTCTTCCTGGCCCCAAATGATCCCAGAAGAAGGCCCCTAGAACTGGTTACAGAAGAGAGTTGTTACTTCATATTTGAGAACATTTTCCTTCCCACTGCCCTGCACCCATGCTTCCTGGGAGAGAGTCCACAACAGGGCAAGCTGAAAAGCCATGTGTGCTAAAGTGTCACTGTCACTCTCATGCCAGTATGAACTGGGATCCCAGAATGTCTTTTTGCCAAAGGGGCGAATCAGCTGCTCCTGCTCCCTGTCCTGGCCACATTCCTATCGCTGCATCTGTCGGGGCTCATCAGCCCTACCTCCAAGAATAGAAACCCTCCTGGCTTCTGTCGCTTGCCATTTTAAGTCCAGCCTCAGAGTGATGGGGGCGGGGGGGTGGTTTCCACTTTACCATTACACTTCCAATGTGATTTTAAATATAAAATATATGTCAGCATAATGACATGTGCACATTTAAGACAAATACCTATTTTTTAGCCAAACAACAAATTTGTTTTTTTTTTCTTTTTTCCAGAAAGGATATTTCCATTTTGTCAATAGGTTATATTTCTGGGAATTCAGAGTTGTCTGATATTTGTGCTACAGATTTAGTTAAAACTGGTAGCATTTTATCCAAACTGATCAGTACCGAATGTTAAAATGATTCTTGATAAAAATAAAGATAGAATTCTAAACTTTGTGAACAAAGCCTAAGAATTTTCCCTCCTTCTCCTTCTCCATAAAGTAGTGAAAGAAAAATATATCTTAAGCTTTAGAGATTTAGAATTTTTGTTAGAAATTACAGGTGGTTTTACGTTTATAGCGCATCACTGTCATGCATTTCTGTTACTGTGACATTCTCCTAACACACTACATTTCTCAGATTTCAAAAAAATGTTTTCTGTCTCCCAACTTCAGATTAGGGACATGAACCACCTGACCCGGCTGTAGACTCCCTTCAGTAAAATAGCTCTACAACCACAAACACTCAGCCCACCGTCTCCCACCCACACATCCACACACACCCCAGGATCTAGAAGGCAGGAATTGGAGACTCTGGTCCCAGCTCCTTACCCTCCTTGGGTGAAGTGGCAGGTCAACTGGAGATGATGAAGTTTTAGCAGGAGACTCCTCTTGGGAAGGGATCTGTGGAGACAGAGAGAGGGAGAAGGAAAATCCAGTGGGGGAGCCACCAGCAGCCACCTGACAAGACCTGGCTGCAGCAATTTTTAGAGTGACCCTTTGCCGTCCCACTGGATAAGGCAGGCCGAGCCTGCGCTTTGGCCGGGAGCACAGCAGCGAGCGCCCTCCTCTCCGTCTTTGGCCTTCAACTCTCCGGGCCAGCAGGGGGCAGGGGGCGGGGCTCCGGTTGGTGGAGAGGGGTTGGGTTTCTTGACTTGACCGGCTGCTCAAAAACAAAAAAGAAAGAAAGAAAGTCAAGAGCTCAATCAACCTGTGTGAGAGGAAAGAAAATTAACTCGATGGGTTTTTAATTGTTGGAAGCAGGGATTCTAGTAGAGTAAGGAGAAGGAAAGGCTGTGGATTAAAAATTAGTTTTTGGAAAGGTAATTAGCCTGGTCACCTACGGTCTTTTGAGAAGATAGTGGTTGTAAATAGCCTGTTCTTTATAAGAGGAGCACTTATCTACCAGACATGGTACTTTCTACAGCACCTCACATGTGGTTCTAACATTATTAGGTTCATTTTATAGTTTAATAACGTGAGGTTTATGGCTAGCGATTTTCCCGTGATCACAGAGAGGTCTGAGATTAACACACACTCTACTACACATGCAGGTTGGGAAATATCTACCTTGGCAACACTTCATGAGAAAAAAAAAATTAAGGATTGTAATTGACTAAAAACTGTTAATGGGCACCAAGAGTGTGAAATGGTTGCTTAAAAAGTTAGCATGATATTAAGCTACAATAATAGAAAAATAGTTCATGGAAAATAAATGTTCTAATTATTCTTCATTAGTCAGACGATGTATTAAGCATCGCTTTGCCATCTTGGCACTCTGAGAACTTACTCTTCATCCTACAGAAGATAACTGGAACAAAAACCTTCAGCGGTAGTGCATGTTGGACAAAGAGAGGAATTTTAAGATAGGTGAGACTCCTGAGAGCAAGTGCTGTGGGGGCTGTTGTACAGCAAGAGGATTCAACCAAAATTTCTGTAGCCTAAAATGTCAAAATTTTTAATGTGCAGTAATTCCGGGGGAATACCTTAAAATAAAGAAGAGTGCAGATAACAGTTGGGTTCTAATGATGAAAATGTCAGCCTTGTAAAAGAGCCAGTTCTCTATAATTAGAAGGGTGGAAGTAAAAGAAGTTGCAGGACTGGTGTGACATTGAAGGGTCTCTGTCTATGGCTGGGGGCTTCACTGCGTCATCTCTGATATCTTTCCGACTCTAAGGCTCTTTGATTCTACATGCACCGGTCTCCAGTTCACCTGAGACTCTCATTTCACTGGATAGCATCTGTCTATTGATTACTTCTGTTGGAATTCCCACCAAGTTTTCAGTAGGAAAAACTATTTTGATTTTTTACAAAATTATTTGCTTCCACCCATAGATTTCCAGCACAGAATGCGCTGGGAGTAAATCAAAGAAGTTTATATTATGGTTTGCTTCTAAGCAATTCTACTTGATCCCACCTCCTTGACTCAGGTAAAGTGTCAGAATATTCCATCTTTTTTTTTTTTTTTTGTAGAGACAGGGTCTTACTATGTTGTCCAAGCTGGTCTCAAATTCTTGGTCTCAAGTGATCTTTCTGCCTTGGCCTTCAATCTTGTTTTATTATCATAAAAGTCAGCCTTATATCAGTATTTATGATAATGATGATATAATGATAGAAAGGGCCTTCAAGAAGATGTTGGTACCAATATTATCATCTTCAAGGGTTCAGGACTATTAATTCCAGTTTTACTGGAACATCACTGAGATGCTCCTTTCAATAGAATATAGTTTAATGTTAAGATATGAACACAAGTGGAAGAATAAAAGGCAAAAGATGGAAAATCTATGACACTTTAAAAAATCATTTTCAGAGTAGCTACTCTCTGTAACCATTCAACTACTGCTATGGTAGATACACTGGAAACACAGCTTGGAACAGTAGGTTATAGTGAAAACTAAGAAATTTTGTCTTCATCTTTAAAGCAATGAGCCTACCAATTGGAGCATATTTAATAAAAAAGAGGGCCATGATGAGATTGGCATTTTAGAATGAACATTCTAAATTTGGGGGTGTAACCTTAATGGAATTTAGATTGAGCAATTATTTGTTTCTATTGCTACTACCCGTCTCTCTTCCACCAACCTCCCAATACCCTCTGCCATACAGCCAGCTCAAATGTAAGCTCCATGAAGGCAGGGATTTTTAGCTGTCCTAACAGCAGACTTTCTCTTTTGCTGGCTTTGATAAAACCCAGTGCCAGGTTGGAGATGCCCAAGCAAGAAGCAGCCATCTAGAAACTAAAGCCTTCAGTTCAACATCCCAAAAGATGATGACAATCATCTTTTAGTGAACCTGGAAGTCAGTCCTTCCCCAGTAAGCCTTCAGTTGAGGCCCCAGCCCTGTCTAACACCTTGATTGAAGCCTTGTGAGAGAGCCTAAAGCAGAGGACCTAGGGAAGCTCTGCCTCCATCCCTGATCCAAAGAATCCGTGAGCTAATAAATGCATGTTGTTTTAAGCTGCTAAGTTATACAGCACTAGGTGACTAATATGGTATGCTTCTATTTGCCTTTTACTAGTTTAATTCTTGCAGCATCTTTGCCAGATAAAATTCCTGTTTTATATATAAGAAAACAAAGGCTGTTTTAACTTGTTCCAGATCACATGGCTGGTAAAGGATGGAGTCAGAATTTGGACCCAAGTTGTCAGGCTCCCAAATGTGCTGTCTTGATTACTTGACTTTACACGAAGGCAGTGGCTGGGTCTGATTTGTTCACAGTTGTCCCATTCTCTAACATAGTGTATGGCACATAGTAGATTCTCAATAATGGTTAATTTCTTAATCTAGAACATTGCTAACTGAATGATGAATAGATTTATTTTGTTCATGGAAGATAATTTTATAAGCATTTTCAAAAAGTATAATTGTGCCTGTTTGGTCTCAGAGGTTTCTTCTTGTTTGTGGTATGGCTTCTTCAGGGCCACATACTAATTGACTGAAATTTACAGGTGCATTTCAGTGTGTAGAGTAGTGTAATATAAACATGATGCAAGCCGCATATGTAATTTTAAATGACCTAGGGGTTACTTTTAAGAAGTAAAAAGAGGCCGGGCGTGGTGGCTCACGCCTGTAATCCCAGCACTTTGGGAGGCTGAGGCAGGCAGATCACGAGGTCAGGAGTTCGAGACCAGCCTGAGCAACATGGTGAAACCCCGTCTCTACTACAAATACAAAAATTAGCCAGGTGCCGTGGTGCGCGCCTGTAATCCCAGCTACTCAGGAGGCTGAGGCAGGATTGCTTGAACTTGGGAGGTGGAGGTTGCAGCAAGCCAAGATCACACCACTGCACTCCAGCCTGGGCGACAGAGTGAGACTCCATCTCAAAAAAAAAAAAAAAAAAAAAAAAGAAGTAAAAAGAAACAGGTGACATTTATTTTAATAAAACATTTTATTGAAGTCAATGTATCTATATTAATATTTTAATATGTAATTAATATAAAAATTAGTAATGGGATATTTTACATTCAGAATAAGTACTACAGCTTCAAAATTTGGTCTGGTTTTTACATTTTTTAGTATATTTCAAGTGCTGAAACTTGGATATTCCCTATTACAAGCACTCAGTAGCCATACCTGGCTAATATTGGAGAGTACAAGTGTGTGGACAGTGCATGTGTGTGAATGGTGCAGATGTGTGAACAGTGCATGTGTGTGAATGGTGCAGGTGTGTGGACAGTGCATGTGTGTGAATGGTGCAGGTGTGTGCACAGTGCATGTGTGTAAATGGTGCAGGTGTATAGACAGTGCATGTGTGTGAATGGTGCAGTTGTGTGAACAGTGCATGTGTGTGAATGGTGCAGGTGTATAGACTGTGCATGTTTTGAGTGGTGCAGGTGTATAGATAGTGCTTTTGTGTGAATGGTGCAGGTGTATGGACATTGTAGGTGTGTGAACAGCACAGGTACATGGACAGTGTCAGTGTATGAATGGTGCAGGTGTATGAACAGTGCAGGTGTATGGACAGTGCGTGTGTGTGAATAGTGCAGGTGTATGGATAGTATAGGTGTATGAATGGTGCAGGTGTATGAACAGTGCAGGGCAGGTGTGTGAATAGTGCAGGTGTGTGAATGGTGCAGGTGTGTGAATGGTGCAGGTGTAATACTTGGACTGAAGAGTCAACCTTTGGGAATCTATGGAATATCCATTCCCCTTGTGACCGCTCTCTCTGTTATAATTCCTGGATACATCAGAAATAGCTCAAAATAAAAACTGAATTTTAGGGACAGAAGTTGTCTCAAAGTTGCTCTTAAATCATAGCTAGAACATAAATGACTTATCACTTTGGACACCTGAGAAAGCTTTCATTAATTTTGGGCATGGACCTTCATGTTTTTAAAACTGGGGTTAATGAAATAGGCAATTTCATTTCAGGCAAAAGAAAGGAAAGGTTAAGAGAACAAAATTGCCCAAGATTTGGGTTATTAGAAGGTGAGACTTGAGAAGGTGACCTTTTAGCAATGACCATATTAGGTTTTTGGTTGTACAAAGTAATTGAGGAGCCAGAAAGGCCAGGAACCAAATAGGCAGTGGAAAGGTGAAGCAGACAGATTTTACTTCCAGCTGCCCCACGTCTGAGCCTCTTTCCTATGGTGGTACATTTTCCCACTGTGTGAGGTCACGCAGAAAGCAGAGTCTGTCTTTCACCATAGAAGCCAAAAACCAGCTGCTTCATTTGTCAGGCTCCTGTGCAGCTATGGCAAGAAGGGGCACAAGACATAGGCTTGACCAATCAGATGCCTGCATCCAAACTAGAAATGAGGAGCTAGTGATGCAAAGAAGCAAGCAGAGAGGACACTGTTTTGGCATAGGGGTTGCACAGACTGAGTAGTATCAGCAGCACTGGTTTGCAGGAACAGCACTGGCAGGAGGGCAGTGGTGGCATCCCTGGGCCGAGAGCAGGAGGCTTTAGGACATGAAGCTGTGACAGAGGCAGCTGTGGTGTCTGGAGCTGTTGGTCTTGACCCTGGCTACAGAGTTTTCTCTTTCTTTTGCTCCCTCCCTTTTTCTGGCCTGGTTCTCTGATCATACAGCGGAGGTTCTATGAGCTGCCCAGCACCCTTTCAAAGGATTCTTTCCTCCTCAGTTGCTCAGTTGGCTAGCTCCAGAAGTCAGCTGCTCTGCATAATAAATCGCAGGGGAACTGAGGGAGAGAAGCTGAGAGCAGACAGTCTGGAAAACAAGGAAGCATGGAGTTGGTAGGAGTCTTGTGGGAGACAGGGGCTGAGCTACATCACAGGAAGCTGCAGTGTGTGAGAAAACAAGGAATTACTGATGCCTGTGTGGTTGAAGGGCCTGCCACCACAAAGGTGCCTAATGATTCATTTTCAGCTGTTTGCATTTTGTTGCAACAAGTGCTCTCCATAGCACAAAAGTTTCAGTAAAGTCTGCTATACATAAAAGCCTGGGCGTTGTGTTGAGTGGAATCAATGAAAAGTCACTGCAGTCGGCACAGAGCAGACATGAGGGGAGAGCTGTGGCTGAGCAGTAAGGGGGAGTGCAGCAGAGCAGTGACTTGGAGTCAGTGGTGACAGACATGAGTCTTCGACCTGGGAAATTCTCTGAAATCCTGGCAAGGGCACAGAGGTCCCCCATGGCTGTGACTTAGAAAGGTCAAGCCAATTTTATGGGAGACCTCAGCTGACATCTGGGTTACACCAGTGTTAATTTATCCGTCTTCACTAAGAACAGCTGGCTCAGAGATCGGTCACACGGGACAACAAGTGCCATTTCTCATCTTTTATGTGGCAGAAGTAATCTTTGTTTGAAAAGGAACGTTAGTGACTCCCCAAACAAGTGGGAGGAAAGTTTGTATTCCAAGAATTTTCTGATAATAGAAAGGAAACATCGCTTTTTTTTTTTTTTTTTTTTTTTTTGAGATGGAGTTTCACTCTTGTTGCCCAGACTGGAGTACAGTGGCGTGATCTCAGCTCACTGCAACCTCCACCTCCCGGGTTCAAGTGATTCTCCTTCCTCAGCCTCCCGAGTAGCTGGGATTACAGGCACCTGCTACCAGGTCCAGCTAATATTTTTGTATTTTTAGTAGAGACGGGGTTTCACCATGTTTGCCAGGCTGGTCTTGAACTCCTGACCTCAGGTGATCGACCCACCTTGGCCTCCCAAAGTGTTGTGATTACAGGCATGAGCCACTGCATCTGGCCAAAATGTTGCCTTTTTAAGGAGAAACAGAGAAATATGTTTTATTATTTCAAACCCATGAGTTTTAAATGAGAAGCAATGGCTAAGGTAACTCCAGCAACAAGTCAATGTGTTCAAAAGTCTGATCGAATTTTTACTTTGGAAAAATAAACATGGGGCCAATCAATGAAATAAAAACTTTGATGGAAACTGCAGCTAATTTGGTGAATTCATACAGCCTATCCCAATAGTATCTAGAAGTGCTAGTTGTAGTTGGTCTGTGCTCAATATAGTTAAGAGGTTCTTGACGTAAGTGGGCACTTGCAAACCACATGCTCTGTTGTGACATTTTGGAGGCAGCAGCACCATTCTAGTGTAAAGGCACACTCGCAAAGGAGAAAACATATTTATTGCAAGGATTAACACATTATGGGCATAGTTTTCAAAACACAGAAAATGTGTTTTTTTTTTTAATCTGCATATGAATGCTGAACTCTCATTTGCTGTAGCACCATTGAAGAGTCAGCCCTTAGGCCGGATGCAGTGGCTCACGCCTGTAATCCCAACACTTTGGGAGGCTGAGGCGGGTGGATCACGAGGTCAGGAGATCAAGACCATCTTGCCTAACATGGTGAAACCCTGTCTCTACTAAAAATACAAAAAATTAGCTGGGCATGGTGGCGCATGCCTGTAGTCCCAGCTACTTGGGAGGCTGAGGCAGAAGAATGGCGTGAACCTGGGGGGCGGAGCTTGCAGTGAGCTGAGATCCGGCCACCGCATTCCAGCCTGGGCGACAGAGCCAGACTCCGTCTCAAAAAAAAAAAAAAAGGGGGGGATTGCATATCACTTCTCAGCTTCTATAAATCTTCCATAATCACGTAGCTGGGACTACAGGCGCCCGCCTCGTTGCCTGGCTAGTTTTTTGTATTCTTTAGTAGACACGGGGTTTAGAGTAATGGGGTTTCACCGTATTAGCCAGGATGGTCTCGATCTCCTGACCTTGTGATCCGCCCGTCTCGGCCTCCCAAAGTGCTGGGATTACAGGCTTGAGCCACCGCGCCTGGCCGCAATCCCTTTTAAGTAAAACCTTAGTAATCATTTTTTATTCCTGTTCTTTTTTTTAAGACCCCAAATCATAAAATCTTGAAACCATATTGGCTTGTATTTATGCATGTTGAGATCAATTACATGTTGTCTTAAGATAGTTTTAAATTGCAAGAGTTATTTCTGAACAGAAGACTATATTAAAATTACATTCTGAAAGCTTGATGGCAGTCTGGGAGTACTTTCAGGCAACATAGTGACTCCTTACTACCTGGAAAACAGCTGGAAAGAACACAATATGCCTCTGTTCTCTGTTAAAAAAAAATGCCTCTGAGCTGCTAAAATAGATATTATAAGATATAATATCTATTATTCTGAAATCCACGCTTTCTCTACATAGGTGTCCCTTCATATCCTCACTCAACGCGTTTTAACTCTGTGTTTTTTTTTTTTTTTTCACGTTCCAACTGAGCTGGTTCCTAAGCAGGCAAGGAGACAGGCACAGCAAGAGGTGACCAGGTAACCAGAATGGAGGAAAGCTAGTGAAAACTAAGCAGAGGAATTCTGACATCTTGTCCATCTCAGATTATTTAGGGTAGGGCTACCCATTTCTAAACACATGAGGACTCCTAACTATGGCCCTGTGGGCTCAGTTTGGCCTACATGAGTATTTTGTTTGTCTTTTACAGTGTTATTTTCTATTTTATTGAGCTAACATTCAAAATTAAGTAAGTTTCCCATTGACATATGAATTTTAGGCTTTTCATGAATCATTACACTATCTGGTAATGCTAGGCTTGTTCATCTACATGGGAACGGCAGCTGAAGCTGAGTGGTGACTGCTCCCTTTAGATAAGGCAGTTGTCCTCTCTCTTCACAGTTTCCATCACCCACCCACGGTTTGCACTGCACCAAGGCCCTGGGTGATTTTACTCCTTCTTGCCTGGTCATGAAGGCAACTGAGTTTGCCATGAAGGGCTTCCCATCAGGGCACATTTTCTAATTGTCATACCATTTTGAAATTAGAAGCACCTTTATAAAAGTGACTTCCTTGGGTAGGAGACTGGACTAGAATATCCTCAGCAAGCAGTCACCTAACCACTTCTGGTTTTGCAATGACAGGGAGTTCTCTGCTCCACCAAGAAGATCTTCTTGCCTTTTTTTTTCTTTCTAGAATTAATAACTTGTATTTATGTAAAATCAGTGTCTCCTAAAGTATATTCTTAGAACCGTTTGTTCTAAGGTATGTTAACATTGATAATACATTTTTAAAAGAATCCAGCAGTCATATATATATACACACACACACATATATACACGCACATATATATACACATATATACATGCATATATACACACATATATATACACACATATATATGTGTGTATCCTATCCTCAGAACAGATAAATTACTATTTTTTTAGTGACAGACTTCCCAGATCCTTTAGGTGCTATTCTGCATTGTTGATCTCTAAGCCAAGGATAAATCTGCAGTCTTTTTTCATATATATTTGATCATAAAACTTAATTTTATGGGACTGTCATGTGGCCCAAGTATTCTACAGAATAACCTTGGAAAATGCACATAGGAATTCTTAGTTTTGTCTTAATTGTTCATAAAAGTCAGTCATAAGCAAAGTAAAGCAATTTGCCCAAGAATACAAGAATTGTGGCTTTTATGAAATTGGGTTGGAATTCCAGAATACTGTCTCCTAACAGGATTCAGTGGAGTGTTTCATAGAGTATAATGCACTGATCACTAAATTTAGGGAAATATCTACGGATAAATACACTTGGTTAAATCCAAAAATGTGGAGGAAGAAAGCATTGGTAACCTTAAAAGAAGAATACTAATGTTAAGATAGAATCAATGATCATAAAAATACACAGTAATCATAAAAAATGGGAGACCATAAAGAGATTAAGGGAGTAATTAATGGGGGTTAGCCTTATTTTCATAAAGAGCCTTTCACACTACTTCCCTTAATGTTCACATTTTACGTAAAGTATAGTATGTTATCAGCCTATCCTTTATAAAAACAAGTCATTCGATGATTATGGTCTAATTTCCAGCTCCTGTGAAAATTAAGGCCCAATTAATGGAAAATTGAATAGAACAAAACAAAATTTTACAATATCATTATTGAATTATCATTATTAAAAATAAGTAGTCTAGTTAATGATGTATTCTTTTGTATTCAAAGTTTAGTGTTAACCCCAAAAGTGATGGCAACAAAAGTCAAAATTGACAAATGGGATCTAGTTAAACTAAAGACCTTCTGCACAGCAAAAGAAACTATCATCATAGTGAACAGGCAACCTACAGAATGGAAGAAAATTTTTGCAATCTATCCATCTGACAAAGGGCTAATATCTAGAATCCACAAAGAACTTAAACAAATTTACAAGAAAACAACAAACAACTCCATCAAAAAGTGGGCAAAGGATATGAACAGACACTTCTCAAAAGAAGACATTTATGCAACCAGCAAACTTGAAAAAATGTGCATCATCACTGATCATTAGAGAAATGCAAATCGAAACCACAATGAGATACCATCTAATGCCAGTTAAAACGGCAATCATTAAAAAGTCAGGAAAAAACAGGTGCTGGAGGGGATGTGGAAAAATAGGAATGCTTTTACACTGTTAGTGGGACTGTAAACTAGTTCAACCATTGTGGAAGACAGTGTGGCAATTCCTCAAGGATCTAGAACTAGAAATACTATTTGACCCAGCAATCCCATTACTGGGTATATACCCAAAGGGTTATAAATCATTCTACTATAAAGACACATGCACACATATGTTTATTGTGGCACTATTCACAATAGTAAAAACTTGGAACCCAAATGTCCATCAGTGATAGACTGGATAAAGAAAATATGGCCCATATACACTATGGAATACTATGCAGCCATAAAAAAGGATGAGTTCATGTCCTTTGCAGGGACATGGATGAAGCTGGAAACCATTATTCTCAGCAAACTCTCACCAAGAATAGAAAACCAAACACCACATGTTCTCACTCATAAGTGGGAGTTGAACAATGAGAACACATGGACACAGGGAGAGGAATATCACACACTGGGGCCTGTTGGGGGTTGGGAGGCTAGTGGAGGGAGAGCATTAGGAGAAATGCCCAATGTAGGTGACGGGTTGATGGGTGCAGCAAACCACCATGGCATGTGTATACCTATGTAACAAAGTTGCACATTCTGCACATGTACCCCAGAACTTAAAGTATACTAAAAAAAAAAAAGTTTAATGTTAGCCTATATATATGTATACATGTATATATGTTTTGAGGCCATGTCAATAAAAATGGAATTATTAATACCATAATTCTTAATAATTATTACTGTAGTAGTAATAATTGCTGCTATTAGGTTAGGAATATAATACAACCACAGTGGAGAAAGTTTGGAAACTAAAAAGTATATATTATGAAATTCTACCTCCATATCACAGGAATGAACAACATTTGTCTTTATTTCCTGCCAATGTTTCTTTATGACCATTGTGTTTTTTAATGGTTATGAATGTATTATACTTATAATTTTATAGTGGTAAAATATCCATATCATAAATTTATCATTTTAAATATTTTTAGTATACAGTTCAACGGCATTAAGTACATTCCCATTGTGCAACCATCCTCACCATCCATCCCCAGGAAGACGGAATTTTTCATCTTCCCAAACTGAAACTGTACTCATGAAAAAACCCTCCTCATTCTCCCCTCGCTCCAGACCCTGGCAACCACTGTTTTCTTCTTTCTTCTTTTTCTGATAAGTGAGTTCTTTTAAATGGATTCTTCAGGATAGAAATGTCTCTCACATATTTCTATTGGAGATAATTCTGTGCTCAGGAGCTACACAAATGCAAATAATCATTTGTGATATTTTTGGTGACCCAACTATGCTTACATATCCATCATGGTTATAGTTTTATTCATTCACTTCTTCATTCAACAAAAACTTGTTGCATCATGTCTTGGCCTGAATATCCCTAAAAGCAGAGCCAGAGACAGGTAGTTTATTTGAGAAGTGATTCCAGGGAGCAGGAGTGAGAGGCCAGGGACAGAAGGAAGGAGGGAAAGGCAGTACAAGGATGTATTATGAAACTGGCCAGTATTGTAGGCGACCATGTTCCAACCCCCTGGACCTCCTGAGAAGCTTTCTAAAGTGGGTCTCGTAGCTGTCTGCATTGGCCAAGGATGGCCCCACAAATATTAACGCTGTGCAGTCTGGCTTATGCATGCTTGTGTGGCCAGCGGGTTCTCATAGGGTCCTACTCCTCTGGCTGGAGAAACTCAAGGACAGGAACAGAGAGGTACCTGGCCTAGACTCAGGTGAGACACTAACAGATTGCACCTACACAAAGTGGGTGTAGGTTTGCACAGAACTGGTTGCTGAGGTGGTGGCTGGAGTGGGAGGTGGGGCTGAGAGGGTGTGAAGTGGTGCCTAGGAGATGTCCCATACACAGAGGCCCTGAACCAGGCACTGGTTTGGACGCACTGTGGTAAGCAGGAGGCGGTGTGGGCCCCTCCTCATGGAACTTGCAGACACAGGTAGGTGGTGGTGACTAGGCATACAGGAGCAAGTGGCAGCTGCAGGATCATCATGCAGGAGGTTCATGATCCAGGACTGTTGTGAATGTGCCATCTGACCACTTGGGAGTAGCTGCCTGGCACTGTACTAGGCAAAGGGGGGGGAATATAGGGGAACAGGAAGATACAGACCCCGGCCTCATGGATGTGGTAGGGAAAGCAATGATAAATAAATAATTTCCCTAAAACAATTACCCATCATGTAACATTATGAAGGAGAAGTCTATTCTATTCTGAGAGGCATAACAGGGATTCTGGGAAGTTGATTGAGCCAGGAAAAGTTTCTTTTTAGAAATGGTATTTAGTCAGAGACTAAAGCATGATATGCTATTAAATAAACATTAATCTGCCGAGCACGGGGGCACAGGGGCACGGTGGCTCACGCCTGTAATCCCAGCACTTTGAGAGGCCGAAGCGGGCAGATCACAAGGTCAGGAGTTTGAGACCAGCCTGATCAATATGTGAAACCCCGTCTCTACTAAAAATACAAAAATTAGCTGGGCATGATGGCATGTGCCTGTAATTCCAGCTACTTAGGAGGCTGAGGTGGGAGAATCACTTGAACCCAGGAGGCGGAGGTTACAGTGAGCCAAGATCGCACCACTACACTCCAGCCTGGGTGACAGAGCAAGTCTCCATCTCAAATAAATAAACAAATAAATAAATAAATAAACAAACATTAATCAGCTATTATGACTGAGCTGCTAGGAACACACTATATAAATTACCATCTTTTCCCCTCAAATTGCTCACAAGTCAGTCGTGGAGACAAATGAATGATGACTACAGAATCGGAAAAAGGTAAGTAGTATTTTGTTATAATGCAAACACAGGGAATTGGCCTGGGGAAACTGGGGCAGTTTCAGTACAGGGGACAATGCTTCTGGCTGGGTCCAGAAGGAGTTGGAGGAGTTTGCCAGGTGATGATGGGGACTCCAACAGAGTATGTTTCGTCCTGGGAAGGGAATCTACAATGCATTATTGGGAGTCTACAAGTCATCAATGAGAATTTTATGTTTGACTTTTACTTTCAGGAAAATCTTTTTCAAGTTATTTTTAAGTTTCTTCATTCACCTTATCACTAGACACTGCTGTACAATTTCAGAGTCCACATTTTCAAATGCGTTTATTATCACAGGATACCAGGAAACACTTTAGCTATCTTTTGCCTTGCAGGAATTCAGGCCCAGAATGTGGAGATAGATTCTAATTTCTAGATTATAATACAAGTTGGAAATTCAGCTTTTCGTGTGAAATGTTCTAATTTTTAAATATTGGCAACTAATTTTTTTTCAACATTGTCCATGGTAACAAAACAAAAACACAGGTCACATGTTTGCAGCTCCTACTCTTTGGATTTCAGGGTCATTAACAAGATATTTTCCACCCAGTGGCCGTGTATTTTTACTGCAGTTTGAAGGGCTTCAAGGGAATTTGCTTCTTGCAGTGTTAACCTTGAAATCCCCAACATATAAAGCCCACCACAAAGGACAAGGGCCTAACGAGGAATTCAGCAGGAGACAAGAGGTGGTCTGGCCACTGGGTTGAGCTTGCACCACGGGGAAGCCGGTTCTGGAGCAGTGCAGGAATGAGGGGTAAAGCCCATCAGAACCCAGGCATGGTGCTCTGCTTCAGGATAGGTAGCTGAGCTTGTGGAAGGGGAACCGTCTCATAGCTCAAGCAAGGGCGTCCGTGAGTGGTGGTTGAACATAGGATGTGTTTGACTGTGACATCAGGTGGCTGCCACCACAGCAGTGATTGTCATGGAGACTGAAATGTTTAGTTTTCTCTGCTGGGTTG
Source organism: Trachypithecus francoisi (assembly GCF_009764315.1). Taxonomy (NCBI): domain Eukaryota; kingdom Metazoa; phylum Chordata; class Mammalia; order Primates; family Cercopithecidae; genus Trachypithecus; species Trachypithecus francoisi. The sequence continues at coordinate 53,673,179 of NW_022681455.1, forward strand.
TGAAAGTGATGCTTTTCTGAGTGAGAAAATCCTTTTGATTTGGCAAATTTGGGGGTCTGGATGAGGAGAGGGCTAAAAGGGGAGAAAATGGATTATGGCAGAGGTTGCTAGTGGCTTCTCTTAACATCTGTTTTCCTTCTTTTCCTTAGTTATTAGCACTCCCCAGTTTTCAGCTGGGCACACAGCCACCTCCAGGTGACTGTATCACTAATGGCTTTTAAAGGGCAGAAGAAAGTTCAACAGCACCAATAATTTCACCTATTTATATTTCAAATCAGCCATCAGTTTGAAACCTCTAAAAAAGTCTAAAGGCATTAACTTGGTAATCCCCAAAACTAGAGTAGCAGAGCAAGAGTCAAAACCTCGTCTGGTATGAAATTTGCAAAAATAATAGTTGACAGGTAAAATGTCACCCTTTTTTAAATTGTCTGAACAAAGAAGGCCATCATTTGTCTTATATCCAATAAAAAACATTTTGTAAAATTATGATACATAGTCTGCTCTGTAGGGAGGATACAGGTAGGCTTGTAGAATTAGAGAGACATGGATTCCAATGAGGAAAGGAGATTACTTGACAAGAGAACAGACAGAATTAGTAAGATTGGCTCTTGCCCCATCCTTCGTGGTTTAGGGCCATGGTTCTGAGAGAGTTCAAAGCTCTTGCATGAGGCAAATTGGTAAATATTCGGCCTGACACTTCTTAAATTATAAAGCAGTAAAAATAGCTAAGACTATTCCATTCTTGTGCCTTTTTGATGTTTTCCAAGCTGAATTTTAACAGAAATGATAGCAAATGTGAACAGTCAAAGTCAATCTCTATACCAATAGCACCCCTCAGCCCAGCTTCTTTCTCTGTCTATTTAGACTTCTTCTGATAGATATTTCAAGGGTGATCTCAATTGTACTCATGGAAAATAGCATTTCTGGGGAAGATTTCTACAAGGCTGAATTCTTCCTGTTGACTAATTCTCCTACATATAGTATTTCCATGTATAGCAGCAACTTCGTCCACAGTTGGTCAGATAATTTTAAAAGCCACTTAAAGGAACACTTTTGGTCCCATCTGTGGGGGTGGGAGGGCTAGGCTCTAAGAACAGAATCAAACTCATATTTTGAAGTATAGTATGCAAATCGGGTTGCCAAAACAACTGTTTTTATGACTCTTAGAAGAGATTAAAGATAGAGCCAAGAGTTGAGATGAAGGCTAAAGAGATCAGAGAACGAGAATCGAGGATTCCTAAGGTGAAAGTTTTTGGAGGATTGTGGCATTTTCCCATTCTTTTGCTGAGGGAAGAGGTGTGCTTCCCCTCTTCTTCTTTTTTTTTTTCTTCCTGTTTCCCATTACTTTATTTATTTATTTATATTTTTAAATTTTTTATTATACTTTAAGTTCTAGGGTACATGTGCACAACGTGCAGGTTTGTTACATATGTATACGTGTGCCATGATGGTGTGCTGCACCCATCAACTCGTCATTTACATTAGGTATATCTCCTAATGCTATCCCTCTCCCCTCCCCCCACCCCACACAGGCCCTAGTGTGTGATGTTCCCCTTCCTGTGTCTAAGTGTTCTCATTGTTCAGTTCCCACCTGTGAGTGAGAACATGCAGTGTTTGGTTTGCTGTTCTTGCGACAGTTTGCTGAGAATGATGGTTTCCAGCTGCATCCATGTCCATACAAAGGACATGAACTCATCCTTTTTTATGGCTTCATAGTATTCCATGGTGTATATGTGCCACATTTTCTTAATCCAGTCTGTCATTGATGGATATTTGGGTTGGTTCCAAGTCTTTGCTATTGTGAATAGTGCTGCAATAAACATATATGTGCATGTGTCTTTATAGCAGCGTGATTTATAATCCTTTGGGTATATACCCAGTAATGGGATGGCTGGGTCAAATGGTATTTCTAGTTCTAGATCCTTGAGGAATTGCCACACTGTCTTCCACAATGGTTGAACTAGTTTACAGTCCCATCAACAGTGTAAAAGTGTTCTTATATCTCCACATCCTCTCCAGCACCTGTTTTTTTCTGACTTTTTAATGATTGCCATTCTAACTGGTGTGAGATGGTATCTCATTGCAGTTTTGATTTGCATTTCTCTGATAACCAGTGATGATAAGCATTTTTTCATGTGTCTGTTGGTTGCATAAATGTCTTCTTTTGAGAAGTGACTGTTCATATCCTTTGCCCACTTTTTGATGGGGTTGTTTGTTTTTTTCTTGTAAATTTGTTTGAGTTCTTTGTAGGTTCTGGATACTAGCCCTTTGTCAGATGAGTAGATTGCAAAAATTTTTTCCCATTCTGTAGGTTGCCTGTTCACTCTGATGGTAGTTTCTTTTGCTGTGCAGAAGCTCTTTACTTTAATTAGATCCCATTTGCCAATTTTGGCTTTTGTTGCCATTGCTTTTGGTGTTTTTGACATGAAGTCCTTGCCCATGCCTATGTCCTGAATGATATTGCCTAGGTTTTCTTCTAGGGTTTTTATGGTTTTAGTTGTAACATTTAAGTCTCTAAGCCATCTTGAATTAATTTTCGTAAAAGGTGTAAAGAAGGGATCCAGGTTCAGCTTTCTACATATGGCTAGCCAGTTTTCCCAGCAGCATTTATTAAATAGGGAATCCTTTCCCCATTTCTTGTATTTTTCAGGTTTGTCAAAGATCAGATGGTTGTAGATGTGTGGTATTACTTCTGAGGGCTCTATGCTGTTCCACTGGTCTATATCTCTGTTTGGGTTATCAGTACCATGCTGTTTTGGTTACTGTAGCCTTGTAGTCTAGTTTGAAGTCAGGTAGTGTGATGCCTCCAGCTTTGTTCTTTTGGCTTAGGATTGTCTTGGCAATGCAGGCTCTTTTTTGGTTTCATATGAACTTTAAAGTAGTTTTTTTCCAATTCTGTGAAGAAAGTCATTGGTAGCTTAATGGGGATGGCATTGAATCTATAAATTACCTTGGGCAGTAGGGCCATTTTCACGATATTTATTCTTCCTATCCATGAGCATGGAATGTTCTTCTATTTGTTTGTGTCTTCTTTTATTTCATTGAGCAGTGGTTTGTAGTTCTCCTTGAAGAGGTCCTTCACATCCCTTGTAAGTTAGATTCCTAGATATTTTACTCTCTTTGAAGCAATTGTGAATGGGAGCTCACTCATGATTTGGCTCTCTGTTTGTCTGTTATTGGTGTATAAGAATGCTTGTGATTTTTGCACATTAATTTTGTATCCTGAGACTTTGCTGAAGTTGCTTATCAGCTTAAGGAGATTTTGGGCTGAGATGATGGGGTTTTCTAAATATACAATCATGTCATCTGCAAACAGGGACAATTTTACTTCCTCTTTTCCTAATTGAATACCCTTTATTTCTTTCTCCTGCCTGATTGCCCTGGCCAGAACTTCCAACACTATGTTGAATAGGAGTGGTGAGAGAGGGCATCCCTGTCTTGTGCCAGTTTTCAAAGGGAATGCTTCTAGGTTTTGTCCTTATTATTTTGAGATACCTTCCATCAATACCGAATTTATTGACAGTTTTTAGCATGAAGGGCTGTTGAATTTTGTCAAAGGCCTTTTCTGCATCTATTGAGATAATCATGTGGTTTTTGTCTTTGGTTCTGTTTATATGCTGGATTATGTTTATTTATTTGCATATGTTGAACCAGCCTTGCATCCCTGGGATGAAGCCCACTTGATCATGGTGGATAAGCTTTTTGATGTGCTGCTGGATTCAGTTTGCCAGTATTTTATGGAGGATTTTTGCATTGATGTTCATCAGGGATATTGGTCTAAAATTCTCTTTTTTTGTTGTGTCTCTGCCAGGCTTTGGTAGCAGGATGATGCTGGCCTCCTAAAATGAGTTAGGGAGGATTCGCTCTTTCTATTGACTGGAATACTTTCAGAAGGAATGGTACCAGCTCCTCCTTGTACCTCTGGTAGAATTCAGCTGTGAATCCATCTGGTCCTGGACTTTTTTTTTTTTGAGATGGAGTCTTGCTCTGTCGCCCAGGCTGGAGTGCAGTGGCCAGATCTCAGCTCACTGCAAGCTCCGCCTCCCGGGTTCACAACATTCTCCTGCCTCAGCCTCCCGAGTAGCTGGGAATACAGGCGCCTGCCACCTCGCCTGGCTATTTTTTTGTATTTTTTAGTAGAGACGGGGTTTCATCATGTTAGCTAGGATGATCTCGACCTCCTGACCTCGTGATCCGCCCGTCTCAGCCTCCCAAAGTGCTGGGATTATAGGCTTGAGCCACCAGCCCGGTCTGGTCCTGGACTTTTTTTTATTGGTAGGCTGTTAATTATTGCCTCAATTTCAGAGCCTGTTATTGGTCTATTCAGGGATTCAACTTCTTCCTGGTTTAGTCTTGTGAGAGTGTATGTGTCCAGGAATTTATCCATTTTTTTCTTGTTTTTCTAGTTTATTTGTGTAAGGGTGTTTATAGTACTCTCTGATGGTAGTTTGTATTTCTGTGGGGTCGGTGGTGATATCCCCTTTATCATTTTTTATTGCATCTATTTGATTCTTCCTTCTTTTCTTCTTTACTAGTCTTGCTAATGGTCTATCCATTTTGTTGAGCTTTTCAAAAAACCAGCTCCTGGATTCATTGATTTTTTGAAGGGTTTTTTGTGTTCTGCTCTGATCTTAGTTATTTCTTGCCTTCTGCTAGCTTTTGAATGTATTTGCTCTTGCTTCTCTCTCTAGTTCTTTTAATTGTGAGGTTAGGGTGTCAATTTTAGATCTTTCCTGCTTTCTCTTTTGGGCATTTAGTGCTATAAATTTCCCTCTACACATTGCTTTAAATGTGTTCCAGAGATTTTGGTATGTTGCGTCTTTGCTCTCATTGGTTTCATTTCGTTATGTACCCATTAGTCATTCAGGAGCAGGTTGTTCAGTTTCCATGTAGTTGAGCATTTTTGAGTGAGTTTCTTAATCCTGAGTTCTAGTTTGATTGCACTGTGGTCTGAGAGATAGTTTGTTATAATTTCTGTTCTTTTACATTTGCTGAGGAGTGCTTTACTTCCAACTATGTGGTCAATTTTGGAATAAGTGCGAGGTGATGCTGAGAAGAATGTATATTCTGTTGATTTGGGGTGGAGAGTTCTGTAACTGTCTATTAGGTTTGCTTGGTGCAGAGCTGAGTTCAATTCCTGGATATCCTTGTTAACTTTCTGTCTCGTTGATCTGTCTAATGTTGACAGTGGGGTGTTGAATTCTCCCATTATTATTGTATGGGAGTCTAAGTCTCTTTGTAAGTCTCTAAAGACTTGCTTTATGAATCTGGGTGCTCCTGTATTGGGTGCATATATATTTAGGATAGTTAGATCTTCTTGTTGAATTGATCCCTTTGCCATTATGTAATGGCCTTCTTTGTCTCTTTTGATCTTTGTTGGTTTAAAGTTTGTTTTATCAGAGACTAGGATTGCAACCTCTGCCTTTTTTTGTTTTCCATTTGCTTGGTAGATCTTCCTCCATCCCTTTATTTTGAGCCTATATGTGTCTCTGTACGTGAGATGGGTCTTCTGAATACAGCACCCTGGTGGGTCTTGACTGTTTATCCAATTTGTCAGTCTGTGTCTTTTAATTAGAGGATTTAGCCCATTTACATTTAAGGTTAATATTGTTATGTGTGAATTTGATCCTGTCATTATGATGTTAGCTGGTTATTTTGCTCGTTAGTCAATGCAATTTCTTCCTAGCATTGATGGTCTTTACAATTTGGTATGTTTTTACAGTGGCTGGTACTGGTTGTTCCTTTCCATGGTTAGTGATTCCTTCAGGAGCTCTTGTAGGGCAGGCCTGGTGGTGACAAAATCTCTCAGCATTTGCTTGTCTGTAAAGGATTTTATTTCTCCTTCACTGATGAAACTTAGTTTGGCTGGATATGAAATTCTGGGTTGAAAATTCTTTTCTTTAAGAATGTTGAATATTGGCCCCCACTCTCTTCTGGCTTGTAGAATTTCTGCCGAGAGATCTGCTGTTAGTCTGATGTGCTTCCCTTTGTGGGTAACCCGACCTTTCTCTCTGGCTGCTTTAACATTTTTTCCTTCATTTCAAGTTTGGTGAATCTGACAATTATGGGTCTTGGAGTTGCTCTTCTTGAGGAGTATCTTTGTGGTGTTCTCTATATTTCCTGAATTTGAATGTTGGACTGCCTTGCTGGGTTGGGGAAGTTCTTCTGGATAGTATCCTGCAGAGTGTTTTCCAACTTGGTTCCATTCTCCCCGTCTCTTTCAGGTACACCAATCAGACTTAGATTTGGTCTTTTCACATAGTCCTGTATTTCTTGGAGGCTTTGTTCATTTCTTTTTACTCTTTTTTTCTCTAAACTTCTCTTGTCACTTCATTTCATTCATTTGATCTTCAGTCACTGATACCCTTCCTTCCAGTTGATCGAATCAGTTACTGAAGCTTGGGCATTTGTCACGTAGTTCTCATGCCATGGTTTTCAGCTCTATCAGGTCATTTAAGGACTTCTCTACATTGGTTATTCTAGTGAGTCATTCGTCTAATCTTTTTTCAAGGTTTTTAGCTTATTTGCAATGGGTTCGAACTTCCTCCTTTAGCTGGGAGAAGTTTGATCATCTGAAGCCTTCTTCTCTCAACTCGTCAAAGTCATTCTCCGTCTAGCTTTGTTCCATTGCTGGTGAGGAGCTGCATTCCTTTGGAGGAGGAGAGGCGCTCTGAATTTTAGAATTTTCAGCTTTTCTACCCTGTTTTTCCCTGATCTTTGTGGTTCTATCCACCTTTGGTCTTTGATGATGGTGATGTACAGATGGGGTTTTGGTGTGGATGTCCTTTCTGTTTGTTAGTTTTCTTTCTAACAGTCAGGACCCTCAGCTGCAGGTCTGTTGGGGTTTTCTCAAGGTCCACTCCAGACCCTGTTTGCCTGAGTATCAGCAGCGGAGGCTGTAGAAGAGTGAATATTGCTGAACAGCAAATGTTGCTGCCTGATTGTTCCTCTGGAAGCTTTGTCTCAGAGGAGTACCTGGCTGTGTAAGGTGTCAGTCTCCCCCTACTGAGGGGTGCCTCCCAGTTAGGCTACTTGGGGGTCAGGGACCCACTTGAGGAGACAGTCTGTCCATTCTCAGATCTCAAACTCCATGCTGGGAGAACCACTACTCTCTTCAAAACTGTCAGACAGGGACATTTAAATCTGCAGAGGTTTCTGCTTCCTTTTGTTTGGCTATGCCCTGTCCCCAGAGGTGGAGTCTACAAAGGCAGGCAGGCCTCCTTGAGCTGCGGTGGGCTCCACCCAGTTTGAGCTTCCTGGCTGTTTTGTTTACCTACTCAAGCCTCAGCAATGGTGGGCACCCCTCCCCCAGCCTTGCTGCCACCTTGCAGTTAGATCTCAGACTGCTGTGCTAGAAATGAGGGAGACCCTGTGGGTGTGGGACCCTCTGAGCCAGGCACGGGATATAATCTCCTCATGTGCCACTTGCTAAGACCCTTGGAAAAGTGCAGTATTAGGGTGGGAGTGACCTGATTTTCCAGGTGCTATGTGTCATGGTTTCCCTTGGCTAGGAAAGGAAATTCCCTTCCCCTTGCACTTCCCGGGTGGGGCGATGCCTTGCCCTGCTTCAGCTCTTGCTCGATGGGCTGCACCCACTGTCCTGTACCCACTGTTTGACACACCCCAGTGAGATGAACCCAGTACCTTAGTTGGAAATGCAGAAATCACCCGTCTTCTGTGTTGCTCATGCTAGGAGCTGTAGCCTAGAGCTGTTCTTATTCGACCATCTTGGAACTGCCCTCGCTTCCCCTCTTCTTAATCCAAATGAGAAAGACTTTGGGGGAGTCACATAAGGAACTTGATCTATGTCCTCTGGAATTCAGTGGACTAGTGTCTGAACTGTGAGGATAGCTGTTCCGGTTGTACACTGCACAGCACTAGAAGGTCCCATTCGCATAGACAACAATGTTTAGAAATCTGCAAACTATATTTGGAGACTCTGGGTGTCTGATTCTCCTAGAGGTAAGCTATGGTGGTTGGAGCTGCAATTAATTAATTGCAAAGAGGAAAATAAGGGCACTAGGAGCAAGTTGGAGTTTCATCAACAATGAGACAAGGATGTGAGAGTTTTTCCGCTTGGCCATGTGGGTCCATGTAAGGAAACCAGCCTGAAGCCTGAATCCTTCTTGAGAAGGCCCTTAGGGGAAAAAACCTAGAGAGGACCCCTCCAACTGAAAGCCAGAGGGCCGGGTGTTGGCAGTGAAAGTGGCCAGGCATTGGAGTGACTATCCTCATCATGGACACTGCAGTGGGGATTTTCCATGGGGTAAAGAACCCCATGAGAGTCCACCCTGAGCACTCAAGCTCAATGAGCAGCAACGCCAGATCACAGAGTTTCCATCCATGTGCCCTTTGCATAACCCCAGCTCTGGGCCCAGTCCTGGAGGGAATGGAAAGACAGCTTGTGAGGGGAAGCATCAGAAGAGGAAAGGATGCCAGCTATGCCCTAAGCCCCCAGCCCCTGACTCCCAAGACCCCCACTTTAGGGTTGTTGGCCAAAATCAGCTGTCAGCCCAGGGAGGGTAAAAAATTTGGAATTTGGTAATTACACTAAATTGAACATTTTAACTACTAAAATAAGACTTCTGTTAAGACTAAAGGTGAGCTCAGGATATTTAATACCTTTAATTGAGAGGGAGATCTGCTTGAGACTTCATATAAGGACAGGGAAAGAATCAGTTCATGCAGTAGGTATAAAGGAGGAGGGATTGGGGAGGAGTCGGTATTGCTCTCTTTGTAGCCTGTTGAGCTCCAAACCTTCAGTAACCGGACCTGAAACATTTTATTTTAACGTGAGACACATAAATGTACACTTATCCCCAATCTTTTGCTGTAGAGCCAAGACCTTTTGTGTGAGCACAGGCAACTGATCTTTCTTAAACTCACCCATAACACAGCAACTATGAGTTCCAATTTTGGTTTCCTCACACTGGATTGAAAATGTTAAGAAACTTGCAAAACAACCCGAATATAGTTTAAAATGTATATGATTTATTTTCTCTTGTCTTCTACAGTTGTCTCACCCACACTCTTTTTTTGAAATGAAAATGGGGGTGGGTGAGACAACGGTAAAAGGCCTTTTAAAGACATTTAGTTTAGTGTTTCATAGAAACAACCACTCTTTTTGTACTCATATGTCATTGGTTTACATAATATTTAATTAAATTATGTAATTCAGCAGCAAGTACTGTTGGCATAAACAGCAGAGCACATGCCCAGCTGACCCTTGGTAAAGGCACGCTTGAACTTGTGGGAGTAGAAGCACATGGCTGTACTGGAGAGTAGCCCACTCATGGTGAGCTTTCCATGTGTCCTGATCATCCATCTGCAGATTTTACCGAGAGACAGAGCATGCAGGATTATCTAGGGAGTTGGTAAGTGGACATCAGTCTACTGAGGCACCATTATTTTAGGTCCAGTATTTGAGATATAAACACCATCATAAAAGCGACCATTGACTGAGTATCTGCCATGTGCCAGTTTTATTCATTTAAACGCACACTTTAAATGAATAAAAGCTCATGTAGTTTTCACAGATAATACTTTCCTTCATTTTACAGTTGAGGAAACTGAAATTTACAGAAATTAAATAACTTACTCTAGGTCACATAGACAATACATGAATAATCAGTGCTTCTCAAACTCTAAAGCGCAAACAAATCACCGGGGGCTATTATTTAAATGAAAATTTTGAAATAGTGGGTCTGGGGTGGGGCCTGAGATTCTGCACTCCCTTCTTTTATTTTTTTTTTTTTGAGATGGAGTTTCGTTCTTGTCGCCCAGGCTGGAGTGCAATGTGCAATCTTGGCTCACCGAAGCCTCCGCCTCCTGGGTTTAAGCGATTCTCCTGCCTCAGCCTCCCGAGTAGCTGAGATTACTGGTGCACGCCACCACACTTGGCTAATTCTGTATTTTTGGTAGAGACAGGGTTTCTCCATGTTGGTCAGGCTGATCTCGAACTCCCGACCTCAGGTGATCCACCTGCCTCGGCCTCCCAAAGTGCTGGGATTACAGGCGTGAGTGACCCCGCTCAGTCTGATTCTGCACTTCTAACAAGTGCCCAGATACTGTTGCTGCTGCTGGTCTGCAGACCATGTCTTGAAAATCCTGATATCCTAACTTAACTGCTCTGAGATGGAGCCCAGGCATCCCTGTTTTCTAAAAACTTTTCAGGAATCTTTCATAAACAGAGTGGAGATAATTGTTCCTCCAGGAAAGGCAGAAAAGTTGTGGAAGTGGATCGACTTAGTGATAATTAGTTTCAAATACTTTAATTAAAAAAAAAAAAAAGTGTTTTAAAAATACAATAGTGGCCAGGCGCGGTGGCTCATGCCTGTAACCCCAACACTTTGGGAAGCTGAGGCAGGTGGATCACCCAAGATCAGGAGTTCAAGACCAGCCTGGCCAACATGGCAAAACCCCATCTCTACTAAAAATACAAAAATTAGCTGGGCATGGTGGCACGTGCCTGTAATTCTAGCTACTCAGGAGGCTAAGGCAGGAGAATTGCTTGAACCTAGGAGGCAGAGGTTGTGGTGAGCTGAGATCGTGCCATTGCACTCCAGCCTGGGTGACAAGAATGAAACTCCATATGAAACAAAACAAAACAAAACAAGCAAACAAAAAATAGTAATGAATTTGAACCAATATACAAGTTCATAAAATAAAAGGTAAAAATCTTCCTCCTTTAACAAAAATTTTAAAAAGTAAAATATAATCAAGCTATTTACTGCACACCCTTATGCAACAATTTTCTAATTCCATGATATATCATAAATTTCTTTTGTAGTAAGTACACACTACTATAATCTGCTTCATCTTACTTCATCCTTATTGACAATGCATTGTATTCCATAGCACAATGAAACCATTATTCATCTATTCCTTCATAGGTGGGCATTAAGTTGACTCTAATTTTTTTCAGTTTTACAGATAATGCTTTGTGCATATATCCATGGGCATGTGTAGAAGTCATTCTGTAGAATCGACTTCTAGATGTGAAATTGCTGGGTTATTTAAAAAGCTATTCTCAAATAAAAGGTTCACTGAGTTACACTTGTGCCATCACACATAAAAATGCCTCCTTTCCCCCACCACCTTGAAATACTGGGTATTATCAATCTTTTCTGTATTAAGCAATACAATATGTGAAAGGTGGTTCTCAGTGATTCTTAATTTGTGTGTCATGAATGCATGAGGATGAAAATCTTTTAATATGTTCATTAGACTTAGTATTTCTTATTTTATGGCTTGTCTGTCTATATCCTTTGCCCTGTTAGTTATTTGGTTGCTTATCTATTTTATGTTGTTTGTCTCATATATGCTGCAAATATCAGCCTCCCAGCCTACTACTCACTTCTTTTTTTTTTTTTTTTTTTTTTTTTGAGACAAGGGTCTTGCTCTGTCACCCAGGCTGGAGTGCAGTGGTGCAATCACAGCACACTGCAGCCTTGACCTCGCAGGCTCAAGTGACCCTTCCATCTCAGCCTCTCAAATAGCAGCTAGGACTACAGGTGCATGCCACCATGCCCAGCTAATTTTTAATCTTTTGTAAACACAGGGTCTCACCATGTTGCACAGGCTGGTCTCAAACTCCTGGACTCAAGCCATCCTCCCACCTCAGCCCCATAAAGTGCTGGGATTACAGGTGTGAGCCACTGCTCCAGGCCTGCTGTTCACTTTTTAAATTTGTTTTACAATATTTTACAGAATTGTTTCATTTCTTTATGTCAAGTCTGTCAATTTTCTTCCATGACTTCTGTTTTACTTCTTATTTAGGAAAGACTCCCTCATCCCCAAATTATAAAATACATATCCCTGTTTTTTCCATCTATTACTTGCATAGATCTGTCACTCATTAATTCATGTGATCATTAATCCATATGCAAAAATATTATGTATATAAAGTAGAATTATGACTTGAAGTTAGAGGTTTTTATGTGTGTGTCTTTTACTCCCAAATACTATTCTCAGCACCATTCATTGAACAGACCATCATTAACCGTGGATTTGAAATGTCCCCTTTATTAAATGATAGAAGTCTCATCATTAAATTTATAAAATGATAGAAATCTCATATGTAGAAGTCTCATCGTCTCCTGTCATCCCTTTTCTTCCATGCCTGCCCCAAGTTGTTTTAATTTCTGCAGTTTTATAGAACTGCTAGGAAGACCAGTCTGTTATTATTTCTTAGTGTTTCTTCCTTTTTTAAAAACAAATTTCTTCTCTGCTTTTCTTTAGATGAATTCAAAATGCCCATATCTTGTTCTAAAGCAAAGTTGCTTTGGAATTTTTACTGAAATTTTATTCTAATGTCCACTAGTATGGGGAAAATTGACATCTTTATAGTATCGAATGTTCCATGCAGAAACAAGGTATGTCACTTCATTTACTCAGATAAATATTTTACATAATCTTCACAAATGTAGATTTGCACATAACAAGAGTTAGGTTTATGGGAGGCCGAGGCGGGCAGATCACAAGGTCAGGAGATCATGACCATCCTGGCTAACATAGTGAAACCCCATCTCCACTAAAAATAGAAAAAAAAAAAAATTAGCCGGATGTGGTGGCAGGCACCTGTAGTCCCAGCTACTCGGGAGGCTGAGGCAGGAGAATGGCATGAATCCGGGAGGTGGAGCTTGCAGCGAGCTGAGATCATACCACTGCACTCCAGCCTGGGTGACAGAGCAAGACTCCATCTCAAAAAAAAAAAAAAGAAAAAAAGAGTTAGGTTTATTCCTGGATGAATATATATATAAAGGAAGAAATATATCTTTATATATATATCTTTTTTTTTTTTTTGAGTCTCACTCTGTTGCCCAGGAGTCCAGTGGAGCCATCTCAGCTCATTGCAACCTCTACCTCCCGGGTTCAAACAATTCTCCTGCTCAGCCTCCCAAGTAGCTGGGATTACAGGCACATGGCACCACATACGGCTACTTTTTCTGTTTTTAGTAGAGACGGGGTTTTGCCATGTTGGCCAGACCGGTCTCAAACTTTCAATCTCAGGTGATCCGCCCGCTTTGGCCTCCCAAAGTGCTGGTATTACAGGCATGAGCCACTGTACCCGGCCTATATTTATCTTCAAATGTATTTACATATATACATTCATATATACATATTTATATATATTTACATATGTGCATATATGTAAATATATATCCTTTTCCAAAGCATCATTCTAATTGATTATTGCTGATATATGATAGCTACTAATTTAAATGTATTTTTCTTCCAATTAAGCAGCTTACCAGAGTCTCATAAGGTCTAATCATTTCATGAATTGTCTTTGGAGCTGTAGATCTTTTATTTGGCAAAATTCATTTATTAAAATTTATACTTTCACCTATGAAGCTAATAAGTACTCAATAAAGAAAATTAGAAATCTAGAAAAAAATTACCCCAACAACTGGTAAGGACTAGTATCATTTTGCTCGCATCAGTTTTCATTCTTTTTATATTGCATAGTTTTTTTACGTAATTGTAATCACACAGTATAACTAACTGGGTGTACTTTCTAAAAGAATACATGCCTTCAACATACAAAGATCTCTTGCTGGGAGTTTGTTTTATAAGGAGCTGGCTGCTTCTCATTAATGTGCAGAAATGCTAATGCAACTTCTGCTACTGAGAGTTACTGAGTTCACTTTGGTCCCTTCTTTTGCTGCAGGCCTGGCTTGGTGACATTTCTACCACCCAATTATAGTTCAGCATAACAAACCCTCTCTCTTCGCACCACACATAGCTGCTGACCTCACTGCATACTCAGCCGTTCCATTTCAGGCTTCAACCAGAATCGCTCTTACAGCACAGGTGATGCGGACATTGCTAGGGGTTTACAATTCCATTTAGAAGGCTGAATAGATCATGATCCACATAATTATGATATCTTAAGAAAACTGCCTAAGAACTTAGAACTAAGACGTGTTTACACAAGCATGTATACAGTTCGGGTTTGGATGGGTTGATTTGCTTTTTCTTCTAGATTGAAATTTGATATTCTCACTTGTTCATTTTGTTACCTATATGAAATACTCTTTCTTTCTGTAACTTTCTACTTACTCACCTTCACAGAGGATTTCCCTGCCTGGCTTATATAAAATAGAAACCCTAGCTCTAATTCCCCTGACCAGATCCACCTCAGGCTTATGCACAGCTGGACAAAGGTATAAACGGAGGCCCACATATCCTATGTCTAAGGCCCAGTAGGGCTTCATGCACACACACGTTAACACCTCAGTCAGCCCGTCCTAGTACCCTCGACACGCCTCTTCCAAAAGCTACCTTTCACTTCCCACTGGGCCTACAGGCACAGAGGCCTGTGGTGAGCTTCATTTTTGAAAGGATGTTACTTAATTGGGCCCTCTCTTAGTGCAAGTAATTCCACGATCCTGGGCAACTCAGAACATAATTGTCAGGCAGTGCTGTGGGCTCCATGTGGGCATGTTCCCTTGGCTCTGAGAATTCCAGCTCCGTGAGGTGAGTCATGGCTGGAGGAGGCATGTGCAGGGCCCAGGGCTCCTCCTGACTGCATCTAAGGGTCTTGCCCATTGGCACACCCTATTTCCCTCGCTTGACCAAAATAGTTTTCCATTGTAGTTATCACCATTTGTTTATTTGTTATTTGTCTCTCACTAAAGCAAGCTCCACAAGAGAAAGAACTTAATTTTGTTCACGACTTTACTCGTAGCACTTAGAAGTGCCTTTGATCAGGAAACAATACATACTTTTCAAGTAAGTGAATGAATGGATTCTGAACTATTGTGAATAACATATATAGCATTAGTAGAGGGGATAACACAGAATTTATATGTCTGAAAATTTACTCCTCTTTGTGAGATAGCAACAGACAACATAACTAAATATGTCAACAGACAGAACTGTGCATTATATTCCCTATTTCTTTACATCTGTCATTCCCTAGTTAAATCCTCTAATTTCTGTATAACATTAACTGGTGAAGTTGTGAGAATTAAACAAGATAGCATGATGGCTCTAACCTGATTTTTTTCTTTTACTTTTTTTTTTTTTTTTGAGACAGAGTCTCTCTTTGTCACCCAGACTGGAGTGCAGTGGCATGATCATGGCTCACTGCAACCTCCGCCTCCTGGATTCAAGCGATTCTCCTGCCTCAGCCTCCCAATGATTTTTTTTCTTATTATTGTCCCCGTTCATTTGCTGAAAAGTCCAAGCTTTCCCATTTGTTAGAAATGCTTCTTTAGTAAAATAAATTAAATTGAATTTGCTTAAATTGATTCTTGTTCTATTAATTTATTTTTCTACTACTGAGCCAAATACCACACTTTTTTTTGGGTGGGGGTACAGAGTCTCCCTCTGTTGCACAAGCTGGAGTGCAGTGGCGCAATGTCGGCTCACTGAAACCTCTGCCTCCTGGGTTCAAGTGATTCTCCCACCTCAGCCTCCTGAGTAGCTGGAATTACAGGTGCCCACCACCACGCCTGGCTAATTTTTTGTATTTTTTTTAGTAGAAACAGGGTTTTACCAAGTTGGCCTAGCTGGTCTTGAACTTCTGACCTCAGGTGATCCGCTCACCTAGGCCTCCCAAAGTGCTGAGATTACAGGCGTAAGCCACCTTGCCGGCCTACAACACTATTTTAATTATAATAGCTTTAGAGTATGTTATGGGGAGGCCGAGACGGGCGGATCACGAGATCAGGAGATCGAGACCATCCTGGCTAACACGGTGAAACCCCGTCTCTACTAAAAATACAAAAAAAAAAAAACTAGCCGGGCGAGGTGGCAGGCGCCTGTAGTCCCAGCTACTCAGGAGGCTGAGGCGGGAGAATGGCGTAAACCCGGGAGGCGGAGCTTGCAGTGAGCTGAGATCCGGCCACTGCACTCCAGCCTGGGCGACAGAGCGAGACTCCGTCTCAAAAAAAAAAAAAAAAAAAAAAAAAAAAGAGTATGTTATGATATCTGGAAGACAATTGACACCTCACGGTTTTTTCTCTGTCAAAGTTTCTTTGTCTAGTCTTGTGAATTTTATCTTCCATGTGAACTTTACAATCATCTTAAAAAATTCTCTAAAATAACCCGCTTATAATTCTGATTGGCATATTTATTTCAACGATTGATTTGTGACATGTTGACATTTTTGAATATTGAAGCAGCCAATGCTTTTATTTAGGTCTTCCTTTTATTTTATTTAGGTCTTCAACAAAGTTTCGTAAGTAAAATAATACAATGTGCATTTCATATTGGTGTGGTTTTGTGACTTTTAATTTTTTACTACAGAATCTTTCTTCCATTACTTTATCTAGTTGATTATTGCTGGAGTAGCAAATGTTTCTAGCCTCCTCCCAATAACGATTCTCTTTTTCCATTTCACCCTTCCTTTTCCTTTCCAAATATAAGATTACCTTTTCCAAACTCTCTTGACCATGTGACTAAATGAGCTCTTCTGGGAAGTTTGCAACGAGACTTCTAGGAAGTCTCCTTTAATGGGAAAAAATTAATGCTTCATTGTGAAGTAGGTGTTCTTATTAGTGATAGATGCGTAATTGGTTTCTTTGTTTTCTCCTATGGTTATTGTTCTAGTTACTATTCTGTCTTTTTCAGTTAATCTTAATAATTTATGTTTTTCTAGATAATTGAGAAAAATTATATAGATTTATAAACTTATTGGTATTAAGTTGACTGTAGTATATTCTTGTAATTGTCTAATTCTCCACTGTCCTTGTAGTTATAGACTTTTTTTTTAAATCCCTAATGTTGTTTCTATTTCTTTCTGTGTTGACCATGTTTGCTGACTTAGATTTGTCTGTTGTATTTTTCTTTTCAACTTTTGATTTCATCAATGGCTCTTCATTTTTTGCTTTAAATTTCCTATTTATTTGCTTTCTGCCTTTATTTTTGTTATTTTCTTCCTTCATTATTTCCTCTCCTTGATTTTATTTGTTGCTATTTTCCAGTTTCTTAGATTTTGTGCTGGATTCATTTGTATTTAGTTTTCCTTGTTTTACAATATATATACTTAAAGCTATACATTTTCTTTTAAGTATGATTTTGGTCACATGAGATAGCACATGTCAGGCACTGAACAAAGTCCGGGCACATAATAGTCACCTCTTTTTAAAAGTTTGTTTTCATGTATCGTGCAAAAAGCATTTAAAATTAAAAGAGCTACTCAAGTTAATATTATCTTATTATCTGGGCTAAACATTTTATTAGTGATATTTCTCTATATATTTACTTTTCTTACCACCAAATTAATGAAAAAATTATTTTATTTATGTTTTGGTCATTCTCAACTGCTTTTTAGAATTCCGTGGACAAGAAGGGGACACTTTAAAAAATCCTGATACTGAGGCCTCAACCAGACCAATTTTATCAGAATCTCTAGGTGTAAGACACAGTATATTTTAAAGCTCCCTAGGTGATATTAAATTCAGTGCAATTAACTGCCATTTAGATGAACTTGGGCAGCTGTCTATACCCTTTCATCCTAGTATCTTTAAATATAAAATGGGATGACCTATCCTGAAGATTTCCTTTAAAGGATAAATGGCACTTAGTAGGTCCTTGGTGAGAGTTTCCACAAAAGGTTGATAGTACTGCTTTTTATCATTTTAAAAACCTTATTACAATGTTGTTTTTTTTTTTCTTTGCCACAGCGATATCTGCAGGGCTATTAGCCAGTCTTGATGAATTATTTAGTCAAGAAGGAAGAAAGAAAGAATTTGGGTAGTTGCCATTGACCTTGGCTGGGGTTACATTTCAGCTGAGCCTGAGGAAAGAAACGTTGTGCAACCAAAATGCTTTCATGGCTGTAACACAATTAACAACAACAGCAAAGCATGATGTTCAGCATTTTTTCCCATTCATCTGTAATAAGTTTAAGAGTGCTTTTGAAGGGTCTGCTGGATTCTAAATATATATATATATATGTGTGTGTGTGTGTGTGTGTGTGTATATTTTTTTTTTAGACGGAGTCTCGCTCTGTTGCCCAGGCTGGAGTGCAAAGGTGCGATCTCGGCTCACTGCAAGCTCTGCTTCCCGGGTTCACGCCATTCTCCTGCCTCAGCTTCCCGAGTAGCTGGGACTACAGGCACCCGCCACCACGCCCGGCTAATTTTTTTGTATTTTTAGTAGAGACGGGGTTTCACCATGTTAGCCAGGATGGTCTCGGTCTCCTGACCTCGTGATCCGCCCGCCTCGGCCTCCCAAAGTGCTGGGATTACAGGTATGAGCCACTGCGCCCGGCCTCTAAATATGTTTTAAATAAATTAGTTACATTCTTCTTTTGGTCTCTCTTGTGTTATTCATAAAATCTAAATAATCAAAATTATTAGTCCATGCAGCAGATTGACTGTCACACCAAGATCATAGATCCTAAGTTCAGAATTAATATGTATTAAAAAGGGCCAAACCAAGAAATATCAGTTACTGAGAAACTTAGGTAGGCACACACAATAGTTCAACCCAAGCTTTCTCCTAACTCTCTCACGCTACTGACTAAATCCCACTCTATTATACAAGCACTGAGATTATTTTTTAGTCTACACAAAAGGATATATGGGAAAAAAATGATAATTTTTTTAAAAAAAAAGACAAAAGTGTGTCATACTTGCAAAACAGGCATTATTGGTGCATACCACAAAATCAATTTGAAAGGTTAAAATCAGAATATTTTGGTGTGAATTATTTTCAAATCTGTATTTGTACAAACATAATCTGTTTCTTCAAATATATGCAGAAATATATGCTATAAAATCTTCCATACACATACACACTCACATGATTTTTACATACTGAGTATGGCTTGCATTCCTGACTCCAACTCACAATTTATGTGATATCCAAACTGTTTTAATTCGTCCATAGAAATAATGCAATGGATGTGACAAGCCTATGATGAATGAGATGTCAACATGATGGCAGTGACACGATACAAAAAGCTCCAACATGTATATAGAATTATATGTATAAAGTTGAGAGATGATCCAATTTTCAGGAAAGATATTTTTCAGTGGGACTTGTTTCGTCTTTTCATTGACGCAAAACATTAAAATAGCGGTAGCATGAAGCCAGTGTCACCTAAAAGTTTGAACCTGAAAAGCTTACCTTCAAAGTGCACATTTAACCCCAGAATGTTCTTAACAGGGTCATAAGAGAAAATCTTAGGTGTTTCATGTGTTCAAACACAATAAAAAGCTTCAAGAAGAATTTTATCCTGGTAAAGGTGATTTCAGTTTCTTGGTCACAAGGAAAAATTCTTTGGCAGTAAATAGCACTTGCTCGTTACCATATACAAAACCATTAGGGGGTGAGTATGGAGATGCCCTTATCTATAAATTGTTTAATATCACTTTCTTTAGTATTTAAATTATTCGAACCATCTAATTGAAATATCAATAAACACTTCCTTCGTCCTAGTCACTTTTTACCCTCCTACTTCGTAAACATCCTAGAAGCCCCTTATTCTGATAGTTATATGTTTTGAGGACTACCTGCATTACAGTAAAATGAACACCTATGATGTACTTTCCAATGCTTACTCTATTTCACCCCTTGCCACCTCTTGCCAGTGGGTGGCTGTCTCTTGGGAGAGCTATCAGAAAGACAATCAGTCCTAGTAAACTTCCATGTTCCCCACCATTCAAGGGATACTTGTGTATCCTGCCATGCCAAATGGTGGATGTGTAGGGTGTTCCTCTGCTGCTCCCTCCCAGCCCTGCCTTCTCTCTCAATTCTCCTCTCCCTGACTCAGCTTGGATAGATCTATTGAAACAGAGAAAATAGAATCAAAACTCCCTTTCTGCCCAGAGTTTGGGGAGAGGAGACTACCTTCCCCTGTACTACCTGGTTGTCTTATAATGACTAGGATTGGGGTAGATGGGTTGGGGCACAAAGAACTGGTTCATTAATTGGTGTTACTGTATCAAATCTGTGGCTGGTTTCAGCTGCTAGACATAGGGTGTAGTAGTGCCTTGTTTCCTCCTCTTTGAGCCTTAGCAAAATTCTCTACAACAGGAGAAAGCATTTACCGGATACCCTATTACTCCGGTATAAAAGGTATCACTTTGTGAGTTTGGGAGGGTGAAATCCAGGGTGTGAGGAAGTGTTTGTGAGCCATTCAAGCATGAGAAGTAGATGATTTTACAATGTAGCTGCAATCACACAAGGGACTAACACTAGGAGTAAACTTGGGATGTGAGCCTGGGCCTTGCTCAAGTGGAAATGAGCTGAAATGTCTGCAAATGGCAGCTAAAATGTTCAGTTAAGATGAGGCTTTTGCCATTTGGAAGTGGGCCAACCTCAATGAATGGCTTTGCACCTGTTTGTCAGAAGAATCTTAAAATGATAATCCCAAGAGAGCAGAAATATTTACCCAGTTGAATAAGTCAGGGTTTGTGTGAGGTTTTTTTTCCTTCATGTCAGTTAAACAGGCTTTTACTTTTCTTTTTGTTTCAGTTGTAAATGGTCTCAGTTCTTAGTGTAACTCCGTAGGACCTGATGTGTAATAAGTGGTGAGCTGAGCTTTAGATTCGCATACCTATGGACACTGCATAGAGCATGCTCAGATCTGTACTCCACAAAAGCAGCAACAAGGGTAATCACTTCTAATGAGCTGACTGGACTGAGTATATCCGCTACTAATAGATATCACCGCAGACTCCAGAAGAGTTCTCAGAATCTGAGCCACTCCTCTCCAGCAAGTAAAATTTTCAGTTGAGAGCACTGAGTAGTACAGCTGGACAGAGTTTAACAAGGACAAGACATTCCCAAGACTTATCCTGGCTATTTCCGATGAATTTCTAGATTAGCACAAATTGAGAACCAAAGCTATTTGCTCACAGCTGGCACTGACCTAAGGCATCTTCATTTGTTGCAAATGGCTGCCAATACTAAAAAATAGAAGTCATTTCACCAGCAGCTTAGATTACTGATTAAGGAGGCTCCAATTGAAGCTGTTTTAAACAACCACACTAAAATTAATCAAATAGCTATGTTACTTTAAAATAGTGCCTGAAACATATAGGCAATCAATACATATGTGCTCGATGGGAGAATAAAGCTTTGATATTTATGAGACAAGCGGGGAGATATAATGAGAAGATTGGAAGAGCTATTGGATTTAATGCCTGTGACGTGAGGTTCTGCTAATACCAGCTGTCATGACAACAGCATTCATTCAGCTCCTCAATCTTGATACCCAAGAGTGATTCTGAATGACTCACTTTCTTCCCCCGACCCAACAATCTTTCAGCAAGTCCTGCCAGGTCTACCTCCAAAATATCATCAAATTTGCCTACTTTCTCCAACTCCACTGCCCCAGACTCCCTGCTGCCATTCACACGCACTCAGCAGACACATAGAAACTTCCACATCATTTCTCTGTTACCTTCCTCCAGTGAATTTCTATTGTCAGAGTCTACACAGCCCTTCATGATCCAACCTCTGCCTCCTTCGCTCGCCTCCTTTTGTACCTTCTCCTCCCTTGTCTAACGCATTGCAGACATACTGGCCTGGTTTTTTTCCCTCGAACATGCCCTGTGGCCTTTGCATTTGATATTCCCTCTGCTTTGAATATTCCTTGTATGGCTTGCTACTACTTCTCCCTCAGGTCACGGCTCAAATGTCATCTCTTCAGAGATGCCCTCCCTGGCCTCCTTAGTCCCTGCTCAATCGCTCTTCAAGGGATTAGCATGCTTTACTCCCTGCAGAGCACTTACCACAATCTGCCGTTCTTCGTGTACTGTGTCCCTCTAACACAGTGACCTTATCTGTCTTATTCATCCCTGTATCCCCAGCACTTACTTTTTTCTCAACTAATAGTCGTTGAGTGAATAAAGTAGATGTTACCTTTTCTCTGTTGTTTTCTTTTATTTGGATTGTGACCAAAAAGTGTCTGAGAGGGTACCATGTGGCACCTGGTAGGAAATCGAGATCATCTGTTCCCATCCCTTTACTTTGGAATGGGGAAGTAGATGCTGGAGTTCCACGTAACTTGCTCAATGTCACTCAACCCATCAGGGAAGAGTCCAGAATAAAGCCAGGTCTCATGATTAAATCTGGGCTCCCTCTCTACAAAGACCGTGGGCAGAGCCAGCTCTAAAACAATTGGATTTTGTGGCTAAGTAAGCAGTAACAAGGAATGTATGATAAAAGGTGGAAGGAGAGGCAGAGAAAAAAGCATTTATAAGACCTCTTAAAACAATAGGCATGGCTGAAAAGATCATGTAATAAATAAAGGAAACTATGTGTGTGGTTCTGCGTCATGTACGCCACAACAGACAATGTATGTAGAAAGGGTGTGGTGGCTGCTGTGGGACAGCAGAGATGGGAGGCACTGGACCAGCCTCGGGAGGGCACATCTTGTCTGCAACATTCACATTCACTTCCTAAATGCTTTGTTGGACACTTGCAAACATTTTTAAGGGGCTGGATTCAGCCCATAGAGCCAGTGAGAGAATCCTGACTTAAACCCTCAGATCTGGGGTTGATGCTTGGGTAACATATACCACATCTGTAATGAATTTAAACTGTGGTCCAGTGCTGAGCAGGAGAGGCTTCTAAGTCATCTTTTTTTTCTCTCAAAGTCTTGCCCAGGTTATGGCAAATAAGAGACTTAAAATGACTCAAGCAATGATAAGAAGAGAAGGCTTGTAGGCTGGGCACATGTAATCCCAGCACTTTGGGAGGCTGAGGTGGGAGGATCACTTGAGGTCAGGAGATCGAGACCAGCCTGGCCAACATAGTGAAACCCTGTTTCTACCAAAAATACAAAAATTAGCTGGGTGAGGTGGCAACTGCTTGTAATCTCAGCTACTCGAAAGACTGAGGCATGAGAATCACTTGAACCCATTAGATACAGGTTGCAGTGAGCTGAGATCATGCCACTGTACTTCGGCCTTGGTGACAGGGCAAGACTCTATCTCAAAAAAAAAAAAAAAAAAGAGAGAGAGAGAAGGCTGACTATGCGCTGTGGGCTCTCCACACACACACCTGTGCACACACGCCCCATTATTTTTCTCCATATGTGCTCCAGGCTGTGACAGATGATGTCTGGGCCTGAAGACTTTTAATTACCCTAGGAAGAAGTCATCCTTGGTCTCAGGTGGAATTCCAGAATTTATAATTATATTAGGAAGGAATTCCAGGATTAGATTGGAGAGTAAGATCAAGGGAAAAAGTCAGGGGCAAGGGTTCTCAGGCATTCATATCAAGGACAGCTATAGTGAGAGGAATCAAGAGTAGAATGTCATTAAATAGAGGAATCAAAAGGGTAGAATGTCATTAAATAGAGAACCCTGCCTTACATTAAAGGATCTTTGGAAGGTGAGTACATTATTTATGTCTCAGGGTTCCATCAATCAGTCTACTTTTAGTAAGTTTTAACTTATTCTCCTTATGTAACAAGCTCTGGGGAGTCTTCCAAGTAAAAATAAAACAAAACCAGCCAAACAAAAGACCCTTACAAGTGGCCCACTGAAGTAGAACTTGCTTTCTTTGTAGGTCAACCTGACCCCAGAGGAATTTTCTGAAAAATAGCAACACAGGATCCTTAGATATGGCTTATTTTTGATGGAAAAATGTTTGGAGTACAATAGAATGTCCTTTAACTTATTGCCCTGGTTACCAATGATCACTGCTGTTAGTTAAATTTCAATTTGATTAATAGAAGATGAAGGTCTTTAATAAACTAGGGCAGTACAGAAGAGAGAAGTTAAAGAGTAAAAGGTTGCTTTGTGGCAGGAGGAGCTGTTTGACATCCAAAGTTTCCTCTCCTGCCCTGCTCCCTTAAATAATGCATATGCTAGCTTGTTGGTCTTTATTCTTTATTTGTATCACCTATTTGACAAGGTAGATAAGATTGCAGGCTCAAAGACCAATGAGGAGGCTGTCCACTTGGAAGAGTGGCCTGTTATGGGGTTCACATTGGAGCTCAAGTGGAAGGAAGAGGTACGCATGGGAGAGCAGCCTGACTCAGAGTGTTGAGGCCAAAGTAGGGTGAGGAGAGTGTCCCTGCAGCGGCTGGCTCAGTGCAGGCCATCAGGGCACAGGTAGAGTGAGGAGGGCTCCCACTCACCAGTGGGGTCTAGCGTGGATATGACAGCGTGGGTGGCATGAAGGGAGCATATGTGGTAAGAGATGGTGGCAGCAGCAATAAGAACTTGGTTACAGGGAAGGATTGATTAGGTAAGTAAGCAGATCAGGAATAATGGGTGCCAGGTTTCTCATTGTCTGTGAAGGGGGATATAAATATGGAAAGGGAGAAAAATAGAATGAACCTTGTGGTGTTTGAATAGAGTTGGCATTATTGGTGTAAATTTATTTTGTGTGCGTGTGCAGATAACAACATAGAGTTCTGTCTACTGAGAGCCCCAGAACAGCGGCACTCCTTTAGCAAGAAGGCTCTAGATTCTACTGAAAGGAATCATGGTTCCTTGGAGAAATGGCTGATTCCAGAGCCATTCTGGAATCCAGAGCTGTATTTCAGGAAAATATAGGTGTCAATAACCACTTTTATATATTCAGTTTTTTTTTCTTTTGAGGTCTCCCATCAGAGAATGCTCTTGAACCAGAACAGCCTATGTGCTATGTGTTTTGCTGTGTACCTCCAGCTTGGCACACAGTACATTCTCAGTACAAATAATTTTTAAGTGAATAAATGAATCAATGAATGAATGACATGTTTACTTTCATGTTTTAGATGCTTACTTTTAAGATACAGAAAGCTTCACAAAACCTGTGCCTTAAGTCATTGTGAATTAATATCTCCATGCTTAATGTTTTAGCAGACATTTTATTTTCAACCAATTTATTGCTATGACCGAGACATTGAACCTGAATAAGTCTCTATTGATTATGTTCAGGGAATAGGAGAGTTACACAAGGCAAGATGTTTTCCTTTCCTTATAAAAGCATTGGGAAATTCTCCAAAATTTAATTTTACTGGTAAGTTAAAGAATAACTTAATTTAATTTTTCTGTTACTCAGTTATCAGTCTGGGTCAAGAGATTTCCATGGAATTTTTTACATGCTCACCTCTTGCATATTATTCAGGAATATTTTGCTTTTCTTTGAAAGTCAACTGTCCCTTGAATATGGAAGTGTACTCAGAGAACAGGCAAGTAGAGAACCTGAACTGAAGGAGACAAGCACAGAAACGCTCTTCTTCCTCCCTGCATTCCTTATCTGGGTAATGGCACCACCATCCCTCTGTCGCCCAAGACAGAAAACTACTGGTTGTCATAGGATCCTCTCTCTTCACAGCATGCCTCCCACTAAACATACAGCCACAATGAAGCCCGACATCTTATCATTCTTACCTCTTAAGTACCTCTTATCTCTGTCCAGGGCCAGCTTCACGGGCATCCAACCTGTCTACTTGCACAGGTCCTCTCTCTCAGCAAGGTTACATACTTGGGGTTTAATGCTCTGCACTTATCTCGAAATTCTTCATAACGTTTTCTTCACATTTCTGCTTTGTAAGTCAAGTTCAGTGGGGCAATGGAGCATGTGCCAGGGGGCTAAGAGCCTGAGTTCATGCATGATCCCACCTCCCACCATCTCCAGTGGATGGGTTTGGGGCTGTTTCCTCCTGTGCCTCCTAGTGTCCTGCCTGCCCGGCCTTAATCTTCCTACTCAGGACCAGATGGGTCAGACACAAGCTGTGGCTGCTGTCCCTGTCCCAGACTAGCAGGTCTAGGATAGCAGGTCCATGAGGGGCAGCTGAAAGTTGTCTCTTGGTGGCAGCAAGCTTCCCTCCTACCACATCCAGTACCCAGCCCATACTGGCATAGAGGTTTAAGATCCTTGGGAGTTACCTGTCTGCCAGGGTTTGAGTCTCTAGGCTAGTGGGAAGGGAAACCACCTGGTTTGACTTCTCCAGATCCCACCCCTGATGTGGGTAGCACATTGACTCAGTGGCTGGTGGGAGGGGAAGCCCAGAAGCCAACTGACAGAGCAAATGCACTCACGCTACACATTGTGGGATGAGGCCCCTGGGAAGCTGCGGGAATCTGCACTGGCCCCAAGAGTGTTGTGGTGCCCGGGAGTGCTCCCTCAGCCAGCTCTGTGCCTTGGGACCCTCTTCTCTTTCTTCCATCCTTCCTGAATCTGACCTATAGTTGTCTCTCTGGCCAGCTCCAGGCACCCACCAAGATAAGCCACAAAATACGAATTGTGTGATTTTGGTGATTCCACACACGAGTCAAATGCTCATATTTGTATTTAAAACTGGCATTTGCACAGTTTAAATTGCACATTGCATGCTGGCCATCCGAGAAGTCAATTCAGGTAAGATCACCTGAGCTGAGACATGAAGGGTGAGCTCCTAATATGGAGCCAGTGCCATGGAGTGAGCACTTAAGGCAGAGAAAGGAGCAGTGCTGGGACCCAGCATTGAGAGAGCGTGGAATGCACAGACGGTGGGAGAAATCTTCTGTGGGTGGGTACAGGAGTCACTGGAAAATAATAGGGCTGGAGCAGGGCAGAAGCTAGATCTTACAAGAACTTGCTAGGCTGGAGGGCAGGTTGCTAAAATGGTATTATGTAGTTTACACATGGCAGAGAAGACATTAGGAGATGTTGCATTTTTAAAGATTCCTTTTGCAAACTGGAGACTGTGTTGTGGTGGAAGGGTGCTAAGATGGGAGGCACAGAGATGGTAAGGAGGCTATTGAGCCTGTCCCGGAGGTAGATTTCAGTCTGAACTGTGGAAGTAGCAGTGAGGATGGAGAGGAAGAGGCAGAGACAGGACCAGCTTCATAATCTGTGGGGCCCAGAGCAAAATGAGAATGCAGGGCCCATTGTTCAAAGGGAAAAGTGCCATGAAAGTTTCAGATAAAGCTTATCCTTTCTTCCATGATCTCTCTCTTCTTGTCATGATGTTATGTTATTTTATATCCTTCTCAGTAAAGAAAAATGAAATTCTACATTATTAGCAGGAATTTTACCCCTCAGCATGAATTTTGTCCTTCCAACATCAAGCAGAATTTAAGCACACTTCCCACTGGTAACATTAAAAGCATTTGGATAATACCAGCCAGGGTGAGAGTATCAGAAACCAGTGCTCCTATAGAAAACTGAGGCACACCTTTCTGGATGACAATTTAGGAATGTGTACTATAAACTTCCAACAATACTCTTTGGCACAACAGTTCCACTGCTAGGAACTTATA
The DNA here is from genome assembly GCF_009764315.1 of Trachypithecus francoisi. Lineage (NCBI taxonomy): Eukaryota > Metazoa > Chordata > Mammalia > Primates > Cercopithecidae > Trachypithecus > Trachypithecus francoisi. Next base: position 53,700,331 of record NW_022681455.1, read on the forward strand.
GTAAAACAAAAATCAGAAGAAAGCACTAAGATAATGTCATTTAGACTTTGCATGAAAGAGAATTTCACAAAAGGGAAGTCGTTACTTTTTCCCCCATTAGTGAAGGAATTCCTTTTAATTTTTCTTCCTTAGTATGCAAATAAATTTACTTACCTGAATATATATATATATATTTTTGGCCCATGTCTAAAACAAAGTACTGTAATCTCATATGTGTGTGTGTATGTGTGTGTGTGGGGGGGTGCCCATTCCCTTTAAACTACCACAGACTGCATGGCTTATACATGACAGAAACTTAGTTCTCATGGTCCTTAAGGCTGGGAAGTTCAAGATCAAGGTGCTGGAAGACTCAGTGTCTGGTGAGCGCACTTCCTGGTTTGTTGTGTCCTCACATGGTGGAAGAGGTGAACCAGCTTCCTTGAGCCTATTTTCTAAGGGCCCTAAGCCTTCATGACCTAATTACCTCCCAAAAGGATCTACTTTCTAATACCATTGCCTTGGAGATTTGGGTTTCAAAATATGAATTTTTGGGAACACAAACATTCAGACCATAATGATTTCATTTCATCAAAAGAATCAGATAATATAATGCTCATAGAAAGGCAATGCTAAGTCATTTGGCTTCCTTGGGGAACTGTGGTTTGATGAACATACACCTTACTACAAATAAATCATTGTTAGTTTGACCAATATCTGAATTGATTCCAAATATGATAAGGACATTTTTTGGGAATGTAGAAATATTTTTAAAATATTTAAAAATTAAATGAATCCAATTAAACCAAATGTCTCAGAGGATCTTCTTATTTAAAATGTTGTTTGGCAGTCACAAATCATGGCCTGCCTGAGGCAACTGTTTTAAGTAATATGATTTTGCAAAATCGTAGCTTGGACACTGTGCTGCTTACACCTGCAAGTGATATGGGTCATATAATATGTCGCATCTGAGATGATGTTCCTGGCAGAGAGATTATAAGGCTGCAGGTCTGCAAATATGATTTTTTAAAGTGGCTTAAGTATGTTTCCGTGAATTTTGGAATGTTATCAGATACAACCATGAAATTAATATTCTGTATTGTGGAACTCAACAAGGTTCATAAAGGAGCCCTAACTCAACCTTAAGATTTAAGAACACATGTTCTGGCTGCTTCTAACATTTACGTAACTAGGAAATAAGTGATAAATTAATTTCTCTGAACCTGTTTCCCAATCTCCACTGAAGGCAGTAATACCATCTCATGAAGTTATTTGAGAGGATTAAATGAGCTTATACAGAAATAAGGAACTAAAAGCCATGCCTGGCTCACCATAAACCTCAAACAATATCAACGATCCCCATTCACAATAGAGAGGTGCTATGAGAGATGGAAATTTTCCAAATTAAAATAAGCATTTAAACCCACTGGGAGAAAAATGCAGTTATTGGGAGGGAAAAAGAGACATGTCTAAGTCTGCCCTTGAACTTCTGGCTTCAAGCAACCTAACGCTAGCCAAAAAATAGAATCAGAACTGCTGGTTTCCAGGTACTAGAGGAATAAGGTAGCTGTTGGGATCTAAGACGGGGAAGAGGTGGGGGCTAACACTGTTGTCCTTGTGGGGATGCCATGGGGGAGAGTTTGTGGGGGCAATTGAAGGGAAGCAAACTCTGACTCAACATAATGGATACATGTTACCTTGGAAGAAGTCATCTCTAGATGGTCATTATTACATAGACTTCATTGAGCTGCTATAAATATTGAGACAATCTATATAAACCATTACCAAAATGCTATTATTAGTAGTACTGTTATTTCTTATTTATCCTCCGGTACCGAAACCCCGCATTATCTATTCATTCATTCATTCATTTTTTAGAGACCTGAATCTCACTCTGTCGCCCGAGCTGGCATGCAGTAATTTATAGCTTACTGCAGCCTTGAACTCCTGGGTTCAACTGAGCCTCCCACGTCAGCCTCCCAAATAGCTGAGATTGCATGTGTAAGCCACTGTGCCTGACCCTCACTATATTTGTTGATGGTCAGCACCTGGTTTTTTCCTCCATACCTATCCTGGGACCCAATCTGTCATTTTATAGGAACAGCCTCCAACACTCTGGATCCTCTACCACCATGACCTAAAGATTGGTTGCTGAAATGGAGTGGATGCCATGAGAATTAAACTGTATTTCTATGTTGTCAAACAAGACATCAACATTTCTGCAACGATGCTGAAGCTAATATTGGTTGACAGCAACAGCTTTGGAGTCAGATGGCCTTGGGTTCAAATCCTAACTCTGGTATTTGACAGTAACATAGCTTTAGACAACTTAGTCTCTCTCTGCCTCAATTTGCTCATTTATCAAATTGGGCTCTACTATCTACTGTGCTGAACATCTTGCATGTGCTCTGCCAGATGGTGCCTTATACTTCACCCTGTTCTGTGCTCCTCAAGGCATCAAAAGGCTTCCTTGTCATCTGGCTTCCATATGGGGTCCTACCCAGAGATTAGCTTACATAATGATTCAGATTTTTTTTATTTTTTATTTTTTATTTTTATTTTTTTTTGAGGCAGGAACTCACTATGTTGCCCAGACTGGCCTCAAACCCCTGGGCTCAAGCAATCCTCCCACCTCAGTCTCCCAAGTAGCTGGGATTCGAGACATGCACAACCATGCCTGGCTTGCTTCAGACTTCTTCAAACAAAGCTCTAAAGTCACTACTGTGCACAAAGACACCCGTGGAATAATGTCTAAACATTATTTGAACAGAATCTGTAATTGAACAGAATCTGACTCTTGATCTAGCAGGAGTCTCACTTTTATCTCCTCTTGTTCCTCCTGATGTACCCTTATGCTGAGGAAACTGGATTACTCATTCACTATTTCCTGCCAATATTCATGCAATTTCTTACCTTCATGCTTCTGATTCTGCCATTCCCTACTAGGTCCTGACTATACATAATGAAATTCTACCCATTGCTCAAGGCCTAGCTCCAATGCCTCGAAAATATCCTCCCTGGCTCCCAGATTTAGGAACTGGTCTCTTGCAAGAATTCCTATACCACTGCGTGTGTATCTTTCTTTCTGCGCTTCATCACTTCCTGCTTATATTATAATTATATGTTTCATCTTCCATGCGTTTTGTAAGGTCTGTGAGGATGTCAGTGTTTTACTCATCCTGTGCCCCCCACCATACCTGCCCACAGAAGCTGCTCAGTAAACACTTCCTGCATGACCCATGTGGATTCTGTTGGTGGGTGAAGATCATCAGGTAGTTGAAAGAATGATGCAGCTGGCATTATGAATTTACGTACTGCACTTTTTCACAAGCACTTCTTGGGGGGAGGGGTTGTTCTTCAGCTTTATGACTACATGTTGCATTTCTGTACTGTACTGCTCAGGTTGGGTAGGGAGGAGAATCAGTAAATTCATCTTTAATCTCTCTTCTGGATCATTGCTACTTATAGTTCATAACAAAACATTGTCTAAAAAGGCTCACTAGGGGTAACCCTGCATGAATGTTGATATTCCAGAACAGATGGCAGGCTCTGGGGGAGGGGAAAGTGTGAAGGGAAAGCGTAAAGGGAAATTTTCACTCTCCGCCTGCCAAGCAGAATAAATAGAACACATTCTCTACACGGATGTCTTTTAATTCTGTCTTAACATTAGAATGCACCATGATGAATTAACAATTAGGATTGACTCAGACAAGCTGTATTGAACTTGCACTGTGTCCCAGCACTGCCATGTGTTTGGGGAGGCACCAAGGACTTAAGACAGGTTCTCTGGTCCTAATTTATTTCTCAGGTTTATGTAGGAAGCAAGATCTAAACACTACCATCAAAATGAGGCGACATATAGATGACTACATATCTGCTCTAAAGCCCTGCAAGAGTCTAAAGTATTTGAATAAATTTGAAGTCACATTATTGTGAGCCAGATCCTCCATGCCTGAGTTACTCTCTGGTAAGAAGAAATATGATTCATTTCATTGAGCTGGGGCTAAAAATTTGCTTACCATGGGCTTGGAAGTGGGGCCAAATGTTGGACCTCTTCTGGAGCAAGCTTTGGTGACTACCTGCTTTTCTAACTCCAGATTGGCCTTTACCCCTATCCCTCACCTTATAAACTCAAACTAGTGCTGCTGGTTGTGGCTATTTGGGGGAAGTGCCCAGAAGAGTCGTGGATCTTGTGGATAGACTTCAGAGGCACAGGAGGCCTGCCGTGGCTGCTGCTGGCAGGAGAGAGGTGCAGGTTGGGTTACCAAACACCCAGCAAGGGGAGTACATGTCCTCCTTTCCCCTGAGCTTCCTTTAAACTGGTGTTTAAAATTAGATCACATAGCCTAGGACTAGGAAATTATGAAATGACATTTCCCATTTTTTTTAATGTCACTTAATCTACTGGTAACCAATTCTTGCTGTCCTTGTTTGTTTTCCCAGCAACCTACATCATTGGATGGTTGAGAGGATGTGATAAAGTAGGTGAAAGTGCTTAGCAGAGTGAGAGCACATAGCATGCAAAAATATCAAGTATTACACATAACATGTATCACTTGTTCTGTGCCTCAGCCTATCAACTTCCTAAGAGTGGGATCCATATTTAATTCCCTTTTAGTTAAAACCTAACACAAGCATAAACAAATTCTTCACTTCTATTAAGTCTTTAATATTCTCATATAATATGTCATTAAAAAGTAAGTTTTAATATTAACTGTTGTAAATTATTCTTCTTCCTTTTTTATACCCACAAGTTTATTGTAGCTATTTCTAAGTCTGGCATCAGTTGGTTGAGAGGGGAACCTCCATCTCTCTAACAGCAGGGCTCACCAGCTTAGGGATGCATTCAGAGTGGCTCACGGACGGCCTTGGTGTCCCTCACATGTGGGGACTTTTTGTCATGCATGAACGAACATCAGCTCTTGCAGCTGCTCTAAGGGCCCTGTCCAAAGGAAAGCCATTTTAAAAATAGAATTGAAGGGAACAAATGGTTTGCCTGATAGACTATTTTGAGGTGCAGGAGACTGGAGGATTCAAAAATGAAAGTATGTTATCAAGTAGGATAGAAACATAAAATTTGGAGAAGCTTTGGGGTGTGGTGTTTACCAAAAGGCCATGGCAATTGTATGCATTTACTTTAATCTCTAAAGGTGACACCCAGCCATGAATTGGGTATATGTAAACCTGTCATAATAAGCCTTAGAAGCAAAGGTGAGAAATACCAGTAGTGTGTTCTCAACACTAGATTACACATATAGCAAAGTCCTAAGTACCTTAGAGACACAATTTCAAGTTTTCAGAATAAACCACAGGCCTTTAAAACAGTGTCAGGAGTCTTCCATTTTTCCAGCTCTTCTGGGGACATTTACCTCCCAGGGACTCTTGATGTTACCGTGGTAAAAACTGAGCATTAGCCCAGTGCATAATGCCAGCCTGGACTTGATCCATGAGCTCACAGCCTAAAGTCTTACTTAGGAGTTCATATCTTTTCTGCAGGCTTTCAATCTTCCTTCTCTCAGTAAATTGGAGATAACCTAAATGAGCAGTAAGCAAGTCAAACAGCAGAATCAAATACGTACCATTTGAGTGGACTGACATTACATGTGGAAGCCCCTAGCACCATGTCAAGAATCAGTTAATTTTGTTTAGTGTATATTCTTACATAGGATATTTAATAATTATGGATGTAATTATATTGTATATAGTTTTACCTTTTGCTTTTTCACTTATTTTACAAGTATTTTCTCCCATATTACATCCATTACATCTTTTAAAATGCTTTGTCACAAAGTCTGCCTAATTTTAAAAAGTAAATATCATAGAAGTATGTAAAGTCACTGAGTAGTGGCTTGCCTGTAATCCCAGCCACTCAAGAGGCTGAGGCAGGAGGATCCGTTGAGTCCAGGAGTTCAAGACCAGCCTGAAAAATATAGCAAGGCTGGGCGCAGTGGCTCAAGCCTGTAATCCCAGCACTTTGGGAGGCCGAGATGGGTGGATCACGAGGTCAGGAGATCGAGACCATCCTGGCTAACATGGTGAAACCCTGTCTCTACTAAAAAATACAAAAAACTAGCCAGGCGAGGTGGCGGGTGCCTGTAATCCCAGCTACTCGGGAGGCTGAGGCAGGAGAATGGCGTGAACCCAGGAGGCGGAGCTTGCAGTGAGCTGAGATCTGGCCACTGCACTCCAGCCTGGGCGACAGAGCGAGACTCCATCTCAAAAAAAAAAAAAAAAAAAAAAATATATATATATATATATATAGTGAGACCTTGGTATCTAGTGAAATAGAAAAAAATTAACAGGGCATGGCAATGCATGCCTGTAATCCCAGCTACTCCAGAAGCTAAGGCAGGAGCATCCCTTGAGCCCAGGAGTTTGAGGCTGTAGTGAGCTATGATCATGCCACTGCACTTCAGCCTGGGTGACAGAGTGAGACCCAGTCTCTTAAAATTTAAAAACTGTGTAAAATGAAACATAAAAATTTCTCTCCTTTCTATATTCAACACTTAAGAAGCATGGCTTTTGTGTATATTCTTCCAGGGCTTTTTATCTATGGGAGTGCACGTGTATGTGCATAAGCATGTTTATGTATAGAGTAGTTTTTTCTTTACATAAATAGAACCAATATAAGCATAAGATTGGACAATTTGCTTTTTTTTCACATGACAATGTGGGTTGTCATACTAGCAAATAAAAATACAGGATACCTGGTTAAACCTAAATTTCAAATAACTAATGTTTTTAGTGTAAATATGTCCCAAATATTGCATAAGACATAGTTATACTAAAAAATATTTGTTGTTTATCTGAAGTTCGAATATAACTGTGTGTCCTGTTTTGTGTGCTTCAAACAAGTTTGTATATCTGCACATCTTGACCTACCTGTGTGCTCAAAGCCACAGAACACTCCACATGCCAGAACGTTGCCAGGAGATAACTCTTGGTAGTAGAATTAAAGGCAACTTCATCTTATTTTTTCTCATTTGACTTTGTCCAAAATTTATCATTGCAAGTGCTCCATAAAGAGATTAGATCCTTTTAAATGGCAGGCACCTTTGTCTGTGGAGTAACCTGATTTTCTCAGGAAGCCTGGGAGTGGGAACTAGAACATTAGCTTACTCTCCTTTCTAGAGGGAGAAGACTCCCTGGGGCAATCAAAAAGGAAGTGGGTGAGGAGACCAGCTCTGCACCTCACAGGAGCCCAAGCTTTGGTGATTTCCTCAAAAATCTTCTAAGTCATCCTTTGGTGTCTCTGATTGATGGGTTGGCAGAGCCTTCTGGGTGGGCTGCACTGAGGCCAGACCAGGAGGTGCATGAGGCCCCAGGCTCTTCCCTTTGGGCCCTGGTCTCTGTTTCTCTTCTTTGGGGCACTCTCTGACTGTCTCTCCCACACTCTCCACCTGTCGGGTTGACTAGATGCTCCGAGGAACTCAGAGGATGGTGCGTGCAGAGTCTCTAGGGTCTCTGGGACCAGGCCCCAGTTCCAGGAGGGAGGCTTGGAAAGTGGATCATCCTTGCTGTCCAGCACAGTATTTCCTTTGTGGAATTGCAAGAGATTGAGCAGTCAATATGAGGCTGACACATTTACTTTGATTGACTCAAATTGTTTACAGAGATAGGCCCATGGCAAAAAACATTTGCTGCTCTTCCACCCATCCCAGGGGCCGCTCAAAAGAAAACAAGTGAGAGGAAGGAGAAAGGAATGAGAAAGCTGGGAAATTAAGGTGGCAAGTTGATATAGCCCCTAAGGGAAACCAAGAAATCCAGCTGAGAAGGATTTTGGAGAATGTCTAATAATAATAATACAATAAATGATAGCTGATACTTACACAATGTCCTTAATATGGCCAGGCACCTAAGAACTGTACATCACTAACCTATTCAATCCTCACAATCCTAGATAAGAACAGTGACCACCTCAGTTTTTATAAAAGAAAGAGAGAGAAAGAGGGGAGTGAGGAAAGGTGGGAGAGAAGAAGGAAGAAAAAAATGAAGGAAGGAAGGAAGGAGGAAGGGAGAGAAGAAGGGAGAGGAGAACTGAGGCCCAAGGAAAATATATAATTTGACACAAGATCACAGAGTGGCAAGGGAGTGGTAAAGCTTGGTCCATGGAGTTAACTCCAGAATCTATGGTCCATATACAAGGCTAGATGTATCTAATGTGGATTTTTAAGATGTTGACTGGGTGGTATGTAATGTGATCACTTCATATTGTCTTAGCTTTCCAGTGAATGCTAATATAACTCATGAATGATTTCTTAAAATTTTGCTTCACTTAGAAACTAGTAGAGAAGCTGCTTATTCTTTAGATCTGTAAGTGAGGGAGCAGGAATGCCTGGGTAGCAATGAACATATGACAATAAGACTTTTAGGAGTCCAGAGAAACCCATGGGAAGGTGCATATATTCATCAGGATACCAAGAGGGAAAGTTGATATCCTCAGAGGGTTTAACCAAGAAGTGTTTAATGAAGAAGATGGAGGTAGGGTGGGGCATTAAGGGAAACAGTGAGGGAAGGTGAAGCATCCAGGAAACAGCAATAGAGAGAAGCCTTTACACTCCTAGTCCTTGAGGAGTCAGGGGCAATAACTGTGTTACCCAAGTCCATAGAGAGCTTGGACTCTTGGAAGGGAGGCTGCCTGCCAAGAGCCATGACTGCAGAATGTGCTGCTGCTGGAGCCATGGCAAGGCAGTGAGGAAGTACAGGAAATAAATATCTCTTCCTACTTCCCTGTTCAGCATCCGATATCCTGCAGGTGCTTCCATTGGCCAAACTCAACCCAGAAGCCAGAAGGCAAAGGAGCTCAGCTGATGCAACCTGCAAAGTCATCCTCTGGGTGCACAGAGCATGGCAGGGAAGGATGGAGAAGGAAAATCAAATGAAAAGCAACTGGCCCCAAAATTGGGACTTCCATGAGCTCTGAAAGTGGAGGTTCCAGAAAATTTCCTCATGTTTGCAAGTGGGGAGATTTCAGTTGATACCTGAGTTATATTTCTTTTGTGATATTTCTACAATAAAAAAGTGTGTGTGTGTGTGTGTGCGTGTTTGCGTGTGTGTGTGATTTATTTGTGCATTGGAAAGACAGTAGTTTGGATTCCAGTTTAAGTGTTATTTAGGTTGGGCCTCAGGTGTTCCTAGATTTCACCAAAAGTCCAGATGTATCCTAGGGAGACAGGCAGAACACTTGAAGGGATGTACATGGTCTCTCCAGAAGCCTGTGCTTCTCCTCAGGCCTCTCCATGACTGAGAACACTTCTTGTGGCTGCCCTAGTCAGTGTGCTGACCCCAGGGAGTGACTGGGGCTGTTAAGCTTCCCAAGGCCATGGTCAGGCACTGCTTGCCTCTCTGGTGTCTGTCTCAGTGTCTCTGGACCAGGCCCACTGTCAAAGCAGCTCATCCGACCCCAATGCCAATGATACTGATGAGCATGGGATCCACAGACTTTTTCTAAGTACAGCCAAAGTGTTCTCCAGAATGCTGTGCAGCTCTTATCAGGAAGACAACTTTCTAATTCATTTTTATTTAAATTATATAATGTAGTTTATCATCTTGACATGCCATGCAAGTAACACATGATTCTCATCTGACTGGTTGTTTTAGGCGAAATCTTCACTGAAAATAGTATTCTTATATTTCATTAATTTTTTTTTTTTTTTTTTTTGAGATGGAGTCTCGCTCTGCTGCCCGGGCTGGAGTGCAGTGGCCGGATCTCAGCTCACTTTAGCTCACTGCAAGCTCCGCCTCCCGGGTTCACGCCATTCTCCTGCCTCAGCCTCCCGAGTAGCTGGGACTACAGGCGCCCGCCACCACGCCCGGCTAGTTTTTTGTATTTTTTAGTAGAGACGGGGTTTCACCGTGTTAGCCAGGATAGTCTCGATCTCCTGACCTCGTGATCCACCCGTCTCGGCCTCCCAAAGTGCTGGGATTACAGGCGCCTGGCCATATTTCATTAATCTTAAAAAAAAAAGAGAGAGATTTGGAGTTGGAGGGAATGTTTGTTTTCACAATAAATTCCTCCTACACAGGCTCTCACTTATGATCCGGAAAGTCCAACAAGATTTAATTGTTTGGACTTTAAGTAACATGATACAAAAACCACAATTTCCACCTCCTGGAGTAGCATCAATATTATACTGATCACAATAAAATGTGACTGCCATATCGTGTTTTTCTATCTACTCTGTAAACCTGAAAACTGGAATCAGGGAAATAATTAACTGTTTTTAGGAAGCAAACTATTGTTAAAGCCATAGCAACTCATTAGCAAGAATTTACTTTACCAGAAAAGGTCAGGTGTGTGTTGACTGTCCTGTCGCTGGAGGCAGAGATGATTATTTTTTCCTTGAGGACAGTGACGTGAATGAGGGTGAAGTGCTGATGTGACCTGAGTGTGGCAGGCTCAATCCAGACTCCAGTGGCCATCTTGGAGTCTCATGGCTTTGCTGAGGCCTCCTTGTACCTTCTGCTATTACTTACATTAATTAATTAATGCAAGTGAGTGTTCCATTTGATTCTGATATTAGCTTCTGCTCGATATGGAGGCAATCCATAATGCAGCCAATACCATGTCCCATGATTTCCTGCTGCAATATGATGCTCTACTGCAATCTATGAAATTGTCTTTGAAACATCTGATGGGTCATTTCAGTCTTGCCTTTTCTCAGAGAAGGGATGTTGGCGCTTTATGCTGGGGAGTTCTTACCTTCAAAACAAATTCCTTTGTTTCCCAGTGTTCCTTATCATTGTTGCTTTGGCTCTGTGGTTATTTTAAGGCCACTGTTATCTGAATGCTTTTCAGTGAACTAACCAAGCCTCATATCTCCCAGGCCCAGAGACCTCCCAGAAAACAGAGGGCTGAGTGTAGAGCAGGCTGGAGAAGCCAGAAAACAGGATGAAAGGACCAGATGTCCTCAAAATGCCATTCCGCTAAAAACACCCACATGAAGGATAAATTCCAGCAAACACATATTTCAATGCATTGTTGAACTTCCAAGGTATTAAGGGAATCCCTAAGGACAACAAATTTAAAATAAAAAAACAAGTCAGAAGCTAGCATAGAAGCCAGGGCTGTCCTGAGGGCCAATGGAAGACTGGTCTGTTGGGCTATAGTGCATGTTTCCTGCCTTTGAGTCATCTCAATGTCTATCAACAGAAAAGTGTCAGTAAAATATAGAAATCTCATTGGCTGATACACAGTTTCCCCTCCAGAAAGTGACTGCTTTGTGCTGCAAGCATTAGCAGTTGCCACTGGCACAGCAATGGAGGAACATCATACTGTTCATGAAATGCATTCAACTCCAAATTCGCACTCTGAGCTCAGTCTGATTGTTTGTTCTGTCTAAAAATCCTAACTGCATGAGTCTCCTTAATCTTTGTGCAAAATAAAACAAGAGCATCCACCTCTGGCACCACTGCATTTTACACAGAGCCTGCACCTGCTTTCCACCGGCAACCTCTGAGAATGTCCCTGTCCTCTCTCCTTGCACTGTAGATTCAGCCTTTCTTATCCACAAGTCCTTCTTATCTTCTTCCATCAAGCTACTTACATCTTTGCTTCAGGTAAAACCCTGTATTTACTGTATTATTTATTTGTTGAGCATTTAATACGTGGTTCTAATTGCTAGTATTTTTGTAAGAATTAGAATTTTACTAATTCCCAGCTTATGGAGTTGCATTGATTGAATTGCCTATCTCTTCCCCCAACTCCCCTCCCCCACCCCCCATAAGCCATTGTTTTTTTCATGTATGAGTAAAACAACAGAATATAAAGTGTTTACTTTTGGGAATATATTCATATTTCAAGTTTAGGTGAAAACATTGGCCGAGAATTAGAACAATGGGGATTAAGGACCATGGGAAGGGAAATGGGAAGGGTAAGCCTTGGGTCTACACAAAACAGAGGAGGAGCTAAACCTGAAAGCCCCTCCACTCCCTACCCCACAAACAGGTTATTTGCAGAGGCCACAATCTCAGTAAAAAGATAGACTGGGGAAAATCTGCCTTCAGTTCAAGGCACCAAAAAAGAAAACTATTAGTGGGGAAAAAATGATGTTAACAATAACAATAATTTCCTCCCTAAGAATCTAGAATCATAGGCATACTCTTTCAAGGACCTGGGATTCTACTTCACAGCACCTACTCAGGGATATGCCATATCTGGAGTGGAAGTGACCCCAGGAGAGTTGCACCCATGGTACATTTGTGTATCTTCCCTGGAGAGAAGTACCTTCCATCAAGTTTCCACAGGTTATCAGAATATGGGCTTATCATTAAAAGATTCCAAAATGCTTTAAGAAACATGATATCATGAGTGAGACTTATTAATACTAGCAGAGACCACAAAAAGCAGTTCTAGATCCCCATAGGATTTCAGATATTGAAATTCTCAGATATAGAACATAGAATGATTATCCATCCACATACACACACTTACAGAGATGTTACATATTTTTACATGTCAACTTTTAAAATAGCAATTTTCCAATTAAAAATATGAAACAAAAATACTGGATAATAACAGTATGCCAGCTGAGAGGAAGTGATCTGAGTTAAAGCATTTTAAGATCTGTGAAGTGTTTGGAAGCAAAATCATGTATATTTTATTTTATTAAGAGCTTCCCTAAATTACACAAAAAATTTAAAGGTAAACACTAAAGGAATAAAAGTATGGTGTGTAATGTACAAACAGTAGGTGAAAAAATATCCAGAAGACATCAGGGAGAAAAAAAGAAGCAAAAGCATAGCAAATAGAGGTTATACAACATGGCAGAAAGAAACACAAATTTATCAGTAATCACAGTAAATATACACAGTATTTTTTAAAATCCCAAAATGTTACTAATTGTGAAAGTACCTCCCCTAGGTGTGTGTGGCCTTGAACAGACCCTGAGGATGGTGGCAGGGTGGTTTCCCCCCATGCCCTGGCCTGTCACACCAGGCAGGCCCTAGGGGCCAGTCATCACTTAAGGAGTCTGGTCAGCCAGTGGCGGCAGGCCTCATCTTGCTGGCAGAGCACCATGGCATGTGTTTCTTTATGATAGTGCCTCTTAGGATGTTTGTTTCTGAGGCCACGTTGAATATAAAAAAGGAAACGTGCTCCTGAGGGAGACAAGGAAGCATGGAATTTTTGTCTCCAAGGAGGAAATGACCCAGAGGGGTGTGGAGCAGCTCCTAGAACATCCAAAGGATAAGAATCCTTCAAAACTTGGGAACGGATGTCACCCTCAAGCAGAGCATAGAGCGAAACTGAGCGATGGTAAATCTTTACAAAGTGGAAGAAAGCAAATGGTGGCTATCCAGAAAGTCAGGAAAAAGGAGAAAAATTCCAAAATAATTTTCGTTAAAATTTAAATATACTAAAGAAAAGGAGGAAGAAAAGAGATGCAATATTCTGAAGAAGGCACAAGTTTCTGAGCCTATAGAAAAATATTTCCAGGGCTTTTACATAGATTTTCAGAAAGCAGTGCTTTCTGGTGCTTTTTCCTTTAACCTGTACTTAAGATAATGCTTCTAATAAAATGGAAGAGGACAGCCTATGCAAATGTAAAGCAGAAATGAGAAGTACAGTTCATCTCATTTTAATGAATTCACTCTGGTTCCCAGAGACTTAAGCCATAACCATGTATATCCCCAAAACAACCTGAAATACCTGATAGAGCACTGAGCTGTCACCATCTGGTAGAATATATTTGGTCTCATTCTCTCTCCCATAAATGTAACTAACTTTTGTATTTTCAGTGCTTGACACATTTGTAAATTTCTTCTTTTTTGAGCTGAAAGCTCAAATCCAAAGCCATATTTTAAACATCGCAAACTGGCTTTGCCTGTTGCCATTTCCACCAACTAAATAGCTGTTGGAGCTCACAGCAACCCAACCCTGTGGTTGGTTTCTTGAGAAAAGGGTTCGGTAACTGTCCACCATCTGGTCAACCATTGGACTAATCAAGAGTCCTTCCACTGTAAGGCAAGAAGTTCAGCTCAAGCTGGCTTATGTCCAAAATCCAAATTTATTAATATTTGCTTCTGTAACTGGGAAGTCCCGCTGTGGAGCTGGACTCGAAGACTCTAAGCACTCAAGCAATGTGTGGTGGGACAAAACTGAGATTCCTAAAGCAAGGTTTTGCTTTGTCGACCCCTTCCCCTCACATCATTGATTGAGAGGTACCCCTTCCGCAGGGAAGACTAGATTAGTATAGGAGGAATGCAAATTGAAAAAAAAATGGTATTTACCTTTTCAATTTCTAAACATATTTCAAAATCTTCTAACAGAGATTTCAAAAGGCAGAGCTTTAGCTTTGCAAAAGCAGCGATATTGGAAAGAAGAAAAACTTTTGAGAATTGAAAGAGCTAAACCCTGAAAGAATCAGGGGATAGAGAGAGTGCCTTAAACAACATATTGGAAAGCAAATTAGGGCCTTCTAGATTTGGAGTTGCAAGGGGAATAGAAGGGGCATGATCAAGAAGGATGCTGGTGATCCTATGAAGGGAACTGGAGGGGCCTTCCCAAGAAGAAGAGTCAGCAGTGGGAGAAAGCATTGCAGGATTTTAAACTAGCCACCAAAAGCACTGATGACTTGAAAAAATGAGAAGGGTATTGAGGAAAAAATCAGAACAGAAATGTAGAGGGGTAATAAGAGCATGTAAGTTGTTCTTACCAAACTAGTAAATGGGAGCTTTGAGTTTTGGGGATGTGCCAATTACAAGGTCAGGAGAAAAAGTCCCATCCAATAGGTAACCTTGCCTTAGACAGCGGGGATGCCCAAAGGGCCATCTAGATAACATAGGGGGCCCAGGGCAAAATAAAAATATGGGCTACTTGGAAAGACGATATTAAGATTTTCAAGATGGTGACATCAGAGTATTAAACCAAGTAAAGGGCTGTTCTGAACACATTGTCTTGACCAATCCCTTATGAAAGAGTGAACTAGATGTAAGCCTGAGTCCCATCAACTCCAGCAGACTCTTTCTATGCATCCACAACCCAGCCTTCTTGTGGATTTGCAGCCAAAATTCACACTATCTGGGTCATCCAAAAATACCTCTAGCTAAGTATTTTGTATAAAGGATACCTGGATTGGGAGTGCAACAAGGAGCCAGACGGAAGCAAAGGCAATTTTCTTTCTTGGAATCAGCTTCAGTGCAAAGTCTAAATCAGTCCCTCCATACAAAGTTTCAAGAAAGAAACAATTTCCTCGTGAGAAATCATAAGTTACCCAACGAAGAAAGACACTTTGAATAAGAACTAACAGAAATAAGTATATAATTTTGAAAAAGACCCACAAAGCATTTTCTACTATTGGCATTATCAGATACACAATATTAAAAGGTAGTTTAATGTTTTAAAAAACTAAGGTCCTAGGCTGGGTGCGGTGGCTCACGCCTGTAATCCCAGCACTTCGGGAGGCCTAGGCAGGTGGATCACTTGAGCTCAGGAGCTTGAAACCAGCCTGGCTAACATAGTGAAACTCCATCTCTACTAAAAATACAAAAATTAGCCAGGCATGTTGGTGCATGCCAATAATCCCAGCTACCTGGGAGGCTGAGGCAGGAGAATCACTTGAACGGAGGAGGCACAGGTTGCAGTGAGCTGAGATCACACCTCTGTACTAGAGCCTGGTCGACAGAGTGAGACTTGGTCTCAAACAAAAACAAAAACAAACAAAAACAAAACAAAACAAAAAACCAAAAACTTAAGGTTCTAGTGTGACACTGTGCTATAGTTTTAAAACACGTTTTATAGTTTCATTACCACCAGAAGAAACTGGGTAAATGGCACATGGGAGCTCTCTGTATTATTCCTTACAACTGCATGCGAGTCTACAATTATCTCAAAATTAAAAGCTTAATTAAAAAATGAAGGAAAAACTGAAAAACCTGAATAATAAATAGGATTATAAAGAAGCCAAACATGCAAGTTTGAAAAGGAAGCACATACAACATCTAGAAATGAAAAAGAAAAAGACAAAAAATCCTGTAGACTGAAGAATTACTGAACCAGAGTGTTCTGAAGAAATTTTCCAGAATGCAGTAGAGAGAGAAAAAGAGATGGAAAATCCGATAGGGAGATTAAGATAAAGTAGGTAGACCCAACATACATCCAGTTAGCGTTCTCAACGAAGAGGAGACAGTGAAGATGGGGAAGAAAAAATACCTGAAGAGATGATGGCTGATTTTTCATAGTTGGCGAAGGACACTAATCCACACAAAATATGTCATAATGAAAAAGTAGCCAGGGTGAAAGAGGATTATCCTCAAAGGGACAAAGTTAGGCTGCTGACTTTTTGACAGCATCTTTAAAACCTTCCCACACATATTGAAAACCTTTCAATGATTTTCTGTCAGTTTCTGGATAGAGGCAAGAACAGCATAGCCTACAACTCTGTGCCTAAGCCTTTTTCGGGGCCACTGTCCCTGCAGCGTTCTGAGCTCCATGACTGTCTTTCAGTTTCTTGTATACTGCTGTCTTTCCTCATGGTTGGGGACTTCAGACAGGGTGTTCTCTTTGCCTGAAATATTTTCTACTTTTCTCCTCCTTTAATCCAGTTAGCTACCACTCGTCCTTCAGGACTCTGATAAAATGTCCTTTTCCTGGAAAGCAGAGTGAAAATTTGTTAGTTTCTGTGTTTGTTTGCTTTCCTGCCCAACATCTGACCTCCACGTCCTACTTAAGGGGACTCTTATAAATTATATCCTTTGATAAGGCTTGAAACTTAATATTCAGAATAGCTATCAGAAGATATTCAACATACTCAATGGGACCACATACAAGAGAAACGTACTTTTCTTATGTATTTCAGTGGAATGTCTCATTACTTAATAATAAGTAATAAGAAAACATAGTATTTTTCTTATGTGAAGTATTTTATCTTCAAGTCTTCTAAATTCCAATACAAATTCAGTTGAAGTACTTCCACAAACACCTTTATAAAGCTGCACGGCCACTTTTAAGAAAATAGATCAAAAAGTCTGTCTTCCTTGACAGGTGCAAAGGGTGAAAGGCACCCCATCCATAAGAGTGAGCCAGGGTCTTAGTGTTTCTCGGTGGTGAAGTACTGTAGTCAACTCTTTCTCTGAACTTCGAAGCAAGCTGACTTTGTCTTTAACTATATATGGATTTGGCTCAAGGACAAAGAGGATCCTTGTTTATGGGACTCTGGGAGCATTCAGTAATTTTTCAGATGGAGGGTGACATGCAGAATTGTTCATTTAAATGACACGCCTTATCAGAAGCCAGAAAGAAGACTTCCTCACGAAATGCTCTTCAACCTCTGCACTTTCCTAAGCTATTTATTGAAAAGGCTCTTTGTAGAAAAATACTTTGACAGTAGCTTCTAAAGGTAGTTCTTAAAGTAATAAATATTGATTTTTTTAACCCAAAGAGGTATAAAAACAAGCTAAAACATGGACCACAATCCCCCCTTCCACTTAACCCACTTATAAACTTAATCTTCACAGAACTGTACAAAACCAAAAGGATTAGCTGCAACCTCATTCCCTTCTTATCCTCAACATTCCATTACAAAAAAGGAAATATCCTTAAATAGTATCTATTTAAAAAGTACATATTTTTGTACAAAAGTAATTATGCTAACTTGCACTTTGCTGTTTTTGCTTAATATATACAAAAAGGAATTTAACCCTGGGGAGTTCCAACGTACGACTCATTGCTTTATAGTAAAACAGAATAAAAACTATAGGGCAGTTAGAATGACGCTTTTAGCCCAGCTTAAAAAACTCAGAGGCATGTAGCATTGTCAGAAAACTTTTTGGACTACCTTTGTGACCAAAAAAAAGGCCTCGGCTACTGTCACGGTTCAGGCTACAGGTTTTACAGGTAGACTTGAATTCAAGCTGTAGAATTAACAAGTTAGGTTGTCCTTGGGCAAATAACCTCCGAACCCCAAATGTCCTTATCTAAACAGTGGAGCAAACAACACTTAGATTACAGGGTTGTTGTAAGCAATTTTTTGTTTTGTTTTTGTTTGTTTGTTTGTTTTTGTTTTTTTTTAGACTGAGTCTCACTCTGTCACCCAGGCTGGAGTGCAGTGGTGCAATCTCAGCTTACTGCAACCTCCGCCTCCCAGGTTTAAGCAATGCTCCTGACTCAACCATCTAAGCAGCTGGAAATACAGGTGTGCGCCATGACACCTGGTCTTTTTTTTTGTTTTTTTTTTGTTTTTTTTTGTATTTTTAGTAGAGACAGGGTTTCACCATGTTGGTCAGGCTGGTCTCAAACTCCTGACCTCAAATGATCTACCCTCCTTAGCCTCCCGAAGTGCTGGAATTACAGGAGTGAGCCACCTCGCCTAGCCCTATTGTGAGCAATAATGAAATAATATATACAAAGCACTTAGCACTGTGGTCACATAGGAATCTTGCAGAAATTATAATTTTTTAAAAAAAGAGGTTGGTGCTCAAGCCTGTAATCCCAGCACTTTGGGAGGCCGAGACGGGCGGATCACAAGGTCAGGAGATCGAGACCATCCTGGCTAACATGGTGAAACCCCGTCTTTACTAAAAAATACAAAAAACTAGCCGGGCGAGGTGGCGGGCGCCTGTAGTCCCAGCTACTCCGGAGGCTGAGGCAGGAGAATGGCGTAAACCTGGGAGGCGGAGCTTGCAGTGAGCTGAGATCCGGCCACTGCACTCCAGCCTGGGCGACAGAGCGAGACTCCGTCTCAAAAAAAAAAAAAAAAAAAAAGAGGTTGGTAAATAGGTAGCCTCCAAGTTTTCGTACTTGCCTTAATTCCATCTTCTGGAAGAAGCATGTGGGTCTTCTGTAAAAGGGAGTCCTTTCAGGCTCTGCTTCATGGTTTAGTGTCCAAGGTAATGTCTTAGTCCACCAGACAGCACTTTCCTAGCCTGTGCTCTTCAGTCATGACTAAATCTTCTTCATTTGCACTGAAATCTTCTTTTTCATTTTTACATTTTCTACAAGAAGCAATTCCTCTTGTTTGGCAGAACATTGGCAGCACTAACTAGGATGCCTACAATGAAGGGCAAATCACAGAGAACAACTCCAATAGGGTGCCTTCTTGGGCATGGTTGTAGTTCATGTTGACCAGAATACATGAGCCAAAGCATATTTGGAACAGAGAGCACAGAAGCAAAGCAAAAAGACGGAGAGTTTCGTTTTAGTGAGTTCAATGCATCTGTGAGGAAATGTCCAAAAATTAGGTGGACTGTTGGTCATCAGCCTATGAGAAAGACTTGGAGGACTCGGGATACAAATTTAGAAGTCATCAATGCACAGGAAATTGGACCTGGGAAAAGATACCTGGAGAACTATTTTAGGCACAAAAAGATAAAGGAGAGCCTGCAGAAGAGCCTGGGAAGATGCGATCAGAGGTAGGAGGAAGGTCAAAAGTTTAGTTTTCAGAAACAAGTAGAGGAGGGTTTTAGGAATGAAGACTGGTTGACTATGTTCAATGCTACAAAGAGATCAGGTAAGTAAAGAACTGAAGGATTTGGGATTTCCATCACTCCACACAGTTTCCTCATATTGGATTGTGATAATGGTGTGTATGCTCTGACACTGATTCTATGACTTCAACTGGGTGCCCAACACTTCAATTCCCTTCTGATACTAAACACCTGGAGTTAGCACAGACCCCACATGCGAAGGACTCAGTCCCCAAATTGCCTTCACATCTGACATCAGCCACCAATCTCAGGTATCCCAAGCTACCTGTACTTCTGCCTAGCTGACTACAAATTTGGGGGCTCCCATGACCTCCCTCAGGTTCAGTAATTCACTAGAATGGCTCACAGAACTCACTGAGAATGCTACAGTTTTATAATAAGGGATACAACTTAGGAATAACCAAATGGAAAAGATGGAGAGAGCAAGATATAAGGATAGGGGAATACAGGTCTTCCATGTACCACCCTCCTAGCACATGATGTGTTCACCAGCTGGAAAGCTCTTCGAGTCTCATGATCCAAGGGTTCCATTATGCAGACATGACTGATTAAGTCACTGGTCACAAGACTGAACTCCATGTCTAGTCTCTTTCCCCTTCCCACAGGTCAGAGGGTGGAGTTAAAAGTTCTAACCCTCTAATCACGTGGCTGGCTTTTCCGGTTACCAACCCCCATCTGGAAGCTAAGGGGCCTTGTCATGAGTCACCTCTTTAGCATAAACTCAGGTACAGTCAAAAAGGGTTTGTTATGAATAACCAAATATCCTACTATCAGGAAATTCAAATTCCCAAGCTTTGTGCCAGGAACATTGGGGCAAAGACCAAAGGTATTTTTTAAATTAAACCATAATAAAATAAAATAATAATTATTATTATTTATTTTATTTTTTATTATATTATTACCAAATTATTTTTGACCTACCAATTCCACTTTGGAAATTTTTTCCTGGCACACACATGAAATTATCTATGTGCAAGGTCAGTCATTGGAGCGTTGTTCAATAGCAAAAGGGTGGGGAAAAAACATTATCTTTCAACAGGGAACTGGTTACAATCTATGATATGCCCCTAGAAAGGAATGACATGCAGCTTTAGAAAAATAGAATGAGGAGGCTTTCTACCTACTGATATGAAAGGATCTAAAAGAGACACAGTAGCAAAGTATTAATACTTCTTACATTATCGTATATTTTGTATAGTTTGTTACCTTTCGTATAAAAATGGGGAAGATGGTAATTTATGTTTGTATTCACTTGCATCAGCAGAGTAAAACCCTAAGAGGACAGGACACCACCTTGGACAAATGGTCCTTTAGTGGACATGTTTATGGGGGACTGGACAGGTGCAGAGAATTGTAGGAAAATGTTCTGCTGGATACGTAAATATTTGTGTTTTCTATTTTCTGGTTTTGGGATCACATAAATATATTATCTGATCAAAAAATAAAATTAAAAATTCAAATTAAAATATATTTAATTGAACAAAAATGGTGTAGCCAGAGAATGGTAGGCTTTGACCTTTATAAGGGTATTAGACTCATATGCGGATTTCTGAAAATAATTCTCAGATCCCGCTTAGAGATTCTGATTCAATCTGCTTGGGGCAAAGCCAGCACCTGTTTTTTCATTAAGCCCCATAGTAATGAAAATACCTGGCAAGCCGCTGCATTGCTGAGTTAGATGTTGGTGCAGTCGGCACAGGTAGAGGGAAATGAGGGGCCCGTGATGGGGTGAGAGCCGGCAACATTTGAAGGTTTTCATTAATAAAACTTCCTGATTGATATGAAGAAAAGAGATTGGAGAGGAAGTATGGAGAGAAAGGGTCACTGTTCACATTGCCTCAGTTATGATTCTTGGAAGAATCTGACAATAACTCCACACATCAAAAGAAAAAATAAAAGAGCTTTTACCATTCAATGAATGACCTCCACTTTGAGCATTAGGCTTTCTAGTTATGTAGTGTCCACTAGAGGTCACTGTGCTCATGTTTCCGTGGAGGCAGAAAACATTGGTACCTGCTGCTGCTTAGCGACTTGTTAAGCTTTTGGTTTCAAAATGAGTCTTCCTCATAAAAAACTAAATCCAAAAAGCAGTACACTCAGAAGTCTCTCAACATCAGAAAGGAGAACTCAGAAAGCAGAGAGAGAAATACTTCCAGAAATGTCAGTGAGTTGACAATAAATTAGAAGAGTCTACTTATTCCTGAGAGATTTGTTTTTCCTAAGGCAGTAATAAGTTAGGAAGGTATCTGAGACTTATTCTCAATTTTGAATCCTTTTTCTTGACTTTTGAACACGATGGGGTCAATTCTCACTGATTCACCAGATGCAGGTCTATGGGCTGTATATATTTTGGGATACACATAGTGGCTAAGGTAGCTTCACTTAGGCAAATAGGAAATTTGACTCAAGTATTTAAGGTAATACTTATTATTTAACTTTTTGGAACTTGTTTCTATGAAGACCAAATTACTGAAAGCATTAAAAAACAAAACAAGAACAGGGCATAAGGACACAGAACATCCACAATAAGAATATTTGCCTCTAATGATTTTAATTCAAGGTGACTTCTTTATGGATCTTGTCAGATGGAACTATAACTCATTTCAGGGTTCTCAGAATGGGAATGATCTTGAGTCTGCAAATGACAGTATTTAAAAGTCTTTCAATGTGTAGCTCCTGAGTTTTTCTTAGACAATAGCAAGACTGTCTTGCAGCCTAAGGGTAATTAGCTGATTGACAAATACCAGGCCTAAGTTCAAAAGTTGTATTAAGCTTTGTGTCATAATTCTGTTGGTGATAATAAAATCAAATGGATTTCCAAATACTGTGTTCATTGTTTTTTTTTTTAAATTGCAAAGGTGGCCGGGCGCAGTGGCTCAAGCCTGTAATCCCAGCACTTTGGGAGGCCGAGACGGGCGGATCACGAGGTCAGGAGATTGAGACCATCCTGGCTAACACGGTGAAACCCCGTCTCTACTAAAAAATACAAAAAATTAGCCGGCGAGGTGGCGGGCGCCTGTAGTCCCAGCTACTCGGGAGGCTGAGGAAGGAGAATGGCGTGAACCTGGGAGGCGGAGCTTGCAGTGAGCTGAGATCCGGCCATAGCACTCCAGCACTCCAGCCTGGGCGGCAGAGCGAGACTCCGTCTCAAAAAAAAAAAAAAAAAAAAAAAAAAATTAATTGCAAAGGTAACACTGTGCTTTAAACATGTATTTATTATAGATAGATAGATATATATTATATATAGGGAGATGCAGAAGCATCTAAGTATCTATCTGTCTATCTATCTATCTATCAACTATCTATCTATCTCAATAGTTTTTGGAGTATAAGTGGTTTTTGGTCACATGGATGAATTGTACAGTGGTGAAACCTGAGATGTTAGTGGACCTGTCACCTGAGTAGTGTACATTATACCCAATATATAGTTTTTTAATCCCTTACTCCCTTCCCACCCTTCCACCTTCTGTACTTCTGAGTCTACAAAGTATTATATCAGTCTGTATGCCTTTGTGCAGTCATAACTTAGCTCCCACTTATAATAGAGAATATAAAGTTTTTGGTTTTCCATTCCTGAGTTACTTCACTTAAAATAATGGCCTCCAGCTCCATCCAAGTTGCTGTAAAAAACAAATGTAGCTGTTTTTTATGGCTGAGTAGTATTCCATGGTGTATATATACCACATTTTCTTTGTCTGCTCATTGGCCGATGGGCACTTAGGTTGGTCCTATATCTTTGCAATTGTGGATAGTGCTGTGATAAACATATGTGTGCAGGTGTCTTTTTCTTTATTTTTTCTTTCTTTCTGCTTTCTTTTTTCTTTTTTTTGTTTTGAGAGAGTCTTGTTCTGTCGCCCAGGCTGAAATACAGTGGTGCGATCTCGGCTCACTGCAACCTCTGCCTCCTAGGTTCAAGCGATTCTCCTGCCTTAGTCTCCCAGGTAGCTAGGACTACAGGCACGTGCCACCACACCTGGCTAATTTTTGTATTTTTAGCAGAGATGGGGTTTCACTATGTTGGCCAGGCTGGTCTCGAACTCCTGACCACAGGTTATCAGCCCGCCTCAGCCTCCCAAAGTGTGGGGATTACAGGCTTGAGCCACTGGGTTGGGCCGCGGGTGTCTTTTTCCTTTTTTCACTTTTTAATAATGGCGGTTCTGGCTGGGGCTAGGTGGTATCTCACTGTGGTTTTAATTTACATTTCCCTGATGATTAGCGATGTTGATCATTTTTTCATATGTTTAAATTGGCCATTTGTATTATCTCCTTTCGAGAAATGTCTACTCACATCATTTGTCCACTTTTTGATGGGACTTTTTGTTTTTTTTGTGTTTTGTTTTGCTTTTATTTATTTATTTATTTTTTCTTGCTGGTTTGTTTGAGTTCCTTATAGATTCTGGATTTCAGTCCTTTGTCAGACGCATAGTTTACAAATATTTTCTCCCATTCTGTGGGTTGTTTACTTTGATGATTATTTCTTTCGCTGTGCAGAAGCTTTTTTAGTTTAATTAGGTCCCATTTATTTATTTTTTAAACATGTATTTATATTATGTCCCAGACATTTGAAGGGCTATGTGATCTAGATACCACAGAGCTGTGTGCTGGATTGTCTCCAGACAGATCAGCCCTGCCTCTCCTAAGGCGAGGGGCTGTTTACCACGATCCTCTTCTGTCTACGGTTCTGGGTAAGAGTCGCCAGGAGCAGAATTTAGAGTAAGACAGATGTGAGCAAGAGGCCATTACCCCGGAAGGTTATGGTGCTGCCGCAGTGACCTATAGACACAGAGGGGCCAGCAGGCACCAGCTTGGCCTGGCTGTTCCTCTGCTCATTGTCCAGTCTGTCTTCTCAACTTGCAATCTGGCCAACAAACAGCAACCCAAGCCCACCAACCAACACTTGGCCGAGGCCCACAGCACTGGGAGTTCCGTGGTGGCGGAAGTTTCCACAAGCCTCTCTACGAGCTCTTCCTTGGTGGTCCCATGTTGGTGGCCCATGCACACAGCTTCTCCACATCTTTCCACAAGCTGCCACCCTCCCACCCAGCTGCTGCTGCAACCCGAGGTGGTTAGTGACTCTCTCTGATCCTCCAACTCTCCATCCAGACCTCCTGTACTACTCAGCTCCTCTCACATTCTGTAAGCTCCAGTTTCAGTATTAAACCCCATATTCCCATAAGACTTGGAATGGCTCTGTTTTCCTGTATGAACTCTAACTGATACAGGCTGTTTTAAGTTTGGCTGTGGTTTAAAAAAAAAAAAAAAAAGAGCTTGGTGGAGCACTTAGGGAAGAAGAGATGTGCTAACATTTACTAAATAGTCTCCAAAGCTTTAAGATAGCATCATAATAACTGTGTTTACTGTGGATAAAAACAGGGACTTGGTCATCAGACAAATTGGTTTCATCAAGTCATAACTATGGTATAACTCCAGGCAGCTTAATTTCTCAGAACCTTATTTTCCTTCTTTATAAAGTGTGGAATTGATTATTCCTTCTTCATGGGGTTGTTCTGAGGATTAAATGAGATAAGACATTCACTGTTTAGTCAATATCTAGCACAAAGTAATAATAATTTTTAAAAAGCTACTATCATAGATCTCTTATTTAAGATCTGAGAGTTTCTGAGAATCTTGCAGAAAACATCCTAAAAGTATCACTGTTAACCTAACTACGAATGCTAGATTAAGACTTAAAAAAAATCTTTTAAAATGGACAGTTCACAGTGACAAGGGAATAAGGTAAATCTTCAAAGGCAGTCCATGCATCACTACGTACATGACACAGATGCAGAGAGGAAACGGCATCAAGGCCATGGATGGCTTAAAGAGCATCTTTCCATGCACTGGGACCTGGAACTCTGACTTCAAGAGTTACATGGGATGCAGAGCCCCAGGGGAGGCAGGGACCTTGCAAAGTGAATATTCAGTTCAGAAAGCCCCATTTAAGCTTCGATTTCAAAGGGCTGTCCCACAAAGAATGAAAGTAAGAAACTTTGCTGGTCTTGACCTTTCCTCTAAGTAAAATGGAAACAAACAACAAATGAACAAACAAAACCCACCTCTCCTAAGAATGCATCATAAGAACAAGCTCCTAGAGGCTGGGCGCGGTGGCTCACGCCTATAATCTCAGCACTTCGGGAGGCTGAGGCAGGCCAATCACCTGAGGTCAGGAATTTGAGACCAGCCTGACCAACATGGTGAAACCCTGTCTCTATAAAAAAGAAAATACAAAAATTAGCCAGGTGTGATGGTGCATGCCTGTAATCCCAGCTACTCGGGAAGCTGAGGCAGGAGAATTGCTTGAACCTGGGAGGTGGAGGTTGCAGTGATCCGAGATTGCGCTCCAGCCTGGGAGACAGAGTGAGACTCTGTCTCAAAAACAAACAAACAAAACCCAAAAAACTTCCATGCAGGTTTGGGGCTCCAACTCACACTGCTTGCATGATCTCTCCAAATCCCAAACCAAGAAGGTAAAGTAGTATCAGGCCGGTAGCATTCTTCTCCCTTATGCTCCTGGCCAAAGCAAACAGGCATTCTTTTTAGGGAAACCAAGAACAACCCAGACATCACCGCACTCCTGCAGATAATGCTCCAATAACTATGAACTCACAGAATCAAATCCTTTTTTTTTTTTTTTTTTTGTAAAAAAAGGAAACAAAGTCCAACAGGCAGGAGTTAGCTAAGAAAACCTGCAGAGGAATCACGTTTACAAAGATTTCAGATGTTAACATTAGTGTTTGCAGAATATAAATGATTTAGATGTTTGAGGAAGAAATTAGGAAATCGGAATTACAATACCAGGAAGAGACTGTTAACTGACTAGGTAGATTTCAAAAGAAACATATTGTACGCTCACCCCTCCCACCGCCCTCACACAAAACAAGTGAAAACAACATTCAATGGATGGATTGAACAACAGATTAGGGGCAGGCAGAGAGTATTGGTGTACTGAGAATTATCTGAAGAAATTACACAGACTACAGTACGAAGACACAGAATAAATGGAAAATATCACAGACAAGCTAAAAAAAAGAAAAAGAAAAAAAAAGAGGAGATTAAACATTGAAGTTCCAGAAGGACAGAAAAGGGAATGGGGAGAAGATACTAGCTAAGAATTTTCTGAAAGTGACATGACACGTGATGTGGTGTGCTGTTCCATAGATCCAGGACGCCTGAAGGGCCCCAAGCGAAAAAAAACCTCTCACCGAAGCACATCATAATCGAATTTCATTTTATCAAAGATAAGAAGAAGCTCTTAAAGGCAGCCAGAGAAAAGACATATTTACAAAGAACTGCATTTAGACCGAGGTCAACTTTATTTTATTACCATGATTGCTCTGAGGAACTGATTCCTACACGCCAGCCATTAGCCCTCGTCATTCTTTGAATGCTGCCCGGATGGGCCTGCAGTATTGCCAG
Organism: Trachypithecus francoisi; assembly: GCF_009764315.1. Classification (NCBI taxonomy): domain Eukaryota; kingdom Metazoa; phylum Chordata; class Mammalia; order Primates; family Cercopithecidae; genus Trachypithecus; species Trachypithecus francoisi. The sequence goes on from NW_022681455.1 coordinate 53,727,145, forward strand.
GTGGACCTCTGCACAAATAGTAGCAGTGACATTCATGTTTTATTTCAGGTAAGTGGGATTATGTCCATTTTGATGTCTCCCCTGGAAGTGTGACCTGAAAGGATTCAACCAACCCTCTTGTCCTCTGGGAAAAGGAGACAAAGGAAGGGAAGGGAAAGGAAGGGAAGGGAAGGAAAGGGGAAGGGGGAGGGGAGGGGAGGGGAAAGAGAGGGGGAGGGGAGGGGAAGGGGAGGGGAGGGGAAGGGAGAGGAGGGCCGTGTGGTTACCTGGGGCTGGCTGCAACCTAAGATCACTGTCCTTACAAGTTGGCCTTCCCTCCACGACTCTCTCTTCAGAAACCCCATGAGTACTCGCTCGCCTTCCTCAGATTCAGGTGTAATAAAAGCTCTGCTGCTAAAGCTCTAAGCTACTTTCTGCACCATCTCATGAGCGTCCCTTGCACCTTGCCCATGCATTGGTAAATAAACCATCCCAGAAAGACCCTAACTTGGGCATGCCATCTGCTTCCTGTTAGGAACCTGACTGAATCACTTTCCAGCTTCTTCAGGACTCTGGAAAGTCTTTGAGAGTTAGAATCCAATTTTCTTGCTTTTGATTCTCTCTGCATTTAGGGGAGAAATATATTCCACAAAGACTGATAAAAATACCCGCATCATGAAATAGAAATATAAAACATGTGCTCACCAGAAGCCTTCCTTAAACTCACTCTGTTTCCATCAAAATGAATCGATGGAGGTTGAGTACTGTCTATCATTCTTGGAGATGCTGTCTGTGTGGTCCACGTGTAGTTGGTTTCTTGGGCTAGTTCTCACGTGAACCAAATCCCTGTCCCTAAGTGTCTCTTATTGTTTGCTGCACAAAATTAGGGAAAGCATGGACGTTTTTGGAAGTGTTTCATGAGACTTAGGAAGGCCACTGTAGCCCCTGATTAGCTCATTTTATATCCCTGAAGTGGACATGTGCCTTGTCTGTACTGAGATAAATCACTGTTTCAAATAATCTCAAAATTCCCTTCTCTCCTTACCTCTGAAGCAGCCTATTTCCATGTTCACTGCAGAAAAGTCTCATTACTCAGCTGGGCGTGGTGACTCACGCCTGTAATTCCAACATTTTGGGAGGCTGAGGCGGGCGGATCACTTGAGGTCAAGAGTTCAAGACCAACCTGGCTAACATGGTGAAATCCTGTTTATACTAAAAATACAAAAATTAAACTAGCCGGGCGAGGTGACGCCGGCCTATAGTCCCAGCTACACGGGAGGCTCAGGCAGGAGAATCAAGAATCGCTTGGACCCGGGAGGTGGAGGTTGCAGTGAGCCGAGATCGTGCCACTGCACTCCAGCCTGGGAGACAGAGCGAGACTCCGGAAAAAATAAATAAATAAATAAATAAAAAGTCTCATTACTCAAAGTTATTAAAGCAATTGTTACCTTTTAGTGTCTACTCTTTTCCTGGTCATATTTCAAAGTAACCTTCCTTGCTGGATAATTTATTCTATGCTTGTTTTATGAACGGCTTCCCTGTGACTCCTCGAGCTGCTGAAATCCTGCGCTCCCTAAATGGTGCACTTGAGCTGCTGCTCTGCCCTGCGCTGTCCTCTAGCGGCACAAGTGTGTCAGAGCAGCGGATCCCCTGCCTTCCGGCAGCAAGGGGTTGCCAGTATTGAATCCTCCAGCCCTCACCATTTCTCGGCCTCCAGTTTCCTGTTTCTTGCCAGAGTTCTCCCTCGCTGCAGCCTCTTGACCAGAAGAGGATCAACTTGAATGGTCAGCGGCTTTCTTGAACTCTAGTTTGAGTCAAAGTGCCCCCGAAATACAGAAAATCTTGCTGTATACCGTACACCACTTAGGAGTAACTCTTTTGGAATGCAGCCCCTTTGAGGTTAGCCTCCCATTCAGCAACCCTGGCGAGTTGAAAAAAAGATGTGGCTGGGCCAGATTCACCACCCCCACCCCCACCTCCTCTTACATCTTTCTCCACCCTCCCATCTCACTCTCTCCCGATGGAGAGGAGCTATTTGGAAAGACAAAGTAACACGACAAAATTAAGTAATATGTCAGCATAATAATTGGAGGTGAGTGGTACCAGCAGTAAGGGTTGTCAGTCTTGTGGATGCTTTTTTTTTTTTTTTTGACGGAGTCTCGCTCTGTCACCCAGACTGGAGTGGAGTGGTGCATGATCTCGGCTCACTGCAACCTCTGCCTCCCGGGTTCAAGCAATTCTCCTGCCTCAGCCTCCCGAGTAGCTGAGACTACAGGCATGCACTACCATGCTCAGCTAATTTTTGTATTTACTTTAGTAGAGACTGGGTTTCACCATGTTGACCAGGCTGGTCTCGAACTCCTGGCCTCAGGTGATCTGCCCGCCTCGTCCTCCCAAAGTGCTGGGATTACAGGCGTGAGTCACAGTGCCCGGCCCTCGTAGATGCTCTAAGATGAGGAATTCCAAACTGCTAACCATCAGCACACGTCCTTCGTAAGAAAGCACAGCAGAGGATGCCATCCAGAGTCCAGGATGAAGCCAGGAGGGAGCCTCTAGAGCTGGTAAATCTATCTCTGTTATTCAGTGATGAGTCTGGGACTCTCAAGGAAGGGCAGAAAGGCACCCAGAGGATTCTGAAGGGAGAGACCAAAGGGAGGGGCTTTCCAATGCCTATCTGAGGGGGACCCTTTACAAATTACAAAGTGACTAATGAAAAAGGTAAAAATGAACATCTTGCAACATTGTCTACCCTCTATATACTCATTTCTACTTTCGTATTGTTTTCTTTGTGATAACATGTTTTACCTGCGAACTAGAACTATTTCAGGCATTGAATTGCAAGTTAAAAAATTACATAAGGTCAGGCGCGGTGGCTTACGCCTGTAATCTCAACACTTTGGGAGGCCAAGGCTGGTGGATCACTTGAGGTCAGGAGTTCAAGACCAGCCTGGATAACACGGTGAAACCCTGTCTCTACTAAAAAATGCAAAAGTTAGCCTTGGTGGCACAGGCCTGCAAGCCTAGCTACTCAGGAGGCTGAGGTAGGAGAATCATTTGAACCCAGGAGGTGGAGGTTGCATTAAGCCAAGATAATGCCACCACACTCCAGTCTGAGCGACAAAGCAAGATTCCATATCAAAACAAACAAACAAACAAAACTGAGGTGTAGACTGTAATCTCAAAAACAAAAAGTTACATAATATTAAAGTAGACGTTTCAATTATTTCCCTGGTGCTAAAAGAAAACGATGTTGCCCGCGTCCCTAGCTGGCATCTTAGGTTTCCCCTGTGAAATACCACCAGTGTATAACTCAGTAGGCCTCAACCCTGACTGCACTGTAAAATAACCTAGAGAGTTTTCAAACATCGAATCAGAACAGGGAGGTAGAGAGAGAGCTGGACATCTGAAAGTTCCCTGATTGATGTGAACGTGTGGCATGGATTGAGAACCACAGTAGCGTTCATCATTCCAGGTACATTTGGTGGCATGTCAGAGGAATGGGGACATTCCAACATGATTGCTGTGAGGACACCACCCTCACAGAGCAGCCATCAGCCCTCATCATTTCTAGAGGACTACCCAGTCTGGTCCATGGCATTCCCGGGTGTAACTGCTTACACAATAGAAATGATATTCAGATGGGTTCATTTCAGGTCAACGTTGTTATGCTGTTTTCTTCCTAAGTTGTCTTTACCCCAAATCTTCTGACAACTAGAAGTTTATGGTTAAAATATAACAGGTTTTAGTGCTAGCTATTGGCTTTTTTTTCTTTTATTTTGCATTTGGATATTAATTTTCTCGGTTATATATTATTATACTGAAAACTTTCTCATAAAAAAAGATTCCCCCTTTTTCTTGTCTCTCTCCTTCACCCAGTGACTTCTGATTTGGTCTTTGAGCCTCCAACACTCTCAGCCATCCCATCTGCTCACCTTACCTGAAATCCCAGTTCCCCTCCTTTGAGCTCATACTGCATTTGGGTGGGACATTACCGTCTCTTGATTAATTAACTTCTCTGTCTGCCCACCTACACCGTAAACCTATAGAGGAAAATAACAAAGAAATACTTGTGTTTATATCCCCAGTGCTCAGCATAGTCTCTGGCACACAGAAAGGGTTGGAATATTTTAGTAAATGAAAGTTATCAAAGTTATGAAACTTCAGATTTCATTGGAAGAGTGTTTTCTTCCAGTGAAATCCTGTTTCAATGCAAGTTACGTAGTGCTTGCCTGCCCACTCACTGCTCTGCTCCTAAACTGTGGAAGGGTGAAGTGCAGGGGTGGAGATGCTTTTAAGTGTGAAGGTCTGTCTATTCAGCATTCAGCCTGTTCTTCACGGTAACTTTCAATTTCCTCCTGGGAGAAAGCGTCTGAAAACAGAAGTGGTCTGCCCTGCCCTCTAGCGGTGGCCCTGTGGCAGAACACTTTTAAAGATTGTCTTTGGAACTGCTAAGTGAACGCTCTCCAGAGTGGTATTGGAATGCCTGTATCCAGTTATTATTTCAGCTTTCCGCCACTGTTTTCTATAAGGGAGTCCTTTGCGCCTTCTCCTTGCTTCTGGGGTCGTGGCCTTGCTCCCGCTGTGCGGAAAAAGAATCCAGGTCTTTCCACGCCCGTGCGGGCGCGGGGGCCCCGAAGTGCTCGTGGTTCCGCGCTGAGTCTCTGCTGGGTCAGGAACCAGAGCCATGGGTGGGACCACCAGCCCCCGCCGGGTCACCTTTGAGGCGGACGAGAATGAGAACATCACCGTGGTGAAGGGCATCTGGCTTTCGGAAAATGTGATTGATCGAATGAAGGAATCCTCTCCACCTGGTTCGAAGTCTCAGCGGTATTCTGGTGCTTATGGTGCCTCAGTTTCTAATGAAGAATTGAAAAGAAGAGTAGCTGAGGAGCTGATATTGGAGCAAGCCAAGAAAGAATCCGAAGATCAGAAACGACTAAAGCAAGCCAAAGAGCTGGACCGAGAGAGAGCTGCTGCCAATGAGCAGTTAACCAGAGCCATCCTTCGGGAGAGGATATCAAACAAGGAGGAAGGCGCTAAGGCAGAGCACTCGGCTAGGCAGCTGGAAGAGAAAGACCGAGTGCTAAAGAAGCAGGATGCATTCTACAAAGAACAGCTGGCTAGACTGGAGGAGAGGAGCTCAGAGTTCTACAAAGTCACCACTGAACCATATCAGAAAGCTGCTGACGAGGTAGAAGCAAAGTTCAAGCGGTATGAGTCTCATCCAGTCTGTGCTGATCTGCAGGCCGAAATTCTTCAGTGTTACCGTGAGAACACCCACCAGACCCTCAAATGCTCCTCTCTGGCCATCCAGTATATGCACTGTGTCAATCATACCAAACAGAGCATGCTTGAGAAGGGAGGATAAAAACTTTCAGAACGAGCAAAACACCATCAACGTTAATTCCAGAGATGGAACACTTTTTTTTTCCTAGTAAGAAAATAACCCATTTAAAGAGAAGACCACTAATGAGAAGACCACTAAAGACAGACAACAAGAATGGACTCAGCAGAATCATTTCACATTTTGAACAGCAGCAATTTGAAGGGCCAAAGCCTTGATCAGGGATCAGTCATTAAAGGATGCACTTCAGTATTAGTAAACCCTCTCATGATGATTAAAAGAGAAGGGCAGCCCTCTCCACCATTTGGTACTTTCTATTCAACTTCCACTGACCATAAAATGTTTCTCTTCTGAGCAAGCCCCATCATTTGGTGAACCTCCACCTTAACAAAGTAGGATGCGGTGGGGGGCTAAATTAATTGGAGTTGGGTGAGGAGAGAGCCAGAAAACATAGATCTGGGGACAGCAGTGCCAGGTGGAGAGAGCCAGAAAACAGATCTGGAGGTCGCAGTGCTGGGTGGAATTGTCTAGAATGTGGCATGCTGGCTTTCTCTCTTTCTTTTCTCCTTTGATTATATAAGAGCTGTTTCGTTTTAACTTATTATGGTGATTATACAGGCAAGAAGACAAAAAGGAGAGAAAATGTACCTCTTCTATTGAATAATGTTTATGATTACAAGTGAGATACGGTATTTTTGTCAATATGAAGGCAACCTTGGCTGATATAACCTCTATAGTGAATACTCACATCTTTACTTCACTCACTATCAATAATAAATATATTTTCTGTCAAAGACAAAAAAAAAAAAAAAAGAACAGAGTCCTCAGCACTAGAAATCTCGGAGGGGTTCCTGGCAGCATCCCACAGGCCACTTGAAATGTGTTTTTTTCTTTCATACTCTAGATCAAGGGTGTCCAATCCTTTGGCTTCCTTGGGCCACATTGGAAGAATTGTCTTGGGCTACAAATAAAATACACTACACTCATGCCCGTAATCCCAGCACTTTGGGAGGCCGAGATGGGCGGATCACGAGGTCAGGAGATCAAGACCATCCTGGCTAACACGGTGAAACCCCGTCTTTACTAAAAATACAAAAAATTAGCCGGGCGTGGTGGCGGGCGACTATAGTCCCAGCTACTCGGGAGGCTGAGGCAGGAGAATAGCGTGAACCCGGGAGGCAGAGCTTGCAATGAGCCAAGATCGCACCACTGTACTCCAGCCTGGGTGACAGAGCGAGACTCCATCTCAAAAAACAAAGCAAAACAAAAAACACTACACTAATGATAGCTGATGAGCTAAAAATAAACAAATAAATAAATAATTTCATAATGTTTTAAGAAAGTTGACGAATTTGTGTTGGGCTGCATTCAAAGCTGTCCTGGTCTGCACGTGGCCTGTAGGCCGGGGACTGGACAGGCTTGCTCTAGGTATTTTTCCTTATGGTACTGGAGTATTTGGGGAGATCAGGGCTGAGTAAGGCTCCAGGCATTACAGTCCCTCAGGGTTCATACTCAAATAAATTCGACAATAATGACCCAATGTGGCCCAATACAGCTGACCCACAGTACATTATGAGGTATTTAATCAACTCTCTTTGGCTTAAAGAAAATATTTTGGTTTCTGAGTTTTATCGTGGTTGATAGTGGTGGTGTAGCATTTGCTTATTTGTTTGCTGGGCTTTTTATCAATCATGACGATAGAAAGCTGTTGTTGGGGCTTAGGGGAAGAAATGACAATCTAATCTGAAATGTCACCGAAGCCAGCAACTGTAGGGAACCTACCAAATAAAATCTGTTGATAAAATAAGAGGATATTCAGATTCTGATCTGACAACCTTTATTTTTTATTTCTTCCTTTTTTTTTTTTTAAGATAGGGACTATCTATCTAAATAGTAATAATAAGTAATGCGGAAGATAAGGGAAGGTAGAGAAAAGTGTATAATATCTGCAAAAAGATTATTCCCATTGCCTGTATACACCATCGTTTCGAATGGACTGCATTTTTGCTGGCAAACTGCAAACACCTTCTCCAAACTGCCGACGCATTTTGAGTCCCAACAATGAGCATGGTTCACAAAGCAATTTGTAGTCATGGTTTCTTTTACAAAATGATGATGTTTAAGAACATCTTGTAATTAGGTCAAAGGAAAACAGTGTTTATTCTAGGAGCTGAGGATGGGCTGCAAGTCTGAGTTCTAATTAACACAGTGGTTGAGTCTCTAATGCCAAGTGTCTGTTGTTAATGAAGACATGAAAGCAGTCCCACAGGTAACATTTTGGAAAGGGCTTCTTTACAACAGCCGTTCACTTGGGCAAACAATGATAGCAATCCATGCCCTCATCCAGACTAATGAAATGCATAGTTATTTACTGGATTCTTTTTACCTCCAACCCACTTGGGAGAAAATAGAGATTTTTCCCAATAAATGTGTACAGTAAGGCCTTTGGAAAAATGCAAGTATTCATAGCCACAAGTATTAAATCATGCACTTTGAGCCTGTATGAATAGCAGCAAGGCTTAGGAGAGAACGTTCCCTTTTTTTCAATGCTAGGTCACAATGGACTTCATCAGAGCCCTGGAGAGCTACAGTCAGAATAGGCGGAAGCAGGAACTCTTGCTCCACATTATGCTTTCTTTTTGCAGCATTAAGGCTTTGGCTGAAGTGCTAATTATGAAAACTATCTCCTTGGGAACCTGTAGGTTTCCACCTTGTCCCAGGCCTGGAGAGATTAAAATGTTGTGACAGTTGTGAAGTCCCTTTCTGGCAAAGCTCCATGATCCTGTGAAAAGTGTCAAAGGAGATGAATGAAAACAGAGAACCTCACCTGACCTCCAAGTTGAAGACTGAAGTAAAAAGTTAACCCTAGTCACTCCACTGCGGCAGAAATGTTACATATTCCTGCTGCCAAAATTCCTCAGTTCACTCTTGAAAACACAATAAACACATTCTCTCTTTCTCTCTCTCTTTCTGCAGAGCATGTTTGCTTTCTGGTGTTTCTTTATATGGGAGACAGGTAAAGGAGAGAAAGGATTGTTTAAGTGGATGAAACAGGCTATATTTAAGAATTTTAGGCCATGAAGGGTGGCTCACACCTGTAATCCCAGCACTTTGGGAAGCCGAGGTGGGCAATAGCATGAGGTCAGGAGTTTGAGACCAGCCTGGCTAATATGGTGAAACCCTGTCTCTACTAAAAATACAAAAACATTAGCTGGGCGTGGTGGTGGGCACCTGTAATCCCAGCTACTTGGGAGGCTGAGGTAGGAGAATCACTTGAACCTGGGAGGCAGAGGTTGCAATGAGCTGAGATCTGGCCACTGCACTCCAGCCTGGGTGACAAGAGCAAAACTCCGTCTCAGAAAAAGAATTTTAATCCTCTTGCCAATATGCCTAGATATCACACGGTTCTGACATCAGTAAGTTTATTATTTAAAAATTTTTAAAATATACATATTTTTTAGAAATAGAGATGGGGCCTCGCTGTGTTGCCCAGGCTGGTCTTGGACTCCTGGGTGATTCTCCTGCCTTGGCTTCCTAAAGTGCTGGGATTACAGATGTGAGCCACTGTGCCTGGATGCTTAGTAAATTTAGACATGAGCCCAAACTAAACCCAACCTCAGCTCCTACCTTTCCCTGCTGTCCAGAGCTGCCCTGCCCTCATTCCTTTCTCTCTTTACTGGCATCTGTTCCTTTCTACTCTTGAAGGAAAGCTTACTTGGGGATAATTTTCCTTCTCCATCTGCTTCTCTTGGCTCTGCAACTCATAAGAAAGGATTGGAGAAAATATCACATGGATCACATAGTTTTGCATTTCAGAGACTCTAATGCAGTCATCTGGTGCTAGTCAAAGAATCTCCAAAAATCCACTTCCTTCTGAGTCTTCAATTTTGCTGTGAGATAAGGGAAGGTCAAATGTGGTTTCCACTTTTAAAATATGGGTTACTGAGGCTGAAAATCTAACAAAAGCCAGCTCCAAGCATTTACTATCTTCACCATTTTGCTTCTCTACTCTCCCTTCAATTACTTTTCCTTCCTTGCTATTTCAATGCAGAATCTTCCATGAGGAAGTTCTCAGCCCTTCCACCTTCCACCCCTTTAGCAGATCACCAGTAGGTTCCTGAGGCATACTGTATTGCAACAAGGGATATTTGAAGGTTTTAGTTCCTAGCAGTGATAAGCTGGTGAGTGAAGGCCTTCTCAGTTCCCCAGGATCATGCCCCAGTAGAGACTACCTTGAAGTGAATGTGGTCAAGTTTTCCCTGGAAAAGGCACCCATTCCAGAAGCCTGTTCTGGGACATGGCTCCATCACTAGCACAATCCGCAAAGTGATTTTTTTTTTTTTAACAATAGACTGACAATGGTTACTGGTATGAAATTTCTTTCGTTTCATTTGCTTTACATCTCCGAGCAATATCTTTTTGCTTTAATCAAGCAACTACTGTGTTCATGAAATACAACTTTTTTTTTAATATACAATTTTTTTTCAGATTGTTTCAAAGAAAGAAAAAACCTAGAAGAGCAAAAATCTGGGTCCCTGTTTTTTATCTACCACTTGACAGCTGTGTGACCTTGAGCAAGTCATAGCCATTCCTTCTTAAAATATGAGAGTGCCTGGTATATGCCAGGCACTGGGACACAATGATGAGGAGGAACAGGAAATGGACCCAAGAAATTGGCCATTACACTTGCTCTAAAGAGTTGAGAAAGAGAGGAGAAAACTTCTAAGTCTGAAGAGAGGAGAAAACCTCTAAGTCTGCTTGGAGGATGGGAAGGATCTTTCATAAAACAGGTAGAAGAACGTCGGCTCTGGTGCTGTGAAATACTTGGTCAACCGCACTAGAAGACAATGCTTTTTTTTTTTGAGACGGAGTCTCGCTCTGTCGCCCAGGCTGGAGTGCAGTGGCCGGATCTCAGCTCACTGCAAGCGCCGCCTCCCGGGTTCACGCCATTCTCCTGCCTCAGCCTCCCGAGTAGCTGGGACTACAGGCGCCCGCCACCGCACCCGGCTAGTTTTTTGTATTTTTTAGTAGAGACGGGGTTTCACTGTGTTAGCCAGGATGGTCTCGATCTCCTGACCTTGTGATCCACCCGTCTCGGCCTCCCAAAGTGTTGGGATTACAGGCTTGAGCCACCGTGCCCGGCCGAACACAATGCTTTTTATGAGCACTTTATTGGTTTGAAAATTATACAGTTCATTTCTATTAGTGGTGATACTTACAATTTGATCATGCACATATGACTTTCAAAATCTAAAGTTAACAAATGTCTCTATCTACCTACCAAATAATAGAAAGACTTTAGAACACTCTAAACCAATGATCTCCTCCATTTTAATTCCATCCTATTGTATAACCACAAAATCAATCACTATTACGATGTTGCTTCTTATAATCAAGATCTATTTAGATTTATTTACATTTTACTGATTTCCTTGCTTACAATACCTTTCTGCATCTCACTCCTTTTTTTTTCTTTCTTTTTTTTTGAGACGGAGTCTCGCTCTGTCGCCCAAGCTGGAGTGTAGTGGTGTGATCTTGGCTCACTGCAACCTCCACCTCCCGGGTTCAAGCAATTTTTCTGCCTCAGCCTCCCGAGTAGCTGGTACTACAGACACGCACCACCATGCCCTGTTAATTTTTGTATTTACTTTAGTAGAGATGGGGTTTCACCATATTGGTCAGTCTGATCTCGAACTCCTGACCTTGCAATCTGCCTGCCTTGCCCTCCCAAAGTGCTGGGATTACAGGTGTGAGCCACGACACCCGGCTTTACTCCTTCCTTCTGAGTTCAACTTTGTTTTTCCTGAATTGCATCCACTAGTAGGGTCCTTTAGGGGTGCACTTTCAATTATTATTATTTTAATGATGGTTTAGTTGGACATAGAACTTTAGTCAAAATCTATTTAGATTTATTTACATTTTACTAATTTCCTTGCCTACTATACCTTTCTGCGTCTCACTCCTGCCTTCTGAGTTCAGTCTTGTTCTTCCTTATTTGCATCTACTAGTAGGGTCCTTTAGGGGTGCACTCTAAATTATTATTATTATTTTAATGGTGGTTTAGTTGGGCATAGAACTTTAGTTTGATAACTATGCATCTCAAAGATATTAGTACACTTATAGTGTTGCTTATATCAATGTAATTATTGTTCATTTTGGTTAACTGACTTTTTGCTTATGAAGATCTTTGTCTTTGACATTTTGTGGTTTCACTACATTTTGTTTTGTTGTCGACATTAGGAATGAACTTATTTTTATTTTTCTTGATCAGGACTTCTTAAATTGTGTGAATCTGACCATTTACGTTTCAAAAAGTTTAGACAATTCTAGTCATTGCATCTTCAAATTTTGCCTCTTCCCCATTTTTTCCATGTTTTCTTTCTGGAACTGCTATTGGATATCTTTTAATTTTATCCTCTACATTTCTCCCTTTTTCTTCTCTCTCTCTTTTTTTTTTTTTGTCTCAATCTCTTTGGAATTCATGCTCAGAGATATCTTCCAGTTTGCTAATGCTTACTCCAGTTGCATATTCCAGCTAATGCTATTCCAGCTAATGTTATCTTCCAGCTTCCACTAGCTGGAATGCATATTCCAGCTAATACTATCTTCCAGTTTCCTTTGCTCTTTCTAATGCATCAATTAAGTTTTCAGCTTCAATGAATGTACTTTTCATTTCTAAGCACTGTGTTTGTTTATTCCATCAACTTTGCAGTTGCATTTTTCTCCTTTTTTTTTTTTTTATTGTTTTACGTCTTTAATCATTCTAAAGATACCTGTTTTATTGCCTATGTCTGACTCACCGGAAATTCCTAGGTATCCAGTCATGTTGTTTGTGGTATCTGTTGCCTCTTGCTCCTGGTAGCCTGAGTGTTTCATAAATATAGATTGCGAATTTATCAACACTGAGCCTTTATCTGTGAGGATCCTGTGAGGCCTGGATCGAAGGTGTGATCCTGCAGCAAAGTTTTACAACTGCCTCTGTCGAATGCCCCATGGGTAGAAAACCAGGCTCCATTTTTACATGAATTGCTTGAGTGACAGTACTTGAGCTATAAAAGACAAGCCCTGAATCCATGTGGGGGCAGGTCTTGATCAAGAACTCTCAGGGCAGACTTTCTTTTTCCTCACTCAGAACCCAGACTGAAATAAACAAAATACCTTGTCATCTCCCAGTCAGTGGGCGGATTTATTTAAGGACCTCTCAATTACTGAAAATAGAGTCCTTCAAGAGTCCCCTACTGGCATATCAGTTCCAACTCCCAGCCTTATATATGCGTGGAGCCAGGACCTCATCTGCCATCTCCAAGCAGGCATTTGCTCTGAGCTAGTGCGATGGCGCCCCCTTCTTGTCTCCCACTTCCCTCCCAGGACAACCACAGGCTTCCTGTCTCTGCGCTGCTCTGGTTTTCAGTGACCTTTTTCAATTTTAGCTCCTGAACATTTCTTGTACTATCTTATAAAGTCAGTTATGCTTTTAAAAGTATATTTTTTGTTTTTGTTTTTTCCCAGCATTTCTAGATGTTTTATAATGGGAGGCTCTACATTTTTCTATATTGTTAGAAATGTAAACTCTTATATATACTTTTACTAATAGATCCCAAAGAAGTTTTTAACTTGGTGTAATCATCTTGTTATGTGAAAAGGTGGCCGTCATAGCTGGCTAAATGCTAAAGAGGATTAGCCTTGGTGAACACGCTACTAACTCAAAAAGTTATAATAGGGTGCTTGAGAGAATACAGGAGAAACATAAAGCCTTTTGAGGGCATAGTCAAGCAGAATATTGCAAACTGAAGGAATCTTGGAGATTAATGTATTTGTTCATTCATTCATTCATCAGTTACCTGATGCATGCCTATGACCCAGAAACTGCTGGGTATGCAGTTTCTTCTCATCAAGATCACCTTCTGCAGCACATGGTGAATAATAAACAGATGATTAAGTAACATAGTTATAGATGGTGATAAAAGCTGCACACTTATCAGATGAAGACTGGGAGGTTTCATCTCCATGAAGAAGTAACAGTTGAGCTGAACCCTAAACCATGAGAAAGAGTTAGCCATGAGAAGAGGAGGAAGCAGCACCTAGACAGAAAGGCAATGTGATTCAGTTGGTGGGCGGACAGCACAGGAAACTCTAGTGAGAAACCAGAGCAGACAGAGGGTTCCGAGAACACAGAAACCAACTTAGTCAGAGTTGGCCCTGGTGGGGCTCTGATTATACCTTCTCTATTCTCCAGTCCTCCACCCCTCACATACCACTAATGCCCTTGACAGCTGTCCTATTCAGCCTTGTCTTTAAGCAAGTTGTTATCTACCGCATCAAATACCTTCAAGTGCCCACATGAGCCATAAGAAGACCTAGAACACCTGCTTCTGGGGTATTTTGGACCTCTTGCTCCAAATCCATAGAGCCTCTGCAATTAATGAGATTATCTAGGAGTTCTTGCACCTGTTGTTTTTATGTAATTCTGTCTGTGCTCACTCGAATAACTACTAATTATGTTCTGGCATAATAAATAAAAACTTGCTGTATGGTTTTAGAAAAAAAAGAAAGTGCTTGATATTTAAAAAGTGCTTTTTATTAGAAAAATCTCTATACTAAATTGTCAAATTTTTGTATCTTTTTGTTATATAGAGAGCTATCTATACAGCCCTGCTCCAGTTGACAAGTATATATACATGTATGTATACATATATATATTTATATGAGCCTGAAAAGAAGAAAACAAATTTTATTGTCTTCCTTCTAATATCACTGATGAGTAACTGCATCCTCTCAATAGTTTGGAAACTATTGTTCACTTGATTTCACTTTATTTTCATAATAATCATGGGAGGTTAATAGTATTATTTCCCTTCTTTACCAGAAAAGGAAATCAGTTTCCTTTTATGACAATGGTGAAGCAACATAAAATATTACATAGAATAGATTAAGGATAAAATGTGCACGTTAAGAGTTAAATATTCATCTCTGTTCTAAGCGAGTAACACCAACATTTGCATCTCAATTTGTATGAATTGGGTATTTTGAATAGCTATGTAATTTCCTACCATTATTAGTAGAAAAGCTGTTGTGCATGCTTTCTTTTAAAATAAACATGCATTGACCAAAATTCATTATCGAATACAAAATCAAAATCAACATTTCAATTTTTATACTTAGATATGATTTCATTTTCTTTACCTTATTGTTTTGAAGGTCTTTCTACAGGAAGCCAGAGTCTTATGAATTCTAGGATGAGATAGATTTCTGAGACATTAACCACATTAGATGGAATTATTTTCATTAATCCTTTGTATAGCAACTGAAAATAGACCTGGAAATAAGTGTTGAAAACATAAATCTTAGACATGAGAAGCATTCAGTAGGAGAGTCCTGGCATAGTTGTGTTTTCCCAGGACACTGTCTTAATTTAATCTTAGTGCCACAAATGGAGTGGCTCTTTGAAATATTAGGATTTGTCAAGTGACTTTTCTCAGTAATGGTGTTGCCTCTGCCCGTCTGTCAAACTCTTTTCAACACGTTTAAAGGGCAAGTTAGAACAAAAACGCAGAACTGAAAAGCATTCTGATATATCTACACTGTATTTCGGATGTTGTTTTACTTGCTCTAGTTCAGTCTCTTCAGTTCTTGATGATAACATACTTGGCACATTCTAGCTGCCTACAAAACACATCAATCAGGAAAATAAACTGTTTATAGAATCACACACATGTCATTTCTAACCATCCCAGTCATTCCTATCCTTCAAAATCCTGGCCATTGCCACATTGCTACTTGAGTGTACAAAATTTTTTGACAGGTTGTATGTCAAGTGCTTTATATGTAACATCCATCAAACCTTTACAATTACCCAGTGAACCTGCTACCTTGATTAGCCCCCCCCCTTTTTTTTTTAACAGATAAGGAAACAGAGGTGTACAGATGTTAACTATCTCACCCAAGGCCATGCAGTCAGGATGGAATGGGGCAGGATTCGAACCCAGGCAGTTTCATCCCAGGGCCTGAGTGTTTAGTCACCGATAAATGGAATGTTGCTTGTGGATTACATGCAGAGCATCATGCTGGGCATGTATCTCATATTCTACTGAGGAAGTAAGTCACGAGTCTAGGAGGAGGAGGCAGGATGCAAAATCCAAAACGCTTTGCCTTCTCCTTATGGCCCTTTATTTTGGGATTCAACTTATTTTTCTTACCTAATTGCCTACCACCTACCATTTTTCTACTTGAACTCTGGACTCATTGTGAGGTGTCTAGAGAAACCCTCACCTTCCCAGCTCCATGCCTTTGTTTACTTGATGATAATATGTTCTTCTCCATCCCCCACACAAATCTGTTTTTCTTTAGGTGCATCCTAACCAGTCTCCGTGGAGCTCTTCTTTCACTTGAACTCATAACATTCCTTCCCTCCTTTTTCAGTAACCATACATGCTAGGTATTATTCCATGTGCTTCATATCTGCCCCTGATGCAAGCCTCAAGGTTACCTAGAAGAGTATACTAGGAAGAAAGAATGGAAAATGCAGAGGCCTTAAGGCCGGAGTGTACTAAGCATGTACCAAACCGTAGGGAGGCCAGCAGCATCTAGGAGATATTTTTTAGCTCCCACAGGGCAAAAATGAGCTATGTGGGTACTCAAGGCCAGCAGTCTATTTCTCCAAGCTGTCTTTGATGACTCTACACTCAGGCTTGCCTAGTGGAGTGGCTGTCTTATCTCTTTTATAAAGGCATTAATCCCATTCAAATGGCAGAGCTTTCAGTCACTTTCCAAAGGCCCTACACCCTAATGCTATTACCTTGGGGGTTAGGATTAAAACATATAAATTTTGGGAGGACACAGACATTCAGACAATAGCAGTGGTTCTTTGGAAGCCTATCACTCTAGTTTTTCAGTATTATATGTAACAAAAACTGGGCGCAGCTATCATCTAGTAACAAAGCCTTGAAGTACATAAAACAATATTTTCAGAACTAAAAGGAGAAATAGACAAATCCATAATCATAAGGGGAGATTTTGGTGCTCCTCTTTTAGTGAAGAATATAAATAGAATGAACAGACCAAAAAATAGTAAAAACATAAGGGTTTGAAGAACATGATTAACAAACTCGATCTAATTGATACATACATGTTGAAAACTAACACCCAACAAGAGCAGACTAGAATTTTTTTCAAGTACATGTTCTATATAATTTTATTAAAACATTTGAACATATGCTTGACCATAAAGGAAGCCTTAACAAATATCAAGAAACTGAAATAATATGGAATATGTTTTCTGACCACATGTAATTAAATCAGCAATAAATAAAAATGCCATACTAAAACCTCACATTTTTAGAAATTAATAATGCACTACTAAATGATTCCATAGGTCAAATCAAAATCACAATAGGAATCAGAAGACATTTTAAATTTCATATATCAAAAATGTAACATATCAAAATGTGTGAACTGAATTTGAGTCAGTGATTCAAGGGAAATTTATAGGCTTAAATAAAGCTATTAGGGAAGTAGAAAAAGTGGAAATGAATCATCTAAGTATCCATTTCAAGAAGTTTGAAAAAGAAAAGCAAATTTTAACTCAAAGAAAGTAGATTAGGTAAATTATAAACAACAAACTAGAAACCAATGGAAAAAACACAAACGTATAATGAGGTTTAACAAATCCAAAGGTTGTATCTTTTTTTTTTTAAGCCTTAAATTGACAAACATCAGACCAGTCTGATCAAGAAGAAAGAGTGAGAATGTGCAAATAAATAATTTCAAGAATGAAAGCTCATTTGAAAAAATCCTAAGAGGTCTATGTGACTTTTATGTCAATAATTTTGAAAATTTAGATAAAATAGACAAATTCATAGAGAATCTCAATGTACCAAAATGAGAGTGTCAGAAATAGAAGGATTTGAATAGTTCTGTATCTATGAAAGAAATTGAGTCCATAACTAAAAATTTGCCCATCCTAGATGTTTCCCTAGTGAAGTTTACCAAATATTTAAAGAAGTAATCACATCAAATTTACAAAAGCTTTTCCAGAAAATTAAAAAAGAAGTACTTCCCAAATAATTTTGTAAGACCAACATATCCTTGATTCTCAAACCTGATAAGAACATACAAGAAAAAAATAACAAGCCACTGTCATTTGTGAACATATAAGCAAAAATTCTAAAATAAATAAATAAATAAATAAAAGAAAAAAATCCAGTGTTACACAGAAAGAATAATACATCATGACCAACGTGGGTTTATTGCAGATATGTAAGATTGTTTTTAAATTAAATAAATATAATTTACTGCAGTAATAGAATTTTAAAATCATATGACCATCTTAATAGATGCAGTAAAAATTTTTTATAAAACCCAGGATTCATTTATTTAAAAAAAACTCTTGCCTTCACAAAGATATCTAGATAAACCCCATTAAAAACATCATACTTAATATTAAGAGTTTTTCCTCTAAAATCAGGAACAAGGCAAAGATGGTTGCTTCTTTTCCACATTATTTTGTAGGTTCTAGCTAGTGCAGCAAAGTAAGAAAAAGAAAATAAGAAACCTTATT
Source organism: Trachypithecus francoisi (assembly GCF_009764315.1). NCBI lineage: Eukaryota > Metazoa > Chordata > Mammalia > Primates > Cercopithecidae > Trachypithecus > Trachypithecus francoisi. The sequence continues at coordinate 53,745,024 of NW_022681455.1, forward strand.
AGAGGACTGGAAAGTAAGAAATGAATCTGTCATTATTCACATGCAATTATACACATAGAAAAATCCAAAAGACCTACAGAAAAACTATTACAATTAAAGGAGGAATCAACCAAGGCCACTGAATACATAGTCAATAAACAGTCCTGTGCTTAGTTTCCATATGTAATTAAGTTTCTATATGCTAGTAACAAGCAATTAGAAAATAAAAAATTTAACAAAATATCATTTATCAACAGCATAGAAAAGTCACATGTCAAAGAATCAATCTAAAAAATGTGCAAGACCTCTACACAGAAAATTACAAAACATTATTAGGAGAAATTAAAGACAATCTAACTAAATGGAGGGATGTATCATATTGTTACTTCTGTCACATTCTGATAGTTAGAGAAAGTCACAAAGTTAACCCAGATTCAGTGCTGGAGGGGACTATGCAAGGACATGAATTCCATGAGGTGTGGTTCACTGAGCGCCATCTTTGGAGATTAGCTACAGAGTTCATGTTCTGGCCTTTTATGTTTTACATTCTTCACCGGTGAAATACACGTACACTTATCTCCCTTTAGACTCCCAAAGCCTCATCCCATTATGGCACCAGCTCAAAGTCCAGTATCCTATCATCTAAATCATGTTGGCAAATCCAGATAAGGCTCTTCGAATGTGTTCCCTCTGGTACTACTCCTTGGGTGTGGGTCCTTGGGTGCAGATACTGAATTGTACAGACTGTGAATTAAAAAGACTAGCTCTCTCAAACCTCACCACCAACACACATATACACTCCCATAAATACACAACATATATTCATAAGATAGGGCTAGAATAAACAAATAGACACTTGCATTTAAAAGTGGGGTATGAATAGGAGGCACAGAGCAAGCACCCATCCACAGCAATTCCAACATCCTCTGAGCACATGTTACCAGCGCTGCTACTCGGGAGTGATTCTCCGTGGCTCTTGACTCCGCCCTCCGTGATATCCTGCCTTTTTCATTAGAAAGGACCCATGCTTGCAACTGAGAAACTTTCTTAACCTGCTTAAGAAAGCAGGGGCTCTTGTCTCCGCCCTCCGTGACATCCTGCCTTTTTCATTAGAAACGACCCGTGCTTGCAGCTGAGAAACTTTCTTAACCTGCTTACTCCTCATAGAAGTTTGAGGACCCAGAAGCTTCTTTCATTTTGAACTGTCTCAGTCTCGTTCAGCTCTAGCTGATACAGTTCTTTTGGAAATGTGGTTTTCTGAGATACCAAATGATAAACCAGCTCTCTTAGATAAAAGCCCCTCTGTACTTTTCTGCTTCACTCATTTATTACTCTGCAACAAACTCCCCAAACTAAGTGACTTAAAATAACAATATATTTTTTATGATTCTGTGGGCTTTCTGGAAAATATTGAAAAATTGGACTACTTACTTTAAAACTATAGGCCAAGCACGGTGGCTCATGTCTGTAATCTCAGCACTTCGGGAGGCCGAGGCGGGTGGATCGCCTGAGGTCCGGAGTTTTGAGACCAGCCTGGCCAACACGGTGAAACCCCACCTCTACTAAAAATACAAAACTTGGCCAGGTATGGTGGCATGCTCCTGTAATCCCAGCTACTTGGGAGGCTGAGGGGAGAGAATTTCTTGAACCCAGGAGACAGAGGCTGTAGTGAGCCGAGATCGTGCCACCGTACGCCAGCCTGGGCTACAGAGCAAGATCCCATCTCAAAAATAAAATAAAATAAAGTAAAATAAAATAAAATAAAATAAGTTATAAAGAACACCTGAAGAATCAGTAAGAATCAGATAATTTAATAGAAAAAAGGGGGAAAGATATGAACAGGCACGTCAGAAAACAGAATATCTAAATGGTCAATAAACATATTATATAAAATAATTCTCAATTAATCATCAGAGAAAACTCAAATTGAAGCAACAATGTGATACCACTGCATATTCAAAAAGATAGCTAAAGTTAAAAAGCCAATTACAAGCAAAATTGCTGAGGGGAGTATAAACTGGAACAGTCACCACTTTGGGAAACTGTCAGTGTCTACTAAATTTGAATATAATATACCTTATGACCCAGCAACTCCACTTTTAGGTATATGTCCAACAGAAATGCATACACACATATGCACCAGAAGACTTGTGTATAAATGTTCAAAACAGCAGTATTTGTAATGCCCCCAAATGAAAATAACCCTAATGTCCATCCACAATCTTAAAAAACACACCAACACGTGGTGTAGAGCCATAAGTCAGATACGATACAGCAATGAAAATGCATGAACTGCTGTATACAACACGAGTAAATCTCACACATATAACATTAAGCAAAAGAAACTGGACACAGAAAGCACATATGATATGATTTCATTTATATAAAGTACTATAAGAAAAGGTAAAACTTCTTTTATAAGGGAGTGATGATGTTATGTTTTGACCAGGGTGAAAGTTGTACCAGTAGTTCTTTTGCTAATAATTTACGGAACTGTGCACGTTGAATGAAAGTCCACTTTACAAAGGGGTACATGTTTTGAAATTTTAATTTAGCAGAGCATACAAAGGGGAGTAATCAGTTGTTCCTGGGAGAGGCCTGATAGCTGAGTTATGAATGAGGAGGAGAGGAGTATCATGCAACCAGGGAGGGGCAAGAAGCAATCCCAGGAAGAGGAAGCATCTTGAGCCAAGGAATGAAAGTGGGAAACAGTTTGACATAAACTGGGACTCTCTAAGCAATTTCCTATGGGCTAGGAAGAAGGAGGGTGAGATCAGGTGGAAGAGAGAGGAAAGCCCCACACCAAGTATTTCCAATTTTATTATGCTTTCAGAAGATATTGACAGGTTTTAAGCAGGGAAGCGTAAGTTCTGGTTGGCATTTTAAAAAATCTCTCAGGCGGCCAGGTGCAGTGGCTCAAGCCTGTAATCCCAGCACTTTGGGAGGCCGAAGCAGGCGGATCACGAGGTCAGGAGATCGAGACCATCCTGGCTAATATGGTGAAACCCCGTTTCTCCTAAAAATACAAAAATAAATAAATAAATAAATTAGCCGGGCGTGGTGGTACGTGCCTGTAGTCCCAGCTCCTCGGGAGGCTGAGGCAGGAGAATCGCTTGAACCCAGGAGGCAGAGGCTGCAGTGAGCTGAGATCATGCCTCTGCACTCCAGCCTGGGTGACAGAGCCAGACTCCGTCTCAAAAACAGAACAAAACAGAACGAAAAATCACAAAACTCTCAGGCTGAGATGGGGTGAATTGCAAGGGGGTGCCTGGACCTACACCCTCCCAACTTTTTTTCAGAGTTCTTCCTTCATCCAACTCCAAAGGCTGAGAGAATGAGAGGTCAGATCACGGAAAATAATGAAACTCATGGAGGCACTCAGCCACTATGTGTCCTTGATCTCATTAGCACCAGAAAATCATCGATGATCAAAACTGGAAAACAAGTATAAAATTCTTAGTGAAAATTGCTCCACCGAAATGTCATAATGGTGATGGAAGGATTGTCCCAAAACCGAAATGCTGGAAAAGACATGTATACTCTAAAGTATCTGTCCATGCACTCATTTGCTACGACTGGTTTTTCCTGTCCTTCATCAAGTCAAAGCTAGCTGTTCCTAGGCTTTTCTTCTTAAAAACCAGTTTTACCTGTTGTGATACTTTACCTGCTATAGCTAGATTTTTAAAGACATATTTTCCCCATACTTGCAAACTGGAAAACCTGCCTTGTTAAAGTCAGGTAACTGGGAATGCAATTAGCATATAAATAAATATTCAACCTCACTATTTAATCAGATAAATTGCTCATTAAAATAAAATAATATTTCACAGCTATCATATTGAGAAAGATTTAAATGTCTGATAATGCAACTGTTGGAAAAGGAAACTCATACACTGCAGAAGAGATTGAAAATTGGTTTGACCATTCTGGAATGCAATTTGTTTATACCTTTTAGAGCTGAAGATGCACTTACCCATCAAGCCGAAATTCAACTTGCAGGTAGAAACCATGCAGAAAGTCTGAAACTATTTGTAATAAAAAGCCAAGTTTTCTAAAAATATTTCCAACTTGCTGAGGATCAATGTGTTTGTAAAATACAACGAAAATGAATAAATAAAATTTTGGCTGGGAACAGTGACTCATGCCCGTAGTCTCAGCATGTTGGGAGGCTGAGGTGGACGGATCACTTGAGCCCAGGAGTTCGAGACCAGTCTGGGCAAGACGGCAAAGCCCCATGTCTATAACAAGTAAAAAAAATTAGCCAGGTGTGGTGGTGTACGCCTGTCGTCCTAGCTACGCTGGAGCTGAGTGAGAGGATCGATCACCTGAGCCTGGGAGTTTTGAGGCTACAGTGAGCTGTGATTGCGCCACTGCACTCTGGCTTAGGTGACAGAGTGAGACCCTATCTCAAAAAAATAAAATTTTAAAACAGACATACAAAATACAAAACTCAATATTCTGTATTATTGGATTCAGTAGACACAAAAGTACTCAGTTGGATTGCTATTAAAGTTTCTAAATGAGTATTGTCAATTTCTATGCTTAATTAGTTATGAACTGGTAACGATCCTCAGGTCATGGTTTGAGAAGCTCACAGGAACAAGGAGATAGATATAAGGAAAAATGTTCATTGCAGCACCGTTTAAATATTTTAAAAAGTTTAATTCACAATCAAAGGAAAAAATAAATGTTATGGTCATACAAGAAAACATAACACAATAATTAAAATGAACAAACTAGACCTACACATATTGACATGGATAAGTCTTGAAACCAGAACATTCAGTGAAAAAAACTGCTGAGGGTCTTTATTGTAGAATTCCATTTATATAAGTTTCAAAAATACTTAACACAATATTACATAAATATCTTATGAATATGAATAAATGTATTAAAATTAAGGAATAGAAGTAACTAACTTCAGAATAGCCATTTTCCCCTGGGAAGTGTGAGAAGAAATATAAGATTAGGAAACTTTGATTTTACCTGTGATGTCTTATTTCTATCAAAAAATTGAAGGCCAGGTGTGGTGGCTCACGCCTGCAATCCCAGCACTTTGGGAGGATGAGGTAGGCAGATCATGAGGTCAGGAGTTCGAGACCCACCTGACCAACATGGTGAAACCCCATCTCTACTAAAAATACAAAAAATAGCTGGGTCTGGTGGTGCGTGCCTGTAATCCCAGCTACTCAGGAGGCTGAGGCAGGAGAATCGCCTGAACCCGGGAGACGGAGGTTGCAGTGAGCCAAGATTATGCCACTGCACTCTAACCTGGGTGACAGAGCAAGACTCCATCTCAAAAAAAAAAAAAAAGATATTGCATAATGTAAACATTTATTAAATCTGGGTATTGGGGTACATGCATGTCATGTTATTTCCTATTTTAAAAATGTTTGAATTATTTCATAATTTTTAATTTATAAAAACAATAAAAATGGTTCAAGGAAATTTACTACATCTTTGAAATACTGAAATTGTTTAAGTATCATGGTTTACTTGGCTAGAATACACATAGACATAGACAGATGAACTTAACCATTTACTTCTGGTTTCAAAGTTCTGACTTAAAAACTGGAATACCTCACAGACTCAGGAGGGATGATGGAAAAGCCGTCCCCAGGTAAACACAGAAAACCTGTATTCCAGTCTCAGCTCTTCATGTACTAATCCGTGTGAACACCAAAACATCTCAAATTACAGAGGAGAACTTACAGGTCACCTACCACAACGTGCTCACTCTAAAATAAACTAGCTCACCAGGCTGTGAATTGTCAAGGCACACACTCATTGTTGGTGGAATTAAGATTGGGTTTGAATGTTTTCTCTATTACAAAAGTCACAAGTCATTTGGAAACAAATGAACAAACAAAACTAATGGTGTTTGGTTACTGCTAGTTGTTTCTACGAGGCTTGATTTCAGACATTCAAATGCAGTAGCTCACATTGCCTCTTCAAGAGTAAGCTGAGGGATCACATGTCACATGGGAAGCAGGGGAAAGACCACTGACTTTGAAGTCAAGCAGGTCTTGCCGTGAGTTCCAGCTGTGCACTCTGTGATCTAGGGCCCAGGTTTACTTACCTGTAAGTATGGGGAAGAATAAATTCCAAATCACATACAGAGTTTGTGGCACGTGTTGAACATAATGAATGGCTAAGGAATCTTACTTTCTTTCACCTTTTTTAACTACTAAGACACTGAGCATAAAATGACTCTATGTCTGCCTTGAAGTGGTGATACAGACACGTAACAAATATATTAGTAACTCCCACTCTCCCCAGCCATCCAAGGTTTCACTTTCCAAAGTTTCAGTCATCCATGGTCAACTGTTGTCTGAAATTAAGTGATTATAGTACAATATCATATTTTGAAAGAGAGAAAGAGAGTGTTCACATAATTTTTTTTTTAAGACAGAATCTCACTCTGTTACCCAGGCTGGAGTGCAGTAGCATGATCTTGGCTTACTGCAAATTCTGCTTCCCAGGTTCAAGCAATTCTCAGGCCTCCGCCTCCTGAGTAGCTGGGATTATAGGCACCTGCCGCCATGCCTGGCTAATTTTTGTATTTTTTTAGTAGAGTTGGGGTTTTGCCATGTTGGTTAGGCTGGTCTTGAACTCCTGACCTCAGGTGATCCACCCGCCTCAGCTTCCCAAAGTGCTGGGATTACAGGTGTGAGCCACTGCACCCACACATAACTTTTATTACAGTATACTGGTATACTTGTTCTATTATTAGTTATTATTGTCAATCTCTTACTGTGCCTAATTTATAAATTACCCTTTGTCTTAGGTATGTACGTATAGGAAAAAACACAGTGTATGTAGAGTTTAGTACTGTCCTTGTTTCAGGCATCCACTGGGAGTCCCAGAAGGTATTCCTGGATAAGAGGAAGCTACTGTAATTGCAGTAGAATGTGGTAAAGACCAACCTAGGCACATGTGGACTATTCCAAGGCAATTGAAAAAGCAGCAGGTAACTACTACACTATACTATGTTGCCATTTAATATATCTAGGGCTCCATTTGTCCACCATAAAATTATTCTCTGCTTACAAAAGTGAGAGCATTAAAAAAAAAAAAAACAAAGAAAGTATTTGGCTTGTAATAAGGTGTATACTAATATGAGGCATTGTTATTTTTTTCACCCAAGAACCATGTAGGGGAAAAACCAGAATAATGGGCAGAACGAAAACCAGAATAATGGCCTCTCAAAGATGCGTACATCCTAATCCCCAGAATCTGTGAATATGTCATGTTATATGTCAAGAAGGAATTAAGGTTGCTAACCAGCTGTTATTAAAATGAGATCATCCTGGATTATCTGGGTGGGCCCAATGTAATCATAAGGGTCCTTTACATGTGGAAGAGGGAGGCAGTGTTCAGATTCAAAGATCTGAAGATGCTACACTGCTGCCTTTGAAGATGCAGGAAGGAGCCACAAGCCAAGGAATGCAGTTGTACTCTAGACTCTGAAAAGGGCAAGGAAACAGATTCTCTCCTAGAGTTTCCAGAAAAAAAAGCAGACATACAAACAGCTTCATTTTTAGCCCATGAGACTTATTTCAGGATTCTCATTTCCAGAACTATAAAGTAATACATTTGTATTGTTTTTAAACCATTAAGTTTGTGCTGATTTATTTACAGCGACAATAGAAAATTTATTCAAACTACAATCTTGATACTTTGAAGACAGTAGCATGAGCAATTAATTAGTCCTGAAGACAGCATTGAATGTGAGTTCCATTTTTTCTTTAATGTACTTGTTATCACCCTAGAGACACTGGGTTCAAATGGCTTCTGCACGATCAATATGGGCCTACAGTTAGCAAGATGAGGTCTTTCATTAAATTTTCTCTAGATCTATTTAGCTGTGGCATGCATAGACTGTGCTCTTCTTTCTCTATATACTAATGGCCCTGGTGTATTCCATGACAGACACTGAGCATGCACCTTGTACAACAGTCCCAACTACTTTCCCTCAAAACATTTCTGTTATGACAAATACTGTGTATTAATATTTCTTTATTTCTCCTGATCCTTATTTCAGATGTCTAGTTCCACCTCATAAACTTGTAAGCATCTTTCAGGATGTAGATCAAGGGTTCTCTTTTGTGGTAAATTGAATTTTTTGCTTAATTCTTCACTTCCCTCCAGTAGCATTCACACCCACACACGGCTGAATGGTAGGTATGCCCCTGGCCCTTTACTTTGGGCTTGGCCATGTTACCTGCCTTGACTAATGGAATTTTTACGGCTGTAACAAGAGCAGAGACCTGAACTGTTTTTGCACAGTTAGGCTCTCTTCCTATGTAGTGACCCCACAATGAGCACATATTCTGGTCCATGAGGGATGAGAGCCATATTGAACAGATCTGATCCCAATCTGCAACTCAAAGTTAGAGCTCAGAGCCTGGCGCCCAAATCCTGAGACCAAGCACAGCCCAGCAGATTGGTCATTTATTTGCAGACATGAGCCTGAGGATTACTGTTTTGAGTTACTATGTCTTTGAGTGGTTTGTTGCACAGCATTACTGTGGCAATAGCTGACCGATATACTTCCCAGATAAATGCGTTTTAACTACTCTCGCCCAGTAGAGCTAACTACCTCCTCCTATGCTTTTTGTGCTCATTGTACTATTACAGATTTATATACTGTCTTCTCCAGTGGATTTAAGTCCTATGAGAGCAGATACCAGGTGTCACTTGATTTTGTGTCTATGATCTCCAGCATTAGATAGTAGGCCCCTAATACCTTACAAGTGAACAAATAAATGAATACAAGGAACACACTGTCCCAGGCCTGAGACTCTTAGGTGGGGCAGGTGAGAAAGAATAGGAAATTATAGATTTCTGAGCCACTGCAATGGTCATCAACTACAAAGGGGCAAAGCTTTGTTGGTAGACAGAATAAATAATATTTTAAAACACTTATGATTTGTTTTTCAGGTATTTATAAAGGCTATTGTTGTTAATGAAGCTAAATAATTTATCTCAAAGTAATAAATTAATTGCCTATTATCATCATGTATTTCCTCAAATGATGGATATAAAAAGAACAACTCATCTCAGGTGAGGAACAAAAAATTTTGACATTAAAAAGAGCCCTCATATTCGGAAATGTTGGGAAATACCATTCTAGACTATTTGAAGAAGTCACAGAGAATTCAGCATTGTGCTGAATCTTTTCTTGCTTGTTTACTGGTGGTCAGTGTGGCGGTGAGTTGGCATGTCTCTCTGGCTTCATCTCTCCTGAAACTTTAGGTCACTGCAGATTTACATCATAAGGGCAGGGCCGCTGTCAGACTTTGAGACATCTCAAAGAAAATTATAAGCTTTCATTGTTTCTCCACCCTTTCTATCACAAAAGCTGTCATATCACTGCAGTTTACAGCTCAGCTTTGGGTTGTAATTATAGTCATTGCCATAAGAATTCTTCCAAAAGAGAGGGTTTATTTAATAGGGAGAAACTCACATACACAAAAGAAAGGATTGCCAGCACAAGAGTAATGATTGAACATTGAGAGTTTAAAACATGAAAACTACACATTGAGCATGGCAGGGAGTTGGCTTAAACCATATGCCTTCCCATCCTAAATATTTATAGTAGCAAGAGGCTTCTGTGCAACTGTCGAGGCCTTTATTTCCCACTCTTTAAATGTATTTTTTCCCTTCCTTCTAATTCACTTAAAGGATGATATTTCTCATCTGTGGCTGGAATACTGCAGAGGAATGTTTAAGGGTTTAAAGGCATGTTAGGAGAACTGGAAGTGGAGGTCGGGGAGGGGGAAGCAATAGACAAGTGGTGACTTCACTTAGAATCTTTATCTACTTATAGGCAACGTTCAAGGTCTCAACTTAAGCCATGACCCACGCATAGCTCTGTGGAGCTGACAGAACTAATAGGAGACTCTGGAAAGGATATTTGATAAATATTTGTTAATGAACACGTGAGTAAGCAAAAAATGAATGCTGCAGCATTCATTATTGATAAATATTGATAAATATTTGTTAATGAACATGAGAGTAAGTGAATGATGAATGCTTCAGCCTGCCCCTTCACTCATACTCCTTTGATCATCCTCCACTAAGCACTCTATACTCATGTGGCAGTGAAGTATTTGCCATTTCCCAAACATCATGCTCCCTCTTGCTGTAACTCCTGGATTCTTTATCTCCTCATCCAGCCCACCATAGCCTATCAAGTTCCTACTCAACCTTCAAGTTATAACTCAAGCTGTCTTAGTTCCATGCTCTAGAAATGCTTTATGCATGTATAATAACTCAAAACTCATTATAATTTTCTCAGTTCATGTGTAGGAACCATATATTTTAATCATTGCAAGCTAAGCAACTGGCTTGGTGCATGACACGTCATAGGTATTCAATTAGTGGTCACTAAATATCTTTTGTGCTGTTTGACCCTTCCAGTGCCTTCCAAAACAGACAGTGAATTACTGCACTGTGGGATGGTTTCTTCTACAATTCCTTATGTAGAATAATTCTTTATTCTTTATTCTACATGTCCTCTTTTCCTAGGACATAGTAATTTTTCACTCTAGCTCAGAACTGATCAAGCAACAAGATGAGTAAGACCCAGTTCTAGATATTAGGGTTAAGAAAAGGGAAGGGAAACCATTGAAAGAAGTTTAGGTGGAAATGATATCATGATATTTACCTGTGGGAATGACACATACAAGTTTAGACAGCATATTTCAAAGTAGACAAGAAGGTCATTGTAATAGTCCAGAATAGAGAGTTGGGGATATGTATACATATACATATTATATATATATATATATATATATATATTATATATATATATATTATATATGTGTATCTATTTTTATATAGAGAGAAATTATATATGTTACATAGATAATTTCAGAAATAGCACTTCTAGGATTTGGTGGGTAATTGAAATGGTGCAAAGGAGGGAAGGAATCTAAGATTATTTCAAGAGAGCTTGGGCAAATCCTATATTCTGCCACTACAATGGGAAATGCAGGAGGAATGACTTTACTAGCAGAAGGGTGGAGGACCCTGAGCTCAATGCTGCTTTTATCACAAATGAGGGACCTGTGGATCATCCGGAAGATAACTGTTCACCAGTAGACAGTTGTTTTGGAGCTCAGCAGAACAATCAAAACTGAAGATACAGATTTCAGAGTCATTAACAAGCAAGTAGAAGTTGAATTTTAGGTTGTAACTTACATTGTCCAAGGATGCTATATGGAGTAGAGGTTCTAGGGGGTTGGGGTAGGAAAAGGTTATGTGGGAGTTTCCATCTCTGAAAATGGGAGACAGTTGACTGAAACCACATGCTTTCCATTGCTAAATATGTGTAGCGGCAGTTTTTAAAAAGTTGGAATTATTGAGAGTCTTGTGCCCTGATCCTAGGTGTAGTTTTGTGCATAATTTAAAAAGCTCCCTATGTGTGCTGATATAATCTCACACCTTGAGAATGACTGTTGAATATACTTTTATAATTAGACTTACTATGTAAATTTATTTAGTTGACTCACCGATGAGATTTGAATCACCTACGAGATTCTGCGTTACTTGAGGGCAAGACTTTATCTTGTTCAAATCTATATCCCCAGTGCTTAACACAATATCTATCACACAGGTATTCAAATGTTTTATGAGTCAAATGATCTAATTGATTGTTTATTTCACAAGGTAGGGTTTGTCACTGACTTTTTAAATGTATGGACATGGAGGCTGCACAAGATGCAATAACTTGGTCATGGCACACAGCTAGTAAGTTGCCCCAGTGCTGATCAGTGTTTTTCCACAATAGCACACTGCCTCTGCTCATTCCTAAATCTGCCACCACCATTGAAAGACAGGGAAGCAGGGTATTTAGGAACTGGATGTAGCCTTACTGGAAGGCCCTGTTAAATTAAACTCAAAGTGCCCTCTAAGATGTGTGCGGCTTACCTTGTCACTCCTTACTAACTGACTTCTTAAACTATCAGGTGAAAAGAACATTAAAGGAGGAGATATTTCGTATTGGACCCATGTAGAGAAATATTCAGATGAGCCAGGAAAGTAGGAGAAATGACTAACTGAAGGAAAATTGTGTCACAATTCTTTATATGCCTCACCCCTTTTATCTGATTAAACAAGGAGTTTGTTTTCACATGTCCTTTGCATGAATAATATGATCTTCCAAACAGGAAATCAAAACCTTTGCTATACTCTAGGCCTCTCCTTAACCAAAAATTTGATACGTGGATGCTGTATTTAATATGTAGAACATGTGGTAAGAAAAACAGGAAAATGCTGAGAAAGGAATGGGGCTACAGAGGAGATTTTATGATGGAAAAATATAGAGGGGACAGTATGGAAACTCCAGTGACTGTGATTTCTGACCAACAGTCCCTGAGTTGTAAACATCTAATACCTATAAGGTAACCTTGACTCTTAGCTGGCCGGAGCTCCTCCAGGAAAGCTGTTACGGAAACTCTCACAGCTTCCAGAGAGTCTATGGATCTAAAAGTAAAGACCCTAAAAGCCAGGAAAGTTTGTTGGAGCCATTTTACTGAGTTTATTCTCATGGAGGATGATTCTGATTACAGATTTGTCTTCGTGAAACAAGCTTCACTTAGGCAGACGTATAAAATACTAGGAAGGTAAAGGTCCAGCAGTCACTTAAACTTGATTTGAGTTTGGATAATCAGTTTGCTTTCTAACAAATCATAGCACCTCCAAAGTCAAGAGAGTTGGACTGGGAAAACATGGCACCCCTGCCTGCTGCTCCAAGTTAGGAAATGTAGGCAGGCTTACAGCCAGGTCAGGAAACAAAGGATGAAGGCAGGAGAGGTGTACACAAAGAAGGAAGGTGCCAAAGGCCAAATCTGCCAAATAAATTTGCTCAGGGCTTGACCATACACCAGGAAAGGTAAAGGAATTATCTTTCTGTTTTACCACAGACCTGGAACCTTCCCTGACCTTCCTCGGCTGGAAGTCCCCTTTCCCTTCTTGGTGCCCCATGGCTCTTTGCTCATCCTTTCCCTATAATGACTCTTTTTGTAGTTATCTGTCGTGAGCCCTAGATTTGAGCTTGTGAGACAGAAACAACAGTTAGCATTAATCAAATGTACCAGCTACTTTAAAATTGTGATTTCATTTCAATCTTGTAACAATACTATAAGGCAAGCACTCTTATTATCCTCAGGAAACTGAGGCATAGAAAGTTAAATATTTTGTTCAACTTCACAGAGCATAAGGGGCAGAGCAGAAATTCAAGTCCAGGTGTCTAATCCAAAATCTTTCCTTTGGAAACTCCCTGTTTTTCATGAAGCCCAGAATCCCATCTTGCACATCACTTTCTCCTCCTAGTACCTACATGGTTACTTGGACATGGTGAGTGCATTCAACACATATTTATTAAATTGATTTTGAGTTTGTTAGTCTTTCTGTGGGGGTGACAATTTTCATTGAATGGACTCCAGGGTATTATTAATATTATTAAATGAGAGCATACATTATTAAGGATGTGCCAGACACAAACCTTTCCTACCTTCCCAGATTCTCTCATCTGCCTCCTGCCACTCTCCTGACTGGCGCCTCGCCCACATGCCTCCACTCCACTTCACTCCTCTCCACCCCACTTCATCCCACTCCACTCTGGGTTTGGATGAACGACCACATTTCAGGGCATTGGAGTCAGCTTCTGGGGAGGCTCCAAAGGGCCAGATGGCCCAACACTGAAATGCAGAGGAACTAAGTTCGAATGGAATGAAACTCAACCAAACATAAGTGAGAGAGAGAAGGGGAGCCAGGCAGATCAACTCTCCATTCTTTCTTTTCTTGTAACCTTTGTGGAGAAGGTCCCTTATGCCAGAGAACAGACCTGTGCTCAGCAAAATACCGTGCTTTCTGAGTTAGTTGAGAAGCAGTGGCCAGCATGATAACTCATTGCCTCATATGGCTTTATATTCTTCCTCATCTCGTTTCCTTTTTTCCTCACTGCACTGCCCTGGGCTTGTACCTCTCAAGTAAAATGGCAGCATAAGACAAGGAACAAAGAGAGATATGATATGTCATAACAGTAATAATCCAAGAAACTCTAACAAACAAGTACTTGTCTGTACTTCACAACAGAGACATGAAAGATATTTATAAAGAAAACAATTGGTTCCACTGAGAGAGATTGGCAAACTCTAAATCACAGTGGGAGATTTTAATATGCCTCCTCAAAGCTGATAGAGAGATTTCAATACTCTTCCATTTGAAAATGAGAGATCAATAAAACAAAAATTAGTAAGTCTACACCAGATTTAAATGAGAAAAATAATGGAAAATATCCTTGAAAACCCAAAGGAGCCCAGAATCCTATGAAACAATCATAACATAGCTTCTATGGCAATACAGGTTTGGAGGTTCAAGAAAAGTATTACCATACCAACTTTTGGGACCTGACAACTTAGTTTGAAGGTAGGAGAGACGCCAGTCCTCAAGGTCAGGTCCAGTACTCTGGCACCTAAGATTCCCATGGACAGACACTCGCTGGCCCTGTGCTCATGATTCACTCTACAAGTAAAATCTCCCAAAGGCACTCAACACTGCTGGTCAAAGCCCACATGTATGCCATCGGAATAGAAGGTGGGCCTTTGAAGATTTATGGCTTTTATCCCAAGCCTCCCACTTCTTTAACTATCTCCATGGGCTGAATCTCTTACTTTTCAAGCAATGATAACATTAGTAATGCAGAAAACTTTCAGAAAGTTCTTTTGATGCAAATGCTATTACTAAGTTGTGCATCTGAGAGTCTTGGTAGTCTTTTACCAATGAATAAACATCAAATTTTACCCTGTCACAGTTTTTCTCTTCTGCTATATATTCAATTATTATTCACTTGAATTCCTTTCTTCCTGAACATTTTATTTGGAATTTTCCCAATGACACATTTTATTAATTTAAAAAACACTTTCCATTTTTTTCTCATTATCAAAACAAACTGTGCTCATTGAAGCAAACTTAGTAAATACAGAAAAGCAGAGAGAAGAAAATAAAATTCATCCTACCACCCGGTAGTAGTCACTTTCACATGTCATTTTAACCCTGCAACAGCTTTTTGAAGCTTATGGGTTCAATTTTCCTGAGTTCTTAGGCTTGGCTTTTGGCTCCCACCTTTGTCCTTTCTTTCCGTCCTTATTTTTTCCTCTTTCCCTCTCCCATTTTCTTTACATCTGCCAATGTATCAGTCAATAACAAATAGAAAGGGAAAATTAAATTTTTAATCTTATTATAAATATCTTATTATCAAATTAAATTTAGGTGTAATAGAGCCATGTGTGAAGACAGAAATTTGCCCATCAATTTTGATATTAATGGTAACTCCTCGCACTAGGCATCTCAGGTATGAACTCAGTGAAACAGGAGTGGATCAGTTCATGGGGTTATCCAAAAAAGCTCACTTTCCCCAGCTCTACAGAATCAACAGTCTGAACTTCTCTAGAACAAAGGATATTTTATTTACTGTGTTTTAATAATAATGGCACACTCACCAAGCATCAACCCCTGATAGAATTCCTTTACATATATTAATTGATTTAGTTTTCACAATAATCCTGTGGCAAATACTAGTAATATTATTCCCATTTTGCAGATGAGGATACTGAGGCACAGAAAGATAAAGTGACTTGCTCAATGTCTCACAGCTTATAAGGAACAGAGTTGGTATTAGAACCCTGGCAGTCTGTTTCCAGTGTCTGTAGTTTTAAACCACTGCCAAGCTTCATCTAAAGTGTTTGCATATTTTCTAAGTTGTGATTTCTATGCCATATAATGTTAGAAATAACTTTAAATGGTTCATGGAGTTATTTTAAAAAATATTACAGTGGCTCATGCCTGTAATCCCAGCACTTTGGGAGTCCGAGGTGGGCGGATCATTAGGTCAAGAGATCGAGACCAGCCTGGCCAACATGGTGAAACCCCGTCTCTATTGAAAATACAAAAGTTAGCTGGACGTGGTGGTATGCGTCTGTAGTCCCAGCTACTCAGGAGGCTGAGGCAGGAGAATTGCTTGAACCCAGGAGGCGGAGGTTGCAATGAGCCAAGATTGCACCACTGCACTCCAGTCTGGTGACAGAGCGAGACTCTGTCTCAAAAAAAAAAAAAAAATTATATGTTATATAATGTGTGTGAGAAAACTATATCTTACACAAAAAATCAGAAGTATTTCTGCTTAGGATGAATAAAATTTTAAAGCCAATTTCAAGAAAAAAATAAGTAATGAGCAGTATAAATGGTATGTAAAAGCTGCAAAAATAACAAAGTGAAAGTGACATGCTAGTTAACACTGTTAATGTAAAAACTCAAACCGATGGCTGGGCACGGTGGCTCACGCCTGTAATCCCAGCACTTTGGAAGGCTGAGGTGGGTGGATCACCTGAGGTCAGGAGTTCAAGACCAGCCTGGCCAACATGGTGAGACCCTGTCTGTACTAAAAATACAAAAATTAGCCAGGCGTGGTGGCACATGCCTGTAATCCCAGCTACTCAGGTGGCTGAGGCAGGAGAATCGCTTGAACCCGGGAGGTGGAGGTTGCAGTGAGCCAAGATCACGCCACTACACTCCAGCCTGGGGGAGAGAGCGAGACTGTCTCAAAACAAAAAACAAAAAAAAAAACTCAAAACAAGATCTTACCTCTAATTCAATGTGGCACCTGGCAGAGATTCCCCAACAGCAGAGTGGATCAAAGATGGTGGGCCCAAACTCTCACCCATGTTTTATCCTGTAGCACTGTGAGTGAGGCTTTACTGGTTGAACTTTTTTTTTAAGTAACACCTTTTGCTTTTTCATACATTACAGTCCTATTAGCTTATTAGACATTTTCTGGCTTGAAAAATTGCCAGTCTGAGTTTCTTAGACCGAGGTTCTACCCAAGGAATAGGCAGAGAGCTGACAGTTATTCTACTACTAATCTTTACTGTATTTTATTGACTTTCAGAGAAATATGTTAGAAGTAATACCAAGTTGTGGTTCTTATAACCAAGGCCTCAGCTGTGGGCTGGCTTCTTGAAATGGATATAGACCTCTCTTTATTGAAGTGTATATAAACCCTGTCCCTACAAGAATCAGGGTCAAGAGACACAGTGTCATGGCAACTCAGAGAGCCTTTTGCAGTGGATAAGATAAACATGCGCTGTCTCTTCTTCGTTGAGATTTACTGTCAAGTCATTAAAGCTGGCTTGACTGTACAAAAGTTGAGCATATTTTTTCAAATATTTTAAAAAGGTCCTCTTTATGATGATGCATGAGGCACTTTCTCTTTAATTGCAGTGACAGGAATAATAGACTTGGCTTTATTTTAGGAAATTAGGAATACAATCATTGTTTTGATATAAGAAATCTTAATAGCCAAGATTGTAGCTCTCATGTCTTAGAAATGAGGGGCTCTCACATCTCAGATATATAGAATCTATGGCATGCAGTTTTTGACTTCTCTTTTATCTCATCATTTTTCTGCTCATTTTTCCTTTGACCTATTTTATTCATTCTTTTATTCAAAATTTTATTTCTTTTTTGGCATACAAATGCATAAAATACAATTTACATGGTGTAGGGAATAAAATGAGATGTAAATAATAAGATTATTATTGTCCAAATCCTACATGTTAGATTGTGATTCAAATTACCAAAGGCAGCAAAACTGTAGAAAATGTTTTTACTGTCAATCTTAGGTAAATTCTGTTTGTGGGCCAAGCCCAATTTATAAGTCTTTGCCAATCCCACTCCCAGGCGCATATATTACAGTAGCATTTGACATCATGTTTTTTCCTCCTTCTGCTTTATGCCTCAATAATTGAACTGATTGCCTGGGTGTGGAGCCCATGCAAGCAAACTTTTCCATTTCTTTTTTTTATACAGGCTGCCTGATCTATTTTAGACTGGGTTTGGGTATTTGTGGTAATAGTCATGATTTTTCTTCTTCTATTAAAGTTCACGGTCATTCTAGATGATAGATTTACTTTAAGTTAAAAGGAAGTTACTAAAGAAATTCACAGTACAAAGAAAGAAGAAAACCAAAGTGCTAGTCAAAGCACTTCTTTGAGACTTGTGTGTAAAAGCCTAAATAAATATCTTTGCCATGTCCTTGTAAAACTATTTTCAGGTTAGCCTTTTTAATTAAACTGTCTTCAGTACTTTTTAAATATCCTGCTCCACCCTCTGTCTGTTCTGAAGATGATGGAAAGATGCATATATGACTCAAGTTTTCAGTAACTACTTTAGACTCAAATTTTATCTGCCATGGACATAGGGAATCCATGTTATGGGCGTCTGGAGAATATATGAACCACCTGTATGCAGAATTTTGTAAAGACAGAAAAGTGGACCTTAGCTTTCATTAAATTCTCAAAGGAGTCTGTCACCTAAACAAGGACTAGCTGCTCTGGAAGCAATTTAAGAAATGTTTATGCTCTCTTTGGTACTAACAATGCCCTTAGCATCCCATCCTTTGACATTGAGCCAGCAGTGTACTCACTATTGATTCAATTCTGTCAACAATTCTTAAGCTCTTCCATCGGCAAGGCACTATTAGGCCCCACTGGGAAACAAGGATGGTCTGGTGTAGTCCAGGCTTTCCAGGAGTTACAGCCTGGAGGGAGAGGCAGACAAGCATCTCAGATCTTAGTATATATCAACTGGGGAGCTTATTTCACTGCAAATTCTGATCTAGTAATTTTGGAGTGGGGCCCCCAATTCTCCATTTTCTCACACACAGAAAGAATAATTATTATCTATTAGAATAAGATCTAATAGATAAGATTAAGGTCTATTATTTTATTCTATTATCTATTAGAATAAGATCTAAAAAGTAAGAATAAGTATCATATACTTTACACATGTACCTCACTTGAAGCAAAGAAACTCAGTGTTGGCAAACTCAATGATGGGTTTAATTCAATAGTTAAACCAGGAGTTTATCATTGCTATATTAAATAATGCATCATTTGCTACGTTGGTTCTCATCTGTGCCACATATTGGCATCACCTGGGAATCTCTAAAAACTACTGATACCTGGCCCCCATCCCCAGCCAGCTGACTTAATTGGCAAGGGTGCAATGTGAGCAGGGCATGGGGAGGTTTATAAGCTCTAAGCTAATTCTAATGTGCAGCAAAGTTTAGAAACCACTGATCTAGTGGCTCCCAACATTGTCTTTGTGTCTCATATCCAAAAGTGATTAGCAAAGTTATGATAAAAAACTTGATCTACCTGAGCTCTGAGTCTCCCACCTAAAGGGACCTTCTGAGCTTTCATTTCAGACACTGTATATCGATTTTCTATAGTTTCTCTGTAGTCTTTTCTAGGACTTGACTCATATTTTCCTACTATGCTAAAGGCCAATAATCAAGCACAATCAGAAGAAATAAATTGTTTAAGGTAACATGAGATCTATTTGTAAGAATGATCTTAAATAGTGCAAAGGACAAAGAATAGTTCAAAGTAGCATTAAAAGCTGCTTGGAAAGAAATGAAAAATTTCTATTAAAATATGTAAAGTCTATAGGAAAAGATAGTAAAACTTGGCCAGGTGTGGTGGCTCACACCTGTAATTGCAGCACTCTGGGAGGCTAAGGCAGGAGGATCTCTTGACCCCAGGAGTTTGAGACCAGTCTGGGCAACAGAGTGAGACTCCATCTCTACCAAAACAAACAAAAATTAGCCAGATGTGGTGGTGTGGACCCATGATCCCAGCTACTCAGGAGGCTGAGGTAGAAGAATCACTGGAGCCTGGGAGGCTGAGGCTTCAGTGACCCATGATTGTGCCACTGCACTCCAGCCTGGGCAACAGAGCAATATACTGTCTCAAAGAAAAAAGAAAAGAAAAAAAAAAAAAACCAGCCTGGCCCACATGGTGAAACCCCATCTCTCCTAAAAATACAAAAATCAGCTGGGCATGGTGGCAAGCACCTGTAATCACAGCTACTTGATAATATGCCAGTTAACCTGATGGACTAGGAGTCAAACTCCTGTTTGATTCTCAGCTCTTCAGTTGATTAACTTCTTGAATTCGGACCAGAACTCATGGAAATACCAAAGACACAGCACACCATCAGGGCTCACAAAGGTTTTTCAGGAGCCAACATAGCTGAACATCCAGAACATCCAGACCAGTGATTTCCAAACTTCAATGTGCAAATTACCTGGGGATCATGTTAAAATGCAGATTCTGATTCAGTAAGTCTGAGATTTGGCGAGATAGTCTGCATTTCCCACAAGCTCATGGTGATGCTGATGCTGACAGTTTGAGTGGAGAGGATCTAAATTTCTTCAGCAGTGAGAGTTATTAAACCCTTTTCTAGTGCTCCGCCAACATCGTGGTTCTTTCTCTGTCTCTGTGTCTTTCCATGTATCTGCAGCTTCTATCCCACCTCTAATCACTTGTATCTTAATTATTAATTCCACGAGAAAAGATCAAATTGATTTCTCAAGGCAGTGGAAATATAGGCATCTCTTTTTAAAAAATATTTTTTATTTCAATAGCTTTTGGGGTACAAGTGGTTTTTGGTTACATCAATGAATTATATAGTAGTGAATTATGAGATTTCAGTGCACCCATCACCTGAGTAGTGTACATTGTACCCAATATGTAGTGGTTTTTTTATTTGTTTTTGTTTTTGTTTTTTGAGATGGAGCCTCACTCTGTTGCAAGTCTGGAGTGCAGTGGCGTGATCTCGGCTCACTGCAATCTCCACCTCCCAGGTTCAAGCCATTCTTCTGCCTCAGCCTCCCGAGTAGCTGGGTCTACAGGCACGTGCCACCACGCCCGGCTAATATTTTGTATTTTTAGTAGAATTGGGGTTTCACCGTGTTAGCCAGGATGGTCTCAATCTCTTGACCTCGTGATCCGCCCACCTCGGCATCGCAAAGTGCTGGGATTACAGGCATGAGCCACCGTGCCTGGCCCCCAATATGTAGTTTTTATCCGTCACGCCCCACCCAACCTCCCATTTCTGAGCCTCTAAAGCCCATTATACCACTTTGTATGCCTTTGCATACTCATAGCTTAGCTCCCACTGATAAGTGAGAGCATGTAGTTTTTAGTTTTCCATTCCTGAATCACTTCTCTTAGAATAATGGCCTCCAGCTCAATCCAAGTGCTGCGAAAGACATTATTTTGTTCCTTTTTATGACTGAGAAGTATTGCATAGTGTATATATATCACATTTTATTTTTTTAATTTTAATTTTAAGTTTTGGGGTACATGTGCAGCATGTGCAGGTTTGTTACCAAGGTAAACATGTGCCACGGTGGTTTGCTGCACCTATCAACCCATCATCTAGGTATTAAGCCCAGCATGCATTAGCTGTTTTTCCTTATGCTCTCCCTCTCCCACCACATCCCCCAGGAGGCCCCAGCGTGTGTTGTTACCCTCCCTGTGTCCATCTGTTCTCATTGCTCAGCTCCCATCTGTAAGTAAGAACATGCGGTGTTTGGTTTTCTGTTACTGTGTTAGTTTGCTGAGAACAGTGGCTTCCAGCTCTATCCATGTCCCCGCAAAGGACATGATCTCATTCCTTTTTTATGGCTGCATAGTATCCCATGGTGTATATGTACCACATTTTCTTTATCTAGTCTATCATTGATGGACATTTGGGTTGATTCCATGTCTTCGCTATTGTGAGTAGTGCTGCAATGAATATACGCATCCATGTATCTTTGTAATAGAATGGGTTATATTCCTTTGGGTATATACTCAATAATGGAATTGCTGGGTCTAATGGCATTTCTGCTTCTAGATCTTTGAGGAATTGCCACACCATCTTCCACAATGGTTGAACTAATTTACATTACCACCAACGGTGTAAAAGTGTTTCTATTTCTTCACAAATATCACGTTTTCTTTATCTACTCATTGGTTGGTGGGCACTTAGATTCGTTCCAGATCTTTGCAATTGTAAATTATGCTGCAATAAACATACATATACATGTGTCTCTTTATTATAATAACTTCTTTTCCTTTAGGTAGATACCCCGTAGTGGGATTGCTGGAACAAATGGTAGATCTACTTTTAGTTCTTTAAGAAATCTGTAAACTGTTTTCCATAGAGGTTGTACTAATTCACATTCCCACAAGCGCAGTGTATAAGCCTTCCCTTTTCACCACATGCACACCAACACCTATTGTTTTTTGACTTTTTAATAATGGCCATTCTGACTGGGGTAAGGAAATAGTTCACTGTAATTTTAACTTGCATTTCCCTGATGATTAGTAATGTTGAGCATTTTTTTCATGTTTCTTGGCCATTTGTATGTTTTCTTTTGAGAAATGTCTGTTCATGTCATTTGCCCATTTTGGATGGAATTATTGCATTTTTTTCTTGCTGATTTATTTGAATCAAATTTGTTTGAGATCCTTGTGGATTCTGAATATTAGTCCTTTGCCATATGCATAGTTTGCAAATATTTTCTTCATTCTGTGAGTTATCTCTTTACTCTGCCAATAATTTCTTTTGCTGTGCAGAAGCTTTTTAGTTTAAATAGGTCTCATTCGTTTATTTTTGTTTTTGTTGTATTTACTTTTGGGGATTTAGTCATAAATTCTTTGTCTAGATCAGTGTCTAAAAGAGTTTTTCGGAAGTTATCTTTTAGAATTTTTATGGTTTCAGGTCTTAGGTTTAAGTCTTTGATCTGTCTTTAATTGATTTTTGTGTTAGGTGAGAGATAGGGATCCAGTTTCATTCTTCTACATGTTGCTAGCCAGCTTTCCCAGCACTACTAAATAGGGTGTCTTTTCCCCCATTTATGTTTTTGCATGCTTTGTTGAAGATCAGTTGGTTTTAAGTATTTGGCTTTATTTCTGGGTTCTCTATTCTGTTCTATTGGTCTACATGCCTACTTTTATACTAGTACCACGCTATTTTGGTAACTATAGCCTTGTAGCATAATTTGAAGTCTGGTAATGTGGTGTCTCCAGATTTGTTCTTTCTGTTTAGTATTGTTTTGGCTATGTGGACTCTTTTTTTGGTTCCACAGGAATTTTAGGATTTCTTTTTCTAATTCTGGGAACAATGATGTTGATATTTTGATGGGAATTGCGGTGAATCTGTAGATTGCTTTGAGCAGTATGGTCATTTTCACAATATTGATTCTCCCAATCCATGAGCATAGGATGTGCTTCCATTTGTTTTTGCCATCTATGATTTCTTTCAGCAGTGTTTTGTAGTTCTCCTTGTATAGATCTTTTACTTCCTTGGTTAAGTCTATTCCTAGGTATTTTATTTTTTTTTGCAGTTGCTGTAAAGGGATTGAGTTCTTGATCTGATTCTCAGCTTGGCCGTAGTTGGTGTATAGCAGTACTACTGATTTATGTACATTGATTTTGTAACCTGAGACTTTACTGAACTCATTTATCAAATCTAGGAGTCTTTCGGAGGAGTCTTTAGGATTTTCTAGGTATATGATCATATCATCAGTGAACAGTGATGGTTTTACTTCCTCTTTTTCAATTTTGATGCCTTTTTTTTTTTCCCTTGCCTGATTGCTCTGGCTAGGATTTCCAGTACTATATTGAATAGAAGTGGTGAAAATGAGCATTCCTGTCTTATTCCAGTTCTCAGGGGGAATGCTTTCAACTTTTCCCCATTCAGTATGATGTTGGCTGTGGGTTTGTCATATATGGCTTTTATTATTTTGAGGTAAGTCCCTTCTATGCCTAGTTTGTGGAGGGTTTTTACCATAAAGGGATGCTTTGATTTTATTGAATGCTTTTTTCTGTATCTATTGAAATAATCATATGGTTTTTGTTTTCAATTCTGTTTATGTGATGTATCACATTTATTGATTTGCATATGTTAAACCATCCCTATATCCCTAGGATGAAACCCACTTGATCATGATGTATTATCTTTTTGATGTACTGTTGGATCCTTTTAGCTAGTATTCTATTGAGGATTTTTGCATCTGCGTTCATCAGAGATATTGACCTGTTTTCCCTTCCTCCCTTCCCATTCTCTCCTCTCCCCTCCTGTCCCCTCCCCTCCCCTCCCCTGCTCTCTTCTTTCTCTTTTCCTTTCTTTTCTTTTTTTCTCTTCTTTCTATGTTCTTTCCTGGTTTTGGTATCAAGGGGATACTGGATTCATAGAATGAATTAGGGAGGATTCCCTCTTCCTCAAACTTTTGTAATAGTTTCAGCAGGATTGACATCAATTCTTCTTTGAATGTCTGATAGAATTCGGCTGTGAATCCATCTGGCCCTGGGATTTTTCTTGTTGAAATTTTTTTTACTACTGATTTAATCTCGCTGCTTGTTATTGGTCTATTCAGAGTTTCTGGGGTTTTTTTCCTGATTTAATCTAGGAGGGTTGTATGTTTCCAGGAATTTATTCATTTCCTCTAGGTTTACTGGTTTGTGTGCATAGAGGTGTTCATAGTAGTCTTGAATGATCTTCTGTATTTCTGTGCTGTTGGTTGTAATGTCTCCAGTTTCATTTCTTCATTTCTAATTGAGCTTATTTGAATCTTCTCTCTTCTTTTCTTGGTTAGTCTAGCTAATGTTCTATCAATTTGTTTATCTTTTTAAAGAACCAGCATTTTGGTTTATTGATCTTTTGTATTTTGTTTGTTTCAATTTCATTTAATTCTACTCTGATCTTTTTTTTTTATGCTAGCTTTGGGTTTAGTTTGTTCTTGTTTTTCTAGTTCCTTGCAGTGTGACATTAAGTTGTCAATTTGTGATCTTTCAGACTTTTTGATGTAGGCATTTAGCACTATAAACTTTCCTCTTAGCAGTGCTTTTGCTGTATTCCAGAAGTTATCATTCATTCCTAATAATTTTTAAATTTCCATCTTGATTTGTTAACCCAAAAATCATTCAGGAGCAGATTGTTTAATTTCCATGTATTGGTAAAATTTTGAGAATCCTTTTAAACTTGATTTCTAGTTTTATTCCACTGTGGTCTGAGAAGATACTTGAAATGATTTCAATTTTTAAAAATTTATTGAGACTTATTTTGTGGCTTACCATATGGTCTATCTTGGAGAATGATCCATGAGCTGATGAGAAGAATGCATATTCTGCAGTTTTTGGATAGAATATTCTGTAAATATCTGTTAGGTCCATTTGCCCTAGATCGTAGTTTAAGTCCATTGTTTCTTTGTTGAGTTTCTGTCTTGATGATCTGTCTAGTGCTATCAGTGGAGTACTGAAGTCCCTTACTATTATTGTGTTGCTCTCTGTCTCATTTCTTAGGCCTGACATTAATTGTTTAATAAATCTGGGAGCTCCATGTTGGTGCACATAAATTTAGGATTGTAATATCTTCTTGTTGTATTGATCCTTTTATCATTATATAATGACATTCTCTGTATTTTTTTACTATTGCTACTTAAAAGTCTGTTTTGTCTGATATAAAAATAGATACTCCTGCTCACTTTTGGTTTCTATTTGCATGGAATATCTTTTTCCACCTCCTTTATCTTGAATTTATACGAATTTTTACATGTTAGGTGAGTCTCTTGAAGATAGCAGATATTTGGCTTGTAATTTCTATTCATTCTGCCAATCTGTATTTTTTAAGTGGAGCATTTAGGCCCCTTAAGTTCAACTTGAATATTGAGATGTGAGGTGTTGTTCCACTCATCATATTAATTGTTACCTAGGTACTTAATTTTTCTCATTATATTATTGTTTTATAGACGCTGTGAATTTTATGGCTTCAAGAGGTTCTATTTTGGTGCATAGCGAGATTTTTGCTTCAAGATTTATAATTCCTTTTACCATTTCTTCCAGGGCTGGTCTGGTAGTGACAAATTCCCTCAGCATTTGTCTTAAAATGACTTTATTTCTCTTTCATTTATGAAATTTAGTTTTGCTGGATACAAAATTCTTGGCTGACAGTTATTCTGTTTAAGGAGGTTAAAGATAGGAGCCCAATCCCTTCTGACTTGTAAGGTTTCTGCTGAGAACTCAACTGTTAGTCTGATAGATTATTATGCAAACATTACGTGATGTTTTTGTCTCTCTTCTCTTAGAATTCTTTCCTTCATGTTGACTTTGGGTAGCCTGATGACTACATGCCTTGATGATGACCTTTTTGCAGTGAATATTCCAGGGATTCTTTGAGCTTCTTGTATTTGGATATCTAAATCTCTAGCAAGGCCAAGAAAGTTTTCGTCAATTATTCCCTCAAACAAATTTTCCAAACTTTTTGCTTCCTCTTCTTCAGGAACACCAATTATTCTTAGGTTTGGCCACTTTACATAGTTCCATATTTCTTGGAGACCCTGTTCACTTCTTTTTATTCTTTTTTCTTTATTTTGGTCTGATTGGGTTAATTTGAAAGCCTGTCTTCAAGTTCCAAAATTTTCTTCTACTTGTTCTAGTCTAGTGTTAAAACTTTCCACTGCACTTTGTAATTCCCTAAGTTTGTCTTTCATTTCCAGAAGTTCTGATTGGTTTTTCTTTAAGATATCTATGTCTCGAAAAAAATTTTCATTCATATCCTAATTGGTTTTTCAATTTCTTTATATTGGTTTTCACCTTTCTCTGGTATCTCCTTGAGTAGCTTAATAATCAACCTTTTGAATTCTTTATCTGGTATTTCAAAGATTTCATCATGATTTAGATCCATTGCTGGAGGGTTAGTGTGGTCTTTTGGGAATATTACAGAACCCTGTTTTGTCATATTACATAATTAGAAGAAAGTATTTCTTCTAATTATTCTTGAATTTAGTTTTGATTTGACCATTTAAAAAGAAACTATTCTCCCCACCCCCTTAAGGATGTGTCTTTAATGTTTATAACTTATGATAGCCTCATTTGGGTCTTGGTGCTTTCAAGGGTGAAGACTCTATATGAGTTCCATAGTTACAGAGAGTCTTTTTATGATGGCTTTCTCAGATGCTGTTTATAGTAGCAATGTGCTTGGTGTATGAGCAACTTCACTGTCTCCTATGGGGTTGGAATGACAGAGGTCTCTTGTAGCTTATCTCAATCCCGCATGGTAGGTACTTTTAATTTTGCCCCCTGTATTTTATTTACTGGGTTGAATAATTCAGGCTTCAGGCCAATAGGAGGAGTGTCCATGGGTAAAAACCAACTATGGCTAAAGCAGTTGGGTAAATGCAATGCCCAGTGGTGAGCTGAGGTCCCCACCTCGATAGAGGTGGCTGGGGGAGCTCTTAGTGAAACATACTGAGGTCTTATTAGGAGGAAGGGTGGGGCCACCTCAGCTCCCCTGCCAGCCCAGTAGGAAAGCTATCCACCTCCTAGACACACTCCTGACCCAGCGTTCTGCCTGTTCAGATCAGACAGGCATCTCCTTTTCATCTGCAGGAATACTGATGTTTTAAGTACAAAGAAATTGTGACTCTAGCTCTCATGCAAGCCTGAACCTGGAGGGTGCTCCTACTATGGGGATGCATTCACTCTGAAGTGTTCCAGAAGGGCTGTGTACAGGTTCACCGCTGTTGAGCTCCCACGGGAAAAGCTCTAGCTTTGTTTGCAATGGTGGACAAGAGAGAAAAGAAGTCCCCTTCTATAAGCCCCTTCATGAGCACCAGGGCTGCCTGACTATTGTGACAGAGCTGCAGACTTTCCCTGCTGAGCCCAGTATTGCAACCGTGCCTCTGTTGGAAGAAACTTCCCACCAGCAAAAGATCTAGGACTCAAGGATTCTTTTATTGTATGGGGTGTTCCCTTGATGTGGTACATTCCCCCTTCCCTTAGTAATAGGATTCCCTGAGAGCCAGACCACTGTGAATACAATTATTCCTCTCAGTCTAGTCACCCAGTGGGGCTGCCACACTCCAGGCTGGTACTAGGGAATGTCTGCAAGGGATCCAGCAATGGGACCTGTCCTCAAGTTTCCCAGCAATAGGTACCAGTACCAGCTCTGATGGGGGTGACAGGGGAGTGACATAGACTCTGTGAGATTCCTTAGCTATAGACAGCCTTAGTGTCAGGGCTTTCTCAATGCCAGCTGTAGTATTAATGAACTGGTCACACAGACAGACTTAGGACCTCCTGGTTAGCTAGGGTGGTGCAGGCAATGGTGCAGCTGAGGTCACACACAAGTATTCTCTTTCTTAGGCACAGTGTTATTCTACCTGAAGATGCTGTAATGAACTGCATCAGTTGGCTTCCAGCCAGATGGTGGTGCTTGCAAAAGAGCACCAGTATAGATATCCTTTAAAATACTCTTTTATACCTTCCAGATGTTCTACAATGAGCTAGCATTACTTATATAATAAGAAAAATTTTTTTCTGCTATTTGTAGCTAACAACATTACCACTTTGGCTGCCTTATAGGCAATTCAGGCCAAACAAGATCCCTTCAGAGACCCACAGAGCTGGAGAGAAAAATACAGATCTGAAGAGCAGGGAATAGAACCCAAGAACCCAAGTGAAGACTACATCCTCAGAAGGAATTACTGGATTCCAGAGAGGCCAGCAAACAGCATTTTATCACGAAGAGCCCTGCTTTCCTAGACTGAGGAGATTTCTAACATTTTTATATGTGGGAGGGTTCAAAACTGCACTGCATCTATGTGATCTCACTGTGGACTTGGAGAGAAGCGACAGCATGCAGTGGCAGGGAGAGTAAATGAGGGGAGTTAACCATGAATGACTCCAGGGGTAGGAGCAGCAGCAGAAACAGGGAAATGGGAAAGCAAGCTGATCTGAGTGGGGAGACGGGCAAGTTTAAACCAAGCTTTCATTTCAAGGCTAGTGAGTTAATGTCTGGTACAACTGCAGAATCCCACTCCTTTCTGCTCCACATAAACATGTGATTTGGCTGAGACTACACTTTTCCTAGCAAGCCAGAGA
Organism: Trachypithecus francoisi; assembly: GCF_009764315.1. NCBI lineage: Eukaryota > Metazoa > Chordata > Mammalia > Primates > Cercopithecidae > Trachypithecus > Trachypithecus francoisi. The sequence continues at coordinate 53,773,787 of NW_022681455.1, forward strand.
ACTGTATGCAGTTGGTTTACCATGTATTTAGTAGCTTCTTCCTCACATTTAATTAGTTCAAATTGACATTATGTATAATGAAGTCAAAATGGACATTGACCAAGATCAAAGACCTTCAGAATCCCCTCCTCTGATCATTCTTTTTTGTAGCAATATTAATATTCACTAATTTTTGAGCACCCACTATGTGTGAGGTGTGGGTTGGATGTTTTACCTACATTCTCATTTCATTTTCACTGCAACCATACAAGGCAGACTTTATTAATTTCATTTTCTGGAAAGGAAAACTAATAATTTTGGTTAACTCAGTACCCAGACTTATTTGTACAGAAAATCTGAGGCTCACAGAAGCAAAATATATTATCCATGGTCATACAACTGGAATTTGAACCCATGTTTGCCAAACTCCAAGTCCTGTGCTATTTATGGTACATTTCCCAAATCTTACTGAGCATACTCATTGTCCTCATCCTGACATTCTCTCTCCTTTTAAACCATATTCTGGCTTCCCTTATTTCAAGTATTTCATGGTAGCATCCCAGGAACCAACAACTCCACATACATCTCTTAGTTTTTACTTTGCCCATCCTCATGCCTAATTCTTATCGTCTGATTTTTGTCCTCCTGCTCCAATGTCTGGAGATAAAATAATATAAAAATGTGGAGTAAATCCTTTGGAAACTGGAAGATTTATTTAGCACCTAAAAGGTTAAATCCAGTGCCCACACAGGTGTTGTTGATGGGTGCCAGTCAAAAGCAGCTAATGCTCAAAGAATAACTCAGTCTTATAAAAACACAGCCAGACCTTTTAGGAACCAGGCCAGGACCTGAGCACCAGTTTCAACTATAGACCAAAAGGGATGAAGACTGAGTCCACAGGGAACATTCCAGGAATCACATAAATACCTGAGACTTAGTACCAGGGCGTGAGCAGGGCTTGGATCTAGAAGAGCCTGGTACAGCCAGAGGTCATGCTATAAGCATCCAAACAGACAGGGTGTAGGCTATAAGACACAGTGGACTAGCTGAGTGTTCTGCCTCTTTTCTAAGGAGTGGCCTGTGGCTACCCACTATGTTTACACTCAGTTGTGCAGAGTCTGAAGCAAAGTATCTAAAGTTAATCTTCAGTGGCTTAGGCTGAGGACTCACTGAAGTCAGCAATCCTTGAATCAACTCTCTTGATTTTCTATTACATTCCCTACAGCATTTACCCTACTAGTTTCTAGTCACAGCCTCTCACCCATTCTAAACAACCCCAGCATGACTTTACTCTGAATTTGGAGATGTTCCTTGTGAGCATCAGTTTTCTTCCAGTCCACCTTAGCAAATTATTCAGCATTTTAATTTTTTAAATTCATCTTTTCCTTCCATCCTCATGCCTTCCGTCTTGGAACTCACACTTGCTCCACCACTGTTGCTTCCTTTGATGGCATCTTCTCTTACCTGCCTTGTCACTGGTCTCCTCTCTCAAGTTCTTTCTATTACTCACGTCTTTCTTATCCTAAAGGGTTTATGTACTTCCAATTTTCTTGCCTATTTAAGGCACTCTGTTTCCTCATGCCATCTTCAGTTTCTACTTCCACAGCGCCAACTATCAACCCTTTGCCACTGATTTCTGCTAAAATATCTCCTTTCCAGCTAATCAGGGACATCCTAATTGCCAAGACCCCTGTAGAGCTGTGGATCCCCTTGACCACTTCCTTCCACTGGCAACTCTCACCTCTATGGTGCTGAATCCCCTGGTTCCTCCCCTGTTTCTTCTTTGCTTTGTTTTACTGTCTCCTCTTCCCACAGCCCATATATAGGCAAGTCCTAACATTTGCTTTATCCCTAATGATGACAAAAGCTTCCACTACTTAAGCCATATACTCTACACATCAATCCAGTTTCAGTGGCCATCACTGACCTACTGAATCCAGTTCTGCCCTTTGAGTTGACTTTATTTTAGTATGGTTGTCCTGATTGGGACTCAAGGTACTCATCATTTTCTGTATGCCCTCCCTCCTAACCTCAGATAATAATAGTTATTATAATTATAGTTACTCAGTAATATGTATATGTTATATATGTGCTTCTATGTGCTATAGGTTATCCATTGCAATGCCAATGGCATCTCAATGAGGCAGATGTTTTTATTTTCATTTTATAAATGAGAACACTGAGATCATGATATAACTGGCCCAAGTTGATACAGTGCAGTGGGGATTCAAAGGCAGATCTAACTGCATCAACCTGTATTAACTTTTATGCTTTGAGGACAGTTTAAGATAGTAGTTAAACACATGGCAGCTGATGCTAAATTTTCTAGGTCCCAGTGCTGGCTTATGTTGAGATACCCTTGCAAGTTTTATTTGATCCTTCAAGTCTTTGACAGAACGAGAGAAGCTTCAGGCAACCGAACCTGTATTCACTGTTAGGCTGAGAGAAAGTCAGAACTGCTCCCCTGTGGACAGTCTTTTGGCATTTGAAAGATCCTTCTCCTCCTCCTCTTCCTCTTCCTCCATCTTTTAGCATCTGCACCGGTAGCACAGTAGTCACCTGTCAAATATTTGTTGGATGCTGATTATGTCCCTCTCACTGTGCTAGACACACAATGACATCAACAGTGAACTCTCAGATATAAATAAAACTGCTTTCTGAGAATGGGACAGTGTGAGCCTTAGCCAAATTGCAAAATGACAAAGATAGGCTCTATACCATTTCTCTTCTCCTCTCATTATCCTTTCGGCATGGACCCCATTCCTCTTCCAAAAGCCTTTGTTGCCACTCCCTAGATTTCTGAAGCTGGAAAGAGGCATTGGATCAGGGCTCAGGAGACCTATCCTGATACTGCTCTGTATTTATTTGGTCAAATTCCTTTATCACAAAGAGTTTCAGTGTTCCCTGCTGTCAATGTGAAGTTGTGTTGAGGCTGCCTGGAAGATAGCACCAACCTTCATCACTGAAGAAGTATCTTAGGCCCTAGGATAAACATTTTAGGGGGAATCTCTAAAATAAGCTAGTTTTAATGGTAGTCAAATTGCTATTAAATCTAGGTTTCCAAAATATTTTACTATTGTTAAACTAAGGTTTCCAAAAATATTTTACTCTTCAAAGCAAATTAACAGAATGTGAGTATTACAGCATAATGGCACAAGTTTTTATTTTTTCTCAATTTGTTTCTGGCATTTTAAAGGCATCCACTGTGGATAATTGGCATTGTTTAGTTTATTATACAGAATAAAAGCCTTCTCTTCTCCATGTCCCCTTTAGTTGGTTAAACTCATTGGGAATCACTTTGGATAACCCTTTAGAAAAATAAGTTAGATTAAAAACTTTTATTTCTATTATACATTTATGTAAGTAAGGCAGAGACATTGTGAGACTTTCAAAGGAAAGAAGGAAACAATACAATGTATGCTACAAATTGAACACAATCCATGTCAATACTTTCTCAATTTGAGCAGTGAATCTCAATTGGGACAGTTTTGCGCCCCCTCCCCCACCCACTCCTCCCCAGAGGACATACGGTAATATCCGGAGATATTTTTGATTGTCACAACTTGGCAACTTGAGGACGGGTGTTACTGGCATTTAGTGGGTAGAGGCAGTCGCGCTGCCAAGCATCCTGAAATGCACGGGACCTCTCCACTTCCCACCCCCTCAACAAAGAGTCATCCAGTCCAAAATGCTAATAGTGCCCAGGTTGAAAACCCTTGACTTAGAGACACAGCCAGGGTGGTTCAAACTTGTCTTCTAGTTTCTAAACTGTAACGCTTCATGGGTATATGAACTGAATTCTGCCTAAAAACAAACACAAATAAAAATCATTTTGGAGCTTCTCTAAATTTCATAGGGATAGAGTTGGTGGCACTCCACTGATGGCAAAGTAATCACCACTTCTGTCTTTATTTTGGAGTGCAGAGCTTAATTATCTGCAACAGCACCCATGGAAGTTGTCATGATGGTATGAGAAGAAATAACCACCCCCAAAAGTCCTGGAAAAGTTTTAACGAAAGTGGTAGTCAGGGGAAATGGAAGGAGGTAACTGTCACCCTCTTTCTAAAATAACTGAGGGCTCCTGGAGGCAACTGCCTTCAGCCATGCTGTGTCAAAAGGACCTTGTCAAGTAAAGGCTGTAATTGCCAACAACTTCCCTGGGAAAAAGGGGAAAGAAAATTTTCTGTCACTCTGTGAATTGCTTTAACCCAAAGCACAATGGGTGGGTGGATGTGACAGCTTTTAAGCAGACAGTTGCTCTAGGTGAGCCAACAATAGAGTGACCCTGCAGATGTTTAATGAGCTCAGTGGAATGAGCTCACTTTGCTCCTCTCCACTAGCTGTGAACTATTCTCACCAAGAAGTACTGACTCAGGGTGCAAATATTTTTGAGTAAGATGTGTAACTTCTCTTGGTTGCCTATAAATACATTGTAAAATGTATAGCATTGCAGAATTATAGTCTGTTAGAAACATAAAAAGATAAATAATGTTAAAAGATAAAGAAATTAAGGATACTATTTATTCCTACATGAGACAGAAGAGACAAGAGCCTAACACATGGAGAGTGTATGAAACATCAGGGACCTTAGGGTCAGGAAACAATAGGTACCTTCTCCTTCTTCCTCCACACCAGAAAATACCCCAAATTGTTGACAATGTTGCCTCAATGCTTTTCCAGTAGGTGGTAAAGGATTATAGGTAAGAAGCTAAGAATGGGGGAAATATGTCTAGTGGGACAGAGTCTTGGGGAAGGGAGCACATCCAGGGAAGAGATCAGACTCTAGAATGGCTTCCAGATGCTGATTTCCAAGGTTCCAAGGTGAGTGCCCAGAGACAGGGGTACATAAATTCCAGCCACTAACCCAAATGTGACTCTACACACCAGAAAAGGGGTCCCACCCTCAAAATGCTTTCCCACTGTTTTTCAGAAAACTGTCATAATTTTATCGTAAGTTTACAGTGACTGCTATGTCAAGGGCACACCATCCCCAAAGTTATGCAAAGCATAGTCTTCAAAACCATAAAAGAGCAGCTCTGGTGAAGATAGCAACGGTCAGAAAGGCTGAAGTTTTAAAATTCAGTGATCTTAGTTCATCTCCAGTAAATGAGAGAAAGCTCTTCTTCACAGAAGAATGCCAGCTAACAAATTTAGGAGGAACAATAGGACTACAAAATCATTTTTGCTCTTCCTATTGAAATACAACTGATGTAGATAAGAATCATCAATGAATGCTAAAACTATGAGGTGGAGAACAGAATATTAATGTGGTGCCTGAATCACCCTACAAATTACTTATTTTTAAAAAAGAAACAAATATGTCTTTACAATGGAGAAATCTGGTAGCCACCACTTTATTCAAGGAACCACATTTAGCATTACCAATCTCCGGTGGTTGTAAAATGAAGTACACGGCATCATCACATTTGGAGTATGCTTAACAAAAATGTTTAACCTGAATCTAATCAAGCCCTGTCTTATTCCATTTGTGCTGCCCATAACAAAATGTCTGAGACTGGGTAATGTGTGACAAAAGAAATATATGTTTCACAGTTTTGGGGGCTAAAAGTCCAAGATCAAAGTGCTGGCAGTTTCGGTGTCTATTGAGGGCCTAGTTTCTGCTTTCAATCTGGCACTATTGCTGCATCCTCTGGAAGGAACATAATGCTGTGTTACTACATGGCAAAAGAGATGGAAGGGTAACAGGGACTAAGAGCTCTCTAGGTTGGGTGCAGTGGCTGGCCGCGCGTGGTGGCTCACACCTGTAATCCCAGCACTTTGGGAGGCTGAGGTGGGCAGATCACAAGGTCAGGAGTTCGAGGACAGCCTGGCCAACACAGTGACACCCGGTCTCTACTAAAAATACAAAAAATTAGGCAGGCGTGGTGGTGGGCACCTGTAATCCTAGCTACTCGGAAGGCTGAGGCAGGAGAATCGCTTGAACTTGGGAGGCAGAGATTGCAGCGAGCTGAGATCGTACCACTGCACATCAGCTGGGGTGACAGTGTGAGACTCCGTCTCAAAAAAAAGCCTCACCTCTAATATTATCACATTGGTGATTAAGCTTCTACATATAAAATTTGAAGGAACACATTCAGTACACAGCAAGGCTTTTTATCTAACTTCATTTCTATAGAAAATACAAAAGAAAGATACAGAAACAAGTAAAATAACACCATGAGAAAAAAGTTAGGTAGATTCAGAATGTAGGTCTGGTCTCTGACAAAGTCATTGTCACAGAATAACAATAATAAATTAACTTATTTGTTGCCCCAAATTACAGAACATATTAATATGTTTCTGCAGTAGTGATGGGTGAATGGCAACACCAATATCGAAAATTCCCCTGGCCAAATATTATAGATCCTTTTATATTTGATAATCATTTTTCAGATTACTGTTTCTTTTTTCTACATTAATGAAACACTTAATCAAAATATACTTACTCTGGTAAAAAATGTTTATCATTTAATATAAAAGTTTATAATAAAGTACAGCAATTGTTGCACTTATCAGTCCCTACCTCCCCAAAACAGTCACCTTTAGCAATTTTGGCTATGTTTTAAAAATAAATATTGTCATAGCTCTTAATAATGTGTTTATACTATAGTTTCTCAGTTTGTCAATTTGAGAAAAGCTAACTTCTGCTACAAGCAAGGATTTTATTATTCTATATTCCTCTCATCTATCCTTAATATAGTTACATCATTTTTAATTAAATTAATAAAGGATAATTTCATGTAAATGTCATTGCAGAACCAAGTGGTATCCTATGATTACACTCTTTCTTGTACAGCAACAAGTTTCTTCTCATCTTTTTAAGTATCTTTCCTTTGTTTTCCAGTATCTTCTTTATAACAATCACTCAGTTTTACTGGTCATTTTTTGTTTATTTCTTCCTTGTTCTTGTTTTTCTAAAGCACGTATTTATCTGGTGCCATTATTTATTTATTTATTTTTTTGGTGAGACTCTCTTAGAGCCCTCTGCCCCGCTCTAACCACTCCCTGCTGATTTCTAGGTCTGCTTTATGAGATGTCCCTTGAGGATCTCCTACATTCTTGTTTTTCACTTTTGTGGTGTACTATTTTGTTTTGTGCAGCATATTTTCTGGAAATTTCTTAGGACGGGAAAGAATTTCTGAGGTTTTGCATGTTGGAAAATGTCTTCATTATTCCCATACTTGAACAATAGTCTTGCTGAATGCAGACCAGGAGATGAGAAACCATATCCTTTCATCTTTGGAAGGTTAATTTTTGGATTTTATGTTACATAGGTATAGAAATATAGTTGAATTTTGTATACTGGTCTTGTATCCTGCAACCTTGCTGAACTTGTTTATTAGCTCTAATAGTTTTTCAGTGAATTCCTTAGGATTACCTATATACAAGATCATGCCATCTATGAAGAGAGATAATTTTACTTCTTCCTTTCCAATATGGATACATTATATTTCTTCTTCTTGTCTAATTGCTCTGGCTAGACCCTCCAGTATGATGTTGAATGGAAGTGGCCCACAAGAGTAGACCTTCTTATTTTGTTCCTGATTTTAGGGGGAAAGCATCTAGTCTTTCACCATCAAGTATGACGTTTTCAGTGTTTTTTTTTTTAATAGATGCTTTTTATTAGGTTGAGGAAGTTCTCTTTTATTCCAAGTTTAAGTATTTTTATCATGAAAAGGTGCTGCATTTTGCAAATGCTTTTCCTATGTCTACTGAGATGATCATGTGGTTTTAATTATTCTATTGATATGGTATATTACATTAATTGATTTTTGGATGTTAAAACAACATTGCATTCCTGGAATAAGAAGTCCTACTTGGTCATGGTATAGAATTCTTTTTACATGTTGCTTTACAGATGTATAATTATTTTACATTATTTTAATATATAAATTTCTTTTTATATGTTTATACATTGCTTTTTAATGTCTTTTTATAGGTTTGCTAGTATTTTGTTGAGAATTTTAAAATTCATGCTCCTAAGAGATAATTGTCCATGGTTTTCTTCAGTTGTCTTTATGTTTTTGATATCCATGTAAAACCAGCCTCAGAAATTAGTTGGAAAATAATGTCCTGCCCCTCTGGGAATATAACCCTCTCACTGCAACCTTGTGGGAGAGGAAACTTGTATTCTTGGCTGAACCTGCCTGAAGTGAAGCTTCCATCTCACTGAGTGGGAAGGGGAGAGGGTGAGCCTTAATTCAAGTACCATAGGCTTTCTGTTCTTATGGAGTTTCAGTAGGTTTTCTTGAGTAACTATTTCTTCATTTGCTGTATGGCTTTAGGATAATTTCCAGAGATTTTAAATGGTTGGGTTTTTCTACTAAAAATATTATTTTTGGCAGTTTTGCTGGACAGCTGGTCTATAGAATCTTTTATATTGTCATGTCAGAAGTGGAATTCCAGTTATCTTCTTTTCTTATCCCTCTAACGTATTTCTTTTCCAGTAACCTTGGTTGCTCTGTTTAATATGGAAGGCATTCCTGAAATGTCATGTGATCCTTGGTTGTCCCTTCATATTTAAACTGAGGCATTGTGTTAGTCCATTCAGGCTGCTACAACAAAATACCTGAGATCAGATAATTGGTAAACCACCAAAATTTATTGCTCAAGGTTGTGGGGCCTAATAAGTCCCAGATCAAGGCACAAGCAGATTCAGTGCCTGTGACACATCATATAATAGATCATGGAAGGGCGCTAATCCCATTGATGAGGCCTCCACATTCATGACCTAGTTGCGTCCCAAGGCCCTAATACCTTAGTGGTTAAGATTTCAACATATGAATTTTGGGGGACACATATATTCAAACCATAGCACACTGAAAAGCTAACTGCTCTGTAGAAAGGCAGAAGGGTACATCAAATTTTTATAAAATAATTTCTACTCATATCTGTTTATCTCTTTGACTATTTACATTGCTCATATATTTATCAACCTTCTGTCTGTATATATGCACAGAAAGATGTCTATAATGATGTTTGCTAATTGCTAATGCTGGCTGTTTCTGTATGGCAGGAATTGGGATGCTTTATTATTTTTTCTCAAATTTTTTTTATTGATTGACATTTTAAATAGGCATATATCATTAAAAAAAGTAATTACAATGCAAAAGCAAAACTCAACCAACCAACAGAACCACCCAACCAATCAGTCAGGGCGGGGACTAAGGTGAGGCAAGTCAGGTACCTAGGGTACAAAATTTAAGGAGGCACTCCCTCTCAGGGTCATCTAAGTACAACCTAGGCTCCTCAGTTGCCTCCCTATAGTCCCAGAAAGCCCTTTCAACAATACAGGAGGACTACAGATCAATGTAGATGAAGAACTACATGTTTGGAATCCTGTGCAGATAAGTAAAGCATACTCTTTCTCCATTATAAATGATTAGTTTGCTTTTTTAACTGTCTGCAAAAGAAATCATAGTTTTTACATTTCAGAAGTTTATTGATAAGATACTCTTAAACTAACCAACGCCAAGTTTTCCTGTTCTTTTCCTCTCTCTCAATTCAACACATGGGTGAGTAAGTCACAGCCTCTGGCCAGGGCCAGGGAAGGACGCTGGAGAGGGGCGCGCTGTCTCCAGCATTTCTTGCTTTTCCCTCAACTAGGACTCTCCTGATCACTTTAGCTAAGGCAGCACATCATCTTCCTATGTTTTTCCAGCCCATTTTTCTGCTTTAACATCTTCCTGGTGGTTATTCCTACTCCAAACATATTCACACTTTACATATATAGTTTTATTTTGTGTATGTTTGATTTCTTGTCTTGCCTTGTTAGAACGTAAGCTCTGCAATGCTACCCCTCATGGAAGCATGATGGCACATAGTGGATTTTAGTTAATATTTGCTGAATGGAAGAATGAATGAGTTCATTGGATTTTCAATGAATGATTGTGAAACTGATACTGTTCTTGGTAACCTGAATATGAATAAAATATACAGTCTTTGCTCTCTACAGAGAGTCCACATGCCAGACTCTCCCTGCCTCTGCTCCCAGCCCTGTTCATTTGCCTCAGACAATCTTATCTAACAAACACTGAACTTTTGTTTTTACCCCTTTTTCCTTTTCTTACATTCTCTGTCTCCTTTTTTTCCCTCAGCTTTTGCCCAATTATAATAGGGGAATATTTTTTCCGCCCCTAAAAAATCACTCACTGATGAACATTAAAAAATAGTGTTAGTAATTACACATTTATCAAGAGAATCAATTTTGGAGAGAAAACAGTAACAATAGTATTATTGACCGTGAATGTCTGTTAAGTGCTTGCTATATACCTGACTCTGCCAAGCAATTATGTGCATTGCCTAACTTAATCAGTACAGATAAGAAAACGATGGTGCAAGAAGTAACTTGCCCAGGCCACAAAGCTGGTAACTGGTCTGATCCAGATCTTGACTTCTCCCAGGGGTAACAGGGAGGCTGAGTTGCTAATTTCCAGTATAATCCTCTCTGTGGGGTTTTTCCTCCATCCCTTCACACATTACAAGGAGAATGAGATGTTGCTTTCTTCACATTTCCTATAGCACTCTGCTCATATACTACTTCAGCTCTTATCACATAAAATGTTTGGTATGCATCTGAAAAGTTCAGCTGGGTACCTTTTCACTCATTACCAGTGTTATAAACTATTTGATCCCCTTTTCATTGCAATAAGGGTTGTAATAGAAGTAGGAGCTTCAGGTTTAGATAGACTCGAGTTCAAAAGCTGGCATCTGCTACTTACTAGCTGTGTCATGCTGGGAAAATTTTTAACCCTTCTGAATCTTAGCTTACTCATGTGTAGCATGAAGATAATGATACTCGTGTAATGGTGTAATGGGAATAAGCTAAAATACGTCTGTAAAGGGCCTGGCATAGTGTCTCACACAACATAGGTGCTCAGTGAGTACTTTTTATCTCTCTCCTGTCCACCTCGACTCTGATTCTCCCACTGCATCTTATATAGCATTTCAGCTATATTACATGTTATCCGATATGGTTTGCATTAGTTTTCTATTACCGCTCAACAAATGACCGAAACTTAGCAGCATAAATACAAACACTTATTATCTCAAATTTTCTTTGGGCCAGAGATCTGGGACCATCTTAGCTGGGTAGTTTAGGTCAATCTCTCATGAGGTTACAGTCAAGATGTCAGCTGGAGGTATAGTCATCTCAAGGCTCAACTGGGGGGAAAATCTGCTTCCAAGTTCACTGCCATTGCTGCTGAGATGCTTTAGGAGATCTGTGTCTTAGTTCATTTTTGCTATAAAGGAATAACTGAGGCTGGGAAATTTATAAAGAAAAGGTTTTTTTTTTTTTTTGTTTTTGTTTTTGTTTTGGCTCATGGCTCTGCACCTGTTGAGGGCCTCAAGCTATTTTCACTCAAGGAGGAAGGGGAAGAGGAGCCAATGTGTGCAAATCACATGGGGAGAGAGAAAGTGAGAGAGAGGAGGTGCTCTCTCTCTCAGGCTCTTTTCAACAATCAGTTCTGTGGGAACTAACAGTGAGAATTCTCTCATTCCTGTGAGAATGGCACAAAGCCATTCATAAGGGATTTGCTCCTACAATCCAAACACCTTCTGCCAAGCCCCATTTCCAACACTGGGGATCAAATTTCAACATGAGACTTGGTGGGGACAAGCAAACCATACCTGGATTATAACAATCTGCTCTAAGCTTACTCCTGTGGGCTTCTCTGTAGGGCTATCTCAGGACATGAAAACTGACTTTGCCCAGAGCAAGCAATCCAAGAGAGAGTGAGAGAGAGCACCCAAGATGGAAACCATAGCCTTTTTATAATTTGATCTTGAGAGTGACATTCCATGACTTTTACTGTATTTTATTCATTAGAAGTGAGTCAATAAGTCTGGCCAACACTCAAGGGGAGGGAATACTGCAAGAGCGTAAATACCAAGAGGTGGAGATCACTGGGACCATTTTAGAGTCTGCCTATACCACATGGTTTAAATAGTCTTACAGAGCTAACCTGAGGATTGTGAGCCAGTCAACCTCATTTCATAACTTTTTTTTTTTTCTTTGAGACAGAGTCTCACTCTGTTGCCCAGCCTGGAGTGCAGTGGCGTGATCTTGGCTTACTGCAGCCTCTGCCTCCTGGGTTTAAGCAATTCTCATGCCTCAGCCTCCCAAGTAGTTAGGATTACAGGCATGTGCCACCACACCCAGCTAATTTTTGTATTTTTAGTCGTGATGGGTTTCCACCACGTTGGCCAGGCTGCTCTCAAACTCCTGACCTCAGGTGATCCACCCACCTCGGCCTCCCAAAGAGCCGGGATTACAGGCATGACCCACCATGCCTGGCCATCATCTCATTACCTTTTACAGAAAAGTTAGTCTTGCCTTTATAAAAGGGACTTACACACCTTGAGAATACAAATATTACTAAACTGGGTAACATGCTATACCAGTAATAGAATTTCAACACAATCTAAAAAATAATGATAATGATAATGGTGATAATGATTTCTTTTGCATAGAGTTAGAAGTTATCACACTATCTTTCCATTCCTATTCTATGTAAAACTATATTTTTTCTTTGATTCATTTTTTTAAACTCTTTCTTCTAAGGCTGTCCCCTTGGTACATTTTACACTTTCTTTTCTTTGGTCTGTAGACACACACACACCCAGCTTCCTTTCTCAGGGAGCACCAAAGGTCAGGTAGAAAGTCATGGAGAAATAAAAATACCACTTTCAGCCCTTACTGAAAGGGCAACTTGTTTGTTATTCCCAACTAAGCCACAGTGTGCTCCAATTATCTCCCCAGAGCAAAATGCCCTGCCTATGACTTATCTTGTTTCCTGTTCCCCCTTTCTCTTGCTGGCTGCCTTTAGTTATGGCACTGCCTAGTTGCATTAGTCTCTAGTTGCAACTAGACGCCTAGTTGCATACCTTAAAGGGGATGAAATTGATCAAATTTGATATTTATATCCATTCAGGTTTATAATAAAGATTATATAAATTAGTATTAAAACATATTTAAATATACATTAAATTGTTTTATAATTATTAAAAATATATATATAGTACATATATATTAATCTCCAAGCAGGATATATATATAGTAGATTCAACAATAGAGATATGATATATCATGTTCTTCTATTTCTATGGATTACTGAGAACAAATTTTATTAGAGAAATAGGGTATCTATAACTTTCCATCCTCAACAAATTCTGCTTTTGCATCATTCTTTCTCAGTAGAAAGAAATAAGAAGCCAGATGAATATACAAAAAAAGGAGGATAAGGGACTATGGACAGGTGAATATATATTCTGAGAGAAATGAATTTGACAATGACAGCTACTTTGGGAACAGGGAAAGAAAAAATAACAATGGGATATTGATCATCAATTGTAAAAGAAAATGTTACAAAAATGAAAACTTGATAGGATAATTTACTTGTGGCGGACTTTATGTCATTTACTTATGCTGAAATGTATTCCTAGCAGAATGTTTTGAGGAAGAGGAAGAATTAGAGGCTTTTAAGACTTGTCAGGCAGCAAAAGCCAAAATTGACAAATGGGATCTCATTAAACTAAAGAGCTTTTGCACAGCAAAAGAAACTACCATCAGAGTGAACAGGCAACCTACAGAATGGGAGAAAATTTTTGCAACCTACTCATCTGACAAAGGGCTAATATCCAGAATCTACAAAGAACTCAAACAAATATACAAGAAAAAAACAAACAACCCCATCAAAAAGTGGGGAAAGGATATGAACAGACATTGGTGGGATTGTAAACTAGTTCAACCATTATGGAAAACAGTATGGCGATTCCTCAAGGATCTAGAACTAGATGTACCATATGACCCAGCCATCCCACTACTGGGTATATACCCAAAGGATTATAAATTACTCTACTACAAAGACACATGCACATGTATGTTTATTGCGGCACTATTCACAATAGCAAAGACTTGGAATCAACCCAAATGTCCATCTGTGACAGACTGGATTAAGAAAATGTGGCATATATACACCATGGAATACTATGCAGCCATCAAAAAGGATGAGTTTGCATCCTTTGTAGGGACATGGATGCAGCTGGAAACCATCATTCTTAGCAAACTATCACAAGAAGAGAAAACCAAACACCGCATGTTCTCACTCATAGGTGGGAACTGAACAATGAGATCACTTGGACTCGGGAAGGGGAACATCACACACTGGGGCCTATCATGGGGAGGGGGGAGGAGGGAGGGATTGCATTGGGGAGTTATACATGATATAAATGATGAATTGATGGGTGCTGACGAGTTGATGGGTGCAGCGCACCAACATGGCATAAGTATACATATGTAACAAACCTGCACGTTATGCACATGTACCCTAGAACTTAAAGTATAATAAAAAAAAAAAAGAAAATAAAATAACGATCACAACTTTATTCAGCTGAAAAAAAAAAAAAAGACTTGTCAGGGACCTTACATCCATCTGCTCTTGTTGGAGATGCACAGATGAGGAACAAATGAGGAAAATCCTATAAGGTTCAATGCTAGTTTGCTGAAGTGCCAAGACTGAGACTCACTGAATTCATAATTCAGTGGCTTTTATTGATAATTGTTCTTTCCCTCCCTCCCCCCCCCTTCTTTCTTTCGCTAAGGGTCTTGCTATATTGCCCAGGCTGGATTTTAATTCCTGGGCTTAAGGATCCTCCTACCTCAGCCTCCCAAGTAGCTGGGACTACTGGTGCATTCTACCACACCCAGTTAATAATTCTACTTTATATCCTGCAAGAGAATTGGTTTAAGTTTTTAATTATAAATGTCAAGTTTCTTATTTTCTACATTGCTTAAGACATTAAAAAATCTGAAATAAGCCTGTCAAGTGAACTTTCCTTATATCCCATGTGAAAATTATACTTTTAATGTAAATTTTCCCCAATTCTTGTGATATAGCATGTCCGAGAAAGATCAAAACTGTCTGGTATCAGTTCACATAGTGATTGGCTTAGGACTTGCAAACAGTAGTATCTTCACAGGTATTGGTTGAACTATTCTTTTTTTTTTTTTTGAGACAGAGTCTTGCTCCTTTACCCAGGCTGGAGTGCAGTGGCATGACCTTGGCTCACCACAACCTCCATCTTCTGGGTTCAAGCAATTTTCCTGCTTCAGCCTCCCCAGTAGCTGGGACTACAGGTGTGCACCACCACGCCCAGCTAATTTTTGTGTTTTTAGTAGAGATGGGGTTTCCCCATGTTGACCAGGCTAGTCTCAAACTCATGACCTCAAGTGATCTGTCTGCCCTTCCCTCCCAAAGTGCTGGGATTACAGATGTGAGCCACTGCACCCAGCCTGGTTGAACTATTCTCAGACAACATAATGTCATATTCATGTGTAGCATGTCATTGGTGCAGATTATAACTGAAGAAACTACATGAAATCCACACTACTGAATTCACCTAGAACTAAGGCCAGTGTATCCCACCAAACCTGCATCCTAAGATCCACTCATACAAGTAAGTCTTTCCCTATGAAACTTACTCCGTAAAATTAGAAGAAGAGACTTTTTCACCAAATGCTTACAAATCAACATAGGAACACATCAAACATGAAAAATCAAGGACACATTACTCTTCCAAAGAAAAACAGTAATTTTACAATAACAATAATAGGCAAATACATGAAATGCCAGAAAAAGAATTTTTAAAAAATCTTTAGGAATTTCAGTGAGATACAAGAAAATATAAACAGACAATTTAACGAAATGAGGAAAATAATTCATGATTTGAATGAGATATTCAACAGAGATCAATATCATAAAAAAGAGCAAAACAAAAATCCCAGAGCTGAAGAATTCAGTAAAGGAAATAAAAAATACAACTAAGAGGTTCAACAACAGATCAGACCAGAATAAAGAATTTCTGAACTTGAAGATGGGTCTTTTGAAATAATAAAAGAAGGCCAAAAAAAAAAAAAAAAAAAAAAGTGAAGAAAGCCTACAGAACTTATGGGATACAAGTAAGTGAACAAATGTTGTTGGTATTATGGGTGTTCCAGAAGGAGAAAACATGGAAAAAGGTGAGGAAAACATATTTTGTGAGATAATAACTGAAAACTTCCCAAGTCTTGGGAGAAAGACTGACATTCGGGTCCAGGAAGCTTGATGAACTCCAAATGGATTAAACCTGAACATATCCTCTCTGAGGCAGATTATAGTAAAATTGTCAAGAGTGAAAGACAAAGAAAGAATTTTAAAGGCAACAAGATAAATGTTTTGAGTCACATATATGAAAATCTCCATTAGATTTTTCAGCAGGAATTTTAGAGACCAACAGAGAATGAGATGATATATTCAAAGTAGTGAAAGAAAAATACTTGGCAGGCACAAACATTATACCCAG
Source organism: Trachypithecus francoisi (assembly GCF_009764315.1). Classification (NCBI taxonomy): domain Eukaryota; kingdom Metazoa; phylum Chordata; class Mammalia; order Primates; family Cercopithecidae; genus Trachypithecus; species Trachypithecus francoisi. Next base: position 53,790,110 of record NW_022681455.1, read on the forward strand.
CAAAGCCATTCATCATAAAAGAAGAAAATAAAATATTTCATAAACAAGCAAAAACTAATGGAAACCATCACCATTAGATCAATTTTTTAAGAAATACCCAAAGGAGTCTTACATCTAGAAATGAAAAAAACAATAACCACCACCATGAAAACATGAGAAACTATAAAACTCAATGATAGAGCAGATACATAAAGGGGAAGGGAAGGAATCAAAACTCGTCACTACAGAAAACTACCCAATAGTAAAAATAAGCAATAGGAGAGGAAGTAAGGAACAAAGGATATACAAAAAAAAAAAAAAAAAAAAACAACTTAGAAAACAATCAATAAAATGACAATATTAGGTCTTCACCTATCAATAATAACCTTGAATATAAATGGATTAAATTCCTCATTTAAAAGATATAGACTGGCTGAATAATAATAATAAAATAAGACCCAACTATATGCTGCCTAAAAGAAGCTCACCTCATCTTTAAGGACAATCACACTGAAAGTGAAGGGCTTAAATAAAAAGTATTCCATAAAAATAGAAACTAAAAGCAAAAGCAAGCAGGAGTAGCTATACTTAGACAAAACAGACTTCAAGTCAAAAGCTGTACAAAGAAACAAAGACATTACATAATAATAAAGGGATCGATTCAGCAAGAGAATATAATAATTGTAAATGTATATGTGCCTCAAACTGGAGCACTCAGATATATAGAGCAAATATTATTAGATCTAAAGAGAGAGATAGACTCCAATCTCTATCTACAATAACATTGAGAACTTCAACACCCACTCTCAGCATTGGATTGATCATCTAGACAGAAAATTAACAAAGAAATGTTAGATATAAACTGCACCATAGATCAAATGGACCTAATAGACATTTTATTTAACATAGAACATTTTACTCAACAGCTGGTAAATACAAACCTTTTTCATCAGCACGTGGAACATTCTTCAGGACTGACTATGTATTAGAACACAAAACAAATCTCAAAAAATTTTTAAAAATTGAAAACATATCTACTATCTTCTCAGACCACAATGGAATAAAACTAGAATTCAGTAACAAGATGAACATTCAAAACTATACAAATACACGGAAATTAAATAACAGGCTTCTGAGTGACCAATGATAGAGAAATTTAAATACTCCTTGAAATAAATAAAAATAAAAATACAATATACCAAACCTAGGGGACATGGCAAAAGCGGTATTAGGGGGCAAGTTTATAGTAATAAATGCCTACATCAAAAAACTACAAAGATCTAAAAAAAAACAACCCATAGGTACATCTCAAAGAACTAGAAAAGAAAGAAGAAACTAAACCCCAAATTAGTAGAAGGAAAGAAATCAGAGAAGGAAAGGTCAGAGCAGAAATTAATAAAATTGAGATTAAGAAGAAAAGTACAAAAATCACTGAAACAAAAAGTTGGGGTTTTTTGGAGAAGATAACCAAAACCAACAAACTATTAGCTAGATTCAGAAAAAAGAGAGATGATCCAAATAAATACAATCAGAAATGAAAAAGGAGATGTCACAACAGATACCACAGAAATACAAAGGGTTATTAGAGACTACTATGAATAAATACATGACAATAAATTAAAAAAAACAAAAGGAAATAATTTCCTGGACATAAATAATCTACCAAAATTCAACCAAGAAAAAACAGAAAACTCAAACAGACCAATAACAAGTAACAAGATTGAGTCAGTAACAGAAAATCTCCCAACAAAGAAATGTCAAGGACTGGATGGCTTCACTGCTGAATTCTCCTGAATCTTTAATGAATTAGAATCAATTCTTGTCAAACTATTTCACAAAATGAAGCAGAAAAATTTTTTTCTAACTCATTTTATGAGGCCAGCATAACCCTGGTACCAAAAGCAGACAAGGGCACAATAAAAAAAGGAAACTATAGGCCAGTATTCCTGATAAACATACACACAAAAATCCTCAACAAAATACTAGCAAATCCAAATCCAATCCAAGAACACATCAAAAAGATAATACACCATGGTCAAGTGTGACTTATCCCAGGAATACAAGGATGGTTCAATATATGCAAATGATTAAATGTTATATACATCACGTCAATGGAATGAAGGACTACTAAAAACCATATGATCATCTCAATAGATGCCAAAAAAGCACTTGATAAAATTCTACATCTGTTTATTATAAAAACTTTCAATCAACTAGGCAAAGAAGGAACATACCTCAAAATAATAAAGGCCATATATGACAAACTCACAGCTAACATCATATTGAATAGGGAAAAGCTAAAAGGTTCTCTTCTAAGAACTGGAAGAAGACAAGTATGTCCATTTTCACCATGCTTATTCAACATAGTACTAGAAGTATTAGTCAGAATAATTAGCCAAGAGAAAGAAATAAAAGGCATATAAATTGGAAAGCAGGAAATCAATTTGTCCTTTTTTGCAAATTCCATGATCTTATGTATAGAAAAACCTAAAGACTCTATCAAAAAACATAATAAAACAAATTCAGTAAAGTTGCAGGGTATGAAATTCGTATAAAAAAGCAGCATTTCCGGCTGGTTGTGGTGGCTCAAGCCTGTAATTCCAGCACTTTGGGAGGCCGAGACAGGTGGATCACGAGGTCAGGAGATCAAGACCATCCTGGCTAACACGGTGAAACCCCATCTCTACTTAAAAATACAAAAAAACTAGCTGGGCGAGGTGGTAGGCGCCTGTAGTCCCAGCTACTCGGGAGGCTGAGGCAGGAGAATGGCCTAAACCCAGGAGGCGGAGCTTGCAGTGAGCTGAGATCCGGCCACTGCACTCCAACCTGGGCGACAGAGCAAGGCTCTGTCTCAAAAAAAAAAAAAAAAAAAGCGGCATTTCCATACATGAAAAATGAAAGAGCTGAAAATAAAATCAAGAAGGCAATCCCATTTGTAATTGCTACAAAAAATAAAATACCTAGGAATAAATGTAATCAAGGTATTTCAAAAGTATTTCACTTTTATAAGGAAACTACAAAACTTTTATATTTCAAAAGTATTTCACTTTTATAAGGAAACTACAAAACACTGAAGAATGAAATTAATGAAGATACAAACAAATGGAAAGACATCTCAAGCTCATGGATTACAAGAATTAATATTGTTACAATGACAATACTACCCAAAGTAAACTACAGATTCAATGCTATCCCTACCAAAATGCCCACGATATTCTTCACAGAAATACAAAAAGAAATCCTAAAATGTGTATCAAACTGCAAAAGACTTCAAGTAGCCAAACCAATACTGAGCAAAACAAACAAACAAATAAACAAGAAAGCCAGCCATCCAAGTTACAGGAATCACACTACCAGCCTTCAAAATATCTTACAAAGCGGTAGTAACCAAAACAGCATGATACTGGTGCAAAAACAGACACACAGACCAATGAAACAGAATAGATAACTCAGAAATTAATTCATGTATCTATGGCCAACTCATTATTGATGAAGGTGCCAATAAGGCACATTGGGAAAAGAACAGTCTTTTCAATAAATGGTGCTGGAAACACTGAATATCCATACGCGGAAGAACAAAACTAGACTCCTAACTCTCAACCTATAAAAAAATCCACTCAGATAGAAGACCTAAAGGTAAGACCCCCCAAAAAATAAAACTTCTAAAAGAAAACATAGGAGAAATGCTTCAGGACATTAGTTTGGGAAAAGATTTTATAAATAAGACCTTAATAGTGCAGGTACCAAAAGCAAAAATAAACAAATGGGATTATACTAAAGTACAAAGTGTCTGCACAGACAAAAACAACAACAATCAACAGAGTGAAAAGACAACCTACATAATGGGAGAAAATATTTGCAGACCATTCATTTGACAAGGGGATAATATCCAGATTATACAAGGAACTCAAACATCTCAGCAGCAAAAAACAAACATTAAGTTTAAAAACGGACAAATGATCTGAACAGACATTTCTCAAAAGACCTAGAAATGACCAACAAATCATGGTTAAAACTAACAAATATGATGTTAAAAAATGTTCATCATCACTAGTCATCAGGAAGATGCAAATCAAAACCACAATGAGGTATCATCTCACTCCAGTTAGGAGGGCTATTATCAAAAAGACAAAAAACAACAAATGCTGGCAAGGATGTGGAGAAAAGGGAACTCTATACACTGTTGGTGGGAATGTAAATTAGTACAGCCACTATGGAGAACAGTATGGCGATTCCTCAGAAAACTACAAATTGGACTACCATATGATCCAGCAATCCCACTACTGGGCCTTTATCCAAAGGAAAGGAAATCAGCATATTGAAAATACATCTGCATGTTTATTGCAGTAGTATTCACAATAGCTAACATACGGAATCACCCCAGATTTCCAACAACAGATGAATGGATAGAGAAAATGTGGTGTATATACACAATGGAATACTATTAGGCCATAAAAAGAATAAAATCCTATCACAGCGACTCCCTTCCTCCTTCCCTCCCTTCCTTTCTTTCTTGTTGCTCAGAGTGGAGTGCAGTGATGCCATCTCGGCTCATTGTAACCTCTGCCTCTCAGGTTCAAGCAATTCTCTTGCCTCAGCCTCCCAAGTAGCTGGGATTACAGGCACATACCACCATGTATTTTTAGTAGAGATGGGGTTTCACCATGTTGGCCAGGCTGGTCTCAAACTCCTGACCTCAAGTGATCCACTCACCTCAGCCTCCCAAAGTGCTGGGACTATAGGTGTGAGCAATAATATATAGTTTCAAATAGCTAGAAGGAGGATATTGAATGTTCCCAACACAAAGAAATGCTAAATGTTTGAGATGATGCATATGCTAATTACCCTGATTTGATCACTATATATGTATGGAAACACCACTTTATATTCCATAAATATGTACAATTATTGTATCAATTAAAAAATTAAGTTTAATTTTTAAAAGGTGAATACAGTTACACTTAGCTTTGTACATTAGAAATGCACCCACAAAATTATATGCAACTTAATTTTTTGGTAAATAAAATTGTTTCAGTTGCATTAAAATAATGATCCATTTAAACCTTTTAGTAAATCTTTTTGGTAAAGCAACAAATCCTAGGACAAGAATCATCTCTGCATTGAAATTTGCTATGAGATTAGCTATCTTCATGCTTGATTTTGCTTAAAACAGGACATATCTGTAGAGTTGTCTTCCTATAAATTAATTTGACTTGTCTCAATGATGGATTTATAATAATATCAGATACTGATATTTCCACCCAAACTCTCTTAATTTTTACCTCCTTTAAGGTGCTATAATTAATGCAATGTATTTGTTTATAAGCTCCTCACATATTAATAAAAACTTTAAAATAAATTGATGCTCTTTGAAAACATTTCTCCCTTGTATTTTGTGGGAAGAAAATAGCAAATAAAGTAGATTTGTCAGTTGACCCAGTAACAGAAAATAGTATGAATAAATTAGAATTGCAGAGATCTCTGATGGTTTCTGAAATAAATGTTTGAATGAAGCCTGAATATTATACTTTTAAAAATATATGCTGATCTGATCTTTATTGTTTTATTAGTAACACAAATAAACTATCGTGGTATGCTTAAACAGTGAAATGTTTTTGTCAGCCTGAAAGTTAATAGTTTTCTTTATTTCTTTTAAGACAGCATTATTGATAACATATTATTTCAAGTCGACTAGGCCTAAAAGGTAACTTATTCTCCAGTCAAGTTTGCATGAACTTTATAGAGAGTGCTAACTTGACTGGAGAAATAGGAGATCTTTCAGGCTTATGTTAGTTAACTGATCAACGTACTTTGATCACTAATGGTCTTTGAATTGTTTTAATGACAGTGCTCAGTAGAGTGGTTTCACTCATAGTATCATTTTTACTTATTACAAAGTAGACCTTGGCCTTCAGTGAAAACAGTGTCTATACTGATGTAGTTTATATTATAGGAAATGTTACTATAAAATAAGAGTAATATAAGAAGAGACACGGCTATACGATTTTCTTAAAACTTTTGTGGATGAAGGTGAAAAATAAATGAGGCATCTATGTTTACTTAAATGATTAAAAAGTACATTTTGATCAGATGAGGCAATGTATGCTAATGTGCTCTTTTTAAATGATAAAGCATTACACAAATGTAAAGCATTGCCACAACCCGAGGAAGTCCTGTTTGTGAGCTGCCTCTAAGCTTCACCTGAGACCTTCCTGTTTTATCAAAGAAGGAGACCATGAGGCTGAGGCAGAGGCCTGGAAAAAGATGGATTCAGTGGCAGATACCTGGTTTTCATTTGCTTCTTTGATATAGTCTCTTTCCTCTTGAAATACTTTACAGTCACATATCAACTGATATGATAATTTATATATTGTTTACATAAACAATGTACTCACTTGATAGGCTTTCTTTTGGCTGGTAACTGAGCAAAGAGTACTGACAATAATGCCTAATGTGTTGTGTTCTACAGTATAGAAAACTTTTTCCATTACATTAATCCATAATCCTCTCAATAACCATTTAAGGGTGGCATTTTTCATGCCTTTGTAGAAATAAAGAATATTGGAGTTAAATACGATTCACCCAAGATGTCATCCCTAGTAGTGGCAGATCCAAAAATTCAATGCAAAATCATGAGTTCTTTATACCATCCCACACTACAGGTAGTTTTGGCTCACTGCCACCAAGGCAAAATGCTGTTCAATATTTGACTCATCATTAGCACCTTTATAAGGAGATTGAGAAAAACAGAAAAGCAGAAAACTCAAATTGCTTATTTGTAACTCCTATGAATGGAGGGGTAGATTAAAATCTTAGTAATAAGAAAATTTGGATTGTCCACATACTGTTACAATCTGTGAAGCTACATGAACAAATGATTACAATTTATAAAAAACAACTGAGTGGTTACTACATGACCAACTTTCTCACAGATAACAATTATAGTGCTGAACAAAATGCAAAAATCAACTATCTGAAGGTACTGGAGAATGGCCAAAACCAAGCAGAAACTGAAGGAAAATCTATACTAGGAAGAAGAGTGAATTTTCTGTTTTTATGACTTTGACAAGCATACACTAGTCTCTATCACATAGATCAGCTAAAACTCATGTTTAGAGAAATCTGGCTCAATGCATCATACATCAGAGTTAGGGTGACAAAACCTCAGACAGGATTGAGTGAGAACAGAAGCTCCAGATTCTGCATATAAATACTCCAAATATTTGACTGACCTCTAAATTATGCATGTGTAGTTCAGCTTTTAAGCAACCTAATTAAGAATAAAATAACTGAACACAAATTTCAGCTGCCATGTACCACAGAGAAAATAAGAGTTTGTTGTTTTATTTCATCCAAGCTAACAGGCTGCTAAAACAAAACAAAACAAAAAATAAACATTCTTTGGAGGAATATAACAGAATCCAGAGATTTTATTATTTACAATATCCAGGACATAATCCAAAATTACTAGGTATATGAGGAGACAGAAAAATGTGACCTATACTTAAAAGAAAATGCAATCAAGGCAGAATGACTCTAAGATGACCCAGGTTTCAGAATTTGCCTACAGAGTTTAAAGCAGTGATTATAACCTTAATCAAATATGTAAAGGAACATAAACTCTTAATAAATGAACACATAGGAAATCTCAGCAGAGAAACAGAAACTATATAAAAAAAGAACCAAATGGAAATTTCAGAACTGAAAAATACACCATCTGAAATTGCATTTCTGATGGGCTTAATAGCAGTTTGAAGATGATAGAAGAACCAGTAAACTTGAAGCTGGAACAGTATATATTATCCAATCTGGAAAACAGAGAGAAAAATATTAGGGAAAAAAGAAGCAGAACCTCAAAAATATGTGGGACAATATCAAGAGGTCTAACATTTTAAAAATTGAAGTATTAAAAGGAAAGAAGAGAATGGGCAAAAAAATGTGAAGAAATAATGACTGAAAATGTTCTAAATTTGGTGAAAGTTATAAATTTACAGATTCAATAAGCTCAGTAAAACATAATCAAGATAAATATAGATATATATAATTAAACTGCCAAAAACCAAGAACAGAGAGAAAATCTTAAAAGCAGCCAGAGAAAATGATACATTACATACAAATTAGGTCCAATTTGAGTTGTTGCTGACTTCTCATAAGAAATCATTAGAAAATGAATTATTTTTAGAGTGCTGGGGGAAAAAAAAACAGTAAACCTGTCAATCCAGGACTGTATATCTACTGAAAATATCTATAAAGAATTAAGGTACAATAGGCCGGGCGCGGTGGCTCAAGCCTGTAATCCCAGCACTTTGGGAGGCCGAGACGGGCGGATCACGAGGTCAGGAGATCGAGACCATCCTGGCGAACACTGTGAAACCCCGTCTCTACTAAAAAAAAAATACAAAAAACTAGCCGGGCGAGATGGCGGGCGCCTGTAGTCCCAGCTACTCGGGAGGCTGAGGCAGGAGAATGGCGTGAACCCGGGAGGCGGAGCTTGCAGTGAGCTGAGATCCGGCCACTGCACTCCAGCCCCGGCGACAGAGCAAGACTCCGTCTCAAAAAAAAAAAAAAAAAAAAAAAGAATTAAGGTACAATAAAGACATCTGCAGATAAATCTTTAACAAACTTCCAGGTGAAGAGACACGACACAAGATAGAAATGAAGACCACTATTTCCTCTTGTTTCCTTAAAATACAAAAGAATTTTAAAAGAAAATACATAAAATTTTGTGTGTGGTTTATAACATATAAATGTAATCTGCATACAAATTGTAACATAAAGCACCAGAGAGTTGAAAAACAGATATAGATAATTGCAAGGATCATATGCAAGGGTTTATATGAATTGGTATATTTACTCTAACTGGACTATGAAAATTTAAGGATGCATATTATATTCCCTAGAGCAACCATGATAGCTAGAAAGCCAATAGATAAAGAGAGATTATAAAATATATTTATTTACTTAAAAGATGTCAAAAAAAGGAGGAACAGAGGAACAAAAATCAGATGGTATACACAGAAAACAAATAATAAAATAATAGATTTAAGTCCAAATCATCCGATAATTATATGAAATGTAAATGGATTAAACATTTCCACTAAAAAGCAAGGGATGGGGATAGAATTTCAACTTAAATAATAATATGAATCAAAGAGATTTTAGGGTAATGACTTTAGTTCTGATCATAAACATTGCTGACTTCTAAACTAATGTATCCATGTAATTCTGTAGGCTCTCAGGTTTCTCAAATTGTTTGACTGTAGGCTTCCCTTATAGCAGGGATATATAATCTTTAGAAAATATCCATAAACTCAACCTTGGAGAATCATGAGTTGGGATCTGAGTGCTTCTTCTCTGAGAGAGGGCTTTGGGATTCATATACAAATCGATTTGTCTTTCTATTATCCAGATTTGTATATCATTAAGATTTAATTTGCTATTTGACCTGTTATATAAATACCTGAGAGGGTCACTCAAATAATCTTTTGTAGGACAAAAGGTAATCCTCTCTAGATTAAGAACAACAGCTGTATTACACTACAATAGTACTGATTTATAAGTTCCTTGATAGCTGCCTTTCTTTCAGTAAGACTGAAAGCCCTGTCTTGTTCTTTTTTGTCTCTCCAGCAAATTAACCCAGTGCCTGGCATGTAGTGAACAAGTAAATATTTATTGAGCAATTAATACAACATGACTAACCCTAGATGTAATTTACAACTACTTGTTGGATATACTCACCTGTATACTTTTTAATTTTTAAAATTAATTTTACTGATATATACATTTTATATAATAAATGTTTCCTATTTTAAGTATACAGTCTGATGAATAAAGTATATACACACATAACTACACCACAATCAAGATGTATAATATTTCCATCTCCCACTTCCCCTACAAATTCCCTGGTTTTCATCATCAATCTTTATCACCACAATCCCTCCTACAACCCAACTAATAGGTTCTAGGCCACTGATTTAGGTTGTGTCACTTCATGTCAGTTTGCATTTTCCAGAATTTTATATACATGGGATCATATAGTATGTACTCTTTTGTGTCTGGCTTTTATACAACATAGTTTTTGCCATTTATGCACATTGTTACATGTATTAATAGCTTTCTCCTTTTTATTGAATGCTAGTCCATTGTTTCACTATACTACACTGTATCCATCTGTTGATGAATGTTTGGATTGTTTCCAGTTTAGGGCTATTATTAACAAAACTGCTCTGCACATTTGTAAACAATCCTTACTTGGACATATGTTTTCACTTTTTCTTGTGCAGATACCTAGGAGTAGAATGGCTAGATCATCAGGGCAGGCATATGATTACAATAAACTGCCAAATTGTTTTACAAAGTGGTTTTACCATTTTATACTTCTATCAGCAATGTATGAATTCCAATTGCTCAATTTTCAAAAATTTTTTTGAGATAGTATCTTGCTCTGTTGTCCAGGCTGAGTGCAGTGCCCGGCTCACTGTAGCCTCGAACTAACTAGGAGACTCAGGTGATCCTTCCACCTCAGCCTTCTGAGTACCTGGGACTCCAGGCACATGCCACTATGCCAGGCTAATTTATTATTTTTTGTAGAGATGGGTGTCTCCCTATGTTGCACAGGCTGGTCTTGAACTCCTGGCCTCAAGCGATCCCTCCACCCCATTCTGCCTTGGCCTCCCAAAATGTTGGAATCGTAGGTGTCAGCCACTCTGAGGGGCCAAGTTGCTCTGTATCTTCAGTGACATTTGGGATTGTCTTTTTTTTTTTTTTTTAATTTTAAGTCATTCTAGTGGTTAGGTGGTAGTATCTCACATTAAAATTCACATGCCCAAACCTCTGAATCCCCATTTTGACCCTATCTTACAAGCTAACACTTCGGACTTTCACTTAAAAAAAATTAATGATATCATGCTCAAAAAATTAATAACAAAGCAACAACAGACCACTAAGTATTTATCATTCTCCTGCCTTTAGAGAGTAAGCTTCATGAGGTTAAGACCTATCTTGTTTTTTTCTTACATTTCTAGTATTTAGCACAATGCCTGGTACATAGTATGTACCTTTATTAGTTATTTGTTGCTGTGTAATAAATTACTCCAAATCTTAGCAGTTTAAAGCAACAAACATTTATTGCCGCACATAATTTCTGAGGGGCTAGAGTGGGGAGCAGCTTAGCTGAGTGGTCCTGAGTCAGAGGCTATTATGAGGTTTTAGTCGAGCCATCAACTGGTGCAGCAGTCACTTGAAGGCTTGACAAGGGCTGGAGAATTGGCTTCCAAGAGCTCACTCACATGACTACTGCCAAGAATCATCAGTCCCTTGCTAGTTGTCAGCAGTCTGCAATTCTTTGGCACGTGGAGCTCTAGATTTGCTCAGCATGGCAGCTGGTTTCCCCAAAGTGAGTGTGATTCGAGAGAGAAAAGGTTGGTTACACAGACCAACCAGGAGATGGTGGATGTTGCCCCCAACTTCCTGGAGGCTGGCGAATAAAGTGCATAATGAATATTTATTGATTAAAGTAATATGTGTCTGATACTCTACTAAGCATTTCACATCTTTCATTTCATTTAATCCAGATAACAATCCCATGAACCATTATCCTCATTTGAGATATGGTAAAACTGAGGCTTATAAAAGTTAAGTCAACTGTCAATTTCTACAAAGCTAGTGGCATAACAAGAGTTCAAACACAGATCTCTTTAGCTCAAAGGCTGTGAAAACATGCTTCACAGTATAAATGAAGAATTACATTATTCTAAGAATAAATTGATTTAGGTGGTCTTTTTAAACTTTGTTTAAATTGAGTCAAACTCATTTGTATGTGGCGGAAGAAACTAGATGTTATATCAGGTGGGAAACCCTAAAATTCTTCAGGTGAATAAAAAGTTAATTGCTTCCCTATTCTGTAGTTGACAAGGTGTTGTTTCATTTTTTCTCTCTTACTATGCTGTTTCAAATTCTTGGCAGATCCTTGGAAACAAGGAAAGTCAAGAATTCTCTTACTGACTACCCACAGAATTCAATCAACAAAAACTGTTGATCATTGACTGTGCATATGGCATTGTGGCAGATTCCCCGATCTACAAAGCAAGTGAGACAGTATCTGTTGTTCAAGAGGTCACAATCTCTTTCGGATTAAGCTGATACAAAAATAATAACACAGAGAAACTGAAGCATCATGGAGAGGCACACAAGGAATGCTTATTGAAGTCTGAATTTTTTAAAGACTGGACACGTCTTTAAAATACATTTGGTGTTTGTTAAAATAATCTGGTGTGATAATCTCTGGAAATCAACATTAGATTAAATGGAGGGAGCCAGCCTTCTTTAATTTTTTTTTTTTTTTTTTTTTTTAAGCAGTTGGAAAACTTGAAGACAGGGACTTACTAACCTTTTTACATGTCTCTGTCAGGAACCAGTTTTCTAGGAAGGGTGGCAGAAATGAGCTTCATATGTGTTTCTGGAATGCAAGAATGTAGAAAGTGGGGTGGAGGTTCAAAGTCCAGGTAGCCCTCTGTGAGAATGCAGGAATCAAATCAGGACAAACAAAAGAGAGGGAGAAGTGGGTTGGGCAACGGAGTTTAGGCATGGACTGGAATGAGAGTTAAGGTGATAACGCTGGGGTAGAAATGAAAGTCAGACTCCTCCTTACGGACTGGGAAGAAAGGAGCCCTCCTAGCAGAGTTGAAAAGACCAAGTGTCCTCTTCTCCATTTCACCGGGGAAACCCTCCTGTGCCCAGTTGTAAGATACGGGAGAGTCTAAGGAGCCAATGGAGAGTCTAATGCAAAAACTAGTTTCCGACCAAACTTTGTCTTGGCCACTGAGCATGCTCAGCTTCGTCTTCTATAGAAAAGTGAACTCCGTGGCTCCAGATTTTAGCTATAGCAGCTGGAGGGCGGGAGTGAGGGTGGGAGAGCCAGCGTGGCAGAGGCCACAGGTGGAACCTGGAGTTTGAGTATGCTTGAAAGGGAAAGTGTGGAACGAAGGGGCGGCCGGGTGGGGAGTCAGAGGAGCCCCCGAAGAAATGATTCATCATTGTTACTGACCTTGACTTGAGCAAACCTTCATGAAAGGAGAAAATCTTGTTATTCGGAGATGGGGATTGTGTTGCAAACAGTTACAGGCGAAGAGGGGCAGTTCAGGATTCCGGCCGTGGTCCGCTAGAATGAGTCGGGGCGAGGGAATGGTCGTTATAACCCAATAGTTAGCCTCCCGGGTCATCCGGGCTGGACCGGGGTTGCAGCAGAAAAGCAGGAGCTGTATGGAGGATGCTCACCTGGCAGCCTCGACCTGCCCCTCTTCTCTTGCTCCTCCCTCCGCACCAGCCCCAGCTAGTTGTCAGGGGCCAACATCTGGGCCGGGCTGGAACTGGCTCAGAAACTCGCTTTTGCCTGCTTATTTCTGCAGTTGGGCTCCTGGCCAGGTGCAACCACATCTATGAGACTCTCGCAGACTCTCAGACTCCTATGCCTTTGGTGGTACAGGGAGGAGGATTTACTGTCACTCACTGCATAAACCATGATCACCGGAGATGTGCTCCCAAGTTACAAAGCCTGCAGGCGGTGCCCGAGGACCAGAGGGCAGGGCAGGGGCCAGGCGCGGCCCGCTCACACTTCTGGAGCAGCCGTGAGCAGCGGGCACACGGGCAGCCACGAAAGCAGCAGCGAGGGCGGTGCAAACACCTCAAAACTACACCGAATCTCGTAGCGCCTGGCGCTCCAGGCGCGCAAGGTACGCTTTCGGGGCGGTCCTGTCTGACCCCGGAAGAGAAAGTTATTTTGGGGAAGGGGAGCAAGGAGATGAGTGCGAGTTAAATAAAACTAAATATCAAAGTTGTTCTGTTTTCTGCTCAGGCCGCCTCTGCTCCGCCTCATCTTTGCCCCAAGTCCTTTCACAGTCTGCCTTCCTCAAAGGGCCCGACGCGTCCCCGTCCCAGCCGGAGTAAGCAGACCTGCAGCAGCCGGCCCGCAGCTCTGTCGACCCTCTCCGGATCCAGGCCGCCGGGAAAACCCGGAGCGGAGCATCCCTCGCCGGGAAACGCCCTCGGCGCGCACCCACTGGTGCGCATGCTCAGTCCGCGCGGCGGCCGCGAGTAGGAAGCTCCGCGCGCCGGCGGGGGCGGCGACTGGAGGGTGGGAGGGGTGGCACCGGCTGGCGGGCGGGGGTGCAGGGACCGGGCAGGGGCTCCAGCCCGGGGTTCCTTGAAGCGCTTCCGACCGCGAAGACCGGCGCGAGAAGCGAGCGAGCCCGAGAGCCAACAACGAGCGCGGAGAGGGCAGCGGGCTGAGCGGAGCCGCCGGGCAGAGCGGGCTCGGAGCCCGGGTCTCCGCCGCTCGGGACCCGGCTCGGCGGCTGCGGGGGCGGCGATGTTCCACTGCATCCCCCTGTGGCGGTGCAACCGTCATGTGGAGAGCATCGACAAGCGCCACTGCTCCCTGGTCTATGTCCCCGAGGAGATCTACCGCTATGCCCGGAGCCTGGAGGAGCTGCTGCTGGACGCCAACCAGCTCCGCGAGCTGCCCGAGGTAAGGGTCCGGCCTCACCTGCGCGCTCTGCCCTCTCGTCTGTTGTCCCTTCCGCTCCCCTCCTCTCTCGTCCCCTCTTCCACCTCCGGGTCCGGCGAGAAGGAACCGTCCCTCTTTTATGCATTCACCTGTTTCTTTCTCCCCGTGTCTCTTTACTTCCATCCTTTCCCAGTAAAAGTTCCTTTTCATTTTATTCAAAGTGACCGAATATTTTCCGCGTAGTCACTGGGGCTCGTGCTATTGGAGAAACGTTCTGGACTGTTAAGTAACTTAGATCCATGTCTAGGTACTGACACCTGGCACTTGTGCCCGGGCAGGTGAGAAGCCGGGTGATTCGGGCTGTTTCCATTTGGAAGCTACAGAGCACAGCCTCCCGCCCCCCTCCACTCCCCGGAATCGTTCCCTCACTAAGGGCCGGGCTCGCCTCTCCTTTGGTCGAGGCTTGTCCCGGAGGACCTTGTGACCTGGGCAGCGCTCAAGCGGGCCGCACTATCTCGGCATCTTGGGAGGAATGCGCTCCGTGCTTTATCGCGGGTGGGCTTGGCCGGCTGGCCTGCAGTGGCTACGGGGGTGGACGCAGGATGGGGGCAGGGGAGAGCTGGGCCTGGAGCGCTGGGGGCAGGTGCCCAGATGCCGGCCGCCCGGGCCCTGCCTGCGTGGACCTGTTGCGTGGTGGGAGCTGCGGTGAACGTCAGCAGAGGCTCTGCCCGCGGGCCAGCCTTGCAGCCTCCTTTCCTGGAGCGGCCACAGCCGTCCTGCCGACTTTCTATCCTTGCAGTGATGCGTTATCTCTTCAAAGTTGTTTATGTAAATTGATCACTCCACTGCCGCCGAACTTGTCAAGTGACATTGTGCTGATGGTGCTTTGACCAAGAGTAGGGGGACTGCGAACTTCCTTCGAGCTTGTCTCGGGAACTTAGCTAGAGTAACCTTTCAGGGGGAAGGTGTCTCAAACCCAGGTGTGTGCAGGAAGTCAGTGTGCAATAATCCAAAGGTGTACAGGAAGTAAGGAGACTGCTGGGAGTCGGGGATCGGACCTGTGTAAGGCCTGAGCGTTGGAACGCAAACATCTTGCTTGTCCTTTAGTTAACACAAGCCAAATCATTGTCACAGAAACACTAGTCAAAAGTGTTCTGGCTTGTTAGAATGACCTGATACCTTCTCCAGCGCTGATGGAGCGTTTAAACAATCAGAACTGTGTGTTTTTCTCAATATTTTAAGTGGTGGTGTTCTTCTTGGATTAACTTTCCTGGGTTCCTGTGGAATGGATTGGATGTTTACTCTGTGTAATCATAGAGATTATCCTCACTGGGACCTTTGCAAAGCCCCCCAGGCTTTATTTAGCTTAGAAGCAGCAAAGCCATCAGGTTCCCTCAGGCTTTTATTATTCTGCAGGCATTTTCAAACATGATTTTTTTCTGGCCTTTCACGTCATTAAAGATTTCACTTACCAGTCGTCAGCTCACTCACTGCTTTAAGTTGTGTAGTTTTAGGCAGTGATGTCACCAGGAATATAGAATATGTAATTTAATACTTTTCAGGGGCTTCAGAATAACATTATTAAAGATAGAGTGAAAAGTTATTCACTAGAAATGATTCATTGCTCTTTGTGGTATTTGTTTGTTTGTTTTCTTTTGTAGAACTGGAAGATTTCCTTTGACTGGATTGGCTTTTCACTCCCTTCTGCAGGGTTTGTGGGTTTTCCTGTAATGTTGGGGAATTCAGCTTGGCATGGGAAATTACATAATTTCCCATGCCAAGCCGAAATGTCAGGTCTTTCTGTGATCCTAAATGGAAACTTGTCAGAAGCTCAAAATATAGTCTGATGGCACTCTGTAAATACGGTAAATAAACAAGCTTTTCAAAGGTTACAGGTGATCTTGCTAATGGATTATTATTGCTCTAACAGCTCTTAAATTAGTATTAAAGTTTTTAGGTTGTGTGAATTCTGCTTCTCCCTGACTTACTGTGTGTTTTGGTGCCTGAGTGTGTGCATGCCAGACGTGAGAACCACCTTGAAAACATAGATATCTGTTCCATCCCTTCCATTTTTTCCTTGGACTATCTGTTGTCTCACCTCTGAGATCTGTATAACTTATTACCACTGCTCTCTGCTGCTCCTGCTCCAAACCCCTGTCTCCTTACCTGCCACATCACAAGTGGGTCTCCTGTTGACAAACCTCAAAGGTCCTTATTTTGGTGGCCATACCAGCTGCGTGTTCTCCTCTCTATAATTTGTTTGGAACCATAGCTTAAGGGGAAGCCCGTACCCCTTACCAGGGCAGCAAAGATATACAGTCTCTCCAGGCTTCAGTGTTATAACAGCCACCTTCTTTCCACTGAAAGGCCTGCAACCTCTGGTTTGCGCCAGTATCTTCATTTTACAAATTCAGATTCAGGATTGAGGTGACTTTCTCAGGGCTATCCAGTGAGTTAGATGCAGTTGCTGGTGGGTCCTGTTCATCCAGATGTCAGCCAAATACAATTACTTTGGACACCTAACAGGAATCTTCTATCCCGCTTCTCACACCCATCAAACCTTTATTTAGTCTCTCCTATTTTACTCATGTCATTATAACTTGGCCTTAGCCGAGCATTTATTGAGATTCCATTATTTGCAAGTTATTGGGAATATAGAGATTAAAGGAGGCATGATTCACAGCTTTGTGAGGAAGCAGATGATTGTAATCCAGATGTGGTTAGTGTGGGGTGAAAAGGGCACCACAGTTAAACTACTCCTAAGCTATGGACTTGATGGTTACTTCACTAATGTTTTAAGCTTTTGCATCAGATCCCTCATCTTCAGTTTGGTTCCAGTTGGGTGATAGTCTCACTACCCTTTATGCATCCACCTACTCCTCACTCACTACCCGCAGTTTGATCCTTTTTGGCTCTGTGTTAACAAAGACAGTCTCACTGTAACCTTCTTGAGATGTCTGTGTTTTTGCTTACCTATGTTTATTATTTGTTTGTTTATTTATTTATTTATTTTTGAGACAGAGTCTCACTTTTGTCACCCAGGCTGTAGTGCAGTGGCATGATCTCCACTCACCACAAGCTCTGCCTTCCGGGTTCATGCCATTCTCCTGCCTCAGCTTCCCAAGTAGCTGGGACTACAGGTGCCCACCACCACACCTGGCTAATTTTGTAGTATTTTTAGTAGAGACAGGGTTTCACCGTATTAGCCAGGATGGTCTCGATCTCCTGACCTCGTGATCTGCCCACCTCGGCCTCCCAAAGTGCTGAGATTACAGGCATGAGCCACCGCGCCCGGCCTTACCTTTGTTGAGCACAGAATCTCACCCTTGTGGCACCCAGTAGGTCTTGCTCAATAAACAGTTATTTATCTGTTGAATGAATGTTGCCGAATCTTACAAAAATCTTCCTCCCTCTGCTTCTTTCTCTTCCCTTAAGCATATCACTGCTCTAACATCAATCCTTTTCTAATATAGTCAGAATATTCAAGTTGGAAGCAACTTTAGAGGAAAAGGTCATTCATAGGATGACACTGTTTTGTCTTACTTGCCCCACAGGAACCTTGGCTTCCCCTCTGCACTTCCTCAGCCTTTCACATGCCCTTGGTTTTCTCCTCAGTGTGTACCAATTCTCAGATACCTTCAAATGTATGTGTTTTCCTGTAATCTCCAGCACCAGTATAGCACTTCATGTAGTAGTAGGCAGCACGTATTTTAAATGAGTATACTAAAGGCTTCATAGCTTTAAAAAATTGAATTTCACCTTGCCACCTCCTCTTAAGAGTTCAGTTGATCTTTTGTTGATTGCCAGATGGCATTATCTCAAATACCTGCCCCCTACATCATTCTTTCTCATATTCTGCTTTAGTTTTTCCTGTCCTTTAGAGCATATATCATTACCTAACTCCAGACCATATACTTGCTTTTTTGTTCTTTGTCTCTCTCCCTAACGAAAACATAAACTCCATGAGTGCAGAGGTCTTCACGGCTGGACCTAGGACGGTATTTAGTACATAGTGGGCACAAAGATGCATCGATGAGTCCTAACATGGGTAGGTGGGCCCTGTTTCTTAGCCATTGTAATTCCTTTTCCTATGGTCAGACTTTTCTACACCAATCTAGTGACGCTATTGTTGACACAAAGTCTTCTTTCAGAATCCAGTGTCCTTGTCTTGCCAGTCTTTGTTTTCCATCTCTTCTGTACTGGACACCTTTGATTGCCTTATCTTTGAAAGAATCTTCATGCACTGTAAACATATTTTCTATGAACATGACTTCAAGTTTAGTATCTCCAGCTGTGATCTGTTAAGGGAATATCCATCTCTATTTGTGGTAAGTCCCTTTTGCCTTAAACCAACGATGTTTTAATTTAGGTCTCATATTCCAAACTGACTGCTTTTCCCAGAAGTTCCATTTCTAGGGGGCAGGGCACCTATTCTTTCCATCTCAAAGGTCCAAGGACTTACCTCTGATCCTTTCTTCTCCTCTGAATTTTGTTGCCAAGTCCTGCCATTTCTTTTTTCACAATGCCACCTTTTCTCTCTCAGTCCCTCACTCCCATCTGGTTGGCTTCATCTGGATTTATATTGTCCACTGCTGGTTGTCTTCTGCCGAGGTTCTTTAGGGCTTGTCTTGAAAGGGCAGAGAGCAGAGGTGCTGGATTCAGAGAGTTCAAAATGCTGCCCCAACACTTGGAGACTCTGTTCAAGCCTCTGTTTCCTTAGGTGTTACCTACTTTATAGGGTTATAGAGTTATTAAAGAATATGTGTAAAGCACTGAAAGTGTCAGCACAGAGTTAGATCTCAGATGTCTAACATCTTTCTGGATACTGTGGCAAGATCCATTTATTTTAAAATAATGTTTCTCTTTTTCTTTTTTCTTTTTTTCTTTTTTTTGAGACAAAGTCTCTATGTCACCCAGGCTTGAGTGCAGTGGCACGATCTCAGCTCACTGCAACCTCTGCCTCCTGGGTTCAAGCAATTCTCCTGCCTCAACCTCTTGAGTAACTGGAATTACAGGCGCACGCCACCACACCCAGCTAATTTTTGTATTTTTAGTAGAGACAGGGTTTCACCATGTTAGGAAGACTGGTCTTGAACTACTGACCTCAAGTGATCTGCCCGCCTCCGTCTCCTAAGATTCTGGGGTTACAGGTGTGAGTCACCATGCCTGGCCAAAATAATGTTTCTTCAACTGGAGTTTGAAGATGTTTTCCTGGCAGTTATTTTTTAAAACCAGAATTTCATTTTTAATATTCTTTTCAATAATACTTTTCTTTTTTCTTTTTTTTAAGACAGAATCTCACTCTGTCGCCCAGGCTGGAGTGTAATGACACAGTCTTGTCACTACAACCTCTACCTCCTTGGATCAAGCCATTCTCCTGTCTCAGCCCCCTGAGTAGCTGGGATTACAGGCGTGTGCCCCAACGCCTGGCTAATTTTTGTGTTTTTAGTAGAGATGGGGTTTCACTATGTTCACTGGTCTCAAACTCCTGACCTTAAATTATCTGCCCACTTCAGCCTCCCAAAGTGCTAGGATTACAGGTGTGAGCCACTGTGCCTGGCCAATAATACATTTTTTAAAAAATCACAGATTCTGTGGCATCTTGATGACCTTATAAATGAGCAGTGCCAAAAGACTTTATTGACTGTGTTTGAGCCTTCCTTTAATTGTCTCTAGCTAATGGGGGAAGAACAGATGTGAACTTATTACAGAAATGATTTGTTGGTATCAGAAGATGACTGGAAGTTGTATGAACAAAGGTTTCATGTCAATTTGTTAGACAGAAGTGTTGGGTAGCTGAAGGGGTCACAGCGCACATTGGTGTCAGTAAGCAGAATATGAATGCAGGCTACCTGCTCCATGCCGCTGTTGTATTTAATACATTGCAGGCAGCCATACAGTGTCTGCTAAATTGCATCATTGTTATCTGTCATGTTAATGTTGAGCTTTCTTTTATGTGTTTTTACCAGATTTAAATATTATTTACCTTATAGTTGTATAAGAACTAAAGCATAGAGAAGACATAACATAAGTTTTATGTTTGGACATACTTCAATAACATTATAATAAATGTAATTTAAGTGAATGCTTAGGGGAAAGGGGATCCAAAGGAATATTTCCCCTTTATAGTGCTGATCTATACATTTCTCAAGTTAGGGAAACAATTCTTAATTCTCAAATACTCTGTTACCATCACACAATTTAGCATTTAATTGTTTTCTGTGTTAGTCCCCCAGCCCCCACCCCATACCTCTCCTCACCTCTCATACTTAAAAATGAGAAAACTGAGACCTAGAGAAGTTGTCATTTGTCTGGGGTTAGTGGAGATTAGAGTCTCTGGTTAAGAAATGTTTAGTGAGTATCTGTGACATATTAGTAATAATTATAATGGGTTAGTGGAGATTAGAGTCTCTTCAATTAAGAAACATTTAGTGAGTTTCTGTGATGTATTAATAATAATTATAATTGTCACTGCTTATTGAGGTTTAACTGAGTTTTAAGCATTGTATTAAGTGCTCTACATAAATAATTTCTCTAAAATGGAATAACAGTTCACTGTAGCTGTTACAATTTCAGCTTGGCAAATGCAGAAACTGAATCGTAAAAAACTTATTTAAAAGGCTCAAGAGCCTTGGTCAAGGTTAGTTCTGGAGCAAGCATGAAACTCCTGCAACATGCGTGCATTTACTGGTATGCTGTGCTGTACTGCCTGCCTGGGAGCAAGGAGGCATGGCAGTGTGAAGAGCCTCTGCAGAATGCCATGACAGATAATGAGATGAACTGCCTGTAGGCAGAGGAGCCTCAGGGAAGGTGTCTAAGCAGAGGTGAAGTATGGAAAGATCTTTGTTTTTAGAAAGATCATTCTGGGGCGGAGGAGAGAATAGAGTCCGGGAGAGCAGGCAGGGGCTGGTTGCAGTGGTTTAGGCCAGAGGAAAAGATAGAGTACTGGTGGGATGCTCTGGGAGATGGCATCATTGAAGTTTTTACTGCTAGGAGCCTCTCCCTTCCGGTCTGGTGCTCTTTCTACTATGCCGCCTTGTGTTGTGCTTCATAAATTTGTGGGACGCCAAATACAAAGCATTGTCCTCCTTTCTGTGGGCATATTTTCCTTGATTGTGGGGTACCCTTGGGTTCAACTTGTAAGATGCTCACTAACACCTGACAAGTTTTGTAGTAGGCATTGGCTTGGGAGGAAGATGGACAGCCAGATGTGTTATGAGTAGGAAGAGTTTGCTTATTTTTGGTTTTGTTTAGTTGAATGTGATCATTAAATTTATAAAAATGTACCAGCAGTGACCCTGGTAACCCTGTGGGTTCTAGTTTTCTGAGTAATATGAATGTATATTTATGTTTGTTCTATACTATGAATTTTAGTTTCATCGTCCTGTGCTGGAGTAGAGGATGCTTTCAAAGACAAATACTTGGAGAATATTTATTATTCTAGAGTAACTTGAAACTCATTGCTTGTATATCTTTTTAAAAAGTAGCTGAAGTCCTTGAGAAAAACAAACCATTTGCTTAGTGAAACTTTAGGAGAGTTGACAAAGATTGAGTCATGCTTTTTGTATGGTAAAACAGCAAAATGAGCCTGCTTCCACAATCCCAGTTCCCTTTTCCTGGGGCTCCTAGCGGAAAGGGAGCACCTGGACTCCACATCACAGGCTTCCAGTGAATTTCTCATTGCCAGAATTTTGCATCTTTTGTACTGTAACAAACAGGTACTTGGGATTTCTTTAAAATGGACCCTTTACCACAGACTTGAGATTTTAGGGGTGAGCCACTGTTGAGATTTACACAAGAGTGTCAGAAATAGCAGTGTAAACATTTCTTTGGGATGATGACAGATCCCAAACGTGGTCTTGCTGTGCCATGGAGTGAGGTGTTGCGTTCTTTCTGGGTGAGGATCCAGTGAGTGCTGCAGGCTTTTCACTGTGCTCACTGAAGTCTAGGGGAAATTCGCCTATTTTAGGACTCTACTCAGAATGCAGGGCTGGAAATGTTTGCCCTCTGCTTCATAAGATAGTTATGAGGGTTGATGAGACCATGGGCCAGATCTTCATAAATGCATAGGAGAAACTTCTGGATATCCATTAACTTTCTCTTGGGTATGATTTAGTGGACAGAAATGGTAATTTACTATTGCATGTGGTATTTTAGAACATCTAATAGGGTGTGTGTGTGTGTGTGTGTGTGTGTGTGTGTAGTGTAAAATAGTTTGGACTCCTAAAATAAGATGTAATATTTAAAATTTTTCCCTCCTCATAATTTTGATCTAGACTATAATGTTTAGATTTCAGGGAAGTTGACTCAGTTGGAAGAAATTTGGTGTTTTTGTTTCTAAAAACCCCAAGGAATGGATTTGCCATGTGGTGAGTGGAAGGTGATGTTACACCTAATTACAGCATGTTCCAGACCGACTCCTTGATTGTGTGGCTGAATGGAGAGGACTCTGTCCATCTGGCCACCATGGGCACCTTTCTTTCCGCAGTCTACCCCCACTTCTTGGGAAGAGATAATCAGGAGGCTGTCCACTGGCTCGTGGTGAGAACCAGGTGCCTGAGTCAAATGAGCTGTTGTGAGGGCCAGAAAGTGGCTTCAAACCTCTCAGGATGTGACATGGGTTCTGACTGCTTGACTTGATCTGGAAGATGCTGAATAAATGCCATTGAGGCTCATGTTATTAGTGCAGATGACCTTGACTATGGTGTTGTCTTGTGTTTATCTTATTTTGAGAGTAGTATGTGTTGGATGATTAAAATAATTTAAAGAACAAAAAGAAGAGTCACTTGATTTCCTTGAAATGATATAATCCATTAACAATTTGATTTTATTAAAATTTTTTATTTTATTTTTAATTGACAAATAATTGTATACATGTATATGGTATAACATAATGTTTGGATACATGTATATGTTGTGGAGTGATCAAATCAGTCTACTTAACATACCCATCACCTCACATATTTATTATTTGTGGTGAAGACATTTAAAATTCCCTTTGTTTTTAGGATGTATTCTTATGGATTGTTTTCTTCTTCATACATCAGCATGTATTTGTTGTTATTAAAACAAAAATAGGACTCCCACTATATAAATTGTTTTGCTGCTTGTTCTTTTTATTTAACACCTTATCTTGGACATTTTTCATACCTATATATATATATATATATATAGAAGTATTACTGCATTATTGCAAGTGCTATAGTATTCCATTGTATTGGATATAGCACTGTTATTTATTTTTTAACCCTTCTCCTATTACTGGATATTTAAATAGTTTCTAATTCTTTGCAATGGTGAGCCATGCTGGATTTAAAGTTCTTGTATGTATTACTTTGTATACCTGTGCAAATGTTTCTTTAAGATAGATTTCAAGAAGCATAATTGCTGGATCAGTGGATATGTACTTTACAAAATATTGCTAGATTTTCATTTTTTTGTCAGAGTTGAATGGAGGCCTAGAGATTATACAAATCTAATCTGTCATTTTGCGTCTAAAAAGCTAAAGTATAGAGAGATAAAGTGATGTATTAAAGGAGAATAAAGATATAGGCTGCACATTCCTGATTCTTGACACCGAAGTCCTGGTGATCCTTGTGAGATCTTGAAAAATAGCCCTAGAGGCTGTCTTTTTTTTTTTTTCTTCTTTTTATCTTGGGCCCATTGTTCTTGACTGCAATTCTTTTCCATAGGTCTGGAAAAGGCCTTAGGTAGGCTTTAGTCAGTTGAGCAGGTATTTGTGCCAGGTCTTTGGAAGACTAGCATCTAATACTTGCCACATGAATGTGCATGCCAAGAGTTGCTGTGGGCCCTTGTCAGAGGCTTGTTGCATTTGAGGTGTAGGAAAGCAGGACTCCGGCTTTCACTGCTGTGGGGCTTAGGCTGGGGAGGGAGGAGGGCATTGAAGACAGGGAGCTTTTGTAAGGTGATATAGGCCGGGCGCGGTGGCTCAAGCCTGTAATCCCAGCACTTTGGGAGGCCGAGACGGGCGGATCACAAGGTCAGGAGATCGAGACCATCCTGGCTAACACGGTGAAACCCTGTCCCTACTAAAAAAATACAAAAACTAGCCGGGCGAGGTGGCAGGCGCCTGTAGTCCCAGCTACTCGGGAGGTTGAGGCAGGAGAACGGCGTGAACCCGGGAGGCGGAGCTTGCAGTGAGCTGAGATCCGGCCACTGCACTCCAGCCTGGGCGACAGAGCCAGACTCCGTCTCAAAAAAAAAAAAAAAAAAAAAAGTAAGGTGATATATGCTGTGTTTGAAGCATAGATTCTTACTGTGGGTTGACTTGGTTCTCTTTCTGGAGCGAGAGGGCAGGGTAGTGTGCAGGATGTTTGGGAACACAAAGCTTGGTCATTAACTTGTGATGACTGCATGGATCAGCACCCCCACCTCAGTCTCTTCTACTGAAGTCTCCATTCAGGCCAGATCCTCTTACTTGAAGATGAAATATGCATAGTTGTTAGGAGATTGTCCTCTTCGTGGTGACACCTTGGATAGGTAACTTGTCTCTCATTTTACTTCAGTTTACTCATCTGTAGAAAGAAGGTAATAATAGTCCCTACCTTATGAAGTTGTATGAACATTAAATGTGTTACTCTGTAGACGGTGCTGAGAACAGTATCTGGGAGATAGAAAGTACCCAGTACAGCTTGATCATTGTTATCAATACTGACTTTTGTGGTAGAGGCCCACACTCCTTCATTTGTGCCTCCTTCAAATCCTGTCTCAATACTTGGTCAGAGTGATCTTTCTATGACACAAATGCGACAGTGATTGCCTGCAATGGTGGCTTCCCCGCACCTGCAGGGTACAGTCTGGCGGCATTCTGCACTTCACCTACCCCTGCCACCTTCCCTTCCCTCAGCCTTGTGTTTCAGCCCCAGTTAGCTGCCCTTAGTTGCTGACATATTGTTTCATGCTTCTTAGTCTTCATTTTTTGTCGTTCTGCCTGTTCTCACTTCTTTGCCTGTCTCACTGCTCCTCATCCAACTGGACAGAGCTCCGGAGCTAACATCTCCTCTGTGGTCTCTGGAGACACTTCAGACTTTATTGTTGCATCTTTGTAATTATCTCTGTCCCTCATCAAAGCGAGTTTCTTAAAGCAACACATCTTTTCTTTGCATTCCTGCTGCTTAATAGGGTGGTTGGTGCAGAGCAGGCATTGAATACGTATTTAAAGGGCATCTTGGGGGAAGTTTTCAGCCCTTTTGAGGAGTGGATTTAGTAATGGCTTTGAACCAGACTTGTGAGGGAGAGCTTGAACATGACACCAAGAAGAGCTGGGCTGTCTGTAGTCCTTGTGTGTATGGTGGCACCATGATGGAGCAGAAACAGCACTGGCCTGGGTGTCAGCCCTGGGTTCTTGTCCTGGTCCTGTCCAACACTAGCATTGTGACCTTGGGCGGATCATGTACTCTCTTGAGCCTCAGTTTCCTTACCTGAGTGGTGTCAACAAAGTCCCTCTGTGTGTTGACCCTCTCTGATGCTAATTTTATGACTTGAAGTCCCTGAGTGAACCTTTGACGAGTGGTGCTGCAGTTGTACACACACTCTGTGAGGTTGCTTCATGAGGTTTAGTAGAACCACAAATCTAGGCTTAATCATTGTAATCAAGGATTTGATAATAAGGAAAAGCTGTTCCAAACACTTACCCTCCTGTGGTCAGTTGTTGATTCCCAGAACCAATTAAGGAAAAAAGATCAGCAGATTTTCTTTGGTTAAAACACTCACAGTCCCTCACCCCCAGCAACCTTTGAACACTGAAGTTTTTCTGTTTTGTCAGTTGCATTTTCCCAGCTTTTCGAAATGAGACAAAATGGATGAATTTGGCTGGGATCTTTTTTGTGTCCTTATTAAATGAACTCAGGCAATTCAGAGGGGGTTGTTTGAAACTTCCCTTTGTGTTGATTTGAGTACCTGAGAGATTGTATTTTGGGAAACTTAGTTTGGGGATTGACCATTATAAACATCTATGGGTCAGTATCAAATTAAAGTGGCTTTGCAAGGAATAAGTTAGGATCAAAGGCTATAGCTCTCCAGTCTCCTCCTGAATAGCTGGCTTTTCTGATGGGATGTTGGTGTCAGGCTTCAGAGACATCTTGATTCAGGAATGGGGACTAGGGATGGGTCTCTGCTGGATCCTGACAGTTTCTCCCTGCTTCCCTCATTCACTCCACATACTTACTGTTGAGTGCTGGCTGTGCTTCAGGCATTGTTCTATCTAGAAAGGCAAATAAATCTCTGTCCTTATGGAGCTTCCATTCTAGGTAAGGATAGAAAACAGATAAGAAAATATGAATTTCAGGTAGTTACAAAAGCTGTAAAGAAAACAAAACAGAGAAGCCGGGTGCAGTGGCTCACTCCTGTAATCCCAGCACTTTGGGAGGCTGAGGCGGGCGAATCACCTGAGGTTAGGAGTTCGGGACCAGCCTGACCAACATGGAGAAAACCCGTTTCTACTAAAAATACAAAATTAGCCAGGCGTGGTGGTGCACGACTGTAATCCCAGCTACTCGGGAGGCTGAGGCAGTAGATTTGCCCGAACCTGGGAGATGGAGGTTGCTGTGAGCCGAGATCACGCCATTGTACTCCAGCCTGGGCAACAAGAGTGAAACTCCGTGTCAAAACAAACAAAAACCCCCCCAAAAAAAGAACTCCAAAAAACAAGGAAGTGCTGTAGAGAGTGATGCAAATGGAGATTTCTATTTAAGGCCTCTCCAAGGAAGTGATATTTGCACCAGTGGAGTGGGGTAGCCATGTAAATATGGCAGAGCTTCCTGCGAAGGTTTGCAGATAAGCTTGGTGAGTTTATGGGCAGAAAGAAGGCTAGTGCGGCTGGAACCCTTGGCATGAGCAGTAGGAAATCCAGGTGAGGATATTGGTGGGTCCTGGAGGGCCTGGCGAGGAGATTGGATGGATTTTCATCAGTGAAGTGTGGCAGATCATAAGCCTATAAGATACCTGATTTATGTTAGAGAGTTCACTCTGCCTGGTGATTAGAGATTAGATGATAGGAAGAGAAGAAGCAGGGAGACTGGGAGAGAGGCTTTTATTGAGAGGTTCTAGTGAAGTGCTGCTGGTGACTTTGACTATAGTGGTAGCAGTAAATACTAAGATAGCTTGGGGGTAAAGTGGACAGTACTTGCAGGATGTAGATTTTTGGTTTTATTGATGGGGAGTGGGCAGCAGAATTATTTATTGATTTAGGGAGGACTGGAAAGGGGAACTGCAGTATAGGAACTGTAAAATACTTGAGTCATGGCAGAAGTTTTTATGAGACCTAGAATTTAGGAGAGGAAACCTGCGTAATTGATAATTATAATAATGATAGCATTTTATGAGCAGTGTGCCTCAGTCTGCTCTAAGCACTTCCCATGATTAACTCATTTAATCCTTACAACCATAGCTATATTTCACATAAACCGGTTTGTTTTACAGGTGAGGGTACTGGGACACGGAGAGGGTAAATAACTTGCCAAGGCCACGCAGCTGCTAAGTAGCAGAGTAGCAGAGCTGTGATTTGAAGTGATGCAGTCTAGCTCCAGAGCCAGTGTTCCTTATCACTGGACCTTCCTGCCTCAAGGTCAGACATGGGGAGACAGTGTTGTCTGCACCAAAAGCCACCTGATGAACCATAAGTTGCATCTGTTCTGTGAAGGGGCACAGAGAGACACCCATGACCCCTGCCTGAGTGACAGAATGAGACCGTGTCTCAAAAACAAATAAATAAAGAGAAAAGAAAAAGAGCACTGACCCTAAATATCATTTAAAGAAAGGGGTCACTAAATATTAATGAGCTCATTCAAGAATAATCTTTCAAAGATTAGTGACACCCATTCTTTGGTGCTGGATTTCTTACGTTCGGGACGTAACTCACAGCTGAATCCTTATATACATACTTGAAGTCAAAGCACATCCGTCTCGGGAAACAATAGGAAGCTCACTGAACAGCAGTGAGCATTTGTTTTCTCATAGCAACTCCCATGGTAAGTCCGCTCATAATTATTCAGCTGTTATATACTATTTTTTCCTGTTCTCAAAGCATATCAAGTGATTAGCTTATGAGGAAATCATTAGTCTTGACTATAAAGGTCGGTATTATAAAGAGGCTCTCATGTGCTTTCTGAAACTATACATATTTCCGTTACAAATGGATGCTAATAAAAATTAAGGGAAAACAAGCATTTTACAATAGATCTGTCTTACCTAATAACATATTACACTTATTCTCATACCTTGATTTTTGATAACTTCATTGCAAAATGGCAGGAGGAGGAAGGGGCCAGTGTTATTTATGCCCCACACCACAGGTAACTACAGTGATTCACTGAAATTGCATGGGGACAGGAGCAAAGCACATCAGATCTCTGCTCTTCAACCCAGTCACCATCCCTCTTTGGTAACTTACTGTTTAAAAGGAAATTTTGTGGTTTTGGTAAGGTAAAAGGTGGTTTTGGTAAGGTAAATATAGCAGAAGATATTTACTTGTGATGTGTACTTTATTTAGTTTTTAAAAAGTTTATATATTCTAAAATGTTTATTTCAATTTTCAGATATAGGTACAGGGTAAATCTGGTCCAAGAGAAGCATCAGGTAACTTCTGTGGTTTCAATTCACTGGTAGTTTCCCCTTAGTGGAGGGTTCAGCCTAGGGAGACAGAGGAATGTATATGAAATACTCTGGACTACAAATAACAAAAATCTCAACATAAAATGCCTTTAATGAAACAGGTATTTAGTTATCTCACACATCAGGAAGCCTGAAGGTAGCAGCAGTGCTGGGTGCTTGTATGACTTCCCCGTGACTTGGTCCCGTGCTGGTACCCTTAGCGGAGAGGAAAGGGATAGATAGAGTCACAGGCCAGCCTTGGCCACCAGCAAGGCTGACAATGACAGTGTCTGGTTTTTTAATTTTATTTTAAATTTAGCCTCTGTAGCGGGAAGCAGGTGGGCAAGGAATAGTTGGAACAAGAGGTTGGGAGCGGGTGTGGGGTGGGCATTCTGCAGTGTCTGCTGCAAGAAGGAAGGCAGGAAGGAAGGCAGGCAGGCAGACGGTGAGAGCCTGCCTGGTTCTTGCAGACACCCTTCTTTCCCATCAGGGAGTAGTAGATAAATGTTATGTCTCTCGTTTAACCCTATGTCTTCTGCCAAAAGCATAAGGGCCATCTGCTCCGGAAAGATCTCTAGCAGGAATGATTTATGTTTCAAAGTATTCTTTAAAAAGCTTTTACATGTAGACATTTTCCCTAGATTTTATTCTCACTACTTGTGTGAGAAATTTTGAGACAACAAAAACATACATAAATAGGGTATAATAAAAATTAAAGTGATCAATACACTTAGTTTCTAACTTGTTAATTTTCTGTCACTCAGTGATAGGACTAGTTCTCCCAGCCTCTGTGCCTCTCTCGATGCTGTCCACTCTGCTCAGAATGCTATTCTCCAATGTCAGTGCTGCCTTCTCTGTGAAACCCTCCCAGGTCTCCCAATCTGTCAACGTCTCTGCTCCCCCAGCCTTCGAGGTTTACTTTTCTAATGAGATTCATCAGGACAGGACTTAGCTGTGTATCTGTTTGTTTTCTGTCAGCTTATCATCAGGGACTTACTTATGTGTTTCTACCTTAGGCATTGGGAAATTCAGTGCCTTAATCACAGAAATGCTCCAAAAGCATATTTTTTTCATTAAAAAATAGATTTTGTGTGGAGTAGTTTAGATATGTAACTCCTCAGGTATTTCCACCTTCTCATTGTGTCTAACTGCCCTGTTTTAGTGCCTTGGCATAATGAGTTATTCTGAGGGCTTGGTGATGACAGGAGCACAGCTTTAGTTTCTGTTTGAGACAGGCGTCTGTCTCGGGAGGAACTCTGCAGGCCACAGACCACAGCTCTGGCCCCAGCTAGGCGTGTTCACATTTGTTTGCTATCCACCTGAGAGGCAGGTGACAGTGCTGGCTGAGTCAGCACTGTCCTGCTGGCAGAGGGTCAACAGTAGCACAGAAAGATAATATGTCATTAGTCATGTTGACAGAAGGACGTTTCTTCTCCCACTTGTCTATTAGTTGAGGTGTTAATGAAGAGTAAAATGGCCAAAAGGCAGGGAGCTTTCTCTCAAAAGAGATGGCCTGAGCTGCTCACACCCAGCACACACAGGATAGGAAGGGTTGACTACAACCTCAGTTGTAACTTTTAAAATACCAATGGCAGCTCTTTATTAGCTGCATACGGTATTCCAGATGTACAACTAGGCACTTAAACAGATTTTGTCCTGCCCTCACATCAGCCTTATGTGTGAGGTTTTTTTAAAGTCACACTTTACATATGGGAAAACTGAGGCTGAGCACTTTGCCTAGGGACACTCAGCTAGGAAAAGCCTGGGCTGGGGTTAAGCCCAGGTCTGCTAGGCGCAGGCTTTTACATGTGAGGTACTAATCTGACAGGCCCTGTTGATTGGGTGGCACCCTTGAAATCCTCATGCAGTGAATACATATTGATGGCCTGCTGTGTGCCTTAGGCACTGGGGATGCAAAAGTGAATGCACAGTCCCTGCCTTGACACTTGAGCAGATCAGATCGTGGTGAGCCTGTGTTGTGAAGCTAATAGCAAAGTCTTCTTGGAGGTAGAGGGCATTGCATGCACAGGCAGGGGCACCCCAGAACCAAGTGTTGTTGGAAGCATGGGGTTTAAGAAGATGGTGTCAAGAGATAAGGCCCCATCATGGACAGCCTTGAATGCTAGGTTAAGAAGTTTGGCTTCTATTTTGTAGATAGAGGAGTGTCTTGTTAAGACGCTGATTTAGAGAGCTCAGCCTAATGGCAGCTTTTGGATGGATTTGAAGGGAGCAAGACTGGAGGAGATAGGGTTAATATTTAGAAAGCAAACCAAGGCAGAATTTAGTGACTGACTGGATTTGAAGCCGAGAGTACTGTGGTTGGGGGAGTGAAGGATAACAGTTGAATTATTGGTTTGAGTGACTGGGTACCACCATCAGAATTTGAAGAAAGAGGGGAAGGATGCTTGTTGATAAATAAAAGATCAAACCTGGTGGCTTTAGTTTTCTCAGTTCAGGATGAGATAGGGCACTCTACTAGGTGAGGGAGGTGGAGGTGGAGCATGGGGTGCCTTGGAGGTGGTGGAGGGGAAGGAATGGGAGGGGGAGCTAATGGGCATTGCTGAGGTTGGCATGAAGTTTTGGTGGTGCCAGGCTTCTCATTTTTTTTTCCTCTACAGTGCTCAACTTTACAGGCTTAGGATAGAGAAAGGTAGATTGTGGGTACTGGTTGTACCTATGGAATAGGGAGTGGCTGGGCGAGAGTGGGATGGGGTCACTGAGGACGCAGATGAAAAAGTACTTGGGATGCTGTACAGAGAGAGAAGGGAGTTCCAGAAGGAATGGGTGGGCAGAGAGAAAAATAGAACCGCAGCATAGTGGATTGGGGCTATGGGAGAGGTCATGGCCAGATCCAGGATACTGGAGTTGAAGATTCATAAGAGGAAGCAGCTGTGGGTGAGGCCATATTCCAGGGTGTGACTCAGGAGTGGACCGTGCGGATTGGAGGGGTGTGGTGGTCATTGCCCTTAAGGAAGCCCAGGAGTTGCTATGCTTGCTTGCTGGGTGAATCAGCTCCATGAGGGACCAAAAAATCAAATACCTGTGGTAGGGCCAAGTCGGCAAATTGTAGGATAGGGCGGGCTAGTTATAGACAAACCTGTGCAAACTGTAGAGTGCATGCCCCTCTACAGAGGACAGCTGCCCCTGCCCAACTCTACCAGGTAGGAGGTGGGCCTGCTGTTACTGCCTGGCTCAGTGGTTTTTTTTTTTTTCCTGGAAATCAGTTTTTATGTGCAGTTTCCTGATTTTTAAGTGTTCAGTAATTAAAAATGGGCAATTATTCAACAATTGGAAAAATACACTGTGAGCTATAGGAATCAGGTATACAGGTTGGGTTTGACTCTGTGGGCTGCCTGTTTGCACTCTCTGATCTTCTGATCTTTGGATACCTCAACAGGTTGTAGGACTGTGGCAGGGAGTGGGGGGGGGGGGGTGATTTTGAATTGGATTCTATAGTCTTGAAACACCTTGCCTTTCTGGTCATCTCATCTGGCTTGGAGGTTTTAAAGATAAGGAACTAAGTAAGTAGCTAAATTAGTTTTTCAGTAGCAGCTAATAGGTGATGATAGTAATCTGAAGCCTGTGGCTCAAAAGAACTGCAGATTGTGTTAGAAATTTTGCTAGCTCCTTCTGAAACCCTTGCATCCTTGCTCCTTTCCTCTATACAGAGTGTCCTTTGGCTCTCATGGTTTGTTTCTTGATTTGTACTTCCTCTTTTGCTTATTCACAGCATTTTCTTCTCTACTCCCTTTTCTCTTCATTGCTCATTTACTTCTCTAACTCCAACTCATCTTTTATAGGATTCAGCTCAATTTAGTTGGCTAAAGTAATGTGTAGGTCAAATAATAGTTGTATTGATTTGTTTAGTAAAATCTTGTTTTCTTAGTTTTTAAACTCAGTGAATTAACTGAATTGTTGTTAGACGGTAGTGAAACTTTTTAAAAAAATTAGCAGATTAAAAGGTGCTTACACATACAAATGCATATTTTACCCTTAAATTAATCACTCTGTGAGTTTTACTCAAATTTCAAAACACCATTGAACCTCTTTGGGAATTATCCTCATGCCACCTACACATATCTGTCCATTATTGGTGTTTGCAAATCTTTGTTTCTTTGAAGGTATTTACATTTGATGGTCGAGGCAGACTAAGAACTGAGTCTAAACAATGAGAGAAGCGACTATGAAGTACTGACACAGTGTCTGTTGTTCTGCTCAGCAGTGAGTCCCCAAGGTTGGTCCAAACAAGAAGGTGCACAGATGTTTGCAGAGTGAAGCCTGGTCAGAGTCTGTGCTACCAGCATAGCTTTGAAAACCTTGCTTCCAAACGTGCTATATTTATTAAGCTAACATTAAATTTTCTTATTTTCAGACATTTTAGTTAGACCTTTGGTTAGTGTTTTGGAGATAAATATGCAATTTCTGTTGGCCTTTGAAATACTAAAATAGACTTTGAAACCTGCATTACTGTCTTTCTGGGCCCGTTGAGCTCTGGATATTGTAGAAGAGGAAATATTAGGGTATGGGCTTCCCTAAGTAATGATTTTAAAGAATGATGTACATGTGACTGTGTGGCGGCAGCATTATTGTTGAACAGCACGCGTGCAAACCAGGCTTACCACCGAGCCTCTTGTGTATAAGGAACCAGTCTGTCTTTCTCTGGCCGGTCACTTGTTGCGGGGAGCACAGCAGTAGTTTGGACTTGATTCTTTATGAGAAGGGTATGGGCTTCCCTAAGTAATGATTTTAAAGAATGATGTACATGTGACTGTGTGGCGGCAGCATTATTGTTGAACAGCACGCGTGCAAACCAGGCTTACCACCGAGCCTCTTGTGTATAAGGAACCAGTCTGTCTTTCTCTGGCCAGTCACTTGTTGCGGGGAGCACAGCAGTAGTTTGGACTTGATTCTTTATGAGAAGCACGTGGGGAGTTCTTTTTAAAAATATGGATTCTAGGCCGGGCGCGGTGGCTCAAGCCTGTAATCCCAGCACTTTGGGAGGCCGAGACGGGCGGATCACGAGGTCAGGAGATCGAGACCATCCTGGCTAACACGGTGAAACTCCGTCTCTACTAAAAATACAAAAACTAGCCGGGTGAGATGGCGGGCGCCTGTAGTCCCAGCTACTCGGGAGGCTGAGGCAGGAGAATGGCGTAAACCCAGGAGGCGGAGCTTGCAGTGAGCTGAGATCCGGCCACTACACTCCAGTCCGGGCGACAGAGCGAGACTCCGCCTCAAAAAAAAAAA
The DNA here is from genome assembly GCF_009764315.1 of Trachypithecus francoisi. Taxonomy (NCBI): domain Eukaryota; kingdom Metazoa; phylum Chordata; class Mammalia; order Primates; family Cercopithecidae; genus Trachypithecus; species Trachypithecus francoisi. The sequence goes on from NW_022681455.1 coordinate 53,824,452, forward strand.
AAAAAAAAAAATATGGATTCTAGAGCCTTATCTCAAGTAATTTCACCCATTATGTTGGGGTGGGGTAGGGGTCGTGAGTGGGACCAGGAGTCTGTAGTTTTAGCTAGTGCCCCAGGTGACTGACGCTCATGGTCCTGGGGCCGCACTATGAGAAAGAGTGGGGCACTGGGCTTTGGGGTTGAATGGACCTAGGTTCATGTCTTATCTCTATCCTCTAATGGTTATATGATCAAGCAAAGCTACTTATCATCTTCGAGCCTCATTTTTCTCACCTTTAAGTGACAATGATGGTTCCATCAAGCACAGCATATAGCTCCAGGTCATGAGTTTTTCTTGGGCCTCCTCCTGGACCATTATTTGAGATTTTCTTTTCTCTTATTCTCTTTTCTCCTCCACTCTAGGGCCTTTTTCTCCACCTACTTGCGTATGCACACACAGTGAGCGTGTCCTGAGGAGCTAGTACCCAAAGCCTGTCTCAGGTCCAGTTCTCTCCTCTTAGGTTATTGAAACATGGTGACAGTTGTTTATAATTTTGTCCTGCCAAGGCCCAGAAACTCTCCAGACTGTAAATTTGGTCTGTGCATGTTGAGTTTGTAGGGAATTAAGGGCATTTGTTTTCAGGGGACAAACTTAAGCAAGTTCTCTTTCCTCCTGCGTTCACTTGTTGAAGATAAGAGTTCACTGTACACAGATAGTCATCCCTGTGAAACTTTTTGTTTTGGCCAATGTGATCTTGATCTTCCTGGAAGATAGGCAGGCCAGTTATAAAAAATGTTTTATTTTTGTTTGTTTTTAATGCTAGCACTGAAAAATAATACTTTGGTCTTGGCCCATACTGCTGTCAAAACAAAATACTTCCTGTATCCAGGATATAAGTAGGTTTAACAAGTACCCAAGCATGTTGCTGCTTTTAGTTTTCATCTCTCCTTTGTAACTCTTGAAGTGGAATAACTCTGCATTCTTTTCTTGCTAATCACTTAACTTTTAATTGAAAGTTTTGCTTTTATAACGTGAGCTCTTTTGGGAAATGCGTGAAGGTGTGTCTAATGTAATTCCAGTTTCAGAGGCACTTTTTAAAAAAGTAAAAGAGGCTTTAATCTTCAGTGCTTTTGACACTGGGCTATTTATTAGGTATTTTTAGTTTATAAATTACAGTGAGCATGGTACCAAAAGGCACATTTTTTTTTTTTTTTCTGTTTGGTGTATTTCCTGATTCTTGGCTTGGTAATTATATTCAGGATAATTTAGTCTTGGACTATAAAATAGATGTTGGGTCTATATTCTCTACCTACTATACGTTAAAAATTCCGAGTTCATTACATGACAGAGTATATAGGTATATTTTAGTATTAGAATTGAAGCCCTTGGTATCTCTGTCAAAAGCTTCTTGAATCTCGTATAAAAGAAACATGTAGGAAAGAGAAATCATTGGGATGGAAATGCTAAGTGCCGAGTTACTGTAGAAATCAGTAACAAGCTTTTTTATGTTGCTTTAGAGTTACCCAAATCAAAACAGAGCAATATTTGTAGTTGTGGCCTTTAAACGTAGCTTTCTTACAATCAGAATATATAAATTATAGGTTAAAGTTTCTTATTCAAGATGTTATATATTTTCTAGGATACTTTGTAAACTGAATATTTCTTTCAAAATAACCCCATGGAGGGCTAGAGGGAAGGATAAAAAATCTGCATAACACTTCTTCTTTCCTTGTATTTCTGATTCCTCTGCAACTTGTGAAGACTTTCATATATGCCGAACAATCTGAAAGTCGGAACCTCTGCTGTATATCCAGCTCTCTTCCCCTTTTAAAACATTTCAACATGTTGGCTTCACTTAAGACAAAGAAGATAGCCAGAATTTTAATTAGTGATTCAATTTGTGAGCTGAAAACGTTCATTTCAGCTGTTATTTTTGAAAGAGATTTTTGACCCCCAATTATGGACATGATATTGACGCCCTTTTAGGAAACTTTGACAAATATAGAAATGTTTAAAGACATAGAAGAAAAAGTCACCCACAATCCCCACCTAAGATTACAGCCCCTAATTTCAATCCGAGATACTGGTTGTCTGATGACCCACTTGCATACCACCTAGCTGGCTCCCTCATGAGCCCTGGGGCATCCATCACCCAAGCATCATAGCTACCATCCGGCACTGTGCGTATCTGGCATGCATGTCTTTTTCTCTATGGGATTCTGAGCTTGAGGGAAGGGACTGTCTTCATTTTTTTCTTATTTTAAAAAATTATATATTGACAGATTATAGTTGTATATATTTGTGGGGTACAAAGTGATGTTATGATTTTTTAATACAATATGAAATGATTAAATCAAGCTAATTAATATATCTCCTCAAATTTTTAACATTTTTGTGATGAGAACATTTGAAATGTTCTATCTTAGTGGTATTAAAATGTACAGTACTCAGTTATTAGCTCTATTCGTCATGCTGTGCAACTGACCTAAATAAATCAAACTTATTTCTCCTAACTTAAACTTTGTACCCTTAAGAATGAGTGGGGATTATCTTTGTACCCGCTTAAGAATGGAGATTATCGTTTCCCCATTCTCCTCACCTCCAGCCTCTGGTAACCACTATTTTACCCTCTGCTTCTATGAACTGAATTGTTTTAGGTTCCACATGCTATAGGCATAATGGGTTAAGACATATGGTACTTGTCTTTTTGTGTTTTGTTTATTTTACTTAGCATACATAGTGTTCTCCTTGCTGCAGATTGCCTCAGTTTTTGTATCCCTAGAATCTAGGGTAATGTAGGTACTAAAAAAATGATTAAGCTACATCCTATGCATTTTAAGTTCTTATCATTTAATTGCATAAGGCCAATGCCATGTGTGCTGTATGATCAACACTTTTTTTGAAATGTCTACAAATATTTTAAAGAGCATTTTATATTTTGCATGTGTAATGTGTAGTATATGGACATGGTAAGACATGAATATAGCACAAAAGATGCACATACAATGAAAAGTGGGTTTTCTTTACATCCCTTTCCCAAGTCTGTGCTTCCTTTCTAAGAAGAAGGCCACTCTTTTATTACCTTTGCATCTTTCCAGAGATAATCTATATTAATGCTTATATACACACAGGCTGTCTTCTAAAAAAATCTGCCTTTGGGATGTAGGGCAATGGTAGACACGTGAATGATATGGCTGTTTTGGAAGTCATTCTGGCCTTATCTATTAAAATTAAAAATCTAGCCTAATAAGTCCAGTTCTGGCATTCTGTTTTATAAATAGAAATACCAGTGTATCAAGACAGAAATGGAAGGATTTTTGTATCAATAGTGCATTTTTTTTTTTGTGGTGGCAAAAAAGAAAGGAAAAAGAAAAAGGAAATACAGTGAATGCCTGTCAATGAAATTGTTGAATAAATTGTGGTACACACATACTATGGCTATGGTGCAGTCCTTACAGAATTAAATAAAGCTTTATTATTTGTCACAGAGGAACTTTCCTGGTACATTTTTATATAAGAAAAGAAGGCAGGTAAGATTCTTTGGGATTCTGTTTTTATAAAACAATGCTAAATTCTGTATGTGACTGAATGTTTATGTATGATGGTATGAGCATGGAGAAAGATAACAGAGGAAAGGAGTTAAGTAAAAAATGCATTCTAAATTAAAATTCTAAAAAATGTGCCCTTGAATCTTTTCCAGAATAGGCATCAAAGTAATTGAAGTGATTTGCCAAATCTACTTCCTTTTACTTCTAGGAAATGGTGGTGGATACTTAACCTCTTTTAATTTCATTTCATAAATGCTTTTATCTTTTGGGGTGTGAATTACTCAAGGCAGAGCATAGGAACTCATGTAGAGCAGCTAAATGCTTTGATACAATGAATGCACCTTGGGTTTCAAGTTGTCAGGGAGGCACTGACCCTCGTAAGAGTACAGGACTGTGGGGGTCACAGCACAGTTAACTGCAGTGCAGGCTGAGAGACTGGAGAGGCGGTAGCACTGACCCATGTGGGGGTGATCAGAGCCTAAGTTAAAGCTCTATAGGATCGGAAACTATAAATGCCAAGAGCTGTGGAAGAGAGAGAGGCAATTAAGGGTCACATGATAACTTGAGCGTCTTGCCAGAAAGGTGAATTAAGTGGCAGAATGATGCAATGATGAAGGTTAACAATAGGCATTTTGGAGAAAGGAAGTTCGGATATCTTTTCCGGGTTTACATCCTAACACAGCCCTTTGTTGCCCATCACATTTATCTTACGATCCTTATGATGTATGCTTCTGGCAGGTAGAATAGGGAGGAGGAGAAAGTAAATGTTGTTTAAGGGGCTTGAAAAGCAGTTGAATAAGACATTATGTTCCTACCCTCTTTTCACAGAAGTGCCTAAATACTTACTAAGTGAATACATAGTAAGCCCGCGGGAAACACCTAAATTTCTGTTAGCAGAAACTTAAATTATTTAGTCTTGGATTGAGGAGGTACTTTGTCTGCTTGGAAATCTGTAAAGGAGGAGAAAATCTCTACTTTGTGGACCACAGGATTGTAAAGTCAATTGGAAAGGAAAAGAGCACACTGGAGACTGTATATGTATTTGAAGGATGTATGCCGCCATCCTGTCCACCCATAAACTCACCCTTCCCTATTCTATATAAACTTATCTTCAGTTAAAGACTTTTTCTAGTTCATTTATTTTGTCTGATTATGCTACTACAGAGATACCACGTTTCACCAAAGTCCTTAAAATGTGCTACCCCAAATGAGATTTATTAGCAAGGGCAGAGAACTGTCACTCCCCTCATCCTGGGCTTAATATTTCTATGAATGCAGTTCTAGAGCATGTGAATATGTATGTGTAACTATTGGATTCATATTGAGTTTCTAGTTCAGTTAGTATGTGTAACTCTTGGATTCACTTTGAGTTTCTAGTTAAATCCATCCCAGCATGTTCATGCATGCTGCCTTTGGGCCAGGTCTCCATGATTCTATACAGAACGTTAGGTTTTTTGGATTTAAATGCAAGATTTCACATTTCTCAGGTCTAAATTTAATTTCATTAGATTGGCACATTAGCTTCATTGCAACTGCCTTTCAAGAGATCTTTTTCCACTTGATTTTCATACAACTTACTAGCTAGTTTCAGGAACCCTGAAAATGAAATAAACATGTCATCCAATGGAAAGAAATAAGAGCTGGAGACTGAATTCAGGCTTCTGCCATTTGCTGGCTGTGTACTCTTCAGCAAGTTAACTTCTTTGAGCTTCCATCCCCATATGCTTTCCTAGCTATGAAGTGGAAAAAAAATCCCTATTTCACAGGCTTGTTAAAAGGGTAAGGTAAGTCAGTGTGTGTACAGCATCTAGTATGGAGGTTTGCACATGGTAGGCACAGTGCTGGTCAATATCAGTAACTCAAATTCACAAGTTAAACTATGGAACAATGTGAAGCCCTGCACCATACTCTCCAAGAAGCAGATCATCAGGTCATGAGCCCACTAATCAGCATTCTGTGAATCGACTTTGATTGTTCAACAAGTTTTGAACCTCTCCGCCCCCATTTTATCCTTCAGCCCATGTTTCTCCATTGTGTTCAGGATACTGTAAGAGGGTTATCAGGTTATCACCTACCTTAGTGAATTCCAGATGTTCTGTTTAAGGACATAGGAAATTATCTGTGATGTAATATATGTAATAAGATATTGAAGTCTGTTAGAAAAATGGCAACATTTTTCTTTCTTTAGTTTACTGGTATTTGAAGTGTACATGTAGTAAAATTAAAACTTGGTAAATATTTTTAAAAAGTGAAGCAGATATGGCTAGGGGAAAAAAGAACAGGGCCACACACTAGAATGTCAACACTTACTATGGGGACAATGTGGGCTACTACTGTAGTACTCCACAGTGCCAGCCACATAGGAGGATCTCAAGAACCTGTTGACTTATTTCTTCTCTATTCAGGTACCACAGCTTGTTCTCTCTTTATTATTCCAGAGAGCACTTATGAATATGTCACTTACACCATGCTTTCTTTGAAAAAATTGAAAGCAAAAAATTATTTTTTTCCTTTCCTTTATGCCTATTGTAATATGCAGGGTTCATTGTTCAGCTCTCACTGCAGAAAAGCATTTGCGCTAATGCTGTACATCATTTGAATGCTTTGTGGGTTCTCATGTGTCCACCTTGATCTTGAGCAACTTGCCTTGCTAGTATCTGCTTTCTCTCTAAGGACAGAGCTGTGTATGACTTTTCTGGGCCCTAGCATAGGCACTTTGCCTTTATGGTCTCCTTTCTCCATTAAAAAAATTTATAGGTTATATTTTATTACTGCACTAGTCAAATATTCTTTTTACATATTATTATATTTATTTTTCTTTTGATTTCAAAAGAAATGAAAACATTTTTTGAAGACCCTGTAAAGTATCATGGGCCCTCAGCATTGTGCCTTCTCTGCCTAATGGCTAAGTCACCTGGCTCAGGGACTCAGGAGTGCCTGTCACGGAGGGCCTCCTCTGCACACTGAGGCGTGCATGATTTATGATGGCAGTGCTTCTCTGTTTTTATCCTCATTTGCTCTTAGAATATTGGATGATCATGATTATTATCTGAGAAGTAATCACTTGCGTTTCTCCTCTTAATACATTTTCTCTTGTCCCCTTCCCAGATTATTGTTCTCTGGTAGCCTTCCTCAGATTCTTAGAACTTCTGCACTATGAGAGATGGCTTTAATGGAATTTTTTTTCAGCAACTGCTTTGTACCATTTACAGATGCAACATTGTGAGACTGACTTTGGAAAGGACCTGAAGGTTAATGCTTTGCCTTCTAATGCTAGTAATGCTAGGTTTTTTTTTTTTCCTTTTCTTTTTGTTTGTTTCTCTTTTTTTTTTTAGTGTGGTGAGGTGTTATGTTCTTTTGATTTTTGAATGGGATCAGTCAAAAGCATTTAGGCATTGTGGTGATTTTGAAATAAAACTTGTTAAAGAAAATATAATTACTGTACTTGTCACGTGCTGAGAGACAGGTTCTCTTTGTGTTACCCTAGCTGTGTATTTCTAGGTCCTGTAAGAATAGCTTCTCCAGTGTTAAAGTGTCTGGTGGCTAGAAGGGAGTACAGATCCTTGACAAGAAGAACATAGCAATCGAGGGAGGAAAATTGCAGAGGAGTTGGGGAGGATACAGCAATAGCGAAAGCTCAGATGCCAGAGAGAGACCAAGGAACATGGTTTATACTTGCTTCTTTAGTGTTTAAACAGATGGGCAACTCTGAAATAAAGGTCCACATGAAGCCAGAAAAAGTAAATTTTAATGAAGTACACCCTTGGAAGGGAGAAGGTCAGGGAGAAGTAATGCAAGGTTTATTCCATCAACATTGCTATAGCCTAACCCAGGAGGATAGCTTTAGCATTTTGAGAGCCAGGAAAGTTGTTGCATTTCCATTGTCTTCATAAGTTGTTGGCATTTCCATTGTCTTCATAAATAAGTGACTTGAAGCAGTGAAAGCATGTCTTACTAAAGGTTGTTGGGGAGGGTCAATTTTCCAGTGCTCATATAGTTGCTGGGCTTTAGGCCAGGCCCTGATAAATGTGTGGACAGTGAAGTGGTTGGTTCACGTTTTGACTGTGGTTAGTGCAGGATTACCAGACAAATGGCCACCTCATCTGTCACTGGCAAAAAATTGAAATCTCATTGACTGTAACTAAATTCTCTCTCACTCAATTGTTTCCTGCTCTTGGTCCTGTTGGAATATGCTCCTTCATAATGTGGGGGAAGAACGGCTACATAAATAATTCGTTCTCTGTGACTGTTTACAGACATTTAACCCCGATGTATATTCTTGGGAGATGTAGGAATATTCCCATGAGTGAGGAAGGCTGAGTCCAGTTAAGGTGCAAGCCCTCCCGTGTCCTGGAAAGTGTCGTCAGAGCAAATGCTGTCATATGATACCATCCTTGTGGCTCTTCCAGCTGAGCCATCACAAATATGCAAAAATAGTTTAGATGCTTGGACACATCTCCCAACTTTAAGCTATTAGGGTTTTCAAAATTCTCCAGGTCCCTTGATCCTCACTGTGACTCTGGAGTGTAAGTTTTGGGTAGGCTGCTATTGGTCTGAGCCTTTCACTCAGACATGTCATTACCAGTCACATTGCTATTCTTGTCTGTGAGACTTGTTTTTTAAATTTAAAAAGAAAATAAGCTCCTATTAGTGTGGACTATATTGATAGGAATCAAAATTTCATATTTAAAAGTTCTTTGTAACTCATGAGGGGAGTACGTGAACTCCCTTATTAAAGAACTTTTCTCCATTCTGTAGGTTGTCTGTTTACTGTGTTAATAGTTTCTTTTGCTGTGCAGAAGCTGTTTAGTTTAATGAGATCCCATTTGTCAATTTTTGCTTTTGTCACAATTACTTTTGGTGTCTTGGTCATGAAATCTTTGCCTGTTCCTATGTCCAGAATGCTATTGCTGAGGTTGTCTTCCAGTTAACTTGAATTTTGGATGCTGTTTTATGACCCCAGAAAACCTGAAGTTTGCTTTTCTGCTTCATGCAGATGCTGTACTTGGTACTAATTATAGGCCAAAATGCATATCAGGTGCTGTTATCTAGGAACTTTGGTAAATTTTGAGTAGGAAGAGGGGAATGTGCATGGGAACTGAACTTGCAGAATCCTAGGGTCAAGAAGGTAGTTTGTAGATCAAGCATCCAGTTTTTCAGTTCCTTTGATAAAACCATACTAAGGGGTCACCTGGCCCGTACTTGAGTGGGGAATTCACTGTATCCCCAGAGGACCCTGACACATTTTAGCTCACTGTGTAGGAGAACATTTTTCTTTCTTTAGTTTTCTGGTATTTGGCCATGGCAAGCAAGTCTAATTCTTTCACCATGTGACAGACTTTACATATTCAAAGGACATTTGATGTTTCCTGCAAATCTTCTCTTCCAAATCTCATCATAGCCTTGCTGTCCAGGTGTGTTCCAGTGTGTGTTTCAGTGTCCTCTGCACTACTTAGTGTTGCCGGTAAACCATGCATGGGGAGAGAGAATTGAATTTTTCTTTGAAATTTTGTTCATGTGAGTTTTAGGTATACTTCATAATGGCAGTAGGTTCCAGGTATTGACTATGTAATGATGGAGGTATGCACTTTGGATGTTCTTGTAGGTCTATATGCAGAGGAATAAATCTTTGAAAAGTTACCAAGTTATCAAATTTGCCTGTCTTACCTTAAAGATGTAATTGTGTAAGAGCCTGCTAATGTGGGCAGTGGTCAGTCCTGCTAGACCAAGGAGCCTGGGTGCCATGTCAGCCCCTCCCTCTCATGTTCTACTGCCACTGTTTTGAAAGTTAACACTGGGAATTGGCAGAGAAGTCATTGGTATGGGAAATAAGGGATTTTATAAACATTATAAGTGTGCTTTGGGTTCCTGGAGTTGTAGAATCAGGGAAAGGGGCCATCTCCAAAGTTGGTAGTGCCTCCCAGACTTGGCTGCTCATGAGAATCACTGGAGAACTTTGTAAACTGCAATGCATTGCCTCACTGCAGACCTACTGAGTAAACTCTGAGGGTGAGGCCCAGGAGTCTGATGATAACGCAGCAGACTAAGAACTGGTTTGCAGGTGTTAAGTGGGGAACAGGTGATGGTCCAGCTTTTAGAGCTACAGACTAGATAATCTTTAAGCTACTCTCTGGTTCTGAAATTACAATTTTTATATCCTTTTGATGTTTATGCTGTCTTTTTATGGTGTGTGCTTTTTTATTGCCTTCTTTTTCTGTTGCTGTGTTCTTTCACTTTCCTTCTCTGGTTATTGTTGGCTTGTTTTACCCATTTGAGTCACTTACTGGCTTAGTGTCCTCAAAGATTTTTCAAGCAGAGGAATGGCATGATCACAGTTTTCATTCTTGTCCTTACTGGTCTGTGATGACCATTTTTTTTCCATCTTTCTAGTGTGTCTAGAAAGAACACACTAGATCAGAGCATCCTTTTGCTAGGGCTTCCACCTACTCTAGCACTCTGCCTACACATGGGCTTGCTGAGGCATGATCTTTATGTCTCCTCCACTATCTTTTTTTTTTTTTTTGGACTCCTGATTACAGCTGTCCGGGCATTGCTTTTGAAATGGATCTGAATTTTTAATTTTAATCCTAAAGAGGCCATGCCTTCTTACAACCCAGAGCCTAAGTTTGGTTTATGTTAATAGAGGAACCTCCCCAGTCTTTCCAAGCCAGCTTGAAATAATAAAGGATGTCCCACTGCACCCTCCAAGAGAGATCACAAAAGGAGAACAAAGAGCCCCTATTACTCTCCATTGATAACATATTAAAAGCTTGTATTTGATAAGGTGCCCTGTTCTGAAGGTGCCCATGTACAGTCAGGCTCCAGCATTCATGTCCATGTCATCTTTGAACTGTTTCTCAGTTAGCAAATCTTTACTCAACTCAGAGCAACTGTAGAACAAGTATTTGGGATAAGGGGGATATCTTCTTTTATGCAAATGTCAAGAGTGATTGACTTTTTTCATCATCTTAACCCAGAGTTCCTCAACCTTATTTTCATTAGATCCCCCTCCGTGCCTCTTTAGACATACATTTTGTAATCTCCCCTTCGATTATGAAATCTTAACACCACTGATAAACTATATATCTGCATATATATTGTGGCCCTTTGAACAAACACAAACCGTTGTAATAGCTGAGACTTTTTTTTTTTTAACACTCTTCCTCCTCCCATTAGTTTCCCTTTCCTGGGTGACTATAGATGCCTCTATTGTAAATGCATGTTTTAACCCACCTGCCCAACCCTGGCCCAACTTGCATAAGATATATTTAAGCCAAATGATTCTAATGTGCATCCAGGCTTAGGACCCAGTGATCTTACCTACTGTTTCTAAAACCTGGCTTGATCATAAAAACTAACTGGGAACATTTGTTAAACAATCATATTCCCAAACCCTTGTTCCTGGAGATTATGCACTAAGAATTCATATGCTTAACAATTGCCTCAGTAATTCTTAAAATGTGGCAGATTTGGTTCTTTCTGTTCTGACCCAAAAGCTGCTCTCTCTGCCCATTTTCCAGCCTAGAGATTGTGAGGGTGGGGAATGAAGTTGCTTACAAAGCATATATATATTCTAAATAACCTGAGTTGGAGCTTAAAATGAAACCGAATAAACACTTTCACACACACAAAAAACCAAAAACCAAACAACAACAACAAAAAAAAAACCCATTGAAATAGTGTCATGTTACTTCACTGGACAACTGGCCTTGAATATCTATTGAGTAGAACTGTAGCAGGTATTCTGAGGGATGCCTTAGTGTGTATAATATGGTTTATTACTACAGGGGGCTCATTAATCTCTTGAAGGAGCAGAGACAAAATGCGTTGGAGAATCACCTTAGTTTTGCCCGGGTAATTGGGTAAAGGCCTCAGAGAGGTCATGGCATTTGAGAATGAGTAAAATGCTGCTAGCTGGGGAAAGGTTGTTAGGAACAGGAAAGGCATAATGAATAGTGAATGATTCACTGGTGCCAGAACATGGAGTGCATGGGCCTATGGGTGTGGGAAGTGAAGTCAGAAAGGTCACGGATATTTGTGGGACAGAAGTTAGAAAGGACACGAGACTTGAAGCCAGAGAGGTTTGTTGAAGGTGTGGCTCTGATACCTTCCATGCCTTGTCTTTCAAAGTTCAATTTGTGATAATTATTGCTCACTGGGCAGTTGTGTTGGTAGTGTAAGATATGAGCAAGCATTTTATAAGCTCTCAAAACCTACAGAAATATTGATGGTGTTATTTATGTACAGGTCATGAGGGCCCTGAATATGGAGCTGAGGAGCTTGTGCTTTGTTCTATAACTAGTGGATAGCCATTGGAAAGCTTTGAGAAGACCTGTTTATGCTGCATTAGGAACTGAGCAGACGTTTACAGGCTTACTTAAAGACTTAATCACAATCTGTAATGGTCTCATGCATGCGGAAGTGCATTCTGAGCTTCTAGCTCTGACCTACAAATGGATGTTTGGAATAGAACCCATTGGAGAGTTGGAGGCCCTTAGTTCAAAGGCCAAAAAAAAAGAAAAAGAAAAGGGTAATTTGTCTTACCTGCTTTCCTTTCTTTTCATAATTAGAGAATAGAGAATCACAGGCTGTTGATGCTGGAAAAGAGCACAGAGGTCTAGTTGAGTTCATTTACCATCTTGGGTGCTCAAAGCTTTCCTGTTAGTTATTCACAGGGCTAGGACCTGGGAGCCCTGTCACAGGGCAGCACCCATCTAGTTCTGAGCCAGGCAGGCTAATTCTGGAGGGGCTGGGCTAGCCAGGCTTGTCTCCATTTTCCAATGTGTACAACTGTTTCTTCTGGGCAGGATCTAGGCCTCCTCTCTCACCCTGTGTTCCTTTTATGCATAGTTTAGGTCTATCCTTCGTTCAGTGTTGACTGACTTTGCACTAAGTTGCTGAGCCTCCCTGAACTCCTTCCATTCCTTTCATGTATGTTTTAGCTCACTTGTTGCTTTTGTTTGATGATTAGTATGAAAAACATTTTTAAAAATTTACATGCCATGTTTGGATAGTAGCTTGAATACTTGGTAGACTGGGTTGCTGGACTTTTTAATTAGTCCTGAGACCCCTTTAAACATTTGGTCCCTGCGGTCTGTCGATTTCTGCGTACAATATCTTTTTGTTTGTGGTCCTTCTCTGTTTTTGAAAATGAAAGAAGTCTTAAAATGTGTTGGCATGATTCTTGTTTAGCACTTAGCCTCATCCTACCAGTATACTCCAAGGGCAACAAGGTGTTATCATTAGATCTAATATTTTTGCTCTTGAAAAGTTTTGGTTGCTTGGATATATAGGAAGATGTGGTATGTGGTGGGTTTAATAGTAATAATTGAGGCTAACATATATTAAGCATTTCTCATACGCCACATACCCTTCTGAAAACCTGTATTCACTGTATTAAGTAACTTGTATGAGGTCACACAAACAGCCAGTAAATTGTTGGGGAGCTGGGATTATAGAGTTTGGGCTCCACAGTGCGCCTTCTTTGCCTTGGTCTTCATAGTAGAGATGCTGGGACTTTGAACATGAGTCTGAATGCTGGCGCAGACACATCGATGTAATCTGGACCCAGGCATGTAATCTCTCTGTGCTTCAGTTGGATCATTTGTGCAGTCAGAGTAACTGCCTGGCTCAGGGTTGTTTTTAGGGTTCAATGAGATTATGTATGTGGAGCCCCTGGCCTAATGTCTGGCACTCGAGAGGCATTTCTCATTATTTTGGAGATGTTCTTGTAAAAAGTAATGTTGTAAACTTTTTGAAATTGGACTTTCAAAATCTGTCTAGTAATAAATCATTTTAATGTTAAATTGCTGTCACTCACGCATATGAGATGTTCTTCATTAAAAGAAATCTTTGATGAATCGTGGGCCTGGAATACCAGGCTGTGGAAAGTGCTTTCCAGAGAGAAAAGGGGCCCATGGTACCAGGACACGGTATCTCCCTCGTTGGTGCTAATGATATGATATAGTGAGTCGTGACATGGGTGATGGTGTTTCCTTTTATTATGCAAATCTGGGTAAAAAGTTGGACTCTCAGCTAGGAGTAGGAACCTGGGGAAGAGGTGGCAAAGAAGCTGTTGGGACACTGAGCTACCTCAGAAAATTGTCCTGGTAGCTTACCGAGAACAGATTGTGCCCTTTGGTCTGAACACCTGGGAGATGTTGCTTGCTTCCTGGTGAAGGAATGCTGTTGCTCTTACACTTTACTTTGGGATTATGATTGGGAGTTTCCTACAGAATTCCTGCATTCCTCTTTTCTTGAATATTCTTTGTGATTGCATGTCACAAAGAGAGGTTTCTGACTGAGAGAACCCTTGAGGTGATGTGCTGAACAAGGTACTCACTAGATAGTGTTTCTGCAGAGGAACCAGCTGGTCAGCAAATATAAGCACACCGCCAGAGTGTATTTTAAGAGCTGAGTTGCAATGAAAGAACTGTGTCCTTAGATGCTGTGGTAGTGAGATGGCTCATTGGGTGGCCTGCGGGTCACTACCCAACATTTCTGCACATTCTTACATTAGACAAAGGCCAGGAGTGTTAGTTCCATGTCTTACCTAGGTTGTTGGTAAACAGTAGAAATAAAATGTAAAGACTGTCTGTCAAAAGGAGCAGTTTTTGAAGTGGCTCTGAAGGAGCTTTGCCTTTTCTTGTCACAAAGAAAGCAGACTTGTTAGACGTTAACATCTCATCGGATGTAACTTCAGGACATGGGAGCTGAGTAGAATTCGTTGGATATTAATGGTCTGTCTTGTTCTTTAAACAGTAGGGGAATTCAAAAACTTTGCAATTAGGCCTTGTCTCTGTGGTTCTTCATCTGGATTAATATTAGAATTTAATATTTAAATTCAGTTTGTGGAGCCAAAATGTGGTGATCAGCATGAGATCTGTTTTGTGTTTGCATAACTGTTTGTGAGTTGCTAGGGAATATACTCTCAGTTTTTTCCATCTTGCCTTTTTACTTAACTATTTTGGTAAACCAGTAGAAAACTGTGTGAATTTAGTGTGTGTGAGAAGTTTAAATGTAAGAGAAGATTTATTTTCAAGGTACAAGACTGCCTCTTACAGGAGCTGTAAACACTTCGGGTTTTGCCATTATCTCCAATGGCATTATTCCATAATGCCATTATTGCAATTAAAATTGTGTGATTTTATTATGTTGGTGCAAAAGTAATTACGGTTTTTGCCGTTATCTTCAATGGCATTATGGAATAATTATTGAATAATGCCATTGAAGATAATGGCAAAAACAGTAATTACTTTTGCACCAACATAATAAAATCACACAATTTTAATCTTAAATTTTGATTATGGAAATACCACAGTATATATTGTAGCTTATGTATATTTAGAATATGTTAGAAGATGTTTGGAGGCAAGTTAAGCCCTTCTCCACTATTAAATTCTACAGTGGTTATAATTAGATCATTATGTTTCTAAATACCTGAAATCTGGTTAGGGCCTAACAACCTGAACAAATGGCATTAAACAGTCAATCCGGTTCACATGACTTCTTTGTAAACGCAAAAAGCCAAGTTGCATATTTAAATTGTTTGGAATCCTGTGGGATTTCAGTATGTACGCATCTGATGCTTGGGTTATTTGTTCTCCTAGTGTTTGCTGTATTCTATTGCTTGACCATACCCTCCCGTCCCTTTTGGGAAAGTGCTTTGGCATTCCTTGAAACAAAATGTCCAGAATAAATATAGCGATATCATGGTTACCATTGCTGGGCTTAATCCATCTTGCAGTTTGTTAAGAGATGAATTCTTGGCTGCATTAAGTTGTATTAACTGGTTAGTTAGGTCCCTCCCTGACCCTTCAAGATCTCCTGATAATGGTTTAAAACAGTTAGGTCATCTTCAGCATTACTCAGAGTAAGAGATAAAGTCCTTTTCTTTCCTCCATTACTTACAATTTGTATGCACTCAAAGTGCCATTAAATGTTGTCTTAGAAAGTTATGGGCCATTCTTGAGTGATTGTAATCCGTCAACTCAGATTAAATGCCTGAGTCTTCCATTTCTTGCTTGCTGTCCAGAAACATCAAACTTTGGCTAGGGGTGGTATCAACGTATTGCTTAAGGAGATTAAAAACATTAAGGTATTCTGTCATGGATAATAGGTAATCCTAAAGTATTCTGTCATCCATGATCAGGACTTATTAGTGTTGCCTATGTGAGTTTTTTTTTTGCTTGGCCTGTCACTTCAGAAGGTACTCAGAGTGCTGATTTTAATGTCGGTGTATTTGCTGAGAAAATTCAGAAAGAATCTTCCTAACGCAGTTCCTCTCAACAATCCATTCTTATTTGATGCCTCATAGGAATCTTTGATCCTATTGGTATGATGTGACTGACCACAAAATAGCCTAATTGGGTTTTGTTTTTTTCTCGGAAGAAGCATAACAGATACAGTTTATGATGACAAGAGCCATTTGTTATCCATTTATGGCAGTTTGTGCCTCATTATGATTTTCATTTTCCACCTTGTATTTTAATTATTGATCCACCTGTCCTGTGTCATTTCCTGGATGTCCTTTAGGAATAAGGACTACTTCTTATTTGAAATCTCTTTCATTTTCAAACTTTGCATATAGTAGACATAGTATGTATGTAGTGCTTGTTGTTACTATTAGCTTGGATAAATTATATTGAATCCATGGCACAATGCCCACTAAACAAAATTTTATTCCATTTGAGTCATGTAATGCTTTCCTGAGTACAATGTGTGAAAAATGCAACCTTATCGAGAATCCCACGTCAAAATATAAAGAACACTTTAATAAACTTTATTGGATATCTGTTTGACTGCTTGTTGAAAGAACCTTTTTCTTTTCTGTATATAAACAGATTATATCCCCCTCTTTTCAAGTTTTACTTGATGATACATTTGGTTAAAATGTGCAGGAAAAACAACTCTTTCTAGATGAGTAGAGTCTTTGATTTTCTGTAATACAAAACATCAGTCCCAAGAAGTTGAATGATCCTCTGTCATCTGTCCTAAGTTCTTTTTTTCTCAGCAGATTTACCTTTTTAAAACAATTTTTCCCCCTAAAATTTCTATTACATTTTTAAATAAAATAGGACTTATACTGTACATATATACAATTTTACGTATCTTTTTTCATTTAACCCTTAAACACAGTGTTTATTATATTATTAAATGTTCTCCAGAAACATGATTTTTAATGGCCATATAATAGTTCATTGTATGCATTTGCCATCCTGTGTTTAATCATTCCCCTATTGTTAGTTTCAGTTCGATATCTTTTTTCTCTCATCATAGTTGATCTTTCCCTCTGCAGTACCAACCCTGCTTGGTCCAGCTCTCATCAGTTCTCCATCTGCGCCATCAGTCTGGTCCTCCCATGTCAACAGCTCATCCCTTCAGTCAAGTTACCAGTAAAGTAATGCTGCCCTGATCCATTTTGCTTTTAGTAAAAGCTTCTTTTCTCCAAGTGATTGCAGTTGCCACTACTAGTCTGATCCACCCTTCTGATCATAGCGCAATACAGAAAACGTGCCTGGTTTCTTGGTTTTCAAAGTGATTCACTTTTGAGCTGTTTTAATTATGGGGGTCACCCTTGGGGCATTTATATCTTTGTTTAGGATCATTAATGGTGACAGCTTAATAATGCATGAAAACACCTTGGAAACATTAAAATATACCATCAAATGAGGGGATAAATTTATTAGGGGAGGCCAGAAAAATTAGATAAATATTTTGAATAAATACTTTGAGCAAAATAAATGTAAGCATCTTTATTATACATGCTCAAGCACACACATGCTAACACTCAGTGGAAACTAATTTGCTTCTCTGAAATTTGGTCATGCAAGGAAAGGAGTCAGCACACTTTTCTTTGTTGCATAAAGAAAAGGGTACTTGTGCCTCTGAAACATGAACCTATTAAAAATTTTATTTTAGAGCAGGAGAGGCTTTTTTTCCCCCTGTGATCTATTTCATATATTTGTCTTCTGGGCAAATAGATGGGCAGGCAAAAATATCTCTTCAGATTATGGAAGAAATGATTAGTTTTATTTAGAGATTAAACCCTTTATCTTATTTCATATTTATTGTCTATCACTTGGCCTATTAGTACATGAATATAAACTTTCTATTTTTTGAATCAGTATTTCAAATTCTTTAGTATTTGTGATTCTCTTGAATTCCATTCTGTGTCTGTGAAAATTGTTTAGCATTAATAAAATTCTAATTGCCAGTTGAACAGTGTCATCTTTTTGAGTTTCTCCAGGACTGTCCTGCTGCTCTGTGATACCTCCCCCTTTGCCTTCAGAAACTAGACCTAGCTGAGCCTTTTTTCTTCGTATGCCCTTTTGCTGTATCATATTCTAAACTTGTATCAAATTTTGTCTTCTGCTTTCCCTGTTTCTTTCAGCCTTCCCTTGCCCAAGGCTTTATCTGGATGTTTGTTTTGTCTCTGTGCCCCTGATCCTCTAGAAGTTGATTCATTCTTATCTGTCTAGATTTCTTGCATGTCTACTGTCTCCGTCTGGATTGGATTGGCAGCAACCCCACTTACGTGCTCTCACATGTAGGTTTCATTAGCATGCTCTTTTCTTCCGCTCCCAACTTGTCAATCAGGATAGAATCTGACAGCATTGGTAATTTTAGTAGTTATTTCTTTCCTAGCTTACCCTCCCGCCTCCACCTCCAGCATGACTTAGTTTTGGTTAGCTGATTAGAATGTAGTTTCACACCAATGTTTTTTGTTTACCAGGTAGTTATCTAAGGATTTTTACTGTGTGATCCTCCAGCATGGCTCTGTTTGGGAATTTTTCCTAAAGAATATTATTAACTGGTGTGCAGTATCAGGGAAGCCAGTAAAGTTGCTGGACTTCAGTTTCCTTATCTGTTAACTGGAGATAGAAAACAAAACAAAACAAAACTCTACCTCACTTGATTATAGGGATTCAGTTAAATAAATGTATCTGTGCCGGTAATCCCAGCACTTTGGGAGGCCGAGGCAGGCGGATCACAAGGTCAGGAGATTGAGACCATCCCGGCTAACATGGTGAAACCCCATCTCTACTAAAAATACAAAAAATTAGCCGGTCGTGGTGGCTGGCGCCTGTAGTCCCAGCTACTCAGGAGGCTGAGGCAGGAGAATGGCGTGAACCTGGGAGGCGGAGCTTGCAGTGAGTGAACCGAGATCATGCCACTGCACTCCAGCCTGGGCAACATGCCACTGCACTCCAGCCAACAGATGGGCAACTCCATCTCAAAAAATAAAATAAAATAAATAAATAAATAAATAAATAAATAAAAGTATCTGTGTATTCCCAGCCCAGTCTTTTCTTCCTAATAGGAAGTCCTTCTTCTTTCATGTCTACCAATTCTGTTCACTTTTTGACATCTTTATTAAGATATAATTCACATACCATACGATTCACCCCAAGTGTGCAATTCACTGGTTTTTAATAAAGTCATAGTTGTGCAACTGTGTTGTGCAACTATTCTAAATAGTTGTGCAAATATCCTAAAATTACCGCAATCAATTTTAGAATATTTTCATCACCCAAAAGAAACCACATATCCATTAGCAGTCATTTTCCATTTCCTAGGCAACCGCTAATCTACTTTCTGTAATTTTATGCATTTTAACTTCATGCTTAATGTTATATTGTATGCTAACAGGATTTTCATTTTTCTTTTGGCACATGGAAAGTATTTTGAAATGCAGTTCTATAATTTTTAGAGCTACAAAGAGCCCTTTATCATTTAATACTTATTTTTTTCACAAGAAAACAAAAGGATCAGAGAAGTTAAGTGATTCACCCAGGGATATTCCTATTCCACACCTCTGCCAAACACACTGACAAAAAGTGTCTCATTCACGCTTATTTAATACTTATTTATGAGTGTTTGCTAAAATCCTTTCAAACTCAAATTCTGGGTGTGTGATATGATTGTTTGAATTCTCTGCTTTAACCAAAGTACTTATTTCACTATTCTGTGAATCGTTCTTGGCCTTTTCTTTCTATATCCTTTTTATATATAAAGAATCTTAGCCAAAGTTTATTCAGTATATTATTTTCTCTTCCAGTTTGCTTTAGAAAAGTCATTACTCTGTAATCAACCATAGCATTTTGTACATAATCTACCCAGTTTTCATGTGTGTTCTGTGGCATATCTGAGGTTTCTACCTCATTTAATCTACCAATTTTTTCCCATCCTCTCCCTCTTTTTAACGTGATTTTTGCCATTCCTTCCATCTATAAATGAAGATGATTTCTCTGCTCCCTTAAATATGGGCTGACTTTATGACTTGCTTTGACCAATGGAATGTGGCAGAAAGGACAACATCATGCAAATTTCAAGCTTAGGCCCCAAGAGTCCTTGCAGCTTCTGCCATTGCCCTTTTTGAATGCTCTCTGAGAGCTTCATATAAGGAAGCCACTCTAGCTTAAGGGAGGAGGAGGGACAGAGGCCTTGTGGAGCACAGAGGAGCTCTAGCTGACAGCTGGCACTAACTGCTAGACATAGGAGTGAGGCCAGTGTGGATCTTCCAGCCCTTCTGACACTAGCCAAATGTAGATGCGTGAGTCCACATGAGAGCAGCAGCGCAACTGCCTAACCAACTCACAGAAACGTGAGAAATAAAAAAAATCCATGTAGTTTTGAGCCACCAAATTTGGGATGGTTTGTTAGGCAGTAAAAGCTAACTTATATGTGTAGGTGTCAGCATTGTGGCAACCTTGAGATGATTAAAAAGTGTAATCCATGTGAAATGTTTAGCTTACTGCCAAACATAGAGTGTCGCTCAGTAGAGGTTAACTGCTGTATTATTATCATTATCATTGTTGTTTTGGTTATGATGGCCACTTCTCCCTCCTCCTCCTCTAGATCTAATGCCATTGCTCTTTAATATTATTAACTTTGATGAATTAAGTAATTGGGCGTCCTTGGTGCTAATTGGTGTTTTTCTTCCTGATTAGTAAGTAGTCTAAAACTTTAAAAAGTTTTTTTATTGTGAAATAAAACACATTTATAGAAAAGAAAGCATAAATTTATAGCTTATAGCAAATTATAAAGTGAACATCTGTCACTGCCATTCAGGTTAAGAAACTGAACATTACCATGACTCCAAAAACTTGTATCAAATTATGTATTCTGCTTCCATTGCATGCTTTTCCTGATCATAATCCTCCCTCTCATGTCTAGAGGTATCCACTAACCTGATTTTATAAGAATCACTCTTTGCTTATCTTTTTGGGTTTTATTGCCTCTGTATGCATCTGTAAAATTAGTTCAGGTGATTTATTCAGCATATAAATGAAATAATATAATACGCATTCTTGTGTGCCTGGCTTTATTCACTGAACATTATCTCTAAGATTCATCTATATCATGACTAACAGTAAGCTTTCATTTTCATTGCTGTGTAGAATTTCACTGTAATAATGTATAATACCTCTATCAGATCTACTATTTATGGGTGTTTGGGTTTTTACAGTTTTGGGGTATTATAAATAATTATTTCAAGCACATTTTGTATATGTATTCTGGAAAAATATATGTGAGAGTTTTTTAAAAAAGATCTATACCTAGTAGTATAATTTCTGGGTAACAAAGTCACAGTCACTTTTTGCAAGTCTCACAGAAAAAAACAATGTCAGATGACACAAATGATGTATATTGTGCATTTTACCTTGAGATTAGAACCATTGGTTTACAACCACATACAGGTGGTTGCCCAAAAAGGCAGTCTAGGTTGATGGGGACAGGAGTGGGGATGGGATGAGAGTTTTGTAGGATGAAAAGGGGTCAAGATTTATGTGATAGGTTAGAATGTCTCCAGGAAGGAAATCTGTGAGTAAATTTTGTGTCATTATAGTTAGGAGTCCCACAGTTTTTCAGGAATTAATAGCATTCTTTACACTAGTTGTTCTCCATGTGAATCTGTAACAATGGTTTATGTTTTCTCTATATTACAGAGGAGAAGTTTGGGCAACTGGGGGACAATTGACTGATCCTTGGCCAAATGATAATAAAAGGGGACACAGCTCTTCTAGGACTGAGATTTTCATTGTCCCTTTCTAAAAAGCAGAAGGGAGGTACCAACACTCTACCAAAAAAGAAGGAAAAGAATCTTGTCAGAAATGGAGGGAGAACATTTATCCAAATTAAAGGCTGTATCTACTGAAAGCAATGGTGGCTATAAGAGGATGGGTGTAGCATAACAACCTGAGGCAATTTGGGTTCCTTTGCATGTAATTGTACAGAATGTGCTCTAAGTGGGTTAGTGAGCTATAATCAAACATGGTAGAGCTGAAGAACGGTCTCTGTGTGTTTTGTCACATGGTTGCACTGCACTGAGGCGTCCTGCCAAGACAGCTACAGGAATTGTTTTTCATGTGCTCTGGCTGATCTCAAAGGCAAGGCAGAAGGGTTGATAGCTTAGTGAGTTATTTTTCCTGACTCTCTGAGGAAGTTGAATATTTGGGAATTTAATACAGTTTCGCTGGCATTGTGTTGATCTTTGGATACCATATTAAGATCACATCAGGATAATGAGAGAAGGATTAAGGAACTACTGGTTTCATTTGGGATCATGTCAGATAGGGTTGTTTTTACATCTGGCAGGTACTTCCCAAGTTGAATAAAGTAGTGTTTGTGACAGGCTGTAGTGTAGGATGCTGGTAACATGCAGAACCAAACCTTAAATTTGTGTGCTGTTATGACTTCTATTGGATGTGAGGATTTGTAGGTTATCGTTTCTACAGATGTAAAGTGAACTTATTATTCACTGTACATCTAAGTACCTTATTGTCTTGATTTCTTGTCTTATTTCTGAATGGTCCCAGAATGTATGGAAATGGTGATGGGTTTTGTAGTTTTGCTATTATGCCTTTCCTGGAAGACAAAGTGAGCTTTTCATGCTTGAGTAAACACATTGATGTATTATGAAACTGTCAGACTCTGAACAATTGGCATAAGCTCAATTATTCAAATATGTGACTCTATTGAATGGCTTTTGTGCTGGCTGATGCTTTAGTACAGGCAGTATAAAGACGTTTTAATATCTTTCCTTAAGAAATTAAATCTCAACTGCATGAGTAAAGAAATCCAAAGGATTAGTCCTTTAGTTGAGCACTTTCCTCGTTATCTTGTATAGCTAATTGGTAGCATTCATTTGCTGAGATTTATAGTTCATTTTATTTTTTTAAAAAATACGGTTTTTAAATTAAAAAGTCATTCGTGCATTATCCTTGTCACCTAACATAACTGCTTTTTTCTTCTTTGTTCTCTTTCTGTCAGTCCACATGCACACATGCTTTTTAAATGTAGTGTATCTGCAATTTTGTTTTCTTTTTTAGTTATATTTGCATGGTAAATCTTTTTCAAGTTCTGTGATCTTTATATTTATTTTTATTGTTGCATAATATTGAATTATTTAATAATATGCAATCATTTTTCTTCTTTGAAATGTATGTTTTCTAGTTTTTTATTTTTACACATAATAGTGCAAAGATGTATTTGTGCATTATTTTCAGTTATGAGGACAGATGCCCAAAAGTATTTCAGTGGACTTGAAAAGATTTTTTTCCTTTATGTATTGCTCAATTGCTTTCCAAGAGGCAATTGTATGATTATATAAATATGCAATCTTTTTTACCAACCCAAAAAAGAAAGATGAAGACTATTAAATGTTAGCATCCTACAAAATTAACATTTGGAGCATCCTGTAATCTTAGTAGAGACTTCTTCATTTGTAAATTCAATTTCCATTTTTAGCAGAGTAATGTATGCAAATAGTTTAAGAAATCTAATAAGCTGTTTAGTGTGACAGTGAAAAACAGCAGCCTCTTGCCTCCTTCCCCACTCCAGTTTCTGGCTTTCGACTATTTCTGCGAATATTTGCCTCCATATTGCTAAATGACTTATTTTGCGGCTTGATTTTTTTTCTCTTTGAGTTATTTATGGATTTCTTTTTATGGAAGATGAGGCTTTAGTTCTTACAGTTTCTTTCCCATTCTCAGTATTGACATAACATAAATTTTGGTTTTACCAATACAGATATTATAATGTTATGACTGTAAGTATTGTTCATAATCAGATTTTATATTATGATTATATGTTCTTTCACTTT
The DNA here is from genome assembly GCF_009764315.1 of Trachypithecus francoisi. Taxonomy (NCBI): domain Eukaryota; kingdom Metazoa; phylum Chordata; class Mammalia; order Primates; family Cercopithecidae; genus Trachypithecus; species Trachypithecus francoisi. Next base: position 53,848,086 of record NW_022681455.1, read on the forward strand.
AGATTTTCCCTGGAATTAATAACCCTCTTTCCTTTTGCTTGCTTTGTTCTCTGTATGCCTATTTCTGATTTATCACCAAACATTCTGAAAGAGTTGTAAATCCCCTTTGATGCTTCCAAACATATCAGATAATTCCTCAGGTGTGTTTTTATTAATTTTTTCAAAACTTCCCTCTGGGAGCTGTCGTATTTTGCTCCAGTGTAGATGGTTTGCTCTTGGGGCCTGATGTTCAAGCTACATCTTGGAATTCCCTTCATGATTTTATCCTGGGAATTTCCTTTGCCTGTCTCTGTTTTGTTGATTCTCTGTTTCCTGGATCTCAGGTTGTTTTTCTTTTAAGTTTATTTACATATTTTGATGGAGTCCTGAGAAAGGTACAAGAAAACTAAACTTTTTGATACCATGTGTGACTGAAATGTTTTTATTCTGTAACCATACTTAATTGATAGTTTGGCTGGGTATATAATTTTAGGTTGGGAATAATGATTTTTTAGGAATTTTGAAGGCATTGCTTCATTGCCCACTTACTTTCAAGGTTCCTTTTGCGTCCAGTGCCATTCTGACACCCAATTCTTTGTTATGATCTTTTTCTTTTATTTCCTGTCTCTGGAAGCTTTTAGAATCTAATTTCTGGAGTATTCCTTGGTATATACTTTTTTATTCATTCGTTTTATTGGTTGCATGGTGGGTCCTCTCAAACCAGAAAAAGCATGTCCTGCAGTTCCCTGTATTTCTCTCTTTGAACTATGAATTACTTTGTAGTACCTTGTGAACTGGTCCATTCATTTTCCTCTCTTTTTTTCTTCCGTTTTCCCATCTTTTAATCTTTTTATTCCACCTTCTGAGGACTCTACTCACTTTATTTTTCACATCTTTTGTGGGATTCTTTTATCAATGCTACAATATTTTTCACTTTCTGAAAGCTTGTTTCTCGTTCTTCTAATTATGCTTTTTATGGTGTTGTGTTGCTTCATCTGTGATTTCTCTGAGGATATTAATTATATTTTGGTTGAGGAAGTATTTTTTCTGCTCCCTGCATCATGTTTGTTTCCTCTGAGATGTGTGGGGTGTGTGTGTGTGTGTGTGTGTGTGCGTGTGCACATTCTCTTTCTTGCATGTGGCAGTGGAGATCAGGGAAGGTGGACCTGTTTGGAAGCTCCATGTGTTGGTGAGGGATATAACCTGAAGCTTCTCTGTAGGAAGATTGGTGTCTGCAAGTCTGTGCTTATGCCCAGGAGCCGGGCTGCGGGGAGAAGAGAGGGTGGAATCTTACTGACCAGGCTTTGACTCAGTCCCGTTTTTAGCAGGGTTACGTTACCCCTGCCCTCAGCTGTGCTTAGCTGTGTTTGGACTTACCTCTTCTGGAGAGGAAATTTCCAGGCTCCTGCCTGGCTCTGCAGGGTAGAGAAGAGAATATGGCAGTTTATTTGTTCTTTATATAAATTTTCAATCAGTTCTCCTTTCCTCAGAGGTACATAGACCTAGTTTCTTATTGGCTACTCACCCCACAGGCTTAAATTCCAGCTTTGTTTCGATTTGTTTGTTGGTTACCATTCATCCCTCTCTTTTCTAGCTTAAAGGATTTTGTTGCATATCTAGTTTGCTTTTTGTACTCTTTCATTTTTTGTCTTCATGGGCTTATTTCACATTATTTTTATGTTCATGTGAATTCCTTTAGTGTCATTTTAATACAGTTTTTAAAAAGTGTGGGGAAAGAGCACATACTCAGTCTGCCATGGTTGATGGAAGTATCCAGTGCAGACTTTTTAGATTGGTCAAATATGTATTTTTTGCCTGCACACATTTGTGGGATATTTATTATACTTTCTGATATATAATAAGTTCTTTAAAAAATGTCTAAAATATTTTTAAAATATTTTAACATTTAAATATTTAAAAATATTTTAACATTTAAATATTTAAAAATATTTTTAAAATGCATTTTTACTTGTCTATTTTTACGTATCTATTTGGCATTGCAGATTTAATGTCAGTTTTCATAAGTCGATATTTCTGTCTACTGGATAGCTTAAAGGAGTGACTGTTCTCATTAAGTTGCTCATTAATTTTTAAAAACCTTTTATTTTGAAATAATTGTAGATTGATAGGAAGTTCAAAAATAGTACTGAGAGGTTCCTTATACTTAGTTTTTCCCAGTGGTAGCATCTTCACAACTACAGTACAGCCATCAAAGTTAGGAAATTGATGTTGCTACAGTCTTCGTTAGTTTTTAAAAAAACATTCTTTTACATTTCATAGTAGCCCAAAAGTTTATGAAACAAGCACATGTGAAATCTATGTTAAACTCTTTTGTCTTTCAGCAATTTTTCCAGCTAGTCAAATTACGAAAGCTTGGACTTAGTGATAATGAAATTCAGCGGCTCCCTCCAGAAATAGCAAACTTCATGCAGCTGGTGGAACTAGACGTGTCTCGAAATGGTAAGAAAGATTCCACTTGGGTTGGCCATTTATCTCTTCAGATGCTGGGAGTGTTTTTAGTAAATACAGCTAGATAAATATTATTGGAGGTGCTTTCCCTGATAGTTATGGAAAACTGTATGATTCTTGGGGTGAAATTAATGCCATTTTTGAATAGGTCAGTTAACTTATAGGCATTTTCCAAAAAAAAAATTTCATGACACAAGTGTTAGGAGACAGCTTTCTCCAGATAAGTTCAATCTGATTCCTAGAGTTAAAGAGTGGGCTGGGAAATCATTTAACCTTGTCCACTTATTTTGCTGAACATGATACCGAGGACTGGTGGCACGGTTCTTGTCCGGTGCTTGGGTGCTGCTGTGGCAAGGGAAACCTGCCCTGGGGAAGCGTTGGTTCCTCTTGGCTGTGTCTCCGTTGCTTGGTATACTCTCCCTGTAGTGAACAGACTTGCTTGCATTCAGGCATCTTCTGTCTTCGTTTGTTTCTAATTAGGCTGCTGGTGGTTTTGCCCACTTCAATTTGTGTGGTATATTTGTGAGTTGATTTTTATTTTCAGATCCCACTATTGATTCATTTTTATTGAACATTTGAATAGAGCATCCTAATAGATACCCCAACGGGATACTCAAATGCCTTTCATTTTTAAATGGGTACCTGGGTTTAACCCTGAGTTTTATGCTGCTTAGAGGGCTTCCCACATGGGCTGGTATTGCTTCTTGTTATAGCATATTTGATTTATTAAATTAAAGTAGCAACTCCCAGTGGTCCTATCTACTGATGGAATTCAGTTCTTGTAAGGACCCTGGTATAATTTCCTCAGGATAGTCTCAAATATGGTCTGAATTATTTATTGAAAAGGTAATTCCTTTATTTCTCTCCTATTACATACCTGATTTATTTTGTGTTTTGCTTTTGCTTTCCTACAAAAATCTATAGGTTTCTTCTGAATCGATTATCTTTAGGTCTGTATATTTCAATCTGATATTTTTGGCAAAAACCCCAGGTACCAGACATAGTATTCTTCTGTGGATCGTTGTTATAATGCAGCAATCAGTACTTGGTCGGAAATATGGTGAAGAAAAAATGATTCCTCCTTTTTGCCATCTTCTAATAGGTTTTAAATTGCTGTTATCTATTACATTCCATAAATTAGAAACTGTCTTCTGGCTTAGCCATGTGATTGTGACATACTTTTATTTTGCATGAAAATTATTTCTTACTTTGAAGCTACTAGAAAAAGTAAAACAAAGCAAAACTTTTTTTGGGAGGGTGTCTTGTTTTAGATGGCTTATTTGGTTGCAGGGAACCCAGATCTACTTAGGTAAAGTGGATTTGATTGTAAGGAAACGGGGCGGAGGGAATTAACATATACCAAAAGCAGTGGCACCAAGCTTGCATTTGACACTATCTTGAGGGTTTCATGGCCTCTCTTTTCCAGTGTGTCTGCTTCTGTTTGTGGGTTCTCTGTTCTTCCCTGCTCAATAACCTGCTCTGTTGGAACTGGCTTGTGGTGGCCTCTTTTTGTGATTTCTTTTTTTTTTTTTTTTTTTTTTTTGAGACGGAGTCTTGCTCTTTCGCCCGGGCTGGAGTGCAGTGGCCGGATCTCAGCTCACTGCAAGCTCCGCCTCCCGGGTTTTACGCCATTCTCCTGCCTCAGCCTCCGGAGTAGCTGGGACTACAGGCGCCCGCCACCTCGCCCGGCTAGTTTTTTGTATTTTTAGTAGAGACGGGGTTTCACCGTGTTAGCCAGGATGGTCTCGATCTCCTGACCTCGTGATCCGCCCGTCTCGGCCTCCCAAAGTGCTGGGATTACAGGCTTGAGCCACCGCGCCCGGCCGTGATTTCTTTTTACGTACAGTTTGGCTTTTGCCCCTGCTGCAGCATTTGTTTGCCAGTGAAGGATTTCTCAGTGAAGAATGGTTGACCCAACTTATCTTTTTATGCCAACTGTAAGACATAGAGTACAGGTCAGGTTACCAGCCACCCTGAAGGTTGGCTGCCCTGGGAGGTGGATGGCAACCAGTACAAAGCATGGCCTTTCCCCTCAGCTCAGAAGGTGTTGATGAGCAGCTTCGCTTACGCTGGAGTATGGGGTGGGGTGGGCATTTGGGGTCTGGCCAGGCCAGAATTGCCTTAGAAACTAGCCTGTATAATACTTACCCAAAGTATATGTGATTGAAATGATTCTCTTGTCTTAGCAGTTATCTAAGTTATGACTAGCTATTAACTCTGCAAGGAAGCAGTGACTTTGTAAAATGGTCACAGAAATCACAAAATCTGAAGAAATACATAGCAATTTTGAAAGGGGGATTAGAAATAAACAGAAATACTTAAGAAAGACAAAAAGTTTTGGCTCTCACTCTTTAGGAGGAAGGAAACCATACAGCTCAAAAGTTCCCAGTCCCGTAATTAACTCTAATGGGATGCTCAGTGGAAAGTCAGAACTGGTCAGCCGCCAGTTTTACCAGTTCCCACATCAGCTCTTTCAAACACTAGTAACTAGAAAGTAGGGCTCCACGCATCTTCCCGCGTGTCCACTTTTACCTTCCAGCACGTTGATAAAAGAAACTAGTCTTTCACTGAAGATAGTATCAGAACACAAAAATGTTTCTGCTCCTTGAGACACCAACACTGCTTTATTTTATTTTATTTTTTCCCTCAGTTTCAACCTTTCCTTCTGCAAGTGTTCGAGTTTTGTGAAGGATCCTGCACAACATTCACCTTCTTACCCAGCTCTCTTAGAAATGCCGAGAGGGAGTTAACTGTTCCCTTCCCTTCTTGGCAGGGCCTGGCTCTGGCTCAGTAGCATTATGTGCGTGGTGGATGTGGGGGTAGAGGGGAAGACAGCATGGAAGGTTCGGGGCTTTCCCGGAGGTTATTAAAAGAAAGAATGAACCTGGGCTGGGTGCAGTGGTTCACGCCTGTAACCCAGCACTTTGGGAGGCCAAGGCGGGGGGATCACGAGGTCAGGAGTTCGAGACCAGCCTGACCAATGTGGTGAAACCCCAACTCTACTAAAAATACAAAAATTAGCCAGGCTTGGTGGCACGCGCCTGTAATCACAGCTACTCAGGAGGCTGGGGCAGGAGAATCGCTTGAACTTGGGAGGTGGAGGTTGCAGTGAGCCAAGATCGTGCCATTGCACTCCAGCCTGGGCAACAGAGCGAGACTCTGTCTCAAACAAACAAACAAGCAAAAGAAAGAATGAATCTGTGCAGATGACAGAGCAGAAGAACAAGGTCACTATTTACTGTAACCAACAGATATAGGGGTCTTAGACCATTTCTTGGTCTGGCAGATCTCAGTATGCTTCCTGTCACTTTTTGGACAGATAAAATCATATCAATCTGAATACCCTAGGCAAGTGAGTAGGCAAATAAAAGTCACAAAGCCTGCAGCTGGAGAGGCAGTGTGAGAACCTGACTTTGTACAGGTGCAGGCATTTGTGAGGGTTTGTGACTGGTGCCTGGAGGCCTGTGTGGGCCTCTGGTCTTCTGTTGCCCCAGCTGACAGTGCCCACTTTTGGATCAGAGGCTGTTCCTTTGGGTCCCTGCCCAGCCTCAGTGGTTTGTAGCAGGGTTATAACCAGGGCTGGCCATAGTCATGATAGGAACTTCCTTAGTTCTTGACTTTGCATTGCTTTGACCGGGGAGGAGAAAGTCCATTGGATTAATGCTTGTCATACTTCAATGTGCAAGGAATTATCTGAGACTCTTGTTAAAATGAAGATTCTGATGCAGTAGGTCCAGAGTGGGTCTGAAGATTCTGCATTGCTAAGAAGCTCCCAGGAAATGCCAACCCTGCTGGTCCCCAGCCACACCAAGAAGGATCTTAGACATCACCACCTGCAGGCTTGCTGCTAACTTCCCTTCAGGAGCTTCCTGTGGTTAGGAGTCCACATTCACTCCCCTCAGGCACCCCTGCACCCTCCCATGTGGAAGGTGGGAGATCTCCCTGTCATTCCTGGTTAAAGGGTAAGATGCTAGAGCTGACTTTAGCTCAAATTTGCTTTGATTCTAAAAGCAAAACTAGACCTTTCCGGATGTTTCCTTGCTCAAGTGAGGAGAAAACTCAGGTTTTACGTTTCTCTTTAAAGAGGTTTGTAAATAAAGAGAGAAGTTTTTACAGGCTCATTTTCAGGGCCAAGAAGAACTGCCAAGAGCTTCAAACACTGACTTTTGTGGCTTTGTTTTCTGACATTTCAGGAGCAAAGTCAAGGGAATTGTGTGCTGTGTTGGAAAAGAGAAGCATGAGTTTAGGGAGAAAGAGGGCAGTGCTTATGGATTATCTAAACTACAAGGATTTTTTTTTTTTTTTTTTTTCTGAGGGATAAGTAGAGAGCTTTGGGATGAGCACAGTGCATATGGTCTCTTCCCCAGAATGACTAGATGTGCTCAGCAGAGAGGACCCTGGCTTGGAGCCCTGGCTCTGCTGTCAGCACGCGGTCGACTTTGGGCAGGCCCCTTCTGATGCCGCTGGGCCTTGTTTTGCGGAGTGGGATAAAACCCTGCTCCCTGTATGAGCCCAGTGAGAGTCGAGGAAAGCGACACACTTCTCATGTCTTAACTTGGTGGATTTTTTTTTTTTAATAAGCAAATGTCTAAAATATATATGAGAAAAAAAAAGTAGGTGTTTCCCCTGAACATAGAGTAAAGGATGATTGGAGTATATGAACTAGATATCTGAATTTGCTGGTAACATTTGGTCTACAAAAAAGTGTGCAGACTTAGAATTAAGTTCTGCAGCAGTTTTCTGTGGTGAGATGCATATGCTTCAATGCTTGGACCTTATATCTGCTTTCTCTGCTCACTGATTATTAGCTGCTTGAGGAAAATGACCTCTGATTGTGTGAGAAGTGGTGTTATCGCTTTGTGTGAGAAGTGGTATTATCGCTGGCTGCTTGAGGAAAATGACCTCTGATTGTGTGAGAAGTGGTATTATCGCATAGTGGGATCTTGCTCTTCAAGAATCTAGGGCAGACTTTCTTAATGCTTCATGATTCCTGCCTCAAGGGTTAGTAATTTGAATTTTATAGTCTATGCTGTAATTTGACTTACATCACAGTACTATATCATTATCCATTTAGTTCAGTTTTCTCCAAAGTGTAAGGCATATACTACCAGCACTGCTAGAGATGATTTTAACTGGTACTGCAAAACAGCAATTTTAAATTTTGAGTCATGGTGAGAAAGTTATCCTTTTAGTTTCAATTTTGTTCCTTTTGGATTGCATCTGTAAAATTTGATAACACTATATTGTATTTGTTACATTTATCTTTTATGTCTAGTAGTGATAATAGCTTTGAATTCATGTTAGTGATTTAAAACAGTTTTCTTCCTTTAAAAATCTCATCCAAATTTTAAAAGCCAGTTTAAAAGAATGAGGCAAATGATAAAGAATGCAGGGGCTACACCAGGATGGCAAAAATTGTGAAGGTGGAATAGAGATGGCTGAAGTTAAGGAAACACTTGTCAGTATTAGCATCATGTGCCAAAGAGGTCATGAATCTGTTTCTCTTATGGGGCAAATAAAACTGCAGATAGAAAAATCATGTCCAGAGACTACATGCCTTCACTAATTATTTCGTCAACTTGAGTTAACAAGAACTTAAAGGTAAGACAGTTTTAGTATAATCATCACTAGCACCAGGACAGCACTGCAGACTGAGTGGACTGCCTACCAGTAGGGACATTGTCTCATCCTCTTCTAGAGGCTGGACTTCAAGTGCATGATTGGGTTAGTTGTCCTCTGTCCAACCACCAGATGCTGATCAATGTTTGGTCTATAGTTATGGATTTGTTTCATAAAATCTAAAACCAATCTCGAAGCCTGCTGAAATGCAGAAGTACCACGATAGCATCAAATTGTGGTACTTCTGATTATGCCCTGAAAAGATCTCGTTCTGGCAAGTGGTAACTCTAGTGTGCTTAAAAGTCCTCCTACTTAGTTATGAACAATTAACCTTTTGTGTTTGTTTGTAATAACTATATACACGCACACCAGAAGTGTGGCAGAAGCAAGTTTTTACCCATGTGGACTTCAGACTTGCCACAGTTAAGCCACTGTTCTCTCCTTTCTTGCTGCCGAATTAGGGCCCAAATTTAGCACTTTCCTTAGCAAACTACCCCAGTGACTGGACTTCATACGTTACAGTAGGAGAGTTTCATTGTCACTGTCATGGTTAAAATATCACAGGAGACATCCAGCAAAGGGAGCACACCTGTATGCTCACTGTACCTTAGGTTGCGCTGGCTGGACAGTGTTGAGCCCAAAGCTTGCATTTTGCTTTGCAAGTACATCGGCTTTCCCATTGTGAGCCTCCTCTCTGCCTTAACTTTTGCCTTCCCTTTTGTTAGGAAGAAGAGTTAATGTAGAAAAAAAAAATCGCCTTCTACACACATTTTAATTCCAGATTAGAATTACCTTTAAAGTGGGGGTGAAGAGGAATCAGGCTTCTGTGATGTTTTCTAATCACCTTTCCATTCTGCAAATTTCAGCGAGCATTGTTTAAACATGAAGATATGGTTTTCATTTCAAATGCTGAAAAAGTTGGGATAAACTTTACACATGCATCTCTTTTGATTAGTATATTGTAATACACTTTTTACCTGTTTTCTTCCTGCCATTCCATAGTCCTTTTCTGTTCCAATCTGGAAGGGTCTTTTTGGTCTGCTTTCCGAGGGTCAAGTGATCTTCCTTCCACTTGCTTTGTCAGAACATATATATGGAAGAGTAAACTACTGTTCCTCTTTATTCTGTTAATATTGTTAATATTCTGTAATCAGAAAAGTTATGACTGATGAATAAGTTGTAGGCTTATATAACTTTTTTTCTCTTACTCTTTTTTTTTTTTCTTTTTTTTTTTTTTGAGACGGAGTCTTGCTCTGCCACCCAGGCTGGAGTGCAGTGGCTGGATCTCAGCTCACTGCAAGCTCTGCCTCCCGGGTTTACGCCATTCTCCTGCCTCAGCCTCCCGAGTAGCTGGGACTACAGGCGTCCGCCTCATCACCTGGCTAGTTTTTTGTATTTTTAAGTAGAGACAGGGTTTCACCGTATTAGCCAGGATGGTCTCGATCTCCTGACCTCGTGATCCGCCCGTCTCGGCCTCCCAAAGTGCTGGGATTACAGGCTTGAGCCACCGCGCCCGGCCCTCTTTTTTTTTTTTTTAAGACGGAGTTTTGCTCTTGTTGCCCAGGCTGGAGTGCAGTGGCACCATCTCGGCTCACGCCAACCTCTGCCTCCTGCGTTCAAGTGATTCTCCTGCCTCAGCCTCCCGAGTAGCTGGGACTACAGGTGTGCACCACCACGCCTGGCTAATTTTGTGTTTTTAGTAGAGGTGGGGTTTCTTCATGTTGGTCAGATTGGTCTCGAACTCCCGACCTCAGGTGATCCGCCCGCCTTGGCCTCCCAAAGTGCTGGGATTACAGGTGTGAGCCACTGCACCCGGCCTATGCTTTTTTGTTGTTGTTGTTGTTGTTAATTAGCAGGTTTCTGATAGATCTGAGTTTGAGAACAACACCTTTGAATATGTTTTTAGGTCAACAAGTTCTTCATTCAGTTACAGGTTCTCTAAATGTTTTGTCTATTTTAAATAGCTCCTTATCTTCCTACCTCCATCCCTCCCTAGCTCGTTCATTCACTTTATCCGTACATGCTACGCTCTGTGTTAGATCTTGGATTTTCTAAAACAATGGTGGATTTAACCCAACAGGCTAAGTTATGGAAGGAAAAATAATTGCAGTGGTTTCTCCTGAAATAAAACAAAACCCTAACATATGGGATGACAGTTTCTGCTCACTTTTTAATTAGGCAATTTCTGTAGGTATCAGGTTGATGGTTTCCAGCCACAGTGCTGGCATCATTTTGATTTTGAGGCCACCCATTTTGTTACGTGAATCTGGCTGAGCCAAATGGTACTGAGGCTCCAGGCAGCTGAAAGCTGGATGGCATCTTTTGGTCAGGATGGTGACACCAACATGCTCGCACCACTGCAAACAGTGCTGTTCTCTTACTGAGCTAGAAAAGACAAATCTTGGAAAGGGACTTGAGCCAAGAGGGAAAGAGGGAATGAAAGCAGTACTAAGAACTGCAATTTGAGGATTAAATATATAAATGATATGATTTTTAAATTAGCTTTTTAAGTGTTGAATAAGTCCTTAATCTAACTAAGATGTCGGCTCAAAGTGAATAATGAAAATGATTCTTAAAAACATAGTGATGTGTGACTGTTGTCCCAGCTACTTGGGAGGCCAGTTTGAGAGGATCACTTGAGTCCAGGAGCTTGAGTTTACAGTGAACTATGATTATGCCAGTGTACTCCAGACTGAGTGATAGAGCAAGTCCCTGTTTAAAAAAAAAAAAAAAAAAAAAGATTCTGTGTTCTTTTCAGTTTGAAAAAGCCCAAAACTCTGACACTTTAAAAAATGCTTACAGTTAACAGCTGTAGCTCATAATAAGACTTTTTTTTTTTTTTAAACTTTAAGCAATATTTATTGAGTACTTACTAAATGTAAGGCTCTATGCTAAATTGTTCTATCCCTTAAGGAAATAACGAACAACTCTACAGGCACAACAGACAAATATAATGACTATTATACTATGGTATAAATGAAGTGCTCATTATGTTCGGAAAAGTGTCAGTAACTAGGATCAGTAGCAACTGATGTGAAAAAGCCATGAAAGCAGAAAAAGGCATTTTTGATTAGATGCTGGTAACAAGCAGTGTAACAGTTCTTATACTTTGGTAACAAATTTAGAGGGAGTCAATGAGTGGATTTCTCAGTTGGGTTGTCATTTGTTGGTTGTTAGAAATTTATTTCAAATGTTTGTTGTAGCTTTATGGAGTCAACAGTATCATTAAAAATGCAAATATCTTAGTGCTTCTTTGTGAACTATTCACTGAAAAATTTAAGGTTCTCTCTAAGACAGATTTATTAGGAATTGATTCATATAGTTATGGGGACTGAGAAGTTCCAGGATTTCCCCTCTGCAGGAAAGCCAGTGGTGTAATTCCAGTCCTAGTCTGAAGGCTTGAGAACCAGGGAAGCCAGGGGTGCAAATTCCAATAGAAAGGCAGGATAAGATGCCTAGTTCAAACAGGCAAGCATGAAGCAAAAAGGGGCAAATTCCTTCTTTTTCCATCGTCTGTTCCATTCAGGTCCTCAGCAGATTGGATGATGCCCACTACATTGTGGAGGGCAGTCTACTTTATTGAGTCTACCAATTCAAATGCTTATCTCATCCAGGAACAGCCTCACAGACACACCTAGAAATCAATACTGTTTTAATTTGGTATCATGTGGTGCAGTCACGTTAACACATAAAAGTAACCATCACACCTAGTAAACGTAGACACCACAGACAGACACACACACAGACACATAGACACACACAATCTCATTACACTTTAACAACTTCCTAGTGAGTAACATGTTTATAGGAAACTCAGATGCCTGTCCAAAGAGGACAGGGTAGCCTGCCTTCCCACAACTGCACATAAATGCATAAACCTAGACCTAAGTTAACATGATTGATGGCCAGTGATAAGTTAACAGTTACCATAAGGCCTACGCAAGTGTTTGTGACTTTTTTATTTGAAGTTTTAAAAATTACATTCTTAAAAAATATGTTTCAGAAACTAGAGGTTTATGTTTGAGGAATCCTTGAAGTCCTTCGCTTTAGGCAATATGTCATCGTCATAAGTGTGTGAGCCCAGGGATCACTACCTTGGACAAATTACTTAATCTCTCTTTGCCTCAGTTTATCCATCTGTAAAATGATTTTAATAGCACCTACTGTATAGAGGTGTTTTTGACTCTTAAAAGAGGCTGTGCATGTAAATACCTGCACTAAATTAGAAGTACGCTTTTTGTTAGAAAAATTAACATAAACAGCTTAGAGTAGTGCCTTGTGTAGAATGAACACTCAGTATAGGTGCTATAATTCTGTCATCTTTCATTTTGGATCATGAAAATCTGAACTAAGACTGAGAGGACTGTCCAAGTAAGAATACAGGGTGGGTGTGAGGACACAAGCAGGCATGAGGGATAGAGTGATACAGGTGAGTTTTCGGCTCAAGACGACTTCTAGATACTGTGCACCATATGCCAGCCATTGTTCTGCTTCACCACATGTATCATTTAATCCACACACTAATTCTGTGAAATGTGGCTATTAGCATCTCAGGGATGGCTGATGAAGAAACTGAGCCTTAAAGAAGTTGTCATATGCCCCAAATCATACTCCTAGTTAGTGATGGACCTGAGATAAGGAACCCAGGAGGAGTGGTGCTTTTCATTGTTTTTGGAGTTTATTGAAGATAATAAAGGCAGATCTAATAGTTTTATTCTATTTTGAGAGAAAGGATGGACAGTGTATAGACTAGTCACCCTCTGAATTTGAAGATAAAAAACTGGAAAAAGTTATCCTAAGACATTTAAACTTCCAAAAAAATCCATAAAACTACTAGTGAATAAGTTCAACCACCTGTAGAAATGGCCCACCCTAAGAGGTGGTGTCTTTGTTTGGGCTGCTATTACAGAATGCCTTAGACGGGATCATTTATAAACAAGAGAAATGTATTGCTCACAGTTGTGGAGGCTGGAAGTCCCAGATCCGGATGCTGGCAGATTCAGTGTCTCATAAAGACTTGTTCTCTGCTTCACAGATGGTGCCTTGTTGCCATATCCTCACATTGTGGAAAGGGCAGGGGAGCTCGTGTTACCCCCTTCTGTTTTCTTTTTATTGTTCCATCTTCTAGTTGAGTGTCTTTATAAAGGCACTAATCCCATTTATGAGGGTAGAGTCCTCATGACTAAAAGGCTGTACGTTTTAATAGTATCACATTGGGTATTAGGTTTGAACAGGTGAATTTGGGGAATACCAACATTCAGGTGGTATTACATAAATAACAGATGGTTCATAAATCTTTTTTTTTTTTTTTTCTGAGACGAAGTTTCACTCTGTTGCCCAGGCTGGAGTGCAATGGCATGATCTCTGCTCACTGGAACCTCTGCCTCCTGGGTTCAAGTGATTCTCCTGCTTTAGCCTCCCAAATAGCTGGGATTACGGGTGCTCACCACCATGCCCAGCTAATTTTTGTAGATTTATTAGAGACGGGGTTTCACCATATTGACCAGGCTGGTCTTGAACTCCTGACCTCAGGTGATCCACCCGCCTCAGCCTCCCATAGTGCTGGGATTACAGGTGTGAACCACCACGCCCGGCCCATCAATCTTTTATGGCTAGAAATGGGGTATCATCCCACGAAAAGTAGAAGAGCTTTCTCAGAAAGATCTGACATAACATTCTGAGGTAACTGTTGTGCTGTCTTGGCAAAAGGTTGAAGCATTGCCAGAAGTGTAGTGATAATCAGGAAAGACAAAAACTAGGAATGTATGGGTTTTACCTTTGAAGGAAAAGTAAAGAGATTTGATAACATGAGTGTCCCAGGTCCCTTGGAAGCAGGTGTAGCTCTCTTCTGTGGAGATGACTTTGTGCATCTCTGATTACTGATGATGAAAATCATACTGAGGTCCTTTCTCAGGGTGTGGATATTCACTAAGCACTGTGATGGGGCATCTAATTTTCTGATATGGGTACTGAGGACAAGTAACATGCTAACGTGATGACATCAGGACCTAGTTCCATTAGCATTCACATTGGTCACTCAGTCACAAGGAAATTGTCTTAGTGTGGCACATTTCCATAGTCATATCTTCTCTGGGAAAACTGACTGACCTGGCAGCTGGTTAACTCTGACCTGGTTAGCCACTAAGTTTTGTCTCACTGGTGGTGTACTACACGAGGCTCTGCTTCAAGCAGCCAATAAGCTTCCCTCTTTGAAGTTCTTCTTTGCAATATAGAGTAGTGTTAATTCAGCGGGTTTCCTTCTTTCAACTTGGTATCAATGAAGTGAGTTAAATTTGACCTATCCCTGAGAAGACTAAGAAGAGCACTCCAAGAAGGGTAGAGAAATCAATTACTAGGATCATTTATTTTCTGGTTTATGTTCTTTAAAATACATGTTCCTTGTTGAGAATTAATAGTGAAATATAAAGAAACATTGTTGAAAAGCAAAGAGAACTGTGTGAATCCTTCTCATCAACATATTTATTGGGTGCTTACTGTGTACCAGGTATGAGGCTAAGTACTTCATATGTATTATATTTTCTCATTTAATCTTCAAACTATCTCCAAGAAATAAGCTTGCCATCTCCTTGTTACAGGTGACAGAACTGAGTCTCAGTTTAGAAACTTTGATTGACTCAAGAATAGTAGAATTGGTGTTTGGTCTCAAGTTTGTTGAACTCTAAAATCATAATTCTGTCTCCCCAGTATAAAAACCTTTATATCCCACTACCCAGAAATAATCATTAGCATTTTTATACATTTTATTTAGGAATTTCTGTTTTATAAAATTGGGATCATTTAACAAATAGATATCCCTATCTTTTTATTCACTTAACATAGGTTGTAAGCATTTCTCGTGCCATTATTTGCACTTAAGCACAGTTTTTTAAAAAGGCAGATTAATCAATAACTTTTCCCTTTTCTATAACATGAACACCAACAGGAAGCTATTAGGTTTCAAAGGTAAGGTTGGTATATGGTAGATAATCGACAAGACAGGGGGATTTCCAGAAGGTTGTGATAAGTTAAAAGTCAGCCAGACAGTGAAGAAAGAAGTGAGTAAGCCGTTTCGAAGTCTTTACCTGATTTGGGCTTCTTGTGTTGAAATAAGTTAGGGAGGCAGGTACCCCCAGGGCCATGTAGGTAAAGAGGGAAAGAATGTGGGCAGAGGCAGGCCAAACACATGTGCAGCTTTTAAAAGATACTCTGAAGCAATCAGGCCTGTATTTACCTAACAAAACACTCTGCTTGTAGAGGTGCTTGGTGAAAGTATTATACCATGCACATTAACAGTTGATGTCTTGAAGTATTTAATCTTCGTTTTACAAAATGTTGAAGAACAAGCCTTCCATTCAGCAAGTGAATGAATGAGTGCTGGGTTAAGATGAACAAGTGGGTCTGAGCAAATTAGGCAAAACTGGGAGGTTGAGTGCCAGTAACTCAACACAGGCCCAACACAAAAGGCAGCCCAGAGCCAGTGGGGAAACCCAAGTAACACCAGAGGGGCTGAGGAGGACTGAAACGACGTTGGCATAGCAGCAAGCACCTCGGGGACCTGAGGGAGTCTTTGGAATTTCCTGCTTCCTCATCTTACATTGAATGTGCTGCCTGTATTGTGGTCTGCCTGTTTACCTGGGTAGGAACTGATGGGCCACAGCATGGCAAGGACCTGTGCCCATTTGACGTTAGCCATAAGTGGAGTCAAATGCCATGGAAACTTGCTTTATCACAATCACAGGGAGCACCTTTGCTTTAAGAAGGCCTTCCTCACTCCACCCCAGACCCCTTTTAGGTCCTTGCTCTATTCAGAAGCTATGCATGATGTCGCTGGAGAAGATAAATTCCTTCTGCTCTTCCTTTCTTCCTTCTGATCAGGGCCCTGCCTTTGGATCTTGTCTCAGACTAGTCAGCCTTCAGGTTTGACCAACTGGAGCTGGGTAAAGAGGTCTCCTTTTTGCAGTTCATTAGCATCTTCTGAGCAGATACTTTGGTCTTCTGGAGCCCTTTCTTACTGCCAGCTGAGTTTATTCTTATCTCCAAAACCCTTCTTTACTGTGCTAGCAACTGTTCTGTCTTTCCTTAGGGATCCAAATTGAAAGAGATAAACTCAAAGAAACATTCTAAATAAAGGCCACATATTTCATTATGAATAGCACAGAAAGCACTAGTGAAAGTCTTGGCAAGAGTGTATGCTTCATTGTGATAAGGGACGTAGGGACAGTAACAGATTTTTAGAATGAGTTTTATTCTTTCATGAACATGTACCCAGTGCCATGAATATGGGTTCTGTGCTAGAAGCTAGAGATAAATCAGTTTAGCAGTGGCTCTTGAGGGATTTGGGCCAGAAGAATGGAAGGGCCAAGTCCATCCCCAATGACACAGGACAGTGTGGAAAGTCCTGTCTCAGAGGTATGCCTGAAGGAGCTCAGAGTTTGTGGGGCACGCTCCATCATTTTGGGGGAAGTAAGCAGTATCAAAAAGACTTCCTGGGAGACATGACACTTAGGCTCTAAGGGGCAAGTTGCCGATGGAGACAAACAAGTGTGAGAAGGTCATTTCTGGGCAGATGAAATAGCATGAATGCATGTCTGAAAGTTTGAAATAGCATGATGAATTTGAGGAAATGCAAGATATTACTAGAGCCAATGGAAGGAGATAAAGCTAGAGAGGTAGATGACAGCAAGATCACGAAAGGCCTGCGTGTTTGCTAAGGAATGTTTTATTTCTTTCTTTTTTCTTTTTGAGACGGAGTCTGGCCCTGTTGCCCAGGCGGGAGTGCAGTGGCACAATCTCGGCACACTGCAACCTCCACCTCCCAGGTTCAAGCGATTCTCCTGCCTCAGCCTCCCGAGTAGCTAGGATTACAGGCACCTGCCACCACGTCCGGCTAATTTTTTGTATCTTTAGTAGAGACAGGATTTCACCATGTTGGCCAAGCTGGTCTTGAACTCCTGACCTCGTGATCCGCCCGCCTCAGCCTCTCAGAGTGCTGGAATTACAGGCGTGAGCCACTGCGCCCGGCCAGGAATGTTTTCTTGAAAGCTGTGGGGAGCCATGAAAGGGTTTCAGGTAGGGGAGTGGCTCACATATCACCCTGGCCCTAGCAGGGAGCATGAAGTCGATTAAGGACAGTCTGGATGTGGGAGGCCAGGCATCTGTGTCAGGGGTGGAGGGACCTGAGAGGGTATCAGAAGAAAAGACCTTGGACCAGGCATGAGGACAACTAGCCGGTAGCTTGCTGGAGCGGGAGTGAGAGGTTTTGGGTCTGGATAAGTTCGCACTTCCCACCACAGGCAAGATGGGGGAAGCTGAAGAAATAATGATCAGGTCTGAGGGGAAAAGATGAGTTTATCTGTGGACATGTGGAGGGTGAGATGCCATTGGGGTGTCTAGATAGAACTGTTCAATAGGCAGATGAATATAAAGTTCTGAGGCTTAGGGGAGAAACTTTAGTAGGAGATACAGGTTTGAGAGTCATCCGTCTGTTGGTGATGGTTCAAGCCACAGGTATCAATGACGACAGTCAGGGAGAGGACATGGAGTTGGAAGGGCAGATGAGCTTGCAGAATATCCCTGCTCAAGGGAAAGCAGAGGAAGAGGGGCCCTTGTAAGATTCTGAGAAGGAACAGCAGCAAGACTGGTCAGCAGTGGGGACTGATAGTGTGGGGGCCAAGCAACAGAACGACAGAGCAGAGGTCATCACGTTAAACCTTATGGGGGTGACTGATTGCATGGGCTGGAGCTAGTGTGCAGATTAATGGATGAAGTGTTGTCATGGATGAAGCTGCCCAGGCATAACCTATAGAAAGGCAGAACTTTGGGAAGCACCATCGTTAAAGGACTGGTGAAAAGAGCCCTGAGTAAGAGACTGGGAAGCAGCAGACAGGGAAACAAAGACATTCTTGAGAGCTTTTATAATGGAACTTAAGGCAGGGCAGCACATTCAAAAGGGCTGTGGTGTAAAATGGGGCAGAGTAGTCAATAAACATGCACTGAAAAGTTTCCATTGGATCTGGCATTTGGGAGGTCATCTGTGACACCAAAGACAGTGTCAAAAGTGGTTCACAGCACACATTGCTTGTTGTTTTATGCTTTTTCCCTTGACTCTTTTTGAAAGATCAGAGGAAGGCGTGAAACATATCCACAATTACCTGGAGGAAGCAGCAGCAATCACTGTTTCCTGCTGGATCTGCCAGTTCTAAGGGATGTGAGCAATTATGCTGGTGATATGTGTCTTGGACAGCTAACAATGATATAATTAATGGAGGAATTTCATAACACTCTGTTCATAATGTGTACGTGTTTGATCAGTGTCTGGCATGGGTGCAAGCCATCTGGGCATTGCTGTTGCCACTGCAAGGCAGACCCAGTAGGCAAAAGGTGAGAGTAGCCAGTCACCAATTATCTCCTTCTGGAGTCTGGTCATTGGCCATAGTTAGGACCAGGGTGGGCTCTGGCCATTTCAGGCCTGTTATTCAATGTCAAGTGTTGAGAACCACAGGCAGATAGTACTCTCTTCTTCTAAGACTCTAATAATTGCATTTATCTCATTGTGTTTCCAAGTTTATTTCACTTTGGGATTTTTTTTTGTTTTTTAATTATAAAAGCAATATATGGTCATTAGAAAAAGTCAATGGAGGCAAGTAAAAGAAAAGTCAACAGACTGCCCTTCCCACTTCCAGACTCTCCCTGCCCTGGTGGAGGGTTGCCAATGTTGGTGTCACACTGTATTGGGCTTATTTTTATGATAACCCTCTCCCCCACTATGTTATGAGATCATAATGGGCAGAGACTGTCCCTCTTGTATTCACCTTTCCCTCCTTACCTTCTGCCACATGGCCTGACATAATAATCAGGGCCCATCACATAGCAGTTGCTTAAGTAATCAGATAAATGAACAAATGAGTGAATGGAGTGATTTTTTTAGGCTTTGCCCTTGGGACCATTGTTTCCATCCCTTTCATTGTAATTTTAGAGAGAAACTAGATACAAGAGGAGAGCACCATTTTTGTCACTTTTTGGTTTGTAGGAATGCTTATACGGATGGTGCTCTGTGACAAGGTATAGGGTCTACAGCCCCTTTATCCTGCTAGAGGTACAGATTTATGAATTATGTAGATAAAGTTAATCTTATTTAGAAACTGGTAGATGACTGGCAGAGAATAAATCAGAGATGATGGGCTTAGCACTTCCATGGAATTATAAGATGTGGTATTTGTAATATATTTGAAGTTTTTAAAATGCTTTTTTTAAAGAACTTGAAATGTATTATAAATATCACATCTTATAACTAGTTCTTACATTACTTCTATGTAGTCTAGAAACTTACTATGCACTCTCTGCATGTCAGGCACTGGGATATTATCACAAGTATAGCGGAAGGAAGATTCTTGGCTAAGAGAGGACAAAAGTCCTGTCCCCAGAGACATTCAAACCACGTGGGCAAAGCTGCCTCTGTAGGTTTGAAAGGGAAGATAGAGAAAAATATCTTGAAGATCAGCACAGAGAAAGGAGATGTTCAGGAATGATGGAAGCAAGAATTATTTTTACTTAGATTTTGGATTATGGTCTGTTTTCCTTCACTTGGAGCAGTTGTTTCTCCAAGTGGGCTCTGGAACCACCTACATAGAATTCTTATTAAAATTGCATTTTTCTACCTCATAAGGAATAGGCAATCCAGATTTCCAGAGCAGGAACCCAGGAGTCTGCATTTTAATCTTTAAGAAAATTCATGTAACTCTAAATTGCAGCCAGGAGCCATTCATAAAATAACGCGACAGAACCTAAACATTTCCTGACTGGGTCAAGACCCTAAACAGCATTTAGACCAAAAGGATGTCTTTACATTATGATCTTTTTCAGACAAGCGCATGGAACAATGGTTTTACTAAGTCCAGAAAATGAAATGATTTTTGCCCAGTTCAAAATTCAAGTGTCTATTGTAATGACCTGGATTACCAGGCCATTGTGACACCAACATTGGTAACCTTCTGCCAGGGCAGGGAGAGTCTGGAAATGGGAGGGGCAGGTTATTGACTTTACTTGTTTCTACTGACTTTTTATAATGGCTATATATTGCTTTATAATTTTAAAAAATCCCAGAATGAAATAGACTTGGAAACACAATGGGATAAATGCAATATTACAATCTTAGAGGGAGGGAACTGTCTGTCTGTGGTCCTCAACAGTTAACGTGGAATAACAGGCTAGAAGTGGCCAGAGCCCACGCTGGTTACAACCATAGCCAATGACCAAGAGAAAACTGGTAACTGGTTACTCCCACCTCAGCAAAAGATAACATTTCACCTTCTCTCTCCCTTTCACCCTAAATTTGGATGACAGTGTCTATGAGAATTGCTTTAGGATATAGAAATTGATCCAATATGCCACAGTACACCATTTTCAGAGTGAGATTCAGCTGAAACACACTATGTATTTTATTCTGATTCTCAGTCTTGAATTTTCTATAATTCGTAAGACAGTAGTGGTTCTGCAAAATTTTTTCATAACAGTATGTCATCATAAGCACCACTCATTATAATTCTAAAAAAGGACTCTAGATCGCGCCACTGCGCTCCAGCCTGGGCAACAGAGCGAGACTCCATCTCAAAAAAAAAAGGACTCTAAAACATTCATTCAGTGGCGGAGCCAGAAGAATGTGTGTGCATGCTTCATTGATGAATACTTTGAAGGGGATAATACCAATTTCAGTGTGTAAGTTCTGATATGTTTCCTTTTAAGAAGTTTAAATGTGTTAGAAATATTTTACCTTTTCATCTGTCAGTTGACAACTTATAATTTTTACACTCTTAAGCTCTTTACAGTATTTCTTTGAAAAATGTGGACATGTTTTTGAGTTCTTTTTAGAATGCTTTTTGTACTCCATTTTCTGGTTTAATCTCTTTTTTTAAAGGGTTACTTTTGAAAAGATGTACTTGTATTATAATAGAAGGATTTTTTTAAATCAATGTTATTTCAAAATGAGAAGTCAGTTAAATTAGATCCAAACAGTACCACTTTGCATCCCTTTCCCACCACCTCCTTTCCCCATCCGCAACTAAACAAAACAGCTTTCCCTTGTCACATTGCTATTGTTACTTCTCGTTGGAGGCAGTTTAACAAAGCCTTCAGTGCAGGCTCTAAAGGTTGGATCTGCTTCAATGTAAGAGCAGAAATAGCTTTATTATGAGGGTGAAGTGTTAATGGGAGCCATGAGTAATTGTCAGATACCACACTAAAATGGGCAGGGCAACATGGATGGAGCTGGAGACCGCTAGCCTACGGGAATTAACGCAGAAACAGAAACCCAGATAATGCATGTTCTCACTTATAAGTGGGAGCTAAACACTAAGTACACATGGACACAAAGAAGGGAACGATAGACACTGGGGCCACTTTTCAGGTGGCGGGTGAGAGAAGGGTTGAGGATGGAAAAACTACCTATTGGGTGTTATGCTGATAACTTGGTACACCAAATTCCTGTGACACACAATTCACCCATGTATCAAACTTGCACGTGAACCTTTTGAACCTAAAATAGAAGTTAAAAAGAAAAATAAAATCAAGTGGCCAGGTCCTCATTGGCAGTGGTTCTGAGCTGTGTGTTAGGTTCACCTTCCTGCATGTAGGTTTTGTTGTTATTGTCCTTAAACAGTGCGCGAGTCCTACCCCAGGCTGACTTTTCCAATTCCCAGGTGACAGTGGTCCCAGGTGATTTTGATCTCAGCCAGAGCTGAGAACCGCTAAAGTTAAATCCCTCAGTGTTTTTTAGAGGTTGCCATTAGACATCCTTTATCTGAATCTCCGGGAATGCTGGGTTAAAGTGTAAATTCCTTCTCCTCATCCTAGATCTGCTGAATCAGTCGCTAGGAGTGGGACCAGACCATTCTTTAAGCGGGTCAGATAATTCTTTTGTGCTCTGAAGTTTGAGAATCCCTGGCCTCTGGGACACCCAGTGTTTATATTAAACCTGGATTAGGGATGTGATTTGGCGAACAGTGGTGAGACTATTGAGAATCAGTGTTCTAGCTAGTTTATCTGGGCTAAAGGGCTTCTCCTGCCCTTCTGGAAAAGTGTGTTCACTCCTGGCCCTGCACCCTCCTTTCACCTACTCTGTGTGTTACCCAAAGATTTTCTGGGTCTGAACGACTCATTCAGCCTGTGGCTGAGTCTCTAATTGACAAACACTATGGTGTGGGCGAGAACACACAGTAGGATGTCTATCCCAGCTGACAAGAATCACAGATCCTATTTGGAAAGATAAGTGTTGCTTAGAAAGGCAGCACAGAGGGCATGGAAGCTGGTACCACTGAATTCATGCCGAAAGAGTGAGCCTGACCATAGAGGCTTATTTGCCATTCAGGGGAGGAAAATATTCCCATGGCCTAAGGAAGGTGGAGAAGACTTCGGAGAAAGTTAAAGACTTCATTTCTGGATCAAAGCATTCATTCACTGGAAGACTCCATTTCTCTAGAGAATTTTGGTATAAACATACCAGTAGTTGTAGTTTTGGCCATGTTAAATGGGAATGATTAAAAATGAGCTGTAATGTTGAGCAAAAGATATGTATCAGATGAATACAACTTTTTTCCCCTTATTTTTGATATTTGATTGCTGTCTTCTTGAAGTAGCCATTAACCTGAATCATATGTGTGTGTGTGTGTGTGTTTGTGTGCATGTGTGTGTATATGCTTATGTATATAGTTTTGGAAGAAGAGTAAGTAAAAAGTACCAAACTGTCCACATTTTTTTTCTGCACATTATCCCATGTGAAACCTACCATTTAATATTCTGAAATTTACCTTTACTTTGCATGTGCGTGAATCAGCATCTTGTACCCCAAGACATGTTTGTGTTTATTTAAGCCAACTCCGTGTGGGAGGAAAAGCTGAGATATAAGGGTTATTTTGGTAATTGTGGCTTTAGGTGAAAACTTTTTTGATTAGGAAAAATTTTTGCCAGCACAAGTACCAAGAATTATGCAAAATAAAATCTAACAAAGGGTGTCTCTCTTTCCTGCCTCCCCTCCTGTACTGTGGAGAGACCCATGCCACTCAGCCTGTGTGTGCCCTGGAAAGGCGCTTGGAATTATGGCTTTGTCTACAAGGCTGGCTGCCTCCTCAGTGAGTCTGTGGTGGTTGGAATAATGTGATAAATGGGATGCATTTGAAAAAAATTCTCCGTTTAGCTTTTTTTTTTTTTTCCCCCTGCACACCCAGAACAACAGCTGTGGTAGCAAATGGAGACTTGGCTCATGGATTCATATTTAGTCTTGTTTGACAATTCCAGATATTTTTAAGCAGGATTGAGTCAGGCAGCCCACAGCACGGCATTCAAACTGTCTTAATCAGCCAGCCTGTTTGGCACACAGGGACTTTGTTTTATCCTAGTAGTAAATAATACTAAATCAAGCAATATGATGTACTGAATGTACCCAAAGTCACAGCATTCAGTATTTTACTACAGCCTGTCAGCGTCTCTTTTTACATGCTTGTTCTGTTCACTGCTGGTTGTTTTATTCATTGTAGCTTTTGAATTCCATCCTTGGCCAGGTCTGGATTCGTGGTTTTCATACATAATAGTCTCCTATGTCTTCTGCCAGTGTGGCCCTTCCTCCTTGCCCTCCTCCCTTTACATAGCATTGCCAAGTAGAGGCAGTGTTCATTTTTGCCCAGAAGGGTTTCCTATTGTGGCACCTCATTTCCTTAGTAAGATCATGGGATTTTGTCATTTGCCTCTTCTGTGGATGAGTGAATCTCATCCCAAGAGCCTGCTCTCGATGTATGGGGTTTCTTACACTGTTCCAGATCTTCCTTCCGCTCCCAGGCTCCTCTTCATCTCTCCAGGTAGGTAGGTCTCTGAAGTCTTCACATTCAAGCCCTCCCTTCAGCTCTGTGGCTGTCCTTGCTGCCTTCTGAAGAAGGACTTTGTCTTGTCTACCTCTCTGCTAGCTGCTCATATTTTCCAGGTAAGTCAAACCTGAACATATCAGAATGAATTTTCCCTTGACCTTGGTATTCTCCTCAAGCTATTCACCCTTTTTCTCTTCTGATTGCCAGGCTTTTTGAAGGCATACTCTACCCCATGTTCTCAGATGTGGAGATTTAACAGAACAGTTTAATTTTTTTAATGGGATCTGACACAGGATTGCTAACTCTTCATTTTGATAATAAAAACATATCACCATCATTTAGTAAAAGACAAAGGGATTTCAACCCACTAGTCAGAATATAATCTCAGATTAAACAACAGTCCTTTTGAGTAAATACATTCAGCTTATTATCAGAAAATCTTTCTCTCTGCTTCTTTCATTTTGCCAACTGTGAATACTGTGTCTCTGACTAGAATTTGACAACTACTGTGTACGCTCACTCTGTCTGCCTCCTCTTTATCCACTGCCTTCTCAACCTTTGTGTTAATAGCTCAGCGTCCCCTCAAACCACTCTGCCCTTGTCCTCTCAAAGATGACCACGAATTCCTGACAGCCAGGCCCGCATCTGTCTTGCCTGTTGTGTTGCTGCAATGATCCACCCTCTGGGTGACTCTCTGCTCTTTTGACTTCTGGGACTACTCCGCAGTTCTCTTCCCCTCTGCCTTCTGGGTCTCCACGGAAGCTTGTGTCTTGTTCCCCTCTTCATAACAGCAGGTTCACTTCCCTGCAAACTTGCTTCCTCTTTCCCCACACTGCTCATCCACCCCCATCTCTGTGTAAAATGAGTACCAAATGGTATCTTGGAACCTCAGGCTTTGTTTCTGATTCCTCACTTTCTCTCTCCATATGCATTCCTCCAGCATTTTTGACTCCTGCAGTGTGTCTGGAGCTGATCAAATCTGACTTCAGACCCTCAACCGCTACTTTGCAGTATTCCTTGGCCACAAGACAGATGGCTGGAATTTCAGAGCCCTGCTCTTTCACATGTCAGCAGAATAACCTTGGACAATTTATTTAATGTTTCCAAGCCTGCTTCCGCGTCTGTTAATGGGACTCCTGCTATCTATCTCAATACTTGTGGCAAAGATTAGAGAGAATGCATGCAAAATGCCAGTCATGATACCTGGTACGTAACAGGCCCTGAAAAATGGCAGCTCTTCTTATGTGGAGTCATATAGTCAAAGAGGGTTTGGAGGGAAGTAATTCCTTCCCCTTTGCACTTTTACTGATCTGAGCCTGTCCTCTGCTGTTTCTCCCAGTGCCTAGGGCTTACTACTTATGTCTAAAGTAGCAGTGATACCAGCTGTCAGGTGACTAATTTTAACAAAGCCTTCTTTGAGCAATCGATAGTTGGAAGGCAATTCCAAATTTTCATTGGGGAAATAGAAATATTGTGCTTAAAAAATATGAAGTGTCCATATGGCTGAAAGGAGGCGATTGCGTGTTCACTCTTGATACCATGGCAGCCAGCTGGAGCACAGGCGCCAGCTCAGCATCGGCCAGGATGAGCTATAGTGCACATTTTCTTAGCAGGAGTTGCTCTAGCATTTTGAGAATTCAGTGTGCTAACAAGAATATTAATCTGCTGTAATAATTCCTCTCCTCTCATAGTAGAGGACAGTGTTGTATGGGAAGAAGATCAAGTTCTATGTAATCTTGCTTTTGCATTATCCATAGTACTTTCATATTGGTAAATATAGAAGGTGATCAGTACAGATGTTAATAGTTTGCATGAGAAGCATGAGAAGGAAAACCTAAGTGGGCTTACCTGTAGGTCCATCTTGTATATTTTTTCCTTAAACACTCAGAACACAAATGTAATTAGACTCAAATGAGGAAATTGTTTATCTTGAGCAAGTCCGGAGGTGACGTAAAGAATGTCTGTGCAGAAGGTTGTTAGTCTTTGTATCCACATGCAATTGCTGATTCCTGTCAGGGTTGCCTCTGCCTCTGGACCTCTTCGTGGGACAGTTCGTGGAGTAGTTTTATTGTGAGTAGTTTTATTTGTGAGGTACCATTTGTTTATGCCATATTATTTTTTGTTTGTCTCTGATTTGTTTTAACATCAGTGATGTGGCATTGAGGGTACAGTCTTCAAATTCTTGATTGCTTATGCAGTTACATGTTTTTTAAATCTAATATTGGATATTAATGACAGAGAACTTTATGACTCAGTCTTTCTTTTTTTTTTTTTATTTGAGACGTAGTCTCACTCTGTCGCCAGGCTGGAGTGCAGTGGCGCGATCTCAGCTCACTGTAGCCTCCACCTCCCCGAATCAAGTGATTCTCCTGCCCTAGCCTCCTGAGTAGCTGGGACTACAGGCACGCGCCACCATGCCCAGCTAAGTTTTGTATTTTTAGTAGAGATGGGGTTTCACCATGTTGGCCAGGATGGTCTTGATCTCCTGACCTTGTGATTCGCCTGGTTCAGCCTCCCAAAGTGCTGGGATTACAGGCATGAGCCACCATGCCTGGCCAAGACTCAGTCCTTTCTATATTGACAGATTCTTGATATTTCCTTCCTCTGGTTTGAGTGTGTCCAGGTTGAGAGGAGACCAAGAAAGCATATGCCCCAAGCCTTACCAGTTGGTAGGAAAAGTGAGCCACATATAAAAACCATCCTGGGCCACTTGGGGAAGGTTGCCTTCCTCTCCCTTATAATCCTGTACATTTGTGTACTTTACCAAGTTATAACGTACATTCTCACTTTACCTATCAGTAGACTTGTGAGGTGGATGAGACAGAGATTTCAGATCCCTTTCACAAGGAAACAGAAGCCCAAAGTGGTTGAAGTTTACCTGTATTAAATGAAGATGCTGGCTGTGGAGTCGGTCTTGATTCCAGACCCTGTGGGGTTAGTCAGTACATGTTGTCGAATGCCTGCCAAGGCCCCACACTGTGGCGATGGTAGGGCACAGTAGAGAACAATATAGGTGTGGTTCCTGACCTAGTGGAGGATACATCTAGTGGGAAAGTTGTTGAATAGATTTTATAGATAATCACTGCTGAGAAAAATGCTTCAAACAAGGAGTATTGGGCACCATGGAAGGCCTCATTATTTGGGGGATTCATGGAAGATTTAATTGAAAATGTAAGACAGTATATTGCCTTTTTGTTAGTAGTGCTACATTAAGTAAGAAATAATTATGAAACATTTTAACATCGTGTACTGAAATACTAAGTTGTAATCCAAAATTGATAAAAGATTATTCATACTAAAGAATTAAATAGGGTTAGAATTTTTGAAGTTTCTTTATTACTTTGAATTTTTAAATTATGTGTCTTGAAAATGAATCTCAGTGTGGCCAGTTTAATCTGAAGAATTAGGTAAAGAAAAAATTTAAATCTACCCTAAGTCAGATCAGATGATGCGCTGGTTCCCTAGACCGAGCTGCTAAAGATTCAGAGACAGCGTTATCCTTAGCTTTGGCAGGTGGCACACGTCTCTTCACCCTCACTTGTTACTTTCAGAGGCAAGATGGCTTTGTGGGCAAGATCATGGGGCAGGACTCAGATGGCATAGGGCCAAATCCTGGCCTTCCCACTTACCAGCTGTGCAAACTTGGGCAAGGCCCTTACCCATTTGGTGCCTCAGTTTGCTGATTCGGAGAATGGAGATGATAGTAATAGTACCTCCTTAACGTTTTTGTGAAGGTTTAAATGAGTTCATTTTTGCAAAGTGTTCACAATTGTGCCTTACACTTAGTAGGCACTCAGTAAAGTTCTGCCGCTGCAGTTTTATGATCATGGTGGTAAAGGGGCCTCTGAGTGCAGTGAGGCTGGAACCAGGAGAAAGAAATTGGTCTGCGCCTGGGCCGAATCCAGGACCCTGGCCTTGTTAGCCCCTTGTACTAATTAGGCAAACACAGGCATCTTACTGTAGGGATAGTCATGCTGATGCAAAAAGTGTGGATGATTGCTTAAATAGTGCTTGCCCCCTTTTCGGTAGTAAAACTTCAACTTACCTTCTATATCATAGGTCCTGAGGTTTGGGATGTTATCCTTTGTGATTTTACAAAAAGACAAATTACTTGAAGAAGGTAATAATTTGCTTTCTTTAAGGCATTTAGTTTTTTTTATTTAACTTTCTTTTGCCAAATGCCATCAACAAATATTTGGTGATCTTAGAGAATAGCCACAAAAAATATGTAAGACTTAAGTTTCGTTTTGATTTGCATTTCATGGTATTCCCAGTGGAAGGAACCTAGTATAATAATTTACTAGCATCAGATAGGTCTTGAAGCCAGGAGGAGAAGAGAGGCTATTTATATAGAACAAGAAGAGATACCAGCGAGTAACTGATTTATTCAAAAAGAATTTACGTTGCTGTCTAGACCAAACAGAGGCAGTCTCCCCATAGTCCTTCCCAAAGGAAATGCCCAGGAGTTTCCGAACTCACATATACCTAGGAGGAACTTGAGAAATCACTTAATCCAGTCTGTCTCCATCACAAGAGGGACTCCAAAATGGTGATAGCTTTTCAGAAAAGGTCGTGAGTACACCTTAAGGATTCTGGGGATGTGGGGAAAAAAGCCCGAATTTCTTACAGAAGTATATAGAGTAAGCTTAGACATTACTTTTAGGATACAGTGGGGTGGAATCTCAACTTGGCGTGTTCAAAAACAGCTGCTGAGGAAAGAATTGAGTACCAGGAGGGCAGGGAATATCCTTTTAAATCACTTTTTAAGTGATGGTATCTGTTGTGAAAACTGTTCTCTCAGAAGCCCTCTGGCAAGTAGCACCAGGACTGTTCTCCTGGTGGCATTGAAGGAGACTTTGCATGGATGGAGCTGATTATGAGTTTTCTATGTACAGGCTGTAGTAATGTTTATATTGCTAAACTACAGATTTCATGTTTTTATTTCTAAAGTATGACTATAAATCTCAGTAATTGAAAGCAATTCTAATTCAGAAATAATAATAGCTTAGAGTGGGTCAGAATTAAAGGTTAGCTTAAGAAAGTTGTAGGAAAAAATTAATTTTATAATCATTCTTAGACATTTTATAAATATCAAATTTTATGCTTTTATTCTTGATGTATGTAGAACAAGCCCAGTTTGAATTAATGAAAAGTATGATTAATTTTATTTTTATTTTTTATTTTATTTTTATTTATTTATTTATTTTTTACCAGGAGTGGTGGCACATACCTGTAATCCCAAACACTTTAGGAGGCTTAGGCGGGAGGATTGCTTGAGCCCAGGAGTTTAAGACCAACCAGGGCAAGACAGTGAGACCCTGTCTCTACAAAACATTTTAAAATTAGCTGGGCACGGTGGCGTGCACCTGTAGTCCCAGCTACTTGACAGGGGCTGAGGTGGGAGGATTATTGGAGCCTTGAGATCAAGACTGCAGTGAGCCAAGATTGCGCCACTGCGTTCTAGCCTGGGCAACAAAACGAGACCCTGTCTTACAAAAAAAAAAAAAAATTTTTTTTTTGGTTTCACCTTATGTAAAAGCTTGAACTGAGCGTTGGCACGTAGTAATTTTGGGTTACATTCCTTAATGAGCAGATGGAAATCTCATTAATAGTACTAAGTATTATTAGTATGTTAACTATATTATAATATTTCTAATACTCTAAGTTACATAGATGCTTATTTAGGGTTTAATCATTATTGCTTCTCAAATAGTTAAAACTAGCAAAAGCCCTCTAAATGTTGTTTCTATTGGTAATGCCACTCTTTTTTTTTTTTGGGACAGAGTCCCTTAGGCTGGAGTACAGTGGCCCAATCTTGGCTCACTGCAACTTCTACCTCCTGGGTTTAAGCGATTCTCCTGCCTCAGCTTCCCGAGGAGTAGCTGGGATTACAGGCATGCACCATGACGCCCGGCTAATTTTTGTATTTTTACTAGAGACAGGTTTCCCCATGTTGGCCCAGGCTGGTCTCGAACTCCTGACCTCAAGTGATCTGCCCGCCTTGACCTTCCAAAGTGCAGGTATTACAGGCATGAGCCACTATGCCCAGCCAGTATGATGCTACTCTTCAAATTATTTGGCCTTGAATGGAAAACAGTGGTCATCTCTTTTGATCCCCTCACCCAGTGTTCTAGTGTGCCATTTACTTTACCCCCCTTTATCCTACTTAGATTGTAAGTTGGAGGTGTCAGTATCATCTTTTTTTATAGGAGAGAGAACTCCTTGTCTAGCAGATTAATTGTGAACAGATCAAGCTGGCATATGGTAATCTGCTATCAAGAGATCTTTCCAGCCTTCTCTCCAGATACTCTCATTTTGATACCCTGTTGTTCAGGCAGACTGTACCATCATTCCCTAGGGATCACCCTCTCATCACTGTGCATCAAATATCACATTCATGCCTGTGCTTCTCCTTTGCTCTTATTTATTTGATTCAAAGCATAACAGGGTCCTTTGTCTGGCTTCCTCCCTTCTGAACTCCTGCAGCACTTAACATGATAATATACTAGCGTTATTTAAAAATACTTGCCGATGATCTGTTTTACAGATAAGGAAATTGAGGCACAGACAAGTAGTTTACCCAGGGGCACAAACCTAATAAGTGCAGAAAACTGGTGCAGATATTGCTGTTATGGCTGTTCAGATTTGATGGAGGACAAATTGAATACAGAGAGAGACCATTTAAGAAGCTGTTGTCATCATCTGGTAGATTGGGGCCTGAACTAGGTTGATAATAATAGGAAGGGACAGAAGATGGAGAGGAAAAATAATCAGAGAATACCAAAAGGATTTGGAAATTGGATGTGAGTGTCAAAGAGGGAGATGGTGGGGTGTGGGGGAAATATTCAAATTACAATTTTTAATGGGGTATTGTGGTCAGGCTAGACCTCATTGAGAAGATTTTTTTTTTTTTTCTTCATACGTTTAGTTTTAAACCTCACATTTGTCCCCAGCAGAACATTTGGGAATCAGTTAAAAGTGATTTCAGGTGGGAATAACCTGCAAGCTGTATAGTATCTCTTGTAAGAGATCTGGCACTAAGCAGTTTTCTTAGTGGTAAAATAGAGATACTATATATCACATGAAAGAACAATGTTCTCATACAGTCTTTGTTGCATCTGTTTTCTTGTCCATTCCTTCAGGACCTGTGGACTGCTTACAATATACTTAATACTGTGTGGGCTCTGGAGAAACTGCAACTGACAAGGCCAACATGGTCTCTCTTCCCCGGGACCTTAGAGTTTAGTAAGGGAGATTTACCATCATCAAACAATTAGTTAATTAAAACTGTAACAGATCTAACAAACGTGAAACCCAAGGAACTTGAGAACTGGAGAACCCAATCTAATCTTGGAGTTCAAGGAAAGTGGCCCTGAGGATTTGACATGTTAGCTGAATGTTTCAGGGTGTAAGCAACTTGCTTAAAGCAAACCAGCAATCAAGACCCTTTAACCCACACTATTGCCTTTCTTGTCTAAAGTTTTTATTTTATAGGCAAATATATTCAAAGGGTCAAGTTAGGAACATGCATGTGATGGAAAGAAGTGGTGTTGGGAGTCAGGAGACTTGCGTTCTGTTTACTATCTGCTACTTTATGCATACAAGCAGTTTAGCCTGGAGAGAGAATTCACCTTCCTATAAACCAGACTTCTAGATCAGCTGTGTCTGGGCTTAGTCCAGCTGTGTTTTCTGGCAGTTGTTTTTATTATCCCCTGATCCCTGAATTCTGGACCAGCTCAACCAGAATTTCTTACAGCCACCATTCATGTGATTTCTCGGTTGGCCCATCTTCTCAGGTCTCAGTGATGCTTCTGTTACTCTGAACAATATTGAAGCCTTCTACCTACCTAACAGACATACCTTTCGTCTTTACCCTCTGCTTCTTTGATTTTTATTTTTCGTTGATAGAGTAGTAAGCCACACTGTAAAATTTATATTTTAATGTGTGGCTTCATCCTTTTCCTCTGTACTTGTGAGACACCTCTTTTCAAATTTTTCTTTCTCAGTGCTGTAATTTATTAGGAGGTGTCTTTTTTAGTTTTATCTTTAATTGACACATAATTGTACATATTTATGAAGTGCAGTGTGGTGTTTTGATACTTTTATTCAATGCATATTGATCAAATCAGGGTAGTTAGCATATGTGTGACCTCAACATTTATAATTTCTTTGTGGTGAGATTGTTCAAAATCTTCTCTTTTAGTTATTTTGAATTTAATATATTATTGTTTATTCTAGTTACCATGCATACTGTGGAATGGAACCCTAGAACTTATTCCTCTTATCTTACTGTAACTTTGTACCTGTTAGCCTTTTTCCCATCCCCTTCACCACACTACCCTTCCCAGGCTCTCTTAATCACTATTCAACTTGCTACTTCTATGAGATCAACTTCTTTAGATTACACATATGGGTGAGATTATGTGATATTTGTCTTTCTGAGTCCAACTTATTTCACTTAAATAATGTCCTCCAGGCTTATCTATGTTGTCTCAAATGGCATGATTTCATTCTTTTTTATGGCTGAATAGTACACTGTGTGAAAATATACACTTTTTCTTTATCCATTCGTCTGCTGAGGGACACTTAAGTTGATTCCATATCTTGACTCTTGTGAATAATGCTGTGATAAACATAGGAGTGCAGATATATCTTCGATATGCTGATTTCATATCCTTGAGATATGTATCTGGTAGTGGGATTGCTGGATCATATGGTAGTTCCATTTTGAATTTTTTGAGGAACCGCCATAGTTTTTCATAATGGCTGTACTCATTTACATTCCCATCAACAGTGTGTAAGAGTTCTCTTTTCTCTGCATCCTTGCCAGTATTTGTTATTTTTTGTCTTTTTGATAATAGCTATAATAACTGGGGTGAGACGATATCTCATTGTGGTTTTGATTTGCATTTCCCTTGTGATTGGTAATGCTGGGCATTTTTTTCTTGTACTTGTTAGCCATTTGTGTGTCTTCTTTTGAGAAATGTCATTCAGATCAGATCTTAGGCCCATTTTTAAAAATCGAATTTTTCTTTTTTGCTATTGAGTTTTTTCTGTATTCTGGATATTAACAATCCCTTGTCAGATGCCTAGTGTGCAAATATTTTCTGTCATTCTGTAGGTTGTCTCTTCATTCTGTTGAGTCTTTTCTTGGCTGTGAAGAAGCTTTTTAGTTTGATAAAATCCCATCTGTCTGTTTGTTTTGTTTTGTTTTGTTTTTTGAGACGGAGTTTCACTCTTGTTGCCCAGGCTGGGGTGCAGTGTTGTGATCTTGGCTTACTGCAACCTCTGCCTCCCAGGTTCAAGCGATTCTCCCGACTCAACCTCCTGAGTAGCTGGGATTACAAGCACGCGCCACCATGCCCAGCTAATTTTTGTATTCTTAGTGGAGACGGGATTTCGCCATGTTAGCCAGGCTGGTCTCGAACTCCTGACCTCAGGTGATCTGCCGCCTTGGCTTGCTGAAGTGCTGGGATTACAAGTATGAGCTACCGCGCCTGGCCTGTTTTTTGCTTTTGTTGAATGTGCTTTTGAGGACTTGTCCAAAGAAATCCTTGCCCAGACCAATGCCGTGTAGCGTTCCTCTTGTTTTCCTTTGGTAGTTGCGTAGTTTAAGGTCTTACATTTAAGGCTTTAACCCATTTTGAGTCAATTTTTATATATGATGAGAAATAGGGAATCTTGTTTCATTCTTCTGCATGTGGATATCCAGATTTTCCAGCACACTCAATGTGTGTTTTTGGCACCTTTGTCAAAAATCAGTTGGCTGTAAATGAGTGGATTTATTTCTCTCTTTTTTTTTTTTTTACTTTTTAATTTCCATAGGTTTTGGGGGAACAGGTGGTATTTGGTTACATGAGTAAGTTCTTTAGTGGTGATTTGTGAGATTTTGGTTCAACCATCAACCAAGCAGTATACACTGAACCCAATTTGTAGCGGGTGGATTTATTTCTGGGTTCTCTATTTCATTGGTCAATGTGTCAGTTTCTCTGCTAGTACCATACTGTTTTGGTTACTATTGCTTTGTAGTATAGTAATTTACATTCTCACCAACAGTGTGTAAGAATTTCCTTTTCTTTGCATCCTTTTGAAGTCAGGTAGTATGTTGCTTCCAGCTTTGTTCTTTTTCTTTAGCATTACTTTGGCTTTTTGGGGTCTTTTGTAGTTCTGTAAGAATTAGAGGATTATTTTTTCTATTTCTATGAAGAATATCAATGGTATTTTGATAGCAATTGCATTGAATCTATAGATTGCTTTGGGTAGTATGGACACTTTTAACAATTTTTTTCGGCCAGGCGCGGTGGCTCAAGCCTGTAATCCCAGCACTTTGGGAGGCCGAGATGGGCGGATCACGAGGTCAGGAGATCGAGACCATCCTGGCTAACATGGTGAAACCCCGTCTCTACTAAAAAGAATACAAAAAATTAGCCGGGCGAGATGGCGGGCGCCTGTAGTCCTAGCTACTCAGAAGGCTGAGGCGAGAGAATGGCGTAAACCCAGGAGGCGGAGCTTGCAGTGAGCTGAGATCCGGCCACTGCACTCCAGCCTGGGCGACAGAGCGAGACTCCGTCTCAAAAAAAAAAAAAACAATTTTTTTCTTTTTCCTTTTTTTTTTTTTTTTTTTTTTTTGGAGACAGTCTTGCTCTGTCACCCAAGCTGGAGTTCAGTGGTGTGTTCTCGGATCACTGCAACCTTGGCCTCCCAGGTTCAAGGAATTCTCTTGCCTCAGCCTCCAGAGTAGGTAGGATTATAGGCATGTGCCACTGCTCCTGGCTAATTTTTGTATTTTTAGTAGAGATGGAGTTTCACCGTGTTGGCCAGTCTGGTCTCGAACTCCTGACCTCAAGTGATCTGCCTGCTTCGACCTCCCAAGGTGCTGGGATTGCAGGCGTGAGACACCATGCCTGGCCACAATGTTAATTCTTCTAACCCATAAACACAGTATATCTTTCCATTTATTTGTATCCTCTTCAATTTTTTTCATCAGTGTTTTATAGTTTTCATTGTAGAGATTTTTTACCTATTTGGTTAAATTTATTCCTAGGTATTTTATTTTTTGTAGCTATTATAAATGGGGTTGATTTTTAAAAATTTCTTATTTAGGTAGTTCACAATTGGTGTATGGAAATGCTACTGATTTTTCTATGTTGATTTTGTATCCTGCAACTTTATTTTATTTACTAATTCTCACAGGTTTTTTATGGAGTCTTTAGGGTTTTCTATATGTAAAATTATGTCATCTGCAAACAAGGACAATTTAGCTTCTGCTTTTCCAGTTTGGATGCCCTTTATTCCTTTCTCTTGCCTAATCTCTCTGGGCAGGACTTTCAGTACTATGTTGAATAAAAGTGGCGAGAGTAGATATTCTTGTCTTGTCTACATCTTAGAAAAAAAGCTTTTAGCTTTTCTTCATTCCTTATGATGTTCATTGTGTATTTGTCATATGTGGCCTTTATTGTGCTGAGATAACGAGGCACCTCTTTTCTCAGCCTTATAGACTGCTCCTCAGAACCAAAAATAACGACAACAAGAGAGACTATCATGGAGTATTCAGACTGACCAGTGCTTTTCAGATCATGGCAAGCCAATGGCATGGCATGGCCTCACTTGCCTGAACAGTGATGCTCATCCTGTAATGAATTTGCTTGTTTATTCTTAAGCATGCCAGTGCCATGACTTGAAAATGGGAGGGCCAGCACTCAGTGAAATAGATGGGTAGTGATGGGTGAGTCACTTTGTCTCTCTGAGCCTTAGTGTCCATTCTGTATAATGAAAGTTAAAATAGTTTATTTTGAAGAGATTAAATAAGATAATGTATATAAAAGGGCTACAGCTGAATCTGTACTAAGGGTCCACAAATGTTCGTGAGTTTTAAAAATCGATTCAACAGCTATATATATATATAAAACAAACACTATGGTCCTACTTTCACAAATAAGCTATTATATTTATGTTATTACTTTCATAAATAAGCGATTATATTTATATAAACTAGGACCATAATGTTTGTTTTTCACTACCTCATTTGACCATGCAAGACAGAAAATAGTGTGAGGAAAATGTCAGCATAGATCCAGATGTTTTATGCTTTTAAATTTGAACTAAAATCTTTCATGGAGCATCTGATTCCTGTGAGGCTGTTGGAGTGAGACATCCATTTTCCCTTTAATTCTCCCTTTTCCCTGCCACCCACAATTTAGAAATATTAAGTATGTTTTGGCTCAGATTGCATTAGTCAGACTGGTGGAAGAAACAGCAAGAACCAGGAGAAATCTTTCTATTTTAGCCCTTCTCAATGTTAATACGTCCAAAATAAATGAATTTTTGAAGTTAAATGCTACAGACTAACCTTTTAAAGGCCCAAAAGCTATAATCTCAAGTTTTGTATCAAGAAAGGAATTTAAAATAACAACTTTGGTAATTTAAAAATCACAATATTTAAAGGCCAGTAAATATGGGGGAAAATATTCAGCTGCATTAGTAATAAAAAGAATATAAAATAAAATATTGCCATACTATTTTAGCAATACAATTGGCATTTGTTTTTAATGTAACAGAAAGAAAAGAGGAGGAGAGATGTTGAATAGGGCATCTTGTACAGGCTGATGAAAGTATAAGTAGGCATAAGTTGCTCCTCGCAAAAGCAATTTAACAATATTTTTCAAGCGCTGTAGAGATGTTAATGCCTTTGACACAGTAATTCTACTTCTGGGAACATAGCCTAAGGAAATAATCAGGAATGCACATAAATATAACATCAGGAACTTTGAAACAACCTAAATGCCCAACAGTGGAGGATTGATTAAATGAAGTATGAAAATATATACAATGTGCTTTTCTGCCATTAAGAACAGCAAACTACTTGGAAAAACGATAGGAGAAAAAAGCTTGTAAAGTAATGTGAAGTGCAAAAAACAAATTATCATGAACTTAGTATTGTGAAATATAATCTGTTTATACACATATTCTGTGTGTGTGTATATGTGTGTACACACATGTGTGTGTGTGATAAGTTAAAAAAAAAATCACAATAAAAGATTACCTCTAGGTGATGAGAGTGTTGGTGGTGTTTATTTTCTTCTTTGTATATTTTCCAAATACTTATGTTTATAATCAGAAAAGAATTCATAATTTAAGAGTATATTACTTTAGAATACCTGGTACTGATACCACCACATGAAAACATAAGGAAAAAAAAGTCTAATGGTAATTACAACAGAATGCCATCAGTGCTTTCGATAGAGTGGTGGGACTTGGTGGTGGTAGTAGTGGTTTTTTTTATTTTATTATTTAATTGATCTGTTAAATAATTGTACATATGTATGGGTACATAGTGATGCTTTGATACATATAGTGTATTGTGATCAGACCAGGGTAATTAACATACTCGTCTAAAGCATTTATCATTTCTTTGTGTTAGGAACTTTCAATATCCTCCTTTCACCCATTTGAAACTATATATTATTGTTAACTGTAGTTATCTTATAGTGCTGTACAACAGCAGTTCTCAACTTTTTTGGCACCACGGACCGGTTTTGTGGAAGACAGTTGTATTAGTCCATTTTCACACTGCTGATAAAGACATATCTGAGACTGGGCAATTTAAAACAGAAAGAGGTTTAATTTGACTCACAGTTCCATCTGACTAGGGAGGCCTCACAATCATGGTAAAAGACAAGGAGGAGCAAGTCACATCTTATGTGGATGGTGGCAGACAAAGAGAGCTTGTGCAGGGGAAACTCCCCCTTATAATAACTATCAGATCTTGTGAGACTTACTCACTGTCATGAGAACAGCTCGGAACAACCTTCCTCCATAATTCAGTTACCTCCTACCGGATCCCTGCCACAACACATGGGAATTCAAGATGAGATTTGGGAGGGGACATAGCCAAACCATATCATTCTGCCTCTGGCCCCTCCCAAATCTCGTGTCCTCCCATTTCAAAACCAGTCATGCCTTCCCAACAGTCCGCTAAACTCTTAACTCATTTCAGCATTAACTCAAAAGTCCACAGTCCAAATCTCATCCAAGACAAGGCAAGTCCCTTCCATCTATGAGCCTGTAGAATCAAAAGCAAGTTAGTTACTTCCTAGATACAATGGGAGTACAGGCATTGAATAAATACATCCATTCCAAATGGGAGACATTAACCAAAACAAAGGAGCTACAGGCCCCATACAAGTCCGAAATCCAGCAGGGCAGTCAAATCTTAAAGCTCCAAAATGATCTCCTTTGACTCCGTGACTCACATCCAGGTCATGCTGATACAAGAGGTGTGTTCCCATGGTCTTGGACAGCTTTGCCCCTGTGGCTTTGCAGGGTATAGCCCCTCACTTGGCTGCTTTCATGGGCTGGCCTTGACTGTCTGGTGGCTTGTCCAGGTGCATGGTGCAAGCTGTCGGTGGATCTACCATTCTGGGGTCTGGAGAATGATGGCCCTCTTCTCGCAGTTCCAGTAGGCACTGCCCCAGGAGGGACTCTGTGTGGGGGCTCCAACCCCACATTTCCTTTCTGCACTGCCCTAGCAGAGGTTTCCCATGAGGGCCTTGGCCCTGCAGCAAACTTTTGTCTGGGCATCCAGGCATTTCCATACATCTTCTGAAATCTAGGCAGAGGTTCCCAGACCTCAATTCTTGACTTCTGTGCACCCGCAGGCTCAACACTACATGGAAGCTGCCAAGGTTTGGGGTTTCCACCCTCTGAAGCAACAGCCCAAGCTATACTTTGGCCCCTTTTGGTCAGAGCTAGAGTGGCTGGGATGCAGGGTACCAGGTCTCTAGACTGCACACAGCATGGGGACCCTGGACCAGGCCCAGGATACAATTTTCTCCTAGGCCTCTGGGCCTGTGATTGGAGGGGCTGCCATAAAGACCTTTGACATGCCCTGGAGACATTTTCATCATTGTCTTGGGGATTAACATTCAGCTTCTCCTTACTTATGCAAGTTTCTTCAGCCAACTTGAATTTCTCCTCAGAAAATGTTTTTTTTTTTTTTCTGTCACATTGTCAGCCTGTAAATTTCCCAAACTTTTATGCTCTGCTTCCCTTATAAACTGAATGCCTTTAACAGCACCCAAGTCAACTCTTGAATGTTTTGCTGCTTAGAAATTTATTCCACCAGATACCTAAATCATCTCTCTCAAATTCAAAGTTCCACAAATCTCTAGGGTGGGGCAAAATGCTGCCAATCTTTTTGCTAAAACATAACAAGTCACCTTTGCTCCAGTTCCCAACAAGTTCCTCATCTCCCACCTCTGCCTGGACTTGATTGTCCATATTGCTATCAGGCTTTTGGTCAAAGCCCTTCAACAAATCTCTAGGAAGTTCCAAACTTTCCCACATTTTCCTGTCTTCTGAGCCCTCCAGACAGCTCCAGCCTCTGCCTGTGAACCAGTTCCAAAGTCACTTCCACATTTTTGGGTATCTTTTCAGCAGCACCCAACTCTACTGGTACTAATTTAGTCATTAGTCTGTTTTCATGCTGCTGATAAAGACATACCTGAGACTGGGCAATTTACAAAAGAAAGAGATTTAACTGGACTTACAGTTCCATGTGGCTAGGGAGGCCTCACAATCATGGTGGAAGGCAAGGAGGAGCAAGTCACATCTTACGTTGATGACGGCAGGCAAAGAGAGCTTGTGCAGGAAAACTCCCCCTTATAATAACCATCAGATCTCATGAGACTTACTCACTATCATGAGAACAGCACAGCAAGGACCTGCCCCCATGATTCAATTACCTCCTACCAGGTCCCTCCCACAACACATGGGAATTCAAGATGAGATTTGGGTGGGGACACAACCAAATCATATGAGCAGTGTTTCCATAGACCAGTGTGGGAAATGGTTCTGGGACAAATCAAGCTCATTACATTTACTGTGCACTTTATTTCTATTATTATTACATTGTAATATATAATGAAATAATTATGCAACTCACCATAAGGTAGATTCCATGGGAGACCTGAGCTTGTTTTCCTGCAAGTGGACAGTCCCATCTGGGGTTGATGGGAAACAGATCAGATCATCAGGCATTAGATTCTCATAGGGAACACACAACCTAGATCCCTTGCATGGGCAGTTGACAATAGGGCTCATGCTCTTATGAGAATCTAATGTGGGCGCTGACCTGACAGGAAGTGGAGCTCAGGCAGTAATGCAAGTGATGGGGAGTGGCTATAAATATGGATGAAGCTTCACTCACCTGCCCACCACTCACCTCCTGCTGTGCATCCCAGTTCCTCACAGGTACTGGTTCGTAGCTCAGGGGTTGGGGATCCCTGCCATAGAACACTAGAACTTATTCCTCCTATAGCTATAATTTTGTTAGAGATTTGATGTTTTTAATGTTTTTCTTTAATGTGCTTCTGTTAAGAATATATCTTATCTTAGAAAAGCAAATGTAAATGTATTAAAATACTTTATATATCTAGGTCATGTTTGAATGGAGGTAGGCATTTCCAGCTGTTCTCTTGTGAGTGTGATCTATCTTGAGAATGATGAAAACTGTTAATAATGGTGGCAAATTATAGACATTTTCTCTACTCCTGCAGAGATTCCTGAAATTCCAGAAAGCATTTCATTCTGTAAAGCACTGCAGGTAGCTGACTTCAGCGGAAACCCACTGACTAGGTAAGCTTTCTGCTTAGTTTTCAAGCAAAGAACACAGTCAGGTTAACCATCTTGGAGGTACCTAGATGGCTCACTATCTTTATCACAGATGGTTGACTTTCACAGATACTTCTTTATAAATAGCCCTGTACAATGAAAGGCACACTATTCTATTGATAGAATCCTCAAAGGATGTTGTAGGGATAAGGTGCAGCACAGTGAAGTGTACAAAACAGGAGGAGGAGTGCATTTCTGAAGCAATGTGAAGAGTTGTAGTAGTTTATAAACCCCCATTGATCTGTCTTGTGGGATAAGGCAGGTTTCTAAACTCCCAGAGAGCTTACACCAGAGTTTTCCAAGGAGAAATCATATTACAATTATTTTTTTGTAGTCCAGTAATGAAACATGTTTACTATCTTTTTTTTTTTTTTTTTTTGAGATGGAGTCTCACCCGGTCACCCAGGCTGGAGTGCAGTGGCACGATCTCGGCTCACTGCAACCTCCACCTCCTGGGTTCAAGTGATTCTCCTGCCTCGGCCTCCTGAGTAGCTGGGACTATAGGCGTGCACCACCACGCCCGGCTAATTTTTGTATTTTTAGTAGAGACGGGGTTTCACCATATTGGCCAGGATGATCTCAATCTCCTGACCTCCTGATCCACCCACCTCAGCCTTCCAAAGTGCTGGGATTACAGGCCCGAGCCACCTCGCCCGGCCATACTATCTTTTACTGTCTTAACTTTCCTCTAACTCTCCATTAAAAACAAACGAACATCAACAACAAGAAAAACAAAAACCTCCTATGAACATCATTATTTCTTTAACAATAGCTATGGGGATTTCTTTGTTTTTGTTTTTGTTTTGGTTTTCCTTCAAATAAAGCTACTGTGTCAGTTTTGCTACTTATTCCAGTTTTACCCTTCCTGGTATGACACAGTCTGTTACCCAGGCGTGGCTGAGTGTCATTGCTGTGAGCTGTTCCTTATGGCTCCTGGCTTAGTTATGAGTCCACTGACCACTGGCTTCCAGGCATCTTGTTAGTAGGATAACTGAATTGTGCCCGTGTGGCAATGCAGAGACAGCCCTTGGGCATCTGTTTTAGATGTCTCTTTGGGCCAGGTGGGTCCATTTATAAGATTTCTTAAGAATCTGAAAGGAACCTCAGAAGAAATGCACTCTTCCCTTCCTTTCTTTTCTGTCTTTTTTCTTTTGGTCTAGGAAAATTAAGATTAAACTAAAATTTCTGAGTCATCTCACCCACTTCAAAATTGCTTGGGACTTCTTGGGTATGGAGTGTTGGAGAATGCGCTATTTAGTTTTATTTTTCCAATACCTTCTTATTGCCAATAAAGAAATGTGTTTTCTTTTTAAAACTTTTTCTGATTGTCCTCCTTTGAATTATAGTGATTAAGTTACATGTAACATTTATTACTGAAAAATAGTAATCTAGTAAGTTATACCCTAATAGCTTTCTTACTTATCACTGTCCCTCCAACCTTATCCTCTTTCCCCACCATCTTCCATTCAACTGTCTCTTAAAACCTTTCTATAACTCCCATCTCTATAAGATATAGTCAGAGCTCCTCCCTGTGCTATGTGAGCCTCTTCTTGCCCCTCCATCTGACCCTGGTCTGTCTCTCCATCTTCATTGACTTCAGTTGCCTGTGCTGAACATCAGTCTCTGCTGTAATATAAAGTGCTTCTAGTTAGTTCATTTCATGCCTCTGTTTTCTTGACAGTACCGACCCTGTCACCTTCCTTAAGATGCAGTTTGAACATCATACACGTTTTCGGGCCCCTCCTCTGGGCTCCCGTAATGCTCTCTGTGTACTTTTTCTATAACACTTGAAGTTTACCCTTAAGTTATTTCTCTGACCAAGACTCCTTGACCAACCTGAGAAAGTTACTTGTATTCCTGGAATGGAGTAAGTGCTCAATAAATGTTTGTTGAACTGGACTAAGCTGAAGGCAGCTTACAGGATTTGGCAAGCTGGGAAATACTCATTATGTTGCTGTTGGGGTTTTTTTAACCATTCAGTTGCTTCTTCCTTTTTTCTATTTTTTTTGATTTTCATTTTCTGATGTGTGCTGACATTTGACTTTACTATTATTTCAGTTCTCTCTCAACTGGAACACACCTAGATTGTGTGAGGCTTTACTGCTTTGTTTGTTTTAATTCTGGCTTTCTATTTGGCAGGTTTCTTAAGGTAAAGCCATTTTAATTTGGCAGATGTGCTTTTTTTTTAAGAATTAAGATGATATCTGTGAGTTGAAGGGACCTTAAAAATGATTTCGTTTGGCTTATATTATGGCTCAAGAAACTGAGGCACATGTCGGTTAAATTACCTTTCAAGATCATACAGCTAATGAGTGGGAAGCTCGGACTGCAGTTCATTTCTCCTAACCTTGGGGGGGGCTGTACTTCAATCACACCTGTACTAGTTTAGCTCTTGTGTTAATAGCCAGTAAAAAAGCACCTATTTAAATCAGCCATTTAAAACTATATTTTTCTTGTGTTTAAGAACATCTTAGCTAGTTTTTAAATTATAAAATGATATATACTTTCTGGTAAAAACTCAGGCAGAACAGATAAGTTGCATCTTTTGAATTATAAGTAAAAATCGTACCTCTGTTAACTGTTCCTCAGAACAAATTCCAGTTATTATAAATATTCCACTTAATACCCTGACCTTGTGGGTCTGGATTTGGTTTTGAAGTTTGGAATTAACCTATATTAAATATCAAACGTAATGTTACGTAGGCCTTTTTTTAAAAGGAACCTGGAAAGATAAAAATGAAAGATTCTAATCTAGAGACCATCACTAAAGCCAGAAATCTCTCCCTCACTGAGAAAAAGTGATACTTATATGTTCTGTTGTCTTTATTAGCAGTTTTATGTTTAATAACCTTCAGCATTTTAAATGCAATGAGATCCTTTGTCTTTAGTTAGGTTTTCCCTTCCCTCCCTCAATATGGTAACCATAGAAATATTGAAACTAAACTTTCTTTGTAAATTTTAAATAATGATTTTATTTTGAAGCCTTGTTATTCTGTAGAGTTTAAGGAACATATAAAAAATATCCCTTTGTGTAGAACATAGTAAAACATAAAATTATTTCAAGTGGTTGGTAACTTAAATAGAACTAAAAGAAAAATGTTAAGAAAGTAGCAATTGTCAGGGTGGTTCATGCCTGTAATCCCAGCACTTTGGGAGGCCGAGGTGGGTGGATCATTAGGTCAGGAGTTCGAGACCAGCCTGATCAACATGGTGAAACCCCCGTCTCTGCTTAAAAATCCAAAAATTAGGCAGGCGTGGTGGCACGTGCCTGTAATCCCAGCTACTCAGGAAGCTAAGGCAGGAGACTAACTTGAACCCGGAAAGCGGAGGTTGTAGTGAGTTGAGATTGTGCCACTGCACTCCAGCCTGGGCAACAGAGTGAGACTCCGTCTAAAAAAAAAAAAAAAAAAAAAGGAAAGTAGCAATTGTCTGTCTGTCAGCGGATCAATAAGTACTCTGTAGCTTTCCCCTAGGTACTATAAACTACAGGAAGAAAAATTATGCAGTAGCTGTCCTGTGTTTTATTATAATCTCATGGACTGATGAAATTTTCTCTTTAGTTTCTGCTAATTAATAAAGTATTTTTACTCTTAGGCACTTTTAGCTGCAGCAATAATTCATCATTTTCTTTCATAAAGTATTCAGTAGTCTCAACATTTTCTTTTGCCTTTGTTCTTAGAGCTTGCGATTCTTTCTACTTTAATTATTTCTAGATCACCATAACAATAAGTATTTATCATGCCCCTGTACATCTATTATGTATATGAAGTCTTTGTTTTTTCCTTACAAGTGTCTTATTTATAGGAAGACAAGGCAAACATGCCATATATAATGTCATTTTTAGGAGGTTATTTCAATTAGCACATAGAATAAATCATTATATTTATGCTTGGTATACACTATACATGAACTATTCTTTTTTAATTTATAGCATTTTTGTTTGTTTGTTTGTTTTGTTTTAGGTTGCCAGAAAGCTTTCCTGAATTACAGAATTTAACATGTCTTTCTGTAAATGACATCTCACTGCAGTCTCTACCTGAAAATATTGGCAAGTAAGTTTTTTTGTGAAGTTTGGGTGAATCGGGGTGAAAGGGGGTTTATATCATCAGCTCTAGCCTCCTTTCCTTTTAAAGCTCCTATTTGTCTACTCAGAAAGCCATTTACTCATTCTTTAATGTGACCTTCAAGAAAGATTATAGCCAGCCTCCTATGTTTTTGCATCTAATTGTCCCTAAATTTTATTGGTTAAAAAGGGTGCTGCTACTTGTTACTAGTAA
This sequence comes from Trachypithecus francoisi, assembly GCF_009764315.1. Taxonomy (NCBI): domain Eukaryota; kingdom Metazoa; phylum Chordata; class Mammalia; order Primates; family Cercopithecidae; genus Trachypithecus; species Trachypithecus francoisi. Next base: position 53,892,952 of record NW_022681455.1, read on the forward strand.
AAATCCTAAATTGTTTGGAAGTGCTCTTTAAACTGATGTATGGCAAAGTAGTTAATTTAAGCCAAGTGCTATGTGTCATGTAGGTGGTCAGTAAATACTGGTAGAAACAACCACTCAGTAATTTTAAACCATGCTGGAGAGCCAACAAACAACTCCATTGAAAACGTAAAGTATGTGCCCCTAAAGAACAGCTACGTCTGGTAGTATTTGTGAACTGTGGATCCAAGAATAGGGAATGAGAATGGTGTATTTGGAGAGTGCGAGTGGAATTGGGAGAGGAAAGGAATGATATGGGCATATTCCACGTTGCCGGCTTAGAGGTTGTGGAGAACCTAGTCATGGAAAGAAACAGAATCCACTGAAGACAGTGTATGCTGGTGAATAAATGTTCTGTTATACCTTCCCACAGATGAACTAGTTGAATTATCTTTGCAGATCTTTGTCACTTTTCTAGGACATACAGTGGGTTAAATCAGGTTGATGCAGTAGCTCATGCTTAGCCACTTAAAAATAAAGGTCTGACTTGTCTGCCCTAACCTGGTAGACCAGTGTTCCCTACCATCATAAATGATTTTCCTTGTTTGTACCTGTCCTGCGTGAGTTCTAAGACAAAACAGAAACTTGCTCTTTGAGAACCTCAGTAAGCAGTTGAGCACAGTCTATCTGACATGTCTGTTTTGCAAAAGTTCTCCTTCCAGAGGTTTATAAGAATATTTGCAGACAGCTTTTCCCTCTCCTTCCCATCCTCTTCAGGCAAATGACAACTAGCTGACACGTGTTCAGCCAGAAAGTTGGTGTTTTTCTGAAATGCACACTGATGTTTTATCTTTATGCCATTAGACTTGCTAATTAAAAATTGTGCCCTTAAACTCTCAGGAGGAGAAGAAGACAGGAAACCCTCGATACACTCTAGGTTTAAGGTATCAGTTGCAGAGAAAATAGTGGTATTCTATTGTGAATTTCATGCATGTACAATTCACTTTTGCTGTATCAAGTGTCAGATATTTATAATGTAACAACTTTTGTGCTGGGCATGGTGGCTCACACCTATAATCCCAGCCTTTCGGGAGGCTGAGGTGGGAGGATTCCTTGAGCCCGGGAGTTCAAGACCAGCCTGGGCAACATGACGATAACCCATCTCTACAAAAACAAACAAACAAAAAATCAGCTGGACCTGGTGGCGTAAGCCTGTCGTCCCAGCTACTTGGAAGGTTGAGGAGGAAGGATCACTTGAGCCCGGAAGGTTGAGGCTACAGTGAACTGTGATTGTGCCACTGAATTCCAGCCTGAGTGACAGAGCGACACCCCAGCCCCCTTTTTGCCCCCCAACACAAAAAAATTCTTAAATACAGTAGCTGTTTAAACACCCAAACTGACGCTGTCCTCCTCTTGCTCCTCAGGATGTCTGAAGTTTAATTCCCTTGTTACCTTCCCTTCCGTTCATTCTTAGTCTACAGCTGCATAGATGGTTCTCCTTTCTAGCCTCTGATTCCTACCTCTCTCCTTTTTTCCCATTTTATGTCTTTTTTTAAAAGTCTTAATGCTTTGAGATAAAATATGTTATTAAACCAGAGTGTCCCTCTCCCCCTCTACTGAACTATTTTAATGAAAAGTATAATTTTAGAATATATTTTTTACAATGTTCATTATTATATATTTTCTGTTAATATCTGTACCTGTTTTTGTCAAAGTTCAAGACATTTTTGTTTTGTTTGTAGACTTAATCAGCTTCTGTTACCATTATAGCATTGTGGATACTGATTGTTTACTGAATAAAATGCCACTTTGATCTTGAAATTAACTGATTCTTATTAGGTCAGTTTGTGAAATTAAATGAAAAAGAGAGAGTTTTCTATTCTTGGTTGTTAGTAATTTTATAACCGTAGCAAGAAACTATGATTTCTTCCTCATGCATGCTCAAGTAATGGCCTGTTCTCACATACCAGACAGAAACAATCAAAGAACAAATTCTTCCTTGGAGAAGATTGGGCACACCTGGTGTCCAAGACCTTGTGGAAAAGGCACTTGAGACAGTGAATTGTTGAGGAAATCTCATATATGCATAAGTGTACTACATTTTAAGCAAATTATTATTTGAAACTTGCAAGCTTTCCTCGTGGGAAGGCTTCATTTGTTTCTCAAAGAATTCCTAAATAGTTTCTTTAGAGCATTTAACACATTTAGTTAATCAATATTTAGTAACCAGTACAACTTCTCGGAGATAGGATTGTTTTGCATAGAAGAAGTACCTGTTTAATATTCCACAAAATTTGAAAGGACATGGAATGACCATTTAAATGCTTGATGTGTTATCTTTGTGGAGTCTGATGTGGAATCTTTGCATAAATTACCTCTGCTTATGTGGTCAGATGGGTAAACTACGTTAGCATTGGCCTTTCAAGCATCAGTGAAGACAGGACTTCATTTCTCCTCTTGGCGCCTAGCACAGTAGTTGGCATTAACTGGGAAAGCTATGGATGTCTCAAGGACTTGAGCCCCCTCGGGATGGTCAGGGGTACTCAGACTAAGAGGGGAGGGCAAAAGTGTTTATATAGATAGAGTGAGCAGACTTGCAGTGCCTTGAACCTGGGGGCACCTGGACACATCTCTCCCATCACGTGTTTGGTTTGCCTATGGTCAGTTAATTTGAAGAAGTTTTTAGGAGTTGATGGCAGAACTGGAACTGGACCACGGCTCTCCAGGTCCCGGTCCTGTGTTTTTTCACTGCTCCACCCTGCCATTGCCGTAGGACAGTTGGTTCCTGGGGCCCTTGTGGGCTCAGTAACTTTCTTTTAATACTCCTAGAAATATCTAACAGTTCATTAAGTAGGTCCAAACATCTTAATAAGTGTTTATGTCCTAATAACCTGGTAGCTGTTTGAAAAAAATTATACATATGAGTGGAAAGAATACATATTTTTATTTCATTCTTAAATATTCCCAATTATTCACAGTGAGTCCTCACGTAACACCATCCATAGGTTCTTGAAAACTGTGACATCAAGTGAAACAAAGTATTATGAAGCCAAGTTTACCACAGGCTAATTGATATAAACAAGAGTTAAGTTACTGGAGACTATTCCTGATCAGAAAAACATCATCAAACTTCCAAGCAAAAACCCCAAACACTTCTAATATTAAACACTGACATAAATATGAGCTATACATACATTTAAGAAAGGTTAATAAAAAGAGGTATAATTATTTACCTAATTTTTGGAGAACCTGTAAGGGATGGCAGTTATAATGGTGGTAGATTAAGTCAAGGAATAAATGTTTGCAAAGCAAAAATTTTAAGGAACACTTCCTATGGTGCAGTTCAAAGACATGAATAGGGTAGGCTCGCTGATTATTTTTGTACTGCATCGTTTATTTTTGTGCATTTGTATGATTTTCATACACTTTGTTAATTTTTATTTTACAGTAATTTGTATTCGTTCATTCATTTTGCATCCTGCTTATTCCAGTTCAGGTGAATGTTAAAATTTTTTACCTGCCTTGTCTCTTTCCAAACTGGCTGCGGTGTTTCATTTAATGATTGAAATGTTACCTCTTTCATCATGCCTTGCCCAATGATTGACAGGCGAAATAGATCCCAGACTTGCAGGTTCCCTGACCCACGTCATACTCCCCACACAATAAGTATTTTAGTCCTTTGTCTTTACACAGAAGTGTAGTTGTTCATTGCTTAATTGTATGTATATAACTGGTATATGTACTTGGATCACCTTGTACTCTGATACTACAGGGACCTTGGTTTTACAGCTCTGTTTGTGTCTGTACCTACCCTGGCATTGTTCTCACATACTAAACAAATACACGTGACAAGGTGCAGAGTATTGCCTCCTTTATTCCACTTGCTTCCAACATCACATCATAGGCAGTCATGTTCAGATTCTGGAAGATTTATGCTAGGATCACTTTAGCCTGTTCCTGTATTGTCACTTTTTTGGCCTAATGCAGTTGTACTCAATTTCTAGAAAAAGTCGTTTAAAAGAAGCAACTATTTAAAAAACAGCTTCTGTTGCTGTGAAACCTTCCAAGAAAAAATAATTACTGTCTATTAATATTGCTTAATATCTCTGATATAAGGAGCTATTAGGGAGAAAATAAATTATTTTTAAGGAAACAAATGCTTTACCAAAAGAACTGGTAAGCTTCTTCCTTTTTCATAATATTCCTTTTTAATAAACATTTCTAACATTTATTTTCCTGCCTTTGTTGCCCGTAGGCTTAGAGCTAATTCTGATAATCAATGAGAACAGCTGTGTTCCTTTTTGTGCGATAAAGGGAGAGGTGATGCTGACAGTCTCAGTGGGGTATGGAGTCTTTGAGATGCATACACTGTCTCGTAACACCCTTCCTCTTGAGGCTGGCTTTACCCGTCCTGAGCTTTATCAGCTTCCTCTGTGAAGTGGAGATAAGTGATCTGCCCAGGTGTGTATTGCTGGTGGGTGGTAGAGCTGGCATTTGAACTTAGTTTCTTCCTTGAAGATAGTGCATTTTCTTTACTGCATGCTTCTCATAATGAACACGTTAGTGTCTCCCCTCTTTCATGGCCCTAATGTTGTTTCATGAACCTTTTTGCATATTTGCAATTTTAAAAGACTTACTTAAATCCCCTTTAGAAAAAGTTGGGGCATAATTAAGTGAATGACTTTCTGTGTCACTGCAGATGCTGGTTGGCACGGGATAGCACGCAGTGGGGTCTTACTCAGTCGAGTTCCAAGTCTTGGATGGGCTTTCAGAAAACTATCTGAATAAAAAAAATTGATATTTTAGATATGCCCTTAAAACAGTGCCTAGCGAATAATGGCTTTTTACTTTACTGTCACTAAAAACACTTGTAAGATTCCACTGGTAAGGCCAGGAAGGATAATTTTATTTTAAGGAGTTTTGAAATGTTGGTACAATGTGTGAATATATTTGTCTTTCAAAATACTGAAAATATTTTTCTTGGGATCAGTTGTATCAGTTTGTACTCAAGCCACACACTTTGTGTTTACTTTTAAAAAATGAGTTACAGTTCAGATGACATGATCTTATATAGAAACAACCCAAAAAATCTGTAAAAATTATTAGAGCTAATAAATTAATTCAGGAAGATAGCAGGATGCAAGATTACAAAACAAAAATCAGTTATATTTTTATATATCAACATTAAATAATTCTATTTACAAAACACTAAAAAGTATAAAATACTCAGGAAAAATTTAACAGAAGAAATATAAGACATGTCCATGCAATGTATAAAACATCATTGAAAGAATTAAAGAAGACTAAATAAGTGGTAAGATAATGTGTGTTCATGGGTTGATACTTAATATTGTCAAGATAGCAGTACTCTACAAGTCTGTCTACCGACTCATCGTAAGCCCCATCAGAATCCTTACATATATCGTTAATTGATTTTGACAGAGGTATCAAAACAATTCATTGGAGAAAGAATAGTCTTTTTAACAAATGTTGTTGGGAAAAGTGACTTAGAACATACAAAAGAATGAAGTTATACTCCTACCTCACACCAGACACAAAAACTAAATCAAAATCAGAGATCTGAATATAAGAGCTAAAACTGTAAAAGTCCTCGCCGGGTGCGGTGGCTCATGCCTGTAATCCCAGCACTTTGGGAGGCCAAGGCGGGCAGATCACAAGGTCAGGAGATCAAGACCATCCTGGCTAACACGGTGAAACACCGTCTCTACTAACAATACAAAAAATTAGCCAGGCGTGGTGGTGGGTGCCTGTAGTCCCAGCTACTCAGGAGGCTGAGGCAGGAGAATGGCGTGAACCCAGGAGGCGGAGCTTGCAGTGAGCTGAGATCCGGCCACTGCACTCTAGTCTGACTGACAGAGCGAGACTCTGTCTCAAAAAAAAAAAAAAAAAAAAAAAAAACCTGTAAAAGTCTTATAAGAAAACGGGTAAATATTTGTGACATTGGATTAGGCAGTGGTTTCTTAGCTATGACACCAAAGTCTGTGTAACAAAAGAAAAAATGGATAAATTGGATTGCATCAAAATTTAAAACTTGTGTGCATCAAAGAATACTATCATGAAAGTGAAAAGACAACCCACAGAATGGGAGAAAATATTTGCAAATCATATATCTTATCAGAGTCTAGTTACCAGAATATATTTAGATCTCTTACAACTTCGTAATAAAAGAACCAACTCAATTAAAAATGGGAAAGGATTTGAATAGGCATTTCTTCAGAGAAGATATACAAATAACCAATAAGCATATGAAAAGATGTTTAACAGCATTAATCGTCAGGAAAATGCAAGTCAAAACCACAATGAGATTCTACTTTATACCCTCTAGGATGATTATAATTAAAAAGATAAATGCTAACAAGTGTTATTGAGGATGCAGAGAAATTGAAACCCTCATATGTTGTTGATGGGAGTGTAGAATGGTTTAGCCCCTTTGTAAAACAGTTTGGGGAGGTTCTCCTTAAAACTGAACATAGTTGGCCCGGCACGGTGGCTCACAGCTGTAATCCCAGCACTTTGGGAGGCTGAGGCGGGCCGATCACGAGATCAGGAGATCGAGACCATCCTGGCTAACACGGTGAAACCCCGTCTTTACTAAAAATACAAATAACTAGCTGGGTGTGGTGGTGGCGCCTGTAGTCCCAGCTACTCGGGAGGCTGAGGCAGGAGAATGGCGGGAACCCGGGAGGCGGAGCTTGCAGTGAGCGGAGATCGTGCCACTCACTCCAGCCTGGGCGACAGAGCAAGACACTGTCTCAAAAAAAAAAAAAAAAAAAATTGAACATAGTTACCATGTGACCCAGAAATTCCATTCCTAGCTATGTATACTCAAAAGAATTGGAAACCTAGGAGGGTTATTGTTGGCATATAATAACAAAGGTAGAAACAACTGAAATTTTCATCAGTGGGTAAGTGGACAAACAAAATGTGGCATATGTGTACAATGAAATAGTATTCCTGGATGAACTTTGAAAACATGTTAAGTAAAAGAAGCCAGACACAAGCAATCACATATTCTATGACTCACTTTTCACAAAATGCATACTGTAGTCAAATCCATAGAGACAGAAATTAAATTATTGGTTGTTGGGGGTTGTGGGGTGGAGGAAGATGATAAAGAATGACTTCTAGTGAGTATGGATTTTCTTTTCAGTATGATGAAAATTTTCTGGATTAGATAGTGGTGATGTTTATATACCTTCTGAATAAATATATTAAAGACCACTGAACTGTACACTTTCAAAGGTGAATTTCATAGTTTGTGAATTATATCTCAGTAAAAAGAATGGACCTTAGGCAAATTTGAAGCTGAGTACTGCTGAAGGGTGATGTTATACCTGGGAAACCGACCTTGTTTATTTTTACAGGAAATGCTCTGTAATGTAACCTTACAAGTAGTGTGCTAAGATCATTTTGTTTAGTTACTTGCATGTGGTGATCAGGCAAGTACACATAGCCAGAGTCTCCAAAATGCTCAAGTGATGCAGAGAGAGAGTGGAGGTCGAGAGGACATAAAAACTCCAGTGGCAACTGATGGAAAATTCTGAAAATCTGGGAAGCCTATGATGGTGTCTGAGAGCATGCTGCTTTGTCTTTAGTTGATATGCCCTTCCATGAGATTCCATATCCTTTACCATTAAAGAAACGAATACCCTCAAATATGTTAGCCTAAATATCTCTACTCCCTATTTAACCGAATTGTCTTCTCCAAAAATAGCATTCTTAGAGGAGAAGTAATATATGTAATGAAATAGTCCAGTACCCGAAACAGTTATTCAGTCACTAAATGGTCATTATCAATAAACATTTAATTATTCCAAGTTGCTGATAGAAGTAGAATGAGTAGGCCCTAGGTTCTCTGGCAGATTGAACTAGAGCGTGTGGGTCTGATTTTATGTCTGCTGAGTCTGCTGCCCTTGGGAATGGTGACCTTAATTTGAGTGAGCTTGAACTAAGTGAGCTGTGTGACCAACACTCACAAGGCCTAGTGCTAGGCAGCTTACCTATATCATAAGTGCATGCTGCCTAAAAGGAGTAAATCCTTTTTTTGAAAACTATTACCATATTTAATGTTCTTTTTTGAGGTCTGAGAATTACTATAAAATATTTATTATTTCAAAAACAAAAATAAAGATTTTTTAAAAAGTTTTCTAGAGCAAAGCCACCATAAGAAAATTTGTAATCAGAGGTTTCTTGAATACTAATTTGATGTTGAAACAGTGGAAATATTACAAATGTATAAGCAACTCCCCATTCCCCCATTAATAGTTTTTCCCAATCAAATAATGTTGCCCTAAGTAGTTGTTGTTTTAGATATTAATGGTTTTACAGTGAACTGCCACTTGTTTGTTTGGTCTACCTTAATGTGTTTTACTCTTTATTTTCTTAATGATTTTGGCCGCTAAAATGGAAAAAAAAAATAACTCAAGTGGGTTAAAAAGGGATTTGCAAACATAGTGGAGAACAGATGTAAATTCCTTAAAGTAACCATTCATCCAGTCACTGAAATAGAATCCTAAAAATACAGTTGGCCTACATTCTGACTTACAAAAGAGTGCAACTTTTGTCCCTGCTATTATGAATAGTGTAAAACATTAAGAATTAGTGTGCTGAGAAGAAATACTTCATGCACTCTTTTCCTGCAGGAGCTTGTTAGGTGTGTTCCCCTGCCCCCCAACTTCCTTTGTTGGTAAAAATGGTAGGGATTGACAGGGAGGATAGAAAGTCATGTTTTTTTTGGTAGGAGGAGGGAGAAGAGGTCATTCCAGCAGTATTATGTAGAAATTAATTTGTCAGAAATTAAAATTGAAGGATGAAATGTTTTGTTAATAGGGTTCTAGTTAAAACAATTAAGTTATCCATAGACAGTAAGATACTGTGCAATTGTTGACAAAATACTGGTATGTACAAATAAAAAGTGAGACCAGAAAAATCTCGTAAGTGAGGAAAGCAAAGTGCCAGATATATGTAGAATGCTACCTTTCTTGTAAAAAAAAAAAAAAAGGAAAAGAGGGAGAGAGACTATACACATTCACACCTAAAGATTAAAGAAAGCCCCACATGAACACATGAATCCATACAAAATTTTTAAGGTAATTTCCTCTGAAAATGTTTGGTGTTGGAAAGCTGGATTGATGGGGGAAAAGAAGGAACTCTTTACTGAATATATTGTAAATATATATAAATTGGCCAGGCATGATAGCTCATGCCTCTAATCCCAGCACTTTGGGCAGGTCTAGGTAGGCGGATCACCTGAGGTCAGGAGTTCGAGACCAGCCAGGCCAACCGTCTGGTCTGGTGAAACTCCATCTCTATTAAAAATATAAAAATTAGCCAGATATGGTGGTGCATGCCTGTAGTCCCAGCTACTTGGGAGGTAGGGACAGGAGAATCGCTTGAACCCAGGAGACGGAGGTTGCAGTGAGCCAAGATCACACCACTGCACTCTAGCCTGGGTGACAGAGTGAGATTCTGTCTCAAAAAAAAAAAAAAAAAAAAAAAAAAATATATATATATAATAAAATATAAAATATATATACACATGTATATATATACACACACATAAAAATAAATATGTATATCCATAATATGTTATTACCTATTTGCAAAATTGACATACCAACTCAAGAGTGAGAGGCAGCACAACATAGTGGTTAAGAATTCACCAGATTCCCTGGTGAATCCTGGCATTTCTACTTGGCAGTTTTGTGAGACCTTGTTCAAGCTTCCTCTCTGTGCCTCAGTTTTCTCATCTGATAAGTTAATTCTCATAAAGAAGTTATAACAAAATTTGTCATATAATAGGTTGCCAGTATTAGTAGTAGAACTATTAAAGTGTTAAATTTTTAAAATCACATTTGTAAAAGTATTAGAAATGCCTGATTCTTTCTTGTATCTCTGTAATACCATGTTTAACTGAAATAGCAGATGAAGGCCTGTGGAGTCTGGGTCTCCCTCTCTCTCTCTCCACCTTCTGATTAAGAGCTTGGGCTCTTCAGTACACAGGATGAGGTTCAGATCCCACTCCTGAAGCTGCTCAGGAGCATGTTCCTTTTGGGGTGCTATAAGAGATGTGAAGATATTTGAATACAATGGGTTGCTCTGATGGGACAGGGACTTGATTGAAGATATTGTATTCTGAAAGACCAGAAAAGGAGATTATTCATTCATTCACTTTTGTGTTAATGTCTCTGTTCCAATTCTGCATTTAGGCTGGTTCAGTTTTATGTCAGCTCTGTTACTACAACCATCTGGAGAACCATGTTCTGGAGTGGGCTGGTTGGGTTCTGCATTTTGGTGAAGGACTGTCCAAGGCAAGCTACTGATGTGAACCAAATCCATAGTTTCATTCTAGAATCACTTAGTGATACTTGGAACTGAGAATGATTTGTCCAGATTATGCTGTGAGGTTTGGGCTCATACAGGAGGTAGGAGTCTGTAGTCAAAGCCTTTGTTTGCTTTCTGTTTCTTCCAGTCCAGCTATGGACAATGTTTGATGAGTTAAAAATTGGCCAATGCCAGATGTGGGGGCTATCCTTCAAGGAGTTTTTTAGTAGTGGAGATGACTTCTGTGATTAGTAGCATCTTGTAGCAATCTTTCTGAAGACGCTGACTCAAGGCACACACATTTATAAGGTACCCAGCTGCACTTAGGGGCAAAGGGTGTTTTAAGGAAATAAGGCAAGAAACTGGCTCTGTTAACTTGAAGGGAAAATGTATTATGCTCTAATTGCCATAATAGATATGATTATATTTATTTTAGGGAAAATCGTGATTCAGCAGTAAACACCTCAGGCAAGCAAACCTAGCTAGTTAGTCAGGGACAAGTGGGATTCAAGCCTGGGCCCCAGGCCTCTCAGATTCCATGTGCTCTTTTTAGAGTGGCTTTCATCAGTGGGTCTATAGAATCTGATGATAATAGCCAAGTTTATTTTAAATAGTTTAAAATAATTGGGGAAGTATTACCTCAGAATATAAGGATATTGTTTTATATACAGGTTGGGCACTCCAAATCCAAAAATCTGAAATCTGAAATGCCCCCAAATCTGAAACTTTATGAGTGCCGAGCATTTGCTCAAAGGAAATACTCATTGGAGCATTTTGGATTTCAGATTAAGTATATCACAAATACTCCAAAATCCAAAATTTGAAACACTAACAGTTCCAAGCATTTCAGATAAGGGATACTTAGCCTGTACTTTAATTTTTACTTTTGAAATATTATAAAAATATGATATTTTTGGCTGTTGATGTATCACCCATACATCCACATTTTATTTACTTCCCCCAATTTCAGCAGCATTTTTGCTCAAGTGTTGTTTGCTTATAGTAACTGTGGCCTGTGCCATTTGCTCTCAAGACAAAATTTAAAGATAATTTTAAAATGTGTATCACCTTCTTAAAATAAAATCAAACAGCAAAAATTCCAGTGTCTCTTGGTGTGTTTAAGAAGATAAGACTTAAGTATATACCTAAAACTGAGAGGCGTTTTTAAAATTTAAATGAGAGAGTTCTGAAGAACAGAGACACCTGGAGATGCCTCAGTCAGTGAGGGTGAGGGCAGAAGCTTTGGCATTTGGCCAGGGTCGAATAGTGGTTTTGCCTATTTCTAACAAGTGGGCCTCACACAAAACCTCATGGTCCTAATCATGCCATGGTAGCATCATCAACTTGCTGGGTCATTACTAACCAGAAGACATGGCTCATGGAAGGCGCCCTGCACAGCTCCTTCTGCCTTAGCAGGCAGGGTTCTCCCTGTTGGCTGTGGTCTATGTTTCAGGCAGGAGATGCTGAGACCATGGCTGTGGAAACTTGGCACAACACTCAGCATGAGGCTGTGTGAAACTGGTGCTTTCAATGATGCCCAGTGAGTCAAGTTTTTGATGCAAAGAAGGACATTTTCCTTCTTTCATTAGTGGGTCTCCTTGGTTTGTTAAAATAGGTATGAAAGTAATGGATACCGAATAGATAAAATGACAATCCTAACATTGATTTTTAAAATTTAAATGTGAAAATAGCCGAGGAATTACTGTCTTCTTAATGAAACTGGTTAGGCGTTACATGGAAATTTAAAACTGAAAACAAAGCCCTTTGTTTTTAAATTTTTACTTTTCAAGTAAAATTATTATTTACAGATTATTTACAGATTGCTTTTGGAAGGAGATACTGAGTGGTGTACATCTCATCCTCCTCCCCTTCCCTTTGTTGTTTCTTCTACGTAAACACTTCGCCAAGAGAAAGTAGAACTAGAGAACTACAAGTCCGCACCGAGTTACATTTGATTTGAAGGATGCGGGTGTTAATTTCATGGTGACATATTAGCAGGGAGTTTGTTTTTTAAAAAATAAATTGAAAGTTTTGTTCTTGCTTTAAGTATGAAAATTATTTGGTTTTGTAAAATTGGAGAAGATGCAGGATTTGTACATTTCATAGTACAGTTAAAATATATTTTTCTGGCAAACAGGTTTTAAGCATGTATGTACACTGTTCATTTAAATTTACATTTCTGGATGTTATAAAACCAGCCTTGTTTGTACACGTGATTCTGGCTTTTTTGTTGGAAGGAGGGAGAATGGAGGATTAAGGCAGATTAGAGTGTTGGGATAATGTCTGACTTTTTGTGTTCTGTGCGCTCAGAAATGAAATTCCTCCATATCTGGATGTTACTATGGTGATATTAGCAAAATGTGACTTTTTGGTTGGTATAGTTACTATAGTGCTTGTAGGGGCCATATACTGAGTCACTGATTTCTTGAATCAATATGTTTTGCCAGTGCTGACACAACTTCATGAGGGTTTCTGGTGATGCAGAATTGCCACTGCCTGTCAAGATTTGCCCCATCTGTCAAACATCTGTCCCATTCCACTGTGCTCCTAATAGACTGGATTACACCCGAGAGGCTGGAGAATCAGATGAAGAGAGCCTCATGCTAGGGTTTAATAAGAATAAAAGCAACAATATTATAGCTACCATTTATTAAATCAGTCTGTGTTCCAGGCACTGTGCAAGATGCATTATGACATTATCCTGAATGTATTTAAATGGAAGTTACTTCCTAAGCTCAGCTGCCGCTTGCTGTATGAATTTATCATCTTAAGTAGATGAACTTGGACTCTCTGGACTGAGATGCCCCCTACTTTAAAACAGGGATGATCTATCACTGATACTGGGAACAAGAGCTCTGAGCTCTGCAAGATTAAAGGTGCTACTGTTTTTATGGTAGCAGTGCATTTTTGGCATTTGAAAGTCTAGACGCACACATTCGGCTTCTGTCTCAGCCCTGAGAATGGTTGTGTTTTATTGGCTGATGAGTTATTTCCACATATCACATATACAAGGTATTTGAATGAAGGTGCTTTGTAGTCATGACACACTACTCTTTTATTAATTATTAATATCTTAAGATTACAATTTGAGAGGTCGAGATGGTATTGTTTTTAATGGCTGTGGGTGGTGGTGGTGATAGGTATTTTTACCCTGGGAAGTGACCTACTAGGTTTTATTAAGTGTTGCAATTTGTCCAGTATGTGTATGGGGGAGGGCAGGTAGGAAGAATCTCAGGAATTTCTCTTATACTTTTTTTTCCTTCTGTTCATTTCTAGTCTTTATAACCTGGCTTCACTGGAACTGAGAGAGAATCTTCTTACATATCTTCCTGAGTGAGTCTTTAGGGAAAATAAGAGGAGATTTTGTGCGGAATGAATTTAAGTATTTAAAAAAAAACAGGACTACAGTATTACGTCAAAAGATTTGTGTGTTTTGGGAAGTTTGGGGGATGCCAACCGGCCTTTTCTTAACAGTCCTTCCTGTGCAATATTTTCTACCATAGAAATCAAATTGGACCTTATTTTTGAAGCTACTCCAAGTGAGGGATACTATGTTGCTCGGCATTTCTAAGTATTCTCTAAGTGCACTTTGTTTACTTTTTAAAATAGCTCTCTTACCCAGCTTCGGAGACTAGAAGAACTTGATTTAGGAAACAATGAAATATATAACTTGGTAAGTCCGTATTAGACATTTGAATTTAACTTGGTTTTTAGTTATGATTGCACAGTATTTGAGGGAGTTCTATGGGGATCTTTACGAAGCCAGTATTTCCATAGATGTAGCTTGGGAACACTAGAGAACCAGCTTCATTTCACATAAGTTAGGAATTATGATTCATGGGTGCGGGAGGTCAGGACTAGAGATGATGGACATAGGTGGAAACAACTGGCATTCTTGGGGAAAGTTTGGGCACTTTGAGGAAAGGGACTTGATGTTAAGAGAAGTACCAGTGAACATCTGCTAAGGTACCCAGTTGTTAACAGATGAATTCAGATTCTTTCTTTCTTCAGGGAAGACTGAAAATTGAATCTTTGTTACCATATCTTTTTTTTCTTTTGATTTAGCCAGAATCAATCGGAGCCCTCTTACATCTAAAAGATCTCTGGTTGGATGGAAATCAGCTGTCAGAATTACCTCAGGTAAGTGGTAATTTCACAGTGTCTCCCCAGAATGTAAAACAGCAACAATAAGCTTTGTGTATTTCCTGCCGCCACATAAGGTTTGCTATAAAAGGATCTTGAAAACCAAAAACATTGATTGAAAAAGCACATTTGGGAAAACATATTGAGCATGCATCATTCTCCATTGCCATATGGAAACTGAAAACCTCAACCCACCATTTGTAAATGTAGTAAATATTTCCTTTAGTTTGTGAAATCTGTATTTTATTGTGTCCTTGCTACCCATATAGCTTACTTCAAGCCCAGCAGATTAGTAAATTGCCAGGACCCATGATTCTGATGGTGTACCTTTCTGCCACTCTGTGATGTGCCAAGTGCTTTTGGGATAACTTGACCATGTTTTGCCCCATAATAGTTCGTGTAAAAGCAATGTTAAAAGCTTTTATTTCATATTTTTCCAAATGTTTCTTATGGTTTAGCTGGCATGTCGTAGTGTTCAGGCCTTTCCTACTGTTCCCAAGTGGAAGAACTATGTGCCAAATGAAGCGGAGTCTTGTGTAGACTTCTGAGCACATAGTCATCTTGTGGAGTCCTAGCAGACAGGCCTACATTCTGAGACAGAAACTGAGAAACCTAACAAAAACCAACAGGCATTTTCCTCTTGTATTTTTTTTTCCAGCTATTTCTGAATTTTATTCTTTCGTGTCTCTCATAGCCAGTTTTTCATGTGACCAGTTGTAAAGGGCTCTGTACTTTCAGTGGGGAATGCCATATCAATGCAGGGAACCCTAATGCTAGAAGAAAGCACTTCAGTAAATTTTTAATTGTTATAGCACTGAAGTTACCATGATGTCACCTAATGACTAATGGAACTAAGGAACTAATTTAAGTCTGTTTATGAGATCTTGGCTACAACTGGGGAAAGGAGACAGATTAGCAACTCTTGTGGGTAGAGTTCGATTAGTACTTAGATTTTTCTAGGAAATATGTGGGAAATCCTGGTTGGCAGAATGCTAGTTACTTTAGAAGTCAAAGAATGGGAGAAAAATATCATGACATTATCAGGAAAGTAATAAAATATCTATGGGACATAAAGGGGAAAGGAAAGAGTTGCGAATGTTCAGATGTGTGTAAATGACTGTGCAGAGTGTGATATTCTAAATACAAAGAAATTAAAATTGCAATGATTGTGCTGTAAATGATTATTTAAAAATTTCATTTGCTCCTATAGTATAAATTTGTGTTAAATCAGCATTAAACACACAAAAAAGTCTCAAATAATTTGAATGATTTTTCTTATTTTCAATGATGATGGAAAGAGAAGGATTAAAAGGCATTGTTAAAAGGAGTTAATGAAGAGTAGAACAACTTCAGGGATCTGGCCTGAAATTAGTAGAAATCTAGTCTAGTTTCCTTTAGACAGGAAATACAGGGACAGGATCATAAGGCAATATCAGGTGGATGATAAGCTGGAAAGAATAGATCAGACCAAATTAAATGTAGATGGAGAAATTTGTACTTATGTAGACATCAGGGAGCCACAAGATGTTTTTTGAATAGAAAGTCCTCCAGTTATGGGACGAGAACTGGCTGTGTTTCAGGAAGGAAATGAGGAAACACAGTTTATGGAATGGTCTCAGGAACGGGGAGTTAAGACTAGAGCCCAAGAGGCAGAACTGACAGTCAAGGTAAGGGAGTAATGAGGGTAAGATTTAATATTGGGAAGTGGAATGGAAAAGTGGAGGCAGTGATAAGAGAGAAAGCTTGCACTTTGGGAATGGAAAGAAAGGTAGGTCTTGAATAGAATGTTAGACTCATGGAAGTACTTTACCTTATCCTGGTAGACTGTTTTCACTAAAGGCAGTATGCTGCTTTTAATATTAAAGGTACAGATAGATCCATATGTTTTGCTGGGGAGCAATTGCATTGATGTTTGTGTTAACAAGTGCTACGTGTCATGGAAGAAAATACAAAGTAGGTAGGTTCTTACCAGAGGAAATCCCAGGGTCACCCTACCGTGTAAGCTGCTTAGATCAATTCTAGCCTCCTCTTTCTTTTATGATTGTGTGACCTTGTAGTCGTTTGTTCTCCTGTATCTTTACCTATTAAGTGGGAATGATTCCTTGCCTGCCTGAAAGGTGGAGGGCTTTTTGTCCCTCCCAGCTCTGTGTCTGTGAGTCATACAACTTCCCACTTTCATTGGAAGGGGATCTAGGAATTTGCCCCTGCCTTCAGATTTGGATTCATGCTAAAGATAACATCCTTAGGACCGCCCTGGGATTTAATTGTGAAAAATCACTGGAACAAATGCCTCTGCACTGTGGCAGGTTTAAGTGTGCGTTTATTTTTCCATGTCATTGTTATAGGAAATAGGAAATCTGAAGAACCTGCTGTGCTTAGATGTCTCTGAAAACAGGTTGGAAAGACTTCCTGAAGAAATCAGTGGCCTGACTTCATTAACAGATTTAGTCATTTCCCAGAACTTATTAGAAACTATTCCGGATGGCATTGGTAAGCATTGGAAATCACTAACTGCTAAAGATACTGCCTGCCATCGTCTTGAGCATTTGGAGCACACTTTGATCCTCTGGTCACCACTTTCAGATGCTGAGAATGTGGCTCCTTAAAGTCTCCTTGCTGTTTGTTTTTAAAGAAGGAAAGCAAAGAGCATTTATTACAGCAGAAGTTTCTCTATATGCAGATGTTTCTGTCATCCTGGGTTGGTATCTACCTGCTTAAAAGTAACTGCTGTCATTGCTTTTAAGCATTGATTCATCTCTACTTCATCTATGTCTTCTCCCAATGATTTCATGAGGGATTACCCCAAATAATAAAATGTATTTGAGGCATATGAGCAGTCACTAAGAAATTTCTGATTTGGCATCCTAATAGTTTATTTTTATTGTATTTAATTAATTAATTAATTAATGTTTTTAAGATGGAGTCTCGCTCTGTCATCCAGGCTGCAGTGCAGTGGCGCAATCTCGGCTCGCTGCAAGCTCTGGCTCCCGGGTTCACGCCATTCTCCTGCCTCAGCCTCCCGAGTAGCTGGGACTACAGGCACCTGCCACCATGCCCGGCTAATTTTTTTTGTATTTTTTAGTAGAGACGAGTTTTCACTGTGTTAGCCAGGATGATCTCAATCTCCTGACCTTGTGATCCACCTGCCTCAGCCTTCCAAAGTGTTGGGATTACAGATGTGAGCCACCGTGCCCAGCCAGCATCCTAATAGTTTATGAGAAAATAACTGACTTATTCCATGACCTGAGGGAGGTGCTGGAAGAGTGGCATAACTGAATTGAGCCTTTGTTTAGTACATCGATAATCCTTTAATCATTCTGTGCTATTTTCTTTAAAAACAATCAATCCAGACATTTTCTTTACTATGAAGGAACTTAGTCCAGTGTGAGAAATTAAATGGAGAGAAGGTATAAACAGATACGGACTTGGGAGCTCCATCATAGCAAAGCCACTTTGAAGTTGAAAGAAACTGTATTTAACCATGGAGTTATCATAGGATTGCTGTCTTTAATTTTATTCAGAACATTAAGGAAGCTTCTGAAAGGTTTTCGATAGTTGGAGAACTTGTATGGCAGAGGACCACTCCCTCCGTGGTATGTGGTCAAGGTGAAAATTTCAGTAGAAATTCAGACATTGTGTTTTGGTTAAACCCGGCTGGAAAATCAATAGGGATTTTGACTCTATGCAGAGATGTTCACTGAGAATCGTTTATGGCATCTGAAAAGAGTTGTAGAGACTGGGCGTGTTTTGTTGCTTGGAATGGGAAGCAGCAGAAAGCATGAGAGGATGACTTCAAACATTTAAAGGACTGTCTTTCAAAGAAAGAGATGTATTACAGCTTTCTGATCAAATGAGCAAAATGAAAGGATTGTGAAGCTCAATTTCATTTAAGAGCTTTAAAAAGCAAAGATGGCTGGGAATGGCTCACACCTGTAATCCTAGCACTTTGGGAGGCCAAGAGTTTAAGACCAGCTTGGGCATCATAGTGAGACTTCCTGTCTACAAAAAATAAAAATATTAGCCAAGTGGGTTGGCACACGCCTGTAGTCCTAGCTACTCAGAAGCCTGAAGGGGAAGGATTGCTTGAGTCCAGGAGTATGAGTTTGGGGCTGCAGTGAACCATGATTGTACCACTGTACTCCAGCCTGGGCAATAGAGTGAGGCCCTGTCTCTTAAAAAAGAAAGAAAAAAAAAAAAAAGGAAAGATATGTTGCAAATTAGTTTGGGCTGCTTAGTGAAGAAATGAGTACCTTGTCACTAGCAGTATTCAAGGGGAGGCTAGAAGACTAGTTGCCAGGAGACTTCTCTGTTGGGGTGAGATGTTTCAGTGCTTGGCTGTGCTATTCAGCATACCCTGCAGAAGATGCTAGTGGGTCTCCTGACAGTGAGGGCAGGTGGAAACCCTCCAACGACATTGTTAGGCTATTGACTATGCTAAACAAAGAGCTTAAGAATTGGTTAGTTCTCCTATCTTGCCCTGTGGCTGCACATGAGGCAGGATACACCTTTCGATATTTTTCTTTCTCTAGCTTTATGACTACGTTAGAATAGAGGCTGTTTTCTGATGTAGTGGGGAAAGTGTCAAGGTGTTAGCCACTCAGTAGAGAATGAAGGGCGCCTGCTCTGTAGGCTTAATCCCATGACTTGTTGAAGTGAGAATCTGAATGACTTTGCTAGTGGCTAGTGGGGACTCTGAGGAGGCTGCAGTAAGACTTGTTCTTCTTTCCCATGAACAGTGGATATCACCAGGATGTCCAGTCTTCCTGGCCTGAGTGAAATAGACTCCGTCCTTAATATGGCTTTCCTAAGGTTACCGCTTTATTCTGGACCTATAGAAATACCACACTGTAGGGCTCTTCACTGAGTCATTTTCATTCATAGGTGATTTAATAAACTATTTTTTTCGTTTGTTTATTGTAAGGATAATTCTTGGAGTACAACGAAAGTCTCCTCTGTGCATGAAACACCTCCATGGAGACAGAAAGCTGTTTTGTTTTTCTGTAAATTTCTTGGCTTTGATGCGATATTTTTATGTTTTAAAAAATGTTTTGTTTCTGATTGCCAACCGTTTTTGATGTTCTAAACAAATTATTTTAACTCCCAACCTTCATGGTCTAAAGGATAGAGTTTCATTATGTGAAAAGCTAGATGAGGAAAAAATAAGTAACTATTTGAAACAAAAAGAACAGCAGATAGGAAATTCCAAGCAGTGATTACAAAAATAATTGTAACTAATGAATTTGATAATAATAATACTAATGATGCTTTTACAGGAAAACTAAAGAAACTGTCAATCTTGAAGGTGGATCAGAATAGACTCACACAGTTGCCTGAAGCAGTTGGGGATTGTGAAAGTCTCACTGAGTTAGTTCTTACAGAAAATCAGCTCCTGGTAAGTGTGGTTTGCACATATATCATAAAGACTTACTAGGGTAGATTCTACTTATTTGTAATTTGAGTGGACTAAATGGAAATTTCTTCATATTATATCCCAGAAGGGTCTCACAAAGCAAATGCATGACCTAAAGATCAGTTTTTAATCTGCTTAAGCAAAGAAAGTAGTGCTTCGGTTTCCCTGTTGAGCCTGTGTCCCATTTGTGGTGCTTTGAATATAGGGACTGAACAAATGCCTCACAGATGTCTCCAGTGAGGTGTGGGGATAAGCTACTCTTGATGGATGTGTTGATGCCCCAGCTGTGGTGCCCAGAGACCACCACTGGGAATATTCATCAGGATTCCTCTGGCCTCTCCTTAGGTTCTTTGAGCAAATGGGAAGAACAGGAGAGAAGAGAAAAGAGATGAACGTTGTCCAGGAAAAGCCTTGGCAGGATGGGGGCTGGGAAATGCTCTTGATCAGGGAGCCATAGGATGGTATCTAATGGGCTCTGGTTAAGGCAGCTTCTTCTTAGAACTTTGGGGTAGAGGAGGGGTTCCTCCACCTGGACCAGGCTTCCACCAGACAAGGGCAGGAGTTATGCGTGCACCCCCCGGTAAAGGGTGGGTGGGCAGGCAGGGTGGCAGCAGATCTCAGTTGTCTTTTCCTGTCCTGCTTCCCCCTCTGCTTTTGTCAGTCCTTCAGTTGTCACTTCTTCTTCTTCCCCCCTATTTTAGTTGTCATATAGCCACTCTGTTTTCTTCAGTTTACTCTCCTACTTTTCTCTTTTCTCCATCTTCATTTTGTCACTTTATTTTTTTTTACTTTCTTTTCCCTTTTCCTTTTCCCTTTTCTCCTTTATCTATAAATAGAGTAAGTAATGTTCTTTAGGTAGAAAGAGCAAAAAGGACAGCAAGAAAGGATGGAGTACACAGACGTGGGTGGGGAGCCCAGTAGCCCCTCCCCTCAGACAGCTCAAGCAGCCAGCCTCTGGCAGGTGTGGTGAGAGTTACCAAATCTTCCAGTCCTGCTTTGTGATTTTAGGCTTACAAATAGTAATCATAACAACTGTAAAAATAATATTCACCCCTGGATTGCACTGGAGTGTTGAAGACTCCCATGTGGGTGCCAGCCTGGTTCTGGTAGAGCTCTGCTCCCCACTCCAGGATGCTTACCTTTCTCCCATCCCCATAGCCCTCGCCTTCCCCTGCCCATGTGGCACCCTGCTCCGGGTGCTGGTTCCCTGCCTCAGTGCTCTGGCTTCCACGGACATCCAAGCCACTGTCCCAGTGTGGTCCTTGAAGGTGCAGGCAGGGCGGGAATGAATCTTGAGGGTGCAAATTCTCACTCACTTGAGTTGAACAGCATTTATTTCCCTTTACAAGATGTTTCCCTGTTCCCAGGTCTCCACTTTTGACTTCATTCCTTTAAAACAGACTTACCATTTCAACAAAATTTCAAAATACTTAATGTCACACCCCCTAAGTGAACATTATAAATATCTAATATTCAGGAAAAACTATTGTTTCTGTTGCTGGATGAGATTATATTCTTTAGGTCCTTCCAGAGATCTTATTTACTGTGAGCCATGTTAAAAATATGTGTTACATTAATAATGAAATTGTTATTTTAACAGACCCTACCTAAAAGCATTGGAAAACTAAAGAAGTTGAGCAACTTGAATGCAGACAGAAATAAATTAGTGTCCTTACCAAAAGAGGTATGTGCTTTTAGAGAAATCATGTGATCATAATTATGAAGAAATAATCACAATACATGAGGGATCAAAAATGTCAAATGCTTTGAAAAGACACATGTTGCTTTTAAAGGTGTGAACTCCAGTCTGTGAGTATAGAGCCGACTGGAGGAATTATGTCAAAGAATGGTCATCAGTAACATTAAGGAGAGTTGGGAAAGGTGAATTTATAGGATTTTAAATGGGAGAAAGAAAGAGATTGACATTTTGGGTTTGATATACAGAGAATGGTGACACCATTGGCAGAAATGGATTGTTTGGGACTTTGGCAGAGGAAGTGGACGACTTTAGCTTTGATTTTTTAATTTAATGTGGAATTAAGCTCTATCCCATAAGCAATTGGAATTATAAAAATTGATCTCGATGCAACCATATTTCTGGGCAGAGATTTACATTGGGCCATGCTCATGTCTTGGATGAGTTTGAACAAACTCTTTACAAAGGCATACACGTAGAGGAAGGTGAATGGGAAGCTAAAGCCAGCTTCCTAGGATTTTTTTTTTTTTGGTCAGTGGTCTAAGCACGAGAAAACGAGACTCTACCGTCTGTTGTGGAGAGTAGCTGTGTAGACTTAGAGGCATTTAAATTCTAGCAAGGGAGGTGGAAATGCTGACAATGAGGAGGAAGCTTATAGTGGGTCAAACAAGGAGGTGTCTAGTGTGTTGTTTAAAAAGAAGGCTTACAATTAGCCAGGCATGGTGGTGGGAGCCTGTAGTCCCACCTACTCGGGAGGCTGAGATTGCAGTGAGCTGAGATCATGCCACTGCACTCCAGCCCAGGTGACAGAGTAAGACTCTATCTCAAAAAAAAAAAAAAAGAAAAGAAAAGAAAAAGAAGACGACTTACTTTCTATTGGGTACTAGAAGAGCTTGGTTGGAGAAGGATAATACTGAACTTGATTTTTTTATTAGCAATAAAGCTTAAAACTAGCTGTTGATGAGCCTTCTCCTTTGCTGGGTCCTTATCTAGAAGGGTATGGTATTTCCTTGTATGATATGATCACTGGCCAGGTGTAGTTTGCTTCATATTTCTGTTTTGACTTTTTCTAACATCTATTTTGGAGTAATTTCAAAGCTGCCATCCAGCCAATCAGAACGTGTGGCATTCTTATTTTCCTAGGGCCACATCTCAAGGTATCTGAACTTCCTCTTTCCTTTCCTCATCTTGGTGTTTGGCCCACAGTGTCCCAGTCTTCTCCCTGGGTAAGGTGGTCAGCATTTCTAAATGGAGACATGAGAATATTTACTATAAACATGATCATATTCTGAAACATCCTTTATATGAACACTGGCATCTAAGTAAACTGTTTCCGGCTGAAAGACTTAAGTCTGTTTCTCAGCTAAGCTGGGACACAACTAAGAGATTCCACTAATTAGAAAAGTTGGGTTCTAGTTTCTAAGCAATAAACCAAAATACAGAACTGATATTCTGAACAGTTAAATTTACTCTTGCTGGATAGTGGCAGATGGATAGTAGATTGGACATATAAACACACATACAGATGTAGAAAAGATTTCTTTCTTTCTTTTTTAATACCAGGTAACTGTACTAGATGCTTTCAAGTATTTGTTGTACTTGTTGAATCCTTACAACAGCTTTTGCAGTCATGATGATTTCCTCATTTTATGAGTAAGGAAACTTAGGCAAGTAAGTTCTTTTTCTTACTTGGGCTCACACAGCTGGGAGTTGGTAGAA
This sequence comes from Trachypithecus francoisi, assembly GCF_009764315.1. Lineage (NCBI taxonomy): Eukaryota > Metazoa > Chordata > Mammalia > Primates > Cercopithecidae > Trachypithecus > Trachypithecus francoisi. The sequence continues at coordinate 53,916,240 of NW_022681455.1, forward strand.
CCTGACTCCAAAGATGAATCTCTCAATAAACACATGACCACTTAGGTAATGCAGGCTCAGCCCACCTTTCCATCTGTGACCTTGAGGTAGGGCAAGCCCCTGATGTGTTAAGGAAAGGCCAAAGTATCTTTAGTTTGGACACTAAAGAAAGTTAATTCATTTTAGGTGTACTTTCAAGGCAGATCATGAGGAGAGCACTTTTAGATGTAATGTTAATTCCCAGCAAGTTTCACCACCCATCCCCAGCTTCCCTGATCCCCTGACTGTCTTTCACAAGATTACGTTCTAAACAAGAACCTTTTGGAAATTTACTTTCATAAAACTTTCACCATCATTTCAGCATCAGTCTTCTTTTCGCTTTAAAAGAATGAAACACACTCAAGTGTTTCTGCCTAGAGTTATATCTAATCCATGCTATGTGTTCACTAAACTTACTAGAACAGTTTTTCATGATGTGAAAAGTGAAAATATCATGAAAATATTTCTAACTTCAAAGCATTTTAGTCATATTTTGTCCATTTTTCTGAGAAATTATGATTGGTCTTCTGGCATCTGGCATTTTAGAAAGAAGTAGTCTGTGCCTTTCCCTTCAGCTGTCTGATAAAGCAGAGAATGTTTAGGTTTTTAGGAATTGGATCTTTTCTAGATCACCTCCTACTCACACACACTCAGCTCCCAGAGTAGGAAATGTGCTGAGAACATGTCTCCAACTCTCCCACGGATCACAGATTGCTGCCCAGCAGAAATGGTTGAATGCTTGCCTCTGACCACTGGGGCTGAGCAGCCAAATCACTGAGAGCCTCCTGATCTCTCATGCATCACGTTGGCCCAGGCAGCACCTTCATGTCATGAGTCTCTGTGCAGTGAGCGTGGTAGGCCCTGTGACTGTGTGTATGTTAGCTCTTCCTCCAAGCTTGATGCCATTTGATCAAATCTTGCATTTTCCTGATTGGATTCTTCCAAAAATGTATTGCTTTCTCTTGAACAGTTAAGTTGCATACATGACATATCTAAACTGAAAGACTGACCAATTCAATTCATATGCCAAAAACCCATAGTAGTATTAATTGCCATTGGTCTAGTATGCTGTGTAGTTCTTCCTGTATTTTGTCCTTTAAAAAAAAAAATTTATAGTATTGTGTGTTGCCAGTTTTAGGGCACAGCTCCTTAGTCTGTAGCAGCATTTATTTGCATTTTTTCCCCAAATGGTTGAGGGGAAAATGTTTGTACTGTGTGGGTCACAATAATGGATTCTGTTTGTGTTTTGTGGTGTTATTTGTAGTAAACATTTGCAAATCAATGAATGTCTTTTGTTTTCTTAATTGTTAGCTGCTTGGAAATTTAGAAAAGTCAGGTAAACTTGTTATCTTGTAAGTATTGTTCAGACCACAGTTGCATCTCTAACTTGCATTCTGCTTCTTAAATGCATGAAGATTCAAATCGGCTGACTGCTTTGTGTGCTCTTCATTATAAAATATTGGACATTTTCCTCTAAATTCAGTTTTTTGTTTTTTTTATGACTGCATGGCCTGGAACCTTATTTTGTTATATGTTTTTCATGTTTGTTCAGATTATTCACTCTCAAAAGAATGCTTTTCTGTGAATTACATTTTAAGTTACTCAGAAATCCTGAAAGGCATCATTTGGCAGCTCATCTGTTTTCACTAAATTGTAAGTTTGTTGGCACAAATCTGTCTCTAATGGAAAGGCTAGATTTGCTTTATTTGCTACACCTGGCATGCCTCTGATTTTTCAAGTCACTTATTTGTGTCTTTTATTTTTCATCCTGTTGCTTAAGTATATATACTTCTGGGAAAAGGAGATTTCTTAAAAACTCATAGTGTTGGTGGAGAGGAGAGTTAAGGAACATACTGTGCAGTAGAATGATTGATATATGGATAGATGGAGTTGGTGGTATATGCGTGAGCATGAGTATGATGAACAAGAGCCAGACCATAAGAATTTTTGGCTAGAAGAAATTGAGCTTATATCCAAGTTTAGAGTCCTTTTTTCTTTTTGTCTCCATTAAGTCCAAATGAAAGTGACACCAACTAAGCCACACTTACCCAGTGAGATGAGGCAAGATAGCATTTGCAGATCATTCATCAAAGCTTTTTTTAATCAGACAACCTGTAAATATTAATTACCCATAAATATTACTATGATGCTCAGAAATGCCTGTGGTGATAGAATATTCATTTTGTGGATAGTTTTCTGCCTTCTTATTACAATTTAAAATTATTTCAGTATGTCTCCATTATATTCTAAAATGAATTATTGATTAAATACATAATATAGAATATAAAAATATTAGCTAAAATATAGTTGACCATCAGATTTCAAGATGGAGAAGTCATTCCTAAACTTGAAATAAGTCATTAAAAAATAGTTGATGGATTTGTCTACAGGAAAATTCAATTTCTGATCTTCAAGAAGGTAAAGACAGCCTTTACTTTCTTGAAAGGGGGCAGGGAGACATTTAAAGTATCTTAAATGAGAGATCTGTCTTTACTCTATCAGAAGTTCTTTTACACCAATGAGGAAAAGATGTATTTACTATAGAGAAGTAGACAAAAACAAAGAAACTTCCACAAAAACCAGCAAGTGATTCACAGAGGAACAAATAGAAATGGCAACTAATGTGAAACAATTTCAGCCTCATCAGTATTCACAAAGTAATTAATAATACCAAATTTTGGCAAGGGTGGAGGGAAGTATATATTATCATGTAAATATAAATTATTATGACTCTCTGGAAGAGAATGTGATAATAGTAAAAACTTTAGAAATGTGTATACCCTTTGATTCTGCAAGTCCACGTCCAGGAAAACATTTATGGATATACACTAAGAATGATGCACAAGAACATTTCTCACATTATACATAGGAGCAGCCTACATGTTCCAGGCACCATGCCAAGTGTCCATAGAGGCAGCTAACACGTGCCAGGCACAGTGCCCAAGGGCTTTTGCATTTATTCTTATCTAATTATCACAACAATTCTATGAGGTGTAGGTAAATCGTTATCAATGTCCAACAGATTGTGAAACTAAGACTGAGAGAGGTTAAGTAACTTCTCCAGAATCACACAGCAAAGAAGTGGCAGACCTAACTAGCATTGTCTACCCTGGGCAGTTTCTTAAATAATCTGTGATACATCCATAGAAGGAAATAACTATGTGGTCCATAAAAGTCCTCTTAGAAACATTGTTAAAGTGTATATGTAGAATCACAAATGTATGGCAGTACTGGAAGATCGTACCTCATAACGTTAATACTGATTATCCCTTTGTGGTAAGATTTGATTTTTTTTTTTTCATTGTGGTTTCCTGTGCATGGATGTATGGTTTTTATTTTTCTAATCAATGTAAGATACTTTTTTATAATCAGAAAAAAAAATTCCGTAGCTCTTAGTGGATATTTTGATGTCAGTGGCCCCAGAATTCAGGGAATCCCAAAGCCACATGATTTCCAAAAATATTTATGAAGTAGGTAACATTTGAATAATATGCCATAGATGATGGGATTTTAAAATTATGTTTCATATTATTTTTGCTCAAATTGCATTTTGGCCAGATTTTAATTATTGTACATTTTTCTTTTTTTGCCAATGGGATATGGGTTCAATTATGTTACAAATAATATTAAAAGGAATATACTGAAGGAAAGTGAAAGTTCCCTTACACTTAAGGCAAGCATTTAAAAAATGGAATATAAACAAAAGTGACTAACATAGGCTCCCTTTTTGAATCACTGAATCTGTCTCATGATCTCCTCCTTGGGTGAGCTAACCTGCAGGCAATTAATACTTAGTGAGAGTTGACCTGAGCAGAGGTTTGCTCAATAATCTGCAGATCCTATTTTCTTGAGATGGGTTAGATCAATGCCTAACAGCTAAGGAGACACAAAATGGCTGGACAAAGATTCTCAGCTATATTCCATAATTCTCAGATAATCCAAGTCCAACCCCTTGTATTCTGGGAAGGCGCTATTATGTGGTTTAAGGGAGGCTTAAAAATATCAGCTTCCTACATAACTGGTAATAAGTTTTTTAAACAGTGACTCTGCTTCTCAGAACTTCTAAATGATACAGATATTTTATCCTGATGACAACTAAGGAACCTGTAAACTCTGCCTCCTGAACCCAAAAGAGAAAGCCAAAATATATATGAATGATGTGTATAATGTCAGTCTTCACTATTATTAATACAAAATGTCACTGCGATACATCGTTAGGGAGATAGTTTTTTTTAAGACATTCGCGTAAGTTCAGGAAAGAGACTGCCAACATCAGTACAGTTCTAAGAACATAGTAGGTATTTAGGTGTTGATTGTACTCATCATTTGGATCTGAGGTTTTTACTTCCTGGAAAAAAAATAGCTACCACATTTATTTGGCAGCAGCAAAAGGCCAGTTTCTGTGATAGGTGCCAAATTATATATGTGGTTTCATTTAATTGAATCATTATTGTTGCTTTTGGTTAAAGTAACACATCCAAACCCACAAAACATATGACTGAGCCTAAATTCTAGCCCAGGTCTGTATGATCTCAAAGCATCCACTCCCTCCATCATACCGCATCTCCCTCTGACGTCTATAATGAACTATATCTTTTCAGTTATGGGTTTGAATGCTTAATAATCGTTTCTAAAAACCAAAGGTTTGTGCCATCCCTTCCTGGCTGATTTGGAAAGAGGGCTGTGTTTGTGTGAATGTTTGCTGGGACAGCATGTGCCTTTGTGGGGTGATTAAGGCATCCCTAGCACACTCTGCAACAACATGTGCTCTTTGTTGGCATTGTTTTTCAAAAACCATAGACAATAGAGATCAGGAGGTCACATTGCCTGCTTTGACAACCCAGAGGGCCTAAGAGGCTCTTGTACGCAATTGCGTTCCACCCCTTGATGTCGCAAATGGGTGTGAGATTAGAGTGGGAAAGGAAAAAGAAAAATGAAACAATAACACACAGTAGACAGCTCACACATTTCATTGAAGTTTACACTATATCTTCCCAAATGATTAATGGATCTTTTCCAGAACATTTATTTAGAGCCCTCTGACCCACTTTAATTAGTTAATTAATTTTTTGACTACATAATATATGCACATGATACAAATTGAAAATGTTCACATGGTATAGCAGTAGGGCCCCAAAACAGATATCTTACAGGTTGGTGTGGTGGGAGGGCAGCGGACAGCTTCATGACAAGATGCCCACAGTTAAAATGCAGGCCCAGCTCTACATGCCTTCCAGGAGCTGATTATCCCCTCCAGATGATCATATGAATAATAATATCTGCTTTGCCCCCCTTGGGTCACACATAAATCCTGTCTTTTCAAAGCTAGGTCAGGACGCTAGCAGGGGTCTTCAGCCTCAGCCAGCTGCTGACTTGGAAGCCCTCCTTCAGGGCATGTAGCCGTACCTCTGAACCCCAGCCTCATGCCGAAGCTCCTCCACCTGGAGCAGGGATGCGGGAAGGGTGCCCCGTGGGAACCGTCATTCTTTCTCATGAGTAGATCTTTGTCAGGATTGTCTAAATTTATCAGAGACTCTAATAATATTGATCATCAAAGGGATCAGGGCTTTAATTGCTTTCCTTCCATGATATTTCTGGGCATCTAAGTAGAACTGTTGATTCCCTTCCTCAAGGGAGGGAGAATGTGCTCAGCCATATGGGAAATCCAGTTGCACATTTCTTGTAGGACACTATATTGGGGCTATATGCTTATAAAACCTAAGAGAGGCTACTCTGGTGATTCTTACTGGAACAAAAAAGAGTTTTGTTGTCTCCACTGCTGCACATAGAGGCAGGTAACTTTTAAGTAGAGGTCTTTCACAAGTAAGTAAATAAAGTGTCTAAACATACGTAAATGAGAAATTTAGTGGGCAGAGAGGCTATGCATGGTGGGTAGATAGCATGAATACTATACTTGCCAAGTACCCTGAGTGTACATAAACATGTGCAAATTAAGCAGTAACTCAAGTAAATGATCTTAGGGTTCTTCATGTGGTATTTTATGCTGTCAGAGGGTTAGACCATAACTATGAAATGAAGGCAGAGAGCATTTTATTATATGGACCAAAGGGTTCTGTGAAGACTCTTTGGAGGAACAGAGAATGTTTAGCTAATTTTGGATCATTGGTAAGATTTAAAAAGGCATTTCTATAAAAAACAGTGGGATCAAAAAATATAAAAATGTATTTAGGGTATAATGAGTAGACCATTTTTGCTAGGATGAGAAATGTGTGAATGCGGGGACTAAAGGGGGCAAAATCTAAAAGCCTTTCTACATATCTGGGTGCTTTCCACATGACCAGAGACGAATGTTAGTCTACATTTACTTATATATTTATTTTTCTTTTGTATACATTATGGTTAAATATTGTGGTTCAATACATTATTTTGAAATCTTGATATTTTTAAGGAAGGAAATAAAAAGATTATGTATGAAGGTAATTATGTAGCCATTCACAAATATGCGTTCTGCTTTTGAGGATATTATATACATATATTAAACACATGTATAAATAGAAAAGGGCAGAAGATATATTCAGATATCATTAACCATTCAAGTCTTGTGCTCTTTCTCAAGTGGGAGGCTCTGGAGCAGTATTTTTCCATGTGTTGGAGAGACATCAATAGGTTCCTTCATGAGCCTTTCCTAGCAGTTGCCCTTAGTCAGGAGAGTGAGTACAAAAAGAATGTAGTACTTTATGGAGTCCTGCAGAATGTTGTGTCTGGGATGGAGCTATTTTTCTGCCCTCTTGATTCAGTTTCCCTGACTGTAAAAACCACCACCAATCAAGAGAATCGTTGGATTTTTTGTATGTGTTTATGTTCCTTTCTGAAGACCAGACTCATACAAAACTCAGTTACCTTTAAATTGCTTACTTTTAAAAAATGGTAATCAAATTTGGTGTGGATGGAGGTGTTGATTTGTGTGCCTTTACGAGCAGGCCATGGCTAAAGAAATGGATGTATAGATTTACTCAGTGCACTTTTTGTGAAGATACTGCTGATTTTACATCCATCAAAAAAAGTGAATTTACCACATTAATTTGTGAATGATCAAAAGCTAATAAAAGATGTATGGTGGAAATTAATGTACTGTATAATCTGTAAGATACCCCTCTTTTTTGGGGGGAAAAAAAAACTGAAACACTGAGAGTACTGAAGTTAATATAATGGGCAAGTCTTGAATTGTGTGTGTATCAGGATCACCTTTGGCCTAACTTTTGAAACTACAATTGTTAAACTTGCATATTACCACATAGTATTTTTCTGGATTGTATAGTTTGGCTAACATATTTAACAGATACAGTTGGGTTAGATATCAGCAGTGGAAAATGATTTCTTCTTTAGAATAAAATTTTTAAACTGTATCATTGATTTTCTTGATTTAATTTAGAACATGTACATCTAATGTTTCGCAGAGATTTTTATGAACATATGGGGCTGTGTTTTGTATGATTTAAATTAATGATTGTTGGTCATCAGTGAGACCAGTGAGCTTTGTGGTATAAGTTTATGCATCCTTTTTATACTGTTTGGTAAACAAGGTACTCTAATCCTACTCCATCTCCCCTAGAAAACTGGAAAAAAAGATGTATTTCCTTTCTCACCATAGATTGGCGGGTGCTGCAGCCTCACTGTGTTCTGTGTGCGTGACAATAGACTAACTCGGATACCTGCAGAGATGTCACAGGCAACAGAACTTCATGTCCTGGATGTGGCAGGGAACAGGTAAGCCTGTTGTATGCTTTGCTTGAGGGAAACAAATATACATACATCCCAATCTTTGCATGCATCTTCAAATTTTTGTCTTTGCTTTATCTTACAGAATATGATCCCAATTTTTCAAATGACCTAGGCCTCAGGGAGTTCTTCATATGGGGGCTAGAGTACTTGAGCCCAATGGAGCAGAGAAGGTCAGGGGAAACCTGAGCATGGGTTAAAGTGTCAGTGGACACATTCGTAGAAATGCTTCCCGGAATGACGGTACAGTGATGCCAGGGAAAGAGCACTGAACTGAAAATGGGGAGACTTGGGTTATGGCTTAGCTCTTCTAAGTAGCTTTTGTAAGTCATCATGGGCTTCAGAGTTTCCTCACCTGCAAAGTGAGCACAAACGAGTTCGAACTCAGTTTTAACCAGGGGACCTTGACATACTGACTCTGAACCCCCTGAAAATACAAACAGAATTGTGTATTTAGGGAAGTGTTTATAGCTAATGTCAGAATGTCCAAATGATTCATAATACAAAAAAAGTTCAGAGCTGCCAGACTAGTATTTTCAGGGTCACAGCATCACCATTTCTCAAGTTCCAGAGCAGAGGTCATGTTGGACTGAGCGCCATTTTCTAGAATATGCCTGTTCATCATCTTTGTGGAACACATTTGTTTCCGTCATTCCGAGCTAATTTCAGCGCCCTAAATGTCATATGCGCCTTCTCAGAAACAGGCTGTTCTTTCTATTGGGGGACCCTCTTCTCTGGCTCCTTGACTCTCTTCTTCATCACTCAAGCTTTATTTTCTCGAGGGAGCCTTCTTTCTGAGTCCGCATTTGGGGAAATTCCCCTGCCATGGCAGTCACAGTACCATATGAGAATTGCCTGTTTTCATATGGGTAACCCTTCTAAGCCTGAAGTTACCTAAAGCTAGATATTCTTCTGGTTTCTGTGTCATTGTATCACTTGTCAGATGCAATGACAGAGTGCCTGGCACATAACAGATGCCATTTTCAGTGGAACAAAAATGTTAATAGTTTTACAGGTCACTGCAGGATGGCTTATATCATAGGCTTCCTAGCCAAAAGGAATTAAAAATTGCTTTTGAGTGTAATATAGTTAGGAGAAAAAGGTTCAACTGCTTGGGGGAAGATGATCAATGATCTTAAATGGTAAAGGCCAGCAGTCTAAGGAGGCTGTCTCCTGAGTGCTGATTAGCTGATCATTTTGGTCAGGCACAGGTCACCATTTTTTATTCTTGCTAATGGATTATAGACAGCAGGGCTAAATAAACAGCAGTTCTTAGCTGGAATCTAGAGGTGAGTTATAGCCTCAGGCAATGCTCACCTTTTCAAAGTTAATGCTTTCAGGACATCTTGATAGATTCTTAAGACCACTAACTGGTTGCCGGAAACCCAGGATTAAATTGAGTTGAACCTCGGATTTCTGCTGAACTAAGCAGAACTAAGGCATGAGCCTTTACAGCTTGAGGAGGGTACTTCTTTCCTGATCTTTATCCTCTACCAGTAGAAACTCAGTGAGTCAACATTCACTGGTTCTTGCCACACTACTGAGCATGAATTTGCATCAATTCTTGAGCAGAAAGATGCCTGTGATGCCGAAAAACTGTTTTTACATGAATGAAGGCCCCATTTCTCCAGTTCTCAGAAAAAGAGAAAATTAAATTTTTATTATGCTTGGGCTGGGATGGAGAAAACCCAGTTAAAAAGTCGAGTTACATAGCTGTCATTTGAGTCAGTTAAGTGTGTCATTTAGTCCATGCATACGTATATAGATTCATAACCAAATTTTAAGCCTATTAAAATATTTAATCACTGCTTATTAAAAGTATCAGTATAGAAACTAATTTTTTTTAAAAGGGCTACCTGGTCAGCCTTTTAGCTTGCAGAAATGTCGTACCGTAGGAAATCATACTAAATCGTATTAAATGTAACAGAAGCTTCTGCCTCTTCTTTCAAGTATATGAAAATAACACATGGCAGCAGGAAACGTACACTGTGAGTTTCTAGAAACTTTCTTTTGCAGTTTGGTAGGATAAATTATAGCAAGGATGACTATAACCTGTCACTTGGAAACTAAGTATTAAACCTTCTGTGACAGTAAAGAAAATGTCTTATATCATCAGTTACTCGAGCACAAAACACAAAATTCTTTAATACTTCGACTCTCTCCCATAGGAATATCCATCAAGTGTGCAAAACTGGGCATTTGAGGATTTTCCTTACTTGCAATATTAGTAGTACTGAATATTAGAAACAATGGTTGTCAATTGGGAAATAGGAAATAGCTTATACTTTTTAATTTTGTATTATGTGTGTATTACCCAGTCCAAAGAATTAAAAATATTAAAAGACAAACAACAGCATACTGTTGTGGAATACTAAGCAGTCAAAGAATGAGATATTTCTCTGTGCATTGACACGGAAAGAGACCCAAGATACTGAGTGAAAAGGGAAAATGTTGAGCAGTATATGGAGCTCTCACTTTGGTGGGGTTTTTTCCTTAAAAAAGAAAAATAAAATCACTTATTTGTGCATTGTACCCAAATACTAATAGTAGTTCCCCTAGATGAGACTTGAAGGTATAGGGAGTTTTCATTTTAGATATTTTAGTATTGTTTAATTTTTTGCCAGTTATGTTCTCAATTTATATATATTTTTAAACATTTTTGAAAAGTTTGTTTAAAACTAAAAATTCTAGTAGAAAGTAACAGAAAGAGGAAACATGACATTGTAAGGCGTATTCAGTCAGTGGTGAAGTTAATATTAATCAGTAGGCCATGGTTAGATATTAAATAAATTTGAGAAAGCAGTTGTTATAGTAGTTCACAGGCATGGAAGGTCACTTGGGGCTGGGTTGGTAATGGATATAACTGGAGACAAGAGGCTTACAGTTTGGTCATTCATTTGCTTTAGTTCTTGTACCATTGGTGTGAATAGTAACCACAAGTTTTTTATTTCTGGGCGCATGTGGTCCTAAATAGAACACGGAGATGCCTACGGGCTGTGGTTTCTTGTGTGTTGATTCTATTTATTCTATAGTGTACAGAAGGTACCAGAATAAACCAAAAATGTATTATTAGCTCCTTTGGAAAGCAGGAATGTATTTCTCATCGATTTTCTGACTTGTAGCTGGGGTGGTTTACCCAAGAGAGACAGAAAAGCATGTGTGTGTGTGTTTTTCCCCAGGCTATAGTGAGTTAGAGGATTAGCCAGCCTGCAGAATCTCTGTGGGCAGACTGTTCAGGGAACAGGGTGTTTTTTTCTTTTGGACACCACTGGCAACGCTTCTGTCCGCAAGACAGTGGGCAGCTCATGTGTGGTGTGGACTCAGTCAGTAGCAGCCACATTCAAGCTGGCACTTTGATTCTTTGCAGCAAAACTGGTGTTTCAGGCAACTCGTTAATCTGAGTGGAAATATGTTGATAAGATTTGTTGTTGTAGAGTCTAGTAATTTATATAGCTTTGGTCATATGGTTTGTCATCCTTAGAAACTGTTATTTATTAGTATTATTGATGCTCTTTTTAGCCTCTTATTTATACTTTTGCTTTAACATTCAGCTGGCTTCTAGTCTGAGAAGTTACAATGACCACGTTTGAGTATCTGTGTTTTGTGCCAGTTTTCAAGTCTTGATTTTTTTCTTTCTGTTCTCAAGAGTAAGACAGGTACAGATGCTGACTGTAAGTGTCTTGCCCAAGACTTGAAACTTTAAACATTCTAGTGGGTGTTAGCTTGCTTCCTCTTTTAAAAGATATAGGAGAAAAATTTTAAATAAATTATATTTTGTTCAATAAAATGAAAGAGGTTGATGTACTTGAAACTTTAACAGTGTATAATGCCTATTTAAAAAATCCTTGTCACAGTACCTGGCAAATACATGTTTTTAACTTTCTTGCATTTGAGTTTATATGTATGTAACATTCTTTGGATAAAAAGAGAAAGAATTTTTGTATAAGCAGAAAATATTTCAGTTCTATCCCTTAAAGAACAAATATCTCCGAGTAAGAAGAAATGTAATTGTGAATCTGCTGTTCCCTGAGGTTCCCTCAGGTGTCCTTCTCTAACTGTGAGCATATGGTGGCACCGGGTGGATTCTAGGATTTAAAAATATGTATTTCTCACCCCATACTGCTCTCATTAATGAAATGTTATAATGTACAATTCATAGTCTTTTCAGGAGTACTTTAACATAAGCAGTTCTCGTGGATACACTGGCTTAAGAACCTCACTCCCACTTAAGTTACAGTTTCACAGTACTTCCTCAGTATTGCACACAACACATAAGCATGAGATGGACTCAGCCTTTACTGGACTAATTGTTAAGGAAAAGAAAATATTTTCTTATCTTTGAAACTAACACAGAAATCTTGCAAAATGTATTGTTACTGTGAAAAGTTTGTTAATAATGCTTTTGTTGTTAATACTGTCCATGCACTCTTTGATTTTTTTTTTTTACTTCTTTTATTAAAGTAATTTAACCAGTTTATGCCTACCTTTTCCTGTGATTAGTTTTGTGTTACTGGAATACAGCTTCTTTTCATATCTTTAGAGAGTTCTAGTTTATTTCCCGTAAGTTCTGTCAATTGAAATGGTATGTGCATCTGAGAATTCACTGTTAGTCTTTTGGTAAGATGTATAGGTAGATTTCCTGCTAATGTTAACTGGAAATAGGTGTACATATGATTTCTGGCAGTGGTCTTTACTAAATAGATTCTACGGGTTGCAGCCAATCTGTGAAGTCTTTGTGCAGACATAAAAATAAAACTAATCTTTAGGTGTTACATTATAACATTTAAAGTACTTTCATACGTACTACCTCATTTGAAACTGAAATAATCTGATATAGATATTAATTGTCACCTAGGACTCTGAGAAGTAGGAGCTTCTAGAAACTGAGAGATAAAGGTTTAGAAGGGAATACCTGAAATAATCTCCCTAGAGAAAGTAGATGGAGTCCATACAAAATGGGGTTTAATCTTCATTTTGGCTGCAACTTAAATGCTTTGACACCCCAGGCACCTCCTTCCTCTTGGCCTGATTCATCAGGTGCTCCTGGAAACAGGTAATCCCGCAGCTTCAAAACCAGCCCTGTCAGTGAGGCTGTTGCCATCAGACGTAAAGAACCTCCTCTGGGTCCTTCCAAAATCACCTTGACTTTTTTTCTCTCTTTACATTGAAACCTAGTACAAGACCCTAAAAATGTGTCCTACAATTTTCTCTCTCTCTTTTTTTTTTTTTTGGCCCTATAATCTGGAGGTTCTCATGGGAGAAGTGAGAGCAGGAAAGGGAAGCACAGGAACCTACTGAAGAATCCACTTGCAAAGAGTGTCAAGTGTCTTAAAAACATAACATCGTTTTTACATTTTGAAACCAATCTCAGGAAGCTGTTTTTAATTTTTCCTCATTTTATGGGTAGGGATTGATTTGATTGGAAAATTTGAGGTTGTAATGTCTCTTTTTTAAAAAAAAAAAAAATAGGTTGCTGCATCTACCTTTATCCCTGACTGCCTTGAAGTTGAAGGCTCTGTGGCTATCTGACAACCAGTCCCAGCCCCTGCTTACATTCCAGACAGACACAGACTACACCACGGGAGAGAAGATTTTAACCTGCGTCTTACTTCCTCAGCTGCCTTCTGAACCTACTTGTCAAGGTGAATTTAATTTAAGGACAGTATTCACAGGGCCACGAGATTGAGTAGGACCTAATGTCTGTCCATAAGGCCTCTTACTCCTTGATGTGATTGTGTTATATCCAGTCTGCACCTAGAGCCGGCTCGGGTGAGGCCACTGTGGGACTCTTCTGGAAAGGTTACCCTACATCCTTGCAGAAGGGCCGCTCATATCTATTTATCATGTTTGAAATTCCATAAGCAGTTTTTTGGTTTTGAATTATAGCTAAGGCTGAAAATACAATACTTCTAAAAGTGGTAACAGAGTCTCTTAAAATCCAAACTGATAGTTCAGAGGATTAGTATTAACACCACTGACATACTGTTTTTAAGCCATTGAATTATTTTGAGTCATTGTATCTTTGTTTTGTAAACTGTGTGGTTAAACAAAAACTCCACATTAACATCAAAATGCTATCATAAACCCTTTGCTGAGAGCTGGGTTTGGTGGAGGAGAACCGGAGTACCCTGGGGGAATGGGAGCCCAAGTGGGAGGACTTTAAGACCCTGGGGGAAAACGTGGTAGAGTGTGTTACTGAGGAAAGTACTAGTGTCCAACATGTGCGGCCACATCACTGTCAGGACAGTTTTGAAGTTGCATAAAATAAGTATTTAAAAAGGGACTCTAAATTATGACATTCTGTGATGAAATATTAAACATTAGCAGATATTTTATATGATCTCAAATAGAATTATACATCATTAAAAAAGAAGGGCAACCTTGCCCCAGGCCTTTTCCTTTTTGTTTTTGAATTTTGTGTGTGTTTGTGTTTTAAAGCCAAACTTGCCACAGAAGGCCGCCCTTCTTTCTGGTGTTCTACCCCTGGTCCTCCGTATAGATTCTGCCTTGTCAGCTGCAAAGTTCATGGCTTTTACTGGTCACATGAACCACAGTTCCCTGCTGATGTGGTCTTTGTCATTGCAGAGAATCTGCCTCGCTGTGGGGCGCTGGAGAACTTGGTAAATGATGTCTCTGATGAAGCCTGGAACGAGCGTGCTGTCAACAGAGTCAGTGCAATCCGATTTGTGGAGGATGAGAAAGATGAAGAAGACAATGAGACGGTATGGAAATGCAGATTCTTTGCCTCTGTGGAAGTTCAAAATTAAAAGATTGAGAATGGCACCTAATAAGGATATTCTTTATTTTCAATTAGTATGTTCTCTGCCTTGCCTTCAGCATTTAAGAATTTTTTTAGAAGACAAAACTAGGTAATTCTAGGTGCTCAGTCACAAAAGGTAAATGAGGCAAATGGAACTCTTTTTTTTTTTTTTTTTTTTGAGACAGAGTCTCCCTCTGTCACCCAGGCTGGAGTGCAGTGGAGTGATCTCAGCTTACTGCAACCTCCACCTCTTGGGTTCAAGCCATCTCCCCACCTCAGCCTCGCAGGTAACTTCTGCCTCCCGGGTTCAAGCGATTCTCCTGCCTCAGCCTCCTTAGTAGCTGGGATTATAGGCACCCACCACCACACCCAGCTAATTTTTTGTATTTTTAGTAGAGACAGGATGTTACCACGTTGATCAGGCTGGTTATTGAACTCCTGACCTCAAGTGATCCACCCATGTTGGCCTCCCAAAGTGCTGGGATTACAGGCACCTGCCACCATGCCCCCTCTAATTTTTGTATTTTTTGTAGAGATGGCATTTTACCATGTTGTCCAGGGTCTACAGTTCCTGGACTCAAGTGACCTACCCACCTTAGCCTCCCAAAGTGCTGGGACTACAGGCGTGAGCCACTGTGCCCGGCCTCTTATTGTTGTGTTGTGCTGCTTTTATGGTGCTTCTTTTTATTTGTGATAGTTTTCCCTCCCACTGAAACTTTTTTTTTTAAATTGTTCCCAGTGAATGCTGTCTCTTCCCATGTTGACTCCATTTACTTGCCATGATTTGACTTAGTGCCAGACCTCTGTGCCTTCTTCATGTAACCAGCTCACCTTAGTCTTCTTGTAGAGGGCTTATGATCTTAGTTGGATTAGTTAACAAGTTTTTGTTCAGAAATTGGAAAATACCAGTCACCCTTACTTTCATCTGTACTTGAAAATCTCTCTCAGACATCCAGCATCTCCAGGTGTTGGTGACAAGTCTTGACATTCTTCCTAGCAGTTGACTTTGGCTTCTTAAATTCCTTAAACTAATTGAGATTTTTCTTAAGCAGAGCTTAGAGGGAGTACTTGCAGCCCCCAAAACAAAGGCAGTTTTAAAATTTTTGCCTACAGTCTTTGTTATTCCAGTTGTCACCAAATGGGATTTTAGGCCTATACAATCGTAAAGGGCAAAACGCAAATTAGGGATGACAAAATCACTCACTGTCAATGATTCTTTAATACTCACCTCAAGACTTGTTAGAGTGTGATTATCACCAGTTACTTCATTGCCTCTTCCAGTATTTTGTTAAGCTAGTTTGGTTCCCCCTAAAGCACTTGGATAGGCCGTTTAAAAGATGTACACGCTGTTTTATGAGCTAAAGATCATGTAGCATATTAAATAATATTTTAAAAATTACTCATACCCTGTTACTTAACTTCCAGTCTTTATTAGAAGAGTGTGAACTTTCATCAGTAGGTCATAGAAATAGTACACACAGCAGCAGAATAAGAAAAGGAAATATTTCCCTCTTGATTTCCTTTTTCTTGCATGCCTCAAGGGTTGAAAAAAAGCCAGAATCACTTTGGGTAATAGTAGAACATTATAGTGACTTTAATTTAGGATTTTTTATTTACTCTTTTATCTTTTTCTTTCCCCACACCCTATAATTATATCCTAAATTTTAAAATAATGTTCTTGCTGCTTATGGAGATTTTTATTTTATAGTAATTCATATTTTTATAAGTTTTTTTTATTCTAAAAGTAATCCTTCTATTGTAACTAGGTAAGTTATATGGAACACTTTCTCTTTCCCTTAACTACCAGTGAGCAGTTGATAAATGCACATACCTCCAAAGAAAGCTTTTCCACCCACTTTAACTCAGAATTTCTAAGAAGGTAACATTTGTATTGGAATGCGAATGCCTTGAAGCTGCATGTTTTGAAAAAGTAGTGGAATAAAACCAAAACACTCACTCCACTGTTTGTTTTTAGAGAACACTTCTAAGGCGAGCCACTCCACACCCAGGGGAGTTAAAGCACATGAAAAAGACAGTGGAGAATTTACGGAATGACATGAATGCTGCTAAAGGACTGGACTCAAACAAAAACGAGGTCAATCATGCCATTGACCGAGTGACCACTTCTGTGTAGAGTTTCACCTCCAAGTTTTACCTCCTGTGTCTTCCTCTGCTGTCCAGACGTTCCTGTCTGCTTCCGGGGAGCCTCACGTGCTCCTTGTCTTAGCTAACCAGCCCCTGCGCGCCATCTTCCCGTGGAGTGTGGGGAAGCTGCTGTCTCCCAGGAAGTGCCTTACTCATCCCGCAACCAGTCAGCCACCAGTGGTCTCCCGGCGTGATTTTTTTTTTTAATTTCAGTTGTTTGTAATAAGTAGAATACACTACTGTAAACATACGACTTTTGTTTTTGTCTTATGTTGGGATAAGGGAGAACAGAAAGGGGAATTTTTATCCTACTCCCTTCCATCAAGTGCTGGGACATTTTGAATCCCCCAGGTTCCCTTGGACCTACTGATGAGAGATAGTTTTATGTATGGGGAAAAATGGATACTTTTTAAACCTTTTTTGGCAGCTCAGATGGTGTAAATTTTAAAATTTTGTATAGGTATTTCGTAACAAAAATATGTATTTCTTTTTTGTTATTTTATCTTGAAGACGGTACATATTTTAGTATTTGTGCAGAGAAACAAGTTCTAAAGTATTTGTTTTTATTTGTACCATCCACTTGTGCCTTAATGTATCCTGTGTCATGTCCAATCAGTTGTAAACAATGGCATCTTTGAACATTGAGATGAGAATAGGAATGTGGTATTTTAAAGCAGTGTTGTATTTTAATCAGTTAATCTACCTGGCGGATTTGTTTTTAACCAAAAAGATGAATTATCAATGATTTGTAATTGTATTGGTTGATTTTTTTTGAAAAGATAAACCAAAGGATTTGACTGCTAATATTTTGTTCCTTACACTTTAACTTTTTCTGAATAAGTCTCTCATAATGAGCGCAGTGTCAGACTGCACCTACTCTGATGGTATGTGCCATTTGTAAAATAAAATAGAGCAGAAAAGCACAAAAAGAGAAAACTGGTTCAGACATTCAGTGGGCAAATAAATTATGTACTGCAAAAGAATGGTTTTTATTCAAGAAAGCTTTAAAAGTTTTATATCCAGATATACAACCACAATAAAGCAAAATAACCTATCAAAATAGAAATGTTGCTATCTTTATAAGTGCAATTTTATTTGTAAATAGAGTTTGAATCAAAGTATCAAAATACTGCTTCAAGATTTAATTTTAAATCTGCTAATTTAAGGGATATTGGGAAAAGTTTTGGTGTGTTTCTGTTGATTTCTTTTTTGTATGCTGTGATAAAAGAGAAATGAAAAGTGCCAGTCACTGTGTGGTGTCTAGGAAAATTATATATATATTTTTTTCTCCAAGAAAAAATTCATCCTGGACATTGGCCATACAGCTTTTAAAAATTATTACTTTGTATGTTCAAGCGATAGCAGGTAGCCAAATTCTTTGACAGTGTGCTCTGGTCTATTAAATAATTAAATTACCCATCAGTTGTGAGTGACCTCCTGTGGGACTTGCATTCACACCGGGCAGAGCCCAGAATTGCCTTTGACTCTGGCTAGTAATTTTGGGTTGTGGCAATCTGGCCAAGTGGATTCCTTAGAACCCGTCTTCAACCAACCAAATACAATACTTTCTTTTACTTCTATATATTTACTTATTGGGTTCACTTAGCTTTTTTGGCTGTGTGTATGTAAATATGTGTGTATTTTAAAAACTATTTATGGAGCTGAAAGTACGTAACATGTAAGTGAGTTTCGGCTGGTCAGTTTTATACCTTGCTCCCTAATCTGTGCATAGCAATTTTCTTTTCTCTATTTTAAGGTTTTTTGACATCCTCTATTTTGTTTTAAGCTTATAAAGATGATGCCACTAACTCATGGGCTGATTATATATAAGCAAATTGTTTTATTTAATGGGAATTGTCTTGATGTGGAAGAACAAGTAGAACTTGCATGGCATGTTTTGTTTGTTTTCATATAAAGCCCATCCTTTACTACTCAGTTCATCATGGCTTTTCTGGACTGGAGGTGGACAGAATGGTGTGTGTGTGCTTACATTTTCCTAGGAAATGTCACGCACCTAGTTTATTTCCTTTGGCCTGTCTCCTTTAGTTCATTTTCACTTGGTTTGCTTTTTGTTTTCATTTGGGGGCTTTTGTTTGTTTCCCCTCTTCCTTTGAGAGGGAAATGTCACTTTCATCTTAATCTTTTATGCTGGGGACCCTGCAGTGCTCTTGAACTTCAGGGTTCTGGAACCAAACTGAAGCTTCACAGTGGAAACAGCATCAACCAGACAGTTCTGCCCTGAGAACATGCCAAGCCGTTTCCAAGAAGGCCCCTCTCGTAGTTAGAAGAAAAACTTGATTATGTGAAAGGATACCTTTCTCTGTCCCCTCCCCCATCCCCATCGAGCCCTTCCTTTAGGAAAGGGAGGAGTACAGTATATGGCTGGCTGTTTGTCTTGTGGGAGTGACAGGTGAAAGCAGGAAAGGAGGTTAGTATGACCTATTCACCCACTTGTATTTTTTTCCCCATAGCTAGTTATTTCTTCTTTTTAGCAAGAAAATAATGCCTCAGTGGGTAAAATAGCCAACAAAAAAAAAAAAAAAAAAAGGAGACGAAGTGGAAATACAGTCATTGATAATGAAAAGAGGGATTGGTAAGAAATCATAAAACATTTGCCTGGATATTGTCTTTTTTCTGCAGAGTTTGGAGGAATGGTCGTGAGTGACCCAATCTTTCTGTCTAAAAACATACTAGCTGGCTGTCAATGAGGTGAGCAGGCAAGGTGGGATCACTAACACCAGCCTCTCACAGCAGCACTTCTGCCATCTCCTGAGAAATCTACCACACCCAACAAGACATGCTTAGTGAATGGGGTGAAGGCTGGGAAAATTCTGTGTCTGAGAGTTACTCTGAACAGCCAGTCCTGCTCTGGTGAAAATGACTGACGCTTGGTTGACCACAGTGGCTCACAGCTGTAATGCCAGCACTTTGGGAGTCTGAGGCGGGCGGATCACAAGGTCAGGAGTTCAAGACCAGCCTGGCCAACATGGTGAAAACCTGTCTCTACTAAAAATACAAAAAATTAGCCTGGCCTGGTGGTGCGCACCTGTAATCCGAGCTACTCAGGAGGCTGAGGCAGGAGAATTGCTTGAACCTGGGAGGCAGAAGTTGCAGTGAGCCCAGATCGTGCCACTGCACTCCAGCCTGGGCGACAGAGCAAGACTGTCTTAGAGAAAAAAAGAAAGAAAATGAGTAAAGCTCTGCTCTGGGAATGCTGCTGGTGTGTGGCAAGGCTGCAGCAGCACTCTCAAGGGACTGCATTGCAGCTGCTTATTAATAGAAGGCGATTAGGGACATTGCCACTCAGTGACATCCATGGGGAGTTGAAATCTCACTTCACCATTATTGTTGTCTTACCTCATCCAATTTTCCAAAGAGCCAATTAAACGTAACTTTATCATGGAAAATTCAAAACATACAAAAGTAGAATAATCACTGACCCTCCTATAGCTATCACTTAACTTCAATAATTAGAAACACAAGACTAAGGCATTTATAAGGAACCAAATGTGTTATGCTTGTATTTAAAATATATATTATGTTTTAAAATACATCTATAAGAAAGTGCACAATGAAGCATTTTTTTTTACGCTCTAGAAAAGCAAGCAAATGTGTTTTTTAAAACTGCTTTGGATTTACAATTTTTGAGTCAACATGCCAGTGGAATCATGCATATGGATATAGGTCTGAATCCCAGCGTGCCACGTAGGTTTGGACAAACTGTTTAACCTCTCTGGGCCTCAGGTCCTTCATCTCTAAAACGGGGCAGTAATACTCCTTTCAGGCTTAGAGTGAGGATTAAGTGGGATACATAAAACATATGCTCTCAGGAAGTGAGTGGCTGCTGTTTTTACAGGTCTTGCTGTTTTTGTTGTTACAGTAGTGTTATTAGCAGCTCTGCAATTCCTGCCACCAAGCCAACAGTGTGTCATCAGATGGGTAGTGTTCTCAGGAATGAGGACACACACTAGTTCTGATGGAGAAAACTTTATTTGAAAACTGTTTTGCCTGTGGTTTTATATATAGACTCCTGCATTATGTAATGGATGGTGGAGATATTAATTTGTCCTGTGTGCGTGCTTAATGGTAGGTCTAGCAATGGTCTCATGGTAACCACTTCACTTTAACCAGACTTACTAACTAGCTGTCCTTAAGGTAAAACTAGATCCTGCCAAGAAACCATGAGACAGCTAGTTGAGAACAGGGTCTCCTTTTCCAGAAAATGTCCCCCTCTTTGTCATAACCTTGGTTTTCTAGGTTCAGGTCTCTGGTGCTCATTTTGCCTTGTCTCTATTTCACCCTGGATTTTCATAACATCTCCTTTTTTACCTCTTGCTTTGTTCTGTCTCCTTTCTCTCAATGGAGGCTTTCATGTATCAGGAGGGACGAGTCAATTTAAGACATGGATCATCCAGGGAGAAAAACCTGCTGAAACAAATAAATTAGTGCAGCCTGACGTGGGGCATGTAGAGAACACTCCCATCTTGTTGGAGTGGTTTCCTTTTTTAAAAAGCAGACAGCTGGTGGGAAAAGGAAACCAGAAGAACCTGATCTGTTACTTGTATTCAGTGGGCTGTGTGGAAGATTGGAGACGAGGTTTTGTGTCTGGCAGTTGGCCTGGCAGTTGGCCAGAAGGATAGTGTAACTTTAAACTCCGAGAGTGGGCAGTCATTGTGACAAGCATGGATTTTAGCCAAGGGCTCTTGAGTTCTGACTGGACAAGAACCTGACTGGGTCAATCCTCTAAGTTTTTTTTTTTTTCTTTCTTTCTTTTGAGACAGAGTCTTGCTCTGTCACCCAGGCTGAAGTGCAGTGTAATCTCAGCTCACTGCAACCTCCGCCTCCTAGGTTCAAATGATTCTCCTGCCTCAGCCTCCCAAGTAGCTGGAATTACAGGGGCACGCCACCATGCCTGGCTAATTGTTGTATTTTTAGTAGACACAGGGTTTTGCCATGTTGCCTAGGCTGGTCTCGAAACCCTGGCCTCAAGTGATCCACCCACCTCAGCCTCCTAAAGTGCTGGGATTACAGGCGTGAGCCACTGTGCCCGGCCCCAAGTTCCTTTTGCAGCATCAACAATTAACTTCTAAACAAGAAATGAACTGCCCTTTTTTACAGTAAGATACTACTACGAACTACAGCAGCCATTCACTGAGTACTTAACTATGTGCCCTACACTGACCTAGCTGAACACAGCCTCAGCTTTCCAGAATACCACCATGAGGTAGGTGGTCCTTTGTGCAAAGCAGATAATTAAGACTCAAATAATTTTAGGAATGTGCCCAAGATCAAACAGTAAGGGACAAAATCAGAATTCAAATTCACATCTCCATTGACATTTCAATCACCCCTTTATTTTACTTTGCTCCCCCCCTCAGCCAAAGCACTATAACCTGTAATTACATTTAGATTCGTATTTATCATAATGAGATGGTTCCACTTTTTGTCAAAATTACGTAGGCCTAATTTATAGACAAAGACTGGCATGGAACTGAGTGAAATGTAGTGAAATTGATGCAGAATTGGGCCTTCATTTGTGTCTAGTGGTTGCAAACACTGTGATTCTGCATTCTCTAACCCAGGGTTCCCCAACCTGTACCCCGGGGCCAGGTACCAGTTCTTGGCCTGTTAGGAACTGGGCCGCACAGCAGGAGGTGAGCAGTGGGCCAGTGAGCATTACCACTTGAGCTCCGCCTCCTGGCAGATCAGCAGCAGCGTTAAATTCTAATAGGAGCACAAACCCTATTGTGAACTGCACATACAAGGGATCTAGGTTGCATGCTTGTTATGAAAATCTAATGCCTGATGATCTGTCAGTGTCTCCCATCATCCCCAGATGAGGCCATCGAGTTGCAGAAAAACAAGCTCAGGGCTCCCACTGATTCTACATTATGATAAGTTGTATAATTTTTATTATATATAATTAATATATAATATGTTAATATTATATATTATAATGTAATAACAATAGAAATAAAGTGCATGGTAAGTGTCATGGACTTAAATCATCCTGAAGCCATCCCCCCTCACTGGTCCGTGGAAAAATTATCTTCCATGAAACTGGTCCCTGGTGCCAAAAAAATTTGGAACCACTGCTCTAACCCTCCCACCACCTTCACTCACTTCCTGTATGTTGTCCTGGGCTGGCTAAGTGCTATGGAAATGTTCACGGGGGTCTTTGTTCTGCCATCTCGAACTATGTGCAAATCCTAAGAAACTTGGAAGATAAAGTATTTGGCTAGTGGGAAAAAAAAATTGATAACGTTTTCAACATTAACTGGAGTGACAGTTTGGTAATCAGCTCTCTGAGAAAGCTTCAGCATATTCCGAAAATTGGCAGTTAGCTCCAGAGTGAGCTAATTAGTTAGGAATGACTTTTAATACTCACTACCTTTAATAGCCTACCCTTGGAGAAAAGACAGATAATGAACACTTGGAAATCTATGGTGCTGCAATTTGACCTTCATGCCGTTTGGGGGAAATGAGAAAGATGACTCATAATTTATTATTTAAAGTCATCCTTTTATAATGTGTTGTTGTGAAAGATTTGACAAATAATGATTGCTCCTTTAGGAACTCTCATTTAATCAAAGAATCAGAAAACAGGAAGAATAGAAAACTTGTGTGACTAAGCAATGTTTAATCTTATTTGAAACTGGCTCCACCACCCTGGTGATAGGAAGAGAAGGTCCTATGGAGTCTTCCCATAGCAAGAAACCGGGCTTGTAACAGGGTGTAATAGAGTGACACCCCACACCTGATGCCCTGTAAATGCAGAGTCTGCAAATGCCTCTCTTTTGAGGCTTTCTCAAGGTAAGTCATAAATGAAGTCTTACTACTTTAAACAAGCTGCTTGCCAACAGTTGCCCAGGCACCCCATGGGACTGCACTTCACTGAGCATCTGAAGAAAGTATTCATTGGAAATGGGCTCTCCTGGGAGACTGTCTGGATCCCGAGTGTTTGGCGTTCATGTTCCCACACCTGGCTGCTGCTTCTTGCCCTTGCTTGGCTGTAGGTGTGAGTGCTTGTTTGTTTAAACCTCTGTCAGCACTGCTTGGAAAAACAAAACAACATGGTTACTTGTCTGGGCATTGAATGTTCTTCCTGAATTTTGGTCCTGCCCATTGGCCCAGAGGCGTAATGGGTGGGGCAAGTTTCGGGGTTAGTTTGGAAAGTTTCAAGAAGAAGCTATGGGCTGGGTCTGTTAGGTTGGGATTGCTCTTGGTTTTAATCCTTTCGGAATGTCTGAGGGTCAGGAGCATTGCCATTGATGGCTATGGGAGTTGTCAGGCTGTGACTCTCTTTCTCCCAGAGAATGCCAGAGGCACCCGGGAAGGCATTTGCCAGGGCTCTGACAGATGTAAAGTAAGCCTCATCCATGTTGTGTTCTCACCGGGACACCTGGAAGGTGTTCAGTGTAGAAAAGTCACGAGCTAGATGAGATACCAGCTTGATGTCAACTCCCTCCCCAACAATGGCTGCCTGTCTTCGTCTTGATGCCTGCCAGCAGGTAAAGGGGGTGTGCCCCTGGGACCTGGGTAGCAGCAGTCCTTGGGAAATCCAGGGTTTGTCACCTGTAGTCACTTGACCCTTGGTAAATTACCTAACCTTTTATTCCACATCTCAATGACACCAAATCCATGTAGCAGTTAAGTTGTTAGAAGAAATGATGTTGACAACCAAATGTGAAGCTCTGATATGGTTCCTTTCCGCTATCATAGCTACTGGCTCTTTAAAGAACTGGTACAATGTGAGGGGCAGAAAAACCACATCATGCAGTGATGTTGCTCAGTCAGGCATACAGGTAGAGAAGAGCTATCTCTATCCTTAGCTCCTTAGGTTTGTCCGGGGCTGCTCAGTGTGGCTGACCCTGTCTTGCTCACTCTCATGTAACCTGGCACCTACTGTAGTATCCTCTTCTTCTTGAAGGCTGTATTGTGCAGCAGCTTCCAAACTTGAGCATGCATTGGAACCCCCTGGTGGCAGTGTTAAAGCAGAATGCTGGACCCCATGCTCAGAATCTGATTCTGTAGGTCTGGTATGGGGCCTGAGAATTTGCACCTCTAATGTGTTCTTAGGTGCTGCTGCTGCTACTGGTCCAGGGAACATCCTTAGAGAACCACTGCTCTAGTGTGCTGGAAGGAGCAGGAGCTTTGGAGTTAAGCAGATTTAAATCCAGCTATGGCACTTACTTAATGTTGTGACCTTGAGAGATTTTTCTTAATTTCCCCAAGTCTTAGCGAACTCATCTGTAAAATGGGAATAATACTTCAAGACTTTCTAGAGAATTAGATGACAGAGCACATAGAAGGTTTTCAGCAATTACCACTCTTTTGCTATCCTGAAATGCATCGTATTTGCTCCATATGGGGAGTCACAAGAGCATCTGGTCTCCTTAGCCATGTGCTGACCTTTAGGCTCTTCTTGCTAATCTATACAAGCTAATAGGAGTAGAGGAAGTGCTAACAGAAGTAGAAAGCATACTTGCCTCTGGGTGAGTGCCTAAGGGGAAGACTGAAAATGCAGATGGCCGAGGTGGTTACAATATATTAACACTTCCTGACTTGCCTGGTGGCTTATCAGCCCACACACCATGGACTTTCAGTGAGCAGGGACAAAATCTGTGCCTGACATTCAGGTCACAAATATCCCAACCCACAATCTGTCCTTATACCTGGGCTTTTGGAAGAAATCTTCCAATCTTGGTATTTCAGACTGGGAAACACCCAAGCTCAGGATCTCCAACCTCATCTGTATTCTTCATGTAGCATGACAATCATTTTAGTGTCCTTAGGAAACAAGTTGCCTTATTCAACTGTTCCAAGGTTTCATGACTCTCTCCAAATGCATTATCCCCTTGTCACACTAAGGATGATCCTCAAAATAGGTAACTGGTATGGAAATATATGGTAATATATAGACCAATACACACATTTTAGAAACTCCCTTTTTTATCATATAAAGCAATATTATATGTATCATAAAACTACTTCTCTAGGGATCTGAGTAGTAGTTCTAATCATTTATGATATTGCATAATTATGCATATCATATATTCATAATTTTTGCATCTTTAGGGCTTATTTAATGTAGGTGGCTGCTATCTAAATGATGCCCTTCCCTGGGCCACCATTTGCTTTGGGAACAACATCAAACTTTTTTGATAGCATTCCTATTAAAATACTCAAGTCCAGGGGCCCTTAAACTATAACCCATTGCCTCTTTTTATAAATAAAGTTTTCTTGGAACATGACTATGTCCCTTTTTAAATGTGCAGGGACCAAATGGCACTCAAAGCCAAAAATATTGATTTGACCCTTTATTGACAGTTTGCAGGGGTTTCTGCCTCTAGTCAGTCAATAGGTGCAACCTGCTATCTTTTGCCACCAGAGAGCATTGGATGTGTCGCCTGGTTATCACAGCCAGACACCAGTCTGGACAAATGGGCAAAACTCAGAGAGCCTGTCTCTTGTTCCCTACCAACAGCAAGTCCTGCCCTGCCACTTGCTCTGCCAACACTGGGATGCTTTGCAACAAATGCCTGGGGCCACCCCCTTCTCAGGCTGCTCAGGAGCTGTAGCACACCCTCAACACTCTCTTGGGTCCCAATGCTATTATGTTTGGGGACCCTACTGTTATTTTACATTTCTGTTCAATTTTCTTAAAGGATGGGCTGTATGCCCGGCTAAGCAACATCATTGCATGATGTGTAGACTCCATGAATGAAACTATCTCGCATCCTGTAGGAAGAGATGCAATATTTTTTAAATGGCCAAGGCAGTACATTTAGATACTGAATGTCAGTCTTCTTTTATGGAGGAAATAAAGGCTTTCAGGAGTGAATTGCTAGTTTTTATTCCCTGCTACCCACACCCACAGAATGCCTTTGCTGGACTCTGTCCTCTCCCAGACCTCACTTCCTCATCACAGCTAGCTCTTCCAGCCACTCTCTGATCCTTTTTCTCTTAGAGTTTGCTCCATCGATGATCCATTTTATCCCATCTCAGCAGCTTCTATAAGCATGTTTAAATACCATTCTAAATGAGCAAAAAACCTTGATCACCTAGCTCAACAACCTAGAGCCACTACACTCAGCCCTGATAGGCATTGTTTCTAAATCTTTGTGACTACTTTTACTCAACTTTCATTGTCTCAAGTGTTTTCATTACAATGTTTGAATTAGGGATAGAAAATTGAATTGGCATATAGGAAAATTGTTTTTTGATTACTACGTGAAGACTTATTCTAAAGACCAATTTACTTTTTGCTTTACTTTTAACTTCTGAGTCCCTGAGAAATAGACTCTTAAGTCCCCTCCATCGTTGTCTTCCTTACTCTTCTCTGCCAAGGTTCTTAAAACAGGTGTATTCTTGTTCTCCCCGCTTCTAAGTTTCCACGCACTACCGTGAAAACTCTGGAGTTCCACCATACACAGCATGGTGGAACTGCTCTAGCCAGGTCAGCAGACCTCTGTGGGGCCACATCTGATGGACACTGATTCAGCTCTTACCTTTCTAGACCTGTCTGCTGCATTTGACTCTGGGGAATGCTCCCTCTTTCTCGAAATTTCTACCTCAGTGCTTTTCCAACTTTTCTGACTGCAACTCAACTTTCTTGAAGGAACCCGTTACGTAGTAACCCAGTAAACACATACATGTACATAGCTGAAACTTTATCCTTAACTATATGTAAGGAACTCTGATATTTCCAATTTCATTATTTTTAGTGCTAATCAAAACCAAATAAATTGATTTCACAACTCATTAACAGGTGATGTCTTGCAACTTGAACCCTTATGCTTTTGACATGTCTTCCTCTGTAATGAGTAAGGAAGTTTCTAGGAAGCTTCTTACCAGTTGATTAGCATCAAACGTATAGTTTAACCTGTAAGAAACTGTGTTGGAGGAAACCCATTAGCTTGGATGAGAGTGGGAGGAAGGTAAAGAAAAATTAGATGTAATAGGTGTTTGTGGGTGTTGATGGGGTGAAAAGGGGCAGTGATGAGAGGAAGACTGGGTTTGTAAATAGGATATGTAGGGAGATAAAGAGGATGATTACAAAACCAGGGGAAAGAAATTTGCCTGCTTGACAGGCCTATTGTGAAAATTAACTTTCAAAGTGGAAATATTATTTTGTAGTGTGTATTGTACTTTTGGAAGAAAGATTATATTATTATGAAATAAGAATCACATATGTTTTTTCTCCACCCAATTAAAGATTGATGGAAAAAACTTCACCCAAACTGGAGCATTTTTAGTAGAGAGCTCCATTTTCTTTGCCACTTGACAATGTATTCAGACTAGATTTCTCCACTGCATTTGTGCATCACATCTAGTCAATCACTGGAGACCTCTGCGTGTTTCTTAGGCTGACAGCATTTCAAGTAGAACAGAATCAGCCTAAGAAACTGGATTTTCCAGTACTATGGCTGAGATAAACTTGCCTGTTAACTTCTTAGATTCAGCGCAGACCCCTCTTCTGAGGATTGAATACATGTAAGGCATTGTTTCTTTGTTTGTTTGTTTGTTTTGAGACAGGGTCTCTGTCACCCAGGCTATAGTGCGATGCTGCCATCATAGTTCACTGCAGTGAGTCACCTTGCCCAGCTAATTTAAAAACAAAAATAATTAGAGATGGAGTCTCACTATGTTGTCCAGTCTGGACTTGAACTCCAGGCCTGAAGTGATCCTTCTGCTTCAGTCTCCTGAGTAGCTGGAGTTACAGGCTAGAGCCACTGCACCTGGCCCTGATAGGCATCATTTCTAAATCCTTGTGGCTACTTATTACTTGACTTTAATTGTCTCAAATATTTTCCTTATTATCTGTGAATGAAAAACAGGGGAATTGTTTTTTGATCACTACATGAAGGCTTATTCTAAAAACCAATTTACTTTTTCTTTACTGTTTTTGTAACTTGAGTCCCTGGGAAATAGACTCTGAGATGCCCATTTGGATGCAGGAGGTTTACTGAGGAGTGCTCTCGACAACACTGGTAAGGAGTGAGGAAAGCAAAACTGGGCAGTAGGGAAAGTGGAACTGCAATGCAATTGCAACTGAGGCTTTGAATGGTCAATAAGGAGCTGGGGTTCCCAGCTGAGGCAAGAAAGCAAGCCTTTGTACCCCACAACCAGTAATTAGACGTAGGCTGCCACTGGAAAGGAGGTGCAAACATGGGCAAGGCAGTTTCCTTTGATAGAGGGCAGTTCCTGTGGAGGGATTCATGGGTGAGCAATGAGCAGCCAACTCACTCAACAGCTGGGGCAATGAGCGCCTTCATTCTTAAAGGGCGATCTCAGCTGCATGCTACAATGTGCACTACAGATGTGTTAGTCACTCCAGTCATCTTCAATCTGGTTATTTCCTCAGCATGTATTACATTTCAAACAATTTCTCTTCTAAGACTTGGTTTTTTTTAAAAAACTCACTTTTTGGACCAGGCGCGGTGGCTCACGCCTGTAATCCCAGCAGTTCGGGAGGCCAAGGCAGGCAGATCGTGAGGTCAAGAGATTGAGACCATCCTGGCCAACATGGTGAAACCCCGTCTCTACTAAAAATACAAAAATTAGCTGGGCGTGGTGGCGTGTGCCTGTAATCCCAGCTACGAAGGAGGCTGAGGCAGGAGAATCGCTTGCACCCAGGAAGCAGAGGTTGCAGTGAGCCAAGATTGTGCCACTGCACTTTAGCATGGCCATAGAGCGAGACTCCATCTCAAAAAAAAAAAAAAAAAAAAAAAAAAAGCAAAAAACAAAACCTCACTTTTTAAACTTTAAAGTTCAAGTTGTGCAGGTACATATGCAGGTTTGTAAATAAACTTGTGTCAAGGGATTTTGTTAAGATTTTATGATGAAGACACCAAAAACCATTGAAACAAAAGCAAAAATTGACAAAGGGGATCTAATTAAACTAAAGAGCTTCTGCACAGCCAAAGAAACTATCAACAGAGTAACCAGACAACCTAGAGAATGGGAGAAAATTTTTGCCAGTATGCATCTGACAAAGGTCTAATATCTAGCATGTATAAGAAACTTAAATACATTTATAAGATAAAAACAACCCCATTAAAAAGTGGGCAAAGGACATGAACAAGACACTATTTAAAAGAAAACATATGCAGCTGACAAGCATATAAAAAAAAAGCTCAACATCACTGATCATTAGAAATATGCAAATAAAAACCACAATGGGATATCATTTCACACCAGTCAGAATGGCTGTTACTAAAAAGTCAAAAAATAATCGGTGCTGGCGAAGTTGCAGAGAAGAAGGAACACTTACACGCTGTTGGTGGGAGTGTAAGTTAGTTCAACAATTGTAAAAACCTCACTTTCTATTAGTATGTATTGTTCATGACGAGAGATTAGAAATCATTGATTTATGAAACCAAACTGTCTCTAGATGACCTAAATTATCTTGTGAGCCTGAAGTACATAGTTTATGTTTTCCCCATCTTTCTTGTTACATTGTCTCATTTCTAATCCAGTGAAGGCCTTTGCCTTTGCAGGACAAAACCCTTGATGATACATTTTGTTATTAATAGTGTTAAAATCAAAGGGCTGGAAAGGTAGGATTATTTTACTTTTTTTCAGAGAATATTTTTAGAAATTAATATTACAAGATGGCATACAGTTGACTGACACCATATTTCCTTAATTTCCTACATTCTCTGCTTTCCCATCATCATTGAATTAAAAAAATATATAGTGTGTGCATTCAACATTTTGCTTGAGATATGCCAGGAGAATGGAGAAATAATCCTTTTCATTCTGCTAAAAAGTCCTGAAAAGCAAGACCTCCTTGATTTTTATCAAATGTATGTAGTTACAGTGTATGTCAAATAATGTCATATGAAATTAAGTTTTGCTTTATGTATAAAAAAGGAAATAATTCTAATCACCCCTTAGCTTTCTCCCCATCAAAAAAGCTAGCTAGTTGATTGAATACATTCATGCTATTTTCATTTCATGGCGAAAGTTATCTTGTAAACAGAAATAGCTGCTCTCCTAAGCACAATCATGTGAACCACAGTGTTCACAAGCATCAGTACTTCTGCAGGGAATTCTGCTGACCACTGTCCCTATTAACCAGATTAAAATCTTTTTTATATCCTGTAACAATACATTATACAAACATTGACTGCATGATGGTGCTTATGCTAGAAAATGTTTCCTCAAATCAAAATTTGAAGTGGAAGATGTGATAAGATGTTGTGAAGAAGGCCAATAGTGGCCATTATAATCGAAGAGAAAATTCTCTGCAAAATATTAGAGCTAACACTTAGAAAATAAAAGGCAGCAGTAAAACAGGTACACCCTAAATTAACAAAAAATTTGTATAGCCAGAGAAGATTGTAACCACACTGTGATATCAACCCCATCCTAATGATGCTCCAAGTTCACAATGTTTATATATTGTGCTCTGGGAAAGCATTTCCCCTAATTTAAATTTGCTTCTATTTGAAAAATTAAACTTGTCTTATATGAGCTTTGAAGCATATGAATTCTTATTTTAAGATCTCACTTTTTTGTTTTGATGCTTTAAGTTTTTATTGTTGTTTTGCTTTGTTTTTAATGTTTTACTGTGCTAATTCCATGATGTATAAATCATTTTAGGTCATTTCTAAGAGAAGAAGTGTTAGTAGATCAAGAAAGGGCTATAGAACTAAGGAAGAAGGATAGGAAGAACGGGAGGAGAAGTGAAGGAAAGGACAGAGAAACTTGGAGAACAATGAACAGCAGAAGACATCCTGGAGACCAAGATGACAAATGGTGTTAAGAAAAGAGCAGCTGTCTACCAGGTGAGGCAGTCTGGCTGGTGGAAAGAGTTCTGACCTCCGTCCAAATCGGGGCTGAGTTTCTCATTATGCAGCTGAAGTTTGTCAGTTAACTGATATTTACTGAGTTCCTGTTACGTGCTAGGCATTGTGGTGATAAAGGTAAGACCTACAGAGTGTCCTTGACAAGTTACTTGAAAGCTTGGAACTTCTTTTCCACCATGGATATGATAGTGTTTATTGTATGGGGTTCTTAGAAGGAGTAGGAATGACAAACATGTTATATAACACACTTAATTATTAATGGCATTTCTAATTTTATTAATGTTTTTAGTTGACTAACTTTGGCATGCTATTTGTATCTTAAGTTCAGAGATCTCACCTTTCCTCTATCCATTCCCAATTGATTATTGAATGGTCTTTAACACGTAAAGAAAAACTGTTTTGTTTGTTTGTTTGTTTTCAGTGTGTTTAGGGTGTGCATTTCCTGGCCCTTCTGCTTCCTTTTCCGGTTGAATGAGAAGATACCTCAAATATAATCTGCCCCCTAAAAGTCAAATTTTCTCTACATCCCATGTCCCAAATCTGCTTCTTTTTCTGAGTGTGTTTTCTGTGCAGTTAATAGCACTGCCACACACAGTTACCCCAGCCTGAAACCAGGGTCACCACCATCCCTGCCTATCCGTCCTACTACCTTTACCTCTTCCACTCTCATCCCTGCCTCTACATCTCCATCACCACATCCTGGTTCCTGCCCTCATCACCTCTCACTCAAGACCATACTCAGATATGTGGCCACCACAGGCAGATGAGATGTTTGGGGACCCTACTAACTGTTATTTTACATTCATTTTCACTTGTTTTAGATGATGGGGTTGTGTGGCAGAAAAGTGGGCAAGAAGAGCTGTTGGCATGCATGGTTTCTGTAAGACCTGGTGCCATTCCATTCTGCTCCACCTTTCCATACCCCACTTAGCACAACAAAATCCAACAATGAACTCAGATCACCCCTATACATACCTTAGAAGGTAATTCATGGCCCTCAGGGATCTCACTACACAGCAGCTCTTGAAATGCTTGTTCCAACTTCACTTAATTCTTTCACTGGGAAGAGCCTGGGTAAGTATTTTGTTTTCTCCATCTTATAAAACTTCTAGTGGATGTGTGAACACCTGGAGCAAACTACTAACCTGCCCACTAGTATACATTCTCCCTTTTTATTCTTTTGCCATGTGTTTAAAAATCAGAGACACTGTTACTGTGAGAAGCACCATGTTTTGTTTTACCAGTAAGAAAGAAAAAAACCCAAACAAAGGTGGTACATCAAAGGCTGCACCTCAGTGGAGGGGAAACAAGAAGTATGCCTGCCATCCACCAAAATGAAAAAACAAAAAAAGGCTGGAAAATAACATGTCTTACACTGGTGGAGATAGGAAAAAGGAAAATATCCCTTGAGAACTTAAACCAAGAGCTGTTAGTCATTTAGATTTGTGGTCTGAATTCATACTAATTGTGGTTTTTAAAAAATCCCAAACAGAGAGTTTTTTTGCAAATTTATTTGAATACTTTTATTATTTACAAATGCATTCACTTACCTATCCACAAAGATATTCATTTTAAAATCACCATCAAGAACAAAGTATCTTGAGTTACTATATCCATTTCAACATGCAGGACACTTTTATACATCATTCATGGTTGATTGTAAGAAAAAGTACTGGTTAAAAAAGTGAGGGTAATTGTTTCCATTTCTTAGAGATGTTGAAAGATAAAATTTATACCATTTGATTCAGTCTTGATTTTAAGATTAAATTTTAAGACTTGATTAATACCATTTGATTTTAAGTCTTGATTATGAATGCATAGGCTATATAAATAAATTCTCTTGGCAATTTCACCCGTCACCCAAATCATCACACCCAGATAACACAAAACAGAATGTACTACCGAGAATCCTGAGCCAATTCTTCTTTCTTTTAACTTTTGAAAATATTTTAATTTACTTTCATTTGTTAAAAGTATTTTAGCTAAATATCTAATTCTAGATTTAACACCATGCTCCCTCAATAGAACTTTTTTGACTAACAATTATGTCAATTTGTATTTTACATTTAATCTACAAGTTATTTTAAATGGTTTCAAATAAAATGTACACACAGATATTAGTTTGATTACACTTAATCTTTACCACCTTTATTAAGGTATGATTGGCAAATAAAAATTATATATATTTAAGGTACACAACCTTACATATATGTTTTGATGTATTATATACTGTGAAATTATTACCACAATGAAGCTAATTAAACTGTTGCCCAAACCACCTGCTGCTCATCAATTACCTCATTGAGTTGCTCTTTTTCTTTTGGTGTGGTGGTGATATGATGTGGCTGCATCCCCACCCAAATCTCATCTTGAATTGTAACTCCTACAATTCCCACATGTCATGGGAGGAACCCCGTGGCTGGGGGTTGAATTATGAATTATGGGGGCAGGTCTTTCCTAGGCTGTTCTCATGATAGTGAACGAGTCTCACGAGATCTGATGGTTTTGAAAGTGGGAGTTTCTCTGCACAAGCTTTCTCTTTGTCTGCTGACATCCATGTAAGATATGACTTGCTCCTCCTTGCCTTTTGCCATGATTGTGAGGTATTCCCAGCCATATGGAACTGTGAGTTCTCAATTAAACCTCTTTCCTTTATAAATCACCCAGTCTCGGGTATGTCTTTATCAGCAGTGTGAAAATGGACTAATACAGGTGGGTTCATTTGAGATCTATTTTACTAACAAAGTTTAAGTATACAAGAAATAATTAACTAGAGTCATCATACTGTACATTTAGTATCCAGCTCTTACACATCTTTTAAAAACATGTTTGTACCATTTGATCAGTAATCCCAATTTCCCCAGCCCATGGGGGTGTCACCATTCTACGCTCTGTAGCTATGAGTTCTATCTACTCTTCTTCAGATTCCACATAAAAGTGAGTTCATGCAATTTTGTATTTCTGTGACTACCTTATTTTACTTAGAGTAATTTCCTTAAGATTTATCCATGTTGTTGCAAATGGCAGGATTTTTTTCTTTTTTAAGGCTGAGTAATATTTCATTAGCTAGAGAGATAGGTAGATAGATATAGATATACACACCTCACTTTTAAAATTCATTCGTCTCTTAATGGACACCTAGGTTGTTTTCATTTCTTGTCTATTATGAATAATGCTGTGATGAACATGGGAGTACAGACATCTTCTCAAGATAGTAATTTTATGTCCTTCAGGTATTGCTATGATTTGAATGTTTGTCCCCTTCAAAACTCAGCTGAAATTTATTTGGTTGACAGGACCATGACAGCGCTGTCCTCATGGGTGGGTTGAATGCCATTATAAAAGGGCTAGTTTGACCCCTGTTCCTGTAGTTTTTTTGTCAGACGGAGAATTAAATTTAAAGTAGTCTCATGTTGGGAATGTGCCTAGATTACCCGAAGAAACAGATGCAAATCAACTCTGGAAAAACACAACTTCAGTCCAGACAGAATAACTGTAAAATGAATGCTGGTTTCAGAGATGTCAAAATGTGAGTATGTATGTCTTAGAGTAGATAGTGACGGTGATGTTTCAGCTGGACCTATGGCCAAGTTGCTAGAGTCTGCATTTCCCAGTCTTCTCTGAAGCTGTGTAGGGCTGGGTCACTTACTAGGCTGAGAGCAGCCTGGGGCTCCCTGGCTGGGAACTGGTGACCATTGTAGTAAACTCCCTGGATCCAGGGTGGAAGGTCCCGGTTGGAGATAATTGAGCTCACCACCCCAGCCTGGATTCCTGGATGACGTGAAACTCAGAGAAAACTATTTGTCCCAGACCAGGGGTTTACTGGATAGCTGAGGGTCAGATAGCAAATATTTTAGGCCTTTCTTGCCATAAGGTCATGGTCATACTACTCAACTATCTATGTAGAAGGAAAGCAGGTATAGCCAACAGGGAAATGAGTGGGTGTGGTTTGGCTTCTATGAAACTGTGTTTATAAAACAGGCAGCAGTTTGGATTTGGCCCCCAGGCTGTCATTGGTGATCCCTGCCCTAGCCCATCCACACATGTTTGGAGTACTATGAGACACTTAAGCCACTATATTTTGTGTTTCTTTGTTATAGAATCTTAGCCTACATTCTAATTAATGCAGCCTTCATTATGGATTAATTCCCTGAGAAGTTTTTTAACTGGCCTAACTCTTCATCTGCTTCTACTCTCACCTGAGCTGGCAGTGGTCTTCACTTGTCCCTGCTTTTGGTCTCGAAATCCTATGTGTCACTCTTCAACCTGCCACCAAGATGGGTCTTTCAAGAAATATTCTCATTTTCTCCTTCTTAAAATGCTCTGAGTTTACTCATTGCAAAGAGTAAAATATAATCTCCTAGAGAGGCAGAGGAGACCCTGATCCAACTACCTCCTGCCTACCTTTTCAGTTTATGCTACAGGCAACGTCAATCTTCAGAGAGGTTTTTGATTGTGCCACCCCTTCTGGCTGGAATGGCCTTCCCAACAAGGGCCTTTCATTGCACTTCAATTATCTATCACAACTCACTTCCTTCTTTAACAGGCCCTTCTAGATTCTCTCCCGCTAAGAAATTAACTAACTGCAAGTAGAGGCTGTATCTTATTGGTTTTTATTCCTCTAGGATCTGGCACAGAATAACCTCTGTTCATGCCCTAAGTGAGAGCACCTTTTTCCTCTTCTGTCACTACTCGTAATTAAAATGATCTCTTTACTTAGGAAATATATAATATTTGTAAAATCAGCAGAATAGGCCATTCTATTTAGAAAGGATAAAAGGAGGCCCACAGACTAAGTATACTGCACAAAATTTATTTATCTAAGATTTGTTCATTTTCATATTTCACTTGTGAAAGCCTACCCTCCTCCTTTCAAACATCTGTTCCTTCTCCCATCTCTACAATAAAAATCCTCTCCTATGTATTTACTCACTTTTGCCTTCATGCAATGCTCTTCTTTGAAATACTGTTGCCCGAACCACCTCCTCCTTAGAGGAAATCTCACCCTGTCATTTCTTGTCTCATATTGTATGTCCAGTTGCTCTGCACAAAGATGCAGTCACCTTGCTCTTTACTGGGTGGAATAGGATGTTAAATGAAATGTTTGTATGAGATCCTTTTTGAAGTTACTTGTGTGGGAGACCATCCCCTTTTGTAAGGTTTGTCAAAAGTGAGGGGGTCAGAGCTGGACTGATGACTTCTAAACCTTGTTCATGCACCAAGGGTGTGAGATGTTGGGCAACAAGAGAGAGTTGGGGAGACTGTGTACAAAGAGCTGCAAGTGTACTGTGAGTCAGCAGCCCCCACCAGGGAGGAGGAGTGAGGGGTGCTTGTCCCATCTTTAAGCCCTGCAGAAGCTTCAATAGACCACCCCCAAAGAGCTAGATATGTGCCTCTTAGAGTTATAGGGTCAGCATGGCCTGCAGACTGACGCTCTCCTGAGTAAAGATCCAGAGACTGGCTGGGCAGAGGTGTGAAGAAGAGAGGCTTCAGGGCTGGGATGGACCAGACCTTCCAGAGGTCGTCAGGAGTTTTTCCCTGGATAACATCCAGGTGCAAATGAAAGACGCAGCATGGGGTTACTTCAAGTCCTGTGTAAGGGGGCTACCTGGAGAGGCTAATACAGCTCAGCAGAGGGAAGCTGAAGATGGAACTAGATACCCAGGAACCTCAGACAACCAGCTGGGATAGAGACACACAGGCCTGGGTCAAGAGAACTGCAGGGAAAGACACACATTGATAATTGCCAAAAACTTCCACAAAAGCGCCAGCAAGAGAAACAGCTCTACCTCACTGCCAGGCTCAGAATGCATGAAGCCAGCTTACAATAGTGCCAATTGGGAGAACTTTCCTTCCCCGCTTACCTCCCCTCCCTCTCTCTTCAACAACAGAGGGGCAGTCCAACACCAGGCAAGAAATCTGGCAGAAGCAGAGGAGAAATGCTGGCAGTGAAAGGGAAGAGATGCTGACACTGCTTTTTCTGCAGGACTGGAGTCCTGCCCAGGGCCAGGCCTCGCTGGAGGAAGGGGAGAAGGCACAATTGTACATCCTGTGCCCGCTTGGATTTTGATAAAGGCCCGTAGTTTCAGATTTCTGCTTTGAGGATGTCTGCAGTAGCTATAAGTGACCAGAAAAATCATAAGGACAGCCTGCATTCTCACCAAGGGCCTGGGGGAAGCACAGAACATAAACATAAAACTGTTTTATGATTACATTTCCCCACATCAGTCTTGTTCAATAAGTCAATTAAATTTTTTCACCTGTTTTTGACTTTTGAAGACAGTGGCATGTTTATTATTCCCAGTAATTTTTGCCAAAATTAAAGGAAAGAAAATTGGAAGGCAAAATGATATGCTTTTGAAACTGAGGTTGTGCTGAGAACAAAGGCATTATTCGCTAAGAGTAAAAAAGTACGACACAAGGAAATTAAGAACTGAGCCTATTTTCTTGTTACTTTCTCATGCACTTTAATACTATTTCATAAAAGTATCTTTCACACTTCAGACATCTCAAGATTAGGAATATGTGTTATTTTTCACTCCTTCTCTGCAGCTTTTTGGAGAGGAAAGCAAACAGAATCACAGGGAATCTATTCAGGTGGTGAGAATCTCATAAAGTACAGAAGACACTCTGATTAAGACCAAAACCTCCTGAGGAGTTTGGCTTTAAACCCCATGTTCTCCCTGGCAAAGTGTCTTGATCTGAAATCCATGTTAAGCAAAAATGCCAAGAGGATAAAATATCTTCAGACCTGGCTTTAGCTGGGCTGCTAAAAGGAGCCAAGTGGAAGAAAACTGCAACCTGGAATATTACAGCTGAGGTTTGCTGGTGGCTGCACAGGTGTGGGAGTGATCGTGATGTCAAGCGGCTAGAACATCACCTTCATTTTGCCACAAATCAATTGCAAAATGGCTTCCTTTCACTAGAAGGTATGTGTGGAATAAATACTCCTGTTGCTATGGAATTAAATATGGGCAAGCTTGGCTTCAGGGACTGAGGTCTTGATTTTAGAGGGCAGGCTCAGTAGGAGTGAGTCAGAAAGAAATAGTTTTGTGAAAGGGCTACTTATTTGTACTGGGAGTGGGGCCACCACCCCCACCATCCTCTGGGAATGCGATAGGAGGCCTCTGCTCTCTCTAGCATGTTCCTCTGGAGCCTGCCAACATCCAACCTTTCTAAGGCATACACCTTACCTATAAACTTATGTTTATATCAAGAAATATGTGAGGGTGGCTGGGAGCAGTGGCTCACGCCTGTAATCCCAGCACTTTGAGAGGCAGAGGCGGGTGGACTGCCTGAGGTCAGGAGTTCGAGACTGGTCAATATGGTGAAATCCTATCTCTACTAAAAATACAAAAATTTAGTTAGCTAGGCATGGTGGTGTGCACCTGTAATCCCAGCTACTCCAGACGCTGAGGCAGGGGAATTCCTTGAACCCGGGAGACGGAGGTTGCAGTGAGCCAAGAGCATGCCACTGCACTGCAGCCTGGGCAACAGACTCCATCTCAAAAAATAAAACAAAAAAAAGAAAAAGAAAAGAAATTTGTGAGGGTACTGGGCAAGATGGCTTACTATGCAGACAGGTGGAACAGCTGCCACTGTGGGACCCAGATGACTCGAATACTCCTAACAGATCTTCAGAGGGAAGGCACTGAGAGTTAACGGAGGGAAGACTCAGAAGCTGGGCTGAAAGTGGAGGAAGCTGGGAACCCTGCATGGGGTTACCATGTACCAGGACTCATTCCTGGCCTGCAGTGACTCCACGAGAGTGACTGCATTGAATTGGTAAGGAGCAACCCACTCTTGCCACAGGCCTCTAGAATCCTGGCAGGAGGAATCCTCTTGACCACTACAGACACTTGCTACACAGAGTTGGCAACCAGACTACTTAGAGAAGTGGTAGGGGCAGCACACCAGCTGATGTGGAGCCCAAAGGTTTAGTGCAGCAGCGTGTGTAGCAGAGCATGGCCAGCGACACCCATCCCCCTAGGCTTGATTTACTCCCAGGAGAGACTCTGGCCCTAGAGGAACTGTCAGATCTGAACTCTGCAGGATGGTCTTGCCTATCAGATGGGGCCAGTCCAACCTGAGAACCCGTGGTCTGCTGGCCTCTCCCTGGGCCCCAGGCTGGCCATGCCTTCTTGCCAGGCAGCTTCAGATGCCCTGGGGGCCTGCATCATAACTCCTGTGCTGGCAGACAGTGCCTGACAAGCAGAGAGCTCCAGCAGGGTGGCACCCATGGCCATGCACTAGCCTGCCCACTTCCTCCTCCACTGCAGCTTCCCCCAGGCCCATGGACACCCCCATACATTGCTTTTCTGGGGTGTGTATGCAGGGGGGCAAGGGGGTCGCCTTTCCTGCCCTGCCAGTGTGCATATATGCATGCACCCTGTCCTGTCATTGTTGTGGTGGGAGCGCACTCCACACCATCACCACCACAGAGGAACTGCCATTGCAGATGGAGACTGGGTGGGTCCAGAGCCAGCCAGCCCCACCCCCACCAGCACCCCATCTCTGCAGCAACACTGCCTCAGGAGTGAAACTAGGAACAGAGAACAGCAGATTCTTTCCATCTCTGAGTGACCACCCCTGAATGTGGTTCGCAGAGAATGCACACAGACCTGTGCCCACCAGTGCCCTGACCCCATGCCAGCATCACCCCCAGTGCATCTGTAGGCAGTCACCAGCAGGGGCCCCCTGCCCCCCTGAGCCATGCTGCCTCCACCACTGTTGTGAATGCCCATATGGAGGCAGGCACCCTGGCAGCTGCTAGTACCCTGCTGCAGACCACGAGTGTGTACCCTGCTGGGTTGTCACTCCCACTGCTGCTGGCACATGCAAACAAGGATGGATCCTACTGCCACCACACTACAAAACCCCTTAGCTGACACCACACATCAAGATGTAGTGACCAGTGGTCCAGGAGCACCCTGGCTTCCATAGTGCAGATAATTCCTAACCTCAAGGAGCCAGAGAACAAAGTCAGACTTGATACAAGTCCCCCAGAGTTAGAGCACACAGTCCAGGAGTTGGGAAGTGAGTGTTGGCACCCTAAAATCTTCCAGAAATGAAGCTAATTGACTATCTTATAGCACAATCGAACCCTCAAGGTCATTAAATAAGATAAAAGAAAAAAAAAACCTCATCTAAAGGTCACCAACTGCAAAGATTGAAGAAACATCAGCCCACAAAGATGAGAAAGAAGCAGCACAAGAACTCTGACAACTCAAAAAGCCAGAGTGCCTTCTTTCCTCCAAACAACTATGCTATCTCAAGGATAGCAAGGATTCTGAACAAGGCTAAGATGGCTGAAATGACAGAAATATGGACAGAAACAAAAATCATTGAGTTTTTAGGAATACATTGAAAACCAATCCAAGGAAGTTAAGAATCACAATAAAACAATAGAGGAGCTGACAAACAAAAGAGCTACTATAGGAAAGAATGTAACTGACCTGATAGAGTTGAAAAACACATTACAAGAACTTCATAATTCAATCACAATTATTAATAACAGAATAGACAAAGTTGAGGAAAGAATCTCAAACTTGAAGACTGGCTTTCTGAAATAAGACAGTCAGACAAGCATAGGGAAAAAAGAATAAAAAGGAACAAACAAAACCTCTGAGAAAATACGGGATTATGTAAAGAGATCAAATCTATGACTAATCAGTGTCCCTGAAAGAGATGGGGAGAGTATAAGTAACCTGGAAAACATATTTCAGGGTATCATATATGAGAACTTCCCCAACCTAGCTAGAGAACCCAACATTCAAATTCAGGAAATGCTGAGAACCCCAGTAAGATATTTCACAAGAAGATTATCCCCAAGATATGTAATCATCAGATTCTGCAAGGTCAGAATAAAATAAAAAATGATAAAGGCAGCTGGAGAGAAAGGTCAGGTCACCTAGAAAGGGAAGCCCATCAGACTAACAGCAGACTTCTCAGCAGAAACCCTACATGCCAGAAGAGATTGGAGGCCAATATTCAGCATTCTTAAAGAAAAGATTTTCCAACCCAGAATTTCATATCCAGCCCAACTAAGCTTCATAAGCAAAGGAGAAATAAGATCTTTTTAGACAAGCAAATGCTGAGAGAATTTGTCAACACCAGGCCTATCGTGCAAGAGCTCCTGAAGGAAGCCCTATATGGAACGAAAAAACCATTACCAGCCACTACAAAAACACACTTAAATACATAACCAGTGACTCTCTAAAGCAACCACAGAAACAAGTCTGCATGATGAGCAGCTAATATGATGATAGGCTCAAATCCACACATGTAAATACTAACCTTGAATGTAAATGGGCTAAATGCCTCAATTAAAAGACATGAACTGGCGAGCTAGATGAAGAACCAAGACCCACTGGTATGCTGTCTTCATGAGACCCATCTCACATGCAATGACATAGGTTCAAAATAAAGGGATGGAGAAAAATCTACCAAACAAATGGAAAACAGAAAAAAGCAGGGGTTGCAACCCTAATTTCAGATGAAACAGACTTTAAATTGACAAAGATCAAAAAAGACAAAGGCATTACATAATGTTAAAGGCTCCATTCACCAAGAAGAGCTAACTATCCTTAATATGTACACACCTAACACAGGAACACCCAGATTTATAAAGCAAGTTTTCAGAGCTCTCCAAAGAGACAGACTCCCATACAATAATAGTGGGAGACTTCAACACCCCATCTACAGTATTAGACAGATCATCAAGGCAGAAAATTGACAAAGATATTCAGGAACTGAACTCAGCCCTGGATCAAATGGACCTAATAGACATCTACAGACCTCTCCACCCAAAAACAACAGAATATACATTCTTCTCATCTGTACATGGCACCTATTCTAAAGTTGACCACATAATAGGGCACAAAACAATCCTCAGCAAATGCAGAAGAACTGAAATTATAACAAACCACTGTCTCAGACCACAGAAGAATAAAATTTGAGATTAAAACAAAGAAAATAGCTCAAAACCATACAATTACATGAAAATCAAATAATCTACTCCCGAATGACTTTTGGGTAAATAATGAAATTAAGATTGACATCAAGAAGTTTTTTGAAACTAATGAGAACAAAGATGCAACATACCAGAGTCTCTGGGACACAGCTAAGGCAGTGCTAAGAGAGAAATTTATAGTGCTGAGTGCCCACATCGAACAGAAAAATCTCAATTTGGCAAACTAACATCAGAACTAAAAGAACTAGAAAACTAAGAGCAAACCAACCCCAAAGCTAGCAGAAGACAAGAAATGACCAAAATCAGAGTCGAACAGAAGGAAATTGAGACAAGAAAAACTATTCAAAAGTCCAAAAATCCAGTAGTTGCTTTTTAAAAAAAAAAAAATTAATAAAATAGATCACTGGCAAGACTAATAAGAAAAGAGACAGGATCCAAATAAACACAATTAGAAATGACTAAGGGGATATTACCACTGACTCCACAGAAATACAAATAACCATCAGAGAATATTATTAACACCTCTATTCACACTAATTAGAAAAATCTAGAAGAAATGGATAAATTTCTAAACATATACACCCTCCCAAAACTGAACCAGGAAAAAATTGAATCTCTGAACAGACCAATAACAAGCTCTGAAATTGAATCAGTAATAAATAGCCTACCAATCAAAAAAATAAAAGCCCAGGACCAGATGAATTCACAGCCAAATCCTACCAGATGTATAAATAAGAGCTGGTACTATTCCTATTGAAACTATTACAAAAAATTGAGGAGAAGAAACTCCTCACTAACTAGAAACATTGACGCAAAAATCCTCAACAAAATACTAGCAAATGAATCCAGCAGCACATCAAAAAGCTTATCCACCACCATCAAGTAGATTTTATCCCTGGGATGCAAGATTGGTTCCACATACGTAAATCAATAAATGTGATTCATCACATGGACAGAACTAAGGACAAAAACCACATGTTAATAGATGCAGAAAAGGCTTTTGATAAAATTCAACACTGCTTCATGATGAAATCTCTGAACAAACTAGGCACTGAAGGAACATACTTCAAAATAATAGGAGCTACCTACGGAAAAACCCACAGCCAAAATCACACTATTGAATAGGAAAAAGCTAGACAGAAAACCAGAAATAGACAGGGATTCCCTCTCTCACCACTCGTATTCAACATATTACTGGAAATCTTAGCCTGAGCAATCAGGCAAGAGAAAGAAAGAAAAAGCATCCAAATAGAAATACAAGAAGTCAAGCTATTTCTGTTTGCAGACAACATGATTCTATACCTAGAAAACCCCATAGTCTGTGCCCCAAAGTTCCTTGATCTGACCAACAACTTCAGCAAAATCCCAAGATACAAAATCAGATACAAAAATTAGCATTCCTATACACCAACAACCATAAAGTTGAGAGTCAAATCAGGAATGCAATTCCATTCACAATTACCACAAAAAGAATACAATACCTAGGAATACAGCTAACAGGGAAATGACAGATCTGTGTAAGAACCATAAAACGCTGCTGAAAGAAATCAGAGATGACATAAAGAAATGGAAAAACATTCCATGCTCATGGATGAAAAGAATCAATACCATTAAAATGGCCATATTGCCAAAAGCAATGTATAGATTCAAAGCTATTTCTATAAAACTATGAATGACATTCTTCACAGAATTAGAAAAAAAAAATTTTAAATTTATATGAAATTAAAAGAGAGCCCAAATAGCCAAGGCAATCCCAAACAAAAAGAACAAGGCTGGAGGCATCATGCTATGCAACTTCAAACTATACTACAGAGCTACAGTAACCAAAACACCATGATACTGGTACAAAAACAGACACATAAATCGGTGGAACAGAATAGAGAGCCCAAAAAATAATGCCTCACACATGCAACTATCTGATCTTTGACAAACCTGAAAAAAGCAAGCAATGGAGAAAGGACTCTCTATTCAATAAATGGTGCTGGGATAACTGGCTAGCCATAGGAAGAAGATTAAAACTGGACCCCCCTTCCTTACACCATATACAAAAATCAACTCAAGATGGATTAAAGATTTAAATGTAAAACCCAAAACTTTAAAAACCGTGAATGGCAACCCAGGCAATACCATTCTGGACATAGAAACAGGCAAAAATTTCACGACGAAGATGCCAAAAACAACTGAAACAAAGGCAAAAATTAACAAATGGGATCTAATTAAACACAAAAGCTTCTACACAGCAAAAGAAACTATCAACAGAGTGAATAGACAACCTATAGAATGGGAGAAAATTTTTGCAAATATGCATCTGACAAAGGTCTAATATCCAGCATCTGTAAGGAACTTGAACAAATTTACAAGAAAAAAACAACCTCATTAAAACCGGGCAAAGGACATGAACAGACACTTTGCCAAAGTAGACACACGTGCAGCCAACAAGCATATGAAAAAAAGCTCATCATGACTGATCATTAGAAAAATGCAAATCAAAACCACAATGAGATATCATCTCACACCAGTCAGAGTGGCTAT
Source organism: Trachypithecus francoisi (assembly GCF_009764315.1). NCBI lineage: Eukaryota > Metazoa > Chordata > Mammalia > Primates > Cercopithecidae > Trachypithecus > Trachypithecus francoisi. Next base: position 53,961,223 of record NW_022681455.1, read on the forward strand.
TATTAAAAAGTGAAAAAAAAAAAAAAGATGCTGGTGAGGTTGCAAAGAAAAGGGGACACTATACGCTGTTGGTGGGAATGTAAATTAGTTCAGTCATCATGGAAAGTGGTGTGGTAATTCCTCAAAGACCTATAAACAGAACTACCATTCCACCCAGCAATCCCAATACTGGATATATAAGCAAAGGAATATACGTTGTTTAATCATAAAGACACATGCATGCATGTGTTCTTGCAACTCTATTCACGATAACAAAGACATGGAATCAACCTAAATGCCCTTCAATGGTAGACTGGATAAAGAAAATGTGGTACATACACACCATGGAATACTGTGCAGCCACAAAAAAGAATGAGATTGTGTCCTTTGCAGGGACATGGATGGAAATGGAGGCCATTATCCTTAGCAAACTAATATAGGAACAGAAATACAAATACCACATATTCTCACTTATAAGGGGGAGCTAAATGATGAGAACACATGGACACATAGAAGGCAACAACAGATATTGGTACCTATTGGAGGGTGGAGGGTTTGAGGAAGAAGAGGATCAGGAAAAACAACTAATGGGTACTAGGCTTAATACCTCGGTGATGAAATAATCTGTACAACAAACCCCCATGACACAAGTTTACCGATATAACAATCCTGCACATGTAGTCCTGAACTTAAAAGTTATTTAAAAATGTAATGCACACATAACTAATTCTTTGTTTAAAAGAATAATAATAGAAATATAATAAGCACCCACATACATCCCACCATCTCAAGAAGTAGAACATTGCCAGTGTTTCTGAATTCCTCTGTCTGCCTTAACTGACCATGTACCCTTCTCTGCCCATACTCCAGACAGGATGAGTCTCCAGAATTTTTATCCACCACTTGCTTCTCTTTTTACTTTTAACTCACATACATATTCCACTAATTGACTCATTCATTTGGCCTGTTTTTGATGTTTATATAATATATAGTCTGTGCTCTTTTGTATCTTGTGCTTACACATATATTTTTGAGATTCATCATGTTAATATTGGTAGTTGGCCTTTTGTTCACCACTGTTTAATATTCTGTAGCATGAATATATCAAAGCTAATATATTAGTTCTACTCATGATTGACATCAAGATTTTTTCTATTATGAATGCTGCTTCTATGATTATTCTTTTTCTTATTTTTTATTTTTTTGTAGATATGGGAGTCTCATTTTGTTGCTCAGGCTTGTTTCAAACTCCTGGCTTAAAGCAATCCTCCCACCTCAGTCTCTCAAAGTGCAGGGATTACAGTTGTGAACCACCACAGCCTATGATCATTATTCTTTTTTTTTTTTTTTTAAGATGGAGTCTCACTCCATTGCCCAGGCTAAAGTGCAGTGGTATGATCCTGGCTCACTGCAACCTCTGCCTCCTGGGTTCAAGCCATTCTCCTGCCTCAGCCTCCCTAGTAGCTGGGATTACAGGCATGTGCCACCATGGCCAGCTAATTTTGTATATTTAGTAGAGTCGGGGTTTCACCATGTTAGCCAGGCTGATCTCGAACTCCTGACCTCAGGTGATCTGCCCACCTCGGTCTCCCACAGTGCTGGAGTTACAGGTGTGAGCCACCGCGCCCGGCCATGATCATTCTTAAACACAGCTTCTGCAGTGCTTCTGCAAGAGTTTCTCTTTGGTTACAATCCTTGAAATAGGATTACTGAGTGGAAGAATATATGCATGCCCAATTTATATCTTTACACCAAGATATTTTTCAATGTATTTTCCTATTAATAATCACTTCAGTAGTGTTTAAGAATTCCTGTCGTTACATATCGTTCCTTACCGTCAGTACTATCAGACTTTACCTTTTTATCAATCTGGTGGTATGCATATATGCATATTTCATAGTATATTTGTGAAATGATGTCTGATCTCTCACAATATATGAAATTATACCTGATATTTAATTTGCATTTCCTGACTAATCCAATTCCTGACTTCATAAGGTTGCCTCTTTTTAGGAATTATAGGTACAATCTCTTTTGTGAAATTCCTATTCCTGTCTTGCCTGCTTTTATAGAGTTTATTGTTCTCATTATATAAGAGGCATTTCTTATTTTAAGTATTTCGTCAAGTGTATTGCGAATGTTGTCTCCTGGTTTGTGACCTGTCTTTTAACTTGGTGATGTCTTTGATGAGTAGGATATACAGAAGTTGTTAAAAATTTAATGTAGTCATATATACCAATGCTTTCCTTTATGGTTTGCATTAAGAAATCCTTCCCTTCTCTGAAGTCATAAATCAATTCTCCTAGATTCTCTACTAAATTTTAAAAAATCACATTTAACATTTTAATTTCTTAATCCATGTGGAATGTGTGTGTGTGCATGCTTGTGTGTATAATCCCAAAATGCTTGATCAGGTAAGCATTTCATATCTGAAGAGGCTGTCCTGGTGCCAGGATTTGGGACAGGAAGCATGGCATGCCAGCAGAGTACGTGTCTGTATCTCTTTAGTGGGAGTCCACCCAGAATTCTATGGTCCTAATTAATATAGTGTTATAAACCTGGACACCTAGGGGGTCAAGTCTACCTATTTTGGTAGATATGCCTTGTCTGTTTCTGATGGTGCTTTTGCTGTCAATTTGGCCAGGCTATAGGCCAGTTATGCAAACATAATCTAGGTGCTGCTGTGAAAGAATTCTGCCTATGGAATTACAGCCCTTAATCAGTTGACTTTAAGTAAGGAAGATTATTCTGGATTATCTGGGTAGGCCTGATTGAATTTGTTAGAAGGCCTTAAATGCAGGACTGAGGTTTCCCCAGGAGAGAGAAGAAATTTCACCTGTTGATGAGAGCTGTGGCTCGTTCCTCTGAAGTCTCACTGTGCTCACGACGACTTTCTGTATGCATTTGGAACTTGTTTAACCAACCCCTGCGATCTTGTATGCCAAATCCTTGCAATGAATTTCTATGTCTCTCCCTGTTTCTCTTTGTCCCTGTCTGCCCCTCTGTTTCTGTATTTCTCTCTGTGTTTGTGTATACATATGCACACGTATATATTCATATATGTGTATATATATATTCTTCCTCTGCTTCTCTGTTTGAACCTTGACTTATGCATTCTTCTCTCTTTCATATAAATGACAAAATTAACTTGTCAGGTTGATTTTGTAATTTATACATGTTTGGGTTTCAATGTATATTACATTAAATCTATATGATAATTTGAATGGAATTGATGTCTTCACAGAATTGAATCTTTCTATCCATGTTTTCCCACTTACTTAGGCCTTTTTATTACCTTTCCGTAGAGTTAAAATTTTCTGCAAAACTTTATTTTTGTAGCTGTTACAAGTGTCAATTTCTAAACTTTGTTCTTATAAAATAAAGACATACATAAAAATTGCATGGCTTAATAAATTATTATAAACACCTATATAATCACTGCTCAGGTGAAGAAACAGAACATTGCCTGAAGCTTGCTGAGTGCCTCTGTCTGTTCACAACCCACTTCCTCTACTTGAAACACAATCATTATTCAGACCTTAGAAAACTGCCTCACTTCCTTTTCTCCCTCCTGTCCTTCCACAATTTTGTCACTTCTGTAAGAATTTTTGTTTGTTTTTTTTGTTTTTTTTTTTTTGTTTTTTTGTTTTTTTTTTGAGACGGAGTCTCGCTCTGTCGCCCAGGCTGGAGTGCAGTGGCCGGATCTCAGCTCACTGCAAGCTCCGCCTCCCGAGTTTACGCCATTCTCCTGCCTCAGCCTCCCGAGTAGTTGGGACTACAGGCGCCCGCCACCTCGCCCGGCTAGTTTAAGAATTTCTAAATAATATGGTTTAGCATTTTATAGAAATGGAATCAGGCAGCAGTGTGAGTCCATATTATTATTTAAACTTTACTCTTTCTCATTAAATACATGTTTATCATTATGAAATGTCCCTCATTGCCTCTTAAAGTCTTTTTTTTTTTTTACTTTAATGTCTACTTTGTGTGATATTAATAGAGCACACTAAGATTTTCCCCATCCTTTTATGTTTTGCCTTTTTGAATCCCTATTGCTGGTGACCACTGTGGTTTGCCACATTTTAAAAATATTTTTTTGTGGTGAACCCTTTACTATTTTATTGCCCTCTGAGCTACAAGACATTATATATTTGGTACTGATTTTCTAGTTATTTTAAGAGGATGGTGAGTGCAAATTAAATTCATCTGATTTGCTTTTATCAGAAGCAGAGTCCCCAGTTATATCTTCTTTTAAATCGCTTTTTATTTGTGGATGGCTTTATAAAATAAGTTTTTGTGCATTGATCCTATACCCTGCAGACTTGGTAAACTCATTAATTTTTAGCTTTTTATATATAAATTCTTTCAGATTTCCATGTAGATAATCATATTATTAGCAAATAATGAGAAATTTCATTCTTTGATCCTTACACCTTGTATTTCTTTTTCTTGTCTTGCACTGCCAAGCATCTCCAATACAATAAATCCAAAATAGCAATTAGGCTTCTTTGGTTTCTGATTTTAAAGGGAATCCATTTAATGTTTTGCACTACACAAAATATTTGCATGTTTTTAAAAATTGGTATGCTTTATCAGATCATGCAGATTCCCCTTTTATTCCTAGTTTGCTAAGAGATTGTTGAAAAAGTCATAAATGGTTATTGAGTTTTACTGGAGCTTATTCTGCATCTATTAAGATGACCATATGATTTATCTCTTTGAATCTGTTATTGTGGTGAGTTACATTCCTAGGTTTTTCTAATGTTGAACCAATTTTGCACCTTGAATAAATTCAACTTGATTATGTGCATTATCATTTTTATGCATTTATTGACTTGGTTTGCTAATGGTTTATTTAGAGCTTTTGCATCTACGTTCTTAAATGGCCTGGAATTTAACTTTTGTATAATGTTCATGTCTGATTTGACAGCATGTTTACACAAGCCTCATTAAATGAGCTGGGGAGTGTCTCCTGTTATTCTTTCTTTGAAAGAACTAGTATAAGCTTGGAATTATGTGTTCCTTGAATACTGAGGAGAGCTTACTTGTAAGCCCTCTGGGTCCTGTGTGTTCTCTGTGGGAAGACTGTAACTACTGATTTAATTTATAGGCTGGATCTGCCATCATTAGAGATTCTCACCATAGGAGTGCCTGCTGTACTAGCAGAGCCCAGGCTGTGTGACAGCTGGCAGGCCCCCATTACCTTACTGTCCTCCTGTCCCTTTCCAACTTTCCTGGAGGCAAAATCCACAGGGGCTGCAGCTCCCCCCAGTGGCTACAGAAGAGCAGCTCTCAAGGACAGCTTGTTGGGCAGCTGCAGCCAGGGGAACCACATACGCTCTGGGCACTTGCCTGCACCGTCCAAAGGCTGCCATCTTCTCCACAGGGCAGTAGGTTTGCTTGAGTCAGGATGAAATAAGGGCAGAGAGGGACAAGTGGGAACCAAGGAAGGAGGGCTAGTGAGAGTGTAATGGTTCTGGAGGCTCCCCATTGTATGGCTCACTGTCATTTAGTTGCTAGATAGGGGATAGCCCAGGGAGGGGGCAGTGGTGGCAGCCATGTGGTGGGTGCCTGGTCAGAGGGCAGGCTCAGTTGGCAGCTCTTTACCAGCCAGTAGGACAGAGATCTCAACATTTTAATGTCTGTTGTAGCTGTTCTACTGTGCACCAGCTCTGAACACTGGATTTAGATTTCTGGATTGACCATTATTTTCTTTCAGTTCTTTGAAGATATTATATCACAGGCATCTGACTTCATTATTCTGTGAGAAGTTCGCTATTCATCAAACTGTAAATTCTTTGTAGATAATTTATCTTTCCTCTCTAACAGCTTTTATTGTCTTTTTCCTCTTCTAGTGTCTTACAGCTTCATGATAACATATCTAAGTGTCATTTCTCTGTATTCAGCCTGCTTGGCTTCCTGATGGGAGGACTGGAATCTTGCATCAGTATTAGGAAGTTGTCAGGTGCTGTCTTTTGAGTGTTGCCCTCCTCATTCTCTCAATCACCTCTTTCTGAATTGCCTATTGTGCTTTCGTACTTTTTCCTCATCTTTTCATCCCTTCATTTCTCTCTGATGCCTTCTAGATAAATTCTTCAGATCTAAGTCTCACTTCTTCTGTTTTCAGTGATAATTCCAGCATTGGAAGTGTTTGTGAGTCTACTCTTGGGATTCATCACTTTGCTGATTCTCACTCAAGTGACTTATTTCCTTTGTGTTTTCTGGTTTTTAATTGTAAGGTCTGAATTTTTTTTTTCTTTCAACCTTTACCTGTGAGAAATCTTTGAGGTTCTGAATTTGAAGTACTTGGGTTAGGGATCTCTTTAACCTAAATTTTCATATTGGGGGTTTGTAGTAACCACACAAGTAGTGTGAATTCCAGACCCAAGCCCATTTTGTTGTGAGACTGTAGTTAATAATTTTACAGAAAAGATTGCCCCACTCCTATCAGTTTACCAGAGACAAGGCAAAAATAACCAAGTGAATATTACTACTTGCTTTCTCTATGAGTGAGGGAGGTTGGAGAGGCTCTATTTTACTCACTGTAGATGTCAACCTTGAGAATCTCAGCATTGAAAGTCATGGTTCTCTTACCCAATCTCCTATGTGTCCTTCCTGACTTGGGCCCAGACATTCTTCAGGCCCTGGTGCTTGGCCAGTTAATTTTCTCCAGGTTTTTCTGTAAGCTCTGCAAGGTAAGGTTTCACTTCATGTCTAGCAGTCATGTTGCTGGAAGTGAGTGTACACTGTATTTGAAAAAGAACCCATTTTACAATTAGGAAACTGAGGCACAGGGAGATTAAGTAACTTGCCCAGGATCATAGAACTAGTAAGTGGTCAAGTTGGGACTGAGATCTAGGCAGCTGACTCTACTGACCAAGTACTTAAACCAAACACAGGCCACCCTATAATAATTCTTCATTCTTCTTCATCTACCTCCACCATTGTTCTGTTGGTTTTTTATTTGTTTATTTTTTAGATGAAGTCTTGCCCTGTCTCCAGGCTGGAGTGCAGTGGTGCGATCTCAGCTCACTGCAATCTCCGCCTACCGGATTCAAGCAATTCCCCTGCCTCAGCCTCCTGAGTAGCTGGGACTACAGGCATGCACCGCCACGCCTGGCTGATTTTTTTGTATTTTAGTAGAGACAGGGTTTCACCATGTTGGCCAGGATGGTCTCTATCTCATGACCTCGTGATCCTCCCACCTCGGCCTCCCAAAGTGATTGTTGTGTTGGGCTTTCTAAACATTTTTTTCCCTAGGTATTACATTTTTTTTTTGGAAGAACTCCAGAAAGCTCACTATTCTGCAAACACTCTGGATGTATTACCCTGGTTTAAGGTACCTCATCAGAAAAGGGAAAGGAGTAAAGCTGGGAAGGTGGGAAATGGAGTTCTGTTGATTCACTTGAAAAAGTGTCAATACTGTGAGAAGGTGGCCAGGAAACAGCCTCTCCAAACACCTTGAGAAGTTTTCTGAATGAATGTGGATAGTTAATGGGAATCTCAATGGAAACAGAGGGACAGTCCCTGATGCTTTACACAGGTCACCTGTCTCTCTAACAACTGTTGGGACTAGATGCTTATAGCTCTGTAGGCTGGGAAGTCCAAGATCAAGGCATGAGATCAAGATCAGATTAAAAAACAAGGGAGCTCTCTGAGGCCTATTTTTGAAAGGCAATGGTTCCATTCATGAAGGCTCCACTTTCACGACCTAATCAGCAACCCAAAATCCTACCCCCTAATACCATCACATGAGAGACTCAGATTTCAACACAGGAATTTTGGGGGGGCACATTCGGTCTGTAGCATGAGTATATGGTGTCTATTGTATAAGTCTTTCAACATTTTAATATGTTTGAACATTTTCACAATTAAATATAGACAAGAAGCGGAAAAAAGTAGCCTGGGGTGGTCCCTACATCATTGTAAGTTCCTTTCAAGTGTCTTCTCACTTTTGTCAGCAAATATACTTAATATAGTACTCTGTACACACAGCTCCTCATGAAACACAGAAAACTAACATCTAAATTATCATCTAAAAGTATATGGTGCTCCCCATCCCCATCTGCCACATATGATTCAAAACAAAATAATGTAAACCTGAAAAAATATGCATGAAAAAGCCTACCCAAGTTTAGATTTTTCCCATTTTAGAAATGTGATAACATTTCTATAAAATAGGAAATCCTTCTCCACTGCAGCCCGACCACCATATTTTCTACATGTGTTCTTGCTTTGCTGGTTCTCTAAGCATGGGCTTACTATGCAACTTGGGCAGTCTAGCACTGATAGGCTCTTGCATTTGTTAATTATGGAGAAAGCAGCTTTTTAAAATAATTAATTAATTAATTTATTTATTTTTGAGACGGAGTCTCGCTCTGTCGCCCAGGCTGGCGTGCAGTGGCGCAATCTTGGCTCACTGCAAGCTCCGCCTCCGGGGTTCACACCATTCTCCTGCCTCAGCCTCCCAAGTAGCTGGGACTACAGGCGCTCACCACCACACCTGGCTAATTCTTTTGTATTTTTAGTAGAGACAGGGTTTCACCTTATTAGCCAGGATGGTCTCCATCTCCTGACTTCGTGATCCACCCACCTTGGCCTCCCAAAGGCTGGGATTACAGGCGTAAGCTACCACGCCTGGCCAGAAAAAGTAGCTTTATGAGAGACTGAAGCTTGTTCATACCTGCAGGTGATATCCACCTAATTTCATCGCAAGCTAAACTCTCTTTTATCACTATCTAGATAAATTCGGCATTCCATTCTCATTAAAACCCATCTTTGCTTGAAATACTGGTTACCTTGTGTGTATTCAATTATTTTAGTAACTGGTACTTTTATTGCCTTGTCATGTTTACCTTAGTCACTTACTAAAATTCCTTTTGCAAAACCTCAACTGTCTAGTTATTTTCCAGGAGAAGAAGCAAATCTTTCCATAACACAGTTTGTAGAGAGAGAGAAGGTCCTCTCTGATTTCCTTCTCTGTCTTATATCTGGTTTTGCTGCTGCATCAAGCTGTTAGCCATATTCTTAAAAACATTTACTTTGGGCATTTTACTTTTCTTATTAATGTTTAGTATTTCTATTTTATCAGCATGCTGTTACAATATTGATTAATATTGCTTACTAAGTGTGATTTTGGGATATATGAGGTCCAATGTAAGGGGTCTGCCTTCTCCTCATCCCTCTCTTTTCCTTGGAACTGCCTCCCACCTTGGAACTGCCTCTCACCTCTTAATCCAGCAGAGGAGTCACATTCCTACATAGTTCCAGGCTCCTAGTTGAAACTAAGCTGGGCCTTTTGGAGATGGAACCAAAAGATGCAGGGATCAGTTGACCTGTTTTTTCAAATGACCAAGACATCAATTCAGGGTGTTGGTCATAGCTGATTTCCTCCCAGATGACTGGGATGGAGTTTCCATCTCCACTAGAAATTTTTCTGTTAGAAGCTTATGTGGATCCCTTCAGTGAAACATATTTCAAAATCACAGTAGGATGATAGGTTGCCCATAATTGGTTTACTTTGGGAGGTATCTAGGGGAATGCAACTGCGTGAGGAATCCCTGGTTATCATCTATCAAGGTTGCTTTGATAGGAAAATCACACTTCCTCCCAGAAACTAGAATATACTATCCTCATTGCAACATGTGAGGCTTCTGGGATAAGCAATAGCTAGGAAAAGATTTTTTTAAACTTGAGTAGTGTATGCAATTATTTAAAACAATTCTTAGCCGGGCACGGTGGCTCAAGCCTGTAATCCCAGCACTTTGGGAGGCTGAGGCGGGTGGATCACGAGGTCAGGAGATCGAGACCATCCTGGCTAATATGGTGAAACCCTGTCTCTACTAAAAACACAAAAAATTAGCCAGGCGTGGTGGATAGCGCCTGTAGTCCTACTCAGAAGGCTGAGGCAGGAGAATGGCGTGAACCCAGGAGGTGGAGTTTGCAGTGAGCCGAGATTGTGCCACTGCACTTCAGCCTGGGCAACAGAGCAAGACTCCGTCTCAAAAAACAAACAAACAAAAAAACAATTCTTATTCACCTGTGTTGACTAGACAATCTTTTTATTTAAATATAATATACAAAAACATAAAACTCATTATATACTCCTTGTATGAGTTACATACTCACAAGTGTTATATGACTATAAAACTAAACCAGATGTACAAATTAGACAGACAATACTGTGCGAAATGGATAATAGTCATACTTGTAAAGTGTTTTCTGTGTTCACAGTGTAGTCTAAGTGATTTACATATATTTTGCTAATTTAATTATCACAGACAGAGGTCATCTGATTTGTAGTTGAGAAACTGAGGCATACAGTCTACACAACTGTTAAGTATTAGAGCTTGTCTTTGAACCCAGGAAATGTGGCTTCAGAGAGTGTGCATTTAATAATTATGTGAAGCTGCCTCTCTAAAAACTAGTGAATTGCATTAAAGTGATAGATAGTGTGACTCAGTTAACGTTTATTTGCAGGTAGCTTGTTTAACTAGGTTGAAATATATTTGTGTATCAACCTGAATCTTTTGATTTAGAAAATGATGGCCCATCATCCGAGTCATTACTATGATTCCTGTCATTATTTTCTCTTTTTCACAATGAATGTTTTAATCACACATCTGTTATTTGAATGAGCCAATTTAGCAGTGCACTACAAAACACATTTTTATTCTGTAAAATAAAACAAAATAAATTGGTATGAAAAAGATGTGATTAGAGGAATACATTTATACATTGCAGGCCAAATGCTGTGAGTTCTTTTGATGAGGCTTAAAATAACTTGTTGCTTGTGTCCTCTTTTATTTCACTGAGCAGTGGTTTGTAGTTCTCCTTGAAGAGGTCCTTTACATCCCTTGTAAGTTGGATTCCTAGGTATTTTATTCTCTTTGAAGCAATTGTGAATGGAAGTTCATTCCTGATTTGGCTCTCTGTTTGTCTGTTACTGGTGTATAAGAATGCTTGTGATTTTTGCACATTAATTTTGTATCCTGAGACTTTGCTGAAGTTGCTTATCAGCTTAAGGAGATTTTGGGCTGAGACAATGGGGTTTTCTAAACATACAATCATGTCATCTGCAAACAGGGACAACTTGACTTCTTCTTTTCCTAACTGAATACCCTTGATTTCTTTCTCTTGCCTGATTGCCCTAGGCAGAACTTCCAACACTATGTTGAATAGGAGTGGTGAGAGAGGGCATCCCTGTCTTGTGCCAGTTTTCAAAGGGAATTTTTCCAGTTTTTGCCCATTCAGTATGATATTAGCTGTGGGTTTGTCATAAATAGCTCTTATTATTTTGAGGTACGTTCCATCAATACCGAATCTATTGAGTGTTTTTAGCATGAAGGGCTGTTGAATTTTGTCAAAAGCCTTTTCTGCATCTATTGAGATAATCATGTGGTTCTTGTCTTTGGTTCTGTTTATATGCTGGATTACGTTTATTGATTTGCGAATGTTGAACCAGCCTTGCATCCCAGGGATGAAGCTCACTTGATCATGGTGGATAAGCTTTTTGATGTGCTGCTGAATCCGGTTTGCCAGTATTTTATTGAGGATTTTTGCATTGATGTTCATCAGGGATATTGGTCTAAAATTCTCTTTTTTTGTTGTGTCTCTGCCAGGCTTTGGTATCAGGATGATGTTGGCCTCATAAAAAGAGTTAGGGAGGATTCCCTCTTTTTCTATTGATTGGAATAGTTTCAGAAGGAATGGTACCAGCTCCTCCTTGTACTTGTGGTAGAATTCAGCTGTGAATCCATCTGGTCCTGGACTTTTTTTGGTTGGTAGGCTATTAATTATTGCCTCAATTTCAGAGCCTGCTATTGGTCTATTCAGGGATTCAACTTCTTCCTGGTTTAGTCTTGGAGGAGTGTAAGTGTCTGGGAAATTATCCATTTCTTCTAGATTTTCTAGTTGATTTGCGTACCATGCTCATGGATAGGAAGAATCAATATCGTGAAAATGGCCATACTGCCCAAGGTAATTTATAGATTCAATGCCATCCCCATCAAGCTACCAATGAGTTTCTTCACAGAATTGAAAAAAACGGCTTTAAAGTTCATATGGAACCAAAACAGAGCTCGCATTGCCAAGACAATCCTAAGTCAAAAGGACAAAGCTGGAGGCGTCACGCTACCTTACTTCAAACTATACTACAAGGCTACAGTAACCAAAACAGCATGGTACTGGTACCACAACAGAGATATAGACCAATGGAACAGAACAGAGTCCTCAGAAATAATACCACACATCTACAGCCATCTGATCTTTGACAAACCTGAGAAAAACAAGAAATGGGGAAAGGATTCCCTATTTAATAAATGGTGCTGGGAAAATTGGCTAGCCATAAGTAGAAAGCTGAAACTGGATCCTTTCCTTACTCCTTATACAAAGATTAATTCAACATGGATTAGAGACTTAAATGTTAGACCTAATACCATAAAACCCTAGAAGAAAACCTAGGTAGTACCATTCAGGACATAGGCATGGGCAAGGACTTCATGTCTAAAACACCAAAAGCAACGGCAGCAAAAGCCAAAATTGACAAATGGGATCTAATTAAACTAAAGAGCTTCTGCACAGCAAAAGAAACTACCATCAGAGTGAACAGGCAACCTACAGAATGGGAGAAAATTTTTGCAATCTACTCATCTGACAAAGGGCTAATATCCAGAATCTAGAAAGAACTCAAACAAATATACAAGAAAAAAAACACCCCATCAAAAAGTGGGCAAAGGATATGAACAGGCATTTCTCAAAAGAAGACATTCATACAGCCAACAGACACATGAAAAAATGCTCATCATCACTGGCCATCAGAGAAATGCAAATCAAAACCACAATGAGATACCATCTCACACCAGTTAGAATGGCAATCATTCAAAAGTCAGGAAACAACAGGTGTTGGAGAGGATGTGGAGAAATAGGAACACTTTTACACTGTTGGTGGGATTGTAAACTAGTTCAACCATTATGGAAAACAGTATGGCAATTCCTCAAGGATCTAGAACTAGATGTACCATATGACCCAGCCATCCCACTACTGGGTATATACCCAAAGGATTATAAATCATGCTGCTATAAAGACACATGCATACGTATGTTTATTGCGGCACTATTCACAATAGCAAAGACTTGGAATCAACCCAAATGTCCATCTGTGACAGACTGGATTCAGAAAATGTGGCACATATACACCATGGAATACTATGCAGCCATAAAAAAGGATGAGTTTGTGTCCTTTGTAGGGACATGGATGCAGCTGGAAACCATCATTCTTAACAAACTGTCACAAGAAGAGAAAACCAAACACCGCATGTTCTCACTCATAGGTGGGAACTGAACAATGAGATCACTTAGACTCGGGAAGGGGAACATCACACACCGGGGCCTATCATGGGGAGGGGGGAGGAATTGCATTGGGAGTTATACCTGATATAAATGATGAATTGATGGGTGCTGACGAGTTGATGGATGCAGCACACCAACATGGCACAAGTATACATATGTAACAAACCTGCACGTTGTGCACATGTACCCTAGAACTTAAAGTATAATAAAAAATAAAAATAAAAAAAATAACTTGTTGCTCCATTTTCTTATCATTTTTTTCCCCTCATTTAACTGGAAGGAAAACCACCATTTGTGATGGTGTTTGCCTTCCCTGGGAAATGTGATCATAAACATAAAAGCAAAGCGAGGGACAGCCTGGGACATTTTGCTAGGAGATTCTTATGCAGATTCTTTGGAATTTAAGCAAATTTAAGCCATTTCAGCATGGCAATCTTTGAGATGAAAGCACAACCTTAAAATTTTTTTAAAGTTCTGTTTTCTCAAAAATATCTTCATAGGAGTCTATGGTCTTTAGCTGAAAAACAACTGGGCTGGAGGAATGTATTAGAGATTGGAATTTAATCTGATACTGAAAGGAATGTGAATGAATACAGCAGGCGCCACTGCAGGGCTTGGCTGTGGAATTCTCAAGCATGAGAGACTCAGTGCTTTGAGTGCCATCCACAATCTGTTACAGTAATTATGACCCTAGCTCTGTTTGGGATTGTGCTTATTGTGTTGTTACAGATCACCAGTGTTGCTGCTGAAAGCCAGGCTTAATCTATATTACTTTAATAAATCTGTAGGTGGGACTCAGCCTGAACTTTTACTATTTGAGTCCCAACTTACGTGTTTCACGTAAAAAGAGGAGTATCTACTGATAAGAGTGCCTGATGTGGGATTGTTGGAAGATACTGGCCTATACACATTTCCTGGCTTCCTTGCCACTGCTGGGTCACCAATACCTGGTGGGGATCTGCACACACTTAGTGTTCAAGGAGTCCATGTTGAGTGAAGAAATGCCATTGACTCTTCTAAGGTCCAGAGAGATGTTTTCAGTGCCTCTGAGGCACAATATAGTTTCAGGTATTTTATAAATATGACCCAATGATTTAATGTCATTGAAGGAAAAATGACAAGATGAACTTTTTTAAATCAATGAATTCTTTTCTTTTTTTCCCCTTCTCTGACTAAGGGAACTGAACATTTGCACTTCTATTTTAATAGGCACTTCTCCGTAAGTATTCTGAACTCTGCTCAGCCTCAGCCTCAGCTGGGTCTGGTGTCAGTAGCACTCCGTGTAGGATATTAGTGAGGAGGGCAATCACCTGGTCCTGCCTGTCCTCTCAGGACGTGCCTAAGAGGCTTCTGAAATCTTCTTAAAGCTAACTTGCAAGGTTCCTGCTGGAAGTCATTACAGGGAAAGAAAAACTTTCATGATGCTTTTTTTCTAGGCAAAAACAGATCAGCTAATGAAAAATGGAAGAGTCAGTCAAGAGGAAGTAGCCGGGGAGAGAGAGCACCCACATGAGAACAGAAGAGAATATTTCCTTTAACACAGAATATACTAGGTTTAAAAAAATGTTCTAGACCTTTCTCTTTGCAGCTATACAATTAAATAATAATGAAGGAAATGTACTTCTAGTTCTGGTCTAAAAAAGTGTGGTATGGAGATGGTAGTACTGCCTAGCTAGCATTTTGAGTCTTTTTCCTCTAGTTAGTGGTGGGTTGCATCGATTCTCTCCATTCTCTCAAGACTGGTCCCCTTTGGGTTTGACAGCATGTTGCCATGGTATCATCAAAACCTGCTTTCCTGCAGATGGGCCTGTAAATAGGCTCTGTATCAGCAAGGGAGTGGAGAGGGGGAAGAATATAATTTAACTAATTCATGTAATGATACTCATGAATGTCAGTGAAGTAATGGTGAAAATATTGGCTATTTGTATGCAGAGGAATTAAAAATAATCCCCTGATAAAACACTATTCATGCACACTGTACTCACTGTTGGGCTTTTAAAACATTTTAAATTTATATTTTAAGTGTGGTTTGAACTTTCCAACACTTGATCTAATACTGAAGTTTATCTTAGAGGACTTAGACATTTATCTTCTTCTTAGATTGCATATAGTCAGTTGGTGTAGTATTGTTTTTACAGGACATCACTTTTAAGATGAAGCAGGCCCTTTTGGAAAGAAAGGTGCTTTCTTTACAGTGGTTTTCTGTGTATCCCAAAGAAGTTTATTGTTATCATTATTCATTATTCTCAGCATTGCCCAGCTTTTAAAACTGTTTACTGATTATTATAATAGATTGCATGCCATTTTGGTAACCCTAGGTTTAAAAATTCTACAGATAAAGGCAGCAAAATTCCCCCAAATAATTACTTCTTCAAATAGTTTAATGGAATAATTAATTCTATTTCTAAGCAGTACTCTTCTTTTTGGGACCCTGTATTCTAAATTTTTAAAATACTCAGTACAAACTTTAAACCTGAATGCATCAAAAAAATAAATAAATAAAATAGCTGCACCTAAGCATCTCTCTTACAGACAGGATGAAGCTGTGGAAAGGAGGACCATTCATGAGGGTCAGAGTGCTGGCAACTTCAGAATGCTTGAAGAGTGAAAATATCAGATTAAAGATGCTCTCTATGCCTTAGAATAGTGTTTACCAATATAGTGGGAAAATATTGTTCAATGAATGTCATCACTCTGCATAGTTTTAAAAGCGATATGTCACTTACCTTTCCTCTTAAAATCCAAAGCAGGAGCCAGTACCTGGCAGTTGGAATCAACACCAGCGACCAAACAAATCTCTGGAAAGTTTTTCATGGGAAATCCAAGAAGCTACATCTGAAGAAAATATTTTGTCTGTGACCAACAAGAAAAGGACAGTTTCTCTGGTTTCTACTTCTACCAACATTCCATTAGCGTCTAGCAACATCTCTGGAGACACTTAAGGTTACATGGATCCCACAAGTGACAGAACAAACGTAGCCATCCTTAAAGGTAAAGCAATTCACTCAGAAATTTGTGGCCGTCTTGTCACTGAGAAGCATTCATGTAGATAGCAAGTGGCCTCATTGGTGTATGTATACGGGTATTAAGTATGTGTGCTATGATGTGTGTGTGTATACACACATACATGCACACATACTTAATACCCATAAGCATTAGGGTATTTACTAATGGGTATTAAGTACCCTAAATTTACTAATGGGTATTAAGTATTAATTGTGTGTTTAAACTCAGAATTTAAACACAGAATTTGGCCGGGCATGGTGGCTCATACCTGTAATCCCAGCACTTTGGGAGATCAAGGAGGGCGAATCATGAGGTCAGGAGTTTGAGATCAGCCTGACCAACATGGTGAAACTGTCTCTACTAAAAATATAAAAATTAGTCGGGCATGGTGGTGCACACCTGTAGTCCCAGCTACTCAGGAGGCTTAGGCAGAAGAATCGCTTGAGTCTGGGAGGTGGAGGTTGCAATGTGCCAAGATCGTGCCACTGCACTCCAGCCTGGGTAACAGAGTGAGACTCCATCCCAAAAACAAACAAACAAACAAACAAAACATACAATTTAATTAATATTACAGTTGTTTTCTCTGGAACCACGTATTTAGAAACTACTAGTGATATGGTTTGGTTGTGTCCTCACCCAGATCTCACCTTGAATTGCAAAAATCCCCATGTGTCAAGAGCAGGGCCAGACAGAGGTAACTGAAGCATGGGGGTGTTTCCCCCATGCTGTCCCCATGGTAATGAATAAGTCTCATGAGCTCTGATAATTTTATAAATGGGAGTTTCCCTGCACAAGCTCTCTTGCCTGCCACCATGTAAGACATGACTTTGCTCTTCGTTCACCTTCTGCCATGATTGTGAGGCCTTCCCAGCTATGTGGAACTGTGAGTCAATTAAACCTCTTTCCTTTATAAGCTACCCAGTCTCAAGTATGTCTTTATTAGCAACATGAGAACAGACTAATACAACTAGTTATTTTCAGTGTTCAAAAATGAAATTTTCTTAGTATGATAGTATAATTTATCTTGTACCATAACATCTGATGCAAGGTTATTGATGTTTTCACCACTTATACTTAGAAACATCTTCATTGTCTACCAATTTGCATACATCTGCTTACTATGAGGAAGGCATGAGCAGAACTGGCTCAGGAGACAGTGACTCAGGCTTTGTCTGAAATTAGTTACTGATTGGCTGTGTTTCCTGAACCAGGTACTTTACTGCTCTGGATTTTAGTTTCTATTTCTTTAAGAGATTCAGAGGCCAGGCGCCATGGCTCACGCCTGTAATCCCAGCACTTTGGGAGGCCGAGGCAGGTGGATTACCTGAGGTCAGGAGTTCAAGGCCAACCTGGCCAACATGGTGAACCTTGTCTCTACTAAAAATACAAAATATAAGCCGGGTGCAGTGATGAGGGCCTGTAATCCCAGCTACTCAGGAGGCTGAGGCAGGAAAATCGCTTGAACATGGGAGGCAGAGGCACTGCACTCCAGCCTGGGTGACAGAGTGAGACTTTATTCCCCCTGCCACAAAAAAAAGATATTTAGAGCCATATGATATCTTATTCCTCTTATCATCCTTAGGTTCCATAGGTCATGATAGAGTCTCCAGGGAATAAGGGTCTTTCTCTTAAGTTACACAAAGCCCTAGAAATTGTAATCATTTATTGGAAAACCATATGAATATAGAAGACATCATTGTATTGAGTTTTATAAAAACTCTTCAGCAATCTATGTATGGGCTGACTGACATGTTTGCCTTGCTTCTATCCTGATTGTTTTCTCCTTCCACTTAGGAATAAGCTCTGGACATAAGGATCTCTGTAAATGCTTTTAGGTCTGTTAGGAAAATGCTGACTCAAATTAGCTACAAGGGAGAGAAGAGCGAGAGTCACTTGTAGTTGTTTCTTTCTTAAATTCTTAGTGACCAAAAATATGAGAGAGATGGGAAGGTGTGTGTGTGTGTGTGTGTGTGTGTGTATGTGTGTGTGTGTGAGAGAGAGAGAGAGAGAGAGAGAGAGAGAGAAAAGGGAGTGGGGGAGAAGAGGGAGAATATTTGCTGCTGCAATAAAACCAGTTGTTTTGTTCATATAATAATTTTTAAAGACATTTTGCTCAACTTTTCTCTTGAATAAAATACTTATAGCTACTTTAAGGATTTTGAGTTGAAGCAGAATTACTCAATGTGGAAGAGCTTAATTTATAACGGAAACTAAAAAAGATCAAGGAAGAGGGATGCACGGGTAGGAGGAGAGTAAAGGAAATGTAGGAGCTAATTTGCTTGGTTTTAGAGATGATAAAATTTTAATGTCAATCAAACCATGTGTATTATTCTCCTTATATTATGTATATTTAGCTTTCTTGAAGTTGACTAGTTTTTGGAGACAAGCAATGTTATACTTTGCTGATCAGTTTAAGATGCCATGAACTTTTTTGAAAGCAATTTGGCAACATGCATTAATAATTTTAAAAAATTATACCATTTGATCTAATAATTCTACTTTTAGAAATCTATCCTAACGGAAAAAATATAAAAAATGAAGAAAAAATAATAAAAGATGTCTCTTGCTAGGCTATTTTTAATATCAACCTGTCCAAGGTAAAAATATGTTTTTACTTTGTTCCTTTCCAGGCCAGATTCCATAATCTATTATTATAATTATTCTCTTGTAAATAACGTTCATTCCTTTGTCTACCTTTCTTTTGTGTCACTTGCCTGGCTAACCCTAACACTGAATAAGCCCAACTCTTTACTCTCTGTCAGTTCCTAACCTTGGCGGAGAGAACCACAGTCCAGTGGAATAATAGCACTATCAATTCATGATTATCAACCTCAACCACTATTTATGTGCTTGATATATATGCCAAATTTAGTGACAATTTCTACTCCTTCTCTTAGTGAATCTAAGCACCAACACTCCCTTTTTCATGAAACACCCTGAAACCTTCCTTTGGTTTCTGTAGCATCATGGTTTGCTTGTTTCCTTCCTGCATTTCTGGAGTCTCCCTTATCTTTTACCTGTCCTTTAAGTTTTCCATTTCTTTAGACCTCAGTCTTTGAGCTCTTCTTTCTTCACTGTGTTCTTTTGCTTTCAGTGACCATAGGAATCCCCTTGGCTTTACACGCAACCTCTATAATGCAGATGTCCCAAATGTATCTCTTCAGCCCAGCCCTTTCGCCACGTCTCAGACTCCAACATCCAAATACCTATTTGTCAGAACCACTTGGCCCTCCGTTGTCATCGCCGGCTCCTGCCATTCCCTCCAGGTCTGTTCTTCTTTAAAAAAATGCAGATTCCACATAAAGAAATTAAGAATGTCCCTTAATATTTTGGTGAATTTCCTATTGGGCAAACCATAGCTATTTGTGAAGAGAAATACAAATATTAGAAAATAAAATGAACCAACTTAGAACCAACAATCTTGAGAACTTTCTCATCCAAATTCATGACTTGGGTGTTTGCAGTTTAAGCTTCTGGTTTAATATATGCGAATGTTAGAAAATACAAAACATGGAATACTATTAGGAGCTCATAGTGTACCTAATGTAATTTGAATATTATTTTTTAAAAAACCACAATACAAATCCTTACCAGTTTCCTAGGCTTTTACATCTATAATTTAGACAAACAGAACACATAGCAGATGTAAACATGCTTATTTCTCAGAGGAATAGATTCACAGAAATCCCCATCTGCAGAAATGCACCCGGGATTAGTAGCATTAGTGCAGACATTCCACTTATGTATATATGTTTTAAAAACACCCTGAGGCATACAGGAAAAATAACTGCCTCTATTTCGTGCGGTTGTCCTTTGGGAGAAGTAGAGTTGATATGTGAACATTAACAAGATGCATTTACTTTTGAAAAGTAGATCAGCTCAAAATTGTGAGTCATAAACAATTTTCTAGCTCACTGGTTCTCAGCCTTTGGAAATATGAGAGCAGCTTTTTAACATTAAAAAAAATTAGAGATCTCCTTCCCATAAAAAAAAAAGCAACACTAAACAAACACTTCACACAAAATCACAGTAGCTTTTATGTGTTCATTTCTTTCAGTTGAGGAGATAAAGAGAAAAAAGTGTTACTATTAATTTGGTAATTATTTAAGAAACTTGTATTCTTTCTCTTTTCTCTTGATTTCCTTCTATATTTGTGCTTACTTTTTTGTTAATATACTATATACTATATTTTTGATATGTCACTTTAAATTATTTGTGGTAAGAGTAAGAAGAAATTAATTTAGTAATCTTTTTATTGGATAAATTATTTTTAAAGAGAATAAGTACTTTATATTTAAACTATTTAAAACTACATATGCACATAGGTTAAGAAATCAGGAATCCCTCTACAGGGATTTTAATAAAAAACAGCCACTCACTGGTATCCCTATCCATTCTCCCAAATTTCTACTCCTCTGCAGCATTTTCAACTAATAGAGCTGTTCTTAAAAATATCTTTTCTCCATATCTCTATATAGCAGATTTATATTGTTACTTCTTTTGCTACAACTTTGTTACTAAACTTTTGTAGTTTTAGTCATAATGTATTGCTTGATATTCTTTGCTTCATAGCTTCTCTTTTGACCTACCATACATGTTTACTTCCATTCTTCTCCTGCTCTCCCAGTGAAGCAGAGCACAGTTTTGGTTAGATCAATATTTAATGTTACTCTGACTATAAAATGCTATTTACAGATAAACCAACTGGTATACTATGATTACTTTTTCTTTCTTGTAAAATACTTTATTTTCCTTGGAGTTAATACTCATTGTTTACTTAGTTGTTTTCTATGCTTATCTGTCAGTTGTCCAAATTTAGTCAGCCACATTAAATTTTGTCTAGTCATCTTCTTGAAAAAATTCCTCTTGGTGCTTTCCAACTTGTCCTAAACTCTCCTGGTTACTCTCAAGACTTGGTCCAGAGTTATGTTCTTGGGAATTCCCCCCATCTCCCTACAGATTTTTTTAACTTCTCTATTATGTTGGATTGCCTGTTTTTGGTTCCCTTGTTTTCCTGTTTCTTAGTTTACTCCTTTGTTTTGGTTGAACATGTTCTTTGGTAGTCTTCTGAGAAAGATGTATTCAAAAAAAGTTTTTTTTTCAGATCTCACATCATCAGAAAATATTTTTGGCCAGGCGCAGTGGCTCACGCCTGTAAGGCCAACACTTTGGGAGGCTGAGGCGGGCGGATCATGAGGTCACGAGATTGAGACCATCCTGGCTAACACGGTGAAACCCCATCTCTACTAAAAAAAATACAAAAGAATTAGCCGAGCATGGTGACGCGTGAAACCCCATCTCTACTAAATACACAGAAAATTAGCCAGGCATGGTGGCAGGCACCTGTAGTCCCAGCTACTCGGGAGGCTGAGGCAGGAGAATGGCGTGAACCCAGGAGGCAGAGCTTGCAGTGAGCCGAGATCGCGCCAATGCACTCCAGGGTGGGTGACAGAGTGAGACTCCACCTCAGATGAAAAAAAGAAAAAAGAAAATATTTTTATTTTATTTAGACATTTTTTCAATAGTTTAGATATAGAATTCTAGGTTGGAAATCTTTTCCCCTTAAAATTTTGGGTTCTAGCTTCTAGTATTGTTGAATGATGCAATACTGTTCTCTTAATCAAAAAGAACAAAACATTGGTGTTTTTAGACTCTTCTCTGCTTTATTGTTGTTTTGAAATTTTACAATGATATGCCTTCATTGATGTCTATATTCATTCATTATATTAGAACTTTGTGTCCCTTTCAATGTGAAAACTAATTTCCTTCAATTATGGGAAAATTATTTTGAATTACTTTCTTAACTATTTACTCTTTTTTTCCTCTGTTCTCTGTTTCTGGATTTTCCATTATTTGGATCTTTGTTCTACTGGACTTTCCTAATTTTTCTATTTTTTATTAAATAAATTTCCATTTTCTATCCTTTTGTCTTTTA
This sequence comes from Trachypithecus francoisi, assembly GCF_009764315.1. NCBI lineage: Eukaryota > Metazoa > Chordata > Mammalia > Primates > Cercopithecidae > Trachypithecus > Trachypithecus francoisi. The sequence continues at coordinate 53,983,490 of NW_022681455.1, forward strand.
CTTTCTGGAAGATATTACTTTCTGGAAGATTTATTCTTCCTTCTACTGAGTTTTACATTTGTGCTATCATAATTTTGATTTCTCAGAACTCTTTTATCTTCTGCCTATATTTTTATTTGTGTCTTATTCTTACTTCATGGATGTAATACATTCTCTTATTCCTTTCAGAATATTAGGGATATTTTTTGAAGATTTTTTTCTTTCTGTGTTGCATCTATCTCCTGTAAGTTGCTTTCTTTTCCATTAGTTGCTTTGATTTCTGTATTTCATATGAGATACTTTCCTTACATGCCGGGTGATCATTACCTATCTACTCATTTTTAAATGGGACATTAAAAAGCTGATAGGAAGATTCATGCCTGTGAATGGGACTGACTGTCATCTTATATCAGTATAAGGCCATCTTTTTATATCAGTATCCTTAGGACTTTCTTCTTGGGCTAGTATAAATTTCCAGATTCAGATCACCTTACATTATTAGAAAATACTTTTACTCTGACATTTATTCAATAGTGTAGGTATAGAATTCTAGATTCTCTAATCTTCCTGGTATGTTTGTACCCAATTTTCAGTAACGGGGAGGGGAAGGGTCCTCAAATTTGATATGTAAACTTTTACTTAATTCTACCCATGTAATTGCATAGAATGATTTTTCATAGCTTCTTTCAATGTAAAGAATCATCCCATAAAAGCAGGAGGGATTCCAATCCAAAGTTTGGTTCAGATGTTGGGACTGATGATGCCACACACACACACACACAAAAGCTATGGAAAGATTTATTACTTACAGAATTGAGGTCTCTAGGAAGAGCGGGGCAGGCCTGTTAAGCAGATCCTAAATGGCTTGAAAGAGCTAGGAAAGGAGACTGGAATGGGTGTTTATTGCTGTTGATGCTAGCCTAGGTGAGGGTTCACTTGCAAAGAGGATTGCATAGCTTGAATCTCCCATCAATGCCAAAGCAGGGAGTCCCCAAGCTTTCTTATCAGCTTGCCTAGATGTGGGACACAAGAGGAAGAAGGAAGATGAAGTTTAATGAAATTAATCTTCATTACAGGAATGCTCTGGACAGAGGTCAGAACATTTAAGAATGGCTTCCACTTTCAGAAAATATTACAAGAGGGGATTGTCTTACCCAGGTCTGAGATAGAGAAAGACTTAAATTTGAAAGCTCCAGTTTTCCCTTTGTATGGGTAATGATGAGGCCAGGAGTATGTATGTGATTCTACTGCTAGGAAAACTTGTTAAATGACCTTTCATATGCAGTGGCTCTCAGAGTGTGAGAGATCACCAGCAGCATCAGCAGTTCCAGAGAATTCATTACAAATGCAAATTCTCTGGGGATGAGGCCTTACAATATTGGTTTTAACAACCCTTCCTGTGATGCTAATATGTGCTCAAATTTGAGGACTTTAGATGTAGAGTATGCGAGCTAATCCATGTCTAGGAAGGAGCTGGAGAACTAAATGGGCATAATGAAAGAAAAGGACTTTTGAATTTTTTATTGGCAAGTGGAAGAGACAGAAAGACAGGTCATGTCCCTGGGAAGAACACATACAGGGGAAGATTCCTGGAAAGAGGAGAGGAGCCCTGTAACATGGCAGGAGGCTAGGGTCTGAGGAGGAGGAGAGCTGGTGAGAATTTCCAAGAGGTAGGGATGGTTAAAGATGTCTTAAGATGGTGATATGTGACACTCTGCTTTATGCTTTCTATGTTGTAATATTCCTCCCTCAGTCATGAGTGATCAGTAGAAGTCAATTATACTGGCGAGGTGTGGTGGCTCATGCCTGTAATCTCAGCACTTTGGGAGGTTGAGATGGGCAGGTCACTTGAGGTCAGGAGTTCAAGACCAGTTTGGCCAACAAGGCAAAACCCCATCTCTACTAAAAACACAAAAACTAGCCAGGCATGGTTGCACATGTCTGTAGTCCCAGCTACTCGGGGGACTGAGGTACGAGAATTGCTTGAACCCAGGTGGTGGGGGTTGCAGAGAGCTGAGATCGTGCCAATGCACTCCAGCCTAGGCAACAGAGTGAGACTCTCTTTCCAAAAAAAAAAAAAAGAAGTCAACTACACCTACACACAACCAAGTTGTATTAGACAGTGGGGAATGAAGGAGAAGAGGTCAAGGAGGAAAAAAAATTACCATTACTCTGTGCAGAGAGAGGATGTCTTTTTAATTTTTTCTTATCAATGCATTCAGTATTCACTCACTGACTGACTAAATAAATGAAATGTCTGAGTACTTTTAGATTTATGGAAAGAACTTAGGCCTATTTTTTTTTTAAAGAAGTAATTTGTTGCCTTAAGCGTATCATCTATTAAAAATAGAAATAAAAAAGATTATGTATTTTATTTTTTAAAATGCAGATAGCAAAATATGTGAATCCCTTTATACAGACTAGCTATATAAATTATGTATGCAAATTCCTTATAGAGTGTACCTATTTCTATAAATATTTATATAAATTATAGTGTCTACATTTTCTTTGAAAGTTGTTAAACTCTTATTCCTATAAACAGATGTCTTATAAGCTTTTAGAATACTTTTTCTTATCTTTTAAAAAAGTTAAACATTCTTACTAGGGATTATTGGAAAAGAAAAATAATCCAAAAGGAATAATTAAAGTTATTCATAATAATACACCTAGAAATTACAGGAATCGTGTAGAATTTTATAGTTATAAGGGCCCCTCTGTGTTAATTGCATACCTGTTATTTTACAGAACTCCTTGCCCTCCTAACTTCTTCAGAGTCTTCCCTTCCACACGTTTATTGATTTAGACCAAAACATCAGCATTAATTGTTATCCCTCATCACTGTATTAGTCTATTCCCACATTGCTATAAGGAAATATTTGAGACTGGGTAATTAATAAAGGGAAAAAATTTAATTCACTCACAGTTCTGCATGGCTGAGAAGGCCTCAGGAAACTTACAATCATGGCGGAAGGGGAAGAGGCACGTCTTACATGACAACTGGTGAGAGAGAATGCGCACGTAGGAGAAACTGTGAAACACTTACGAAACCATCAGATCTCGTGAAAGCTCACTATCACAAGAACAGTATGGGGGAAACTGCCCCCATGATCCAATCACCTCCCACCAGATCCTGCCCTCGACACGTGGGAACTATGGGGATTACAATTCAAGATGAGATTTGGATGGGGAGATAGAACCTAACCATGTCAATCACTTTGCATAGTTCTCCATCATTACCATTGCGGTAGGAAAAAAGGCCCAAACCCTTTCCTTGAAGAAGCTATGCTCTTGCACATGTGACTTTTTTTTTTTTTACTATGTCTTTCTTGGTACAGATAGTCCCCAACATTTGGTGGTTTGACTCATGATTTTTCAACTTCATGATGGTGTGAAAGTGATATACATTCAGTATAAATGACACTTAAAATTTTGAATTTTGATTTTTTCCTGGGCTTGTGATAGGTGGAAGGATACTTTCACATAATGCTGGGCAGCGGAAGGGGGCTGCCATTCCCAGTCAACCAGCTGATGATGAGGGTAAACAGTAATTCCATTTTTCACTTTCAGTAAAGTATTAAAAAAATTACATGAGATATTTAACACTTTATTATAAAATACGCTTGCTGTTAGATGATTTTGCCCAACTGTAGGCTAATGTAAGTGCTCTGAGCATGTTTAGGGTAGGTCAGGCTAAGCTGTGATGTTCGGTAGGTTAGGTGAATTCAATGCATTTTTGACTTAACGATATTTTCCACTTAGAACAGACTTATCAGGACATAACCGCACTATAAGGTGATAAGCATCTGTATCTATGAATCCCACTGTGTGAATTCATCCACTCTTCTGGCTTCCATGAGCTGAGGATCCTCAGCATATTTTTGAAGCCCAAATTTCTCTTCTGCAGTAATTTATTTCCATCTGTCCTTTTGAGATTTCTTTTTGGATGCTTTTCTCTTTCCCCAAAGTCTTTATTTCAAGAATGGAATTCTGGTTTCCTCCAGCATGCTCCAAAAGAGTTCAGGTCTCCTGACTTAACTATTTGTGTTTGTGTCACTACCATTGTGGTAGGAAAAGAGACCAAAATCTCTGATGAGATTTCTTCTTGTCACTCCTGTAGTCTTCCAACTCTGTCTCTCCTCTCTGATCTGGTCTACTGAGGCCCCTTGATCATTCTTTCATAATAGCATCTGTGCTGATTCTTTTCTGTTTTTTATTGATCCCCTCACACCTGGATCATTGTGATTGTTTCATGAATGGCCTCCCTACCTTGAGTCTCTCTTCCCCTCCACACCTCACTTACAAGTGCTGCAGAATTAACCTTGTAAAAATACTACTCTTACTCTGTAATTAACCTGTCCAGGAACCCTTGGGGGCTTCCTGTTGCCCAAAGGGTAAAATCTAACATCTTTGTCCCGGTGACCAACTCTTCTGCAATCCTTCAACCTCATCTTCTTCTATTTTTCAATGAAAAAAATATCTGTAACTAGGATATCCTGCTTCTGGTTTTTGAATTCTCCTGGCTTATTCTCTCCATGAGAGATTATATTGAATAAGGCTCTCTTCTTCAATTCTTATTCTAGATGCTAACATTGTATTTCCTCTGAATAACCTTTTGAATAACCTTTTCTGATCAACTAACCCACAGCTATTTGTTTCTCATTTGAGCTTATAAAGCACTCGTTGTTCCATGAATTGGCTTTTAATCATAGAATAATAACACTACTCTCTGAGTAACTACTATGTGCCAGGCATTGTTCTAAGTCTCTCTTAGTTCATTTAACCTCAGTCAATCAGATGAAGTAAGCATAATTATTACATCCATTTTGCAGTGGGAACAGAGGTACAGACAGGTTAAGTAATTGACTCAAGGTCATAGGATGGTGGAACTAGGATTTGAATCAAAACAATCTGGTTCAGAATCTGCCCTCTTTTCCACCCATACTGCCTCTCAGTCTACACTGCCTTCGATTGTTATTTCACTCTCTGTGCATGCCCATTTTTATATGTGTTGCCTTCCTAAAGAAAATGAATGCCCCTTGAAAGCAGGAACTATATCTTATATGCATTCTCTGAAAGGCCGAGCAGAGAGCTATGTGCTTAAATAAGCACTGAATGTGTGTTTGATTTGAATGGATTATGGAGCATTTTTTTTCCTTCCTGAGATAATGTAACTTTTTTTTCTGACATGGAGTCTCGCTCTGTCACCCAGACTGGAGTGTAGTGGTGCGAGCTCAGCTCACTACAAGCTCCATCTCCCAGGTTCACACCATTCTCCTGCCTCAAGCTCCTGAGTAGCTAGGACTACAGGCACCTGCCACCAGGCCCGGCTAATTTTTTGTATTTTTAGTAGAGATGGGGTTTCACTGAGTTAGCCAGGATGGTCTTGATCCTGACCTCGTGATCCGCCCACCTTGGCCTCCCAAAGTGCTAGGATTACAGGCATGAGCCACCATGCCTGGCCAATATAGCTAATTTTTATGATTTGAAAAGATAGTCTCAAAATCAGATTTGACTAAGTTATGATGAAAAGAAAGGTAAAAATCAAGTGGTGAGCCAATGTCCTGGCCTCACCTCTTGGGTTCAGTGAAGTTAAATCATTTCACAAATTACACTGTGTCATGTCTGAAAAGTAATGAGGGCTTAATGAGCCCACACAGTTCTTGCCTTTTTTTTTTGTAGTGGGTGAAATGTAAACTTGGTTAAGACCTGTATGTCAGCAAATAAGAATTAACTAGCCTTGACTCTAGAAGTTGCAGCTGAATGACCGTGATTGAAAATGCAATTACTCTTTCCCAGTGATTTTTTTTTTTCCTTCTGAAGCCAAGTATGAGTTGGAGGAAAGGTTTGATAAAATTTTCCTATATTCTCAGGGGGTTCTCACTGACAGGCTGTTCAAGGAAAATGCAACGAAAACGCCTGCCATACCAGGAAGAGGCAAACAGCCAGAGGTATGGTAGAGAAGATATGTCTTTTAACACTCTGAATTGTATTACATGGTTACTTAAATCTGTATCATAACTTGTAACTTCTGTTTTTTTTTTTTCTCTCTTTAGAAGGAAATTTCCTCAGAAGCATTTCAGATTACTTTAAATTACTTATCAGGCCAAACTGGATAAAACTGTCTTTCTTAAGAGCCATTCATGTTTAAAATGTGAACATGGAGCTCCAACCCCATGCCAACTGAGTGTTTTAATAGCAGTTTTCTGATATTTTTCCAGTACTTTATAGTGAAAGGGGATCCTTGTATTTATTTTGTGATTTATTGTTAGCCCAAATAAAATTTGCCTCTTGCAAAGCACCAGTAGAGAAAATAAATCATTGAACATTGATTGCAGGTCATGAACTGCAGAGCCTATTGGGCAAAATACAGGGGATCAAAAGAACGTGAGCCTGGTCTTGGTAAAAAAAAGGCATTTACCTTCTAGTCATGAAGGCAGGATTGGATTTGAGACCCATCTCCTTCAGCCACACATTCTTCTTTCAGACATCTCAGCAGTCTTGATAATATTCAGCTTTTGTTTATACTTGGTAGAGCCTAGATTTAATTTCCAGAGTTTGTCTTCCTTCCGTGACCTGAGAGAAAATCACTCCCAAGGTAGCCAGTTATGGTCTGTAGGTTGTGCACCTGACTGGAACTGTGTGAGGTTACATAGTACCCAGCCTGCACATTGACACATGTTGGCCCTGACCACTATGTCTAGATTATTTTTGCCAATCGCCAATCTTACTTATTCTGTGTTGATGTCATAGATTTAATACTCAGAGTTCTAAAGGAAGATTGCCTTACTTTTATCCCCATGTACTAACGATAAAAGATACAAAGTAAACGCCAGGCATGGTGGCTCACACCTGTAATCCCAGCACTTTGGGAGGCGGAGGTGGGCGGATCATGAGGTCAGGAGTTTGACACCATTTACTGAACATTCACTAAGTGCAAGAAGATACTAGATCTTGCCTTGAGAACTGCACTGTTCAATTCAGCGAACACTAGACGCACATAGCCATTGTGCACTGGAAATGTGGCAAGTCCCAGTTGAGACGTGCTATAGATATAAAACCCACTTTGAATTGTGAAGACCTCATACAGAAAAGTAACTATTTCATTATTGTTTCATATATTATATATCAAAATGATGTTTTAGATACATTAGATTATATACAATATATTAAGATAAGTCATATATGTATATATGTATATTATATATAATGTATTAAGATAATACACAATATACAATTAAGATTATATATAGTATACTAAGATACATCTTATCCATTTCTTTTTATTTTTTAAAGTGTGGCTACTAGAAAATTGAAAGTTATGTGTGTGACTTGCATTTGTGGGTCATATTATCTTTTTACTAGACAGTGCTTCTTTATAATTAATAGAAAGAGAATGACATGTAAGCACATCATTGTAAGTCAGTGGGAAAAGTGGTTTAAGGGGGGTACCTATGAAGTATGGAGAAGGGTGCAGCTAATGAGCTGGTGTGCTTAGGAAAAAAGGCCGAAGAGTCTAGAAGCAGTAGTAGGAAACAATAGAATTACTATTTTCATAGTTGCTCTTGATTTAGTTAAAATGGTGTATTACTAATTTAGAATTGTTATTATTGATTTGTCTTGTTATCTGAATGACAACAGTATTTTTCTTATAAAAACGACTCAAACATCATGCATGCATTATCTCAGGGTACCACCAGATGGTGCTGTGTTCTAGGATTGAAAAAGGCTGGCAAGAAAAAGTGGCACTCTTGACTTTCAGTGGTTCCTAAGCTTTTCAAAAGGGCGCTCTGATCATTTTTGAGCTTGCAGACCCAATATATATATGTCTATTTAAAAAAATAAATTATATACCTAATATTACACTAATACATTGTGGCAATTATAAGACACACCTATAGAAAAATTGAAATATAAAAGGCTATGATAGACTGAAATTCTAATATTTCTTTCCTGCACTACAATGAATCTTTTTTGGGGGCTGCATATCCCTGAGGTGTGTGCACCTGCCCTTTGAGAACGCTGGTTTATTTTACAATTGTTGTATAATTTTATTTTATTTTTCATCTTTATAAAGAGTAACAACAAAAAATATAAAAAAAAAGAGGAATACAATTGCAGTTTTCCCTGATTTTACAGAACTATCTCTGTATAAAGTTTTTTTTGTTTGCTTTTGTTTTTGGTTTTTTATTTGCATAAATTTTAAGAAGTACAAGTGCAGTTTTATTACATGGATATATTGCACAGTGGTGAAATTTGGGCTTTTAGCATAAATATCACCTAAGTAACATGCATTGTATCCATTAAGTAATTTCTCATTCCGTACCTCCTCCCACCATCCCACTGTTTGAGTCTTTAATGTCTATTACTCCACACTATGTTCCTGTGTACACATTATTTAACTTCCACTTGTAAGTGAGAACACACTGTATTTGGCTTTCTGTTTCTGAGTTGTTTTACTTAAGATAATAGCCTCCAGTTTCTCCACATTGTTGCAAAAGACATGATTTCATTCTTTTTTGTGGCTGCCTAGTCTTCCATGCTGTATATATACTGTTTTCTTTATCCATTCATCTGTTGATGGATACTTAGGTTGATTCCATAACTTTGCTATTGTGAATAGTGCTGTGATTAAACTCTGAGTGCCAGTGTCTTTTTGACTGATTTCTTTATTTTGGGTAGATACCAGTAAATCCCAGTAGTAGGACTGCTGGGTTGAATGGTAGTTCTATGTTTAGCTCTTTGAGAAATCTCCAAACTGTTCTCCATAGAGGTTGTACTAATTTACATTCTCATCAACAGTGTATAAACATTCTTTTTTATCCCTATCCTCACCAAAATCCATTATTTTCTACTTTTTAATAATGGCTATTCTGACTGGTATAAGATAATATGTCATTGTAGTTTTAATTTGCATTTATCTGATGATTAGTGTTGTTAGGCATTTTTTCATATGCTTGTAAATTTTGGATTTCAGAGAACAGGTGATCCTTGTTAGTTAGGTGATTTTCACTGGCCAGATGATTCCCCCACGTCAGGCCATCCCATGGCCAGGTGAGTTCATGGTCAGGTGATCCCTGCTTGTCCAGTCAGCTGTGGTGGAGGCAGAGTCTGGATGACAGAGTATAAACATGAAACCCAAATTTCAGAGAATAAGGATTATGTGCTAGGTGGAGACTCCAGCAGGCATTATCTAGAGCAGGGGTACCCAGCCCCTGGGCCTCGGACTGGTACTGGTCTGTGGCCTGTTAGGAACCAGGTTGTGCAGCAGGAGTTGAGCGGCGGGAGAGTAAGCATTGCCACCTGTGTTCTGCCTTCTGTCACATCAGCTGCGGCATTAGATTCTCACAGGAGCCCAAACCCTATTGTGAACTGCGCATGCGAGGGATCTAGTTTGCCTGCTCCTTATGAGAATCTAATGTCCTAATACCTGATGGTCTAAGGTGGAACAGTTTATTCCTGAAACCAACCCCCAACTGCCACCCCTGGTCAATGGAAAAATGATCTTCCACGAAACTGGTTCCTGGTGGCAAAAAGGTTGGGGACCACTGATCTACAGTAATTCCTGGCAATTACACCTCCACGATATTTTAAATCCTTTTTGTAAGACATGTACAGTGTGGTATTGATAAGGATGCTGGATTGGGAGTTATTGACCTTGGTAATCATTATGATACTCACGTGACCACTTTACTCATTAGTCTGAATTCATCTGTATACAAACATAACACTAAGTCTCCCCATTAAAATCAACAAATCAATCAATTCATCCATAAAAATATGAACATTAAGGAAAGCCAGATAAACAAAATTGGTTACATGAGTATCATAATGATTACCAAGGTAATGAGTAGATATGGTTTATCAAAGTGAGGGGCAGAATGTAGGGAAGAAAGTAAGCTGAGGACTCACTGAGACCAATAAAGGATCTACTTTTTTGTCAACCACACACCAGGGTAAGTAAGAGTGTTAGGCAATTAGGTTGATAAGTAGCAATAACCTATTGTTCATGTCCTTGTATTAATCAGTTGTGTATTAATAAAGGAACAATTTTGAAAACCTCTTGCAGTTGACCTCTGGATTGCGTTTTCTGTTCGCTTTGGTCCTTGGCAGTAGCCGAGGAGTGGAATTTACGGCCTTGTTTAGCAGCACTTTACAGAGCAAATCATGCCCAGGGGATTCTGTCATCCTAATTTTATTCATTGAATCAGGAGGAAGTCAACATCTCCATAGTTTTGGAGGTTGGATTCTGTCAGAATGAGGTGAATGGAAGACCATGTAGATCATTTCTATTTATTTAAAATTCAAGGCCAGACATAATAAAATAAGAGGAACTTGATAAGTTAATTTTTGTCTCCTAGGAAAGCACTGTCTGAGAACCTGGCTCACCTGATTTTGCCGATGAGTCAACTTCGAAGCGTGCCTCATTCCGGAAAGTGAATCACGTAATCACAGTAAGTTACACACATAACAGGCATAGATGGCTCCTTGCTGCTATGTTTAAGCCAGTGGTGTACCACCTTTTCTGTCTGTAATTCTTCACATTTGTCAGATTAGATCAATATAAAGGACTGCACTTTTTTGACAAGGATGTGGTTGCCATGTTAGCTTCTTATGCCCTTAACTGCCATTTTGAAGATCAATTTCCCAGACTTTGGATTGAAGAAAAACTCAATTCCCAGTTAGCTTTACATGGCTACAACATTATGACACACTTCTATCGAGAAACATAAAGATAATTCCTATGATTGACATTAGGATTTTTCTGGCTTTGTGTGTAGGTTACATGTGTGTTATACAATGATATCCGTAATGCCACTAGACCAGGTTCCGTTAGTTCTGTTTTAGTTATTGTATTAGTCTGTTGTGCCTTGTTATACAGGAATACCTGAGGCTGGGCAATTGTAAAAGAAAAGAGGCTTGTTTGGCTCACAGTTCTGCAGGCTGTATAAGCATAGCACCAGCAACTGCTTGGCTTCTGCGGAGGCCCCTGGAAGCTTCCAGTCATGGTGGAAGGTGAAGGGAAGGCAGGGATATCACATGTTGGAAAAGGAAGCAAGAGAGAGGGGAGGGAGGCACGAGACTCTTTAAACAACCAGCTTTCACATGAACTAATAGATCAAGAACTCACTCAGTTCCACAGGGAATTCCTGAGGGCTCCACTCTCATGACCCAAACACTTCCTACCAGACCACCTCCACCACTGGGGGTCATATTTCAATGAAATTTGGAGGGACTGACATCCAAACTATATCAGTTGTAATTGATTACATTAATGAATTTTCACTATTTTACTGGTGGCTCTTAAGATAAAACTTCAAGGATTTTAATATTAACCTATGACACATGTTAGCTTGCGACAGAACCAAGCCTTTAGTATCACCCAAACTACCAGGCAACATGTGACTTTTTTTTGCATGGCAGAATATACTTCATTGTATGCCAAGACCAGCTCAGTTGGGGAGACCTTAACCGAGCAGTGCTAGAGGAATTAAAGACACACACACAGAAATACAGAGGTGTGAACTGGGAAATCAGGGGTCTCAAAGCCTTCAGAGCTGAGAGCCCTGAACAGAGATTTAGCAAGGTATTTAGTAACAGCAAGCCAGTCATTAGCATTGATTCTATAGATATTAGATTAAAAGTATCCCTTATGGGAAACCAAGGGATGGGCCGAAATAAAGGGATGGGTTGGGCTAGTTATCTGTAGCAGGAGCATGTCCTTAAGGCACAGATTGCTCATGCTATTGTTTGTGGTTTAAGAATGCCTTTAAGCAGTTTTCTACCCTGGATGGGCCAGGTGTTCCTTCCCCTCATTCTGGTAAACCCACAACCTTCCAGCGTGGGCATTATGGCCATCATGAGCATGTCATAGTGCCGCAGAGATTTTGTTTATGGCCAGTTTTGGGGCCAGTTTACGGCCAGATTTTAGGGGGCCTGTTCCCAACAACTGTATTTCCAAAAAAAAAACTTCTGCAAAGTTTTTTGGGCATAGGGCACTGATATTAATGAAAATTTATATTTATGTATCATGTAAATATTTAAATTGTTTAAGTGCATTTTGGCATTATGCACTTCATAAATATATGTTGTAACTGTTAAAAATATTGGGTAAAAAATAAATATAAATTGCAGTTATGATCGTTTCTTTTTGCCTACCCTGGGAGTATGTGCTCTCTATTTGGACTTCTCTGCCAAGGTCACAAAATCATGATTAGATCCACCTTTCATATAACTAGGGAAATAAAAACAAACCAACATTACCATTCTGGAAAGAACTTTTCTGAGTCTTTTTGTCCAACTACTTGTTTTTTAGGCACAATTAGGAGATTGTTTCTAAGACAATATTAATAATTAGTTCTATGTGGTTTTCAAAGTTTTAAATTTTAAAGAACTCACTCAATCATGTGACAGAGCATAATTATCTCAAATAACAGGAAAAGCATGTAAGTGATGACATGACTGTGATTCATTTCCTCTGTGTGGTCACTGTTTGACTTTTTGGGATCAAATATTCACTTGAGAGCCAGGGGTGCCTGGGACCTGGGAAAAAATGCATCCCTGCCCAGCATCCTCATTCTGTGAGTCACACACACAAAACCAAGGGTTGGTGAGTGACAACTAAGACCAAGGTTGGAACCTATTCATAGGAGAAGCTTCATTTGGTCCTTCTCCAGCAGCACCTATATAACCACTTCTAATCCACAATTTGAGGGATGGAAGGGCATATTCACTTTTTCTTCCCTGGTAATTTGAAACCAACTTGGTAACAGCTTGTACAAATGAGGAATGGATAGAAGATCTGTTTAAATCAACCCTGAGAGGCAGAGATGGAACTTTTGTGTGACTAATATTCCCATTGGCTAACCCAGTGCTTAAGCCTCCATACCATGGCTTCCGAGAGCTTTTGCCCAAATGCCCAGTGTGAGGGCATGGTCCTGTTGGGAATAGTTTTTCTGCTTGGAGATGGCTTTTGCTTCTTATCTTTCTGTTCTCCAAGGCTGTTTACTCTGCCACGTATCCAGAAAGAATGTTTTTTATTTTATGATTCCACAATTTTTTAGTACTGGAAAATTTTGCAGTGTTTTCAGATACATTATTTCATTTGATGTTCATAATCCTTCAGGGTAAATAGGGTAGGTTGTTGGTGTCCGCATATTATGGATAATGAATCAGAGATTCAGAGAGGATAAATCTGACTTCTACTGCAAACAAAAGGCAGAAAAATTATAGCAGAGGAAGCGTATTTCATTCTAGTTTTCAGCATATCTAGATTAATTCTGGTTTATTTTTAATATCAGCTGAATATGTTACACTTCCTCAATTGCTGTCCTGGGGTTCATTGAGGTGGAGCCACCTAGACATCATATACATGCCTTGGCTGCATTTACATCTCACCCTTCCTGCTTCCCCAAGTATAATCACCCCAGTGCTATTAAACAGATTATAAGAAAATGAAGTGTTCAGTGCTAACTCCGAAATTCCAGGTGCTGTGATACTGCTGCACACATCCAAAGGGACTTCTTACTTTAAGAAGCTCCCTTTTAAATGAAACTCTTGACTTCTTAGTGTTGCCTCAGACATGTGCTTTTCATTACAGAGAATATTACAGAGAGTGTTCTGCTGCCTCATGGAGGAGCCACAGGAACTGTGCACAATCTTTCTTACCACAGAGTTACAAGGAGAAAATTGGCAGCTTAGGAGACCAGCCAGCTAAATGAGATATGTCAGCCGACAAACAGCTTAAATGCTCTTGGATCATTTTTCCTCTACTTTATCGAGCAGTTTTAGTTTGGGGGAAGTGAACGATCTTCTGGGTGGCTTCCGTACTCAAGATTTCTCTGTCTGTGTCTTCCTAGGCATTTGTTTCTTTATGCCTGGATCTGCCACTTCACATTTCGCCTTTTTTCCCGTATCTACCTCTGACTCTATCTTCGGCTTTTTGTCTCTCCCTTTATTTTCTTTATTTTTGGTTTCTCTCTTTCATTTTCTCTTATATTGTCAGTCACCTTGATTTCTATAAACACATAATTATCACTAACAGATTAAAGAGCTTTATAAATGATGAAAATTTGAAACAAATTTCTTAAAGAATCTTTGAATCGTGTGTGTGTGTGTGTGTGTGTGTGTGAGTGTATGTGTGTGTGTGAGAGAGAGAGAGGGGAGAGAGAGAGAGAAAGAGAAAAGTATTTATTGTTGACCTGTGATTTCCTCAATCCCAACCCTAAATGTGAGTTGTAGAACTTGGATTTGAACCTGCAGCCAGTTAGGGACCAGAGCATCTGCTCTGTAGCACCATATTACACTGCCTTCCTCCTAGTCTCCAAACGTATAACTGAAATATTATTGTATCTTGCTCTTAGTACCTCTCCTGTATAAATGCGCTCTTGCATTTCTTTTCAAATAACTATAATTCTAGACACATTTGCATAAATAGGATTAGAATCTTGCAAAAGTATATTCTTTCCAGAGAGTGTCTGCACAGGAGAAGGAGGCCAGCAGGTGTCAGTCTCACCTCAGTAGAAGAGCTGAGAATAGTTTCATTGTGGTTTTTCTTCATGGGAGTTTGCTTTTTTTGAATGAACTTTCAAATAACCTAAGTTAAGTTTTTGTTTGTTTTAAGCAAACTCTGGGTTGATTTAAAAAGAAAGTAGGCTATCTCAACCTCATACCACCCCACCACCTGAGTTGTATACTGATAATTCTCTTGTTAAAAAACCCAGTGATTGCATTGGGATATAATTTTATTATTGCTGGGCATCTGGGCATCATTTAATAGGTGCTTTGAAATATTTTAAAGTGCCTGATAATAGAGTCATGATAGAGAAGTGTCCCTTGGATGTGTGCAGTAGTATCGTAGCCCCTGGAATTTTGGAGTTAGTCATCATCTGTACCAACTACACATTCTCCCACCCCATTTTCAGCTGAGGAAACAGGTTCGGAAAAGATTTGTTCAAAGACTCACAGCTGTGAGGAAGAGGGTCAGCATTAGGACTAAAATCAAGAACCAAGTGGCTGAGTCTTCAATGAGCATGTTCAGATTGAGGGGGCAAAGCAACATCAGGCCCCAGTGGGTTGTCAGGATCTGCAAATGTTCACAAGTGATTATCTTCAGTGTAATCCCCATGGCAACGTAGCAAAGTGCCTGCCGTAGCTGGATGAGAACAATGATTATGCTAGAGAAAGAAAGAAACTCCTAGGGACAGCTTGATTGAGGAGGGTTTGTTATGCATGTCGCCTCGCAGTGTTGTTTCTCCTTAGGCAGCCGTGGCAGCGATGCTTGAGAGGGGCCTATGGAGCTTGTTTACATAATCAACCGGAAAGCACTTGTCCATGTTGGTCTGTGCCCAGGGGCTGATAAGCAAGCCAGAAATCACTCTGGTTTGTGTTTCTGTAGTTCTTGAAGATGTTTAAAGATGGACACTCCTCCAGATGATTTCTGCCATTCGCTATGGGGATCACCAAACCCGAGCAAGCTGCAGAGCTTTAGGGTAAGGAACAGATGTGATGGTAGTTTTTCCAGAGAAAATGCTTGCCAACTTTGGCTGAAGAAACTAGGCTTAACAAACATGTGGACAAGCTCAAGGCAGGCCTCCCCATGAATTACTTTCCCTGGGTTTTAAAAATTGGTTTACAGATGTTAAATGTTTTTTGTTAAATGACATGTCTCTATAAATCAGAACCTGCAAGTGCCTTTAAGAGAGGCAACTAAGTAGCACCCTGATCTAATTGGTTAATACCACTGCTGTAGACACGAAGGTGTGTTGCTGGATTCTGCTTCAAGGATGGGCTTGCTGGCCAGCTGTGGGGGGTGCAGGCACCAGGCAGCCAATGGTCTTCATAGCCTTCTGTGTCTGCCTCAGCTGCAGAGAGACACCTGCTCTTTCGCCCTCAGCCCGAGCAGCCCACCTCCAATGACTGAGATGGAAAGAGGAATAGCTGCCCGGCCACTTTTGCCTAAAGGGGCCATCTCTGTTGGATCCTACACTTCTGAGCTCCCAGTCGGGTTGCCTTAGGCTTCTTGGGCCCGCATGGCAATCTTTCTTTTTCCTTTGCCGACTCTGTCTTTGTTTCCTACCCTTCACAGGTGTTGATCCAAAATCCATCTTAGTATCTGCCTTTAGGAAACTCTGCAACAATCAATCTATCTTTTCTGCTTGGAAAACAGTAGAAAAAGAACTAATTGGCCCCATGAAGTAAATGCCTAAAAGCCTTTTCAGATAACTTACCTTTTCAATAATTTCTATAGAAGAGAGGAAAAGATTACATTTATAAGTTTTTTTACAGTCTCAGGAAAGAAAAATTATCTAGTATTAATACTATAAAAGTAGTTAGTTATATAGTAAGTTGACTCTTAACATAGCCCACTTAACCACTTTTTACAGTGGGAAGAAAAGGTTCTTGATTTCTTGATTTATGAGGCTCCAAAAACTCATGTTCTGAAGGTTTTCATACCCAGTTCCTGATTAATTAATAATCACCCAGAATGTTTTCCCACGTATGTAATTATGCTTTGCAGTTCCATCAACCTTCCTAGCTAGTCTCAAAATACCAAAACGTTGCCTTGCCCTTGTTGTGGGTATGGTCAAGGTTTCCTCTCTTGGGATTTTGTGCATGGGGTATGAGGGGTGGTGTTGTGGGGGAGCAGGAGAGGGATGGATTGAGTGGAGAGGAGAGTGTAGGACGCTCATCCCTAGGGCACCAGCCTCTATCCTGTTGCCCCAGAAATGTTTCCAGATGTGTATCTGGACTTCACCCTTTAACTACCTAATTGGGTAGGTTGTAGGTAGTATGGAATCTAATGAATTGGATCAGGGAAAAAACAAATCTGAAGGAATAAGTGATCTCGCCTTGAAGGTGCTGCAGAGGTAATGAGCAGAGTTAATGAGTGACTGATCCATGGTGGTGGTAAATTGAATTTGAGTACTGAGGTTGAACACATGCTAGATGTAAACTAGAAAGTAATATTCATATGCAACACATTGGGTTACATAAACTCTGGAAAGTTTATAATTTAAAAGATACAGACATACAAAGCAACGATTCAGCCCAAGTCAGGTTTAGAACTGTTTTTTAATATGAGCCCGAGGGATGATATCCTGGATCTCACAGGGGCTGGATTTTGCGTGAGTGTTAGAACTAAGATAACATCTTGTTCTTGTCTTTATTTCAAGAAGCATTCTTATTAGGACCATCTCCTAGAAGAAAGAAAGTTACATTTAAAAGGATTGAAGCATGAGTCAGTTTTCAGTATTGGAGAATGATGAAAAACCACATATATGAATTCTGGAATATTTTGTGAAAGTAGACACCTTAAAAAAAAAAGAAAACATTATGAAAAAGAGTTGGTCTTCATTTTTAGGTTTAACGAATCCTATTAATAATATACAGATATACTTTTGGCCAGGCGTGTTGGCTCACGCCTGTAATCCCAGCACTTTGGGAGGCCGAGGTGAGTGGATCATGAGGTCAGGAGATCGAGACCATCCTGGCTAACACAGTGAAACTCCGTCTCTACTAAAAATACAAAAAATTAGCCGGGTGTGATGGCGGGCACCTATAGTCCCAGCTACTCCGGAGACTGAGGCGGGAGAATGGCGTGAACCCGGGAGGCGGAGCTTGCAGTGAGCCGAGATAGCGCCACTGCACTCCAGCCTGGGCGACAAAGCGAGACTCCGTCTCCAAAAATATATATATATATATATATATGTGTGTGTATATATATATAAATACTTTTATCATATAAATATTGTTTAGGTTTTACTCAGTAAATTGTGAGAGCTATATTGCTTGCTCCTAATATAGTTCTTAGATTTCATCTCATAGTAGAAAAAATTAGAAACTTCTTACAAAATGAAATGCTTTCCCTTGGTGATGATTCAAAACAGTTGATAATATTTTCTCACAATGCCACTGATGGGGTATTCTCCCAGAACTCTCCATTTTTAATTCAGATACGTTTCCAGTCAATTTGTTGAACCTCACAATGGGAGGTTTAAACTAAGTGACGTCCCTTTAGGTATACTCAAATTGGCCATGCAAATATGTCTTTTGTTGGACACTGGGTTCTCACAGCATCTCCTAAACAAAATATATTGGCTTTAAAATTAGTGGCTTCCATCATGCATTGGCTGGGCTGTTTTGTAAGTCTGTAGTATAAAAATCCAAAAACATTTGCTTCCAGCTGGCCTGTCTTGAACTAACATTTTTTTTTTTTCCTGTTTTCATTTCACTCTCTGACCTTTTAAAGGGTTTTCTTCTTTATGCTGCTATTAGCTTTCATCTCTGCTGGTCATTCTTTCATCCTGTTTCTCTGAGTTTCATTTACCTGTTTGCATGATTGTTCCTTTTTAGTTCCTTTTTTGTTTGTTTTTGTTTTTTAATATCTACCAGAAAAAGAAAGACTTCTTATAGTCATGGTCACTTAAAAGTGTTGGTGGTTTTTTAAGAGGTCTTAACTGGACTTAATCCGTATTTAACTCCTAGCATTTTATATAAGATAAATGTTATTGCTCAGACTTATCCTTTCTAACAGATAGTAGGGCAGGGAGAAAAAGGATACAATTTTTTTGCAACTATCAAATCTCAGGGAAAGTGTTCTTACCAGGTCACCTGGGGATAAGCAAGGCAGTTTGGAGAAGATTTTCTTCTGATTGTTTTTCATTTATTTACGCTTTGAGTAGCAATGCTTAGTTTTAAATTCCCATTGAGAATGTTCTCATTTTGTCATAAAACTTGAATTTAGTCTCTTAATTCTTCTCTTGATGTATCACACTAATGTCCAGAGGAGTCATTAAGAAATTGTAAAGAGACCCCATTGCTATCTATATTTATGATCTCCTTCAGAATGTGTTTATCAGATATTTGTGACTCTCTTTGCAGAAGTAAAATACTGACAATAAAAAAGAGATTATGTGAGGGCTCAAAGGTGCAACATTATCTTGGGTTTTACTTGTCAACAATTTGGAATGTAAGAAAAAAACAGTGTATGAATGTAATCCTTTGGAAAGGTAACTCTTCCTGGTGGACTTGGTCTTCTGGAGTTGAATGAATGTTTCTGAGACATAAGCACTTTTTCTTTTCCTCCCTGTAGGTTGGTAGGACCACACTTTCCATTAACTTTAATTTTACTACTCCTGATAGTCTGACCTTTATCTTCTAATCCAATTACATATTCAAATCTTTTCCTTCTGTTCATTCTACCTACCTTTAGATGAGTCAACTGAGAGATGAACATTTAAAATGCATAAATACGTATTTTGCCATACACTTTTTTTTTTCTTTATGCTTTATATATCATGAAACTTACTAGTAAGACATCAAACATTTCTTGAAGGCTGATATGGTCCGGCTCTGTGTCCCCACTCCAAATCTCATCTTGAATTGAAATCCCCATGTGTCAAGGGAGGGACCAGGTGGGAGGTGATTGGATCGTGGGGGCGGTTTCCCCTATGCTGTTCTCATGATAGTGAGTGAGTTCTCATGAGATCTGATGGTTTTATAAGTGGTGGTTTCCCCTGCTCTTTTCTCTCTCCTGTCACCTTGTGAAGAAGTTGCTTGCTTCCCCTTTGCTTCTGCCATGACTGTAAGTTTCCTGAGGCCTCCCCAGACATGCAGAGCTGTCAGTCAGTTTATAAATTACAGTCTCAGGTATTCTTTATAGCAGTGTGAAAACGGACTAATACAAAGGCCTCTGTATATTTTTGACTTTTTATTTGGAAACAGTTTCAAACTTATAGAAGTTACTCGAATAGGAATAGTAGAAAGAACATCAGTTAACCCTTTACCCAGTTTCTATTGTCAACATTTTAGTCAATTTGCCTAATCATTTGTGCACTCTCCGTTCTGTTTCTTTCTTTCTCCACATATGCATATATATGTACATAATGTATATCTACACACACATATATACATACGTGTATAATATTGTGTATATACCATAAAATATTTTGTTTTTACTAAAGAATTTGAGAATAAGTTTTACATAGAATGGTCTTTTATCCCTAAGTAGTATTTTTTTTATATAGGTACATTCTCATGAATAACCACAGGGAAGTCCTCAATTTCAGTAAATATAACATTAATACTTTAATTTGTATTTCAGTTGTCTCGTTGGCCCAATGTTTGTTATAGCTTCCTTTTCCTCCAGTACTAGATCCAGTCTTGGGACAGATACTGCACTTAGTTGTCATGTTTCTTTAATCTCTGAAACATTGCCACAGCCTTTTTAAATGTTTTTTTTTTTTTTTTCCTTTTGTGACAGTGACAGATTTGAAGACAGAGTCCCCCTACTTTCTATATACAGGAGTTTCTGTATTCTGAATTTGTCTGATGTTTCCTCATGATTAGATTCAGGTTCTACATTGCTGACCAGGATATTGCATATGTGACATTGTGTGCTTCTCAGGCAACCATATCTGGAGGCACGCAATGTCTATCTGCCCCTCCCTGGTGACACTAGTTTTCCTCACACAGTAGGAATGTTGTCCTATTTCTCCAACAGTAAATAGTTATCATTTCCTCCCTTGCAAATAATGAGTTTGAGGAGAGACACTTGAACACCATGCAAATATCCTGCTCCTCATTACAATTTCCCCTCAGATTTAGCATCTATTGGGATTCTTACCTGAACCAGTCTTTGCTGTGATGGTAACAAAATGATGAGGATCACTTCAGATCCCTCCATGTTTACCAGTTAGCATGTGACATTCTAGTTTAACCAAGGACCCTGTCTTTTCCTCATGTATGGATGAATGTGTCTTAGTCTGTCCCAGCTGCTGTAATGAAATATCTTAGACTGGGTAGTCTATATATAGTAGAAATTTATTACTCACAGTTCTGGAGGCTGGGAAGTTAAAGTTCAAGGCACCAGCAGATTTGGTGTCTTGTAAGGGCTCTTTCCTTATACATGGTGCTTTCTCTCTGTCCTCACGTGGTGGAAAGAGTGAACGAACTCCCTCAGGCCCCTTTTATAAGGATATTAATTCCTAATCACCTCCCAAAGATCCCACCTCGTAATACCATTACTCTAGAGGTTAGGTTTCAACACATACATTTTGGGGAAATACATATATTCGCACCATAGCAGTGTGTATTATCTGTATGAACTCATGGATTTTTGTTTTCTACCCCACTTTCCCCCAAGTGGTGTATAATTATTATCCTTATTTAGCTTGGTGCGTGGATTATCCCAGATTTGGCCAGTTGGATCCTTTCAAGCTGACTAGGTGTGCCTGTGCCATATGTCCATTATTCTTTGGAGCACATCCTTACCTCTGGTATAACAAAATGTTCCAGGTTTATCACGCTTCCCCAGCCCTGCTTTCAGTCACTTCTCCAAGAACCCCTTGTTCCTTTTGGTGGGGGAATAGTGTTAGAGATAAAAATCCATGCACTAGCTGTGCTGTTTGCTCCTGGAATATCTCTGCTTCTATACCTTTTTAAGTGAACAGAGCCAGGAGATATATGCATGCATATACATACACTTACATATGTGTAAATGCACATACATACACATGATATGCACATATACATGTTTATACACATACATGTGCATATTTTAGATATCATAAGTGAGCACCAATACCTCCAATTTCAATTCATCTTTTTTGCCTTCCCCCATTCCATATTTGCATGTACCTTCTTTCACAATGAGAATCTTGGCTTCTAAAATCAATAGATTTACTCATTTGCTCAATCTCATAATACATCTAAAGTAGTTTCAGAATGACTTCACCCATATCTACAAAAATGCAAAGCTACTCAAAAGAGTTCAGCATCTCCAGTTTCCAGTTTTTCCATTTCCCTACCCTGCCCAAGACTGAGGGCTGTAGGATGTGCAGTCAAAACTGTTGTAAGTTACTCAAAGTAGTTATTTTTTGCCCTCCATTGTAATTATAGTATTCATTTGAAACACAGTTGGGTTCATTGTTTCAGTTTCTCCCTTTCCTATCCTTGCTGACTTAATTGTTTTGAATATGTCAAGCATTAACATGCTTTCAAAAGTTAAAACTTACAGAAAGGTATACTCAGAAAAGTATTCCTCCCTTCTACAGCCATGGCACTCTCGTCACCTTCACCCTTTGTAGGCAACCAACATATTAATAATTGTTTCTGGCTTTTCATTCTGGTGAATTTTTGGTAAATATAAGATATATGTATGTTTTCTTATTTTCCCTTCTTTCCTAAACAAAGATAGTGGTATTACATACAGTCTCTGGTGCTTTGATTTTTCACTTTACAAGATCTTTTGACCATCATTCCACATCAGTCCATAGAGAGCTTTCTCATTCTATGTTTACCATGACATAGTATCTATTGTGTGTTTGTACCAGAGTTTTTTCAACAATGTCCTATGATTAGACACACAGGTAGTTTTAATATTTGCAATTACAAACTACTGCCACAATGAATAAACTTCTGCATATGTATTTTTGTAGTTGTAAGACTATCTTTAGAATAAATTCCTGGAAGTGGGATGGTTGGGTTTAAGGACAAATGCATATGTAATTTTGGTTGCTGTTGTCCGATCCTCTTCTATGGAGTTTGAATCATTTTGGATCCCCAACAGCAATGTATGAAAGTACCTGTTTCCTCACAGCCTCAGCAATGAACTGTATTGTTACGCTTTTGGATTTTTCCCAATGGGACGGGTGAGAAGTGGTATCTCATTGTAGTTTTAGTTTGTGTCTACTACTATTAGTGAAGTGAAACATCTTTTCAAATGCTTCAGGACCATTTAAAACATCTTTTTGTGAGTTGTCTACTTATATTTTTTGCCCATATGTCTATAGGATATTTTTCTCCTTTAATTTGTAAAAGTTTGTTTTTATATTAGGAATATTAATGCTTTATCTATGAGATATTCAATATTGCTTATATATTATATAATATATCATATATATTTGTATATCATATATCATGTATTGTATATAATATAATATATAATGTTAATATATATGATATATATATAATGTTAATATATATGATATATAATATATAATGTTAATATATTATATTTAATACATGATATATAATATATAATGTTAATATATATGATATATAATATATAATATATTATGTATAATATATTATAATATAATATATAATGTTAATATATTATATTTAATACATGATATATAATATATAATATATTATGTATAATATATTATAATATAATATATAATGTTAATATATATGATATATAATATATAATATATTAAATATATTAGATAAATATTATATATTATATATAATTATATATTATAGACTATGTATCATACATGTTATATATTATATTATATATTATATATAACATATTAATATATATTATAAATATAATATATTATGTATAATATATTATAATATAATATATTATGTATAATATATATATATATATAATATATGTATAGAGAGAGCACAAATATTTTATCCTAGCTTGTACTTTGTTATTTGACTTTGCTTATATTTTTTCCTTGTAAAACTTTAATTTTCATTTAGTTAAGTTTATCACTCAACTCTTTAATTACATCTGAATTTTTAGTCACAGTTAAAAAGACTTTTGTTATAGAGGAATTCATCCATCTTTATCCCCTAGTACTTGTAAAGTTTTATTCTTTACACTTTGATTCATTTGGAATTTATTCTTGTATATGGTGTGAAGAATTGATTCAATTTTATCTTTTTCCAAATGGCTAATCAGTTGTCCAGCATGATTTATAAAAAGCCAATCTTTGCGTTAGTGATTTGCAATACCAACTTTATCATATACTGAATTCTTTTTTTTTTTTTTTTTTGAGATGGAGTCTTGCTCTTGTTGCCTAGGCTGGAGTGCAATGGCATGATCTTGGCTCACTGCAACCTCAGCTTCCTGGGTTCAAGCAGTTATCATGCTTTACCCTCCCAAGTAGCTGGGATTACAGGTGCCCACCACCATACCTGGCTAATTTTTTTTTTTTTTTTTGTATTTTTAGCAGAGATGGGGTTTCATCATGTTCGCCAGGCTGGTTTCGAATTCCTGACCTCAAGAGATCTGCCTGCCTCGACCTCCCAAAGTGCTAGGATTACAGGCGTGAGCCACCATGCCCGGCCTCATATGTTGAATTTTGTATATAATTAAGCCTTATCCTTTTTAAGGCAATATATGTAACAATAAATAGCTAAATTAAGTAAGCCCTCTGAATTAAGTCAGTGGACCCACATAAAGGATAAGTTTTAAAATTAAATATTATCTAAAGATTTTGGTAGTCTCCTAATGGGAGTATCTGAATTAAGTATCACAACTAAAAATAGTAGAGTGGTCACATTCCCTAGGACCAGTTCTCAAACTTTGTTAAAATGCAGATTGCTGACCTCTATCATTAAACATTTTCATTTACAAGTGGGGAGTGTGGCCTTCATATTTTAGCTGCTTAACTAGTAGCACAGCAAAGATTGCATAAGGGGTCATTGGATCACTTTTTGAAAAGCATGGTCTTTGAGAAAAGGGACAGCCCACACTGTTTCACAGTGTAGCAACACGCGGGAAAGAGAACAGTCAAATTGTTTTGATATGACGAAAGGAAATACAGGCTTTCTAGTATACACAAAACATATTCAAAAAGCTAGAAATTTATCACTAGGGCTTTTGGAAGTAAATCTACGTTTAGCAACTCAATTTTTTAGATTTTATTCTCAATGATCCGGACATGAGATTTAGGTCTGTGATTCTCAGGTCTTTTTAGTTATACATATCACTCAAGGAGCTATGGACTCCAAATGACTTACGTTTGTGATAAAGCCTCATTTAACCCACAGTAATAGGAAGGCGGCTCTGATTTTCTGAAGTTAGAAATGAGAGATTAAATAAGTACATTTGTTATAGTTTAATATTACACATTTTATGATGAAAACATTGTCTCCTACACTGCCTCCTACTATCTGGAAAATCAGTAATCCTAAAATGTTCTTTCAAAACCAGAGACCTAAATGGCTAGAAGCAATAATTGCTAGAGCTTTGACTATAAATATTTGGCCATGTTGTGTGTTAGAAAGTATAAGACACACTTGCTTTCATTTCCTGAGCCTGACTCACTGAATTTTCTCGTCCAGATTGGTTTTCATCTGTTTATTCCTTTATAGCATAGATTAGGTCCACTGTGGTTCTAATCTCTGTTATGCATGCTTTTTTTTATGAATAAAATGCCAGGCACACAGAGCATACATATGCACATTTTACTACAAGATAGTAAAAGCTCAATGTGCTGGGACTGCATTCCCAATGTGACCTTATTTTCCCACTCTTTGCAGTTTTAAAATGTTATGTTAATCTGGCATTCTGGACGATCCCCGTCCAGAATGGGGATCTCTTTAGATTTCTAGAAGAAATCTAAAGATTTCTTCTTTACAGTGAGTCCCGGCAGTATATAGCGGCCATAGAATAGCTAAACTTGAAGAGGCTTTTTGGCAAAGATTTGAATATCTGTCCTCTGACCTTTTCTGGTTCTTGTCTGTATTTCATAATACAAAACTAATGAGGATTTCACTTTGGTGAAATCTGCCTTGCTAAATGCTGCTTGCAAACAACACACTCATGTGTTAGCATTTGGGATTCTGATTAAATCATTTTGCTTTAGTGACTGTTAAAGAGTATAGTTTGAAAGAAAAAAAATGTTTTTAGACTCCTGTACAGTGTACCAAAATCTATGCAAATTGTTACGAGGCCTTTTAATGTACAGGTGAGCCCCAACACTTAGTATCATCTGATGCACAGATGATGCACATGTCATATGTTGGTAATAAAATATCAAAGTTAGACTGACACTCTTAAAGTGTTTAACACTGTTTTATTGGCTTACTAGCCCTAATTGGATTCATTGCATCCATTTTTTTCACGCCGCCGCTTAAAACACTTGCCACGTTGTTTTATCCATGCTTTTGTCACAGCTTTGTCTGTAACTACATTGACTTGATTACTCATATTCTATGGCAATTCCTGGCATTTGGCTTATTTTTCCACTAGCCTCCTTACTTTCGAAAATCCCTCCATCTCATTTGTCGACAGCCTCTGATTATCTCAAAGGTACCTCAGATTATCCTGACACGTCCTTTGACTTCTGAGGATACTGACCCAGTATTTCAAGACTGAGGTGACTCTGAGACAGAAGATGGAGTCAGTGACGATGTCCTCCCTTATTCAGACTCTTTGAATAATGCTTTTTACTCACCCTATGGACTCTGCTAGAAAGACACTTTAATATTTTTGAGATTTATATTTTTCTATTATTGAAAAATAATAGAAACCAGTGCCTTAGTCGGTTTAACAGTTTAACAAAGTTGTTTTCAAAAGAACAAAGAAAACATAACTCCATTTAGGTTGTCTTTCATGTGCAAATACTAACTGAAACTTGCATTAGGGATTGTATAACTTGGAAGCAGTATTAATAAAATGAAGTCACTGGCATATTAAAAATGTCCTAATGTTCACTTTAAGTGTATTTTAAAAACCTCACAGGTAATGGCATGAAAGAAACCAAGGAGATGTTTGCATTCATTATGTTCCACTGGAAAAAAAATGGTTAATGTAATTGTGTAGATTTTTCCCTTCTTGTTTTTTTGTACTGTATAGCCCATTCTTTGCTTTATGTACAAATACCCTGATTTCTAAATGCTACTTATTTTCTGCCGAAATAAAATATCCTTTCAATTTAGTGAGTAACTTTGTATGTATGTGCATTTGTTTGGAAGAGATAGTAAATAATAGTAATTTAATTTATGTAGCTCAGCTTTTTCTTTTAAGAAGATTCATTAATTCACATATGCTAAAATTATTTTTTATTTCCCTTTACCAGAATAAATCTTTCCTGCTAGAATGATGCTTTTTTCTTGAGTAGATACTGCCCCTCTTTAAAGTATCTTAGCTTAGAATTAAAAAAAAAAAACCAGTTAATTTTTTATCAAAAACGAATCCTGGACATTATTGGATGGTGGAGTTGGCTTAATGACTTAACTATGTCAGGTCTGACATCTGTGTTAATTCTCTAAGCCTTTTCCTTTTGATTACAACATGGCTGCCATCAATCCAGCCATCATATCTACTTTTAAGTCAGGAAGAAATGGAAAGGACCTGCCTTTTGCTTATAATTTTAAAAATAAATATAAACTATTCTCAGGAAGTTCTGTAACCTGAAAATAGAAATGCTACTCATTTTCTACTTGAAATAATATTTTTATCTTTCAAATTAATTATGTGAAAGGTTATAAAATATATCTTTATTACATGATTTCACATATATTCATTTAAGAAATATTGTTCACTAACTATGTTCCATACAATGTTTTAGAAGTTAAGATTACAAATACTAATAAAAGAGGGATTTTGCATTTAAGTTGCTTCTGGATTCATCATGAAGAAATACAAGAAAACAGACAAGAATAGTACTGTGTGAATGATAAAGCATAGAGCTTTGCACTGCAAAAGCATCAGATAGGGTATGGAGTTGCTCTCTGTTAGCTGGAACAGAGAGACTTGACCTGGGATCTGGAGCATGAAGATAAGGTGATTGATAAAAGCAAAAGGAAGGTATGGAGGTTATCTAGGCACCAGGGCCTGCATGTGCAAAGACCTGGAAGTGACAGAGTGTATGACTTACTCAAGAACAAGTGATTGCATATGGCTGGACCACAGGCGTGAAGGATGGAAATCTAGGCACATACTTTACTCAGGACTTTGGTCTTCATCCTCTCCATGATAATTGTGCTATAGCCTTATTTTACCTGACGCTAATTACTTAGAACTTAGTTTTGGTTCCACTCTTCTGGAACTTGTAAACCAATAAGGCAAATATTTTTCTTGTATTAACAGTGGTATTTAGTAGAAACTGTATATTGGTGATCTGCTGGCCTATTCTGACCTACAGCCATGGATAGTGGTGTATTGTTTTTTATTTTGTTTTTTTTTTTTTTTTTTTTTTTTTGAGACGGAGTCTCACTCTGTCACCCAGGCTGGAGTGCAGTGGCCGGATCTCAGCTCACTGCAAGCTCCGCCTCCTGGGTTCATGCCATTCTCCTGCCTCAGTCTCCCGAGTAGCTGGGACTACAGGCGCCCGCCACCTCGCCTGGCTAATTTTTTGTCTTTTTTAGTAGAGACGGGTTTCCTGTGTTAGCCAGGATGGTCTCGATCTCCTGACCTTGTGATCCACCCGTCTCGGCCTCCCAAAGTGCTGGGATTACAGGCTTGAGCCACCTCGCCCGGCCTGTTTTTTAACCTGTACAGAATAAAAAATTGAATCAGTTTCCAACATTTAACAATCAAGAGATTTCACAGATGAAACTAGTTTTTCTGGAAAAACGGGAAGATCTGGAAATCCTGGGCCTGCATTCCCATACGGCAACAGTCTGCTGGAGCTGAGTAAGGGTAGGTAGTATCTGGTTCACTACAGTCTTCATTTTCTGTTGTTTTACAACATGCTCACCTAACTAATTAAAAGTGCTTGGTTGACTGGTGAAGACACTTATATTTGCTATCTCTAGTGCTGATAGAGACAGGAGGAAGCCAAATGCCTAGGCAGATAGGAGTGGGTACCCGGTGAAACCCTACCTTCAAGTGGAAGGTTTAAAGCCTACAACCCAGCCACATGGGGGACTTTCCCGCCTTTGGATAAGGTAATCACCCACTGCTTCCCCTTTCCACCGAGAGCTGTTCTGTTGCTCAATAAAATTATTCTCTGCCCTCCTCACCCTTCAATGTCCAGTGTATCCTCATTCTTCTTGGGTGCAGTACAAGCTCAGGAATCACCAAATGGGGTTACAAGCTATGACACAGGCAAGCTGGGGCATGCCAATGTGGCAGAGCGAGGCCCAGGCAGGGTGTTGCTAGCTGGGAGTCCCCAGCTTGCAAAGTGACCGAGAAGAAAAGTCCTGCATCTGTGCAGGACATAGAACTACATACATTTGGTTAACTTGCACAATAGCAGTTCTGGACAAGGTGTAGTGACGTAGTTCTGTTTTCACTGATGCAAACTGACCATGTGATCAGTGGGTTCACACTGGCCAATAGCTTGCTTCAGAGAACAGAAATGAAGCACCTCTGTGTTATGAATCTTGTTTTTAATTATCTTATATAATGTTTGTAACCTTCAAAATGGTTGCCCCTGATAGACCTTATAATCTAAAAATCCCTTCAGCAAATTATAAGAAAAGGAACATAAGATTATGAGTCTGGAGGCATGATGACTTGATATTAACAAACATCCAAATGGTATTGGTTGACCATTTAATTTCCTTGGCCCTCAGAAACTTCTGTTAGAAAATGTCTATAATGTCCCACCCAGTATCTATCTGAGAAGGTTATTACTGGCATTCAAGTGAAACAGGGTATGTTACAAGAAAAGCAGGTAACTACTGAGGACCCACAGATGAAAGGAAATGTTGCTTATGGTTAGGAGTCTTGGGATCTTGATAAAATGTCTGACCAGAAAGTACGACTGGCTAAAGGAAACTGTCCAACTTTTTTTTTTTTTTGGGGCGGAGTCTCGCTCTGTCGCCCGGACTGGAGTGCAGTGGCCGGATCTCAGCTCACTGCAAGCTCCGCCTCCCGGGTTTACGCCATTCTCCTGCCTCAGCCTCCCGAGTAGCTGGGACTACAGGCGCCCGCCACCTCGCCCAGCTAGTTTTTGTATTTTTAGTAGAGACGGGGTTTCACCGTGTTAGCCAGGATGGTCTCGATCTCCTGACCTCGTGATCCACCCGTCTCGGCCTCCCAAAGTGCTGGGATTACAGGCTTGAGCCACCGCGCCCGGCCGAAACTGTCCAACTTTAAACCAAAATATGATTCCATATGGAGACTTTAAGGGATGTGCTTGGTAGACAGACTAGCAGTAGACAAAGATTTCAAGAACTTTCTGCATTATGTTTTGCTCAGAGAGTGGATGGAATTTATTGAGCCTATTACTGTTTGGTCATTATTAGATTTGGTGACAAAAGCCTGTCTCTACTAAAAACACAAAAATAATTAGCTGGGTGTGGTAGCAGGTGCCTGTAATCCCAGCTACTAGGGAGGCTGAGGTAGGAGAATTGCTTGAACCTGGGAGCCGGAGGTTGCAGTGAGCCGAGAGCACCCACTGCACTCCAGCCTGGGCAATGATGTGAGACTCTGTCTCAAAACAAAAACAAAAACAAAAACAAATAAACAAACAAACAAAAAGATTTTAGATAACAAAAAGAAAAAAAGGTAAAGATTATATGGCCTAGTTCACTCATTTTAATGACAAAAAGATTCTCAGTGAGAAGAAGTAACTAATTAGTATCAGAGACAAAACAAGAAACATTGGACATCTAAACTCTCAATCCAATGATCCTTATGTTATGCCTCTGGTGTCACTTAGAAGAGAAAGATTTTGATGCTCACACGGGATTTACCTGAAAAGCTGTTGGTTTTTCTGTTTCCTAAGAAAGCTGGAGAAGACCCTTTTCTTTTGTATCATTCAAGGCTTATTTACTTTGTGGGTCAGCTAGGGGAGCCTCAATAAGTTGTGTTGGATGGATTTGGGGATCAACAGGGATTCTTATGAGATTTGATTTTTCAGTAGTTAGAGGAAATAGGAGCAAGATTGCTTAATTGCTTCAAATATTCTGGAAGGCAAGCATTCCAAGCACATCTTACTCTTTTGTCTGTTGGAGTCATAGGTCTTCAATCCTCCAAACACAAGAAGAATCTTCATTGCTAAAAATCTAGCATAATATTTTACACTCACAAGGAAACCTGTTGTAGGTGAGTAATATCATGTATCACCTCTAAGAAATTTTCTTACTTTTATAAAGTTTTGATAGCATTTCATATGAAAAAATATTTTCGTATTTGAAATTTTAAAAACTATAGTTTAATAGTGGCTTTTTCTGTTCAATGTGCTGCAAGAGGCAAGGGTTTCCCCAATGGGAAATATTATCAAAGGTTTAAAATCCTTTGGTAATGCTAGAATTGGACTATTAGTATGCTTATGTAAATCATTGTTGCCAATTATAATTTATCTATCAATTGAGATATTTCTAATTTTAGCTACAGTTAACCGTAAAAATAAATTCTTTATATTTGTTTAGTGAATTGCCAAATCTACTTGCATTTTTTTCCTGTTTCTTAAATCATTTTTTCTCTCTCTACTAGTCACATCGTGCATGGACTTTTATAACATAGCTTCCTAACTGATTTTCCTGCATCACTCTTTGTCTTGAATTTTGCCTATTGACAGCCTGATTAAGCTTGGAAATACAGTAGGAGAACCCCTTACCTGTAGCATAAGTCAGGAGAGGAACTTTAGTGGAAATACACTATTGGAAGTACACCAGATACAGAGATGAATAGATGCAGAGGTACCTGGTGAGTCCCAGTTTATCCTCACGGTCCTCCACATGGTGGTCCTCTCATCATCCAGACTACAGGACCTGCTGACCAGACTACAGGTCCACCACTGGATGCTTGATTTCAGACCCACAGAGGCAGTAGCTGCCAAAGACAAAAGCTCTCCTGAGGTCTCCCTGAGCTCCTGCTCGCAGCCCTGCTTCACAGGTTGGCTGTGCTTCACTTAAGTCTCTCTGAAAGCGTTGTCTTGCCAACCCGAGTCAGTGCTTCCTGACTTTTCCATCCTCCGACTCCCTCTTCCAGACCTTTCCTTTCCTTGCTTTTCCCACAATTGTGTAAACTCTAATTCCTATGGTAAATCCTTTATGGATTTATCATAATGCTCATAGTGGCTCTGCTTCCACTATTAAAGCCCAGCTGATACACCTTGAACTCACCCATTGCCTTTACCAGAGCAAAACTTTTATAGTGAAAGTGATCATGAACTGACTTAATTGCCCCTCTCCCCTTTCCTTGATTAATCCTTGATCCTCTTCATCTCTTTCAAAACTCTCACTTCCTAGGTTTCAGAGCTCTCTCTCCCTGGGTTCTGCCCTCCTGGGCCACACACCCACATACTTTTGAGTTCAGGGCTTTTGCTCGGACTCATTTGCTAATACAGCAGGCTAGGATTTTATGTGGAGCAGATCTCAATTCAAACTCTTGGGTTGCCCTTTCTAGCTGTGGACTTAGATAAGTTATTTGACATTTGTTAGGTATAACTTGCTCACATGTAAGAGGGGGATAATGTCATAGTTACCTTATGAGGATGGTAGGAGATGTAGATACAAAATTGAAAAGCATCTAGCAGTGCCGTATACCTGGGGGTGACTCCACAGATATTGACTTTCTTCCTCTTTTACTTTACGCTGTGAACAGTCCTCCATTGCCTTCAAAGGAGAAGAAGTGACCTCATGGTCCAAATGTTTTACTGCCTCTAGTACTGCAAACCCCAGTGGAGAAGGTTCCTGGCTGAACCATGAATTGAAACACCTAGCACTGAAGTAAGAACATCTTGGTTCAAGGGCAAGGGGCTCTATCTTTTAATATGGGTGATTGTTCCTATGAGTGATTACAGTGAAGCTGTATTTTGAAAAATTGCTGATATTGATGCTGATTACAGATACGAAGAATCGACAAAATGAGAAGAGAAAAATGAAAAATTGAACTTTCCTGTAAAAGCAATACTAATTACAGACATTTATATCCATGGCTTATTATTTATACCTAATTAGTATGCAGCACAATGGCAATGATGCCAGTCATTACATATATCACACCACTAACTTGTTTCACTCAATTGCAACAATAATTTCTCTCCATCGACCCTTGGCTATTGGTTTGTTGTTCAGGTTTGTTCATCTACTGACAACCTAAAGTAATTAGAGAATGGCAGCTTCCACAAAGAGAATACTGATGTATAGTGATCATTTTTTGCACTTCATCCCTCAAACAGTACTGTGGCAAAGTTGCTATTCTTATCTGCATTTTTCTGATAGGAAGCTGAGGCCCAAAGAATGTAACTAAATGCCTAAAGCCGTAAATATAGACATTGGACTCAAATACTTTTCTCTTCCAACCTCTTACTGGAACCTATGCGGTAAAGCTGATCTGTTGGAAGACGTTTAGTGACACATAAATGTCTTTAATGGCATGAAAATGACATGAGATAGATTTGTAAAATCAAGATTTGTAGGTTTAGGCTTGAGTTCTACGTCCTAGTGCAAAGGATGTGACTGCTTATCTTTCCCTGGGGTCAGAATTCCTGATATTCTTGTTTTTTAATGCTTGTGTCTGCCTGCACTTTGTAATCTGTAGGCTTCCTAAAAGCTCCAACAATTTAAAAACAATAAATCATTCGACATCTTCTAGCTTGTTTGTTTTTCTTTTTTAGAGACAGAGTCTTGCTGTGTCACACAGGCTGGATTGCAGTGATGTAGTCATAGCTCACTGCAGCCCTGACACCTTGGGCTCAAGGGCTCTCCCAACCTCCACCTCCCAAGTAGCCAGGACTACAGATGCACACCATCATGCCTGGCTCATTTTTTTTTAAATTTTAAAACATTTCTTGTGGAGACAGGGTCTTGCTATGTTGTCTAGGCTCATCTTGAACTCCTGAGCTCAAGAGATCCTCCTGCCTCAGCCTCCCAAAGTGCTGAGATTAAGGGTGTGAGCCACTGTGCCCAGCCCTTATTGCATTTTTGAGCTACCCAAATGGCCTAGCACTGTCTTCGATATTTCAGAAGTATCATACTCTGTTCCAAACAAAATGTAACATTCCCTGTGGACAGTGTGGTTCCTAACCCAAGTGGACAGTGGGTCCTCATGCCTTATGGCTCTAGAGAAAAGAAGGCTGCAATTGAACTCAAGTTGTTCAGTGAGGCCAAGAAATACTCCCTGTTACTCTGATCTGACGATTTTGAGATTTATCTGCAAGGTGTGGGGGAGAAGGAAAGTCTATGTGCCATGCTTAAAGGAAAGGATAATGGGTTAAAGAAGACTTTGATGAACCTTTGAAGTCTTAAGAAAGCTAGATCACATCATTTTCTCCAAAGGTGTTTCAGTCGCCCTTTTTACCTTGGGGTTTGGCAGTTGCTTTATGCCCCCTAAAAACAATGTACCAATTATCCAGTGACTAGTGTTCCAATTAATTTATGGACATGAAGATTAACATGCAATCTGCTAATGCATTAATGAGTTTATAATATTTAGAAATAGGACGACCAAAACTGGTAGACCAATTCTGAGTTTTATCAACCTCAGTGGTTGTTTCCCTACAAAGAAACTAATTGTTTTCCTCTGGGTAATGATAATTAACAAAATTCCTATTGTGTTCCTGATCAGTTCACAGCTGGTACTTTGATAATCACAAACACTTGGTTTTATGAGGTGACATTAAACTCCTGCCTAACTTGGGAAGTACATTAATTGTATACTATTGCCTGAGCTTATTAATTCTAAATTATGCCTCAATGAACTTCTCAAATTGGGAGCAACATTTATATTAATAAACTGTAGTCAGTGAGTGGGAGGGAGGGAGGGAGAGAGAGATCATAAGAATCTACTACTGAGTGTAGATTTTGTCTGCTCCAGATGTTATAGTTGGGTTTAAAAAACTTTGATATGTTTGAATAAATTCCAAAGGAACATCTCATCCCTTCTTCTTTTTTTTTTTTTTTTTTTTTTTGAGACGGAGTCTCACTCTGTTGCCCAGGCTGGAGTGCAGTGGCGTGATCTTGGTTCACTGCAACCTCTGCCTTCCAGGTTCAGGCAAGTCTCCTGCCTCAGCCTCTCAAGTAGCTGGGATTATGGATGTCCGCCACACACACCTGGCTATTATTTTGTATTTTTATTAGAGGCGGAGTTTCACCCTGTTGGTCAGTGGTCTTGAACTCCTGGCCTCAATTGATCCGCCCACCTCTGCCTCCCAAAGTGCTGGGATCACAAGCATGAACCACTGCGCCCAGCCTCATCCATTCTTATAATGCATTTTTAGGCATTCTTTTTTCATTAAGCAGGAAAAACGAAGTGCTAGGGAGGCCTGAGATTTGTGGTTGAAATGTGTTCAGAGTGCTGCCCTCCCTCATTCCTTGGAACTTTCTGAAGGACCAGAGCTGACCTGAGGACCTGTTGGGTGTATATCACTGAGGGAGTTCCAGGGCTATGCAGGGAAGCCCTGAGTGGGATGCAGTGATTCTTCTCTACTGTGTCTACTTCCATGAGGGCTGCCATCCTTCATGTAACAGTACCTTTAGGAACAGGGACCATATAGCTATATATTTCTATTTCTAAGTTTCAAACAGTGCTTGGCAGCTAACAGGTGGTCAACTAATGTTTGTCGGATGAATGAATGGTGGTACCAAGGAAGAATGGCATGTTTAGTCCTGGCTGCTAAAGGAGGTTTAATGGTAATTGGCCAATGTGTGGTGATTAAGCCTCAACAGTTACATAGAAGAAACCATGTTTATACTGATGTTGCTTTAACAATGCCATTAAAGTCTGGCACCGTGGCTCATGCCTGTAATCCTAGCACTTTGGGAGGCTGAGGCGGATGGAGCACTGAGGCCAGAAGTTCGAGACCAGCCCGGCCAACATGGCAAAACCCCATCTCTACTAAAAGTACAAAAACTAGCCAGGTGTGGGGGCACACACCTGTAATCCCAGATACTCAGGAGGCTGAGGCATGAGAATTGCTTAAGTCCAGGAGGTAGAGTTGCAGTGAGCCAAGATTGCACCATTGCACTTCAGCCTGGTGACAGAGTGAGCCTCCGTCTAAAAAAAATAAAAGCCAGTGAATGTTACTTCTATCTTAAATTTCCAGTATAGCAACTTAAAAAAGTGATCTTTAGTTTTTATAGATACATAGTAGTTGCACATATTTATTATTTATGGGGTACATGTGATATTTTGATACAAGCATACAATGTGTAATGATCAAATCAGGGTAATTGCAATATCCAACACCTTAAACATTTATTACTTCTTTGTGTTAAGAACATTCCAATTCTACTGTTTTAGTTATTTCAACAATAAATTATTATTAACTATGGCAAATTTTAAAATACAATAATATCATGCTGATGAGGATATGTGAAAGACACATTCATGCAACTCTTTTGGAAAGAAATTTAGCAGTATCTATCAAGAACTTGGACAATTTTTGTTATCTTCATTCTGGTAAAATTCAGCATCTGTAAGTCAGTTTTTTTTTTTTTTTGTATGAGTCCCAGGTCCAGCTTTGTTACCTAATACAAGTCCAGCCTCTGGAACATTCAAATTCACTGTTCCAAAGTTTAATTAAAAACACAATTTACAAATATTTAATATCTTCTGAAAAGCATTTCTAAGTTAAGAATGAAAAAGTATGTACATAATATATAATCAAATACCAGGCGGCCTCAACTTCCACCAGGTCCACAGTCAGCAACATCCATCTTTTTAGGCTCTTCAATATATTCTGTCAAATCCACAAAGTTGTTTTCCATGACAGGGGAAAGAATGGAAATCCCCATTGCTTTCTGAACTCCATAGGTGCTTACGATATCACCTGGAGTTACTTGCTGTGCAAATTCTTTAAGATTACTGGTCACTTGTTCAGCAGGATGCATTTCTCTGTATGAGGGACCCAAGAGACAGATCATGTTGGGAGAGGGTCTGGTGCTCAAACATTCATTCTGGGCTTCCTGGGGTTCCCTGAGCAATCTGGTGGTCTCATCAAGTTTCCTCTGGAATATTTCAGCTTCGTCAGAGTCAAAAACTTCAGTTAGAATGCCAAAGTTTGTTACTGCTTTCAGCGCTATGAGCCTGTCTTGAGTATTGGAGTCCAAACCTCCTGGTGGCTCTACTTCTATAATCTCCATTTCTTTTGCTGTGTCAAGTGTCCTAGTGCAGCCTTGCATCTTCAGGCAATGACATCTCCAAATCTTGTAGGGTCCTGGAATGTCCTCCGTTTGTTAAAACATCCAGTAAACTATCTGCCATCTTGGCACATGGCCAACAACTCATGGATGCTGAAATTGCTTGGAAGATCAGAGTCTCCCCCATAGGTTGAATAGACTAAATCAGAATCATCCTTACTGATATTCGCAAATGTGGAGTCATAATGCGGTGCCTAAGAACTGTAGGGCCCGTAATTCAAAGAGAACACTGGAGTGACTTTGTTCTTTTGATGCTCTTTGAACCCCTGCAAAGTATTCACTCCAGACTGAAGTCTTCCAGTTGTCATTCCCAGTCTCACAGGGCAGTAGCCTGGCTTTCCTACAATGGGATCCACAGGATGGAGAAGTCCCAACATCGTTGTTCCATCTGGTTTTCTTCTTTCAAATTCGCACTGACTGTTCACAAGCTGCCTGGTCAGTTTTCTTCCAGATTCCTTCACGATACGGTCAAGCTGCTCCTGCTCTCTCTCTAAATTATTGCTTTTAAACTTATCTTCAAGCATATGTTATTTTTCTTTTTATTTTGTTTGCTGGGACTCTTGATGGCATGTGCTTTGGCATCTCCAGAGTTCTCTCTCTCTCTCAGTCAGCAGCCTCCCTCCTCCCCACTCTGTGAGGTGTCTGTTCTATCATTCTGTTTTCGAGTTTTGTACAAGTCAGCCATGAAGTCTACGCTCTGCTTCAGGCTCTGAATTCTTTCCTGGCTAAGAATTGTCATCCCTGAGCCCAACAGCTTATTTGCAGCTTTATAATAAATGGTCTCTGGTTTATTATAAGTCATGGCATTAGTACACATTAGTTTGAAGTTATCCTTTAGTTCATCTCTGGGCTGGTAGTCATTGTTCTTGATCTTTTCTTTCATGGTACTAAAATCCATTGGGTGTTTAATGATCATAGAGTAGCCAGGAGCAATACAATCAGTAACAGGAAATGAAAAGAAAGCACTTGGATCTTTTCTCTGCAATTGTCTCTCATCAGTTGATTCAAAGCTTCTTGAAGAGGTGTCTGTTCTACTTCTTCTTGTTTGGCTAAAGAGCTTGTGAGAGGCTTCCCAGGATACAAGTCTAATCTCACAGGGATGTGACACTGGAGGTCTTTTTCCACCTCATTCTCCACCCGGTCTCGATCTCGCTTCTTTTTATCCTCCTTAACTCTCTCCGTTTTCTGCCCTTTTCTTCCCCTGGAACCTGCTTCTCTCCTTTCTCTTTTTCCGCTTTCTGTCCTTGTGTTTGTCATGATCGTTTTTGACTTCGAAGAGGCTGGAGTCGTGTCCCGACCTGCCCATGGAGAGTTTGGTGACTTCGTTCCCTCCTACTTTGAGGACCAGCTTCAAGGGCTTCTCTACATACTCCTCGTAGAGGTGTTGGTCAGACTTGTGCTTCTCAGGCTTCCTGACCATGTCCCCCTGGGCCCCAGTGCCCGCCCCCCGCACCATGCCCAGAGGTTGCGGCACCGCTTCCTGTCCCGGCCAGGCCAGCGGAGGGCGGGAGCAGGGCCCACGAGACCCCGCGCCACGAGGCAGGAGGGCGGCGCTGGAAGACAGTTTTAATGAAGTAACTCAAAATAGAGAAATAGCTTTCTGCACACAAAGGTGGTGATCTCAGATTTATTTGAAATCATGGGAAATAATCTGAGTTTCCAATGAAGTGGGAATGGTATTGGTGCTTTACTGATTTAAAATGTTTTTCAAGACTTTACAGTAATACGAAGAATTCTTAGATTAAGGTATAAAGTGTATACATCATTATCACAAAAAAAATGTACTATATATAGAAAAGCCTAGAAGGAAATATTATTAAATATAAGAATAGAAAAGAGATTGGGATAAAATCCAGGGAAATATAAACATTTTTTAGTTATATTTTTGGTTTGTTTTTGTTTTCCCAGTTTTTAGTAGACCCTTTTAATGATGCCTCCTCAACTCCCTTTTGTTGAGAATATGTGACTCTGCTGGGTCTCCTCCTCTCTTCCTCACCCACCGCCCCCTCTAATCTCCCACTACCCTTTGCAGATTGGATCATGATGGACACCTGACTCATGCCGGGCAAATTGGAGTTTCTCCTCTGGGAATTTAGCATTGGAAATTCAGAGAAAGCAAGTCAGTTTGTATGCATGCCTGGGATTGAGAGACATGAACATTTTGGACTAGAGGTGCAGGTATCTTTTCCCACTTGCACAAAGAAAACAGATTTTAAGGAAAATAAGACGAAAGCAGATATACAAAGAAAGAAAAAGATAAGAGTTCATGGGATCTAACAGAGGAACTGGTTGATGATGACTTTCTAGTTTCTGGTTGTAGCCCTCATGAAGCCTGGCTGAGTACCATGAGATATTCTTGTGCCTTATAGTATACAGTATTGTTATTATTTATTCTCAAGTCAGTTTCTGTTCCTGCAATCAAGTATTACTATATAAGATGGCTTTACTTTTGGGTCTTTAAATCAGTGAAGCACTGTGATTCTATGTCCATGAATAACCTATGCTTCTTACTTGCTATAGTGTGTCAACAGAAGCTCTTGATAAAATATCTATTGTTTTTGGAAATACATCAATCATTATGTACACTATAATATTCTAGTAGTAATACATGATAACTAAAGACATTTCCAAAAATGTGCTAATTCACCAGGCTGGAGTGCAGTGGCCTGATCTCGGCTCACTGCAACCTCCGCGTCCCGGGTTCAAGCGATTCTCCTGCCTCAGCCTCCCGAGTAGCTGGGATTACAGGTGCACACCACCATGCCCAGCTAATTTTTGTATTTTTAGTAGAGATGGGGTTTCACCATGTTGGCCAGGAGGGTCTCGATCTCCTGACTTCGTGATCTGCCGGCCTCAGCCTCCCAAAGTGCTGGCATTACAGGCCTGAGCCACTGCACCCAGCCAGAAATATATCTTAATGTTAACTGTGGTATATTTGGGTTGTGGTTTTACAGATAATTTAAATTTTTCTCTTTGTATTTTCCAAATTTTCTATGATGTATATAAATTTAGTTGGTAATAAAATAAAAAGTTATTATTATTTTTTAATTTTATTGGGGATGGGTTTAGGAGTGGAAAGTTTAATAGACCAAAAAAAAAAGAAGAGAGAGGAAGCTTCCTCATGCTGAGAATGGAGGTTGCCCAGGAGTGGGTCTCCCAAAAGTTCTATTTTTAATGAAAAAATAATTACTTTAGTCACCAAAACAGTATTGTCAGTCTTCCTTTCTTATTCAATCAGGTGTAGGAGTTTAAGAAAGAAAGAGGGATGGAAGGAAGAATAGAGTGTGGGCTGCCTGGGATGCTCTACCTGTGGGCTTCAGGCCCTCTTGTTCTCTAGGGGAGTGTTGATGAGGACTGGGATTTTTTCCCGGCGAGGCTTAGAGTAGGTAGTGGCTGAAAGGTCTAGTTTGGAAGTAAATATCAGTTTTGAATCCTGGCTCTACTCTTTTCTCTCTCTGTAGACTTGGAAAATTACTTAACCCTTGTTAGTGTTGGCTTTCTCATCTGTGAAACGATGGAGCTAGCTCTTGGGATTGTTGAGAGCACAAAATGAGATAGCATAATCAATCATTTAGCAGAGTCACTGGGTCCTAATAAGTGGTTGTGGTGTTTTTTACCCTTACTGTTAGGTGACAGACGTAAATCCTCCGTAGGCACTCTATTAATCCTCTACATCTACTGGCTTTCATTATTTTTGTGTACACCTGACATGTCCGTCTTTCTATATCTCTAGCAATTCTAAAATAGTTAAATCAGTGCTTCTGAAACTTGAATGCCCATATGATTAACCTGTAGACCTTATTAAAGTGCAGATTCTGCCTCTGTATGTCTGGGGTGGGATTCAAGTTTTTAATTCTTAATAAGCTCTCACATGACATAAATGTTGATATCCAAAGATCACTTTTAGCAGCAAGGATTAGGATGGCCCAGCTCAAATCTAACATCTGTGTGAAATCATGAACAATGTCCCCAGACAGAATCATCTTTTCTTTCTTTGGCTCTTGAAGCACATCATTTATATTCCTAACTCAGCACTTAGCACATTCAGCCTGCTGTGGTGTATGCGATTCTGTTCATTTCTAACTAAACTCTTGACAGTAGACTGTGTGTTCAACTCCTGAAAGCTGTCAATGTCCACACAGGGATGTTGACGTACTTGACCCAGGATTATCATATTACTGAACTGGATAGAAAATAATCAAATAATGTCCTAAAATGACATTATTTTTTACATGAGCATTCACTTAGAAATCACCAACATCAATCAACTCAACTAGTGGGAATCATGAAAGAGAATAGTGGTGTGATCCACACAATGGATGATTTTGATTGCTTGGCAGGTGTTAACCCAATTACCACAACCAAGGAGGATTTAACAAGGGGATTCTTGTTACTTGCAACAAGTAAGGAGAACACTGGGGGTAGTTTCCAAACCAGTGCGTCTCTCCGAAGGAAGGTGAGAGCGGGGCTTTCATTATGCTGGTTGGCTGAGTCGCTGTATGAAAGGCGGGGTAAAGGCAGTGAAGGCACAGTCCTGATCATGCTTCTTCATACATTGCAGGTATAGAAAACGGTTAATAAAATCCTCCCTAGGAAGGGATTTTAAGATGGTAATAAGGAGAGTTCACAAAACTTCATCTCCAACTCAGGCAACTCTGGTTTTACCTGGTTTTTGTTTTACTGTAGCTGAGCTTCTTCCCGGAACCTTTTGAAACCACAGAAACTCAGTGTACCACAGTTACGAGTTACTAGGGTACCTTGAGTTACAATGTGAATGATCCCAAAAGGCAAATAAATCATTGTGATATCTTCCTTCTTTTAAAAATACACTATAGAAGGCAGGTGGGATGATTTACCGGGTGGGATGACAAAGCTAAGCTGAGATGATTTATTTTCCACAGATAGTCAAGTAAATGAGCAATAATTTGCCTTTCAAATTCTGAGTCTCTTCCCTGGCCATGCTTTAAATGGAACTTCCACATGGGCCAGAGCCCAAAATTGGATCCCTTTGCACAGAGGCTAGACATCGAAGTAGTGGCCTTTGGGGTAACACAGACTCACTTCTGTTGAGAGTAATTAGCGAAGAAAATTTGTGGGAACTGAGGAAGATTCAGCAGAAGTCTGCCCTCTCTGGACATTTTTTGGTGGCTAGGAAGCAGGGCAATTGTCCTGCCTGACTGTGGGGTTTGTTCAGCCTTATCATGCACAGCTATTGCATAATTCCGACTTTCCTTCTCTGGAGTAACTGACATTTCACTTCAGAAGGACTTTCAATTTTATTTAAAAAATCCAGTCAACATAAATAGAAGAGAAATTCAATTTTCAGTTACATTTTACTCCGCTACCACTTATGTCCTTAGGGAAGCTTAAAGAATTTTCATCAGTACACTAAAAATTGGATAGTTGGGTATGTTGCAAAACTTTGAACACTTGATTCAGAATTCCCACTATTGCTAAGACATTCTTATAAAGCAATATTTTGGGGGGAACTTAGCAAGTACTGTTTTTGTGAAGTGGTCCCAGTGGGAATGAGGTTTATGCCTGACTCTTTTTTAAAAATTTGGTTTGTGCCTCTTGTGCCTGGTATCCAGTATTAGTTACAGAGTAAACAGTATTTTCCGATGACTGACAGGGTCAGCTGTTCTGGGAATGTGGCCGTTGACCTCCCTGATGGATTACTCTCCTGCAAGCTGCTTCCAAGTCAGTAGAAAGGTAAGCATTCTTTCTGTATAAGTGCAGATTGCTTTGGAACATGTTACAATTTCAACTGATAAAACTGAAAGTACATTTTGGGCACACTGTCTCAAAGGGCACGGAGTTGTTACTTTAGGGGCGAAATGATTTATCATGTCAACACAACCATGACAGTTAAGCTGCTGGGTTTAGGGGAGGGGTGAGCTGGGTGTTGAATCTGGTTGTGTTGATTAAGTCATAAAAACCTAGGAAAACTTAAATCCGGAACTCCTTTCCAAAGTTAGAAACACACGTTGTAATTCTGTTTCTGAGTCCTTTTCCCTAAAATCTTGTGAGTTTATCTTGGTTTGTTGTTTTTACTCCTGAAATAGTAATGGTGTGTGTGTGTGAGAGAGAGAGACAGAGACAGACAGACAGACAGATATACAGAAAGTGGCTACTAGGAACTACTAGGAAGTTGAAAGGGCCTAGAAATATATTTATTGCAAATGCAAGAGCAAAACCTCTTCAACCACGTACCTCTGTGGATGTAATCATGCACAAGAGAAAATATATTGAAAGCCCCTTGAAAACGTGTTATTATATAGTAGTTGAGAAAATGGAACATGCTGGACTTGATTCTCAACTGATTTTAGCCAGTTTGTTTTATAAACTCTGAAGGTATGAATTTAGTTTTATATCCTAATTACTATTGTTATGTAGAAATTGTCATCAGTGTTAATAGCAGCAGTTTTTTAAAACCTCACATTTTACTTTTCAATAAGTTTCCAATAAAGGAATTGCATTTTTTAGATGATGCACAAATTAAAAAAAAAAACCTTTTCAAAGTTCTTACAGTTCTCACTTGATTCAAATATTTTCTAATGCTTTAAAAACACTCTACCTCAGAAGTAATTTTAGAAAGACCCTGTTTTCTCCCTTAGATGGAATAAAATGTCTTTTTTACAGTCATTCAAAAAATATGGCCCAGAACCAAAATAAGGGGAAAACCAGTATCAAAAGAAGACAAAAAGTCACATTCCAGTAGAAATAGTTTATGTTTCACTGAAGAACAGTAATTACAAAGGTACAAGTTTGTTAAGCTGTCATTATCATAATTATCATCTACTGATATTTTGGGGTTGGTTTTTTTTTATCGGCTTGGCAGCTTCAACTTACAAACAATATTTATTATATAGTGACAAATTCAACTTTAAGAAATTTCTCTATAGACATTATCTTTTCACAAGCTCTGAGTACCCACCACAACTTTTAGAACTCAGTACTGCTTGCCTACAGAATCCATAACAGATGCCTTAAAAAGGGTGGTGATGGGAGGTTAAAAGTCTTCCTGTAGAAGAGTTGACAGCTGCTCCTTGAGAGTTTGCAGCTGCCAAAGCTGATAAATAGATTCAGGTAAGGATGCTGAGACAACCAGAAAGAGCTGGGAACCATTCTCTTGCTTGCCTCCACCCCCTGCCTCCCCAATGCTGTGACTACCAATTGGAACACAACTTTCTAGAGACAAAGGCATAAGCTCTGAACTAAGAGCAACACCAACAGATCAGAAATTAACTGTTTGAGATCAGTGCTCAGTGCTTGGTCTGAGCTACCTTTGGATTAGGCTCTTGGGTACCTGACGCATGTGCTGAGTATGGTATCCTGGTCAATCATTAAATGGGTGTGGAGATTACATGGGCTTCTGAATTGATCAAGGGGGGAATAACAGACTCATGTTCTGGATGGGCTACGTGGAATGATAAGAAACCCGTATAAAAGCATCAACTGTCCCAGAAGAGGACCCCTGTCTTAGTAAAAAGGTATTTATCCTTAGAGCATATAATGGGGAAGATCCTGGGTTGTCTATGCCATGTTTGGCAGATTGCCATTCTTTCAAAAGGAAACAGCATTTGTTTTCATTTATGCCTTCTCTACCTTGTGTAGTTTCAGCAGTAGAGCATCTATCTGTGCTTTTTTTTTGTGGAGAAGGAAGTTTTTAAAATGGCAGTTGAGTTAAATCAACTTTAACCACTATTAAGGTTAATTTACATTTGGCTCTCTGATCCAGTACATGAACAAGCAATTTTAATTGCTGTAAGTTCCACTTTCCTCCAGTTTCTGAATACGGGCACAAACTCATCAGGCACTTATTTGGGAAGCATGTGTATTGAATACAAAAGAATGAAAAGAGGTGGGAATATCTTGAACCAAATATTATTTGCCAGCAGTCATTTGTTTCCATTTTGAATGGAATTCTTGCTTGGCTACTGCAGTTTACATTTTAATTTCCTGTTTGGAGCGACCCTATGTGTGTATTATATTCCTGGGAAAAATAATAA
Organism: Trachypithecus francoisi; assembly: GCF_009764315.1. NCBI lineage: Eukaryota > Metazoa > Chordata > Mammalia > Primates > Cercopithecidae > Trachypithecus > Trachypithecus francoisi. The sequence continues at coordinate 54,028,267 of NW_022681455.1, forward strand.
CTTTCCAGCTTAAAAAGGAATTACAAATCTTCCTTTGTCAATTTTTTTTAAATAATAGCCTTCTTAACATATAACTTATATGCTATAAAACTTATCCTTTTACACTGTACATACACTTCAGTGATTTTTAGTATATTTTCAAAGTTGTACAAAATCATCATCAATGTCTAATTTCATAACGTTTTCATCATCCAAAAGAGTAACTCTATTCCCATTAGTAGTCACTCCCTGTTCTGCCTTCCCTCCTACCACTGGAAACCACAAATGATCTTTCTGATTCCATGAATTTGCCTATTGTGGACATTTTATGTAAATAAATCATGTAATAGGTCATCTTTCGTGACTGGCTTCTTTTGCTTGTTGTATTTTCAAGGTTCATCCCTGCTCTTGCATGTATTAATACTTAATTCCTTTTTATTGCTGAATAATTTTCCCTGTATGGATATACCACATCTGTTTTACCGTCCATATACTGGTAGATATTTGTGTTTTTCCCACCTTTCGACAATTACAAATAATGCTGTCATGAATATTTGGGTAGAAGTTTTGTGTGTACACAGGTTGTCACTTCTCTTGTGTATATAGATAGTGGTGGAATTTCTGGGTAATATTGTAATTCTATGTATAGCATTTTGAGGAATTGCCACATAGTTGTCTAAAGTGGCTGTGCCCCTTTATAATTTCAGGAGTAATATAAGAGGGTTTTAATTTCCTCACATCCTTGCCAATGCTTGTTATTTTTTGTGTTTTGTTTTAGCCGTTCTAATAGGTGTGAAGTGTTATCTCCTGGTTTTGCTTTGTGCTTCCTAATCACTGTGATGTTGAACATCTTTCCATGTGCTTGTTGGCCATTTGTTTTCTTTGGAGAAATGTCTATTCAAATCTTTTGTCCATTTTTTTACATTGGGTTATTTGTCTTTTTATTGTTGAGTTGCAAGAATTCTTTATGTATCCTGGATACAAATCTTTTATCAGATAAATAACTTGTAAATATTTGCTCTTATTTTCTGTTTCAGTGGTTTCCAACCTCTTTGGTTTCCCAGAAGACAATTTTTCGACAGATGGGGCTAGGGGTGGGGGATGGTTTCTGGGTGAAACTGTGCCACCTCAGATCATCAGGCATTTGTTAGATTCTCATAAGGAGCATGAAACCTGAATTCCTTACATGTGCAGTTCACAATAAGATTCACGCTCCTATGAGAATCTAATGCTGCCGCTGATCTGACAGGTGGCGGAGCTCAGATGGTAATGCTCGCTGAGCTGTCACTCACCTCCTGCTGTGCGGTCCATTTCCTAACAGGCCACAGACCAGCACTGGTCCATGGCCCAGGGGTTGGGGATCCCTGGTCTAGTTAATTTTTTTGCCACACTTATTAGGGTTTGGATAGTATCTTTGAAGTCACCTTTTTCCTACATAAATATCATGTAGGCTAGAGAAATAATGTCACATGCTTTTACTGAGGACCCACTGGGTGCCAAACATTCTGTTAAGTTCCTTACACACAAAATGTACCACATTTAATTTTTGTAACAACACACGAGATTGGTATCATCCCTCTATTTAGGGGACAGGGAACTGAGACTCCGATAATTAAGTAAGCAGTTTGCTCAAAATGAGCCAACTAGACAGTAGCAGAATCTGCAAACAAATTCAGTTGTCCCTGCTTCCTAAATGCATTTCTTTCTCCTTTAGTGGTTATGTGAGTAGGATATCAAAAGTCTTATAAACAATTATGTATTAAGTGTCTCAAGTCTCATTCATTGGATCAGTTTTCTCCCCTGCTTGCCCTCTCATTCTCCTTTCCTTTTTTGCTTTTTTCTTTCCTTCCTTTTCCTCTTGCCCTCCTTTGTTTCACAGGTATTTATTTAGCCCACACTACATTGTACGTGCCTGAATAATATGATGAATAAAGCACAGTTTCATGCTTATACTCTAGCAGGGGAGGCAAACTACAAAGAAGTTCATATGGATAAATTTAACATATAATGTGACATAATTAATAACAAAGATGGTAAGATCTATGAAGAAGAACACAGCAAATGAGTGAACAAAGAGTGATGGGTTTGCTGTTTGTGACGGGGAAGGCCTGGATGAAGTGAGAAGGGAGCTACGTGACTGTCTGTGGGGAGAGCACTCCAGGAAGACAGCTCCAAAAGAAGGAACATGTTTGTTGTGACTGACAAATGGAAAGGAGACCAGAGTGGCTCAATCTCTTTTCTGTTTGACCAGCAAGTAGATGAGAGCTAGCTTTTGCCTGGGTTTAATTTCATCTAAAGAAAGCTTCTGTACCTCAATCGTATCTAAAGCATATTCAAACATATCTCTGAAAAGGCATGGAAGAGAAAGCATTCTCCACACAGTGCTGGTGCTATTTATCCAGTCCCCTGCTACACCTGTGAGGAAGTGATTTGTTCAGAAGAGAAGCTAAAGTGCATAGTGGCTGGTGAGGAGCTTAGGCTAGGGGACTTGATGGCTGCTTATTAGTTGTGTAACTGTGTCTTGCTTTTTCAACTCTGAAATGGGTATATTAGTTTGATTTGTCTGCCCTACCGAATACCACAGACTGAGTGGTTTAAACAGCAGAGGTTTGTTTCCTCAAAGTTCTGGAGGATTGATGACTGAAATCAAAGTGTCAGCACAGTTAGTTTCTTCCTTTAATAAATATTTGTAAATTTATTTTTTATTTAAAAATTTTTTCCACCTCTAACTTCGTTGTAAAGACTAGTTAGTACAGCAAATGTTATGGACAGTTTGGAGGATTGGGGCCAACGTTAACTGACCAAGAACAAATTCCATCCAAATCATCACAAACAATGTTTAAGTAAAAAAAGAAAAAAGTAAAAGTAAAAAAGGGGAACAACAAGAGCTTCAGGTTGAACAGGACCCTCACATTTATCTAACACATGCAATCCTGGCTAGAGTGTAACCAAATGGAAACAGGAACACTGCAATCCTAAACTTCCACTACAGCTTGTTCTTTGTACAAACCTGTGAAGCCCACCCTCATTCCCCTAGTGCTTCTAACTCAATTACGTCCTGGTCTGTTAGGCCTGCTGATCCAGGAGCATGTAGATCTTCTCTTTAACCCTATCTTTGTTGTAAGGCTGGCATGTCTTGTTATCAGCTCGCTAAACCAGGCAGCTGAGGTCTGCCAGATTGTCCATAAAATCAAACAACTGATGATATCAATGTGACAGTGGGGCTGCTGGGATCTTTCTCTTCAGGTATTCTTCATTTATTTTACAAATGCTGTCCATGCATTTGTTCACAGATTCATAGTCAGCCTAAGTTCTGTCTTCTGACTTTTTGGTAGGCTGTGCCAGCAAGATGGTGTGAGATGTCCCACCAAACTCTTCTCACGGTAGCTGCTGCTTACCCTGCGGCACCGGGGTTGTTTTCATCTAAGGCTGCTCTCTTTGACTTATAGATGGGCATCTTCTCAGTGAGTCTTCACAGGGCTTTCCCTCTGTGAGTGCCTGTGTTCTAATTTCTTCTTAGAAGGAATCACTCATAATGGATTAGAGCCCACCCTAATGCCTTCATTTAACCTTAATTACCTCTTTCAAGAACATTCTTTACATACGGTCACATTCTAGGGTATTGGGAGATGAGAACTTCAACATATGAATTTTGGGGGCATAAATTTAGCCCATAACAATGGGGAAGATAATAATATCTACCCTCTAGAGTAATTTTAAAGGTGAATTGAAATAACACTTGGAAAGCATTAAAGCAGTACCTAGCACACGGTGAGTATGCCAAGGAACTGTGCTATGTGAGGGTTATTATCCTACTACTATCCAGTCGCACCTCAGTTGTGAGTTTGTTGAGGGCCAAAATCCAGAGATTGTATTTTAAAATTGTATTATTATTTTCAATTATTTTATTTTTAAAAAATCTACCTGCCCCTAGGATAATCTTTATCTATTATAGGTACTTAGCACATGTTTGTGTAACTAAAACTTTTCATGCCTCGCACATCTCTTCCAAATCACTACCATATTCTCATCTGCCAACCAACTCTGCATCACACACACCATTCCTTTTCCTCCTAACCGGATCCTGGATTTAGTCTTCAGGCATTAAACTCGCATGCTGAGCATGAATTGAGTTTCCTTTTGCAGTCACAGCATGATTTTTTTTTTTTTTTTTTCTAGAGAGGTTTAGGAAGTTCGTTCACTTAAGATTTTAACAATTGCCTTGCTTTTGACACATCTTAATCTTGCAGGTTAATCAATCTTTAAGTTTTTTGTTTTCCAACTTGTTAGGACAATAACCAGCATAAATAATTTCCTTTCTGGAATTTAGATTTGAGTCAAAAGGGGAAGCCCCTTTTGCCCATGAATCTAATATAGTGTTTCTGAATTTATCATCCTGAAGGATAGGTTTATTGCCTACTCAGTGTTTCACTTCTGAAGTCTTCAACCCTTCCATCAGGATGCAGAATAAATTCTGGAGCAACCCTGCCTGACAACAGAGGATTGACTGCAATCGTTTGAAAGGATAGAGCTTCACAACACATTTTCTGAAATGTTTTCCTATGAAGGAAAAGCTGATAGGGAATTTGAGTTAAAGTAAAAAACAAAACAAAACAAAACAAAAAAACAAGTGTTAAAAGGATGTTTTAAACAGGATGAGGGATTAAATCACCATAGAGAAGTAGTCTTAGTTTACTCTGAATTCCATTTATATTCTTCTATTACCATCCATATATTTTGTTTTGCTGCAAAACACAGGGAGAACTATTTACTATTAAGTTGCCCAATTAATTTTCTTTAAGGCATATAACATTTTCTAAAGAAAGCTGAAAATACTTGTTCCACTGAAAAAATGAGTTTTATCTTCTATACCATAATTTTGCTCCCAGTGAAAAAGCCAGGATAATGGAGAACCAAATCCGTTTTTGTGAAGAAAAACGCTTTTATTTCATGGTATTTTTAAACATCATTTTGTCTACTCTCCATGGAATAAAGTTGACAACACCCTTGAATATATGTTTGCATGTCTTTATAGTTTTAATTAGTTATACTTTTGGTCTTCCTCTTTAAGCAACATTTTAAAAAATCTACAAAGTAATACATAAATATCTATACTACTAGGATGCAAATTGGAATTTGGAAGCCCTAGATCTGCTGATTTTATTTGCTATCTGACTATCACATTTGTTCTTTTTAACTGATTTATTAAGCCTGTATTCTAGAGTATATTTTATTCTGTTGCAACAACTGTTAATGAATTCTTTGATCGTGGCTTTTTGTCACATACATCTATATTGGTTCAGGGAGCCTAACCTGTTGGAGTATTCTGCTGAAGAGTTTGCTTTTATATCTAGGGACATTTATCATTATCTAAGGCCAGCTGCCTGACTTCTCTTCAGTGCTCTGTTTATAGGGTTTGAACATCTATAAATGGAAACACTAGCTAACCAGAAATTATCGCTAGGGCTCTCTGATAGTGTCCTAGGCTCTCACAACTTGGAATGTCCTGCAATATCTAACATGTAAGCACGTCGAATCATTTTCTAGACAGAATCTGAACCTCTGTCTCTCAGTCTTTCTCTCCTTCTCATTCTCTTTCAATATGGAACTTGGAAAGCATGAAAAAAGAAGCTTATTAAACAAGAATTTAGAGGAGAAACTGACGGTAAGACATGAGATCTAGCACACACAGATTTATAATGAAATTGACAGGGTAGTAGAGCAACTGTCATAGATTGGAAAAGTTATGCTAGCCAGCCTCTGTTTCCATGTTTTGCTGGTCAATAACTTTAAAATTAATGAGTTCCATGGGCTTTCCTGAAAACAATGTAATAAAGTTATACATAAAATGCCATTACACAAATGAGGGCAAATTTGATTTAGTTAAATGATGTGGTTTACCTTCATTTTAAAAACTGGAATCCATTTATTTTGACCTCTCATTGTGATTGCCTCAGCACTGGAAGATTGTTTTATTTATGTATGTGAAGCTTAGCAAGTGTTCAAAGTCCATTTTTTTCTCAGAGATACCAGGAATATGTGCCAAGAAAAATAAATACTATGGAATATGTTAATGTTTTATTAAGTTTAATGAACTTCTAGTATAAGGATAAAATTTTTTACTATAGAAGTTATAAAAGTAATTTTGCCTCGATACTAAGCAACTAAATGTCAATGATTAATAATGTTCACTTATATTTGCTGAAATACAAAATATACTATAACCTTGAGTTAAATGTGCTGTCCATGGCTCATCTGATGAGCATAGGTAGCTATGTTTGTAAATTTACTGTGGCTACAGAGTTAACATTGGAACAGGTCATAACTAATTTTAATACCAGCATAAATAAAAAAAGTAAGATAATGTAGCCCATAATGAGACCAAATTCATGGTAATACATTGTTCTAGACATGTGAAGTTGAGGTTTATGGACTATTCAAGATATTAAAACTAGAAAAATGAAAAAAAGAACCATACTGGGTTGAAAACTCCTGAAGTGTACTAGAATCTCAAGATCTTAAAGTAATATATTGAATAAAATATACAACCTTTTCTTAAAGGAATCAGGTCATCATTTTCAGTACCCACTTTTGACCTCTGCCCTAGGTGATTGTCCAGACAGGTAATGGCCACAGAGTATTTTGCTTTTTGACTATTTGGAAAGGCCATGTGTCCTTGAGCTAACCAGTGATTTTGAATCAGAAAGGGCTTGGTGAAAAATCTTGCCCACAAGTACCAAACATAAGACCATGGGTTTTGTTTAATCTTTCTGAGTCTCAGTTAATTCATGTGTAAGATAGGGAATAGTGATAACTAATCTGAAGGCTTTTGTGAAGAATAAAAACTATAATGTATGTGAAGTCCCTAGCCTAAACCTATTTTTAGACTGTTTTTGACCTGATTCACTTAAAAAGCACATGCCCAAAGTTTACTAATATGGAAAGAAAAAAGTTAAAATGTATTTAAAAGTAAAAAGAAAACCCAGATATGGTAAGCATAAAGGCTTAGTGTTTATAAAACCTTTATGGAACCAGATAGGGAGTAAATAAATACATGAATAAATAGTTGCTATGAATTAGTGTGAAATTTGACCCTGAGCTTCCTGGCAGTCTTTTACAGGAAGTTTTGCAAGTGAACATAGTGGACATCGGGCAAGTGCACAAAGTGAAGATGGATTCTTCTTATTTGAAGTGATTCGATGTATTAGCATTTCACTTTCTGGAAAGTCAGACATTGTGCATGCCTGACTCTATTTTGAATACAGCTATAAATCTAGAAGTGAGCAAAAACCTTTCCTTAGAGGAAGTAGCTGTCACAAAACTCATGAACATTACTCTGTAGCAGAGGCCTAGGGCTAGCCTCAGATTGGCTTCCAAAGATTGTGGGGAAATATGGCGGCACATCAGAGGCATAAGAACATTCACCTGCACTGAGAAGAGAGGCTGTTCTGTGAGTAGGGGGAACACATGAAAGCCCAGTGTCTGGGGTAATTAAGTGTACAAGCAAATAGAGCTAAGGAACTTGACACCTTTCAGATACAGGAGATCCGATGACAATGTTATCAAGAAAAGTTTTGCCTATGCTCAGTATTTTCTATTTAAGAGAGTTGGAAAATCTCTGATGTATCTTTGAGAGTTTCCCATAAAAGTTATTTTCGCTGTTTACGTGAATAAATATCCAAAAACTTCAGTTCATCGAGCATTATGTTTCATGTTAATACCAATGAAACACAGTATGACTGGCTAGGTTGCTGAAGATGGTTGAAAAATGTGTTCTTGAGGAGTTCACTATTTTCTGAAATTTATTCAATTTATTTATTACAAATAGTAAAGTTTGTAAAAGTCTGGTTTTTAAAAGAAGACAATATTTTTCCCATTAAAATATTTAAATATGTGTACATTATAATATCATGTTATACGTTTGTTTAAAATTAAAGCTGTATTTCTCATAAGGATCTTTATTATGAACAGTGTTACAGTATGTGTCACACACTTAAGCAATGAACATTATTGACTTTATTTGAAAAAATTTCTAAGGTAAGATCTATAGTAAATAAGTAAGAAAGTCACCAGTCTGCAGAATTTAAAAATTTGTCAGTTTATTCCATACAAAGATTAAACAAGACAAAGACAAAGACAAGACAAAAGTTAAGCAAGATTCTTTGCTACGCACCCAATATAAATCTTTTCTTACCCTAGGTGAGTGAATTGCTACTTTTAAGTATTGATTTTTGCCCTGAGTTTATTGCTGTTTGCTGACTAAAAGATTGCTAGGTTCTGAACCAATTGAAGGCGCCTCTTTTACATCTGTTAATCAATACATAATCAGAAATAAAGGAATGATATCAAATTCTTCAAAATTTCTTAAATCTACCAATGCCAAGTGAAAGTTCTCATAATTTGGTTGATGTTATTCCAATATTTCAAACATGAGAAGAAAAAAATCAATTAACATGGACTTAGAAGGACATTTCCACCCCTTTGAATACCATCTATTAAACCATGTGGAATATCTTAGTCACTGATTCTGCTAAGTCAGATGACAGTAAAGCTAATTTTTCTGGGAAGTGGTAGAGAGGTGGAAGAAGGGAGGAAAGTATTTTGTTACAATACGTTTCAGTTTGGTTAGTTCCACCATAATTGCTGTTGAGGCTGAATGGATCTTTTGTTTTTCCTATCATGTATTTTCTAAACTCTGTTCCTGGGAATTCTGATTTTCCAAAGTGCGTCACAAAATGTGGTTCTGGTTTGTGCTCAAGAATATTCAGAAAACACTAAGCAGGAAATGTACTATACGGCACATTTCCCCTCGGAGACTCATATTTGTATTGTAACATACTAAAGACTGTGAGGTTAATCCAGTGTTTCCTAAACTCACCTACCAATGTAATACATTTTAATGTGTGTGCAATAGCTGTGCATATTCTGAGGAACTAGCAGTGTTCTCTGCAACATACTTTAAGAAATGATGTGTTAGCATATGAATTTGTAGTCTGATTTTATTTTTGAGTTACATTTTTGGAATAGTGATAGACAAAGCAATACATTCAAGTTGGGTATATTTGTATCTATAACATGAAGTTACTTCTGGAATAGTTTTAGAAATAGGTACTAGTTTCTGTGTATTATGTTTAATAAATAAGTAAAACTAAGACAACAAGTCTTGACTATTTTCTAAACTTCTTTTAGACTATAAATGCATCAACAAAGAATTTTACTTATATTTACCTTCAACTGAAATTTCACAATGAAAAGGAAAACAAATCATATATTACTATAGTAAAAATGATCATATACTTCAGGGCGTTCTGATATAATAATGGTTTCTTTCTCTAAGAGATTATAAGAACAAACAGATCTCATGCATAAATTTAATAATTTCTATTGCATTAGCATAATATGTCTCAAGAGACAATTTTATCTTCTCAAATAATGAATGTTCAATAATATTACAAAAATAATGGTAAGAAGAGTATATGATTCAACTTATTTTATATTGAAACTTGGTACAATCAAATCAACACAGTAGTCAATTTCTAATTGTTATAAATATTGCTTCCTTGAGTAAAAAGGCAACTCTTTGAGACTGAGAAAGAAAATAGGTCATCTGACATTAATTTTTTTTTTTTTTTTTTTTGAGACAGAGTCTTGCTCTGTCACCCAGGCTGGAGTGCAGTGGTGGGATCTCAGCTCACTGCAAGCTCCGCCTCCCAGGTTCACGCCATTCTCCTGCCTCAGTCTCATGAGTAGCTGGGATTACAGGCGCCCGCCACCAAACCCGTCTAATTTTTTGTATTTTTAGTAGAGACAGGGTTTCACTGTGTTCACCAGGATGGTCTCGATCTCCTGACCTTGTGATCTGCCTGCCTCAGCCTCCCAAAGTGCTAGGATTACAGGCGCGAGCCACCGTGCCCGACCACATTAGTTTTTTTTTTTTTTTCTTTAACAGGTTGTATCTACATTAGATAGGAACTGAAAAATTATATTTTAAGTAATTTAAAATTTACTTTTTATATTTGAAAATTTTATTTTGAATTTGAGGGAGAAAGACTTATCCAATGATATGTAAATTTACTTATGATCTCATAATAAAACATTCTTCTTGATTTCAGAAAAAAGGGTTCATACCACTTATTTATTTTTGATTTTATTCATTTATTTATTTTTTGAGACTGAGTTTCACTCTTGTTGCCCAGACTGGAGTACAATGGCACGATCTCAGCTCACTGCAACCTCTGCCCCCTGAGTTCAAGTGATTCTCCTGCCTCAGCTTCCGGAGTAGCTGGGATTACAGGTGTGCACCACCACGGCTGGCTAATTTTTGTATTTTTAGTAGAAACAGGGTTTCACCTCGTTAGCAAAGCTGGTTTCAAATTCCTGACCTCAGGTGATCCACCTGCCTCGGCCTCCCAAAGTGCTGGGATTACAGGCGTGACTCACTGCACCCAGCCCATACTACTTACTTTTAAATACAACAAAAAGAAAATAAATGAGAAAAACTTTTTAAAATGTGAAACTACAAAGAACTATGCATTTTAGAATTCTGTGATAATTCAGTGAAGGAGAGTTCTTTAAATAAGGTTAATTAATTAATTTATTTATTGTGAGTTCGAGTTTCACTCTTGTTGCCTAAGCTGTAGTGCAATGGTGCGATCTCAGCTCACTGCAACCTCCTCCTCCTGGGTTCAAGCGATTCTGCTGCTTCAGCTTCCCGAGTAGCTGGGATTATAGGCATGCGCCACCAGGCCCTGCTCATTTTGTGTTTTTAGTAGAGATGGGGTTTCACCATGTTGGTCAGGCTAGCTTCGAACACCTGACCTCAGGTTATCCACCCACCTCGGCCTCCCAAAGTGTTGGGATTACAGGCATGAGCCACCATGCCCAGCCTAAATTATTTATTAATTCATAGCTTCATTAATACAAATAAAATTAATTACTTTCTAAGAAGAAATCTGTTAACAAACAAAAAACATGAGGTTAGTGCTGGGTTCTAATTCCTCATATCATTATCTGATGACAGGTTTGAGTGTTGTCGGTGAGCATCTTCAGAGATGCAACCTAGTGCCTATTGGATGGCAATGTACTCAGAAAAAACAAAACAGACTTTCAAATCAGTATACATCCCTGGGTACTTATTTTGAATAAGACAGAGTACTAAGGGCTACAGTGGGAACATATGTGATAAAGAAAGTCCTAGCCCTCAAGGCAACTATTATGCTTTATTTTTAAGTACATTATGATATAATAATGATAGTTTTTAGCCACTCAGAAATATTCTAAGTGTACAAACCATTGGCACCCCAATTTCTCACACAGACCTGTCGTAGCAAGTCTATAATTATTCTTCAGAATGTCTTAACAATGGGAATGATTGTAAAGTATTTTATGCTGTAACATGGTAATATTATTATTATTATTATTATTATTGGAGATGGAGTCTCACTCTGTTGCCCAGGCTGGAGTGCAGTGGCGCGATCTCGGCTCACTACAACCTCTGCCTCCCGGGTTCAAGCAATTCTCCTGCCTCAGCCTCCCGAGTAGCTGGGACTACAGGCATACACTGCCATGCCCAGCTAATTTTTTTTTTTTCGTATTTTAGTAGAGACAGGGTTTCACTGTGTTGCCCAGGCTGGTCTCGAACTCCTGGGCTCAGGCACTCTGCCCGCCTCGGCCTCCCAAAGTGCTGGGATTACAGGCATGAGCCACCACACCTGGCCTGTAACATGTTTTATTCTGCCATAATATCTACTTATATATTTATTTCTCTTTTTAATTGTGTCTAACTAGAGTTATTGGTAATAGGCTCTCACTCAGAAGGCCCTGACATGCCCAAAAACAAGTCATCTATTCTGCCAATGTTTCTGATGTGTTATTTAGATATTACTTTCAGTATGGCTTGAATGTTGCTTCTGCTCTATATGTTATTCCTTACAAAGCAACTGCATATAATGAAATAAGTAATAAATGCCAATTAAATGTAATAAGTAGTAAAACTCTGGCAGTAAGGTACTGGATGTATGTATCTTTATACCACAACTGGTTGCATTCATTCTTAATAAACTAATTTTGGTGATGACTTAAATGAAAGAAAGATAGATAAAAACATGCAAACAATGATATTTTATTTTATTTTTGGCATTACATCATTTATTTTGAAAACTTCCTCCCATGTCTCTGCTACTCATAGAACCGACCAATGACTCTTGCTATGTTTTGGATTCAACTGATAAAGTTGCCTTAGATGTTCATGTTGTCTGAGGGACAATTTTGATCGTAGAGGACGTGAGTTGCTTTGCCCCCATACCTTAACTCCCCTAAACTGCCGGCTCACGTTTGATTTTATCGGTGACATCATCCTGGGCCACAGTAGGCACTTCAGTATCTTTAAGGCTGCAGCTGCCCTCTCCAAGGTGTTTGTGTTGCCTACTGTGCATTCTACGTCTCCACTTGGCACATCTCCCACAATGGCCCATTCATCATTGGCATATTTTAAATTTATTATCCACTTTTCTCCAGAGATGGCATCCATTGTTGACATCTAAAATACCCTGTGGAAATAATTATTTTCACAAAACAGATGGGCAGTAGAGACCAAAATTTTATGTTAAGTTTTTCAGTAAGCATTCCTCAACTGGAAGGCAACTGGAGGGAATTCAGAACCAGGATTCTCTGAGTTTCTGAACCCTGTGTCACTCCTGAATTTTTAGTAAAATTAATTAATTTTTCCCTTTCTTAGGGAGGTAAGCCATTTCTGAGATGTCAGTAAGGGGATTATAGGATTGGTCTCTCTGCACCAGATATTAGAGATTTGATGATTAAGATAATGTTCTCCAAATAACTGAGACAACCCTTAAGCATTATGAGTACTTAAAAAATTCTGGTCTTACCCCAGGTGGAGTATAGTAGTAAATAGTAACCATGAATCCTGATCATTTGGCAGACCAAAGTGAAAAACTAAGTAGTTGAAAAACTTAAATCTCTTTTGAATAAGAAATAATTCCATCTTAACTTCTTTCTGGCCTCTTCTCCTTTGAACCAATAACAAAAATTTAAAAATTGCGGAAGAATCTATAGTATGAAATTTAAAAAAAAGGGGGAGGACAGGAAATATGCTATGATAGTGGTGGACCATGAGGATCATTGGGAAATGCTAAGCAGTCAGAATTAAAGTCCTAATGTGCATAATGACAGAATGAGGAGAGACTGGAAAAATGAAAAGTGAGTGTGTACAGGTGTTTAATTGACATACCTATGAAAATTTAAATGAAGAACCTGTGTCTTCAGCGTGTGTGTGTGTGTGTATGTGTGTGTTGATGGTGACAAGGATTCTTATTCCCAAGAGCTTTTCTATCTCTCCCTAAGTGCCAACTAGTATGGTGAGGAGCATGTTGGATCTGATTCCAGGAGACTGGTATTACAGTTAAAGTTGTGCTTATATGGCCTTTCACAAATCACTTAATCTTTGGCTTCTTTATCTACGAAGTGAAAGGTTGGATTGGATTTGAAAAGATTGCTATGCTCTTCAGCATTTTATACATCTATCGAAAGTGCTCTCTGGCTGTGGATTTATTAAATTCTTTCCATACCAAATGATGCCTGTTTATTCAAGCATTAGGAATTTTGAAATAGTTTGTATTTTTATATTATCACTGATCAAATGTAAAGGAGAAGTCCTTGTTATTAGATGAAACATTCCTTTTAGAAGAGAAAGTCCGCAGTTTGGTACTGATGAATTAAATTTCATATTTTTTCTATGTTTTCACCAAGAAATAACCAAGATTCAGGAATTGGATCATAGGCAAATATTGTGAAATAGATGAAAAAAAGTAGCCAGTCAGTGCCTTAATGTTTGTATTGAAATACCCAAAATAAAGCATTATATTTTCTCACACTTAACCCAAAATAAAGTGGATGCTGTGTTTTCATTTGGAATAAAAATTAATGTACACACACACACACACACACACACACACATACATAAAATCTGTGTGTTAAATGTTATTTTAAAAATGGTTTATTTGGCTCTTATTCATTCTCTTTTTGTCATTCTTACCACTCCCTGCAACGTACCTGACACAGATATCTTAGTCCCTTTGCAACCTTAATTTTAGCCCCTCTGCATCACTGGTGGTTGAGGAAAAAGTGGACGCACAAGTATTGCCAAACTCTAGCCACCATTTTCGTTTTCTTTCTTACATTAAGAAAAATGAGGGCTGTGTCTATTGGAACCCAGAGGGGGAGCTGAGAGTTGAGAAGTGAAACTGATAAGGATCCAGATTTCTACTTTATGGTTCAAATCAAGTTCTCGAAGCCATCCAATCCTTTGAAAACCACTGCTAATTAAAGCAGTGTCTGCTGATAATGTAAGTCTGAGACTCACTGTTTGAATGGATCTTTTGATATAGCTCTGTGTGATGGTGAATAACAGAAAGGAGATAGATGGATTGCAGGCTTTAACCGAGCTGTGCTTTCACAGTGACATTTATAGCATACTGTACGTGTGGCGAAATATTTTCTAGGTTCTCATTGTGAGAATTACAATTATATATCTAGTTGTTCTGTCCCAAGTATGGCTCTCCTAAGGGAATGACAAATAGACTGTGGTTTTAGTGATGGAATTACATTAGAGAATCATCTGCTTTATTTTGCTACATGACCTTCAAGAAAATAAGGAGATGGTTTAAAAAAAATGGTTAGAGGATGTTTGTAGTTCAGTTGCTGGTCTTTTGTTATTATTTACAACCTAAAAATTTCTCAAGGGTCCTTTTATTAATTTTCTTCTCAGTTAATGTGTATTTTCTTGCCTGGGTAGCTTCTGGGAAGATGTCCCCCCGAGCTTGGTCTCCAAAATAGGCCTAGTACCTTATAGCTGTCAGAGTGTAGCAGTTTAGAGACTACCTCGTGATTTTAAATACTAACTTGATGATATTCGTCTTAGGAGCAGTTGAGAGAGCTCATAGGATTGCTTTCCTGAACCTGTTATAATTTCTCTGGGGACATCATGCCATAGTGGGAGGCTGAAGGAAGAAAATGTTAGCATGAATTAATATGCTTATTACAGAGAGTGGGGCATTAATTTAGAATGTGAAGGAAATATATGGGAAATAAAACATTTTTTCATCCTTATTTTGTTTTTCCACTTGAACTCAGCTTTTAGTCTTAGAATTCTGACATATTTTGTCATGCCACTTGCTTCTGCTTATTCATTCATTCAGCCCAGCAATGCTTTGCCTGCAGCTTGTAGACCTCCTGCCTGCTGGTCTGTCTTTGCATAGGGTGGGAAAGGAAAAGAAAGAGCTGGTTTTAGAGACTTTCAATGAATCCCCTTCTTTTCAACCCTATTTTACAGTCATGCCTTTGTGGAATTTGTCTTCCTTGACTCTGGCACCCTCCAGGGTTTGCAAAGGCATTTATACTAAGGTCTCTTCTTGGCAGCTCATCTTCATCTGGCCGTCTACCTCTATCTCCTTTTCATGTTCCAGAAATTTACAATGTGCTTTTTCATACTGATTTTTCTCTCTGCCAGATCTCTTATATTTGTGGGTTTATGGTTTAAAATTCCTTTACTCTCATTTTAATAGTGTCCAGAGAAGAATATGAAAGAAACATGTGTGTTCCATTAGTGATCTTGACCCAGAAGCCCCTCAATTTATTTTAAAAGCTTGCTCTCAATGCTCCATTTGTGCTGGAAAATCGTTTCAATAAATGATGGGTGCTGTGGAACATCTTTATTCTTTTTTGAGAGATGCTATGGTCTGGATGTGTCCTCCAACATTCAGATGTTGAAACTTAATCATCAACTGATAGTATTAAGAGGTGGGGCTTTTAAGAGATGATGAAACCATGAGGTTGGAGTCCTAGTGGATGAGAGTAGTGCCCTTATAAAAGGGCTTGAGGGGATGAATTCATTCTCTTCTGCTCTTCTGCCATGTGAAGACACCGTGTTCCTCTTTTTTTTGCCTTTTGTCCCTTCCACCATGTGAGGATGCCTAGAAGACACCATCAATGCGAAATGAGCCTTTACTAGACACAGAACCTGCTGGCACCCTGATCTTGGACTTCCCGGAGTATATTTCTGTTCTTTATAAATTATCCAGTCTCAGATTTTGTTGTAGCAGCAAAAATGGGCCAGGACTAAAGACAATTTACTATGTGAAATCATTGCTTAAGTTATGTTATTTGGCATACCAGAAATTCTGATCATATAACTAAAATTATGTCATTTCTGAAAGTTTGAAAATTTCAGCTTGTATGACAGGTTATAATCTTTACTCTTTTTCTTAGCATAAGAAAATCATTTGCCATAGTAATTTTGGTGGTTAAACGCTGGGACTCTGGGGTAAGAATCAAATCTGGGCTCTTATGTGTTTAACCTAAATGAGCCATCATTTTCTCATTTGTAAAATGGGCTATGACTTGTCTCACAGAGCTGTCAGATGAACTAAAAATGTGGAAATATTTGAAAGGCACCCGCACACAGTAGGCATTCAGTAAGTGGTATGGTAGCCATTAGGGAAATGAGAATCACAGTGGTATACAAGTTACTTCTTGGGTCTGGAGAAACCCTGGACTTGTGACTGGGGATTGTTTCCTTCAGAAAAAAGCCACATATGATTTCAAGCAACTGTCAGTCAAGAGACAATGCTTACCTTCCCACTAGGAAGTGTGCCATGAAAATTTTATTAACTTTTAACTGTATTTTTGTTCTGTGAAGTGGTGAAGTTTCAAAAACAAGAATGTTTAAAATATCGTGCCTATTCTGAAAGGTGTTATGGCCTAATCTCAGTGGAGAATAATTACATTACATGAATGCAAATATTACATAGAGATAAAAATAAATGCTAAATTGTGAGGTACAAATAATTGGGACCATACCTAATACGTGCTTCATAAAATTAATTTATAAAAAATAAAAATAAAAAAAAAGAAAAAAAAAAGAAAAAAAAAGAAAAAATAAAAAAACCCAAAGCTGCTAGATTTGTCAGTGTGGGATTCTTGTAGGAGGTGAAGAATACAGGTAAGAAGAAGAAGGATTAGGGAAGGGGTCCTGGTATATGTGTATGTGCACAGAATATTCAAAAGAAGAACATAAGTACACAATCGACAGCACAATCTGATTCAAATAAATGTTAAACCCAGCAACTATTTGTTTTCTGCTCAGGGTATCATACTATATGCCTCTTACCTTCGTCTGGCATTTTTATTCCTTGCACGTAAGATATTTTCCTAGGAAAGCAACACTTCCAATAATTAAGTTTTTTACTTAAGAATTTTTCTAAAAGATACGTAGTCTCATCTGCAGATAGGACTATAAATTGCTACCATTTTTCTGGAGTATAGTATGTGTTGAGACCTTAATTATTTACATACCTACTGGCCAGATAATTTTACTCTAGACATTTATATGAAGCAAAGAAATATACAAATATTTGGTTTAATGATGTTTATTGCAATATTGTTTATAAAAGTAAAAATAGTGGACATAGTAGGGGAATTAGTTACTAATCTATGATAACATGATACAAGGAAATGTAAAGGCCTTGGTATAGTGGACAGTATTTTCCTTTTTTCCACAGAAATACAGATGTTATGCAAAGTGGAATGCTTCTTTTATAGATCATGCATGTTGATAGAACGTTAACATGTAAACTAGTGAATATATTTGTGCAGCTCTCTTAGCCAAACCCTAGAATCTTAACAAACCAAATAAAGGCAACAATATTATGGGTTAAATTGTATTTTTCAGTTTTACTAAGATTTCAAATAGCTCAGAGTAATTTTTTCTTTAAAAAAATTGTACCATTACCTCACATTTTTATGATCTTGCTGACTTGATGAGATTGTGTCAGAGAGGAATGCAAGGCCATCTGATTTTGTGCTTTATTCCTTATCCAAGAGCAGATTTATGGAAGCCTGGAGTGCTTGCATCCTTCTGCCTGTACCACTTTGGCTACCAGCAGACTGCAGGCTCCTCAAGGTTAGGAACTGTATGTTCTTGGCAGCTTGTAAGCTTGATACGTGGAAAGTGGTACTCAAACCTTATTTGAACTGTCTAGGATGGGTTTTACGTGTCTGAGTGTGTGTGTGCATGTGCATGCACGTGCACTTTATCTGATTTGTTATGACAGGGATTCCAAGCTAAGTCTAAATTAAATTCACCTTGAGAGTCAGCCACAGCTGGAGAGCTGGTAGTTTGGCACTTTCACAGACCATTTTCAAGAGACAATGAAGAACTTTTCAGGAAGGGACTTGTCCTGAAGGAAGAGACAGATGAGGTATGCTTTTTGTTCATGGAAAATGAGAGACCCTGAGCATGGCCGACTGCCTCCACCTTCTGATTGACCTCCAACTCAACCTCATCAGTCATGCTCAGTACAAATTTTCCATGAAATCTTTGTATGATATACAAAGCACTAAATGCCGACATGCTTGTTGCTGGCAGCTTACTCCCTATAGTGTGGCCATTGGTAGGCAGCCATGGCATTGGTGGCAGAATTGCAGATTTTGGCATTGGAAAAGCATCAACAGAGTGTGACAGGAGGAGAATGGCAGTCTCCTGTCACTTAGCTAAAGTACTAGTTCACAGAGCAATGACAGAATTATGGAGACTGTGGAACTTTCTGAGAGTAGGTGAAAGTAGAACTGGAGAGTTCTATTTTTTTCATACTATGTTTGATGATTAATTTGGCCTCATTTTTTGCCTCGAGAATAACCCAGTAAAACCCAATGAGAGGTTATATTCACTATTCCCTTGTGAAAATTAAGTAATATAAAAGTGGTTTTTTGTATCTATTAGATATTTTCAGATATCGTGAAATTCCTTACCACTGGCAGTTACGATTACAGAAATGCTTATGAAATCAATAAAAATTGGGTTATCCTTTGAAATTTTTCATGTTTATTTTGAAGGAATTTATATTTTGCTTAGATTTTTATTCATATTCTACCAAAATCCTCTGCTGAGGGATAGCTTCTCCTGCATCACACTCTGCAATAACAACCATACACAATATGGATAAGGTAGAGCAGAGTACTTTTGAATATCTGGAACTTTTGTGCATTTGGTTTGGGTTTGTTTTTATAATACTCAAGAAGTAAAAGGGATTTTTTTTTTTTTTTAGACAGAATCTTACTCTGTCACCCAGGCTGGAGTACAGTGGTGCAATTTTGGCTCACTGCAACCACTGCCTCTTAGGTTTAAGAGATCCTCCTGCCTCAGTTTCCTGAGTAGCTGGGGATACAGGCGTGCACCATCATGTCTGGCTAATTTTTGTATTTTTAGTAGAGACAGGGTTTTGCCATGTTGACCAGGCTGGTCTTCAACTTGTGGCCTCAAGTGGTCTACCTGCCTTGGCCTCCCGAAGAGGGATCATTTTTTGGTTTCTTATGTGTTTAAAGTTCTAGGTACAATTTTAGATTGGTATCTATCAATAATTGTGAGAAGGGATAAGCTCTCTGTCATTTCGAAAAGAAGACGCATGCTGACATTTTTCTTATTACTCAGATTGTATTGATGTCTTACCATTAATAATAGGACATCTATTGATGTTTTGATCCAGTAGTCTAAATATTTCAGGACATTACTTTTATAAAACATCTTTAATTAAATTTTTTAATGTAACATCAGAATTGAAAACCAAATCCCTGTTGATTGATAGTTTAAGATAAACTGAGAAATCTTGCCTGATGATAATGATGATATAGATAATAGGCAGAACATGTTCCATGTTCTAAGAAGCAGGTAAAGTGCTTAGTTTGCGATCATCACCACAAATCTTGGAGGTAGATGCTATTTTCCCATTTTGCAGTTGGAGGAACTAATTTTTTTTTTTTTTTTTTTTGAGATGGTGTCTCGCTCTGTTGCCCAGGCTGGAGTGCAATGGTGTAGTCTCAGCTCATTGCAACCTCCGCCTCCCGGGTTCAAGTAATTCTTTCACTTCAGCCTCCAGAATAGCTGGGACTACAGGCACATACCACCTTGCGTGGCTAATTTTTGTATTTTCAGTAGAGACAGGATTTTACCATGTTGGACAGGCTGTTCTCAAATTCCTGACCTCGTGATCCACCCGCCTTGGTCTCCCAAAGTGCTGGAATTACAGGCGTGAGCCACCGTGCCTGGCCAGAACTAAGTCTTAAGTCTGTGGCACAAGACACATAGCAAGCCAGTGGAAGAGTTGGCGTCAGGACAGCCTGAGTCCAGATCTACTCTCCTAACTCTCATCTATATCCCTCTCATGACAGGCCCAGAACCTCAGCTCCCCATCACCCTTTGTAATGATTTCCTATTCCCCTCAGAGGAAACACATACTTTGTATTTACCCCAATGTGTAATAAACAAATAATCAAAGCTGACATTTACCTCATGAGGCTGTTATTATTCTTCGTTCTTGAAAAATTGGACTACTGTTTAGGCATCATGGAATGAAATAAAATCTTACTACTACAGACTTTAAGTAAGTAATAGTACTTTAGCATTCTTTTAAATTTACCTAACATCTTGTTAATAACTTTACTCAACAACTTGCTAAAACAATTTCTCTTTAAATAGGGAAATATATTTGGATTACATGTTAAAATGTCACTAGAAATGTAATTAGATAGGTGATAACTTTTATATCACATATAAAAAGCTGTCTTGCCAAAATTTTGACCACTTTTTGGGGACCTACTTTATTGGTCAACTATTATTGTCTGGTCTTGAATGCAAATGAAAAACAAACCAAAAAGAGAATATCTAACATAATTTCTCTTCAATTAATGTTAAATAATTCTTTCAGATTTCTATGTTAGTGTGTAAACCTAGCATACATGAAATCCCTGATAATCAATAATCTGCTCTTCATCTACATTCATCAACAATGTCATCAGCAAGTATAATTATATTATTTCACTAATATTAAATAAATGAAATTTTGCAGTGCAGTCATGTGCTGTGTGATGATGTTTTGGTCAATGACGAACTGCATATATGATGGTGGTCCTGTAAGATTATAACGGAGCTGAAAAATTCCTGTCATCTAGTGACATCTTAATGATCTTGCTCCTCCTGTGTAGGCCTAAGCTAATGTGTGTGTTTTTCACTTAGTTTATAATAAAAGCATTTAAAAAGTTAAAAAAATTAAAAATAGAAAAAAGCTTATAGACTAAGGATATGAAGAAAATATTTTTTGTGTAGCTCTACAATGTATCTGTGTTTTAAGCTAAGTATTATTACAAAAGTCAAAAAGTTAAAAAATTTAAAATGTTCATAAAGTAAAAAAATTAAAGTAAGCTAAGATTAATTTATTATTGAAGAAAAAATATTTTTATTTATTTAGTGTAAATTGCACAGTGATAAAGTCTACAGTAGTGTACAGTAATGTCCTAGGCCTTCATCCTCATTCTCCAGTCACTCACTGACCCACCCAGAGCAACTTCCAGTCTGGTAAGCTCTATTCATGGTAAGTGCCCTACACAGGTGTGCCATTTTTTATCTCTTATACTATATTTTTACTGTACCTTTTCTATGTTTAGATACACAAATATATACCATTATGTTACAATTGCCTATTCAGTACAGTCACATGTTGTACAGGTTTGTAGCCGAGGATCAACAGTCTATACCATATAGCCCAGATATGATCATATGGTATAACCTACTGCTATGTATGGTAGATGATACCATCTCGGGTTGTGTAAGTTTACTCCATGATGTTTACACAATGACAAAATTGCCTAAGGACACATTTCTTAGAATGAATCTCTGTCATTAAGTGGTGCCTGACTGTATACAAGCATTTTTGGCTTTTTCTTGACTCAGCATCACTTCCTTAAGGTGAGTCTAAGTTGTGAGGATCTGCAATTTCTTTTTGCTTCTGAGTATTATTCCATGGTATAGCTATAGCTGTATCACAGTTTGTTTAATGATTTGTCCAGTGAGGAATATTTGTGTGGTTTCCCATGTTTAGCAATTATAAATAAAGCTGGTACAAATATTTGTGTATATATTTCTGTGTAAAAAATAAGTTTTCATTTCTCTGGGATAAATGCTAGAAGTGTTACTGCTGAGACATATGGTAAGTCCTTTTTTTTTTTGTAAGTTTTAAAGGGAATTTTCAAATTATTTTTCAGAGTAGCTGTACCATTTTACATTTCTATCAGCAATGTATGAGTGTCACAGTTTCTCCATGTCCTCACCAGCTTTGGTATTATTATTTTTTGTTTTAGCTGTTTTGATAGGTGTGTGGTGGTATCTTATCATGGTTTTAATTTATATTCCTTTGATTGTTAGGGTGTTGAACATCTTTTCATGTACTTACTTGTCATATGTATATCTTTTATGGTGAAGTGTCTGTTTAGATCTTTAGCCTAGTTTTTAATTGGAGTTTTGTTTTGTTTTCTTCTTATTAAGTTTTGAAAGTTTTTTCAAAAAATATATTCTAGATGCATGTTCTTTGTTGGATATGTGATTTGCAAATATTTTCTACCAGGTCATAGCGTGTCTTTCATCCTCTCAACAGAATATTTTGCAGAGCAAATATTTTAATTTTGCTGAGGTCCAATTTACCTATTTTTTTTCTTTTATGGATCATGCTTTTGGTATCAAGTATAAGAACTCTTCACTTAGTCCTAGGTCTTGAAGATATTCTCCTAATTTTTAAAGCTTTATTGTTTGTCATTGTACATTTAAGTCTATGATCCAGAATTCTCATCTATGAAATGAAGATAATAATATTACCTATGTCAAAGGGTTATTATTAGAAATAACATGTGCAAAAGTCTTGACAGTTTATTTTCCTGTAATTCTAATTAGTTGCCAGTGTTTTAATGGGAAAAATATTGGGCTAATGGCTTGTATTTGTACAGTAGTCTAAGCTGCTGTTATAAATTTACCCAAATCTATTGACAACTTAGCAGAAAACTTTTTTCTTTCACACAATAGCTCTAGAATGGCTATTCCCAGAAAGATCAGCAATAGTGTTAATGGGAATCAGAAAAGACCAGCGATAAATGTTGGAGATAATGTGGCAAAAGGAAACGTTTGTACATTTCTGGTGGGAATATGAATTGGTACAATCAATATGAAAAACAATGTGGAGGTTCCTCAAAAAATAAAAAATAGAACTACTATATGACCCAGCAATCCCACTTCTGGGTATATATCCAAAGGAAATGAAATCAGTAGGTCAAAGAGATGTATGCAGGCCATGTTCGTTGTGACATTATTCACAATAGCCAAGATATGGAAGGTTCCAGGCTGGCTGTGGCATGGGGAATGAGAGAAGTAGGGTCTCTGATATGTTCTACTGAGTGACT
The DNA here is from genome assembly GCF_009764315.1 of Trachypithecus francoisi. Classification (NCBI taxonomy): domain Eukaryota; kingdom Metazoa; phylum Chordata; class Mammalia; order Primates; family Cercopithecidae; genus Trachypithecus; species Trachypithecus francoisi. The sequence goes on from NW_022681455.1 coordinate 54,051,541, forward strand.
ACCAAGTGGAAATTAATACTTCATAACTGGGGTGTTGGGATTAGGGGAGAAACACATATACCTTCTTGGGAACTTGTGGACAATGCCAGGACTTAAAAATATTCTTGCAGCATTACCCTTTGAGAAACACAGTAGGTATTTGTGATATTTATGAATCTTGTCCTTGGTCCACACATGGGACTATGACTAGTCAGAGTTTGGGCAGTCAGAAGGGGCCTCTAACCATTTGTATTGCTTTTTTACATGTCATGTGCTGATTTTTTCTTCTTTGATGGAAACTTCTATGTAAACTCTGTGAAGGATTGGTGACAATGCTCACAGTGTCTCTACAACCCTAAGAAGCCAGGGGTACATCATACAGCTGCAGCTCTGCATGCATCAATTCACATATTTGGTATCTGAACTCTTGCTAATCTTCTGTGGCTTTTCTGGACTCTGTAATCCAGCACAATTAAATGGGTCTGTATATGGGATTGCTTGTCAAAGAATGTTTACAAGACACCAAAACTGAGTAGATGCTTGTGTGTCAGTGTGTATGTGTGTGAGTGTGTGTGTGTGAGATAGAGAGAGAGAGAGAGATCTAAAGCCTGTGAAAGAGGCTTAATAGATGTCTCCAAACAATAACACTGTTTAATGGGAAAAATATTGGGCTAATGGACTTGTATTTGTAGAGTAGTCTAAGCTGCTGTTATAAGTTTACCCAAATATATTGACAACTTTGGGTTGTCAATCATGGTTTTTGGTAAAGGCATTGCTGTTGTGAAATGATGTCTAAGGGAAGGAGTAGTCTGCTAGTCTTTGGGAGGTGTTTAAAAATTTGCAGAAGTTTATCAGATTTGTTGAGAAAGCAAAGGTCAGCACCCTAGGGTTACATTTTGACAGGAAAATGATTATTTTAGAAAAGAGATATATGAGTCCTCACAGGAGAGGATTGTGAGTAATGTTAAAAACAAAGTTGCCAGTGCTGAGTGCTTAAGGCATCATATTGGATTCAAACAATTAATTCCAGTTCTGATGCCCTCCAGTTGTGGGGTTGTCTTTGGCAATTTCTCCTCAGTCAACTTCAAATCTGTTAGTGTATTGTAATCTCAGTATTGTTAATAATATCTACTGACAATATTTTTGTGTTTAATATGAGATTAAATAACAGAATCACCTAGATCAATATATATGCAGTTCAGAAAATATTTGTTCACACCTCACCTCACTCCTTAATGCCCTCAGTGTTTTACCACAGATTGGATTAGGTCCTAACTTGTGGTATGAGTACCCATAAAAAGATCTTGAGTAAGGGGACATACTAGACTATTCAGTATGCCCTTTGATGACTAATCCATCAGTAGATATTTGTTCTCTGATACGACTTTGGCATAAATTAAGGTTATTAGTTTCACAGTGAGGTTTCCACTTATGTTTGATCAGAAGGCCTGAAACTTCTTGAAAAGAGATTCTTAAGACAGGCAAATCAAATCTCAGAAGCACCTTGTTCATTCCTGAGGCTCTCTACAAGGATGATGTCAAAAATGGTTCGGATTAGTGCTTGTCTGTGATGAGGTTTTACTCACTCTAGAGTAAATGAGGAAAATAAGAACAATTGTAATTTCTTTAATAGAATAATTTATGTTTATTCAATTTATTAAAAGCTCTGCTCTTTTGAGATTATATCATCTCTCATTTTTTTTGGTTTTAAAATTTTTTCTTTATATTTATGAAGTTATGATGATTCCTTAAAAAACAAGTACTGATCCTTGAAGTCCATATGTCTAGAAAACCACTCTTTCTGATGCTCTCTGCTTTCAGATGTCCTTAAAAAGTCTCCTGAACTTTTGTTTTCATTACCAATCTCTAATTTTTTAGCATGTATTATATATCATTTTCTTTTGTTTCTTTTTGAAATCTAATTTTCTTATCCAGCAAACAAATCAGTTTTATTATATAAAATAACTCAAATTAAAATTGTTTTCTATTTTATCATTTTATCACATGTGTAAGTAACCACATTTACTTTTTATATAAGGAAATTAGATTGAAAACTAGCAAAGATTTTGAGCACATACTTGCCAAAGACATCATATAATTTAATAGACATAGAGTTTATTATTGAGAAATTTCTCTCTGGTTGAACTGGGAGAAACATAATCTCCACAGAAATCTATATAACCAATTTAATTAACTTTTTAAGATTGCCATCCTTTGGATTTTTGAACAATAAAAGTTTCACTAAAGAAAGGTATGAGCAAAACTACATAAGATCTTTGGAAATTGGAATTTCTAGTAATTTTATGTCATGTTTTGTAAAAAGTCTAAGTAATTTAAGTTTGACTTTCATCTTGGTTTCCTGGGTAATTTGCTAGAGAAAATGGAAATGTGTGATGACATTTTATGAACTTTAAATCATTCTTCTCTGAAAATCACGCTGGGAGCTGCCATTTAAAAACAAACACAAATAAAATAACTGAAGAGGAATAAGTATGTTGGATTAAAATGGATGAATATTACTGAAATGTATTAATGGTCAAGTCTGATCTCAAAGCCAGAACTCTCCTGTCTTTCAAAATGAAAGACACCGTGCACCTTTGGCATAATGCAAATGTGGGCAATTGTGTCTCTCAGATTTAAAGATGGAATGAATACACAGATCAGAAATTTTTGATGTGGTACTCATCTGTGAATCTGGTTTCAAATGAGCAAATGGGAGCTAGCCTCATGTGTAAAACTGCACAATGCTTGTTTATTCTCTGACCTAAATAAGCAAGACATGAAAACTAAGAGCAGTGAAGTTTAAGTTTTCACTAAGATCACTTAACGTCTTTTGATTTTTTTAAATCCGTAAAATGAAGTTGAAAAGAATAGAGATAATGTAACATGTAGAAGCAAGCATCATCTATGTTCATTTCTTTGCATGTTTTCTTTGTTGTGCTGAGTTGTAGGCCGAAATGTTCAGCCATGCTATAATGTTAAACATTTTAGATCAGCACCAAATAATAACTGCAGAATTCTCCACCTACAGAGAGCTAGAGAATTTAAAAATCAGAAAGTGTCTTCTCAGTAGACAGTGACTATGGCTATGCAAACCCAATATATTTGGCCTGAGAAAGGATTTCTAAGAGCACAGGTACTTGTTAACAGGTCATATTTTTGTATTGAATATTGTAGAATTGTAGAGGTTGAGATATTGTCTCTCATCATTTTTGAGCACTTAATGTGCATCAGACTATTTACCTTATTCATTAGTAATTCATTAATCTATTAAAATATCCTTTGAGAATCTACCATGTGTCAGATATTATTTTAGGTACTGAGGATACAGTAGATCATAGTCTTCATGGGACCAGCATTAAGGTAATGGATGGTGAGAGGACTGATGATAATCCACTCAACAAATTAATAAACAAGGTAATTTCAGTTAACAATAAATAGAAAAAGAAAATAAAACAGAATGAAAGAGTAGAATTTTTTGAGGTAAGAGAGTACATGGTGACTGCTCAAGAGTCTTCAGAATGGCTATAATTAAAAGTCAAAAGTAACAGATGTTGGCAAGGCTACAGAGAAAAGGGAACACTTATACAGTGTTGATGGCAATGTAAATTAGTTCAACCACTGTGGAAAGCAGCTGGGAGATTTCTCCAAACTTAAAACAGAACTACCTTTTGACCCAGCAATCCCATTACTGGGTTTATATGCAAAGGACAATAGTTTGATCTACCAAAAATACAGATGCACTCATACATTCATCACAGCACTATTTCATAATAACAAATGTGTAGAATCAACCTAGGTGCCCATCAGTGGTGGATTAGAGAAAGCAGATGTGGTACATATACGCCATGGAATACATTGCAACCATAAAAAAGATCGAAAACATGTCCTTTACAGCAACATGGATGGAGCTAGAGGCCATTATCCTAATAGGATTAATGAATAAACAGAAAACCAAATACTGCATGTTCTTACTCATACGTGGGAAATAAAGAACAGGTACACATGGACATAAAGACAGGAATAATAAGCACTGGAGACTACTAGAGGTGGGAGAGAGGAAGAAGGTCAAGGGCTGAAAAACTACCTGTTGGGTAATAAGCTCACTACCTGGGTGAGGGGATCAATCATACCCCAAATCTCAGCATCACACACTGTACCCATGTAGCAAACCTGCACATGTACCACCCGAAGCTACGATGAAAGTTGAAATTAAAAACAAAAAATCTGTCATGGAGACAAAATATGAAATTTCAAACTGCCCTTTTTTAGTTCTATCTTTCCCTACCCCCAACTCCTGGCAACCACTGATTTGTTCTCCAACACTATAGTTTTATCTTTTTGGGAATGTCATAACAATATTGTTCCATGCCTCAATAGACCAATACTTAGTTTCTGTATTATTGAGTAGTATTGCATTGTATCAGTGTTCCACAGTTTGTTTAAACATTAACCAACTGAAGAACATTTAAATTGTTCATGATTTTTGGCAGTTAATAAATGAAGCTGTGATACAGTTTAGTAGGTATAGGATTTTGTGTGAATATAAGTTTTCCATTTCCAGGGTAAATAATTAGGAGAGGGCTTTCTGACGCATATATGATTAACTTCACAGAAACTGCCAAACTGTTTTTCCAGGGTGGCCAAAATATTTTGTATTTCCACCAGCAAAGCATGTGAGTTCCTACATCCCTATCCACACTTGGTCTACATCCCTATCCACACTTGATATTTTCAGTATTTTTTATTATAGTCATCCTAATAGACATATACTAGTATCTCATCATGACTTGACCTTGCATCCCTAGTGGCCAATAATGTTGAACATCTTTTCATGTGCAGATTTCCCATTTGTATATCATTGGTTAAGTACCTATTCAAGGATGTTTGTCATTGGCAAAGTATTTTGCTGTTGATTAGTTTAGGCCAGTGTTTTTTTTCGTCAGCCCATAATTGTCATTTTGGTTGGTACAATTCCTGATTATATAGGTCGTTCTATACCTTGTAGCTAATTTAGCTTCCCTGGACCTCAGGCACCAAATGCTTATTATGACAACCAAAAATGTCCTCACATATGTTCACATTCCACTAGGAGGATGGTACCACTTAGTGAGAACCCCCAACTTAGAAGTTAGGATTTTTCCCTGTTGCTGGGATCAGGTCAATTTTTCCCAATTCATATAGGGTTTGTGGGGGTAGGGTGGATCCCTTAACAGTATTAGGTTCTTCTACATAAGAAAGGAATAAATCTTAATCCAGAAACCAGCAGTTCCCCAAGGGTTTTACTCAACTTCTTTCCCAACAGTCTATGCAGCTTTTGGCTTTTACTCATAGCCTTTCTGTGAATAAAACTGACAAGACTCTCCCTAGATGTAATAAATGTTGTCTGGACTAAGTTCTCCTATTACCTAAAGCATCTCTTGGGATTTTCGCTAGGTCAGTAGAAGAGGGATGTAGCAGTTCCTATCTGCTTTCTTCTTCTCTTGCTCTACATTCTCCTCCTCCTCATCCTTCTCTTCCTTCTCTCTCCCTTCATCTTGTTCTTCGATTTTAATAGATATATTTACAGATTTATAACTGAGTTTTCAGCTTATTTCCCTAGCAATTGATTTTAAGGTACCAAACATACTTTTTAAAATCATGATTCCATCATAACAGAAGGTATATCACCAGAAAGTCACGGTCTAGTTAGGATAAAATGTGAAATTACGTAAGAACATTTATAAAACATCTGTAAATCAGTATTCTGTGACATGAACTAAGCAAGTTGAGGAAACAAAGGACAGAGGAGTTGTAGACAGAGTCTTACAGTGAAAGGGCAGCAGATATGGAGTTCTAAGACTATCATCACCAGGGACAATATACCTAATCTCTCCTTCAGTTTCCACATGTGTAAATTAGGAATAAAGTTCCTCTTTAATAAAGCTAACATCAGTCGAATAACATATATCACAATGTCTTGAAATTTGGAAACGTAGGAATCTATTCATTACTACCGCAACCATCGTCATTATCATCATCATCACTTAGTAATGAAATATTTGCTGACTTGGGAGGTAGGGAAGGAACCATGAGTAGTAACAGAAACATAAAATATAAAGGGAGTTAAGGTGACATCTGGGAAGATTTAGACACAGTTGTGTCTGTTTAGGATAAGGTGCAGGCAAAAGTCTCAAGACTCTCAGAGATTTACTATTCATTCCCTCTGAGATTTCTGCCAGAGGAGCACCTCACGACACTCCTACAAACATCCTCAAACCTTCTTTAGACTCAGTGCTGCTTCCTTTTAGCAGTTAAGTCAGAACAGTGGGAACAAGTTCTCCCAAAGAACTTAGGTACAGCCTAAGGCCGTCTTCTCCCATCTGGTACTTCTTAGATAATGTCTTCATTTTACATCAACAAATGAGTGTGAATACTGTGCTTTATTCCATGATACGTTTGTATTTGTTTTAAAGTAAAAATGATGTTTTAAATGAACAAGAGCACCATTTACCTATTCCCCTTGTGGCTAGTTAAGATGTAATGAATTGAAATGATCCATCTTGAAAAGCTGAGCTGAAATGAAGGAGCTAACACAGCATGTCATCTATGTAATTTATCTTGGTGTTTGGATTTATCCTACACGTTTTCATTCTTGCCACCCTCAATCCTCTCTAAAGAAAGCTGTTCCACCCACAGCCTGATGACTTCCATGTTTTGTGCCAAGTATGTTCTCTACCCACTTCTGTGTAAAGCTAACTGAGCCAGGGGAATCAGCCCGCTCAGAATTAACACTGTGAATTATGTCTGGTACAGAGATGGGCTGGGGCCTCTCTTATAATTAGGGAATAGGATGCCAACTAGTGACAGGAGTTAGCATGTGAAAGAAGTTGTGAGTGACATGGGGGAAACAAATCTTGATCCAGTAGTGGAAGCCCACAGTCTTAACTAATTTAAGGGAATGTCAAGTGGCCAAAATGCTGAAGAGGCATTATAGAAAATGTGTGTCATGGTAACAGTTGTGGAATGGATGAGAATGAGGAGAAAATGAAAGCAGGGAGCGAGATAGAGGCTTTCTCAGCTCAAAAGCATGAGGTGAAGGTTGACTGGAGTGGGGTGTTGGCTGTGGAACCAAGATGAGTCAGATCTATGGGAAGCTGTGGTTTGCTACTTTATCTTAAAGTGTACCAGAAATGATGACTTTAGTGCTTCTTTATTCCTTTGCAAATAGAAAACAAGCCAAACTTCTCAGACTTTGTAAAAAGAACGCTTATCATTCTGTTGCTGGTGCAGACTTGGTGATTCATAGCAAACACAGTAAACAGTCTGGTCATCTAAGTATTTAGTCCTTAAATTTGACAAATGTGCCAATTACCATGGTCTCTGGTTTCTGGTTCAAGAATTAAAAGCCACAATCAATTTTAAAATCTACCACAGTTCTTTAAGAGTGAATGGAATCAGAATGTCAAGCAGCTGTCCTCCACTGATGTGCCTTGAGTTGCCATCTTTAAGCATGATGGATTGGATTCTATTTGTGTGATGTGGCACCACGTTCTTTTCCTATATAAATCTGATTGCTCTGGCCCAAATGGGGCACTCTGTGCCCAAGATCTCTTAGTACTACTTAAAACATACTCTTGAGGTTTTGTCTTTTTGTTTTTGAAATAATGCAATGTTTAGGAAATATTTCAAGTAAATAGGCCCTTGTTTATTATTGTTCAAACACATAGGTAGGTCAAACATATGACTGTTTTTGCCAATATTTAGATATTTGAAAGCAATCTATTCCAGTAGTGGTAGACTTTTTTTTTTTTTCTTCAACATCACCTTATTTCAAAAGAAGACTTGAAGGTTTACTATACAACCATTACTTAATTTACTTCCACTATGAAGACTTTAGGTGGGTGTTAGGTCAGTGAAATTAATGTCACATATATTGGAAATAGCAAGGGCTGACCAATGGAAAGGACAGAGGGAACTAAGAGCTCTTGCTTGAAAATTTTATCTAAAGGTTTTTCTCTAGCACTGATGAAGCATATCAGTTTGCTTTCAGTTTGCAATAGGCAGAACCAGAGTAAAATTTCATATTGAAGTTTAATATTTGATATGTAGAAAATTCTAGATTTTTATTTAAAAATGTTATATTTACTTTAATCATAGTAATTTTAAACTTGGCTTCAAATTGTTTCATGATACCTCTTCCTTCAGTAGAATTCATGAAGAAAGGGTCCAGCACCGTGGCTTGTGCCTGAAATCCCAGCACTTTGGGAGGCCGAGGCAGGGAGGTCACTTGAGGTCAGGAATTTGAGACCAGTCTGGCCAACATGACGAAACCTATCTCTACTAAAAATACAAAAATTAACCGGGCATGGTAGCAGGTGCCTGTAATCCCAGCTACTCAGGAGGCTGAGGCAGGAGAATCGCTTGAACCCAGGAGGTGGAGGTTGCAGTGAGCTGAGATCCGCCATTGCACTCCAGCCTGGGTGACAGAGTGAGACTCCTTTACAAAAAAAGAAATTCATGAGGAACGGTGATGCACTGTGCATGATCAAATTTTGAAAGTTTTACACTTCTCAATGAACATGCTAGTGGCAAAAATGTAAATTTAATTTTCTTGTGAATCGTCATGACCTATTTTATAATGCTGGTAGACTTGTCATGAAACTTAAGAGAATAACAGCATATTCAGCAGAGACCTTGATATGGTTTGGATTTGTGTCTTCCCCCGAATCTCATGTTGAATTTTAATTCCCAGTGTTAGAAGAGGGGCCTGCTGGGAGGTGATTGGATCATGGGGGTGGATTTTCCCCTTGTTATTCTCGCGATAGTGCATGAGTTCTCATGAGATCTAGTTGTTCAAAAGAGTAGCACCTCCCACTTTACACTCTTCCTCCTTCTCTGGTCGTGTAAAACGTAACTCCTTTCTCTTCACTTTCTGCCATGATTTTAAATTTCCTGAGGCCTCCCCACCAGCTATGTTTCCAGTACACCTTGTGGAACCGTTAGCCAATTAAACCTTTTTTCTTTATAAATTACCCAGTCTCAGGTAGTTTTATTTATTTTATTTTGAGACGGAGTCTCGCTCTGTTGCCCAGGCTGGAGTACAGTGGCGCAATCTCGGCTCACTGGAAGCTCTGCCTCCCAGGTTCACGCCATTCTCTTGCCTTAGCCTGCAGTGTAGCTGGGACTACAGGTGCCCGCCACCACCCCTGGCTAATTTTTTGTATTTTCAGTAGAGACGGGTTTTCACCGTGTTAGCCAGTATGGTCTCGATCTCCTGACCTCGTGATCCGCTGGCCTCAGCCTCCCAAAGGTGTGAGCCACCGCACTTGGCCAGGTAGTTCTTTATAGCAGTGCAAGAATGAGAACTATGAGCCAGTTAAACTTATTTTCTTTATACATTTCAGTTTCAGGCGGCTCTTTACAGCAGTGTGAGAATGGACTAATACAGACCTCTAGTTTTGCATTTCTTTAAGGTTAGTTGTTGGTACCAGCTTCTGTCTAGGTAAGATTATTCAGTGGGGAAGATAATATTTTCATTCTCCTCTTCCTTTGTTCAGCCCAGCCACTGGTGGCTATATTTCCCTGAGTTCCAGTGTCTTCAGAAACATGTATCTCTTTTCCCCCAAGAGTCCATCAAAATACCCTTTCCATAAATGTTGATTAACCTAACTTATATTAACTTTAAATTTGACCAATAAAGACTATCCTAAAAGGGATGGACATTACTTTTTGATGGTTATTTCTAATGATAAGAAAACTCATTTTTTCTTTTTATAATTTAATACATTATCATTATAGACTATATAGAAAATGAAGTTAAACAAAAGAAAAATATTCCCACAATCTCATCTCTCTGACTTCTTCTGCTACTCGTGATATACATTCTTCATATAAAGAAATGGAACTATCCTGGGTGCAAGTTTCAAACTGTATCTTTTCTTAATGTATGATGGTATTTTCTACCTTTAAACATGCTAATAAACCATATTTAATATCTCCATGGTTGTGTATCGCACAACTGTTCCCTACATCATTTAAATAATACACTATTATTTGACATTAAGATTGTGTTAATTATTTCACTATTATAAATTGTCAGAATTAACATTCTTTTGTTGATTTCTTCATATACTATCATGATCACAGAAGAATAAACCCTGGCTGTGATATCTCATTGCCAATGAGCCAGAGACAGAATTTCTTGTCCCGTGAAATTGTATCTAGTCATTCAGACATTTTTCTGCTTGCTGCTGAGGATGGCCTTGATTGTCAGAACTTGCAAATTAACTAAAATTGAGCTAATTTGGCACTCACTGAGGGAGAAAAGTAATAACAAATGGCAGAAAGTTTGGAAGTGCTTTATATTAGGTTGAAAACAAAAAAGTAAATTATCTCAACCCAAATAACTCTAATGTTTGGAAATATAGTAATGAAACAGTTCACAGCACTTGTGATTAGCTGCGGAGTCTTTCACATGAAAGTTACTCATGACCAAGATATTCATGATCCTCGAATGATTTATTTGAAGCTGTAATTCTTGGTCAGCGTCAAAATTACATGGTAGATGGATCAGAAACTTTGCTTGAGGCAGGTGCTGGGAAATTGAACAAAAGACATATTCAGTGAATGGAAAAAAGATGGGTGTCATAGAAACAAAATTTGTGGGTTTTGACACTTCATTGGCTACTAAGAGAGAGAGGAAGATAGAGGGATGAGTGATATAAACCTGAGGTAAGAGGATGATTCTCCCATTTATTGTGGAGGAGCAAGTTGTATGGATATGGGACAAATTCCGTTGCAGGCATTTAGGCTGAGCTTCTGCCAATTTAATTTAATCCCAGCAGGGAACTGGAAATGCAAAATTGGAGCTAGAACAGTAAGTGCATATAATTAATAATTTTAACTAATAGAGAGAATTAAGTACCCCTTTAGAAAAATAATGGCTGCATTTGAAGGTTGAAGCAAAAATCTATGATGACAGAGAATAAGCAGGCAGGGAAGTAGGAGAATGCAGAGTCAAGCAGAACCCAGGAAGAATGGAACTTTGGGGAGAGAAGAGGATTGAGACTTGCTGACATATTGACTTGATGTCATTGTTGAACTTCAGCTAAGCAGTTCCAAATGACTGTGGGTGTAGAAGCCAGATAATAATGAAAACTATCAACAAGAAGAGGCTAGAATGTGTTAAGAGTTTACTGTGTGACAGTTACTGTGCTATGCACATAGATTGCATTAGACCATTTAATCCTTACAGCAATGGCCATGAAGCAGAGGTTTGCATTGTCCCCCTTTCCAATAGTCTACAGAGATGAAATATTTTTTCCAAGATCATACAATGTACTATATGTAAGGCACAAACTCAGGACTGTGCTCTTAACTTCTCTACTGGTTTAATTAGCTATACACTGTCCAAGGAATTATATAGTAAGTGGTTGATGAGAGAGGGGACCCCTCTTTGAGGAAGCTTAGCTCTGTATTAAAGAAGACCATGAGAGTGTCCTGAGAAGGGAGGTAGTACTGTAGGAGAGGTATTTCTAGACTTAGGCATTGAGAGAAGAGCTGTTTCCTGTGGGATGGTGATGTCTGTCAGTAGGTGGCTGAAGTACAATGGAAATCAAAACCATTTTTGCTGCAAAGGTCAGGTTCCAAGTTGAGGCCAGGGTTCTGGAAAGGTTATCAGCACTCATACTAAAGGGATAGAGAAAGGAATGAGTCTCATGAGAAGTAAGATGCTGAAATCATTATGGAAAATGGGTGATGGTCCTGTAGCCAGGCAATGACAGATACAGGACTGGGAAGATTCAGTGCTTGGGGTGAATGTGCATTTTGAGAGAGCAGAGGTTATTCAGAGATGGCAGAGAACAATGATTATAAAGGGTATCAGGGGTTGAGGGGTGCTTGGGCATGCACCCAGTTTCCAGTGGGCATGTGCTCATGAAGGAGCATAACTGCAACTGACTTCAATCTACTTTATTAGAAAGATGTTTATGGGAAAGGAAACCATTGAGGGAAGGGGCAACCACCAGTTATTGGGGAGGAGCTAAAAGGAATGTTCGAGGCATAGGTTAAATATATGTTTCCCCTCAAGAGCAGAGTGGTTCCACAGGGCACAGATGAAGGCTCTGGCCTGCGCTTCTGGTGATATTATTATGTGTGAAGTATCTGTGGGTAGGAGGTTGGGAATAGATTGGTGACAGCTGTTAGTGATGGAAAGTGTAGAATGGGGAGGAGTCTTGTATTGGCTGAGTTTTAGATCATATCCCCCTTGCTGAAATTTCTAAGTAGAGTTGAATTTTTGGTGTTTGCAACCTACTCCTCAAAATTAGGACTCAGTACTCAAGGCTGGTCTTGAGAAGAAGTCAGAGATAGAGAGTGTTGGTGGCACACTTGAGATAAAAATGCTGATATTGTCCTGGGTCATCTGGCTACTTTTAGACTTTCCTGTTTTTTAAAAAGGATATGACATTAATGTCTTAAATGTGGATATATATAAACCTAACACTGAATCAGGGCTCTCAACCTTGGCTAATGAACTAGAATCCTCTGAGGATTTTCAGGAAATACCTAAAGCCCACAAAAGATAAGTGGAAAGCTAATCTCTGTGGGTGGGGCCCTGTTATCAATATTTAAACAATACTCCTCAGGCCTCCCAACATACAGTGAAGGCTGAAAGCACCTGCTTTATATAAAGAGCAGAAAAGCAGAAGCATAGCTGCACAATCTTTTTGTAAATGTGAACCCACCTGCATGCTCACACTTCTGCTAGGTCAGTGGTCTAGTGTCATGAGTAAGTCTTGGTGTCACTTATTGCTGGTTTGTTATTAAGCTGCAGAAATACTGACACACATGCTAGATTGGTGCTGATGGTACTTGTTTTACAATCAGTAGCACTCTACCCTTCATCACCCACAAAGATTAATGTTAGATGAAAGGAAGCAAATTGGGAAACACCCCATTTACTTGTAGTGAGAGGATCAGGCATAATTAAGATACAACTTTATTTTGGAGGGATGCTTTCTTGCCCTACAAGATGGGTTCTGTATGCTCAGCTAAACACCACTGCTTACCCCCAATTTCCAATTCTAAGTCTTATCTTTAAAGCATTATTCACAATATGTAAATTGAGCTCTTCCATAATTTACATCTTGCATATAATTAATAATCTCATGACATTGTGTTTTCAATGAAGTAATCATTAAATAGTTTTGGAATATCACTGTGAAGTAATATCCAAAGGAAATTAAGAGTTTAATCCCTTTCTTTGGGTTATCTAAAAATATGTTATGTAAAACTTTATTATGCTAAAGTTCAACATTGTATGTACTCTGGTTGAAATATTGGTGACAGTTTGATAATTGTCTCAGAATTTAAACGACAAATTTAAGTTTGATTACATGATTTGATTACATTGCATAGTGGGTAGAGAGGGTTTTTCACATGGGAGCTCTTGTTACAGAAAAAAAGAACATCCTTTCATTGATTTATTAATTTTCTTTTAAATAAACATCTGAAGCCCTAGTGTCTACTTTAAATTCACCTTCCCTCATGTAAAGGATTAAGCCTTGTACATACCTAAGTATATACATATACATATTATTTTTACTTTACAAAAGTAATACATGTTTCTATAATAAAGGCTTGAAGCACAAGTAATCGATGGAAAGAAAATGAAAACACATGTAATATCTTTTACCTTACCATCTGGGAATAACCATGACTAATGCCTTGGTATATCATCTTCTTGCTTTACACAAACACATACATGTACATGTACAGATATACACATTTGCACACAACGAATTCATTCTGCGTATAGTGTTTAGTCCTCTTTTTTGGGTCACAGCATATTTGAACATTATTGTTCTCATTAAATATTCTTCACAATGTTAATTTGTCTGGATAGTATTCTATGGTTTGGATATTATCATTATTTGACAGTCTGCCGCTAGACATTTAGATTGTTTATAATTTGGGGTTTTTTTTTTTGTTTTTGATTTCCATTTTTCCTAATATGGTCATTGCTTGATTGCATATCTTTATAACTAAATTCAACGTTTTTATTGATGAAACATAAAATCGTGAAAGAGAAGTTTGTTTTGCCCCAGTTGTTTAAAATAGAGAATTGAGTGCAGTTTTTGTATTCTGGCAAGCTGTATGGGCATCATGGTATTGTTCCCCTACACTCTGAGGTTTTGAGAATTCTGAAAGCCTATTAAAGACAGGAGGTTCTTCTCCTGATATTCTTCACCTAACACTAACTATTTTTATACACTTATCTTTCACATGAATTCACAGGTCCATCTGTGTTTACAAAACATACTCTGAACTCTCTGTCCTCGTGCTGTTTACTACATCTGGAATGTCTTTGTACTGCAGATGTTTCCAATGCAGGCTTTTGAAATCCAACCCATCAGTAAAACTAGCTCAAGGCGCTTTTTCAAGAAGTTCTCCCCAAGTGCTTCAGGAGGAATTTGTTTCCATCTCTTTTGTGTTTCCTGCTCCACTCCCTTCTCCCCACTCTCAACCTCCTTGTTGGACCTCAAGCAGTCTACTAGTATAAATATTTGTATATTATAAATATATAAGTATTAGTATAAATATGATATTTGAAGAACTATCCTGTAGCAAGTATGTGTTCGTCATCTTTGTTTTGTTTATAATACATTGTAGAGCACTTTTTGAGTGCTTGAAATCAATGCATTCTTTGAATTAAATTGTTTAATAATTTTAATCTAAATATGCCACGTCAAATATTATTTTTTTCTTTTATTTTTCCTTTCAATACAAAGGCAGGGAATGGGTCATTGTAACATTAATGGAAAACTCAAATGTACTGATTATTACTTTAGTGTTGTCTGAAAAATGTACCAAAGCCCAAACATACAAAACTCTTAAACTCAGTCTAAAGGAGACTGCTTTTTTCTCTTTACCTAGTGTTTGAGACTTTTAATGTCCCTCCCAGACCTTAATTAATCCTGATAGTGTCTATATTGTAGATAATTTTAGGAGAATATGACACATAGGAAAAAGAAAATCTGGGATTCTGATCCCAGATGTGCAAATAAAGAGCAATTTGATTGTGAGGAACACTTTAACCTCTCTGGGTCTCAGTGTCTCTAAAAAGTGAGGGAACAGGAATGGAAGAGCTTGATGGTTTTATCTAACCATAAAGTTTGTAATTTTTAAAAACACAGTTTTTGGGCTATATAAATATAGATAAAGTTTAGAACACTTAGTATGGACTGGCATTATGGCGAGCATTTTACATGTTTCCTATTGTTGTTTGCTGGTAACAAATACAATTCAAATTACCTTTTAAAAAAGGGAATTTATTGGTTGGTATAACTGGAGGAACAGGGGTATATGGACTTCAGGCAGAGCTGATCAATTCAGAGGCTAAAATGATGTAATCAGTGTCTGATTTTCTCCATCTTACTGCTGCTCTGCTTTCTCTCTTCTTCTGACTTCTCTGTGTTGGCCTCACTCTTAGGTAGGCTCATGGATTATGATAGAAAAGATAATGGTAACAGTGTTAAGTTACAAAATTATGGGTGAGAACTCTGACTTGCCTAGTTGAGATCATAGGCATAACCCTTTGCTCTATTACTGGGTCCCAGAGAAGAAATATATGATCCTCTTAGGCTCAGATGAACATCTACCTGGATGGTTGCAGGACGACGATGATATATTGGACCATGACCAATGACATCAGGAAAGCACATTAAACTCCTGTGAAAATCAGGAAGAAACTTTTAAGTATGTTTATCCATTGTTCAACCATCTACTGAGAAAGACTGAATTGTTTCTGCAACTCTGGTAAGGAAAGGAAAGGTTTAGATTATGTTTAATAACACTGATTTTAGAGAATTAGCATTTTTGTTTTTAGCAAAAATTTGAAAAGACACAGAGATCTATTTTTATTTTACACAAAATAACTGAAAAGGGGACATAATTATCCACATAAAAATGGACACACATTGTCACAATTGTTTATATATAGTGTCCTAACAATCTCTGAGTTATAATAATTAGTTTTAGCTCACATTCAAGAATGCCCTTCTTGCACTGATTTTTTTAGAGAGAAATTATAAGGAAAAAATTATACTGCTTATTGAAAAGGGGAGATAGTCCAAGATAGAAATATGAGAAAACATTGTGACAAATTATAAATATAAAATTCTAGAATGAGGGACTAAATTAGAGTGCAAAGCTGAATCTATTGGTTTCTAAAATGAATCTGAGGTTTATTTTACAGGATAAAGGAATAGTGGTGAATGAGGTCTCTCTCTCTCTTTTTTTTTTTTTTTTTGAGATGGAGTCTCGCTCTGTGGCGCAGGCTGGAGTGCAGTGGTGTGATCTCAGCTCACTGAAAGCTCCACCTCCCGGGTTCACGCCATTCTCCTGCCTCAGCCTCCTGTGTAGCTGGGACTGCAGGTGCCTGCCACCACGCCTGGCTAATTTTTTTTGTATTTTTAGTAGAGACGGGTTTTCACCGTGTTAGCCAGGATGGTCTCGAATCTCCTGACCTCGTGATCCACCTGCCTCAGCCTCCCAAAGTGCTGGGATTACAGGCGTGAGCCACTGCGCGCAGCCGAGGTCTCATATTAATATGCTGGTCTACTTTGAGGTATTGTAACAAGGTGGTATGTGGATTAGGAAAATTGTTGGGTCGGTTTGAAAGTAGATGAATAACAAATACGGTGGTCATTTCAGAGCATTGTTGACTGCTAAGTGCTTTGTACATCATCTTCTCACAAAAGTGAGCACTTTTATTAGCCCCATTTTATAATGAAAGGACATAAGACTAAGAGCAGTGCTAGTGTGCTGGGAACACAGAACTAGAAAGTGGCAATAGCAGGAGTTGAACCTAGGTCTTCCTGGCCATGATACCCAAACCTTAAGCACCACTATGTTATGTAGTGGGTTGAACCATGTGAAATTCCCATTTTGTGGTTCAAAACAGTCAAATGTCAGCTATTTCATAAGGTAAAAGAATATGCTCAGAACCATAATTTTGGGATGTTAAAGAGATATTTATATTTTTCTACCTTTACACTTCATATGAGAATGAATAGCATTTATGATGTCTTTTCTTTCATGGTTTAGAGAAGTTATCTTTTTTCTCCTAATTCTCATTCTGGGAAAATGCAATATAAAGTTTAAATTAATAGTCTTACTTACATAGGAAGGGACTTGTACAAAATCTCATTATAAAGTTCAAGTGACATGATATTAATTTCTTGATTTACCATAGCAGGTGGTTTGGAAATTAAAATGAAAGAAAGTAATGCCAAACTGCAGAATGCTATCATGATTACTAGCTTTGTGACTGTGGGCAAGTAACTGAATTTAATTTAGTCATATTAATCTAATATACTGTGTAGAGTTATTGTGCAAATTAGATTAGAAAATATATGTACAGGGCTTAGCACAGTGCCTAGCTGAGTAAAATTTCCCTGTTACAATTTTTATTTTATTTCCAGATTTTTAAGTGTCTATTTGAGAATTGCATCCAGGTGGGAGATTTTGAGATGTCTGACTAAGTGCACTAATGGCTAATATAATAAATAATACAGGAATGACTTGAAATGAAGCATGCACAAGCACTCCCAGGCTGTTTAAACCCTGGCTGTACTATCTAAACCTGTGGTGCTGTTTATGAGCAAAGCATAATTCAGAGTTTAGATTTTCTTTAATGGAAACCATCCAAATTTGCTATCTGAGCCACAAGGGAGAAATGTACCCATGTGCCACTCACTGGTGCTCAGGAATGTGGCCTATGTACAAGTTTGCTTTTTTTTCACAAAAACACCAAAGTAGTGAAAGTTCTTAGCAACCCATTAAAAAGGCTCTCTTGCTGAAAGACTCCTTTTTTATCAGTGCTCTCATAAGAATTTACATCCCACAGTGAGTCATGCGGTAAGTTTAGTGCTTCCCGGCAAGCAGCTTAGAGTCAAGTTCTGCAGCTATTCTTAGCTGCTCCACACCCTGTAGTGGATGGAAGAGTCTGGATGAACTTGCAAATGACACATCGTACTGATGACAAACAGGGTGGATTGTGTCAGATTGAGTTTCAGAGTCTCTGCTTTCTTTCGTGTATTAAGGACAGTGGGGAAAAAAAGGCAAAAAAAAAAAAAAAAAAGAATGACAGGTCTCCTTGAGATCCAGTACTGTACCAGATATAGCATCCTGTAATGGAATGTGAACTGAAAGCAGAAACATACATTTTTGCAATTCACTGAATTTTCACTCTGTTTCTATCCATATTCAGGGTTAGATTAAAGATATCAAAGCAATAATAGTCAATATTTCACTTGCAAGATCTCATTGTGATCATGAATAATATAGAAATCATGCTTTGCTTTTGAATGGTAAATAGTACGTTGCATTGTCATGTGCAAGATAACAGTTTCCCTGGCAGCTTTCCATTAAAGTCAGTGTCCTTGTATAAAGCATCTTTCCTCTAATGAGATAACTGTTTCCCACCTTTTCCTACACATTTTCTCAAGGAGCCAGACCTCTCCTAAGGCAGAAGTAATTCACATAAGTATATTAGTTACAGTGCTTATTACATTGTTTCATCACTATCTTTTTTATACCTCTGTTTCCTGAGTACACTGTTTCCTTCTATGTGTCCCCAATATGTAACCTGATCCTGGGCACATAGCAGGGATTATTTATCAATATAAACATACAAATACGTGTATGTATATTGAAAATGAGGTTATATCGTATATATGTTTTCATAATGTGGCTTTCAAAAATCTAACAAATTTATGGTAGAAATTTTACATGCTAGTAAATGTAGAAATATATTTTCAAAATACCTTTTTTAATGGAAATATCAATCTATTTAACTAGTCCTCTCTTATTGGGCACATAGTTAATTATTCAGAAAAAACTACATGAAGTATGTTTTCATTCAATCCCTGTTCATTCATTAATTTAGTCAACAAATATTAGTTGCCTTATATGTTTCAGGCACTGTTTAAACTCTGGGAATATCATAGCAAATCAACATTTGAGTGACAGGAGAGAGACAATAAAATAAACAAAAAATATAACATGGAACACATAATAAATGTGATTATTAAAAATATATATACTATATTCAAAGGCGAACAGTAGCGTAGAGAAAAATTAAGTGGGGAATATTGGAAGGAAATTTATAATAAGGTGATCAGGGACTGCTGAGAAGGTGACATTTCAGTAAAGACCTGACGGAGGAGTGCCTGCTAAACTCCTTGAGGGCAGAGATCATGTTTCTTTTGCTTACTCTTATTGGCAATTCCTGCTTTCATGAAGCTTAGAATCTAAGGTCTAATGTGATGTGGGTTATCTGCGAGTTATTACCATGTAGATGGTTGTTGCATTTTACATATTTATATATTTGTTAATATTTTAAAACTTTTCTACAACAACCATATTCCACTTTTAAATTTTAAAATGACATCTTAATTTTAAAAATATTTGCTTAAATTATTTTGTTAGAGTCATCATACTGTGGACACATCATGTTTACAAGCATCCTACCCAGCAGCTTTGTTTCTGTGAATTATTTGAACTAAAACTCATCCATCATGCACCACGGTAGGCCTTTTCTTGACCTAAGTGCATGGCTTTGCCTTTTCATCTTTAAGTTTTGGCTCTAAGTTGACCAAGTTTGAGGAATTGAAAGGTTTCATGAAAAGCTGAAATAGGACACGCTGTACAGCAGCTTGAACGTGAAAGGTCAAGCAGACCTTTGGGAGCAATTCATAAGGCTTTTGCTAATGTCTTCTAGCTTCCCTTCCTCATTTTTGGAAAGATGTTGCTTTCTCCTTTTGTTAGAGGTCATTCTGCTCCCTGCACCTTTGATAGATTGCTCTATCAATTGATGCACTAGGGAATACTTGCAGAAGTAAACAGTAGGAGACCCAAGAGTGACAGACCTCTTCTACTTCTGAGAGAATGCTTTCATATTTTCGTGTCATGTGTTTTTAGTTCACTCTGTGATACTGAAAAAGCCCCAATCTTCTATATGCAGAAAAATGCTAAAACCCATCTCTAGAAGCTTGCCAGCAAGGATGCCTTTATTTCCACAGCTATTATCTACATTGATGTACCATTCCTAGCTCTTTTTAGTGAAACATTTCTCTTACAGAGTGAAGAAGAAGGTTTAAAAAGTATTTTCAATTGAAGGAAGAAAGAAAAGAAATTTCTTAGTAGTTCATAATATTAGTTTAATTCACTTTTGATATTTGCATAGAAGTTAAAATATTCCAAAGCATTTTTTACATCTCTACTGTGATTTTTACAATGTTCTAAGATAGTAGGGTTATTTTTGCTTTATAAATGAGAAAAGTAAGTCACAGAAAAGAAAAGAAAATTGCTTAAAGGCATAGAGTTAACATTTGTTGAATGCTTGCCTTTGTCGGACATGTTCTAAGCGTTTTATATGTATTCACTCATTTACTCCTCACAATAGCCCAGGTGACTTTGGTACTACTTCTATCCCAATTTTTCAGATCAGGAGACAAGGCACTGAGAAATTAAATGACTTGCCCAAGGACATGCACAGCTAGTTGGCACCAGAGATGGCATTTATCCACAAAACCCTGGTTCTAACACACAACACATAACAATTCCATATGGCTGCTACACTGGGTAGATGGGAAGTTGGGACTATAATCATGCAGTCTGAACTTTGGAAGGTTTCTAAGTTCAGTAGTTACAACTGTGTATGACTACTGCCCCAGGATACAAAAATAAACCAAACTTGTCTCAGACTTTTCATAACTATTACAGTGAACTCAAAACAAACTATCTTGCTAGAAATTTTATTACATTCTTTTGTCTGTAAGGGTTAATAAACTTATAAAATGCCTGCATATTTGCATTCAGGGGGAATAGTAGTTGCTTTTTGTTATAGCAGAACCTGTATTCTTAGAAATGCTGAGAATATAGACCTTCTCAGACTTTCCTCCTTCTGCAGAAATCTCTTTGCAACATCTATGACAAATACTAATCCATTTCCGCTAGACCACATCAAGTCAAGGCAAGTCCACTAATTTTTTTAAGGCAGTTTTTTCCATTTGAGATAACTGATTGTTGGGAATTAATTTTGTTTTTCTTTTTAAACATTGGATTAATATTTTTTTCTGAATGTAGTAAAATGTTTTGCTTTAAGAATTCCAAGATACAGTATGAAATTTCTGCCATTAAATAGAACTCCTGTTTTATTGAAGAAATGCAAGAGACCTTTACAAACTGAGACAGAGAGGCAAAAATAGAGAATAAAGTTTCAACAAATGTGTTGATAGTATTTAACAGGAGAAGAAAATCTGACCTGTAATAATACACTATGTTAACTTGCATATTTTCTTCCACTTTACCCCTGAAACTTTAAATATAAAGCTAAGTTATAGTAGTCGGACTTTCTAGAAGTCAAATTAGTCAAATAATTTTGGATCACAGGCTTAGAAAAATATAATCTATACTTTGTGTAGAGATATTATATGTGTGTGTATGTGTATATTTTAGGGGAAATAGAAAAACATGTAGGAGAATTAATTGGGCAAATGAATGGAAAGGTTGTGTTTATAATTGGGTCTTTACTTCCCTTTCAAGTATCAAAATTCAATTTGATAAATAATTATTAAGCATCTTCCAGGTGTCAGACTTTGTGTTAGGTACTGGGGTTACAGTGGTAAAAACAAAGAGGTGATCTCTGCATTTTGGTCACTGTGTGTGATTTTGCATGTTTACCACCAAGCATTTGGTGGGAACCGAAATGCAGGCAGCATTCCACTTGATAAGCCGAGCACTATGGCACAGGGTTGCATCTGTCTGGAGAAAGGGTAGCCTTTATCTAACCAGCACTGATGTGCTCTATGGCCTTATGGCCATCTGCCTACTTTATGAGGCTTACATTCTAATAGGAAGGGCAGTCTTTAAACAAGTAGCTATGTGATTAGTGTTATAAAAGGGAGGGATAAAACACAGACCATTTAATTCAGGTCAAAAGGCTAATAAAATTCTCCTTGAGAAAGTAACATTTCATATAAGCACCAAACAATTTGACTAGGAATTGAAGCCACGTTGTTCTAGATGAGAAGAAACAGCTCTCTTTTCCATATCTCATACAAAAAATTGTTAGTGACATTGGACCCTCAAACAAATATCAGATATCAGATATTGGCTCAAAGACTATTGTAATTCATGATTAGTTGGGGTAGAAATCAATTATCTAGAGGAAGATAGAGAGAGATAGAGAGAGGAAAAAGAGGTAATTCAGAAAAAAGATACGTGGAAATTGACTTACCTTCTACTTCCACCATAGTAAATTCAAGCTTAAACCTCCGTAGTTGAACCTGGATAGTTTTAACAACATCAATAACAAAAAAGTAAATTATACAAGTCTGTAAGGCAGATCTGCTGTACTATCATTTAGAAACTTATATATTGGTTGGGTATACATTTTCAAGACAAAGAGAGAGATTTGAATCAGTGTATTCAGAGACTTTTGTCTAAGGGCCTACCTAGCTTGCATGCTTTCCTTCCTTCCCTTTCTTCCCTATATTCCTTTCAACCCAGATGTGCTGCTTCTAGTTTTCTGGATAAAGTAAAAGACTACGCTTAGGGCTCAGATTAATTCAGGCTTTTACTCAGTCTTTCACTGAAGAATCTGGCGCTCAAAATGTTACTTTGATTTGTCTTTGTGTATGTGGATCCCTCAGAACTCCTTGGAATTTAGGTGACTTGCAAAACTCAGGCATTCCTGTGTGCATGCCATAATACTATTACAATACTACCGCTAATTCTTATTGATACTTCCTCTCTATTCTCCAAATTGAGAAATTAATATACGATGAGGAGAAATATTCAAGTAAATAGGATGTGAATTAAAATTTGATGACAATTCATAAACTTTTGGAATATGGGGATGAGAAAAGAATCATCTCCAGATTTCTCACTTTATCAAAATAATATAGAAATGAAGGTGCAAAGTCACACAACTCATGAGTGAACAACCCTAGATTCACTAATGAGTGTTGTTCTTAATTCCCTGCTGACCATAATAAATAACAAGATTAGTATTGTTGGTATATCTAAAGGCTAGCATTTTTAAAAATAGCATTTGGTTATTTAGCTAATGGACATTTAAAGAGAAAAAGAGGGCCATGGAAAATGTCTAACTTTGTCTGTTAGTTACTAATTTGGTTTATGAATGGAATAATCACTCTATTATACTGGCTAAACTTAGTTTCATTTTTACAATGGTTATTTCCTTTCTAGTTCTCAAAATATTTTGAGCCTTGATTGACGGAAAATGAGATCCTTTTCATTCAGCATAGGCACGTAGTGATTTCTCCTAAAGTTTTAGCCACAAAAGTAGACGTTTGATGAAAGATTTTTAAAATAGTAAATTTAAGGCTCCTGTATATAATACCTTTAAACTCACTTTATAAATATAGAGAGAGCAGTGGGAAAGTGGAAATGACAAATTACTATGTGTCCCGAGAGATCTTAGATAGCTTCAAGTACTCTCCCTGGAACGTCTAGATACCTTCAGAGCTGCTGAAAGCTATAGTTATCTACTCTACTTTTTAAAGATGACAATATTATGTGTTAAATATATGGCATTCTTGCCAAAATTCTCAAGTGCTTCATTCTTAAATGACATTCCTGTATCCTAGTTATTTTAGCAACACTTTCTTCATGACAAGTTCAACTGAGATATAAGAAATCTTAGTAGAGAAGTTATTTACTTGTGTTGTAATTTGGCCTTTCACTGTTACAACCAGCATTCTTAAATGTCTCCATGGGGCTAGAGTCAGAGAAAACAGGAAGGAAATCACAGTCGGGTGAGAATGTTCTTTGGCTACATGCTTAGTGATTATGTGTGGAGGTCAGAGTTGTAAGATGTGACTCCCACTGTGCATTCTGACGTGAACCACACTATCTCATTTACTGTCATTCAGCTAATATACCTATTAGTTACATTTAGATATCTTTAGATGAAAATGAAAGTCTATGGAATGGGGGTAGGAAACATTTTAAGTCAAGGGTTACATAAATAACAATTGTTCTAATTTCTTATTTTTGGAACTAGATAGATGTAAAATGGAATCGAGAAAAAAAGGTATTTAAATAGGACAATAATTTAGCAGAAAGGGGGTTAGAAAGGATAGAAGGAGGATCCATCACAGTATGAAGATGGAAAACAGACAAATGAGAAAAAATTATATATATACATTTGATAAAGAAAGAAGATACACAGAGATCAATGCACAGCCCCCAGCTATGCCCTAGGGAGAAATCAGATGGAGGCAAATAGGAAAGAGAGATCTTGGGATCTTGATTAGGGACATAACAGAGGTTTCAAGTTTTACCGTTTTTTTTTTTTTTTTTTTTGGCTGAAAAATTTTAAATCTGTTTGTATTTCACATATCTAGTCATAGTTGATATGGACAATGGTAAAAAGCTTACAAAAGCTTCAAAGGAGTTGAGATATCTAGGAGAAGTGTCTGGAACTCTAGAAACAGCCAACAATTTGTTAATTTCACCCATCTGAGCCATTTTTCTGACTTGCTTTTGCTGTGCAAGTAGAAACACAATTGGCACCCTAGAACTTAAAGTATAATAAAAAAAAAAAAAAAAAAAAGAAAACTCATCCAAACAAAAAAAAAAAAAAAAAAAGAAACACAATTGGCTCAGGAAGGAGATGGAGGCAAGGAAATAGAGATGGCCAAGTTAACTGAGTGACTTTTCTTGAGGACATGGACCAGATCAGCAGTAGACAAAACTGTATCAAGAGAAAGCTGAGTGCTAGACTGCACTAACCAGCTGAGTTGTCTTGAGCTGGTTCCTCAAAATGTGAGCTTGTTTCCTTATCAATAAATGCAAATAAAACCATGGCTTGCTGGATTGCTTGAAGATTAAATGCACTAGTGTATGTCCTTCCCTAATTGTAAAGTGGATAAAATCAGCAAATAATCATTATCATTGTTATTTCATTGTGCTCAAAGCTTCATGCCAGGCAACAGGCTCTGATCTTTGAAGAATTTATATAATTCCAGAAGTAGGACATACAAATTGAATTTAAGTGGTATTGAATAAATGAGACCATTTGTGTATTAAACACCGTGCTAGTGTTGGGATGCAGAAGTGAATATATTACCCATGCCCTCAGGGAGTTTACACTGAAGAATTAGTGTAAACCATGGATGCAACTTGTAATAATATTAACAATGAAGATGTAAAAGACTAAAGAAGAGATCCGAGTATTACAGGGTTTATTAGGAAAATCTCAGCATGGGTGGGAAGATAAAGCAAGGGTTAGTTTAGAAGTCCTATTTTGGTTATAGCTCCAGGATTGCCTAGGGATTTGTGCCAATCCCATTACTTTCTCAAGTTGCTTGCATATATTTTTTAAACCATTGCCTTTTAAAAGTCCTTGCTTTGAAATGTACTTATTTTCCCTCTACACATTTTAAACATTTCATTTTAGGATGTTTCTGAAATCGTTTCCAGCTGACCTGATTTTACATTAGACACCTTCGTGATCAAAAAGGTAATAGCATACGGAAACATACATTCTATTCCTTTACCATCTGAGTGACAGGGCAAAGAGGGACCAGAATAGAGAATCATTTGTTTTCTATATTAGCAGTATGTAGATTTTTTCTTTTTCCTTTGTAGTGTTTCTTACTTCCAATCCAAACAATATCTATTTCATTATTCCTAAATGAATTGTTCTTCCTAACACATTTTCCATTCACGATGTCCTTATTAGCCCACCCTCAATTTTCACTTTTCCCTGTTTTCAAGTTCTGACAAAGCTTTCTGTAATACATTGTTTGAATTCATCTACTCTGTTTAACTAATGTTTGGGATGTTTTAAGGGCCTTTTGCCAAGTATCCTCTCCATAGACTATACATAATATGGCCAAGTCAATAGCCATCAAAGTGCCTTTAAAATAAATTGGGCTATTTCCTTATTTAAAAACTCAACATCTGAACCCTTTGCTATAATCTCATTTACTTGCCTTCTGTAAAGTGGGGCTCTGTCATTTTCTGTTCCCAGAAGTGTGGGAGGATCAAAGGTAAAGAAGAGAGGTGAGGAACAGGGAATACTGAGGTGGCACTTACTCGTCCCCCAACAGAATTCTGCTCTAAGCCTCTTCTGATGCTGGCTTAATTTTAATATCTATTTTTTAATTTTTTAAAATAAAAAAGGAAATTATCCACGATTATTGAAAAACAAAACATAAGGAAAAAGTCAAGTTTAAGACAGCCTTTTCATATATATTTTGGACAGAGATCAGGTTGAGTGCCTATCACAAAGTGGGCGTGTAGTAAATGTTTGTCAAATAAATCAATTAATGTGCAGGGCTAGAATTAATATGGGTCAAATTGGGCTGGGTGCAATGGCTCATGCCTTTAATCCCAGCACTCTGGGAGGCCGAGGTGGGTGGATTACTTGAGGTCAGGAGTTTGAGACAAGCCTGACCAACTTGGTGAAACCCCCTCTCTACTAAAAAAACAAAAAAAATTAGCTGGTCATGGTGGTGTACACCTATAATCCCAGCTACTTGGGAGGCTGAGGCAGGAGAATTGTTCGAACCTGGAAGACGGAGGTTGCATGAGCCAAGATCGTGCCATAGCTTTCCAGCCTGGACAACAAGAGCAAAACTCTGTCTCAGAAAAAAAAAAAAAAAAAAAAAAAAAATGAGGGTGGGGTGTGTCAAAGGTCAAATTGTAAGGTCTTTTTCTACTTATCCATATCTCTCAGATCCCCCTTTTCCTCTATTACCTTGTTTCTCTTTTAATCTGAGTACTCCGAATACTCTCTGCACCAATGTGTGTGTGTTGATAGGGAGGGGGAGGATATGTGTATTTTAAAAATTAATTGCTGAAAAAATTCCACTTTAAACTTATTTGTTTTGTAATATTTGCAGGAAACATTTTGGATGTGATAAAAATATTATGAATTTGGCAGATTTGACAATGGTGTGCTAATTCTGTACATACGTTTAATTTTCTTGCTTACCCTTGAGGTGTAAATGTACAACAAATAGGCATTAAACAATTTAAAACATTTGGCTTTATCAGGTCAAATATTGTTATGGTAAGTCCAAGGTAGATTCATTCTAAAAAGTCTAAGCTTTTTAAAAATAGACATGATTAGATGGAGTGGGATGGGGGTAGGCAGAACTAGGTCAGTGGCTTGTGTGTGTGTGTGTGTGTGTGTGTGTGGTGGCTTTCTCAGTATGTATAGTAATAAAAATCTTGCTCCAAATTTTATTGCTCAAGGCAGATATTTGTCCTTAGAGATTCACTGTGTACTTTTAGAATTCTATGTTGAAGTTAATTGGTACAATCTAAGAGTTAGAAAGGACACTTATGGCTTCAAATTAAATAACTTGTTTTATCAAGAACTTCCAATTAGTGTTTAATTGGAAACAAGTTAAACCTGCTTGAGAAATTATTCTTGTTTGAATTTTTGTTGTTTGGGGTTATAGTATTGATGATCTCAACCACTAAAAATTATTGGTTTTAGTTTGGAAATAATTCAGATGTGTGGGAATAATTTTGACTTAAAATTAAGAGACTGAAAAATGATAGACTCCGTTTAATTTTCATTCCTATGTTTATTTTGTGTGTTTAGCTTCATTCAATCCCCAGGGTCAAGAGTTAACAACAGGTACACATTTATTTGTCACCCAGGGCCTGTGATTAGATTTATTTGATTTTGGGAAGGGAGCATTAGAAGTGTGAAGATTTTCACAGTATTAGACCACTAGCTGTTCATAAAGGTTTGTCACCCTTTGACTTGCTCCCCTGCACAATCAATGCCTACGATATGCTTATTTAATTTATTGGCACAGTAAAGGAAACTATGTGATACAAGAATCTTGAGACTCAAAGTCTCTTTCAAAAGCCCTTCAAACTTTGGTAACTACAAGAATAAACGTATCTCTTCCACCCCCTAAACACCCCCCCACCACCGCACCCCTGCCATGGGAATCAAGGTCAGCTTGCAGCCCTGGTATTCTTAAAGGAAATTTATGAGGAAAAGTAAGAGTCAGGAACACCTAAGACAAAGAAGTTAATTTACAATTACAGTAAGTCAAGTAACTTATCTTCTGCAATTGATAACTTTTGAAGCATTAGGGAGTTAAACTGTATAGACACACCAGATTGTTACTTCTGAGTTTAGGTTTGGGGGACTCTAGAATTGGCAAGCAGCTGCCTATCAGGGGGTCCCCTGCATATAATATATGTATTCACAATATATATGAATATGTAATTTATATATTCATCTTCCTTTATATGTATATTAATTGTTCCTTAGACTAATGGCTTTTTACAAATTTTAGTAGTGTACTTAAGTATTAGAATTCTCTTTTTAATGCCCTGGTTTAAGAGTAACCTACCAACATACAACAACAACCACAGAAAACACAAACTGATCTCAAGGCAGAATTTTACAGTTCTCTTAGTTTCCAGTATTAGACTCGTGATTTTTAATGGAGACAGTGTTAAATGTGATTGATTGGCTCTTCGTTTAGATTATTGGTCTAAATCCTAGCTCTGTTAGAACAAAGTTGTAAAATCTTGGACAATAAACTTCTTTGTCCCTTGGTTTTCTTATCTGAATGGAGACAGAGCTGTACCTTCATCATAGGTAGGCTGTGTGGCTAAAATCAACTGATCCATGCTAAACATCCAGAATGGTACCTCATAAAGTCTTATGTGTTTCCTATTGTCATTAGGACTAAATTGTGAAGAATTATCATTTCTGATTACATTGAAGCCACCTTTAATTAAACATAATCAAGGAAGGATAGAGTTCTCATTCTTTTAAGAAGGATTTAGATGCCTATTCAAAGATATTACTAACTATATAAAGGGATTTGCACCAAGGATAAATGTTAACTACATCATTATTTCTTTCCAAGGAAAAGCAATTACGAAAGTCTTAAACAACAGCACAAGGGCATTTGAGAAAATACAAGGAAAAATATACCAGTGAGATTTATGAATAATTCTGAATGAGGTTATGAAATCTCCTCTAAGGAAGACCCTTGCCTCTCTGGGATGCTTCAGGCAGGTCAATCTTAGACAGCATCTGAAGTGGTTGGGTGGATTTTGGTGCCCTCCACTCTCTTGTGTTTCCAGCTATTTTTCCCATGCTCTACCCAGTTCCTCTCTGGAACATCACCCCAGGCCACCTCTGACTTTCCTAGTCAACACAAACTTTCATTCACCTCTCCATGTCCTTATATCAAACTTTCTGTGAATTTGATAGTTTTTACTTATTTAATAATCTTTTCAATAGCAGAAAATGGGTTTTTGACTCTGTTAACTATATGTAGTCTTTTTTTTGACAAACTCTTCCAGTTTTCATACATAATACATTATATGTATATACATCAAATACATAAAAATGTGTACATAATTTTGTATTTTATTTTGCCCACTCAATATTATTTTACATATCCTTTTTACATTTATCTTTGGTATAGAATCATAACCAAATTTCTGCTTAAATCTTATTTAATGATTTTTCTATTGACAATTTGAAATGTTTTTGTTTTTTCCTTTAAGCTGCTGTTATGAATGTTCATTAAAAATAATTTCAAATTATTTACTTGGAAAAAATTTCAAAATTTGAATTATTAGGTCAAAGACTTAAACATTTCTGTGTATCAGAATACACATGAGCATGCATGTGCACACACACAGCCAGGTGTCCTTCTCAAAATAATAAACACATTTTTATTTCTGTCAGCATTAAACATGTATTATTTATTTGGCTCATAAAACCCTCATTATCCTAATTCCTGAGGCTTTAGGAAACACAAAATTTGACTAAAGTAACTCAAATTGATGTGTAAATAGCAGATGGACTTTTGCTTCCTCATTTAGGAAAGAAATTCTAAGCAGTGTGTGTGTGTGTGTGCGCGTGCGCATGTGTATGCAGAACCATCTGAATATTTGGGGCAAGTGAACTTCTGGTATTTAGATTGCTCTGTATACTGACTGAGGGAAGGCAATAGACGTTACTCTCAGCATTATATTATAATGAGAAATAGATTGGTTTCACAGGTGAGTTGTTACTTCTGCAAACATTATGTACAAGATATTGAGTCAGGTGCTGTGGGAAGCTACAGGGATATATAAACCACATTCACAACCTTCAATGCCATTCCAATCAAGTAAAGAAGATAACACATGACCACAAATCAATGAAATATTAACTAGGAAGTGATGTTTTGTCCAAAAAACATGGGAGTTAAGTAAAAAAAGAGATTACTTTGATGAAGTGAGGATTTAGTTTAAACCAAAATATTCAACATGGGTGATATCCAGAGGAAAAAAAAATCTACTTTCATTCCCATTTTGAGGCCATGACAGTTATTTCCAAACTAAATTACCCAAGCTTTTCTGCCTTTATCAGTGGCATTGACACATGAAAATATTTGAGAAAACTTGTGAAATTCCAACATTTGTGTGGAAAACAAATACACTGTAATTTACTGAAGGCATTTATTTATCAAGGCATAGTCTCTTTTGGGGGTTAATGGGAGAACTATCATGAATTTTAAAATTCATGAGTTGGCATTTGATCTTTAGCATGACATTAAGATTAATTCAGTATATTGTATATATTCACAAATGAATTAATCAAATATACTGAAATTGATAAAAAGACAGAAATTGACTTTGACATACTGTTTGATAGTTGCCATTAATTAAATGCCCAACAAGTTCAACAAAATACACAGTTAGGCAGAAATAAAACAAAGGGGAAAATCCAAAATTGGCACTTTATTTAATTTTTTCTTTAGAATTGTCCCTAATTAACCTTCCATGGCTTCTGTAGAATCCTTAATGTAGCAGATTACTTAGAAAAAGAAATAAAAGTTTCACTTCTTTAGAGTTATCACCTTATTCTAATTCACACTTTAAATTTGGTCACTTTCTCCAAGTTAAGGCTAAATTTTACTGCTCTCTTCTAAACAGACAACCAGCATTTTGAGATTCTCTTAGGTTGAAGGGCACATGGCCTGAAGTGAATTCTGTATTTTAATATTCACAGCACAAAGGCAGGAAAGTTAAAAGCTTTCTTCTGTGTACACATTGAACACTTGTAGGTGGAGACTGAGGAAATCCAGGATGCCACAAAACTCACTGTAGTAATCAGTTTAGAGTGCAAGTGATGGGAGTCAAACTTTATATACTCAAGGCTAAAGCAGTATTTACTGACCTACACATCAAGACACGATTGAAAATCCAAGTCTCAGCCGAGCTAGGGATGCACAAACCCTCAGGAACATCTAAAGTCGGGGTTTATACTGGCCAGGTTCTCCTCTGGGTACCCATCTCTAGTTCTTTCTTCATGTCAGCTCCCTTCCTTCCTTCCTCTCTCTCTTTCTCTGTCTCTCTCCCTCCCCTCCCTCCCTCCTTCCTCTACCTTCCCTTCCCCTACTTTCCCCTCCCCTGCCCTCCACTGCCCTCCCCTCCCCTCTTCTCCTTTCTTTTTGACTGAGTCTCCTTCCATCACCCAGGCTGTAGTACGGTGGCGTGATCTCGGCTTATTGCAACCTCTGCTTCCTGAGTTTAAGTGATTCTCCTGCCTCAGCCTCCTGAGTAGCTGGGATTACAGGAACCCGCCACCATGCCCAGCTAATTTTTGTATTTTTAGTAGAGATGGGGTTTCACCATGTTGCCTAGGCTGGTCTCGAACGCCTGACCTCAGGTGACCTTGGCCTCCCAAAGTTCTGTCATTACAGGTGAGCCACTGCACCCCACCCAGCTTCTTTCTTTCTGACTGAAAAATATGGTTGTCATGTGGCTGACAACAGACCACTAGTGGCTCCTGGATTTTATGTTTTAACACCCTGCCATCAAAGGAGGATGGATTTCAACAATCCATTCCATAATTTAAGAATTCCAGGCCGGGCGCGGTGGCTCAAGCCTGTAATCCCAGCACTTTGGGAGGCCGAGACGGGCGGATCACGAGGTCAGGAGATCGAGACCATCCTGGCTAACACGGTGAAACCCCGTCTCTACTAAAAAAATACAAAAAACTAGCCGGGCGAGGTGGCGGGCGCCTGTAGTCCCAGCTACGCGGGAGGCTGAGGCGAGAGAATGGCGTAAACCCGGGAGGCGGAGCTTGCAGTGAGCTGAGATCCGGCCACTGCACTCCAGCTGGGCGACAGACCGAGACTCCGTCTCAAAAAAAAAAAAAAAAAAAAAAAAAAAAAAAAAAAGAATTCCAGAAAAAATTTCTTGTGAGTCTAGCTTAGGTCAGAAGTTAATACTTTAATATGGACGAAGAAAATAATGGAGTACTTTCTATCAGACACTTTAAACAGCAGTCTTAAACACTGTGAATGTATTTTTAACCTTGTTTCCCATGACAACTTATGAAATGGGATTTATATAATTTTCATTTGATAGATGATATATTTGAGACTTCAAGAGTTAGGTAACTTGCCCCTTCACCAGCTAGCTAGTCAATTTCAGAGCCAGGACTTTGATCCAGAATTTGATTCTGGATCTGGCTTTTTCCAGAGCTCTGCTATCCTCCACTGTCTATCTCTGTGATTAACCTTGTCTGGGCCATGTGTGCTCTAATTCATTGTCAGGTGGTGTAGTTATGAAAGACATGTCAACTCTGAGAAGTCAGATGGGGAAACATTCTAGAAAAAAGGACAGTTTTACAGATGTGCTCTACATTCGTACTGTCACCCACAGCTAGGGCTGATTGCCTTGACTAGTACCGGGATACATCTGCAGGTCACTCTATTCATGTTCAATGGTGCTCCAGGTGTTTTAAGAATCTGTGCTGTGTCTCCACATCTGCAGTCCAAGGTTGCAACTTCACTTAAAATTTATTTGATTTTTATACTAGTTTATTCATTTATTTGTTAGATCTAGGAGATGTATTTGTTTCTTGAGATAATTTCAGTATTATTCAGAGAATGGTATGCTTTTCCTCCCAATAAAATGATTAATCTTTCTCATTAGAATGTGCACAGGTAGCAAATTAAAACAAGTACATTAACATATACATGTTCTGCTGAAGACCCTTACAGTTGCTTGATGGAAATAATGCTTCTTATTTCAAAATTTAACTGCAGCCTTCCTTTGACATTCAAGGGGGATTGGTTTCAGTACCTCTTGCAGATACCAAAATCTGAGGATGTTCAAGTCCCTGATATAAAATGGTGTAGTATTGACATATAATCTATGCATATCCTCCTATGTACATTAAATCATCTCTAGATTACTTATAATGCCTAATACAATGTGTTATATAAAGAATTGTTATACTGTATTGTTTAGGAAATAATAACAAGAAAAAAAATGCAGACACATCTTTTTACTGACTATTTTTGATCTGTAGTTTGTTGAATCCAGGGATGCAGAACTCATCTATATGGAGGGCCAACTTCACTCAAAAATTTAAGGAAAATATGTTTCTTTAAAAAACACTCAAATCAGCTGTATATTTTATTTGAGCATAATAGACTGAATCACAAGACAAGCTTAAACTATTTCCTGTTTCTCTCTGGTACTATAAAGTTTTGTCAATGTAATTCTTTGGAAAGTTATAGGGAAAACAACCTGGGAAAATATGGAGTGGTTAAGTTCAAAAGTGATTCCTTTTGGCTCACTAAACAATCTTTTTTGCTAAGGGTTTAAACATTTTTGTCACAGTGTGTCTGCTGTATAGTTTCTCACTTCCTTCCATTTTTCCCCTTCTCTGTTACTTTTAGGGGTAAAGCACACCAAATAATTGTTTGTCCTGTTAAGTGTTAAACGTGGGCCATTCCTGGTACCCATGCATGACTGCTTTACTGTTTACTGTGACAGCTGTCCATAAGTCAGTCTCTCTGCCTCGCTCATCATTTTTGTTATTCTCCTTCAATTTTCAAAGAGCCTTAGAATCGTGATGGTCTAGCACAGTTTGATATGATGTTAGATATTTTTGTATTTTTATTTCCCCACCTCCCCCCATGATTAATATCTCAGATAATGGATTGGTAACAATCCAGTTCTTTAAGCATGGATTCTCTGCTTACATTTTAGCTACAGAAACATACTAGTGTATCCAGTCAATGATTTCCAAACTGATAGCTTGTGTAATGTGCCTCTAGAACCATGTCTCTGTTTTTGTTTCCGGAAAAGGCAAGACATGTCAAATTTATTACATGAAAAATTTGCCTTCCAACCTTGTGGAAACTTTTTCACAGGTAAAATGGTATCCTGGGATTTTTTTTTTGGTTGCCTGGTCAAAGAGAAAATAAACATTATAAGTTAACTCATTATGTAAGGTAAGGATTCTTTATCTTTTTTGAGCATGCACTCTTTTGGCAGTTTGAGGGGTCTATGGTCTTCTTTTTAGCATATTGCTTTTATGTGCATAGTACAAGATTCAGAAATAGTTCTAAGAACTATTGCAAGTTCAAAGCAGTGGTGAGAACAAGTGATATTTTGCTATATATGCAACACTTGTAATATAAAATATTTATGATTTTTGTAGGTATCAATGTCACAGATAGTGCTAATTCTATAGTGGTTGATTGATTACATTCGTAACTGAAAGAAATGTTAAATTCCAGTTAGAAATTAATAAAAACAAAACATAATATATTTCCCATCATGGACCCATTGAATGCTCTTCATAGACCCCTTAGATAGAATTAAGATGAACACTTCGGATAGAGTTAAGAACCACGTCTATATAATGTAGGTGACTTAATGTATTGATTCTCTCCTACACATTTGCATTTTTTAAAAGATCTTCAGGAGGAGAGAAATGGTTTACATAAAATAATAAATTTATAATAATAAAATATCAAGTACTATATGGTCTTCTATTATGATGATATATCTGCTTCGCATGCATCTGCTTTGCTGTAACAGTGGTATATGTTTTAATGAACATGACAAACTTGAATATGCATGAATACTGTTTCTATCAAAGTTATCTTCATAGGCTATATTCATATTTCATTGTATTGCTAATTTCAAAAACTTCCTAGAGAAGAATTCTTTCTCTGTTTTTTATAGCTAGCGTCCTAGTCTTTTGAGTCTCTTGAGACATATGATAAATCATTGTTTTTCAATAGTGGATTTTATTTTTAGAAAGAGCTAAAAGTAATAGTGAGTTAACCTGTTTAGGGTTTATTTTAAAGGTATAAATTTAAGGCAATGGAACCGATTTTCTAAAAATATAAATGATTTTAAAGTTAATTCAAAGAGAGAAGTTTCAAAAATATTTTGAGGGATAGCAGAAACATTAAGTAAACATATAGACTGTCCCTGGTAACATATTTGGAGGTAATATTCCTATAAATATATGTTTGTTTTAAAAAAATCTGACTTCATGAGCCATGTCTTGTAATTTTGGAACTGCCCCTATAAAATTCATAAAATCTGTCAAGAAAAAAGAGAGATAAATGAAAATAAACCAAGCTTACTGCACATGAGACATTAGTCATGAAGTCAGCTTGCTCTCTGACCTGCTTCTTCATAGTTCTTTGGTGCCTATTGCCTCACAATCATGTAGACCCTGTTACAGAATTATAGTTCCCCTTAACTGTTCCACAGGTAACAGCTTGAACATTATAAAACATTGTTTTCCCTATGATCATTTCAGAGAAATGGATCATCCTGATGTTTACTAGAGCAATAGGCTTTAGTGGCGAAAAGGTCTTGCATACTGATACAACTACTAATTCCAGCTGATTCCAGTGACCCCCACTGATACCAGCTGATCTAAAAGACCCCACCGACTCAGCTGATCTGAAGGACCCCATGAGGAACTGACTCATCAAAAAATGCAGTTTTCACATCCTGATGATTTCATCCGCCTTTCCCTGACCAATCAATTACTCCAATTTTCCAGCCCCTCATGCTCAAAAAACCTTTTAAAAACCCTCCCTAGAACTTCTTTTCTCCAGAGGAGATAGATTTGAGGATCTCCTTCCATCTCCTCACTTGATGCTTTGCAATCATTAACCCTTTCCCTGCTGCATTTCTGCTGTCTTAGGGTAATGGGTCTGTTACTGGGCAGTGGGCATACAAACCTGTTGGTCCTATAACAATTTGGAGATAGAGGAATACTCCCACTGAACTTGGAAATCCCATGACTCAGGCATCTGTCTTCTCTGTTTCAGAATGACACTATTATAGTTCTGGCTTCTGTAGAGTCTGCCATATTCTGAGTGAAATGAGGCACTGCTTATGGTAATACTCATTAATGTTAGTAATAGTATTCTGGAGTTTCCCAAGATTCTGCTGCTTGAAGCTTACTGTGATTTACATTGAGTTGCCACTGTGATATCATTAAGCAGAGTAGAAACAACAAGTCTTGTAAGAGTCTGTCATCAGAAATAATTCTGCTATCCTTCCCTCTGTGAATATTTTGTGTAAATGTATTGAGTGATTGATGAACCAAAGCTCTTCAAATTTCATTCTTCCCTGCTTACAAATGCCTGAGGATTAAATGGCCTACAGATACAAAGAGATACTTTTCAAGCATTCCTTTTTTCTTCTTCTGTCTCAGGGACTGTTGTTGACTTTGTCAGCTTCTTGTGGGAAGCAGTAGATTTGAAATCCCTGGAGACTTTTGCCACCTCCTTCCCTCAACATTGCTCCACATGATCAGAAGTCCCATGGCAACAGTCCTCACTCACCCTTTTCTGTCTGATGGGACCCATTCCCTGCAACTCCTCCCCTGAAGTCTTGCCCAACTTTCAAACTCTGTCCTTCCCTGCCAGTGGGGTTGGCCTG
Source organism: Trachypithecus francoisi (assembly GCF_009764315.1). NCBI lineage: Eukaryota > Metazoa > Chordata > Mammalia > Primates > Cercopithecidae > Trachypithecus > Trachypithecus francoisi. The sequence continues at coordinate 54,088,300 of NW_022681455.1, forward strand.
AAAGTGGGAGTAGGAGAGCTGGGGGTGCAACTTGGAGTTCCTTTTTGCAGTTGCAAGCTGATCCTTCCTATACCTTGACCACGTTTTTGTATCAGCTTTCAGGTTTTCATAGTTAACTTTTCTGAAAGGACATTCCATTAGGATACCTATTAAATAGTATTCTTCGTATGATAGCACTAAGTTTATAAGTTGAATTGGCTTTGTGAATTAGACTGAGAATTTTAATACATTCATTTAGTCTATTATGGAAAAACAACAACAAAGTATTTTGCAAATAAACTTTTAGTTTCCACAAGTAGAGAATTGCTGTGATTTACTTTTATCAGTTAGTCCTAAACACATGTATTTTCATCGATTTTTGTAAACTAGATCACCCAAGTTTACGGATCTTAGAACAGTGGTTGTCATGTTTCAGAATTTCCTAAAAGCTTGTTGAAACATGGTCTCCTGAGCCCCATCTCCAGAGTTTCTGATTTAGTAAGTCTGGGGTGAGGCCTGAGAATTTGCATTTCTAACGCATTCTCAGGTGACACCATGCTGCTGATTCAGAAAGAGACTTTGAGAACCACTAGCTTAGAGGACAGCTCACAAGTTTCAAATTACTATGAATCTTTGCAATTCTTAACATAACTGAAATCTCAAATTTTCAAGAGAATGTGAAATTTTAACTCCTCTTGCAAAGACACAACTAAATGAAGGTATATCCACATTCAGTTCACTTGTTATATTTAATTACTTATTTTCAAGGCTTATCAGATCAGGTATTAACTCCACAATTTAAAATAAAAAATTATTGCAAGCAGCAATGGGCTAGTATTCATGAATTCACATTTTTAATCTGTGCTAAACCAATGTAAATTTTACTTTTTTGAGATTGATTTACCTTACAGTGATTTCTTTTGCTTTCCAGTTGCATTTTGTTGGGTAATGTTTTTCAACAGTTTTAAAAGCTAAATATCTACCACGTTTGTTATCTTTTTAGTTTGAAATGATGTGGTTTTTTTTGAAGCACTATTGATAAATGGCTCCCAGTATGTTCCTGTTGTGATAGGTAGAAATATGTAATTGATTTTATAGCACTTCTGAGTGCTCAGCCCTGGAACCTGCCTACACCTTGCAGATGTGTGAATTGAATTGGAATGGGGAAATTCTGTTGCTAATCACTACAAGCCTCCAGACTTGGTGTGGGAGGTGAGTGAGCATGGGATTGCTTTTCTTTTCTTGAGAAAAAATAAAATTAACGAGATGATTTTTTTTTTCTGTTGGCTCTCATATTCTCCTTTTAAAAAACGAAGACCTTTTGATTACAATGTAAATATCTTAGTTCCATTGTCTTCCTGAAAGATCCATAACTGATATTTTGTGGTAAGAAGATCAGAAAATAAGTGAAAATAGCTGGGGTTTGGCTTAATTTATGCAAATTAATGGGTGTATCTTCTTGTGTTTAACACTGGAAACGACTGCATGCTACAAAGTATTCACACAGCTGCTGAGTCTGAGTGGCATCAAAAATGAGGCCAACCATGGGGACACCAGTCTTGAGTTCAAAGCCCAACTGCGTCATCTGTTAGTTATGCTAACTTGGGCAAAGATTCAGTTTTGCTGCCTTTAAAATGGGGGAAAATATGGAGCCTGAATGTCTGTGAGGGATTAGAAACACTAGATGCGAAACACCTGGTACACCGAAAGCAGTCAGTAAAGGGAAGTGATAGGGACAGAAATTCTTAAATTGGCTAATAAATTTCAAATTTTCTAACTTCATTTGCAAAAGAACAGCTGCTGCATTTGTCTGAGAAAAAAAATTCCTGGCCGGGCACGGTGGTTCACACCTGTAATCCCAGCACTTTGGGAGGCTGAGGCAGGCAGATCACCTGAGGTCGGGAGTTCAAGACCAGCCTGACCAACATGGAGAAACCCCAGCTCTACTAAAAATACAAAATTAGTATGGCATGGTGGCGCAATCCTGTAATCTCAGCTACTCAGGAGGATGAGGCAGGAGAATCGCTTAAACCTGGGAGGCAGAGGTTGTGGTGAGCCAAGATTGTGCCATTGCACTCCAGCCTGGGCAGCAAGAGCAAAACTCCATCTCAAAAAAAAAGAAAAAAAAAAAATCCTAAAACCCTGAATAATAATCAGGGAAATGCCTATGTGTTTCTTGCTGAATTTTTATTCAAGGTGATTTATGGTTATTTGTCCTTGCTTTTCTCTACAGTGTCTAGGTGGATTTGTGATTGGTTAGTTGAATTTTCATAACCCCATCAGAACTTTTACCAATTTGATCAAATTCTTCAAGGCAACTTTTAATTATGCAGTAGTTATAAATAGCATTGCTAATATGAGTCTATCAAATATTGAAAATCCCTACCAACATTGCCTAGCACATAGCATTTACTCGATAGATATCAATGCTTAACAATAGATATTAGTGCTTATTGTTAGTAACTGTATTATTTAGAGATTCTGTCATACATGCTTCCAGACTGTAAATGTTTTAAAAAAGTCAAAGTGCTATTTTTTCTAACTACCATTTCTATGGGTCTATAGTCAGGATGCAAGTTCAGATATCAGCTCAGAGATATCTCACAAAGAGCAGTTTCCTCTCTTATTCCATATGGCCTCCTGGTCTCTCAGGTCACCAAGGTAGTTTTCCCGGTGATTAGGTTCCCAGCACCAAAGCTGCTATCTCCAAGAAACTTCTCTGATCTGCCAGGTGACACCCTCAGAGGTCAGTTCAAAACCAATCTAAGACTTCCAGTTTTGACTCAAGTTTTGCTACACTTAGTAGAGGGTGTTGAATATGTATGTTTCATCATTATGGAACCATTTTATTTTCTTTTTATGTTTGACAAATAGTACAAAAAGCATGAAGGAGTTAAATTGGATTAACACTGTTGTTCAATATTAGGGTGAATTATTTCATTGCCTTTTAACCTACTAAAGCCTATTGCTCTGATAAGCATCAGGATGATATGTTTCTCCGAAATGATGAAATAATCTCTCTGGAGAAACAATTGCCTGTCTCTGCAACTTCCAATCCTCTCCTTCCCCACGAGCCTAAAATCAACAGATGTGCCAAGGAGTGGGTCGGGATGAGGAAACCTAAGGCCATTTATCATAATCTCTATTAACCTTCCCAAAGCCACTCCAAAGAAGCATACATCTAACTAAAAGGCATGCTGATTGTGCAAACATTGGCAATGTGTAGACCATGTGTAGACCCAATTCAAACCAGACTGCTATCTCTGGGCTCTGTCTACACAGAGTCACATTTGGTATCTTCACTGCTCCTCCTTCCGCAACTGTATTGCAGAAGACTCTGGACCTATAATTTGGAAAGACTATTGAACCTGTTTCTGAAGGAAAGTGCATGTAGGCCATTGCAAGTGGGGTTTAATTAATGGAAATGCAACATAATGCTCACATTTTCTAAAAATGAGGCGTGTCTGTAGCCACCGTTTGCAGGATTTCCTCTTGGAAAGGGAGAGCAGCCTAATAGATTGCTCTGGGTGGCTTCTTCCAGGCTTCAAAGAAGACATTTTGCATAGCGTTGTGGAGGCATCACCAAAATTGAAGCCTGAATACAATTTTATCCAAATAGCCTTGCATGAAAAATATTCATCTCCTGTATTCCCACAGTGAAAATACATCAGCTGATCATGGGGACTTGTTGGTATTGTTTCTAGGCTTGATTTAGGTCAGTGTTTTCTAGGGGTGAGGGTGAGATTTGCCAGAGGCTAGAACTTTAAAGGATTTTTGGTTTTGAAAAGAAAAAAAGAGAAAAGAAATAAAAATGGATTTGGATCATTAACCTGATTCTTACAGCAACTGGATAACTATTTCCTTGCTCTAGTCCAGGAGCAAAGGACTAGGGTGAATGATCCACTGAGAACGTCTTGTGTTACGATAAATACTGAAGGAGTCTCTTTCATCAAATTTACTTTGCCTGTTGCTTTGCCAGATATTTGTAGTTCTGCAGTGTTTTAGACTTTATATCTCTCTGCTATACAAAACCTAATTAATCAAGGCTGCCATCCTATCTGAAAAATATGTAGATCAGCCCAGGGGAGTAATCAGTTCCCTTGACTGCTGGTAAATGTCTATTTAAAGCAAAGTTGACAAATCTTTTGTGTAAAGGGTCAAATAGTCAATATTTTAGGTTTTCTTGGCTACAAATACCCAACCTTGCCTTTGTAGCAAAAGACAACAGGTAAATGGAAGGATAAGGCTGTTTTCCAATAAAACTTCATTAAAAAAAAATAGGTGGCAGACCAGCAATGGTCTGTGCATCTTAGTTACAGACTTCTGATTTAGACCATTACTGGCAAATCTATGAAAAACAGACTACATTCAAAGCTTTAATATTCAAAATAGTTACACATAATTATTAATAGTTACACCTAATATGTGTTTCAAGATAATTTGCTTGAAAAACATACCAAACTCACTTTTGATTTGTTTTTCTAAGACCACCAGAGCGGACACAAAAGAACCAGCGAGTAGGCAAGTGTAGGAGCAAAACTGCAAGTTTATTTTGGTCACCTAAGGTGTGGGGAAGAGGTCTGTCGGCCTCTGGCAAAGAAGGCCAACAGAGTCCCCTGGTGGGGCTCTCAGACGGAGTTCCTGCAGTCCCAACATCCCGACAGGAGTGGAAGACTGAGGAAGGCCGTGCGTGGGGTCTGTCCGGAGCGGCTTTTCTAGGAGTGGGAGGGCAATAGGCGGGGCACGGGCGTGTGTGTGGGGGGGGTGTTCCGCAGGTGCGACCAGGTAAAGCTTGGTCTCTTCGGATTGACGTCACCTGGCGCATGCCCGGTTGGTCTGCACCCTCCCTGGGCGCTGGCTGCATTTTTGCGCGCGCGGGAAGGGAAAAGTTGGTGAAGAAGAACCCGGAAGTGCACCATCTTGCCTCCGTTCGTCCAAACAGTCCAACCTTTTATTGGTAATAGTGATAAGGGGCGCTGTGGTCTGTCTGGCTACTTCCTGCTGTTAAGGGGCGTCGTTAAGGTCGGGGCCCATGGTTGGCATTTGGACATACGGATGAAGAATAAAATAAGGCACAGTATTAGTATAGGAATGAGGAATGGAAGCATTTGTTGGAATAGGGGCAAAACCCAGAAGGAAGGTCCCAGCAAGGTTGAGGAGTATGAGATAGTTAAGAAAATTTAGTAAGTTTGAGGCGAGTGGGGGAAAGCCAAACTGATTTCCACTGATTGCTTTCGGTAGGGGCCCTTTTTAGCTGGGAATGAGGAACGAGTGCGCAGAGTAGTTGTTGGCCAGGCAGCAATTAAGGAGTGGAGTTTTTGTGGAGTGGATGGCTTTCCGCTTACTCCTACTACAGAGATATTGGAGGGAAGGCTAGGTCCAGAGAAGGACGGCAAAACAGAATAGGTAGCCTCGCTGTTGATTAAAAAATTGATTGTCTTACCCGCTACCAGGAGAGTTACCCACGGCTCGGCGAGGGTGATGGGGGTCCCCGAGTCTCGGCACCTTCAGTTGTCGTCGTCGTCCAGATGTAGGAGCTGGAAGGAGCTCCCAGAATCCTAGGAAAGGGGGTCACGTGGAGACGCGGCACCTGTTCTCAGGGTGGGGCAATGAGACTTCCAGTGTCCTCCCTGCTAGCAAGTAGGGCAGGGGGTTGCTGGTGGATGAGGGTTAGGACATTCACTGGCCCAATGTCTTGATGCCTTGCACTTATAGCAAGGCTGCGTTGGGGCTCGGGGACCTTGCGGACACCTGTTGGCATAGTGTCCTGCCTTGCCGCACTTATAGCAGGCTCCTTTCGTAGCCTTGGAGTCTGCGGAGTGTGTACTCTCTGGCCTGGGGTTACGACTGGGCTGTAAAGCCGCTGCTAGGAGCTGTAACTTCTGTTTGAGGCGAGCCTGCCGTCTCCTCTCTGGAGTTATAGACCTTAAAGGCTAATTTAACCAGGTCTTGTATTGGTGTCTGAGGACCATCCTTTACCTTTTGAAGTTTTTTACGAATGTCAGGAGCTGATTGAGAAATGAAATAAGACGCCAAAATGGTGGCCCCTGTGGGGGAGGCCGGATCTAACCGAGTATACTGGGTTAGAACCTCAGTCAGTTTAGGGTAGAGGTTAGGATAACCTGGAGGTTATGCCAAGTTAAGTCATAGGTCTGACAAAAGTATCTAAATTCCTTTATGTATATGGTAGGATTAGCTGAGAAATCACCTAAACGCTTCTCAATTTTGGAAAGATCGGCCAATGAAAAAGGGACATGTAGTGAGCTGAGATCTGGCCACTGCACTCCAGTCCGGGCGACAGAGCGAGACTCCGCCTCAAAAAAAAAAAAAAGAAAAAAAGAAAAAGGGACATGTAGTGAGCTGAGATCTGGCCACTGCACTCCAGTCCGGGCGACAGAGCGAGACTCCGCCTCAAAAAAAAAAAAAAGAAAAAAAGAAAAAGGGACATGTACTCTGACTACCCCCTCCGCCCCAGCCACCTCTCGCAAAGGTGCTAACACTGTAGGAGGGTGTGGGCAGAGATAGGGGACTCAAGACAGCCAGTTGGGGGCCCGGAAGGAGGCACGGGACCGAGTGGATTACTAGTAGATAAGGAGGAGGAAGGAGGAGTCTGGATGGGGGGAGGAGGAGGAGTCTGGGCAGGAAGGGAGGGGTTGGAGAGAGCGGGGAGAGAAGGAGGAGTATAGGGCAGGTCGGGACGAGAGCATAAGGCCCAAAAGCCTTGTATGTAATTAATTTAAGACCACTTGCCTAGCCACTGGCAGAAATTGCTGAGGTCGATCACGCCACAGTGGAAAGGAAAATTAACCGCTTCCTCCTAAGGTCTTGTTCGACCTGTAAGGTTTTTAAATTGGCTAGGAGGCACCCTAAGGGGGTGCTCTTTGGAAATTTGGACTGGGGGTTTCCCGTTTGTTTCCTCTTTACTTACACAATGGACCCAATGGAAATGGAAGTGGATCTCTGCCTGGCTTCAAAGCGTCCTTTGGAACCAGCAGAGACAGACTGGAGGCTCATGGAGCCAAAGTGGAGATTACCTTCAGGCGGACGTCTCCGTCCTGAACGGGTCTCCCGAGCCACTTGGTGGCTCAAAAGTGGGCCTCAGACCTGCGCAGGATTTCTGGCCGAGGGAGGTAAAGAGGAGACAAGGGCACTTACCCCAGAGAGGCTGGTGCTCTTTGGAAATTTGGACTGGGGGTTTCCTGTTTGTTTCCTCTTTACTTACACAATGGACACAATGGAAATGGAAGTGGATCTCTGCCTGGCTTTGAAGCGTCCTTCGGAACCAGCAGAGACAGACTGGAGGCTCATGGAGCCAAAGTGGAGATTACCTTCAGGCGGACGTCTCAGTCCTGAACGAGTCTCCTGAACCACTTGGTGGCTCAAAAGTGGGCCTCGGACCTGCGCAGGATTTCTGGCCGAGGGAGGTAAAGAGGAGACAAGGGCACTTACCCCAGAGAGGCCGGTGCTCTTTGGAAATTTGGACTGGGGGTTTCCCGTTTGTTTCCTCTTTACTTACACAATGGACACAATGGAAATGGAAGTGGATCTCTGCCTGGCTTCAAAGCGTCCTTTGGAACCAGCAGAGACAGACTGGAGGCTCATGGAGCCAAAGTGGAGATTACCTTCAGGCGGACGTCTCCATCCTGAACGGGTCTCCCGAGCCACTTGGTGGCTCAAAAGTGGGCCTCAGATCTGCGCAGGATGCCATGCGCGGCCTTCCTCAGTCCTCCACTCCTGTTGGGATGTCGGGACTGCAGGAACTCTGTCTGAGAGCCCCACCGGGGGACTCTGTCGGCCTTCTTTGCCAGAGGAAGACAGACCTCTTCCCCACACCTTAGGTGACCAAAATAAACTTGCAGTTTTGCTCCTACACTTGCCTACTCGCTGGTTCTTTTGTGCCCGCTCTGGTGGTCTTAGAAAAACAAATCAACTTTTTTCTTTAAAAAATTAAACAGAGCAGGGGCTTTAACTGCGCCCTCTGTAGAAGTTGTAAACTCTGTATCTTATTAACATAAAAAAGAGGCAGATGCCATGTGTCAGTGTGTACTGGGATTGATAGCTGCATAAACTTAAAGCATCTATTGGTCTTGGCATACCATTTATAAAGTCTGCAAGCAAGCAAATTCTTTAAGAAGCAGATGATAAAGCTCAGTCAAGAGCACTTACCTTCAAAATACATGGCTCAAGATGCGTGTTTTCTCGCCAGACATATAGTTGAATTATTTAAACTATTATTGGGGATTATGGAGCATTTTTCATGGATGAGAAAATAGCTTTCCATGCAGGTCAAAATTAAGTTTCTATATCTAGATACTACTTTGCTGTGGTTCAGGTTGTTCTCATTTTCACTCAGCAATTTAACAGAAAAATGAAATGATGACCTGAATAGGTTGTATGCCCACAAGACCTACTGTCATTTTGGTAGAAATGTTTCAACTGGCCCAATTTACCTCCCTTGATGGGCAGGAGGTTCACCTACTGCTTCTTACTGTCATCGATTAGGTTAACAGTGTTTGAAAATGGATTTGTAATCAGTTCATTTTCTCTAATTTCTACCTAAAATTTTATGTTTATAAAATATCACACAGGCAGTAATAGCTTAAGCAATCCTCTAGCACTTGTTAAGAGTTTAGAAACATAGGCATACAAAGAGTAATGTCAGCAGCCAGGCATGGTGGCTCATGCTTGTAATCCCCTCACTTTGGGAGACTGAAGCAGGCAAGATCACTTGAGCCCGGGAGCTTGAGACCAGCCTGGGCAATGTAGTGAAACCCCATCTCTACAAAAAATTAGCCGGGCGTGATTGTACACACCTGTAGTCCCAGCTACTCGAGAGGATGAGGTGAGCAGACTGCTTCAGTCTGAGGCTGCTGTGAGCCTGTGAGCCATGATTGCACCACTGCATTCCAGCCTGGGCAACAGAGAGAGACCCTGTCTCAAAAAAGAAAAAAATGTTGCCAGATTTAGCTAACAAAAATATAGGAGGAAAAATAGACTAAATCTGAATTTCAGATATACAACAAGTAATTTTCTTTTCTTTTCTTTCTTTCTTTCTTTCTTTCTTTTTTTTTTTTTTTTTTTGAGACGGAGTCTCTCTTTTGTCACCCAAGCTGGAGTGCAGTGGTGTGATCTCAGCTCTCTGCAACCTCTGTCTCCTGGGTTCAAGCAATTCTCCTACCTCTGCCTCCTGAATAGCTGGGATTACAGGTGCCCACCACCACACACAGCTAATTTTTGCATTTTTAGTAGAGACAGGGTTTCACCACGTTGGCCAGGCTGGTCTTGAACTCCTGACCTCATGATCCACCCGCCTTGGCCTCCCAAAGTGCTAGTATTACAGGTGTGAGCCACTGCGCCCGGCCCGACAAATAATTTTCTAGTGTTAAGTATGTTGCACAAAATATTTGGGACATACCTATATTAAATAAATATCCTAAATATTTGAAGGGACAATTGCACTAAAAACTTATTTGGTGTTTTTCTGAAATTAAAATTTAATGAGGCATCCTAATATACTGAAGCAGGATCTAGGAAATGGAGTTTTCACTACATATTATATTTTCTATCAGGTATGATGAAAACTAAAAAATGCAAGTACTTCAGCTGGACAATCCTCATGGGTGAATCTGTTTAGGTTGAGTACCTACTCCTATGCCATGTCGCTAGCTGGGTGAGATTTGGCTTACGCAGGTAAAGCACCTCTAATGCAAGCATGGGAAGGATATAGTTGCCGTAGGGGTATGTTTTCTTAATTTAAGATGGGTGGGAAACATTTAAAATGATGGCTTGAGCTCATTCTCTATTTTAATAATGAATTTGCTTTTATTCTTTCCTTCTGAGTTTTATAGTGTATTATTTGGAAGTTATAAAAGAAACAAAGATGCTGATACTCACTCGTATGTTCATTATCCAGAGCAAACCATTGTAAACATTTTGCTGTTTATTGATCCAGACTTTCACATATATAAGTAGGGCACATCAGATGTCTTGACCATTCTAAATCACTTTACCTCTGATATGTCATCTTTACCTTTAATTTCCAGATAAATGAACTTGATTCCTTTCCCCCCACCATATTGTGGGAGTCCATGGCTGTCAGAATGGTTAAAAAGATTCACTGAAAGCAATAGTATCCTCAGCGTGGTATCACCTCTTGCTCCCCATTCCTCCTTTAATGGATCCTCCATCATCCCTGTATTTGTCCTGCCTCCTCTTTTATGTTATCTAATCTCATAGCATCAGTTGTCCCTCTTACTGCCTTCCTCCAACTACCGCTACACAAAACTGTCCTACAGAGTTGACTTTTACTGGAGGTTAGAGTTAGTGGAGGTGGACTGCAGCATAGCACAGGATGGGAAGGAGCTGAATATGGAGTGCCAGGCATCCTGTTCTTAGAAATTCCTCTGGCATCATCAGAAGTGGGGCTTTTTCACCTGGACGCTGGACAGCTTCCATGCTGTAATTTACCAAACCTAATACTCCTTCGCCAGAACCTTTCCACTGGGCCCCTCCTCTCCTCATTCGAGAGTCCTGACAAACTCTTTCTTGGTTGCCTTTGCTTCCCTTACCTCCTCTGGACTCTAAACCTGCAAATGTACATTACTGTATTATTCAGAGCTGTAGACATCTTGTTTAACCCCCTCCCCTGTGCTGGACTTTCCCAGGAGTCTTATACTTTCTCAAACAAAAAATTATATGTTTATATAAACATACAGACTCGATCTTCACCCCCCACCCCAGTTTTAGAAACCCCTAAACCTCTCTCATCACAGAAAATGAGATTGACAATTGATCAGACCTCATTAATTTTATACTGTAAAACGCTTTTTGAATGTGCATGTCCTTTTTTTACAATAATTTCACTTTCTATTTAATATCAATGGACTAAGCTTCAAAAAATAATTATAAATGATCATATTCAATATTATACAGTGAATAATTCAATGTTACACTTACATATAACTAAACCCATGTGATAAAAATACATATACATTTTTTGTCTGAGAAAATATATTTTTATGTATAAAATTGTTACATATGTAAATTTATTTCTATAAAATACATAAATTTATTTAAGTAATTTATATAAAAATGTGTATTTAATATTTAATCTATAAAATAGACTATATAAATGTTATATGTCTGTGTGTATATATGTATATACATCTATATAAAAGCCAACTACCCAAAGGGCCAGAGGAAACTTTTCAAGTATAGTTATTTTTTTAAACTTGAGCCAGATAAATTACTGGGCAAGAATATCTTCATCACCCATTATCTCTGTGGGTGAATGATTGATTCTCCTCTTTCATGTCCCCTTCCCCTCACCATCCTCACCCTGACCTCACAGAATTTTTTTTAATAAACTGTATTTCAGCTCTAAGATTCGTGATTTTGTGATTCTGCCTAAGTGCCCTTCAAGACTCAAGCCAAGGACCGTTTTATTTTATTGTTTTATTTTTCAGATCAGCCTTCTCACCTTCTCATCTGCCCCCAGTACCCTCTGACCCTGATGCGTCACTCTGCACTCCTCTAGTTTATTCACTAGTCTCTCTGGGAACTTCCTGGCACCATCCTGGGGGAGGTGTTACCTTCACAATCCTAAAATACCCGCAGGTCTCCGTGGTGGCAGTGAAGAGGGGAGCCTTCAATGCTTGTGCAAATTACATAGAATATTTGGTACTAGCAACTGGATTCAGTTAGGAGTTTCAGTGCAAGAAAATGAGAAGAAGAGCACTGGAACCTATCAATCAATGTTGGGGTTCACATGTTTTTTTTCTTTAATTTTTTAATTTTTTTTTTTTTTTTTTTTTTTGAGACAGAGTTTGCTTTTGTCGCCCAAGCTGGAGTGCAATGGCGCGATCTCTGCTCACTGCAACCTCTGCCTCCCAGGTTCAAGCGATTCTCCTGCCTTAGCCTCCTGAAGTAGCTGGGATTACAGCCTCCCACCACCACGCCCAGCTAATTTTTTTTTGTATTTTTAGTTGAGATGGGATTTCGCCATGTTGGCCAGGCTAGTCTTAAACTCCTGACCTCAGGTGATCCACCTGCCTCGGTCTCCCAAAGTGCTGGGATTACAGGCGTAAGGCACCGCACTGGGCTGGGGTCCACACGTTTTTATCAGAAAATTGTAAGACACTGACCTCTCCCCAGCAGATTTTTTGATGCCCATGATTACTCACCATCATTTTACTCATTTTACTTTTGTCCTTTATTAAGTAGGACTGTTTGTTTTTTCATCTGTGCTTCTGTCACATTTTTCAGCTTATTTACTTGTGTTTAAAAATATTTCAGACACATGACCAAGAGAAATAATGAATTTTCAGTATTAATTGAAACTTCTTGTGTAGCTCTTTCTGTCTCATTCTCCCCAACTTTGCCTAGCGTTTTCTGTGCTAGATTTAGTGTTTCTAATTCTCATTATAACTATATATAAAATTATATATAGTTGCTTCTGCATTTCTTGAAACATTACTCATATGATAACATGGTAGTTATTCTTTTGTAATTTGATTATTTTTAGAGTATTATGTTTCTGAGATACAGGTATGTTAATACATATAATTCTAGGTAATTCATTCCTTTGTACTATTTCACAGAATGAATATATTTATTTATCTATTCCTCTGTTGGTGGGCATTTAGATTATTTTCTTATTTTCCTATTTCTTCTCATGCAAAACATCAATAAAATATTCATGTACACGATTTCTTGGGCTAAGTGTAGGAGTTTGGCCAGTTTGGAGGAACTGCCAAACATGTATAAAACCATCAGATCTTGTGAGAACTCACTCACTATCATGAGAACAGCATGGGTGACACCGGTCCCATGATCCAATCACCTCCCACCAGGTCCCTCTCCCGACACGTGGGAATTACAATTCAGAGATGAGGTTTGGGTGGGGACACAGCAAAACCGGATCAAACGATGTATCCATATTCACCTTTTCTGGAATATTGACAAGTTGCTCTCCAAAGGAGATTTACCAATTTATCCTCCCTTTAGCAATAAGGGACCTGTTGCTCCATATTCTCACTAGCATTTGGTATTGCCAATTTGGTGGGTAGAAAATCATATTTCATTATGATTTTGATTTGCATTTTCCTGAAGACTGAATATCTTTCATTTTTTGGCCATTTGTATTTCTGTGAATTTCCTCCTCATATGATTTGCAAATGATTTTATTTTTAAAAACCTGAATTATAGAGCACTTAATATACTTTGACTTGTAAATCCCCTCTTGATTTTATTACTGCAAATATATTTTCCCCAGCTGTAGAATACTATAGTATTGTTTTCATAACTCTCTAGAAAGCAGTTAACTCATGTGTAATGTTTTGTATTTGTCTATATCTTTTTCTCATAAGGCTATAAGTGAGAACGGAAATAGAATTTTTCATTTTTATTTCTTTAGTTCCTGGTATATCCACTAACACTGCTTGAATTTATTTGAGAGTACCAGTTAATTTAATGTAGAAGCTATTGTAAGTTTGAATTTCTTACTTAAGGCTTTCTATTTGAAGGTATTTCTGTCAACCCTAAGTCATGTAATTTATGCATATATTAATATGTACTAATAAACATATTAAATGTGACATAGTTTTTGTAGCCAAGTCAGATTAGGTCCTTTTTTAACTTTTAAAATAGAGCTTCCCTCAATTTTCAGGCAAAGAGTTTCTCTTAGATCACTGATAAGGTCAAGATAGGTTAATATATTCAGATGGGATTGAAATAACAGATGCATTGCTATTTCCAGTCCAGAGTTGTTGGGGAAGCAGGGAGGAAGGAGGGCATAATTTGTACCGTGCTTTGTCATCTTTGCAGCTCATCAATATCAGCAGCTGACACAGGCGAGTGTCTGTCAATGAGTTCTATTGGCTGACACTGACCTTGTCGTTACAACCACTGCTTTCTTGACATCTGCTAGTTTGACACGTGGCACCGGATTCCATGTGCAGCTGGTACCTTGGATTTGAATGTTCTGTGAGTTCTATGACATTAGTACAATTCCTCAATATTGTCACCCTGTTATACATTTAACATCAATGATAGCTGTGTACTGTCTTTGTATTTCTTATTTCATATTGCACTAGTTATGTTTTAGGTGGCATGGCTGTTTATAATGGTATCAGACAACAGATGTTAAATTAGCTATGGACTAATTAGCATGCTCAACTTCAGAATTGCTCCAGGAAAAGTTGATTTTACTATAACTTTATATAATGGGAAATAATTTAACTAAATTGTGGGTAGGAATGAGTGTCATGAATCTGAAAAATTGCTTTGCATTTAAGCTGCAACTTTTTAAGACTAAATTTGAGATTATATATTTTTTAATTTAAAAATAATTTTAAGTAGAACAAACGGGAATGTAAAAATGTTTCATGATTTTAATGAATTGATCTTGAAATAGGTTTCAACATGTAATTCTGGTTTCTTAACATAGTCTCAGTTATGCTTTATGACTGTGAATTACAGAAGTCACAGTTCTACTTTTTCCCCTTTGTCCTTCCTTGAACTTTTTTGCTCCCCCCATCACCCCTCCCTTCTCTCTTTCCTAAGCTGGCATCCCAGTTTTTGTACACTCTTTAGTTGAAGCTTAAGATTCCACACCTGAAGGTTCATTTATTATTTTTTTTTTCCGGTAGTGTCCCTGGAAACTATGAATTATCCACAGTAGTAATTGATGATAACAATTTTGTTTATGGTGCTGAACATGATCACATTTACTGCTGGGTGTGTCAAGCCTATGATGATGGAATAATAAGTGGGTACTGAACGTTCCTGCAGCTTTTATTTGCAAGGCACTGCTCTTGCACTCAGGGTCACATTACGTAGATGTAAGTGCAATAAGACAGGGAGAGGGTATTTATTTAATCCACCATGAATGCATTCCAGGGTGACTTAATCGCTTTTCTATACCTCAAGCAGGTGGATATGTGTACATATGCAATAGCTTGGAATCTTTTTAATTTGGGTTAACAAGGAGAGAAAAGTACTCTTTGCAAATTCAGGAATTATGTTTTCTTTTTGAATTCCTCAAATAGGGAAGATTAGTATATTTTCATTGCATTGTTTTAGCTTGTTCCCCCAGGGTAGCACAGCTTTGACTGTTCCCAATGTATCCCTGTTATTGTAAAGGCATTTTAATCTAAGAGTCACGGGAGCAAATGAGATGGTGGATAAAAGCTTCAAAAATTCGGCCATTGTGAATTTCTGCAAAATCTTCTTCGCTTCATTTACTTTCTATCTAAAAGTTGTATATGTCGAGACTTGAAGGTTTTTTGAGATGATCCCAGGTGTTACTCTAGGAATGTATTCCAATTTTGTAGCAAACCTCCACTTCTTGAAGACCCTTCTTAAAGCGTAGATAGACCAGATTTGAAATCTACTGTGTTCACCCTGCAGGTAGCTTTTCACTAGAAATTGCATCCATAACAGGCTTTTCATCTTTAGTAAGTCATGGGCTTCAACTGAGAGTTCCTTAAATGGATAACTGAGGCACAAGGCCAGACCAAGTGACAGTTACATCTTCATCCTACTCCTCTCTCCTGACACCGGCCCCACCATTTCTAACTGGCTGAGGTTCCAAGTGGCACCTCTGAGAGGCATTGAGAAACATTGTATGACAATAGCTAAGACCTCAGTGCTATGGAGTCAGAAAGACCTGTGCCTGAGTGCTATAGCTATTGCATGGTGTACGACCTCGGGAGAGGTTAGTGAACCATTTTTAAGTATCAGAATTCCTACTTATTAAATAGGGATGATAGTCATACCTATTTCAAAAAGTTTTTGTGAGGACTCCATGAGAAAGTACTTTGGCACACAGTAAACTTCATGTTTATCATGATATCATGCTTGTCTTCATCATCTCTGGTCATGTCAAAATTCTCTGGGGGATATTTGAAGAGATCAAGTTTCTCATTTGTAGCTAGGCTACAAATAAACAAAAGGAATCAGTGAGATTAAAGGGTGGAAGCCCAGTAGAGTGAGCTTTAACAGCTTTACAAGCCCAGCTGCAGTGTCCTGTGAGAAGCCTTCAGCTTGCCAAGCACAGATCTATTCCTTTGAAAAGGTCATTGTGTGACGAGCTGCCTACCAGTGGTTGACTCACACAAGCATCTATTCACACTCATTTTCCTACATGAATAGTTCCAGAGTTACCAGAGTTCTAGCCTCAGCTCAAGGCCTTCATTTATTTATTTATTTTCCCAGAGCAGTCTCATCAGGCTATGAAGCTCCAGCTTGCTTTATGTTGATGACTGCTGAGTCTACATCTGCTGCTCTCACTTCTTCTGAATTCTGAAGAAGAAATTCCTAAGGCTGCATTCCAGGCCCTTTGTATTCTCTCCTGGACCTGCCATGACAGCCTGAATTTCCACTGCTCAGATTTGTGTGTCCTGTGTCCTGGAATAACTGAACTATTGGTTATTTTCTATGAATACTCCATATTTTTCAGCCTTCATCCTCCTCACGTTTACCACCGCTGCATGTGTGTTCATTGATTCTTTATCTACATTTACTCCTTAGCTAGGTAATATGATTCAATCTCAAGGTTGTACAGGCTCTCTGTATCTTTATAACTTCCACATTTACATCTCCAGATGTTACTCTGTGTTTAAATTCTAGCTCATATATCTAACTCCATATTCAGCATCTTCTCTTGAATGTCTAAAAGACCCCTCCAGCCTAAGGTGTCCACAATTGAACAGTGATTCTTTTTCTTCTTACGCCACCTATTTATGTGTGTATATTTAATTTTTGGTATTACTTTGTGCTTTTATTGACTGAGCTTTGGAATCAGCAATTTCTGTAGGAAACCTCATTCATTTTAGGGGAATGGGGCATAAAGAAACCAAGATTCGGGTGCTTAATATGCTCATTGCTGCTAGGGAGTGAGATCATGTCACCACTTTGCTATGAATATTTCAACAGTTTCCCATTTCACTCAGAATAAAAGCCAAAGTCCGTTATAGTGGGTAACAAGGCCCTAGCAGTCTGGCCGCTTCTTAAGAATCTTGCCACATCCCTTGTGGCTCTTCTCCAGGGTCATTTTCTCCGGTCACACCAACCTCTGTTCTTCAGGGATGTCAGATAGTCTCCCACCTTTGGGTCTTGGCTTTTGCTGTTCTCTCTTCTTGGAGTATCTTCACCTAGTTCTCTGCATAGTTTATTTCTTCACTTCCTTCAATCTTCTTCTTAAAAGTCGCCTCCAAGGAAGCCTTCTCTGTCCAGCCTATTTAAATCTGTTGTGCTCTCACCTCTATCTTCTGGTACTCCCTGTGCATATCTTCCATGCTTAGTTCCTTCTCAGCATGACCACGATATTCTCTTTTTTTTTTTTTTTTTTTTTTTTTTTTTTTTTTGAGGTGGAGTCTCGCTCTGTCGCCCAGGCTGGAGTGCAGTGGCGCAATCTCGGCTCACTGCAAGCTCCGCCTCCCGGTTCACGCCATTCTCCTGCCTCAGCCTCCCAAGTAGCTGGGACTACAGGCGCCCGCCACCTCGCCGGCTAGTTTTTTGTATTTTTAGTAGAGACGGGGTTTCACCATGTTAGCCAGGATGGTCTCGATCTCCTGACCTCGTGATCCGCCCGTCTCGGCCTCCCAAAGTGCTGGGATTACAGGCTTGAGCCACCGCGCCCGGCCGACCACGATATTCTAAGATATTATGTAATTTATTTTATTTATCATCTATCCCTGTCTTCTAAAATAGAGGTTACATGAAGGCAGGGATTTTTGTGTGTTTAGCTCACTGTTGTGTCCCCAGGATCTGGGGTAACACCTGGCACCTAACCAGTGCTCAGTCAAAATTTTTTGAACAAATGATGAGTATATGAACATTATGAGTATACGGAAGTAGGGAGTGGTTTCTGGAAGTCTATTCTGATATGGCATCAAAGCCAAAAAATCCTATAGCTGTGCCTCTTCAGTGACTATGAGGGTAGAAGGCAAGGAGGTGTTACAAAATCTGCCTTAGGTGTGTAAACTGCTGAAAAGGTGCAAGTTTCACATTTATAGCAAATAGCCTTGGATTCAGATTGTTTGTCTTTATCTATTAATGAGTCCATTCTGATGACTCAATGACTAAATTGAAGTGGGTGGTTTCATAGAGGGAAACTGTTTCAAGAGAAAGAAATGTAATTTGATGCAAAAAAAAAAAAAATGTAAAAAAAACCCACTGAAATCAGGGATAAAAAATAGTAGCAAAGAGGAATGAATCTAATAGAGGGGCTAAAAAATTTCCAGTAATTCAGGACATCTTTGAAAGCTTGGTGACTCCTCACTTGCACACCTTCTCCTTCCTCTGGGGGCCACTTCCCTCAGATGCGTGAGGGGCGGTGAGAAGGAAGAGGATCCAAGCTCTGGACCTGCGTGGGTTATGAGAACATTACTTTGTCTAAATAAAATAAAGTAGATTCTGCTTGGATGATGCTGCCATTTATTGAACTGATTAAGAAAAATTAAAAAAAACACAAGATACTTTATGATGCTTATGGGAAAGATACTCTTTTTTCGACTCCTCCACTGTTTGAGATTCTTGCGTTTTGCCAGAAGATCCATCTGCCAGGCAGCAACCAGGCTTTCTGCAGAGCCTAAAGCTCTACCTGGGGAATGTGTCCAGAAGGAGAACACCTGGGCAGGCTGAACCTACTCATGATTTAATGTAACTTACTGAGCTAAGCAGCTTTCTTCTGGAGTCTTCAGAAAGGGCCATGGTATCATTTTCAAGTTAGTTCTTGTTCCCAAAAGGAAATTTGCATATTCTTATGCTTATGTGTTTTCCAAACTTGACACATTTGGTTTATGCAAGATGGTTTCAGAATTGAAGTAAAATAGTTTGTCTTTTCTGAAGAACAAGCCAAGGAAAAGCAAGAAACTTCTGCTTAGGTCTCTGAGGCATTAAACTTCCTGAATATGTCAAAAGTCAGATGCTGGAGGTTCAGGGAAGGAAGAAGTGAGGGTCTGGCCTAAGTGGGAGCACCAACGGATAAATCGAAGCATACACATACAGTAACTTATGAAATTACTGATTCATTTTACCCTTCTTAGCTTTCCCTGGGGTTTTGTAGTAGGTGAGACAATCTTGATGCCAGAGTTGAACGAGGTCAAAGAGCGTGGCCAGCCACAAAGACTGTGTCATTATTTAACCTTAGAAGAGAAATGTCCCTCATCCCCATATCTCTCTAGCCCATATTTTTAATTACAGAGGGGTCAAAGAACATTCCAAAGCACATCTGTCTCTTAGGTGTTTCAGCAGACAGGCTTCTCAACTTTGGTGGCCATTGTTTATCAGTTTCTGTGAAGCTCAAAAAGCTTAAGTCATAAAAAAAACCACTATGTTTGAATAGCTTATTATACCTATTACAGTGGTCTCATAACTGGTAAGCAAATCTCAGTGGTTGTGCCAGGTAATCCATTAGGGTATGGAGAAAATTATTATTCTGTCTTTTTATTTTCACCTTTTAAATTTCTATTTAGGTGCATGTGTTACATTATACATTTGTCCAGGACCACATGTGCATGATAGTGAATAAATAAATTAATAGATATTCCTATAGAAGTATGTGCTCAAATTATTTTGTTGATAAGTCCATACTCCAGAAACCTTGGAGGCCACCTTTTTTTCCCTCAAGTTCAACATTTTTTGAGGCCTATAGCAAAGAGTTTTTACTGTTTCTAGTGGAACCTGAATAAAAGGGGGAAATAAAATATTTAGACTTATAATTCTGGTGGATTTTTAAATACTTTATTCCTATAACAAAGTACAACATTAGCCTCTTTATTTTCAAATAAACCTCTTTTATTTTTGGTGTGGGTTTTAGTTGAATTAATAAATTGATTCAGGATTTAAAAGACATATGCAAATTTGTAGACATTCTCTACATACGTAGCCGTGCTGGGTTACCTAACATTAATCATTAAAAAAGAAAAATCCCTTTACAATAATAACATTTCAGCAAGGCTAAAATACCTATTTTCAGGATATAAATTCCACTGGGAATTACCTTTGCTAAGTTTGAATATTGGGCCACCTGGTATTTTATGCTACCTGATTAGTTTTATATCCCAAGGCCACGGGATAATTTTACTCCCAGGATTCAAAGCTGTACTTTTTCTTTTCAAGGAGTACAGAATGTGGCTGAATACACATTTTGATTTTGAGCAATGACAGATTAGCTGAAAGACTTGGGTTTCAGGACAGTTCTATATCTGATGGATGGCTTATATGACAAAGCTCTAAGACTATCCCTCTTACAGAATGCTTATACCTGACCCTTTGAGCCTTTCAGTGACAAGAATCAGAATCCATCTCAAAAACAAAACAAAACAAAAAAACAAAATCCCATAATGCCAAATATATGTGAAGAATTTTCTAAAGCCTGAGTTGAGCCCAAATATTGACTTTATTTTTTAAACTAAAATTTGTATTGAACTTACTTCAGAATGTTTCTAAAGTATAGCCTAAACTGCTGCTGATCTTGAACATTTTCAAAACTATGGTACTATAACAAAATTAGGCCATCAATATACTCTCTGAATGAAACTGGACTTGATTTAGCACCTCTGTCTTAAGTCTCTGAATTGAACCTCCTCATAGCAGTGGGGTCCTCATTGTCTGCATATACCACAATCAATTTGTTCATTAATCTTTTCTGACAGTACCTCTCCCCCTTTTAAATAGCCTTGTTTCTGATTTGGAAGTGTCATTCTTAGTGAAACTAAAATGAGTTGCAGGATTGATCAGTTTTTATTGATCAGTTTTGTTTCTGTTGATCAGTTTTGTTCATTTTCTCGTTTTCTTTCTTATGCTGTTGGATATTAACAGAAGAAGCATAAGCAGCAGTTCTTAAACTGCCTCTCAAGCATCAGAGAGAATTTGACGCTGTGAGATTTAGGCTTTCTTCTCAACTTTTCCATGGGTGATAATGCCCCCACCATGACTCTTCCAACAGAAAATGCCCAGACAGCTGTATGGAGTACATCAGCTATCTTATCAGGATGTCTTGAGATAGAAAAGTTAAGCACAATAGTTAAGTGGAAGATACTTACTTTGTTAGAATCTGCTAAACTTAGAAATTACTTAGTTTTTCCCGGGAAGATAATCCTACCTCCGTAACTAGTTAGCAAGTTTGACAGACATTCTAGGCTTTCCATTTTAACTTATTTTCACATTCTGTCTAGAATAACTTGCCTTGGTTATTCAGAAATTAATCCTACTGACTTCAAGACAGTCATTTTGACCCTCTCCATTTCAGTAAATATTGGTGTGAGAACCAGCCTTCATATTGTAGTGAGCACCGGTCGTATGCAGGGCATTCTATCTATGTTAAATATTGTATCTGTGTGTGTGTGACAAAGAAAGAGAGAGGGGGACATACACACACACACATTCACACAGCACAGTGGATTTTGGCATGCATAATTTTGACATTCATAAGCAATCCTAAAGTTCTGAGCCATGGACTCATGTAGTGATTTGTAATTTTGCTTAGCATGAATTTGAATCCCACTTATTTGAGATTAATGTAGGGGACAAAATAACTTTGCTAATGAGTAAGTCAACTGTACAGACAAAAATTTATCCTTGTTCTAATCATTTTTCATGTTTTTTTATGGCGGAAATACTGTAAAGCAGTGTTTCTCAACCTTAATAATATTGACATTTGGGCCAAATATTTCTTTGTTGCTAGGGACTGTGCTGTGACTTGTAGGATATTTAGAAACATCCCTTGCCTCTACTCACCAGCAGCCAGGAGCACACCTCTCCCACTTTTTATGACAACCAAAATGTCTCCAGACATTGCCAAATGTACCCTGGGGGGAAAAATCTCCCAGAATTGAGAACTGCTTCTGTAGAGGAAACTCTTGGTTGATGAGCGAAAGTTGAGCCCTCATAAATTGTACCCATATTTCCTATAGTGTGTTGTCATACATTGAGATTTTATTTCTGAGAGCACCTTCTATTCATAAAATTACAAAATTGATTCAACATTTCTAAAGTCACTTAATTAAATATGGAAAATTAAATACTACGAACTCTATATTCCTTTTAAGGGAGACTATCTTTTCCTATTGAGTATCAGCATATCCAATATAGGCATTTCACTTAATATTGTCTGAGAGAAATTATTTGGTAATTGAAGGTGGGATAAAATGGTGAGTGGGAAAGTTATATTCAAGGAATCTAGCCGGGAGACTGAATTAGTCTTGCCTATAAGATAGAAGGAAAGGTGGGTTTTCAAGATCATGTGGGAGAAAAATCACTGAGTTCCTAAAATGATCATTATTACTGCCAAGTAAATCTAGCCATTCCCCAGTTGCAGTGAAAAGCAAGCAATGACTTGATCCTCAGTGTCTGAGAACAGCTCCCTGAGCTCAATCCGAGTTCCAAGGATCTATTGTCATGATCCTTCTAAACCCTAGACCTCCAGTTACAGATCTCTTTTAATTATACCAACACTTGTTGTGTGAGAACTTGTAAACTTTCAGCCCATTTAAACATTCGTATTTACTGTCTCACTTTTTTGTACTTAACTAATTTTATGATTTCTGCTATTAATTCTTTGGTTTTCAGAGTCATTTCTCTATTCAACAAGATTGTCTCTAAACCAAGCATGTGTTTTTGAATACCAATTCATGAAGATGGTTTTCAGAAGGGAAATTGCAGCTAAGTGAACACAGATAATTTGTCAACCTGGATAGTTTTTACAGCATGACTTGACTAGGATCTGGAATTAAATACCCAAGAGAGAGGATTAAAAA
The DNA here is from genome assembly GCF_009764315.1 of Trachypithecus francoisi. Lineage (NCBI taxonomy): Eukaryota > Metazoa > Chordata > Mammalia > Primates > Cercopithecidae > Trachypithecus > Trachypithecus francoisi. The sequence goes on from NW_022681455.1 coordinate 54,111,042, forward strand.
TAGGATGGGTTTCAATATCAGAAGGTGAATGCTTGAAGTGTCTTTCCTGTCCTTTTCGTTCAATATATCACACACACTGGCACTACAATTTCTGCAAATGAGTAGTGTTTCCTCTAGGGCTTCCAGATTTAAATGGAACCAAAAGGGCTGAGTTCTTTTGGCTGAATCATTCTACATACTTGTGAATTGCAATTTCAATGCAAATCATAATTATTGGCCTAGCAATAGCATATACTGTATCCCTCAAATGAAAACAAGAACTAGAAAGTTTTGCCCCTTTTATATATCTTGGTACAAGTTCAGATCATTTCACAATGGTCCCATGTTTGACAGGCTATTGACATCTTATTTGATATTATTGTTTTATTCATAGATAGGCAAGTAGTACCATAAAAGTCAGGCGAGTTCTGCAGAACATACTTCTTTATTGATCATATTTTCCCAATAAAATATATTTAAATATACTTATAATTATACCCACAGTGTAGCAAAAGTATCACTACTGTTAATATATAAATAGTGGTATAAGTGTATTATTATAATGACATAAATAGCATTATAATATAATTCATAATGTAATAATATTTAAATGGCTTTAATATTAAAATGGTTTATTTAAATTAAAATGGTTTTAAATTTTCTCAACAATTGCAAGACTTAAGTTTCTGAGAGGATTGATAAGAATTATAGTCCCATTGACTTTCCATCACTTCAGTGTGTGATTTGAGTGGTTTTATTGCAGGGAGGATGGGCTACAGAGTTACTAAATCTATTTTTTTTCTTTTGAGAGAGTCTTCACTCTTGTAGCCCAGGCTGGAGTGGTACAGTGGCACGATCTTGGCTTACTGCAACCTCTGCCTCCTGGGTTCAAGCAGTTCTCCTGCCTGGGCCTCCCGAGTAGCTGGGATTACAGGCGTGCACCACCATGCCCAGCTAATTTTTGTATTTTTAGCAGAGATGGAGTTTCACCATGTTGGCCATGATGGTCTTGAACTCCAAACCTTAGGTGATCTGCCTGCCTCGGCATCCCAAAGTACTGGGATTACAGGCATGAGCCACCGTGCCCAGCTCAAGTTATTGAATCTTAAAGCTGCACAGAGCTCTCAGGTCATCTGGTCCAGTGACTTTCAAATTTGTGAACCACAAGTACAGTGTGTGTGTGTTCATATATATCTGAAACAGAGCCTCTGAAATAATGCTTATTAATGTATTTTCTATTAAATTTGATTTTGCTCTCTTCTATTCTTCTTTTATCTAATTCATTTTAAAAATGCCAAACAGGACTCACTCATAGTCGTGACTTGTGGTTGGAAAAACATGGATCTAGGCAAGCAGCTATGTTTTACAGATGGGAAATCTGGAGTCTGGCAACACAAGTGTTGTCTAAGGTCAAAAAGCTCATTAGCTGCTAAAACGAGGGGGCTTTTTAAAACACATGTGAAATTTCAAATTCAAGTCATTTAGCATTTGGTGCTTTCAAAATGATTTATGGCTAGTCCAGAAAGCACTTTCGGACTGCTCTGTTGGAAATTAGGAGGCAACCATGACCCATTACTACTGTGCATCCGCATAGGCACACTTATTCCCTCTTCTACAGGCCCTGTGACCCACCAGGCTAAAGGCTCTATTGGAACATAGGCACACCTATTTCTTTGCGTATTTTCTTTGACTGCTTTGGTCATCCAGTGGCAGAGCTGAAGAGCTGTGACAAAGACAGTATGGCCCACAAAGCCTAAAATGTTTACTTTCTGGCCCTTTACAGAAAGAGTCTGCCAACTTCTGGGAATTGTGTGATAATGAATGTAAAACACTTACAATTTATGACACATGGTAAATATCCAAAGAAGAGTAGCTATTTTTACTTTAAAGTGGTAATGGTGATGAAGAGGATAAGCATTATAAGTATTATGTTGGTGATGATAGAAATAATAAATTATGATGGTGTTAATAGTAATGATAATGATGATGACAATAATATTAATAACAGCAATAATAATAATATTTTTTTGACAACCAACTTTGAATTCTCTTATCTTATTGTAGAAGCCACTCCTGCTACTGCCTAGGTTTTTCCTTTTCCCTGGTATCAAAATTCATTTTCAGGGAAGAATCTGAAACTTGCTGTAAGATAAGAAAAATGAAGCTCTACATGTTGAGGCTCAATTGGCAGGTATGGGTAAGTATTTTGAGAGAAAACTTAGGTCTTCTCCTTGTCCATTTTTGCATAAAACAGCCTCAGTCTGCATATTTTTATTTTATTCTGGACAACTCCTTTGCAAATATTTGCAGAGTATTCACAAGAAATTTCTGTTTTTTTCCTAAGATCACACCATCAGCACTGTCAGAAGCTTTTACTTGTGTGGGGCTTGGTGGTGAGTCCTGGCAGTTTTCCCATATCCCACAAGTGTCCTGGGAAAAAATATTTGTCTTGTTTCTGACTGTTTTTTAATTTACAAAGCTAAGAAGAAGACAGATATTCTTGTTTTGCACCCATAATTTCTGTGCTACACCAAGGTTTCCTAAATTTTGGAGAATTTGCTATGTCTATGTTCTAAAAAATATAACCCTCATTGCTGCCACCCACCGACCCCAAATGTGTCTTAAAGTAAATTAGACTCACTCAGAAACTTAGCATCTGTTTCTTCTCTCAGTTATAAATTCACAAAAAGGATCTGTTTCTCCTTTTAAAGTGGTTTCCCTAGCAACTAAACCACCCTTATATGATCAGAGCAGTTTGTCACTTTTGAAGTTTGATTTTCTGACAAGGCCTTCTGGCTCAGGGAAATGAAGAAAACAACCTCCAAACACAAACATTTCAAAAACACTCAAGTGATGATTTACAAATGGATTACATTTGGGTGAGTTTTCTGTAGATTGTGTGTCAACCACCATCACCACCATGCTCCACAGCCAGCTAGCAAAGATAGCTATCTCTTGAAGTAACTATCGTCATAGCAGAGAACAGATGGGAGTGATTCTTAAAGGGGCTAAATTACCATAAAGATGTATTTTGGGAAGCGGTGGGTAGACAGAGATATAGGAAGACTTGCAGCAGGCAGTCACACAAAGCGAACTCACCTTGTGATTACTTCATCTTGCTTATCTCGAGGCTAAAGTAAATGTATTGGTCACAATTCAGATACATAATGGGGAAGAGAGACTTTTGCTCCCTCTACTCAGAAGGAGTCAGGACAAAGTGAGAGGAAGGTGGGTCTCACTAACCCACCTTAGACTGACTTTTCACTTATTTTCATTATTTTAAAAATAATAATAACCATTATTTATCTTTGGTGCTTTTTTCCCCCGTGTTGCTGTCCTATTTACGGATGACCAGAGTTAGGACCTCATTCAATTCTGGGTTTTCCTTTCCCTCCCAATCCCTTTCTGACTCCTCCTGTAACTAGAATGCAGTTGGGGATGGATAGAGTGATTGGAGTAAAAAAGAAGGGTACGGGAAACAGGAAAACTGTCTGATTTCTAATGACATTTTCTATTGGCCCCTTAACAAAGGGGAGAGATAAATTATTTATGAGATCTTTAGAGACCCCCAAGTGATCTTCAAGTGAAAGGGCTTATGAGAGAAGAGTGGAAACAAGAGCGCAAGTTTAGTCAGAGTTTGCAGAGTCAGAATCTCTGTTCTCAGTTTGAATTCGTGAATTTGTTTGTTCATGAATTTGCTTTCATGATCTCAAGATGAATCGCAAGTTTTCTTCCTTAGAATATTTCCCCCAGAGCACGGTGTTCCTCATAATAAGCAAGTCAAATGGGCAGGTCCCTCCCACTTGCTGCTACTTCAGATGGAGTATGACTGGAGGCCCTAGCAGCATCTAGCAGGTAGGCGATGTATGAAGTGAAGTAAAAAAGGCATGTTCTGCACAACAAAAAACTTATATCTTATGCAAAGTAAATACCAATTCCAGGAAGCAGAAGGGAAATGTTTTGAGAAGATTTGTTCTTACAAAGGAACTTGTTAAATTTTTTGGTCGGGTGTGGTAGTGCATGCCTGCAGTCCAAGATACTTGGAACTTTTTAAGACTTTTCTGGGGGGCATAGGAAAATTTATCTCCTGAACTTTGTACAGATTATATTTCTTATACCAAGCTTGGAATACATTCAATTGAAGAGCTCTGTAAGTATTTATCGAATACTTGCTATAGGTTTATTATTAAAATTAGTACTTTGGAAAGAGAAGCATAAAATGCTGACATAGTATGGCAGACACAGAAATGTGGTGCCCAGATTCCGTTTTGAGAAAGGTCTTGCTGTTGAGCTGTGGAAGGTGTGGTTGGCAGGTAGCATCCAGCTGTCACCTCCTTCAGGGTCAACCTCATCTGCAGAGAGGCTTTCCACTGAGGTTACCTTCACAGGGAAGCCCACAGCGGGTGAAGCCTTGACTACTTTGGCTGGATATGGGAAGCACTTACGGGCAGCACTTCCTAATACCAAGTGTTAGGGAGCTCCTAAGCTCCTTACCCAATTAGCCCAGGCTCCGTTGGGTCTGCTTCATCATCCAACTTCTCCCTCTGCCAATCCTGCCTCTTCCTTTTACTTCCCACCAGTTGCTCTCTCATAAATATCTGGCACCCTGAATTTTGTCTCTGCATCTATCTCCAGATAATCCAACCTGCAACACCCAGTTGTTAATGATTTTGCAAACAATTCAAGAGACAGGACTATTCCATGTGGGTCATTCATGCTGTAGGACAGAATGTAAGTGCTACAGTGTTTTTAGATGAAGAGAGCTGAGCACTTCAAAATTAGAGAAGACTCCTGGTAGATCTGAACTCTTGACCTAAGATAGTGGAGGGTAAGAAGACAGGAAGGACAGGAAATGAAGCAACTGAGCCGAAGCAGGTAGTGTGACTGTGAGGAACTTGGCCCGGCTACCAAGAAGGCTACATGTTAGGGAAGAGTTAGAAATTGAATTGTTGTTAATTTACTTAAGATTAGATCTGGCTGTGCAAAAGAGAGAAAACCCCAAAATAGATGTTTGCTTTATTCTCACATTAAAAAAATGTTCAGAAATTTAGTTTTGTTCTTGTTTGAGATCTCTTCTTGTCAATTTATTCAGAATGCTGTCTTCGTTAGAGTGAAGCCCTTATCATCAGGATCTAAGATGGCTGCTAGGGATCTGGCTATCACATCCAAATTCCAGACAGCAGAATGGAGGGTGAGATAAAGAAGGGCATGTCACATATTTTAAAGAAACTTACTTTTAATTACTTCTCATTGGTTACAACTTAGTTACATGGCCATATGTACTAATAAAGGAGGCTGAAGAGTATCCCTTCAACTAGGCAGCAACATACACAGCTTAAAATTATTGTTATTTTAAAATTGCAATTGAAATGTAGGACCACTCAGATGATGGAAACAAGTGAGACAAAATGATAAAAAAAAAGCTAAAATCTAGTGTCTTGAAAATGATGGTGGCAGTAAAACATTTCTAGAAATTATATAGAAGAAGAGTTGTTTTATACATGTGTGTGAAATGTCAAAATATTTGGGGCATATTTAGCTGGAGGTCAGTATTAATAATCATCTAAAATATGTTGAGGGTTTTCTATGTAACAGGCATTATTTCAAATGCTTTATATCTATTGCATTATCTAATGGAACCTAACAGATACGTTTTATAAACGGCCTATAATATATATAAGGAAATGGAGATTTTCAGGAAGGAAGACAACTGACCAAAGTCATACAACTTGTAAATGGCAGAACCCAGCCTCACACTCATGTTTGTCAAACTCCCCAATCCAGTGACTTGCACCATGGTTGCTCATATTAGAGTCAGCAAGTGAAACATCAAAGAGGAGAAGCTGGAAGTCAGGAGAGAGCACAGACCTGGACATGCACATTGAAATCAGCCAGTTCTCATGAGCACTGAAACCATGAGAGCAGAGAACATGAGAGAGGAGAGTCAGGGAGGAGAGACCTCAGGCAATGGAAAGAGGAGGATTCCAGATGTTAAGGCTTGGGGATCTTTCTTTCTTTCTTTCTTTTTCTTTTTCTTTTTTCTTTCTTTTTTATTAGAGACAGGGTCTCAAAATTTTACCCAGGCTGGAGTTAAGTGACACGATCATAGCTCATTGCAGCCTTGGACTTCTGGGCTCAAGAACTCCTTCACCTCCACCTCCCAAATAGCTAGGACTATATGTGCATATCACGCCAGGCTAATTTTTTCTTTTTTTCTTTTCTTTTTTTTTGTACAGACAGGGTTTCACTCTGTTGCCCAGGCTGGTCTTAAAATCCTAGCCTCAAGTGGTCCTCCTGACTCAGCCTCCCAAAGTGCTGGGATTGCAGGAGTGATCAGCTGGGTCTTTCTCTTGAAGGAGGAGGGGAAGCAGGGAAGTCACTGGAGAAGAACCAGGGCAGGATGGTGTCAGGGAAGACCAGGAGAAAGACTTTCTTGAAGATGAAAGGGACAAACAATATTTAGAACACAGAAGTTCAGGGAAAGAGAAAGTCAACTACTTGAGTAGCAAGAGGTCATGCATTGATTATCTTTAGAGTGTTGAGAGAGGATGTGGGAATGGGTAGAGAAAGGTGGAAAATAGTGAACGAGCTGTTTAAAACTTGTATGGCAATCCTATTGTGAATAATAGCTGATAATAGGGGTTAATATTTATTCTGTGCCTACTATGTGCCAACTACTGTTCCAAAAGCTTATGTAACTCATGTAACCACAACCCTATGAGGTAGCTACTCTTACTATCCCTATTTTGCAGATGAGAAAATCGAGGCAATGAGAGGGTAAGAAATCTGTCCAAGGTCTCACTGCTATTAAGTGGGAAAACTGGGATTGAAGCTTGAAGCTCAGTTTGGCTGCTAAGCTCATGCTTAAGAGTCTAGAATGTCCAAAAATTTCTTTAAAAAGTAATGACTTTGCAAAAATCCACATTTATTCTTCTGATATAAATTCTCAGATACATTTTCATAGAAACTGTTAAATGTGCTTGATGATCATCTATTCTTCTTTACCAAAAAAAGTTGTTTTGAAAAGGAATTAGTTTGTTGTATCTTTCCCATGTCAGCTTTGACAGGAAATTTTATTATTTAAAAAATAATTTAAATTCAATTTGAAGTCTTGAAGAAAAATTTACCGCATTTTTACTGGTAACCTTATTGAGAAAACAGAAAACATTGTGGACTTTAGTAAATGTCTCCAAAAAGAAAGAAGGCTTTCTGTCTTTATAGCAAAACATTTTAATAACTATGCACTGAAACAATGATTTTTTTTGTGTCTCAAATTCCTTTATGCCTACAGACTACTCAATTGAATGTCATTAGAATATCTCAAAGCTATTTTCACATAGTTTGAAGGCTGGCCTATCTCCTACACAGTCACATGTTGATTTGCAAAAAAAAAATATATATATATAACTGTGCACCACAGAGTATGGGCAGCATATTGGAATCTAAGACTTATAGATTGCCAGCCTGCTCAGCATCTCTAACCCTTTTCAGGTAACCAGATTTATTAATGCCTATGTGCACTTTCAAAAGACTGAGAAGTGATTCTTAAAATGTTTTCACCAGGGATATCACAGAGAGGTTTTTAAATAAAATAGTCCTGTGATGTTCAAAAACAAAGACTTCTCAAAAAGTATTTATGTTTTTAGAATTGGTAATTAGAACAGGCAGATTTGAAGGGGATAGGCTTGCTTTCCTCTACTTATCACTTAACAAAATCATAACTGAGAATACAGCTTCATAATATGCAGAGATGTAAAGGCATAAATGTAAAGGCAAGAAAAAAATGATAAAAGTTGATCAGAGAAAAAAGGAAATCAAAATGTCGATTTTAAAGAAAAGTGCTTTGGAGTACATTCAGTAATCATTTTTATGAAATTTTTAAATGATGATGATGTCACTGGCATGCATTGGTTTTACATACGTACTTAATGTTAGATTTCTAGTTACCTTGGAAACTCAGGATTATAATATGCTGCTACAACAATAATAACTAATCTCTTTTGAAAGCTTTTCACATGGTGGTCATCATGTTGGAGACATCCCATGTATAATTTTATTTAATTCTTACAAAAACTCTAAGTGTTAGATAACCTGTTTTATTTGTGGAAATGATAGAGCCATTCTTTGTTGTGTTTGGTAGTGTCTTTATTTTAATTTGTGGACAAGCTTGATAAGTACATAAAGTGCTTTTTTTCTGGTAAGATGGTTGCTCTTTCAGTTTCTCTTTGATGGTATACAAAATATCTTTATATAATGCATTATTTTAGTGACTTGAAATTTTTCCTTCTTCCATCCTATGTTACTGCTTTATTACATGCCATGAGAAGAAAATTTTTAAAAATGTTTTCTATGTTGCTTCTTAATATCTCACCTTTGAAACAGTAGTCATGTCTGTCTTAGAAAGCTTTCTATTAACTAATGTGGTTAGTCAGAGAAGTGCTAGTGAGGGGATTATATTGTATTTGCAGCTACTGACTTACCACAAACTAAAAAATGCTTTGTCCTTTATCTACTATTCCTTTAAACTTGACACGTAGCACTGTCTTATTTTCTCTGTGGTAGGCACACAACCATTCATTCATTCAAAAATATATATTGAGCATCTACTGAATGTTAAGCACTGGGGATACACTGGTGATCCAAACAGGCATCATTAATTCTTGCCTTCATGGATGATTGCATGGTATGGGTCCCCAGCACACCTCCTAGACTGGGAAAACACATTGGCAAACTGTGGCCATCAGCTGTTTTGTTTTGCCCAGGATGAAAATTACTAAGTGTCAAACATAAAATCACGAGAAAAGACCATCCCAGTGTAATTTGATCCACCTACAAATCTTCGCCCACTCAATTAATTTTTTACAAATATATATGTATCTTCATTCAAAACAACACTTCAGTCTAAATGGTGATTGGTTCCAGAGGATACAGAGCAAATGTTTAGATCAATTAACTTGCCACTGATTGTCATGTAACTTCTGATGAGTAAGATTTTTAGCTATTGTGGACAAGAGTCATAGGGTTTGTAAAAATCTTTTGGATGATGGTAGACAAGGGTCAAGATTCTTAGCAACTGCCTTTCTATTTTATTTTGGGGTAAAAATATTAAGGGGAGAAAAAGGAGGAAATAGTGTAAGTAAACATGGTGATATTCTCATACTCTTATCAATTAGAAATTTTTGTTCAGTCTCATACATTTACTTTATCCTAAAAAGAAAGAGAGAAATGAATATTTATTGGGTATCTGCTATGTGCCAGGCCACACACTAGGACTCTTATATGTCATCTAATTTAATTTTTACATCCATCATATGAGGTTCAGATGCTTTTATTATGCCCATTTTATAAAAATAGAAACGAAAGTTCATGGAATTTAAGTAAGTTATATAGAATTATCCATGAACAATAAGTAGATTTATGTTTTTAAACCCAATTCTGACTCTAAATTCCATTGTTTCCATTAGTAGAATTAGTAAGTAGATGCTATAAAATACCATCTTAGAGCTCACATGTTACCTTGGATATTTTGGAACATAAATATTGTTTGCTAACTACTTATGGTAACCATATGTAGTCATTCAACAATAATTTCCTGTGCTTATGTTGTACTATCCATATTGAAAAGTATGTAGCTTTAGTATGCATGCCAGTGACAATTTAATTGTATTCTTTGATATTCTTTATCTCATTTCTATTTTAAAGTTATATTCCAAAATAAGCATACATTGCTTTTATAGTAAGAGAATAACAGCTGTGAACAGTGGGAAACTCAGAGTATACAGCCATATTTTGAGAATGGATACTGGAAGCCTGAGAAAAGTATTCCTCAGAGTGCAATTCTCCTGGGTAGGAACCGTATTAGAAAGAAGATCCTGGCTGGCTACTGCATTGTTATGTACTCTGTATTTCCACCCTTCTTATCACCTTCCTATAAATGTATATCTCTAAAGTAAGGCTGGAAGAGGAAGGGAGCAAACAAGATGCAACGTGAACCTGGGTTCTAGCCAGGTGGACCTGAGTTCAAATCCCATTGTCTCATGTGCTGGTTGAGCAAGTTATTTAATCTCCCTGAGTTTCATTTTTCTTACTTGTCTAGTGGACATCATAATTCTCTTGCTGGCTTCTGAGAAATATAAAAGATAATATATTAAATATCAAGAGCAGCATCACATAAAACTCATTAAATGGTGTCTATGTGTAGGATGAAATCTGCTCTTGGTTTGAGTGGGTTGTTTAAGGTAGCCACGGTGACAGACTATGGTTGCCAACAGTGGGAGGAGTGATCTAGACCAGAGATGCTTTTCTCATCTTTCTTTATGTACCCTGGCCTCTCACACAACCCTCTGATGCTGGCTTCCTTCATAGATTCCTAAAACATCCAAAGCTTTGGCATTCAGGTTCGGTTGCTATTTTTATATGTGGTATAGCTTCAAAGTGACACTTTAAAGTGACAAAATTAATATAGTGTTTAAATCACTCTCATTTCCCAACAGATCCTGAAATCCTTGAAACAGAAACCCCTCCTGTCCTCTCTGAATCCTCCATACATCTAGTATAAAGCATGCAACCATTCATTTACTTAATAAACATGTGTTGACCTCCTACTATGTGACAGGCATTGTATTAGGTGTTGGGGATACAGCAGGAAACAAAACAGATACATTTCCCCTGAGAGTGGCACTTATGTTCCAACTGAGGAGCCAGACACTAAAGAATTCACTGTATAATCATGTAATTTGAAAGCAGCAAATACCATGTAGAAGTACAAGTGCTAGAGGGTTCAACAGGAGGTTGTACCTAACCCATGGAGCCAGGGAAGCCCTCTTTAGGTAATGATTTTATAAAGTGTGTTGTGTGTCAGAAATTATGTTAACCTCATGATGTAAATTAAAATATTCACCATGGAATCTCTGAGTTTCTTAGAGCTCAGCAGGGCAAACAGGAATTAACTAGGGAGAGAGCTATGGGACAGCATTCAAAGCAGAGGGAGAAGATGCCTTACTTAATCTTACTCTGTTTTAAAAAGGTAACACAACAAGCCCCTCATCTTGTCCCAACCTCTAAATTTTCTATATGTGAGAAGAAAGGAAATAACTGTTACTGAACACATGTATGTGTCAGACTTCTAAGATAACATATGTCATGCCATTTTAACCCTAATGGAGTGAGATATTATCTAAATATTGCAAATAAGTAGGCTGATTATATCTTGGTTTGCTCAATATGCTTCTATCCCAGGGCAATAATTTATAGTGCTCCCCTTTTCACTCTTGAAAGCGTTTCAGTTTGTGTGATGAAATCTATGGTCATAAATAAATGAAGCTCAGAGGGATTACTAATTTGCCTTGGGTCACCCAGCTAGAAAGTACAGACGGCGATGTGATGCCACATCAGTGCTCTCTGATCTGAAGCCCATGCTCTTGACTCTGTATCACACACACAATTGGTTGGCTCTACTCCTGTATTCCTCTCTATGTAATTCTTCCAATCACGGTTAGGTAGCCCAAGACTAAACTAAAAAAAATTGGCTTTCTGACATCTGCCTTCACGAATTCTGCTAAGTCATGTATTTCCATAAAGTACAAATGAAAAGAAATGAAGCACTAAAATTAAATATGAAGCATGTATTCTAAGAAGTAGTTCTTTTCTTGATATGCTTATCTTTATACTTATATTTAGCCTATTCTTTATGTTGCCCAAGTATGTGGAAACTAATTTAAAATGCAGTTGCTTCTGAAATATGTGACTCTAATGACAAAACGTTGGCTATCATTGTGCTTTTCTATTATATGATACCTTGTGGGCTAGAGAGGTTTGTGACTTGCCCTGGTGAGCTGAGCCTGAGTGGAAGAAGTTTAGCACTTCTTAAAGTAATCAATTAAACCCTCTTATGTTTAAGGCATTTTAATAACACTTTCTAACACAGTTTTTATCTTGGTCAAAACTGAGTAATATAGATAAAGTTTTGTTTTTTTCTGTGAAATATGATAAAAACTTTTGAAAGCATTCTTCATATGTAAATATATCAAAAGCATGGAATAGGATGCTATTGCTTCCCCTTTTATTTTAAACGAAAAAGTCAGATTATGCCAACATCATATTATAAGTAAATATTACATTGTTTTGTTCCTTTATGGAATATACTGTCACCTCAAAACGTGCTGGCATCACTCTATCTGCTTAGAAACAAGATTTTATGAAGTATATCATGTGTTAGAATTTGTTTCCTTTATGACATATGTAAAAATGATTCACTATGGAATCTCTGAACATTTTTTATTAAATAGTATTCCCAACTGTTTGCTACATGCCTTATTAGTACCTCTTGAATATACTTTAAGGTCTTTCAGTCAATCTATCATTCATTTATTCAGTTCATATTCCTGTGCCACTGAATATGTTGCTTGTGCAACTATTGTTAGCACAACTGGATTTATACTTAGTAGACCTGAAATATATACCACCTTCCTTCCTTGCTTTCTAACTCAGAGAACATCTCCTGATCTTCATCTAGCTCATTCTGCTCTCTTCCCAGCCAAGACGACAAATAGAATTTTATTTAGTAATTTTGTGGAAACTCCCCTTTTTTCCCCAAAACTGTCTTCTTTTCATACAGTCATCAAATATTATGGCTAAAAGAAGGCTCTGTGGACTGTGCAGTTCAGCACTTCTGTCACACTGTGAGTGGGATGACAGCGTGCATTATGAAAGGAAAGGGTTCTGTGGCCAAATAAATGTGGAAAACCATGGGCTAAACACAGCTTAAAAGGCCTTTTGACTGTGAGACTCCTCCAAATATAGGATATGGAATATACCAATTCCTAAATTTATTTGACGACAAAATCCCTTGCTCACCATTTGTCTGGCAAGGATGATATTCTAAGAAGGGCACGTTGGGTAATGCTGATCTAGAACCTCATTTTATGAACAAATTGCTCCTGAGAAAATAAGTGGCTCACCCAAGACCTCACAGCTATTTGGTAGAAAATCAGGAGACCAGAACCTATTTTTTTCTGCTTCTGACCTAAGCAACTGAACATTTCACAGCTCTGAGAATCCTGCTGTCTCTTGCTGCATGCATTTGTGGGTGCGATTTACAAGACGGGATCTGACTGCTGTTACTTGCGTCCTGCTCCTTTCTTTAGCCCCTATACATTTGACTCTTTGTAAGGGCTGTGAATGCGAGTGATTTCCTATTTCAGTGGAACTAGGAAACTTGAGAAGATTAGGTTGATTCCATTTTCTTCTGAACAGTCAATTCAAAGTTTACCAAACTTATCTTTTTCATTAGAAAAAAATAAGTTTATGCAATAAAGAGTTCACTTTCAGTCAAGAAGTTCATTGGACAAGTATTTATTGAGTGTCTTTACATGCCACATACTATTCTAAGTGCCACAGAAATAGCAGTAATCGAAACAAAATCCTTGCCCTCATGGTATTTAAAATCCGATGAAGGAAGTCAGAGAAGAAACAAGCATCAGAGGTTGGTACGTCCTTTGGAGAAAAATAACATGGGCTAAGAAGGGTAGAGAGTGCTGGCAGGGGAGCAGGTATGGGGTTGCAATTTTATATAAGGTAGTAAGGGATGTTTCACTGTTAATGTGATATTTGAGCAGAGACATGAGGAAATGAAGGCATGGTAACCAGCTTGGGAAGAACATTGTGGAGAGTAGGATTAGCATGTTCTAGAAATACATGAAGGTTATTGTGTCTGGAGTTGTGGGAGAAAAGGGGAGAGTGGTAGGGGTAAGATCATTGGGCTATAGGTTGTTATGAGAACTGATACTCCTGGTAACACAGGAATCTAGTGGAGGGTTTTGCATAGAGAAGTAACATAGCCTGACTTCTGTTTTAAAAGGTTTATTCTTGCTGCTACATGGAAGATATGACAGATTGGGTTCCCAGGAAGCAGGCTCTGAGACAGAGATTAGCATGCAAAGTTTATTAGGGAGTGCTCCCAGGAACTATACCTGTAGGAGATGGGAAGGAGGCAGAAGGAGGCAGAAGGAGAGACGGCTACAGGGTGGTCTCAAAGCCTAACTGACCTCATGAGGAGCTCTGGAATGGATTCCTCTCTAGAGTTGTTTCAAGCTGGAGTGAGGGGGGCAGGACTTTATATGGATGCATCAACTAGCCATCCAATGCCCCTAAGAAAGCAGAGTGATTTGGGGCAAGAGTTTTTTTTTGTTTTTGTTTTTGTTTTTACAGCTGAGAGGAGCTCCTGAAGAGGACTGACAGCTGATCACAGTTACAGCACTCCCAGCAGTTGGGGAATAAGTCCTTTAGCCTGAAGGGGATATGGATGGTTCATCAGAGCATCCACTCAGCAGTCAAAGTGGAAGCAGAAAGAGCAGTTAGGAGGCAATAATTCAGAAAGAAGATGATGGCAGGTTCTGCTACTGGGATGTTAGAAGTAGAATTCGTGAGATAGATTCATGTTTTTGGATTTATTTTGAAGGGACAGCCAACAGGATTTACTAATACATTGATAAGCTATTCTGAAAAACCGAGAAGAATAATATGAACTCAGATTTTTAGCCGAAGCAACTAGAAACAGATATAAACTGTTGGAAGAAGTGAGGAAAATTTTGGGAGGTGGGGAACAACTTCAAAAGAAATGCAATTAATTCAGATTCAGATGTGCTGGTGTTCAGATATCTATGAGCTGTTCCAATAATGATGTTAATTGTGTGAGTGAAGTCATCCAGAGAAGCCATCCAGGCTAGGGAAATAAATTGGAATTCATTGGCTTATAAATACTATTTACAGCTAAGTAACTGGATGTGATCACCAAGTGGTGACTCCTGGGCTACTTCAAAGCTGAGGGGTCAGATGGCACAAAGCACACAGAAGAGTGTCCATGGGATAGGAAAAGGACTGAAAGGAAATGGATTGCCTGAAACCAAGCTAAGAAAGTAATTCGACAAGGAGAGAGTGAACCACATACACTTATTCCTAATGGATAAATGTTTCTTATCATTGTCTCTGTGCCTCTTTCAAATTCTACCCTGTATGGGGCTTACTCATTTCTTCTGAATATCTTGTTAGGTCAAACAGTACTTTGAAGCTTTTGGTTTACTTTAATTAAGGATTACTAATATCTTTTTAAACTAGGAGAATATACCCCAAGGAGAAGAGTAAGCAGTATAACTATACACTTATAGCAGTATATTATAAGTTATAGTGGTACACTACTATAAGCAGTAATAACAGAAGTGGAAGTCTGTGTCCAATACAGATGCAGCCAAATTTAGACTGTAATGGAATTTCACATACCGTTGATGAGATGTCAGGACTCACTTTAAATATTGCATACTCAATTCTGAGCCTGTGAATCAGGTTAGTCCTGATTAAGATCTCGGGAATCACCCATTACCTGAGAGACACGAATACAAGCACCTGATGATTCCCATCTTTAGAGGAAAAATACCACCAAGGGTTGAGCAGAAGTGTCCCAGTGTTTGCCAGAATTAGGACCTAGCAGAAGCTAAGAGTGAACTCTCCCTGAAAACAACCTGACACGCATTGCCTATGCAGACTGTGTTCAGCACGTGACTTGTCACCCTCCTCTGACTTCACTCACTGCTCCCGTCATGAGTGAAGGTGTCTCTTTAATGAGACTATAAGCCATGCTGAGAACATGTTCCAAGCCTTTATTATTTTATGTCTTCAGAGCTTAGAATCGTGACTGGTACTCAATAGATGTTTATTAAGATAAATAAATGGGACTTCTAGTACCTTCTGTTATCAAGCCCGAGGCATAAAAACTGACAAATGGATGTCTGAATAGCCTTGGCAGCTGGATCTGTTTAATCACTTACATGTTTCTTGGCAAACTTCTGTGGACTAATCTATTTTTTTTCTCAAATTTGTTTCGCATGTCAGGAAGAGAGATTATTTGTTCTGTATTATTTATTTTAAAAGCAGTATCTTAGAGTCTTTTGACTGAAAGGTATTACAGTAATATCTGTTTAGTAATAAGGGCGATGGATGTCTGCTTCAGCCATCAATAATGCCAGATTTTAAAGAGAATTTTGGATTTTATTCATCTATTGCAAACTTTGACAAATTTTATTTTCTTGTGAAAAAAAAAAAAAGATGATTCCACAGACCAGTTTGTGTTTCTTAGTAGGAGAGAGATCATTAAAAGTTTGTGATTATAAAATACTTAAGGGTGTTGGGCAGACCATAGATGACTCTTTGTCTATAGAAAAGTTGTTGTAATTAGTGGATAGACTCTCTTCTCCTCTCCACCCAGGTAATTTACACACTCTTTTGTCATCCAAGACTAGGACCCGTTTTTTGATCAGGTGCCATCACTTTCTATTTAAATACAGAATGGTTTCTATAGAAATTATCCAAAATACATGCACTCTTTGAAACTATATGTGGTTACTATCCAGATGGCTGAAGCATGCTGTTATAATGCATGACCATTTATGTGTTTTTAAGTAAAAATTATGACTTCTATTATTTTAAGAAACAGTCTGTAAATTATTAGTTAATAAAACAAGGGAAAGAAAATGGTTAGAGGAAAGTTACCAATAAGACACAGAGGAAAATGTCAAAATAATACATTGATTTAATTGGTTTTCATGTTGTAAAATGATTCAAGAAAGAATCTGAGCAGGGAAGAGTAGAGGCTGAAGTATTTTCTCTTCTAAATTTGATTATGCCAACTTGCGTAAGTATTGCTTTATGATTTTGGGAGGGAAAGAGAGAAAGAAAAGATCAGAGAGGAAACGACAGAATGAGACATAGGAGAAGAGTTTCATAGCAGTTTGAATCCACTTGGAATAAACTGATTGACCACTGACAAAAATCTGGACTGTCACTTCTTCTTGGGGAACCACTCTAGAACTTTGGGATAAGAGTGGTCTCTAAGATTTATTGATACTACCCTTTGGTGTTTTGGTTTTTATATATATATATATAATTTTATGTCTTCCTATATATATATCTTTATATATATAAATCAAAACACCAAAGGGTAGTATCAATAAATACATATATATTTACATACATATATATTCATATATGTATATATGTGGATATTTCCATTTCTGTTCTTCACTGAATAAAGGTAAAACATCTTAACTCAAGATCTTTGATGACCTAGATTTAACCTACCTTTTTTGTCTTACTTGCCTTTATTCTCATTTATGTTATTTATCACACTAGAAAACAATACCCATAGGAGTAACATGCATTAAGAATCTGCCTGGCACAGAGCGAAGAATCTGTGGAAATCTTACATGCTGAATTTAATTGTAATCCTCACAAGAACTCTATGAAATGAGAGCTATTCTCATCCATATTTCACAGGTGAGAGGACTGAGTTTTAAGAAGTTCAGTAACTTGTCTGAGGGCCCACAGCCAGTGGATGATCTGACTCCAGGGTCCTGTGCTTTATGACTTTCTGCTCTTGCTGTCCTGATAGGTGCCTTCAATCCAGCCCTCTCTCTCTGCCTGAAATAAGTGCTATTCCATCCCACCTTCATAGGCTCCCTTTCCCCATCCTTCTAAGTGCCACCATCTTGAATTGCCACCATCTTGAATTACTGCACTCCAGGTGGCTGTAATATCGCTCTCTGAAATTCCTCTGTCTTTACTACTCAAAGTGTAACACACCAGCTGCAGATCTGGGGTGTGGCTCCCAGGGCATCTCCTGGGAGCTTCTTGGAATTGCAGAATCTGAGGCCACATCTCAGATCGCCACACTTAGAAAGTGCATTTTAACAAACTCCCCACGGGATTTCTGTGTGCAGTAGTTTAAGAAGAACTGCAGTATAGGGCTTTTTCTTGTTTTCTTTTTTCACTTTGTATCTCTGTTATTTGTTTACTTGTTTTATATTCTCAAACCATAAGCTTTTTGAGAGCAGGAGGGGATTACATTCTCTTTTGAGTATCCATAAATATGTGTAAAATAGAAGAAGGCACGTAGTTTTTTTTACAACACAGCACTTATATTCAGAAATTTAGACCATATTCTAGGTCTATGTTGTTTGGAATAGTTTCTCCCACTGTGCTAATAGAATCACTTGCAGCAATTATTTTACTCATTATGTTTCTATAATCTTAGGCTTTTGATAACATTGAAGATGTGAAGAGGCATAATCTAGGTTTCTAAAATAATAATTCCTTCCCATAGCCTTTAATCTATATCTAGTCCTTTGGATACAACATTTTTCACTGCCAAAGTACAAATGTAGATATCACAGATTTGGAGAAAAATCAATACTTAG
This sequence comes from Trachypithecus francoisi, assembly GCF_009764315.1. NCBI lineage: Eukaryota > Metazoa > Chordata > Mammalia > Primates > Cercopithecidae > Trachypithecus > Trachypithecus francoisi. The sequence goes on from NW_022681455.1 coordinate 54,129,266, forward strand.
AAAATAGAAATACTGAAAGCTGAAAACTCCTATCAATTTCACATATGAAGTTTTAAGGTTTGTCTGCAGTCAGGATTCTCACTGTCTTCCAGGAAGCTTGGAATGAAATTTTGTTTTGACAAGGATTTGATTCCAAGCTTTATTTTAGAGGTGATTTTGTTAATAGCATAACTTCAGTCACTACAGATGCTCCGGTATTGTTGCTTACAATTTATATACTAAGGATAAAGTTACCGATATTTTGAAATAACTGTGTGTTTTCTAGTTCTTTATTTGAACACAGTGTTTGCGTGTATTTATACCTCTAAACGTTCTCTATGAGTGTGACCAACTGATTATTGAGATTGGCAGATGCTAGGGCCCTTCAATCAGCTTCTCATTGCTACACAATCTGGCTTTTCTCTTCCTTTCACAGAATATATAATTGGAATACATGCATGAAAGGAAAAAAGGGCAAACACATATCAGTGGCTTTTTTTCTTTTTTTCATTTCTGTGGATTCCATTTCAGCAGTTAGTATGACCTCTCGTGATGTTCCAAATCTAAAAATGGTCAAAACAGAAATCTACTCTTTGGAGCTGACACAATTCCTCAATTTAGGAATGATTCTGCTTTACCTCTTTTTAGAATTTCTTCTTTCTGCGTGAGTGTGTATGTGTTGTTTTAGTACGAGGCTCCCTTCCCACCTCAGTCACTGGTTTGCTCGCTCCCTTATGTGATGAATCAATGCTTTCAGAACAGGGGCTTCTGAGTGACTGCGGGAACAATTACTTCCAAATGAACTCCTGCATCTTATCAGGGAGCATTCAGACCACACCCCAGGTAAAAGGAAGTCTTTGCTTAATGCTTTCAGTAACTTTTAAAAGCAGTGTACGGTGCTGGTGGTATTTGCTGCACGGATGTGAGGGAGAGCTGCCCGGTGTAGATAAATTTGTCTGTATATTGAAATGAAATGCTATCTTCACTTAGAGAAAAGGGCGAGCTGATAAAGAAAAAACTGCTCAATGGGCAAAGAAAATGCTCAGGATTGCCCTTGGCATGGTGATAATGCTAAGATACCCTGTAATGCCTTAACAGGAGGCTAGAGGCCATCTGTGAGTGTGGGTGTCAACATCTGAAGGAAGATAAGTTTTAGGAAAATAGAAGAAAGGAAGGCATTACAGCGCAAAACTGAGCAAAGGAGCTGTTAGCCTGTGTGGCATGGGGGAAAACAGTTTCTCAAATTATTAGGCTATCCGGTGAGAAGATGACGTTCTTAGAGATTTTGAGCGTTTCAAAGCATATTTAGAAACAGATTTTAATCCTTTTATCTCATATTTCTATGATTAAAATAGTTTCCCAAGGATAGAAACAAAGATATTTAAATAACATTGACAACTGAAAGTGTTAATTGGCAATTAACAAGTGCAATGCTGTTAACATACATCTGTTGCTGCTTTGTGTGGAAAATGATTTTTCATCACCATAGCAATTCATTCTTAGGCTACATTGGAACTTAGCCACAGTATGCAGTAAACAGCAAATATTATTTTGTTCTCTCCTAAACAAGGGATTAAATAGTCTACCGGCTAACATGTGGCTCTTTATCTGAATGTTGCGTTGCATAGTTAGTGTAATTTCAAATTCTTTTCCAACTGAAATTCCTTGCAAATGAGTATTAGATCCTTGGTAAGTTAAGGATGCTAGGTAAAGGCGGTGAAAAGAGCTAACATTGTACTGTTAGCTTAAAAGTGAATACCAAATGATTGCCCTTTTTGTGATTATTCTTCTGAAGATATGTGTGTGGACAGGAATTTATCTCTCATCTTGTTATTCTCCAACGGTAACCCAGGAAGATGAATAAGTCTTTAGTCTGATTAGATTTCCTGTTTCTGTGTTTTCTCGAATAACATCACGTATTGGTTCAACAACAACAACAAAAAATTGTTTCCCTGTACTGATGAGGAAATTTTATATAGGATATGGATTTTTTTTTTAGGAAAATATAACAATAAATTAGAAAGAAATAGGTTTTCTTCTTTTTGGTTGCCTTTATTGTCAGCATGTGGTTATGTTTAGAAAGGTTTTACACAGTATTTTTGTAAAAGCATACCTTATTCATTGAAGCATCAGTTTTCATTCATACTTCGCTTCTACTTTATTCACTGAAAGTTATAGTTGTCAACTTTTAAAAAGTCCATAGTGTGTGACATACCAGTTGTGGAGCTGTATTTGTATCTTAGATACTTAAGTAGCATTGAATTATACAAATTGTGCAAAGTGTTTGAAGAAGTAAATTTTCGTCATTATATATGCTTTAGAAGGTAAATCTACTTACTGCTTATAATGATTATATGCATTTTTGTAACCACAGGGTGCTTATAATAAAACCTTTCATATATTATTATTTAAATTTTATTTGGATGGAACCTAAGATAGACCTATAGTCATGACATGGCAAGATAAGGGAAGGCCTAGTTATAGAACCTGGGGACAAGGCTGCAATTTCATCTCTTTACTCCTAAAGGATTATCTTTATTTCCTGCTCAAATGAAATTATGGGATGGATTATTTGAACTACTTCAGCAATTTCCTTGCCAAAACCACTCTCCTTTCTATCATGATATTGATGAGATTACTCATGTGATGAAACGGCCCTAGAAGATAATACATCTAGAAAGTCTGTTGTTTTATATACTGCTGATCAGACAAGTGGGCTCCTCAAATCTCACGAGGAATCTAGTGTTTCCTCCTACAAATAAAGTCGTGATTTATTACTTTTTGATGATAAGGTGCCACCCAGGAATTTTGACATGGCTACAATGAGGAAATAATGACACATATCTTTAAAGGTGAAAAGAATATTGAACATTTAAAGTTTTTAAAACCTTGTCAACATTCTTGTCTCACAGTTCCTTGATCTTCACAAGCTCAGTGCCCTTCCTTTCATATACTCAGTCTTAATGCCAAAGCCTGGAATTTAGAATCATCTGGAATTATCATACTTCTAATTATTAAGTTAGTAAACTCTCATATCATATTATGACCCCATCCATTCTCTCAAACAGTCATCATTGTATTAACTTTGTTTCCTGAGCACAGAGACCTCTAGTTCCTTCAGCTTGAGGGTTCTTCCTCCTTACCCATACAAACTGAACTCCATGGTCAATCATTTGCTCTGCTCTCACCAGTACCCTTAATTTCCTTATACTTGCCACATCCTGCCAAAACCAGCTCCAAACATAAACTAGCAATGCTATAATGCGCTTCCTCTGTTCCTATAGTAGGCAGTTCAGCATTCCTTGAGAGACTATCAGACAGTCAAGCAAATTGCCTCACTGTTCCTGGTTTTATATTTGGGCTGAGTCCTCAGTATAGACTGTCAGTAATTTTGTTTCTGGTCAGCCCTCTTTCCCACTACTGTCAGTGATGTTTCAGCCTTTTAAAATCTTCCTTAAAACTCCCAGGCCACCTTGGCTAGTTCTTCCTCAGCTGGTGGATCACTCAATGTTGGCATCTGTAGGGTTCAGCCTTAAGCCTTTTATTTTTCTGTTTGTGTTTACACCTTTATTGATCTCATGTAGTCTCCTGGTTTTAAATATCAGCTATGGGTTAACAACCCTAGCAATTTTATCCCCAGCACAGAATTTCTTCTAAACTTGACTCACATACTCACATTTCCACTTGGATGTATATTGGGCACACAAAATTTGACCTGTATTCTCAAACCAGCTTCAACTATTGTCTCCCCCATTTCAGTGAATAATATCTCATTTCTTATAGTTATTCAGTTCAAAAGTTTTCCACCCATCTTGATTTTTGTGTATCTCTCATATTCCACCTCCAATTTTTCAACAAATTTTAAGTTTTCTCTTTAAAATGTAGCCAGAATCTTAACACTTCTTACCACTATTACTGAGGCACACTGCATTCAATTCACCAGTTTTTCTCCTATGGGCTATTGCAATAGACTTATAGCAAGTCTTCATAGCACTTATGAAGATTGTACTACATATGTTGTGTATTTATTTGTCTACTGTCTGTTTCCCTCCACTAGAATATAAACTCCAAGAGGGTAGGGATCTTTGTTCACTATTATGGTACCAACCCCTGGAATAGTGCCTAGCATATAGTAGGCATTTAATAAGACCTCATTCAATAAATGAAAATAAGTAGAAGACAAAGTGTTAAAGTGAGGGTTGGTTTTACTAGGAGCGTAGTGGTAGGACTGAACGCCATAAAAAGGGCAGAGATGCAGATGAGTGAATACATGTGGTGTTGGGGGTCCTGAAAATACTCTTCTGATTGCTTCCATTATCTTAATGAAATAGGAAACAAAGTCATCAGCTCCAAGCGAGAATGCTGGAGAGATGTTAGAGGTTTGAAGAAAGGGGGAAAAGTGTGAAAGAGTTTTCTAGGCCAGTGGGAGAGTGAATGGGCTATGAAAGTATAGTATGATTGTTGGGCAGCATTGAAAAGCCTTCTTGAGGCTCAGAGTCGTATATGTGAAGTGAGATCAGTCAGTGTGGTTGTGTGGTTTCCCTCAGGCATGTTTACCTTCCTGTTGCAGAAATAGAGTAGGTAGGGGGTTAGATTTAGTGAGGGCTGTAATGCACTCAAACAGGATGATGATATAAAGGAGGACAAGGGATTTGAGGGGTATCCAAAAGAGTAACTGTGGTCAGCTTGGTTTTTGAAGCTGGTTAAGAAGACAAATGTGGGAAAATAATGTGGGAAGAATCAGTAGATTTAAATCATGGTAGAGCTAGAAAACGTTAGAGTTGGACTAAGGGGATGGTATGGAGAAATAGAAAGTGATGGTCAGAGAATGAAGAAACAAATTATGGAAGGTTTGCAGCTCTTCGGCTAGGCTAGGGATATGAGACGCAAGGAAGAGTAGAGGTCAATGTGTTATGCCCAGACCGTTTATTCCCCTAAGAAGACCACCAGAGTCCAGAGTCAAAGCCAAGCGGCAAGGATCTTTAATGCAAGTTCGAACTTGGTCCCTCCATTCTACAACATACAAGAGGGCCCCAAACAATGCATGCGCTTGCTTTTTATAGCTCGAGGTAAACAGGACTTGTCAGGTTACAGAGGAACAAGGCATTTCTCTAGGCTACAGCATTACAATTGGTTTCCATGTTAATATTAAGTTATGCTTTTAGCAGCCTTCTTATCGGTTCCTGCACTTTTACAAACAGTTGTAACCTTATTGGAGCTTCTCCAGGTGTTGTTTTTCTTAATGTGTTTGTGTCGGGCCCAGGAAGTGGAGGCATATGGGGGGATGTGATGTGCTCAAGGCTGTGATGTGTTTGTGTCCGGCCCAGGAAGTGGAGACATATGGGGGGATGTGATGTGCTCAAGGCTGTGATGTGTTGAGGAATGTGTTCTTTCAAAGGAATTACAATATTATAATAATTATCCATTGGGTTATAATACTGGGTATTATACAAAGCATTGGGTTAAGAAGAGTCGCATTGAGCCAGAAACTGAATCTTTAAGGAAAGAAGCATTTAATATGGGTGTGGGAAGATAACTGCAACTAAAAGAGATTGTGAAGGGTATAGACTGATGACATGAGATTCAAAGCTGGAAGTTTTTATGCAAGAGAGAAGAATAGTCTGAAAGCAGTGAAGATAAGCAAGGAGGACACCTCTTTTACTTCCAGGCCCAGTGGTGCAGGAGTGTGAGAGAAAACATTTATCATTGAAATAGAGTCATTCAGAGAGAACCATGTTTTAGTTGTAACTAGAAAGTGAAGGGAGTATTTTGAAAATAAGATACAGATATGTAAGATTTTTAAAAATTGCTCACTGAATTCCAGAAGGTATACAGTGAAAAGATTTCGAGAGTTGGAGCAGGGTGCAAGATGGGAACAAAACTAGGAATGTGCATAGTATACAGGAATTGAGGGATGACACAGAGCCCAGGGTTTCTCATGGGCACTGACACGAACTGAGTTAAAAGACATGCTCATAAGGGCATAAGGTCTGAGCGGTTCAAGGCATAGAAAGGTGGCAGGGCTTGAAGGGATAAGGAGTGAGGGACTTGCCAGGACATGTTATATTTCTTCTGACATAGGAATGGAGGTGGCAAGGCAGTGTTACTCTGATTAGAAGGGACTGATTTTAACATGAAAATTAACTATTCAAAAGTGATTGCTCAATAAAATAAAGAATAGGTTTTTTTGAAAGGTAAATTTGACAAATCTTTAGCTAGACAAATATAATCAGAGAATAAAAGGGAGTCATTATAATTTATACCACAGAAATACAAAGGATCATAAAACACTACTGTAAATAATTACATACCAACAAATTGGATAAGCTGCCAGAAATGGATAAACTCTTGGACACATACCTACCGAGAATGAATTGTGAAGAATAGAAAATCTGAACAGAATAATCATGAGTAAGAATGTTGAATCAGCAATAAAATATCTCCCATTGAAGAAAGGCCCAGACCTGATGGCTTCACTGCTGAATCCTACCAAATATTTAAAGAATAACTAAGACCAATTCTCCTCTAACTATTCCAAAAACATTAAGGAGGAGGGAATACTTCCAACCTCATTGTATGAGACTAGCATTACCCTGATGCCAAAACCAGACAATAATGCAACAAGAAAAGAAAATTACAGGCCAATATCCCTGATGAACATGTATGCAAAAATTTCAACAAAGTGCTAGTAAACTGAATTCGAGAGCACATTAAAAAGATTATTTACCATGATCAAGTGGGTTTTATCTCAGGGAGGCAAGGATGGTTCAACAAAATACGCAAATCCATAAATCTGATACATCACATTACCTGAATTAAAAACATAAAATGTATGATTATTTCAATAGATGCAGAAAAAGCACTTGGCAAAATTTCATATTCCTTCATAATAAAAACTCTCAACGCATTAAGTATAGACAGAATGCACCTCACCATGATAAAGGACCTATATGACAAATCCATAACTAACATATTGAATGGGGAAAAGCTGAAAGGTTTTACTGTAAGATTTGGAAAAAGACAAGGATGCCACTCTCACTATTTCTATTCTGCCTAGGACTGGAAGTCATAGCCAGAGCAATTAGGCAAAAGAGAAAGAGATAAAAGTTTGGCATCCAATTTGGAAAGGAAGCAGTTAAATTGACCTTGTTTGCAGATGACAGAATCTTATATATAAAACATTTTAGACTCCACCAAAAACTGTTAGCTCTAATAAGTGAATTCAATAAAGTTTCAGGATACAAAATTAACATGCATAAATCAGGAGTGTATCTAGCAGTCATCTATCTGAAAAAGAAATGAAGAATACAATCCCATTTACAATAGCTACAACAAATAAAATCCATAGCAATACAGTTAACTAAAGAGGGAAAGATCTCTGCACTGAAAACTGTAAATCATTGATGAAAGAAATTGAGAAAGACAGAAGTAAATGGAAAGATATACTGTGTTCATGAATTGGAAGAATAAATGTTGTTAAAATGCCTCTAACACCCAAAGTGATCTACAGATTCAATGCAACTCCTATCAAAATACCAATGACATTCTTCACAGAATTAAAACATCATAAAATTCTTATGAAACTACACAAGAGCCTGAATAACCAAAGCAATTTGAGTAAAAAGAACAAAACTGAAGGGATCACACTGCCTGAATTCACAGTATACTACTACAAAGCTATAGTAACCAAAATAGCATGATGCTGGCATAAAAACCAACACATGGACCAATGGAACTGAGCATTCCAGCTGAGAGTCCAGAAATAAATCCACACACTTACAGCCAGCTGATGTTTGATAAAGGTGCCAAGAACACACAATGGGGAAAAGTCAGTCTCTTCAATAAGTGGTATTGGGAAAACGGATATCCACATGCATAAGAATGAAACTGGACCTCTGTCATTAACCATATGCAAAACCTTTTAAAGACTTAAATGTAAGACCAGAAACTATGAAACTGCTAGAAGAAAACATAGCGGGAAAGTTCTATGACATTGGTCTGGTCAATAATTTTTTGGATATGACTTCAAAAGTATAGGTAAAAGTAGACAAATAGGATTTTAGCAAATTAAAAAGCTTCTGCACAGCAAGTGAAACAATCAACAGAGTGAGGAGATAACCTACAGAATGGGAGAAAATATTTGTAAATTATACATCTAATAAAGGGTTAGTAACCAAAAAATACAAACAAAACCTCAAACAACTCAATAGCAAGAAAACAATCCAATTAAAAAATGGGCAATACATCTGAATAGACATATCTCAAAAGAAGACATGCAAATGGCCACCAGGTGTATGCCAATAGGTATGAATGAAAATGATGCTCGTAACGAAAAAGATGCTCATTGTTACTAATCATCAGGGAAATGCCAATCAAAATAATGAGATATTACCTCCCTCTTATTAGAATGACTGTTACCAGAAAAACAAAGCGCAAGTGTTGGTGAGAATGTAAGAAAAGGGAACACTTACACACAGTTGGTGAGAGTGTTCATTGGTACATTCATTGTGAAAATCTTATGGAGGTTCCTCAAAATATTAAAAATACAACTACCATATGATCTAGCAATCCCATTACTGGGCACATAGCCAAAGGAAATAAAATAAGTATATGGAAGAGATATCTGCAGCAGTATCCACAGTAACTAAGATATGGAATTAAACTAGGTTTCTCTCAATGGATGAATGGATAGAGAAAATGTAGTACATATACACAATTGAATACTATTCAGCTATAAAAAGAATGGAATTCTGTCATTTTCAACAACACAGATGAACATGGAGGATGTTATGTTAAGTAGAATAAGCCAGTTGTAGTTGTAGAAAGACAAATACTGCATGATCTCACTCATGTGTAGAATTTTAAAAAGTTGATTTAATAGAAGTAACGAGTAAAATAGTGGTTGCCAGAGGCTGTGGTCGGTAAGAGGGAGGGGGCTTGAGGGGATGTTGGTCAAAATATATATAATTACAGTTAGATAGAAGAAATAAGTTCACAAGATCTGTTGTACAGCATGGTGACTATAGTTAATGACAATATATTGTATTCTTGAAAAATGCAAAGATAATAGATGTTAAGTGTTCTCACCACAAAAATGTTAATTACGTGAGGAACTGTATTAATGAACTAGATTTAACTATTCCAAAAGTATATATATTTCAAAACATCATGTTGTACATGAGAAATACATACAATTTTCTCTACAACAAAAGTGGTTCTCATCACCTTCCCACTCTTTCCATTTCCACCACTTTACCACGTTTGTGAGCTCTTCCACATGTTAGTCTATTTTCTCCAGTCTCAAAGGAGACCACATTCCTCTTGTTGCTGTAACTTATTTCACCTTCTTTCTTCAGGGTTTTGCTACCCTTTCCTTCTCTACTCTCACCCATCCCATAGTATATAGATATGTTCAAGTTTATTATAAGACAAACAAAAGCACCCTGTTGACTCTAATTTGCTTTCTAATTACTCTCAACCTCTCTTTTTACTTCTCATGTAAACTTCTTAAAAGAGAAATCTACAGTACTGTCTTCTCTTTCTCCCTTTCCATTTGGTCCTCAACTTATGCTTTTGGCTTTTTATTCTTGAGTCTAGGTTTGTGACTTTTTTTTTGAGACAGAGTCTCGCTCTGTGGCCCAGGCTGGAGTGCAGTGGCGCAATCTCAGCTCACTGCAAGCTCCGCCTACTGGGTTGACGCCATTCTCCTGCCTCAGCCTCCTGAGTAGCTGGGGCTACAGGCGCCCGCCACCACGCCCGGCTAATTTTTTTGTATTTTTAATAGAAACAGGGTTTCACAATGTTAGCCAGGCTGGTTTCAAACTCCTGATCTCAGGTGATCTGCCCGCCTCGGCCTCCCAAAGTGCTGGGATTACAGGCGTGAGCTCCCGCGCCCGACCGCTTGTGACTTTTAAAACTAGATTTCATCTATCTACAATTCTAATAGGACTATGTCATTTTTCAATCAACAATTTCAACCGAACAAAATCCAAGCTTGATACACTCTTCGCTGCTGCTGCTTTCGATGCTTCCACTTATCTCCTTTTCTCAGCTTGGGATCTCCCTAGCCTCCTCTTCACCTGGACTTAAATTTTAGGTGCTGCCTATTATGAAGCTTCCTGGGTTGGGTAGACACCCTGCATCACTGTTCCTTTAGTAGTCTGTGCATGTCTTTTTTCTGCTTGTGAGTAGTCTACTGTTTCCTGTTCACCGTTGTTTTCCTGCCTCCTGAGTACCTGTCACACAGCAAATGCTTCATACAATTATTTTTGAGTAAGTTAAGAATAAATGAAGGAGAAGGTATATCTTTAAGAGTAGCATTGGTATTCTGATAGGCCTACTTTCTACTTTAAATTTGTATTTTGGCATTTTTGTTAATGATAAATGTGGGAATTTTCTTGCATGCTTATTGATTATGAGGTAATAAGTTGAATGTGCTAACCCAGGGTTAAATGGATGAAAGCCAGTTTTGAAACAGAACAGATAATGAGCTTGTGTTGACCCCACTGAGGCAGAGATGCTCTGTGAGATTCCAGCTGATCAGCTTGCCAACCTGCTGTTTTATGCCATCCCCTACAACAGGATCTCCCCGGGGTGGTATTGTTTTCTCCGGTAAATAGTATCATAAAAAATGTTCTGATTCATTATGATTATTTTTATAGGTGTTTACTTTGGCAGCCACATACATGATCACAGTACAATAGGCAATTCATCAAAATAAATGAGATAAATATCATGTAATATGGAGAATAAAGTCAAGATAAACCTTTAACAAGGTCGAAAGTCTAATTAACTACATGTCTCATAGGTCTCTGCTGGTGGTTCTGAAGCCAAACCTTTGATCTTCACATTTGTCCCCACTGTCAGAAGACTACCAACCCATACTCAGTTGGCTGACACCTCTAAATTCCTTGTTAAAATTCCAGAAGAATCAAGTGATAAGAGTCCAGAAACTGTAAATAGGGTAGGATTATTTTTATTCTTTTTTTATTTCAAACAATTATATTAAATTTTCAATAATGATGACTTGGAAATTTGTATATATTTCCTGTGCTTAAATTAAGGTGACTGTGACTCTAAGTTTGACTAAAAAATATATAATAATGCAACAGAAGCATAAATGTTATCAAATTGCATGTTCTCTCTAATGCATTATCTTCAATTTTTTTCAGTTTGACATTCTATTGTTTGCTATTAACATGACAAATTCTGCCTACTGGCACCTTCTCTCAAATGTTTCTTAAGAAAATAAAAACAAAATGTAAAAATATTTAAATTTATCTCAAAAGAAAATATAAGACAAAACAGTGAGATGTTATTATTTACAGGTAATAAATTAGAAACATTAAAAAATGTAATACCTGATGTTGGGAGAGTTGTGGAAATAGTGGCATGCTTACATTTTCCTGCTGGTTTTGTAAATTTATACAATTTTGGTGGAAATCCTTTATCTACTGTTATAAAACTGTTCATAACCTTTCAATAATCTAACTCCTTGAAAAGCATCCCAAGAAAATATTACAAAAGAAGAAAAATGTTATGTAGGAAAATAATTAGAGAAAAATTTAAAAAGCCTAATATCTAACAATCAGAAAAATTAAGAATGTAATAATATATCACTTTGACAAAGTTATGCTGATGGTAATTAGATAATTCCATGGAAAATGTTAACCTTACAATATTAGGTGATATAATATTGTGTTCATATCTTGACTGCACCTATCTAAAATGAAACCAGGACTGGAAGTGAAATTAAACAAATTTTAAAAACTTGAAAATAACTTGTGTTAGAATAATAAAATTTTGAGTAAAAATGTTTTTCTCTGTAAAATGTATTTTAACATTGCTTACTTATAAATAAAATGAGATAGGGGCAACTTTGTGTTATTCTTGACACAATTAAAAAGGGATAAAATAATCAGATTCACCTTGTCTGCAAGGAAACATCTTATCTAGAAAGTAGTAATATTTCCATGATCCTGGGGTTTTTTCAATGCTGCTATCTTCTTTCAAAGACTAATAGGGCCATGAATACTATATATGGCACTTCTAGATAGTTTCTTTCCTACAGCACTCATTTACATACTATTAATGAGATCCTTTGTAATTAGGGCCTATGAGTGGTGTGAAACTGTAGCTACATAAACCAACCTTGGTTGCAAGCCTCCAGAGCTTCCTAAGATGATAATATTTATCTGCTGATTGCAATGATATACATACAACTGCATCTTTAAAAGATTAAAGATTTTTTCACCCTATCTTTTAGACAGTTCAACATTAAAATAGTGTAATTCCTCATTCATTTTTATTCTTAGCAACTGTTTACTGAACATATGTTGTTCTCTTGGTGATTGGATTCCAACTGAATAAAGACAATTCATATAGCTTACTTGTTATGGGGAAGGCAGGCAATAAAAAAATGAAAAGTGTGTAATAAAATCCCATATAGTGATAAATACAATGAAAAAAAATCAGAGTAAATAGGGAAAGATGGGCAGAGAAATTTTAATCAGAAGCAATTTGTGTTTTATTCTGACTATATCATCATTATCAGCTGAATAAAGTGGGATGGGTGTATAAAATCAACTTTTTAGTTATATTTAATCAGTGATTCGACTTCTGTCTTCGTACATACAACACATGCACATATAGGACGCATTAAATTGACGACCAGAGTTGAAATTGTTAGTTTATTTTCATTTAGTGGCTTAACTTTCTATTTTGAAATAATTTTAGCCTTACACAAAAGCCGCAGAGAAAAGAATAATAGTAACCATAGTGTAATTACAAAAATAAGAAAATTGACATTGGGTCTTTTAAACACAATCTTAGTATACATGGCTGTCATAGTTTTAGAAAAAGAAGTTTGGTAGCTTGATAAAGCTATCTTGATCCTGGTCTTGTAAATGTATGTATTCACAGAAAATTGGATGGGAAAAGACTGAGAATTAGAAATCCAAAATAAAACAGTGAAAAATGCTTTGTACTAAAAATATCTACTTCTTCTTTTTTGGTGTTCTATTTATGAGTTCTCCCTAATTAACTTAGATTGTTTTGTCTGAGTATGCATTTTGTTCCAATTTTATTTTTCCTTTCAGATTTTTAGAGAGATTTTGTATTATTTTAGAACCTTTCAATGGGGATTTCCTTCCTCCCTTGGCTTTTAAAGGATATACAGGTTGCTTCACCATTAACTAAACCCTTGCCCAATCCCCATTTTTTTCATAAATGTCTTCATGGAAAACATTGCTCTCCCCCCTCTCTCTTTAAAATGTTGTATCATGACTTACTTGAAAACAGTTAGGTTTGCTTGTTCATGTTGGTTACTATCCCAAAATTGTTGGGCTTAGACCAGGAAAAACAGGTGGGCTAGTGGGCTAGTAAAAATAAACCACTAACTTCAACCCAATCTCTTTCTTATGTCAACCTAATTTAATATATTTTTGAAAATATAAGGTGGTTAAACTTTTCAGTGTACATGCCAAAAAAGAAGCATTTATTAAAGTAATGTCAGTGCTTTTATATCTCTACATCTATTACAGTCTAAATCCAATGACTACTTGACCTTGAATGCTGGGAGCCAACAAGAGAGAGACCAAGCGACATTGACTTGTCCTTCAGAGGTCAGTGGAACGATTTTACAAGAAAGGGAATTTGAAGCAAACAAACTTCAAGGAATGCAGCAAAGTGACCTCTTCAAAGCTGAATATGTCCTTATTGTGGACTCTGAAGGGGAAGATGAAGCTACAAGCAGAAAAGTTGAACAAGGCCCCCCAGGGGGGATTGGCACCGCAGCTGTCCGGCCCAAGTCTCTAGCAATCTCTTCCAGTCTGGTCTCTGATGTAGTGCGTCCCAAAACACAGGGAACTGATCTCAAGGCCTCATCACATCCTGAAATGCTTCATGGGATCGCCCCTCAGCAAAAGCACAGGCAGGTAGGTTTTGTCTTCCTGCTGTCCATAAGGAAAAAAATAAGTGTTTATGCACCCTTTGTCTTGGGCGGTCTGCAAAGGCCATCCTGTTTAAGGTAGACAAAACTTTCAAAGAAAAATATATTTAAAAAATCATTATCTCAGGTAATGAATCATCATAGTATAAACATAGATAATAAATCTATAACATAAAAAGGATTAAGCAATTATGCTCTGAATTGGCTGAAGAGAAAATGTAAAACATTTAGTTGGAGTAAATTTGGGAGAATACTACCTCTTTCTTTTAAGTAATTCTTGGAGAAGGTTGATATGAGGAGTTTGTTTAGTCAAGAGAGTGTGCTTGGTGAGCTGGGTCCATCAAGAAGCATATTTCAGACATAAGAAAGATCTAGTGAAAAGATAACAATTGGACACTAGAGGTAGATCCATTGATTTTAAATTGGTAAAAGACTAATAAAAGGATAAACTAGGAAATAAGAGTAAGAAAAATAATTTTCCCCTGTGTATCCTAAGGAAAACATCTTTTGTGGTCCTGGAAGCCCCTAGGGTGGGGCTGACCTCAGTGAGGGGGAAAATATACCACTCCAAAACTTAGTGGCAAGATTGAATGGTTCTTTTAAGGTAGAGAGAGTCTGGTACAATAGGTGAAGACCCACATCTGTGATGGCAGGAAAGAAAGGATGTGGACAAGGAGGCATTTTGAAGATAAAAAATAGAATAATTTGCCATTGACTGGCTATTTGCCATAATGAAAATATAAGGTGACTGACGAAGTGTAGTTAGAATGTTAGGAATGCAGATGCTGGCTTTGAGAGTAGGTAGTGGATGCAGAGCTCTAACTTCTTGACAATGACCATGAATTGGTACCCAGACGTCCTGTTTAGGATCTAATAGATCAGGCATTTGCAGTCAACCCAAAGTAGTTTAAAGGACATTTTTACTGGCATATTGGTCTTTTTGCGTTACTAGGACAGGACCAATGCAAAATGGCAGAATAGGCGTTGGAGTTTTGGTGCCACGCCATCTTTATTTCTGTAGGCTTCACTGAGTTTCTGATGCTGCATTTTTATTATCTTCAAGCATCTAGTTTCTTATATTGTCTTCTGGTAATAAAAGACACACACTACAGTACTCACATTTTTTACTGGACTAAAACATTTATTTCTTCTTGAAGTTCTTTCTCAGCTAGGATTGGAACAAACTATAATCATATAATTAAAGGTATTCTCAATATGCTGTGATAGGTTTAAATATTTCTTTCTTGCCTCAGAAAAGATAATGAAGTAGTTGGAGATGTAGAAATGTGGAAATTTCCATTGTTAGGGGAGGATAGTTTTAGGTGACTTCTTTGAAAAGAAAATGTATTAATAAAAAAATTAACAAAGCAATTGTTGGGTCTTTGATTTACTGTTTTCTCCAACTGATAGTTTTTTCCTCTGAATTGGCCACTTATTTTTATTTTTGTGTGTCCAAATATACAGAAGTGAATCTAGAGACTGAATACGTCCTTTAAAATCTTTTTCCAAAAAAGGTTCTTTAGGAGCAGGTTATAGTTCATGTTATTAGAGCTCCAAATAAAAAAGCAGAGCTCAACCTCATATTAATTGTGGCTGAAGATTATGATTACCAGTAATGGTGGAATACTATGTCCTAAAGTGTTTGATGAATTACCAATTATTTGAACAATTACCATTGTTCTTGTTTCCATTTCCTGTAATAATCCATTTGAGTAAACAGTAGGTCATCATGAAATAAAAATAAGATGACTATTGCCACAAGTGTAAACTAAGAAGAAATGATCAGAGCCCCAAGGAGAGCAGTCTGCAAGTTTAATATAGTGAACTGTAATGTACAAAGTCTAAAAAAAAATTACACGATTGGGCTGCTTGATGCCAACAATATCAAGTTTTTAATCAGAAATACAGTCAAGTAAGTAAATTTCTAGTCTGCCTGGTGAAAATGAATCCATATATAGAACTGTCTATAAGTTAGATCTATTGGTTAGTCATTGAGAAGCTATTCCTAAGAAATGTCTTCACTTCTTAGTCTGGCCTTTAACCTTTCCACAACCTAGCCTAGGTGTCTTTTTCTATCTACATCTTTTAGCTCTCTTTTTCAGCTCTCCTGAACAATCACCAAAGTACATACTTCATATCTTCCCATCTCTGAGCCCTTGATTCCTCTGGTCAAACGTTTCCTTCTTTCCCTAGCTCTTCTCCATTTTGACCTAGGCTACTTGATAATTTAAGCTCAGTTCCAGTAGCATCCCTTCTTAAAGATGTTCCCTTTGGAAAGGAGTTAGTTCTTGTTCATCTTTGTGATTTTCTTTATTATGTTATAGCTTTTAGTGGAGGAAAACTCTCCATTATAATTTCTTTTCATTCTGTTGTAATAATTTACTTTTATCTTTTTTCCTCACTGACTGAAAACTACTTGAAGTCAAGTTCTGGTCTCTTGTTAATTTCTGTATCCCTAGCATTTAATGCAGTGCCTTACACATAGAGGGAGTTCAATAAGGTGAGTGAAAAAACATGAAATATTCAAAAGATCACATATCTTTTCACCTGTGAAGTCCTTGCTCAGATATCGACACCTTCATGAAACTGTTTTGGTTCTCTTGGTGAAAGCAAACTCTCTCCCGACATAATTCTGATAGTTTTGTTTTCTGTACCTATTTTATAACTATCATAGGCTGTGCTATAGCTATTTAGATACATGTCTTATATCCCCTAACATATTGTAGAGTTTTTACAGGTAAAGCCTGTGTTAAATTCAGTTTTATTCAACATTTTGTCCCCTACAGTGGTTAGCATATTATCTTGGACATAGTCAATATAAATAATTGGGTTGAATGATAATTCCCCAAGTGCTTCCTTTGAAGTGGCATGTTTAAGTAAAGGTATGTTACGTTAAAAAAAAATCACTCAATAATTTTAAAGCATGTCAAAAGTAAACGTTATATAAAATAAGCTGTTGAATAAAAATCCTCTTAAATAAAATTCAGAATAAAAGGAACTTTAATGTTCATGTAAAAGTCTAAGAATTTTCTAGGGGTAGTATTAGAGTTAAAGGAGAAGTGAATACACATAAAACACAGTGATTCATCTGAAAGATGTATGATAAAGTTTGGAGCTAAGATGGTGACTGTCGGAATAAACAGAGAGCCTTATGAGGTGGAATTAGCTGAACTTGTTCATTGACAATATATGGGAAACATTAAGCATGAATGAAGTTTATTACCTAGGAAATTGGATGAATATTGGCATCATTAATTGAAGAATGCATAACAGGTCTTGGGAGGGGATGGGAAGAGATTAGACATCTGATGTGGAGTCTGAGATGCCTTGGTGGCACTGTATCATGGTATCTAGAAAGAAGTTGAAAGTATGAATCCTAGACACAGGAGAGAGAAGGGAGACTGGAGATATTTGCCACATAACTTAAAGTGATGGGAATTTACTCAGGGAAAGAAGGTTAAAGTAAGAAGACAAGATTCAAGTCAGGAAACAGGAAAGTATAAAAGCAGCTATGAAAAAAGAGAGCCAATGAGAAACCTAGGTGTCTTTTTCTATCTAAGAGGTGAACCAAAGAAGTCTGAGAGAGTGGTTTTATGCAGTGGGAGCTAATGGGACTTTCCAAAAAGAGGAGTCTATAGTGGAATACAAAACAAGGTAAAATAAAGTAGGACCCCTGAGTTCATTAAATCTTGAAATTAGGAGGTCATTTGGTGACCTTGATGGGAACAGTGTGAGTGAGATTATGGGGACAGAAATCAGGTTGAGAAATGGATGGGGGGTAAGGAAAGGGAGGTCATGCATTGGAGTGGTGATGTGGGAAAACCAAAATGAGATGGGCAATTTACTGGCTATGTAAACCTCTGGGTGAGTTACTTGAAATCATAAACCTCAGTTTTCTCATTTGTAAAATGAGTTGATAATGTATCAACCTTACTTGTGAAGATTAAATGAGATAATCCATGCAAAGTGCCTAGAATAGTGCCTGGCCAGTGGTAGGCTCTCAATAAATGGGTTACTGTATCTAAGAAGTCTGAGATGGCAGCATGTTTTTTTGGGGCACAAAGTAATGAACATGGAGAAGGAGAGTTTCACACCTTTTTCAAATGTAGCTCAGAAGTAAGAACTGGGGAGAGGAACATGGAACATAAAAATAAGACCAAAAGAACTGACTGGGGCTAAATAATGGAGGTCCTGACATGAAATTCTGAGGAATTTGGGCATTAGCACATATGTTTATTAAATAATTAGATTTCATGGATTCATAGAAAAGGGATTACAGTAAGTTATTTGGATGGGGCATTAGACATAGAAACCCTCCATATACCCCAGGTCTCAACTTTATAATGAAATACCCTATTCATACCAGTATACTGTATTACAATAGCCTTCATATGTCTCTCTTATCCCACTAGATTCCTGAACCCCTTGAATTTGACAAAAAATATTTTTCTCACTTCTGCTTCCCATCACCTAATACAATGACTGGAATACTGTGGGTGCTTAAAAAGTGTCTGATGAATGAATGAATAAATGAATGAATGATCCTCCTTTTCACATGATCTTGTGTTTATTAAATAGAGAATAGACGTTACATAAACACTGTTAGTGAGCATTCAAAGCTGAAAGAAAATGGTAATAGAGTATGGAAGAGCACTTAGGACTCCTGCCTTAGAGTTAGTGCTGTTGCTCTTACTGAAGCAAATAATCTATAGCTTCTGACCCCAGAGATTTAGAGGTTGAAAACCTTGAAAGAAGCTGGGAGGTTAAACGTTCATGTTGGATTCAGCTAACTGCTGGAGGACTAGCTTGGAATGCCAAAGTACTTGCTGAAACATGGCACGTTTATATTAAGAATCTGGGAGGTAAAGTGTTCAAGACCATCAGCTGGATGGCTCTTTGCATGCAGAACAGAGCCACCTGGGGCCTGACCTTGCATGAATAGGTGAGAGGTGACTAAGTAGTAATTCAGATTCTACATGGGCCTTCTTGGTCATATAATTGTTTTGAGCAGTTGGGTAGGATTAAACATTTAGAGGCCCTACATTCTTTTAGGCAATGGACAAATCCCTGACCAAGTGATTTTATTTTTTTTTAACAACTTTTCTCCAGTGATCTTCCCACTGCTACCTCTCCATTTCTTTTCTTGCTTAGGGTGACTATATGATTCCCTCCTTTTATCTTGTTACCTTTCATAGTGAATGAAGCTAGATGCACTTAGGAGAATTTTTATGAATCAGTGAGAAGCTCCAGGCTCTGCTCTGATGCTGGCAGAATCCCTATAGTCCCTGAATGGTAGCTTGTTATTTCCTCTGGGTGGATTAATTTGTACCATTAACCAGGTACAAAGGAAGAACATATCTGGAAAATCAAGTCACTTTGACAATTCCAGCAGAAAGATGATGTAGGCTTTTAAGAAGAGAGTCTCCTGACTTGTTGATGTCAAAACTTAAGACTTGTTGATGTCAGAACTTGGCTGGGGAGGTAATGACTGAATCAGAGGTCAGAGGCAATGTTCTTCCTACACCTGCCCATCCTCACTGCCCAGAGTCTAGAGCAGAATAAAAGGGGGCAATTGCTGAGGGAGGGGATCAGACCCACTTCAAGGAGAAACTATGTTTCTGCTTCTGCATCCTTCTGTTCCTTGATCTACTAGACATTTTATTTATCTTTTATTCCTGTATGAAGGTAGTAGGCTATGCACTAGACACTAGAGGTACATAGACATATGATCTGCCTTTAAGGAATTTAAAAAGTGTACGTACCTGGAAATAATGACAACAAAAGGTTGCATGCTCAAAAAACAGTGGGAAGTCTATGGGTAGGATGCCTAAGTCAGCCTGGACCATCAGAAAGGGTTCGCAGAGGCAGTGTTGCTGAAACTTGAGGGATGAATACATTTTTGGTATTCCAGAAAGGTAATAGAGAACGAAGTACCAGCTGATAAGAACAGGGTGGAAGATGAGAAGGAATATGAAAAGGACTCATCAAAAGACAGGAAATATACTAGGAAAGAGTAATGAAATAGAGGCTGTAAATAAAAGTTCTGAAAAGGAGGGAGAGATTAGAAGAGTCACACTTTGAAAAGAAATCAGGAAAGGTAAGCGATTCAAGTGCCTGTTGGGTTTAGGAAAAATAAACTATTGTAGATGGTAGTGATAACAGTTTTCCATGTAAGGGTGGAGGAGGAATCTGTTAAGAAGTTAGTGGGAAGTGTATTCGTTTTCTGTTGTATAACAGCTTACCACAAATGTAGTGACTTCACAAATTTGCCTATTTCTCCTGGTTTCTGTAGCTCAGATGTCTGGATATGTCTGAGCCATGTTCTTTCCTCAGGGTCTCTCACCAGGTTGAAATCAAGGTGTCAGTAAGGTTAGCAGAGTTGATTTCCTTGAGGCTGTGGAATTCATGGCAGCTTGCCTCTTAAAGCCAGCAACAGAGAAAAAGTATCTCTGTTGATTTGAGTCTCTAATTCCAAAGACCTTTTTTTATTTTTATTTTTATTTTTAAAGAGCTCACTTGATTGGGTCACACCCATGCAGGATAAGCCCCCCTTTTAATTAACAAGTCACCTGATTAAGGACCTTTGTTACATTTGAAAAATTCCTTCACCTCTGTCATATTCTATCAGTTAGAAGCAAGTAACCATTTCCACCCACACTTAAAAGGAAGGAATTCTACAAGGCTGGGACTCTGGGTAGTCATTTTGGGTGTGTTGACTACAAGAAATAAGAAACTCAAGGCAGTGATTATATTGTACAGACTTGACTCAGAAGAAAACAACATGGGCCTGTAATTATGGGAAATATAAGATCCAGAAAGAGCTTTGGATATGTATGTATATATTTGTTTTTGTCAGTTAGCTTTTGTTGCTTAACAAACCATGCCAACATTTCGCGTTTTAAAACACAATATTTTATTTAGCTAAAAAATTTCTTGGTCAATAATTTGGGCTGTTTTCAGCTAGGTGGTTCTCCAGATATGGGCTAGATTCAGTTAGTCTTTGCTGTGACTTATCCATGTCAGTGATTGGCTGTGGGGTTAGCTGGTGGCTGATTAGCTGTCTGGTGGCTGAGTAGTTGTCTGCTGAGATATGGTCTTATATCTTCCAGTAAACTAGCCTGAGCTCATTCATATTATGGCAATGTTCTGCACTCAACAAGACAGTAAGCCTCAATGCACAAGTGTTTTTCAAGATACTGTTTCTTGTATTACATTTGATAATATTGTATGGGCCAAAACAAGTCATTTGGCTATCCAGATTAAAAGGTGTAACGAAAGACTTTGTGTTTATGATGGAATGAATGCAAAAGAACAGAGAATTGTGGGTACTTTTACTATTCACCACCATGATATTTATTATCATGGTTTTTAAAAGATTGAGAGAATTTCTGTTTTATATCTATGTTAGGATCAGGGAGCTAGGAAAAAATTAAAAAGGATAAGTACATAGGATATGAGGAGTAACTGATGAAATGAGATTTCTAAGGGGGCAAGAGTTGCTGTGATTCAGAGTAGACAAGGAGAATTCACCTTTTAAAAAGCGAAAGGTTTTTCATTCATCTTTCCTTAGAATGAGGGAAAGGGAATGAAGGTGATATGACCAAAATTCGCTTTCCTGGTAATCTCAATTTTCCTTGGAGTAAAGAAATCTAGGCCATCTGTTGAGCATAATGGGAGAAACAGTAGGTTAAGGGTTTGTAGAGAACGTTAAGTTTTTGGAAAACTGTTCATCAGAACAGTAGAGGAAGCCAAGGTCCAAACAATAACAACAAAAAAGAAAACACAGATCAACCAACCAAAAAATGGAGAGGTGCAGGGCCGGGATGAGACTACAGACATTGAACCCGTGCTTTAACCAATCTACAGTGACTCACCCAGCCCATACATGAATTGAGAAAGCCTCCCCTTCTGCAGGGAAATTCAGTACAGGGGAAACCAGACCCACTCGGCTGGGGCTGCTGCCCTTGTACGGATGCAGTTTGAAAAACAGGTGCCATGGTCCTGCCAATTAACAACTGGTATCAATTTTCTTTTTCTTATAGCAACTTCTAGTAGACTAGGTCTAGAAACATAATGGCAGTTGCTGGGATTGGTCTAAGAATAAAGGTTTGCCAAGTTGATTGGCAAGAAACCATAATAGCTAGAATGCTGGCAATGCTGGCAAGAAGG
The DNA here is from genome assembly GCF_009764315.1 of Trachypithecus francoisi. NCBI lineage: Eukaryota > Metazoa > Chordata > Mammalia > Primates > Cercopithecidae > Trachypithecus > Trachypithecus francoisi. The sequence goes on from NW_022681455.1 coordinate 54,151,362, forward strand.
TTGAGATTGAACAAAGTATTACTGAAACTTAAAAAATAGGGGATGAGGGGCGTGAGACTGGATAGCAAGAGAAGGGCTTTGTCATGAAGGAAATACCTTTAGTTCATGGTAGACACAAAGAAAACAATGATGAGGTCTTGAGCATAGGTGATCAGATTTTAAAAGTTCAATCTGGTGATGGGTTAAATAGGGTGAACTAGAAGTAAGAACACCAGAAAAGATTATTTAATGTGTTCAGATAAGAAAGGCTGAGAATCTGCCCTGTAGCATTACAAGCGTTCATCAGAGAGAATAGGACAAATCAATAATAGGTAAGTTTAGGAGGCCAAGCTGCCATAATATGACAATTGGTATGTGACGACAAGGGAGAATCTGGGGTTTCTGCCTCATGTAGCTGTACAGATTCAGGAGGAAGAGCACAGCTATATGTGATCCACATCTGGTGCTGTCAGAATCTCAGAAAGTATTCAGGATACTAGGTAGCAGGTCAGTCACTTCGGTTTTTATTCAAATGCTTTGAAATCTCATAGAAACATCAGGGAAAACTGAATATACACAGGAGCAGTTTATTTTAGATTTACAGGCAGTAAAAATACAAGGCAGTTCTATGATAGAGATTGGTTGTTAAAATAATTGATGGTCTCTATTATATAGGATCTGAGGGTGAATTTATGATTAGAATCATCTACTTACATAATGATAGGAGCACATTGCATCTTCTGATAGTGAGATTGTTGTGAATGTTTTCCAGAGTTCCAGATAGCCTTTCTAGGAGAAGAGAGTTTTGAAAATGACTTTTGAGAGAGTGTATGTCAAGGGGGACTCAAGGAACCAGCATAATTCTGGGGACTGGAAAACATGGTCATTGGTAGGTCTAGAGAGGTGTTTAAAGCAAAGAAATCAATACAGATGAGGTAAAAAATAAATGGTAAAGAAGACCTAGAACAGCTTTGAGGGAGAAGGAGTTAGAGTATCAGTAACAAACCTTGAGAACAACATAGAGGGTTATGAATGGTAGAGGAAGAAGAGATGGAAATAATTTGTATTAAATAGATACCAATAGGGAAATTTGGGATCACTAAAAAAGGGATTTACAGGAAGAGGTAAAATGAAGGACTGATTCTGAGCTACTGATTGAGAATTTGACAGGTGCCCATTTTTTCTTTCTGTATACATATTTTCATGCTTTTACTTCCTCTTTTTAAAAATTTATTAATTAGGAAAACTCAAAAAAATCAATCTTTTTATTAAAAAATGAATCCTTCACTCCTGAGAATTTTAGAAAATATGGTGTTACATTTTTATATTAGTACAAATTAGGATAATATTGTGGTATATTTGTAAGTTAGAAATGAATATGTTGCATATACTTATTAATATATTAAGTAAGAAAATATAATAAAAATTATGTGCAGACTAATATAAACATGGTAAACATCTTTAGACTTTTCAGAGCCTTTCTCTTAGAAGTTCCTCAAAAATCAATGTTTTAAATATATTAGAAAGTAAAATAAAATTCTGAGATACTTATATTAGGTAAAATATTAATTAATGTAGTAGAATGGTCATTAGAAGCCGTAGTTTTGAGGAAGTTGGAAAGGTTAATCTTTTCCTCTGAATGAGATCCTAACGATTATAGCTCTATGGTCTTAGCATAGTAATAATTTGGTGAATAATCAGGGTAAATAATTGAGTTTGTCATATACATTAAAGTTATTTGGAAACAGCAGAACTGAAAAGGTAATGAGAGTTTTGTGACTGCCGTTATTAATTTACAGAATTCTTTACCAAACAGCTATTCTAGGCATAGTACAACATGCAAAGACACACTACACAGTCTAGAAATGTTTCTATATTCTTTTCATTAGGAGAGATCAATCATAGGAAGCAATTAGAGAAGACTTTTCATTTGTGGTTAAAAAAAAATCTGAATATACTATTTACCCTAAGAGAACAATTTCTTAAACATTAATTACATATTTAACTACAAATGATTGCATAACTCTAGATAAGACATTGTCATGCTTGTAGTGACAAAAACATTCAGCTGCCCAGCTAGTAGTGTTTGGATTTAAATATATCTCTAACCACATGAATCAGTTACATAAACATTGGCTAAGCAGAGTTGTTTCTAAGTAAAACTTATAAGAGTGAATTGCTAAGCTTTCTTCCTCCATTTGATTCAATTCTGCTTGATTTTCAATTATATCTGATTTTCTCATATTCTGAGTTATGCTAAAATATTCAGGTATTATTTATGTAGCAAGAAATGTATGTATTCTTCCATGTTGCAAGGATGCATATAAATATATATATATAAAAGAAAGGACTATTTTGGGTATGTTTACTTAGAAACTTGGAAGTTTGGGATGAGTTGTTTGAATCTGCCAGTTTTAAATTTTTTAGAGATTAAAACTATATGACATGAAAACCTCTGCATTAGGTCTGATGGAAATCTGAAAATGTTATAAGCAAAATCAATAAATATCTTTTACTTTATTTGTAAAGATTTTGCTGTTTGATTGTTATGTTTATATACTTTTTCCTGCTATATGCTTAATGCAACATCTACATGTAAATCTTAATATTTATTGAAATTTTAAATGATTGATATTCCCTAAATTCTTTATTAGACATGCATGTTTATATTTCTTTTATATATTGACATAATCAAATCAATGACTTTTAAGGGAAACCTCTGTTTAAAAGGTGTTCAAAATATTTATAACTTCAGTTCTTATCTTAAAGTACTAGATGATTTTTAAAATGGTACAAGGCTACCTACATCCAGCTGTTTCACAGGCTCTCCCTAGCTTCTCTTGTAAAATGATGAATTGTTCTTTATTTCCTCTTTATTTAGTTTCTTCATTTCCTCTTTATTTGGATTGGTGGGTTTCCTTGTTTCAGGTGGATTATATTTGTAAAGTGTTCTGGCCTCTTTTGATACAAGAGAGCCTATTTCTTCCAGCATAACCCAAATCATTTGTTAAATATTCATTGTATGTTCATGTTAAATATTCATTCTGGCAAATAATTAGGAAAAATAAGCTAAAACTTCCTGTCTAATTTGGGCTTAGCTTTCACTCCCTCAATTTATCATTCTGTGTTGATATTGGGTGTCGCATCTTTTGAATTCTAGGCACTTTTCCAAGTTCACAGCATGTAGGAGTTAAGTAGTAGAAACTCTTAGAATTTTAAACCCTTGAAGTGTGTTAAAAATTTTTTAAGGCTTGTAGTCGTTATTATAATATCATGCTTTATATTCTTACAATAGAAGAAAATAGTTTTCCAAAGTGAAATTTGCAATTTATACTGATGGTGATTTAAATCTTTCCAAATCACACAATTCAAAATTAAGATAACTATTTTAGATGATGTCGACGAATTATCTTCCAACTATGCAATATAATTTTATATTGATTTCATTCTGTGGGATAAATGAGGTATAGGATGTAATACTTCACAGCTTATTTGTATCTTATTTCAAATTCAAAGCAAGGCCTCATTAGCAAAACAGAATTTCCTTCATTTTTTATGGAGGTTTAAGTTGCCTCTTTTTGTGTAAATTGTTTGCATAATCGCACAAGTGACAAGAATATTTTGATCGTTCCAGAAATAATGTCCTATTTCAATCTGTCTATTTCTCTTTCCTCTAGTTAACTTCTTCTTCCACTACCTCTGAGCAGCTTGCCTGTAAACCACCTGCTTTCTCCTTTGTTTCTCCAACTAATCCGAACGCACCACCCGACCCAGTTAACCTCGAGGGAGCCTCTGTCCTAGAGGAGTTCCACAGTAGGAGGCTGGATGTCAGTGGGGCCGTGGTGGAAGAATCAGCTACGTATTTTCAAACTACCGCTCACTCTACACCCTTTTCTGCATCGAAGGGCACCTCCTCGACGTTACTGTTTCCCCATTCCACTCAACTATCAGGTTCTAACTTACCCAGTTCAACTGCGGCAGATCCAAAGCCTGGACTGACCTCTGAAGTTCTCAAGAAGACAAGTTTAACCTCGCATGTCCTTAGTCGCGGAGAAAGTCCGAGAACCTCTTCTCCTCCACCGTCCTCCAGTGCCTCTCTGAAGTCGAATTCAGCCTTGTACATACCAGTCCGCATTGTCACGCATTCACTGTCTCCGAGCCCCAAACAATTTACCTCCTCTTTCCACGGCTCTTCTTCCACCATCTGCAGCCAAATGTCATCTAGTGGAAATCTTTCAAAGTCAGGGGTAAAATCCCCGGTGCCTTCCCGGCTTGCCCTTCTCACTGCCATTCTCAAGTCAAACCCTTCCCACCAAAGACCCTTTTCCCCTGCATCCTGTCCCACCTTCTCTCTCAGCTCCCCGGCCTCTTCCTCACTCACACTCGATCAAAAAGCAAAGCAGACCCCACCCACGCCTAAAAAATCTCTCTCAAGTTGTTCCCTGAGAGCCGGGTCTCCAGATCAAGGGGAACGCCAGGTTTCTGAGTTGACCCAGCAATCTTTTCACCTGCCTGTTTTCACCAAGTCTACTCCACTTTCTCAGGCCCCCTCCCTCTCTCCTACAAAACAGCCTAGTAGCAGCCTTGCTTCCATGAATGTAGAGAGAACACCATCACCTACTTTGAAGAACAATACCATGCTTTCCCTGCTACAAACCAGTGCATCCAGTTCTGTGGGTCTTCCTCCTGTTCCACCAAGCTCTTCTCTTTCCTCTTTGAAGAGTAAACAGGATGGTGACCTCAGGGGTCCAGAAAACCCCAGAAACATTCACACCTACCCTTCTACATTAGCCTCATCTGCATTGTCTTCTCTGTCTCCTCCTGTTAATCAAAGAGCTATGTTCTCTTCTTCAGAGAAATGTTTCCATCCTTCCCCAGCTCTTTCAAGCCTGATAAACAGATCTAAAAGAGCATCATCCCAACTATGTGGCCAGGAGCTGAGTCCTTCAGCTCTTCCTTCACTCCCTATCTCCAGTGCTAGCTCTGCCTCTCTTCCCAACTTGAGGTCCTCTTCTCTCCCTCGTGCCAATCTGCCCACCCTGGTGCCCCAGCTCAGTCCCTCAGCTCTGCATCCACATTGTGGCAGTGGTACCCTGCCTTCAAGACTTGGGAAATCTGAAAGCAGCACCCCCAACCACAGGTCACCTGTTTCAACCCCATCACTTCCCATATCTCTAACAAGAACAGAGGAGCTGATTTCACCTTGTGCATTGTCCATGTCAACAGGCCCAGAAAATAAGAAATCAAAGGTATTTTTTGCATGTTGCATGGTGCATGCTTATTTTGAAACAGGGAAGAATCTTTTTCCCCCCAAGGCAGAAATCAATAATTATAGTATTAATTGTGCTCCTACAAGAAGGAAGAAAAAGTGCAAGAGGGTACCAGGACTTGGTATATTTGAATGTGTAAATGAATTATAATCTGTATAGAATTATGTGTTTCAGTCAAATTCTTTGATTTTGAAAATCCTCTTTCTCTTCCTAACATCTTATATCTATGACTCCAAGAGTATTATTATACCATTGGCCCTAATGACAGAATTAAAAGAAAATAGTTGAGATTCAGGACTATGATATGTTTCTGATGGTTTATTAACAGGTACCCTAGCATCCATCCAAATATCCTGTACTAATGGAATAGTAGACAGGATTAATATAAAATGGAATATTATCTTAGATCCAGGCCTGTGACATAGTCAAGCCCATTCTCCTAGCAGAAGGCAACTCTACACTAAGGCATGCTGGCTTCCCAACTATTCTCAAGTAATTCAGATTGTGGATCACTCACACCCAGAATTTGATAGCTGTTATATCAATAAAATAAAACAATTAAAGTGCCTGCATAAGAGGGGGTGGTGATTTTCAGCTCAGTACATTGAAATAATGTAGTTTTAGAGCTTTGAAATACCATGGAGAGTATGTTTCACTGTCACTTTACAGATGATGAATGCCATGTTGAAGGGATAAAGTGACCCTCATTATCTTGTAAATGATGTCACAATACAATTCAAGTCAAAAGCATGCATTAAATACCTACTATGTGTGTACCACTACACTAGCTTTCTTTGGCGTGTGTGTGGTTTCTTTTAAAGGGAAGTAAGAGATTTTTTTTTTTTTGTCTGGGAACAATTCAATTTTAATCAGTAGAAAAAACATACACAATTTGGAGAGGCTGTATACAGTTATGAAAACTACAATACAGCTAGAAAACCAATATAAGGCAAAATTAAATGTATAAGTCAGATTATAAATAATCATCAACTGAGTTCAATATAACAGGAGTAATGTGATGGAACATGGTTAGTAAGGGAAGTTATAAAAAAATGTCAGGCCTGTCGGAAATATATAGGATTTAACTTAATGAAGAGGAAAGAAGTTGGCATTTCAGAAATGGAAAACAACCTGACCAAATATACAGCAGATGATCCCAGAAGGCTGTGTGTGGAGACGTAAGACGATAGGCCTTATAATCTGATAGTAATAATAGCAATATCAAATGCTTTCTATGAGTCAGGAACTATGCTAGTATATAAAATAGTTGAAAAATTAATTAAAATGGATTACATCAGTTAAGTTTTATAACTATATGAAGTTGATAATACTATTTTCCCTATTTTGTACACCAAGAAACTGAAGTTCAGTGAATAATTGTCCCGGTTATGGGTCTGTTATGGAGCTGACATTTATATAATATTAAGTCTGTTGATTCTTGAAGCCATGTTCTTTTTTACTACAATTTATTGCTACAAAGAAATAACTCATGTTAGCGATTTAGCCTGACTTTATAATTCTCATGAAGAAAACCATTATTAAAGAATTATAACCAGAGTTCCCAATTTATATAATTTTGGGTTCATTTACAAAATGTATTGGAGATTAAGTCCTTGCATTTTAAACATTCAAAGCAAATGAGATGGATAAAATTTAACTTTTTCTGTGATTCTAAATTGAAAATCCTACTTATTTGAGGCAAATTGACCTGTTTATTATATTTTAAATACATATATGTGATTATAAAATGTATTTGTAGAGTATTTAAAAAGAACTGACAATCTAATCGTTACTGTTTCCTGAGTGCATTAACTATCATTTTTTACACCAGGCTGCCATATACTTATTCTTTTTGTTTTGTGAAAAGTGATTTTACTCTAGAAGCTTTTTCAAAGCATTTCTGTGTGTGTTTCATTGCACTTTATGCTTTCTCCTGTTTTGCATATAGTCAGAGAGTTGGAAGAGGGTGAGCCCCAAAGGGCTTTTGATACATTAAAGGCCTGTTTATTGAAGACCTATTGTTTTTGGGCTTTCTTCTTGCACCCAACATTGAAAAATTTTCATCATTTGCTTTTTACTTTGTAAAACATTTCCAAGTAAAGAAAACTCAAAGAAATGCAAGGTAAATTTGATGAACAGGAAAATAAGAAGAATGATTATAATTTAACTGCCAGTAAAAATATCAATCGATTTCTTTGAACAGAAAAATAAAGCTTCTTGTCATGGGTAAAATTTATAATAACTTCTGCAAAAATAGAATAGTATGGACTATGAGTCAATGCTATTCTTTTTCATGTTTATTTCCTCCTTGCATCTTGCTATATTATCTCTTTAGGTAAAAATCAGAAAGTCGGCCTACTTTTTTTTATTGCAATCTATTATTTTCAGAAATAGTATCTTGAGTATAAAAAACGTATTAAAATGGATGTGGAATAGATAAGTCCTACACCGATCTCTTTTGATGTTTGACTAGTGTTTAAATTGGTAACATTATTTTATAGAATGACAGAAAGAAATAGACAAAAGCTGTGTGATGTTGAAGAATTTATATGCTTTCATGGGTTGTTTCTTGTCTTGCTCCTTCCAGTGTGGTGCTAAGCTGAGCACAGGGCTCTTTTTGAAATCAAAGAACTTTAGATTTAGGTCAGCTTTACTCACTCCCAGATTCTGAAATAATAGGAATCATAGAATACAGATGGCATCTAATTAAAACATGAATGCTTGAAGGATATTAGTTTAAAGTCTGGGCCCTACTGTTCTTTGATATTAAAATAAAATGGATCGATCATAGTATGCTGAGCTAAATTCAGATATAAAGTGTGTTTGATATTTCTTTTTCGTAGATAAAACCTTAAGGTTCTGAATCTGCTTGCATTTGTGTGATATAATCGCTATGATATGTTAAATTCGGATGTAGTTTAAAATACTATGTCACATTATAATCATTGCTTTAGACAGGATGGGTCTGAATGCTGCTCAGCCTGCCCTTTTTTTTTTTTTTTTTTTTTTTGAGACAGGTCCCACTGTGTTGCTCAGGCTGTAGTGTAGTGGTGTGATCTTGGCTCACTGCAACCTCTGCCTCCTGGGTTCAAGTGATTCTCCTGCCTCAGCCTCCCAAGTAGTTGGAATTACAGGTGTGCACCATTGCATCCGGCTAATTTTTATATTTTTAGTTGAGACAGAGTTTTACCATGTTGGTCAGGCTGGTCTTGAACTTTTGACCACAAGTGATCCACCTGCCTTGGCATCCCAAAGTGCTGAGATTACAGGCGTGAGCCACCATGCCTGGCCTACTTTTGGATCAACATCTGTATTGCCTGAGACATTTTTTTTCACTTGGAAAAGACTGGATATTACAAAATTCACCCAGAGTTGTGTCTGGGTCCCCAATCTGTTTTGCCCTCATTTATGAAATAATTTAAATTTTTATCCTAGTGAATTATTATGGTGCTCCGTATGGAAATTGGGATAAGCATTATATCAAAGCCTCATAGAGTCTGCCACTTACTGAAGATAGTCTGAAGATTAGTTACAATGATAAAGAGTCTGCATTGATGGGCCTGCCCTGGGCTTAGAGCTATTTGGACACATAGCTTATTTAGGGAACAAGATGAGAGCTATTTTATATTTCATAAAACTTTATAACTGGTGTTTTATTCACGAACGTCTCCTTCCTTTAAGACATCAAAACATCCCCAAATACATCACACTGAAAACTTAGTGGCAGCAGTCTGTATGTGACTTTCTCCATTTCTGCAGAACCACATGTAATTTGGAAAATGAGCAATACGGAATGTGTCTGCATGAGCTAAAATAGTTAATCTGGGTTCAAGAAAATCACTCATTCAATAAATATGTATTGATTACCTAAAATGTGTGCTCTTCAAAGCTGTGAGGATATTGCAACAAATAAAATATGCAATGATGCCTATTCAAAGACACTTTATATTCTTTGGTGGAAGAGAAACAATCAACCATAACCCCTCCAAATAAGTAAATTATCGTGTGTGTCAGAAGATCGTATGTGTCATGGAGAAATGGATAGCCCTGATTCTCAAGGGAAATAGAGAAGGGATGGTGTCACAAGTTATGCTGGGGTATTGGGATAGGTTTCTTTGAGAAGGTAACATCCAAGGAGGTGACTCCTTAGGAGAGTATAGCGAGGAAAATGCTCTGAGGCCAGAGAGTGCTTGACAGGTACAAAGAACATATTCTGGGCTAGCAGTGAGGAACAGGTTGTTGAGGTTGTCAGAGGGAGATGTAGGTGGGAGCCGGATCCTGTAGGAGAGTCTTGTGGACTACTCTTTAGTCTTTGATTTTTAATTTAAGTGAGATAGGAAGTCTTTGGAGGGTTTCAAATAGATAAGTGACAGTCTTAACTATCTCACTGCTAAATAAGAATAGACCATGAGAGGGTGAAAGTTTAAGTTGGGAGAACTTAGAAGTCTATTGCTATAATCTAGGTGAGTGATGATGGTGGCTATGGTCAAGTTATAGCAGTGAAGGTGACAATAAGATTTCCATTATGTTTTGTAGGTAGAGTAACCAACATTCACCAAACATCAGAGCCACTATGTGAAATGAAAAAAAATCAGCTGAAACTAGACTTACGTGCCTTCTTATTTTGTTTTTCTCTTTTTATCTCACTGTCATTTACTCCACTTCCTTCACAAAGTTCTTGGGAATCCTTGACTTCTCAGGCTTCTTTCAGCTATGCTGTCACTCGGCCTCTATACTGAGCAGTTCTGTATGCCACTCCTGTGCTTCTCTCCAGCTAGCCTCTCTGAATTGATCCTAGTAATGGTTCACACTCAGGTGTTCAATGATTGACAAAAGCTTGCCTTCCTCTCCAACCCCCACACTCCCTGGGGGGATTTGGATTTTTTTTTTTTTTTTTTTGAGGCGGAGTTTTGCTCTTGGTGTCCAGGCTGGAGTACAATGGTGCAATCTCGGCTCACTGCAACCTCTGTCTCCCAGGTTCAGTTGATTCTCCTGCCTCAGCCTCCTGAGTAGCTGGGATTACAGGCACCTGCCACCACACCTGGCTAATTTTTGTATTTTTAGTAGAGATGGGGTTTTACCACGTTGGCCAGGCTGGTCTTGAACTCCTGACCTCAGATGATCTGCCTGCCTCTGCCCCTAAAACTGTTGGAATTATAGGCACGAACCACCGCGCCAGCCAGGATTTGCATTTTAATTGTGGAGAGGGTGCAGTTTAACTCAAGAGAATTGTCAAAGGAAAAAACAGGGATCAAGATAATGCAGCATATGTTACAGGTTCACATCATGAAGAAAAATGACTTCAAAAATCTGTGTTAGAAATGTTCTCAGGGCATGCTTGGAGTGGTGGAAGAGGGTCTTTAATTAGCAAAGCTTGTCTAGGACTTGAACCATAAACAAAGCACTAAGGATTTGTGTTTTTTCATGTCTTTGAATCTTATTGTAATTTTCAATTAGATATTTCAAGTCAACAAATATTTGCTGAACATCTCTTCTCTGCCAGGTTTGTATTAGGTGTTGAAAATAAAAGGACAAATAATATAAAATCTCTCCCCTAAAAGTTCTAGCAGGCAGATAGGGATGGCAAAATATTATAATAAAATGAAATAAAATTATGCATTTAAGGTGTTAGAGAAACAAAAAAATAAATGAGGGATGCAGAGGAGTCCTGGGAAGGGACTTGTTCTGGGAAGTTTTCTCAGTTGCTACCTTGCCTATCTGCTTTGCCAGGCAGTTTTTGACAGCTGTATCCTCTACCTCTAGCTTTTCCATTATCAGGATCATTATAGATTGTGCTCTGCTAGTAATCCGATATAAGGAAGTGTCTGGGCAATCTCCTATGAATTGGATTAGGGATTGGTTGAGCTTTCATCTCAGAACTGATGTCAAGGAGATTCTGACTCAGGTAAGACAGACATGATCACTGAGGAGCAGAAAGTGTACATGTAGAGTGATGCTCTCATCTCTGCCCAGGAATGCTTCTGGAAGAAGTTGGACATGATGGTAGTGAGGCTCTTCACCATGGTTTCCTCATCCTATTGTTTATATAATCCACACTTCTTTCATTTACTGCACCGGTCCCCAACCTTTTTGGCACCAGGGACCGGTTTCATGGAAGACAGTTTTTCCATGGATTGGGGGGTTGGGGATGGTTTTGGGATGAAACTATTCCACCTCAGATCATCAGGCATTAGATTCTTATAAGGGACATGTAACCTAGATCCTTTGCCTGCGCAGTTCACAATAGGGTTCGCACTCCTATGAGAATCTAATGCTGCTGCTGATCTGGTAGGAGGCAGAGCTTAGATGGCCATACACACTTGCCTGCTATTCACTTCTTGCTGTTTGGTCCAATTCCTAACAGGTACTTTGTTGTGACAATTGAATCTAGGGGTTAGGGGCCCCTGATTTACTGCACTTAAAGTGTAACTGTGAGTCCAAACCCCTGATCCTCAAGGCAACTAACAGTTCACTTTGAGACCTCATGGATCTTTATTACTAGAACCTGTGGTGGAATTTTAGGCATCAGCAACAGGATATATGACTTCAGTGGAAAATATTTTCTGAAGGGGTAGAATGTGTTCTTGCTATCCTTACCTTCTATCCCAGCATTTATATTGCAGCTAGCAACTAGCATTGCTTATAAACAGGATTAGCTCTGGTAAACATAAGTAATAAAATGCCATTTTGTTTTCCAAACCTAAACATTGACCTGCACCATGCAGAAGATATTTAAGAAATATTTATTGAATGTTAACTGAAAGTATAGATTAGAAATTAGAGAGAATCAATAGGTATTATTGCATCGTTTGCCAGATTTAGGCTTAGGCCCATCATTTTTACCTCCTATGATTAGCTAATGTTTACTCTAACCCTGTAATTCCACATTAGAATTATTAATAATTTTAAGCCAAAAAGGAAAATGAATGAATTTGGTTTAGCACCTGGAAGCCTTGAAATACTTAAGAGGAAATGTGTTCCAAATTAGAATAAAAAATTCATATTTAGATCGAGTATATATTGTTAGGAGAACCCAGAGGGAAGAGTGGACTCAAAACATGTCCTTTTTGGCAACAAATGGGAATTTTAGACTGAAAAGGATAGGGTACGTATGTCTTAGAGGAGTAGTGCATGTCATGTAGTAGGTACTCAATAAATATTTCTTGGCCAGGAATGGTGGCTTACACCTGTAATCCCAGCACTTTGGGAGGCTGAGGCAGGAGGATGGCTTAAACCTAAGAATTCAAGGCAAGGCTTGACACCATGGTAAGAAACCATCTCTACAAAAAAAAAAAAAAAAAAATTAGCTGGGTGCCACATGCCTGTACTACCAGATACTCTGGAGGCTGAGGTGGAAGAATTGCTTGAGCTCAGGAGGTAGAGGCTGTAGTGAGTCATGATCGCGCCATGGCTCTCCAGCCTAGGCAACAGAGAAAGACTCTGTTCCCCCACTCATCCCCCCCACCAAAAAAAAGAAAAAGAAAGAGAAAAATTTCTTGAATAAGTATGTTAGTTGAACATCCATAAACAGATTTACAGGATCAGTTAATGTCCACCAAGTTGGGAGAACCCAGTGGTAGGAGCTCCTAGTCCTTAGTATATGATTTGAGTAAAGATAAAAATGACACACCTAACAAAATGTTTCATGAAATAATCCAAAAATTCTTATCTTCATTGCTTACAATGACAAACCCAATCTAATCAGATAAAACTTGGTAAAGATAATGCCTAAAGCCCTATTTCTGGGTCTAAAAAAGTATAAATAAGCATAAATATAGGATGGAATTAACAGCAAATGTTTTGAAAAAAGATGAAAGGATTAGGAATTTAGGTGATAGCCTACTCAGTGTGATCCAACAATGTGAAATAACTCCAACCTCCTTTCTTGCATATTTTAAAACTTTCCACAAAAACTAAGGAGATGATCCCAATTATTTTCTTCATTACATTAATTGAGTTTATTGTCAATATCATGGAAGTGATGATTATATTTTACTATGTGCTAAAAACACATCTAGTTAAACACTTTTTATAATTTTAAGGAATATTATCAGAGGAGAGCAATGAGGGTAGTGGAATTCTTCACTTGAGTATCAGGGAGTTGGTGAAGGAAGCAATATAATTATGTAGAAAAGAGCTCTTGGCATCAGCCATGATTTCAAGAGGGAGGAAACAGGACAAATGAGATAAATTAGTAGGAAGCGTACTTTGGCTCAATGTAGGGGAGAATTTTGTACTAATTCTAACAATTAGTCCTGAATGTGCTGCCTTGGGAAGCAAGCAAGTGTTCATTTGGCTACTAAACAGAACAGAGATTCATGCGTCAGATGAGTGGGTTGAACCAAATCACCTTCAGTATCACTTCTTATTGTAAGATTCTGTGATATTTTGTGTGCAATAACAAGATGTGTCTCTGTACAGGCTTTCCCAGCTATATTCTTTAGGGAAGTTGAGGATAGGAGAACAAACACTGTAAATGATTGCACATCCTGAAATGAGAGGCAAGGGCATTTGTATATATGTGCATAGTTGTTGGGCTAGAGTGCCTGTGTCTGAATTCCAGCCATGACTTACATGTACTAGCTGGTGACCTTTGATTAGTTATTTAACATTTCTCTACCTCAGTTTCCATATATAAAATGGGGATAGTATAGTATCTACCTAATAGCTTTGTTGTGACAATTGAGTGAGTTAATTCACATGAAGCTTTTAGAATGGTACCTGGCTCATAGTGATTGCTAGATATTGTTATTATTATGATTGCAACTATAATTACAATTAACTGTTCATGAAGACATCATAGAGTGAGATGGTATATTTTATTCTGCATTACATGTACGCTTAGGTATTCTTTGGAAGAAAATATTATAGAGAAAGCATGTATATTGGACACAGGCAGGCTCTTTATGGGCTGCGTGGTCTTGGACAAGTCATTTGACCTCTGCTTTTCTTAATAACTCTCTAGTTATAGGGCTTCTGTAAAATTGAGTAATAATAATAAATGTCAGCTCCTATTGCCCATGGAAAGATGGTATTTCAATTTCAATTCTTATTCAAATATCTTTTTATCTAGAGACCACAGCAGCGCAGGGTCAATGTAGCAACTTAGGGCTTGAAGTGACCTGAGACATCTTCCAGCAATTGCCTCTCATGTAGAAGATGGGAGAGTAGGTTCCTTAAGGGTTGAGAGACTTGCAGAAAGCCACATAGCTTCTTCCTATGGGAGAAGAGCTATATGGTGGAGGGAAAGTGGAAGATAAGTAAATATTCAGAGTACATTTTTTGGGAAAAAGTGTGTAGCTTCTGAGCTCTTGTGCAGTTTTAGCTGGGTGTGTGTTTGTGAAAGAGTGTGTGTGTGTGTCTGTATGAGTACATATATATATATATGTATATATTCATGTGTATGAATAAGAGTGTGTAAGTGAGCGTGTGTTTGTGGGTGACTGATTATCTGGCTAGTGTGATAATGCTGGCATGGCACTTGCTGGCATGCAGGATTTTTCATTCTCTCTAACTCAGTATACCAAGAAAAGAAAGAAAACAGTAAAGAAGAGAATGCATCCTGCTGTTAGCTGGATGCTGACTTTCTTTTTCTGGGTCTGGCACTTTGATTCCTCACAACTTCAACTTTTTCCTAAGGAAAATGAATGTGCCAGTCTCTTACCTTCACCACCCCATTTTAATGAAGTTTCCTTCAATTACATCTATAAAACCCAAGGCTTAATTTTATTTGATGACGCTGTCTTCTGCACACACTTTGGTTTTCTTTTGAAGACACTAAGATAGCCTGGAGCTCTGTGCCAATTTCCTCACTGGTACTGGCCACTGGGGAAGCTGCCTGAGACAAGGGCATCTGAAGTGACAGGAGACTTGAACTCAGTTAATCAACTGGAGACCCAGAGCAGTATCAAAACTGAGTTTTTGATTATGCATATTTATCCTGATTTCTACAGCTTCCTCATGCTCGCCCCCTCCCCCAAATATTCTACAACACTGAACTATTTTATTCTGAGTTGTACTTAACACTTAGGAAATTTAAACATTTGCTTCATTAACATAACTGTTAGAAAGTGCAGGGGATGATGAGGTTTAAAAAATGAGTTTAAGATCAAGAATGTGTACTTTTTGTTTTTTTTATGGAGTTACATTGCTGATATTGTTTATGCTCAAATTATTGACTACTTTGCTGCTTGCATAAAAAATGGCTGCTAATTTTTATGTATTTTGATCTTTGTTTTTATGGATGATGCAAGAAAATGATCAAGAGCTCAATTACACTTACTGGCATAATATTTGTTAATTGTGAGACTGTTAAAAAGAAACATTCCTTTGAGGATCAAGCAGAACCACCTCCTGTCCTCTTGTATAGAATAGTACTCCTATGAGGGAATGCTGCTAATGAAAAATTTATATATAACTTTGTGTAAAGGAAGTTTTTAAGTTCTGAAATGGAGTGGCATATAATTGCCTGTAATCTCTAGGCTGATATTTTACTGTGGCATTTCTTTGCTTCTCATTCTAATAAAATATTAACATGGTAAGCTAATTGTTTCTGTCAGAAACAAGTTGTTCAGCATAATAACCATTTTCTTCATTTGAAAACGTGTCATTTAACTTGGTAGAACTCTCTGAAAATTATGTCATATTCTTTCCCATTTTCATCTCTACTCTTGCTTTCTGGTTGCCCATTCTAGCAATACAAGACCAAGTCAAGCTACAAGGCTTTTGCAGCAATCCCTACAAACACATTGCTTTTGGAACAGAAGGTCAGTGTTGGCTCAAAAACAGTGAATTTTACATTTCTAACGTGATTTTTTAAATGTTTTCTAAAATTTCTGTTGGGAAGATTTCTGTTTTAAAGTTCTGCCTTTACTAAAATAACATTCCGTTCTCAGTTTAGGATGATGTGGTGAAAACATTTTGGTGAATATAATTGTAGGAGATATATACAATTATATTATATATTGTGAATATAATTTATCACTAGAGGCTGAATATGAGCCTAGAGATGTTTAATCCACTGTCAAGCTGCTTTGGGAAACTTGATTCAGATTTGGATAAATCCTTGTTCTTTGGAATTTTAAATAATTATTATATTCAAAAACTTTCATATCAAGAACTTTCATATCTATCCATATTGATCAAAAGAATTGGGGTAAAATGGGATTATTTGTGAACAGTTGGCCACATTGGTTGTTGACTGGTAAAGAGTTGGTGACTAACAGTGGCTTCCACCATTGTACTATACTGATACTCAGATATTATAGCTGAGCATTCAACTCAGCCTCATAGATTCCATTGTGGACTAAACCTCTTCACACATCCATTCTTGCCAGCCAGTGGTCCCACTTTCATCAACAGAAGGGAACACTGAGATGACTGTCAGTGACCCAACTGCTTTCACACGGCTCCAAGAGATTTTTGCTTTGCTATTAAGGGTCATTAATAATAAAATTATAGGTTGTTACATAAGTAGGTAAATTAAATTAAAGCCTCTTGTTTAATAAGCATGTTATGCATGTTTATATGAAAGCCAAATAGAGGATTGATATCAGAATCCAAGTGAAATGAGTTACCGAGTCTGTGAAATTATCCATTTCATATATTACTTTTATGATTATGTATTTAGTCAATTTATTTCTCAATGCACTAAGTCCATTTTTTTTTTCTGTGTAATTATGGAGCTTCAAGACTGTTACTATCATTTATCGAAATGTTGTTTGCCAACCAGGTGGTATTTTGATCACTGGTTTATAAATCTACATTCTTATTCTTTTAGCATGATCTGAAGAGTAAAACCTTTGTATGATCTCTTATCTAATAAGTAGGAATTGTTAGTGGGATAAGTAGTGTATAGGTAGACATTAATTCCAAATTATAAACAGGTAGTGTCCAATCTATGTTCTGTATATGTAAGTGCTTTGAACTGTAGGTTCACTAGGCTGCAGGAAAATCTGC
Source organism: Trachypithecus francoisi (assembly GCF_009764315.1). Lineage (NCBI taxonomy): Eukaryota > Metazoa > Chordata > Mammalia > Primates > Cercopithecidae > Trachypithecus > Trachypithecus francoisi. The sequence continues at coordinate 54,168,569 of NW_022681455.1, forward strand.
AGCTTTTTCCCTAGCATCTCTCCTGAATTTCTACCCCTTATTGCCTGTTAAAAGATGAGACGGGACTACAACACGGATTTCAGGAGACTTCAGGAGGTTGTGGAAAGGGACACTTTTCCATTGCCCCTTATTCCACACTCTAGGTCCATAATGTTGGGAGATGGTGGCAGAGTTCCCACACCACAGACTCTCTGCCTATTTTGGATGACTATTTCTGGAAACTTGTCACAAGCGTGTGCTTTCACAGATGTGGGAGAATCACTCTCCATCAGCAGTGAGACAAAGAGGAGTTGAGGAGCCTACTTTCATCCTCATCCTTCCCTCATACTTGTCTCACCTCATCTAGTCACAGTCTCCTGGAACTATGTTCTGCTACTATGTAAATTTCCTATTTAGAAAAATGAAAGGTAATTTTTCTGAAAGTCTTCTGTGAGATAAGACTAGATGTCAGTACTGTTTCCAGAATCTCTGTCCATTAGGATTGTTTCCAGAATTCTCTTCCAATTAACTAAATTATAGAGTTTATAATGTATTCATTAGTCAGTAAAGATGAAGAGTCATTAGTTTAATTTCCAATTTTATTAGAAACCCATTTCATAAATGTGTATGGTGTTATTGATGTATATTTAACCTATTATACAAGTTCATGTGCAAAAGATTTTGTGTTTTAAATTTTAAATAAAACGTTGTGTAGGAAAATTATTTCTATTTTTAGTACAAAAATATAAACATGACATCTAAATTTAAAATAATGTTATTCCAGAGGGGGCTGAATTATTGTATAAGTACTAATGTAGGTTATTGTCTCTTGGCTAGTATAGTTTTTGGACCATAAACATTTAACTTATTCAAAGGTCTCAGATATGATGTGAATTTTTTTTTCTTTAGGCCCTTTAAATTATTCCACATATTTTCTGCAGGCTTTCCCATGTTATGTGTTCCTCAATAAGAAACTTTGTAAGAATTTTAAAATATCAAAGCCTTATCTAAAGATTTTATGAGTTGCCTCCATTTTCAATGATATTTTTTGAATGATGTTGTATTGCTCCTTTCGGTGTTATAGTTTTAAAAAATCAATCTGACAATTTAATCCTTTACACCCATCTGCATATACAATAGACTTTATCTTAATGCCGTTGACATCAAAGGGATTTATTTCTGAATTGAGTGAGAAAATTAGGACTATAATCTTGAGGAACTCTTCTATTTATGGAAGAATAAAAATCTTGCAATGTTTTAAATCACAGAAGGTTTTCTGAGATCTCTTTGATGTAACACAGAACACCACAGTTCAGGGGTAGGGTCATGTTGTAGATTCATTCTAATACTTGGTTAGGGTCCCTGCTGTGGAATGCCTTGAAGCTGGAGCGAACAAAAATAATTCATGTCTTAGCTATTTCAACAATTCTCTCTCCAATTGGATTATACCAATGGTGGGTATCTTATGCCACATTCTGTTCTACAGCATATAGTATAATTAATGAGAAACCAGATTTACTTTTTAAAAATAATGCTATTTTTAAAAACAAGATTTTCTCCGAATTGAAATACAAGCATCCCTTGTAATGAGACATTAAGCTCTCATTGGATTACTGGATTGGTTTCAGTTTTAATCAACCCTGGATGAAGCCCATCATTCTTAAAAGAGTACACTTTGTTGGCAGAGAACATGAGGTTTCTGGTACTTCTGTTCTGTAATTTATTGTCTGCATCAAAATTTAAATTTATATCTTATTCCATATTCTATCATTTTTCCCCTGTGAACCTTTAAGAAGGAAGCATTTGTAGCTTAAGTCTTAAATAAGGATTTATAGGGAGAGAGAAATGTAAGGTATGATTTTTATTGTGTTGGCTTCATCAGGGTCTTTGGCTTAATCTCCTGCCAATAATCATCTTCTCCAAGAATCACATGAGGATGAAATACAAATGATTATAAAGTAATCAGATTACTTTACATTGTGACTGTCCATAGACTTTATTACATTATGTTCAACAATGTACTAAGGTCTGTAGATAAAATAACTTTGATATGGACTTTATTTTTAGTCTTTGTATTAGTCTGTTTTCACTCTGCTGATAAAGACATAACTGAGACTGGAAAAAAAGAGGTTTAATTGGACTTACAGTTCCACATGGCTAAGGAGGCCTCAGAATCAAAGGCACTTCTAACATGGTGACAGCAAGAGAAAATGAGGAATAAGCAAAAGCAGAAACCCCTAATAAATTTATCAGATCCTGTGAGACTTACTCATTATCATGAGAAGAGCAAGGGGAAGACCAGCCCCCATGATTCAATTACCTCCCTCTGGGTCCCTCCCACAACACATGGGAATTCTGGGAGCTACAATTCAAGTTGAGATTTGGGAGGGGACACAGCCAAACCATATCAGTCTTGATGTGTGTATTGCTGTCTTTTTGAGAGAATGTTAAAGGTATCTCTTTCATTGAGTAGTTTTTCTTCTTATCATCTGAGTCTGACAGCAATAGGTAAAAAGTTAAAATTAAACTGTTTGGCACATATTAATATTCCAAGTAAATAGATTATTATTTTTATCATGTAATTGTTAAATGAGGAGAGACTGAATGAAGAAGTATTTCCATAAATCAAAGAATATGCATCTTTATTGTCTTACCAATGGTTAATATTTTTCCATGAAAATATAAATTTTTTCCTTGAAAGTAATTTAAATTCTCTGTTTCCTTCCTCATAAGTATTTCTGAGCATAAAATTAGGGCTGGGGCTAGGTACAATGTTCCTAATAAATGGCGTTACTGTCTGCCATTTTCATGATACATTTGATTCATAAGACGTGTGTACTTGATAGAAGAATTCTGGAGCAGCTCAGTTTTATATATAACAAAAAATAATTACAGGTTTAATTATTTAAATGGAAAGTTATAGGGTAAACATCTTTCTTTTGGTGCAAGGAATATAAAATTAGTTATTTTAACAACTAATAAAAATGATGGCATAAAAAGAGAAAGGTAAAATTGTGATATATCCTGTCAGCTGTCAAGTCTATTTATTCTAAGTTGCCTCTTTGATTTTTTGTTTCATTTTTTGAAATGGGGTCTTGCTATGTTGCCCAGGCTAGATTTGCACTGCTAGTCTCAAGCAATCATCTTGTCTCAGCCTCTTGAGTAGCTGAGACTGCAGGTACACACCACCACACCCAGCTAAGTTGCCTATTTAATTTTTTAAAGCATGAGTTGCTAAACTCCAATCTTATTAAACGTGTCCTTAGGTGAGACTATTTTAAAATCTCTTTATGTCTTAGCAGGGTGTGATGGCTCATGCCTGTAATCCCAGCACTTTGGGAGACCGAGGTGAGTGGATCACCTGAGGTCAGAAATTCGAGATCAGCCTGACCAACATGGTGAAACCCTGTTTCTACTGATAATACAAAAGAAAAATTTAACCAAGTATGGTGGCAGATGCCTGTAATCCCAGGTACTCTGGGGGCCGAGGAAGGAAAGTCACTCGAACTCGGGAGGTGGAGGTTGCAGTGAGCCGAGATTGCGCCACTGCACTCCAGCCTGGGTGACACAGTGAAACTCAGTCTCAAAAAAAAAAAAAAATTTCTTTATGTCTTAACAATTTAACAAAACCTTATTGCTAGTTTAGCACTAAGCTAGTTTAGAGAAACATTGCTTAATTTAGATTTTAGTACAAGAGGCAAATGTGTTCCCAATTTCTTTAAAAATGGAGAAGAGTCCAGGACTCAAATCTATGGTAGATGGTTCTCAGGTAGTTGTCTACTGTGTGCGTAATTTAAAAAAATTATCAAATTGTATTTAATTATGCATATTTACTGCTTTCTTCCTTTATCTTGAACTTTTTGAGGAGATAGATATACTATATTCTTTACTAAACATTCATTGAATAAATGAGTTTAGTTTGGGGCCATATAGGTCTGTACAATTTCCAATTGTATTCCACAGGTTCTTAAGCATATAAAAATAAAGTAGACTACTGTATGCCAATCAAAACAACAATAGCAAAGGGTCTTTCTTTAGGAAAGAATAAGCCTCATCAATTCTACTTCCATGGAAAAGCTTATAGAATGGCCTTCTGCTAGAAGGGAAGTAAGCCAGTACCTTTTGAAGATTAGACAATACAATCACAATGACTACCATATTGAATACTCTAGTGTATCAGATATTGGGCTAAGTGTGCTTTCATCTTCACAACTCTGTGAAGAATTTAATGCTCAAAGAAGCCAAGTAAATTCCCTAAAGCATCAAGGTTACTAAGTTGCTAAATTGGACCTCAGAGGAGCTCTGATTGGCTCTCAGCCTTCCCTGTTCCCTACTTTACAGTGACATCAGCTAACTACAGTGAATTATTGAGAGGGATGTTGATATGGGATCCCTGCCTACAACACTTGTTTTCATTACTTGGTAAGATATATTTATATCTTCATTAAATGAGAGCAAGAAGAGTATTTTGTTTTTATGTGGAAAAATTAAAAGAAAATGGGAAATAATGTGGCTCTGAGATGACTTGAGAGAGTGATGGATTACAAACCAGCTCAATTCGTTGAGCTACTGAAAGAGATGAGGCAAATTACAGTGAAGGAGGTGCTTCTGGAAATAAAGAACACCCTTCTGCCATCCTTAATTAAGTGCAAAAAAAGTATAGATTCTCCTACCATTGAGCTTTGCTGGAATGTGTTTGAAACTCGTTGGAATGGTTTGCAAAAACTCCCTTCTCTGTAGGAGGAACAAACATTTAACTTTCCAAAGCTCTTGGGAGTAAAATCACCAAGCAGAGTTTCTTCAGTTCTTGATATTTTTAAACCAATCATGTAAAAATATTTTACTGGCAAATATTCCTAGATCTTTAAAGTAACCCTACTTTATATATCTGCAAGCTCCTTTGGTTTGCAGTGTCCTTTTTTCCTTTCCTCCAGAGGTGAATGTTATTCAGACCTGAATCCCCAACTAGACAATCAAAGTGAGATTCATTTTTCTAACAATATCTACTATCCTACAAATGGTTTTGTATTAGTCCAGTAGGTATTTTGTAGTCCTTGGGGGATTTATTCTACCAAATAGCAGGTCATATTAACAAAGTATAGGAGAATTTAGGGTAAACATAATTTTGGGGGGTTGATTTGATCATTACTAAAATCTAATAACTCAGGAATGAAAATTTTGAAATTCAATCAAATAGATAGTCTAGGTATAACAAAAAGTTTACAGATTCTGTTAGATCATTCTTCCTTTGGAGGCAGTTTACTTTCCAACTCCTGATTTTTAGAACTTCATCGTATATTTTAAGGGAGCAAATTAGACTAACTCAATATATTTGAGTAAAAAGTGTTTGCAGTTTCATCAGAGGCACTCATAACTGGGAATACCTATTACAGTTTATTGGCATACTTTTATACAAGGACTTTGATTTACAGTGCTTTTTCACATTTCTTGTCTCTGAATTTTAATGTAGTGTTAAGTTCAGAAGCTATTTTCTGCTATGAGATTTATTTGGTGTCTTTTCAAAAGCTGGGCCCCAAAGTTGGCCCTTCTGAACAAACTACCGGCACTTCTAATGATAGTATTTCTGATTATTTGTATTTGTTAAGAATTCTTTAAGATGAATGAGCTCAAAGAATATTCCATTTATGCCTCAATTTCTGTAGTCCAATTTGGTAGAAAATGTACATTTTTAATAGCAATAATTTATTAGATAATATTTTAAGAGATTTTTACCCAAAATGAATAAGTCTAGAGAAACAATATATTCCTGCAGGCTAGCTTGCCAAAAAGCAATCTCTGGTCAGAATTCTTACTAATGGAGATTTAAAATATGTGTTTAAGAGAAATTTTTGGACAATAGGAAAAGAAGCTAGAAGGAGTGTATATCACAATGATACATCTGACAAGTAACTCACAGTCAATTAAAAAAATCAATTCTAGTAAATTTCAAGACTATTTAAGTTCAAAATAAGCCCCCCATCCAATTTTTAAAACACAGTCTGAGTATTTTGTACCATTTCAAAATTTTAGCATTACTGACCTAGCACAAGTTATCTTCTATAGTTTTCCAACGGACCTGAGTAGATAGTTCTGTCATTCTCTGAGTGAATGTCAATATCACAAGTAACCTAATAAAAGTTATGTTTGCCAGCAGTAAGTTTCCACAGACTAATCAAAATGTTAATCTTATTTGGTTTAGGTTGAAAAAGGAAATAATCTCATTGCACTAGCATTGATTATATGCTCAAATCTTTGATGGTAAACAAATTTAACTGTAATATAGAGAAAGATACAGTTTATTTGTTAATTAAGTTACTCAAAGAGTTTAAATCACTTCTCTAGAGCATTTTACCAGGGAGTATTTAAATCATATTATTTCTATGATTCATTTATTAATTTAACTTAACTTCATTTATTCATTGGTTTACCCAGTGATTCATCATAAAGACCTTTACTGAGCACCTATCATATTCTTTATCCTGGGCCTACAAAGATAAATATCATATTTTCTGTAGTCTATTAGGACAAATAGCCCAGTAGGGTAGAGATATAGTTTAAAAAGTAATTATGATACAATATACTTAAGATATGTGCAAAGTGATATGGTGCCCCAAACAGAGAATGGCTGACTTTGCCTAGTGTTAGGCCAAGAAAGATGTTATAAAGGAGTTTGATTTGGATCTTCAGGATGAATAGGAATTCTCTAAGTGAACTGAGAGTGGATCTAGGAAGAGTTAATTGCATGTAGTTCAAAAGATCACTGCAAGTTCAAAGAATTCAAGTGGTTCTTTGTGGTTGAAGAGCAGCCTTCGAGTGAGGAGCATAGGAAAGGCATTGTTGGAATGGTGAGCGAGAGACAGAACAGAATCCCCTCCTGAGGAGCTGGCTCTTAGTCCTGATCTTTAATTTCTGACATTTTTTGTCTCCATAATTTTCACTTTAGTAGAGGTCACATGTGGTGTGAAACCTAAAATTAAGGCCCAATATTGTGTGCTACCTTGACATCTGCTAGCATTGAGAGAGCCTCAAATGGCCTAATTGCAAGTTCCCCTCTTCACTCCGCTCCTGCAGATACGGTTCTTTAGCCAAACAACCCTCCTTATCCAACTGACCAGGTGCAATTCCTGAGTATACCTTAGTAATAGGTTCCAGTTCAAACAAGCCAATCATATCCTTTGGTGGAACCAGGGGCACATTACTCTCTGGATACCCACAACCCCTGGTTGTTCCTTATTGCGACGTCCATGTGGCCCTACATGTTTTGTGATGTCCCCCTTCCCTGGACTGTGAGTATATGTGACTAACAAACTGTTGTGGATTTTATCTGTATAGTGTCAAGGGTTATGTAACCATCTATCCCTGTAACACAAGGAAAGGAACCTCCCCACCATTAACAAGGTGAACAGGAGATGATTGAAACAGCATGCCAGGAAAATATTAAACCATCTGAACACCAGTGAAGAGTTATTTTTGTGAAAATTTCAGTTCCCTGCCAATCATTTCTCATGATTAATCATAATTTTAAAGAATGAAGAAAGCACAATATAGATTTTTGTTATGGTAAGAAAGAAGCAATCTTGAATGTTTTTATTAGGTTATCATAAAAAACCTTCCAAATTATGTTACTTAATACAGAAAAGTGGATTTTGAAAACAAAAATTTCCAGACAATATTTACCTGTATGAGCTATTGAAACATGGAATAGTAAAATTTTATCTTTTAAAGTCACTTTTCTGAATTCTTAGGGGTATATGCCATGCCAAAATGGCAGTTCTAGCATCTGGACCTGGTAATTCCCAATTCTTAGGGGGTATGTCCCGTGCCAAAATGGCAGTTCTAGCATCTGGACCTCGTACCTCTTGGTCAAGGCTAATAGTTCTGGATGGAGATCCCTGGTTGTTAGAAGGGGGAAAAGAGATTTTGATGAGCAATGGATTCCATGGTTTCACAACTGGCATAACACCTTCTATCAGGATATATCTACCTCAGAATGGGAATAAAGAAATGAGAAATAGGAGGTAAATCTAAATAATAGGAGAGGGGAACCTATAATTCTAAAAAGTTATATGATACATGACAATAGAGAACTGAGTCTTTCATTTGCCTGTTTACAAATCTACCAGAACACATATATTCAAGTGACGATATTTCTCTGGAAAATAACTGCATTGTGCCTACAATTGCTTATTGCATTTTTGGTAACCTCTTTTATAACTATCTTCAGAACTCATGGCATATATTTTTTTCTGTAACCTTTCTGGCTGTAGATTTTCAAACTTTGAAAGTATACTGAAACTAGATTGCTTGAAAAACTTCCTGTTGTAAAATACCTATAATTGAGGATCAATTTAAAAAATGCATTAAAAAACAAGTCAAACCACATGAAATTGCCATCTTGGCAAGTGTTTTTCAGCTAAATACTGACAATTTTGTGTGTGTTCAACCCAGGATAATGCTGAGTTCACACACACACACACACACACACACACACACACACAAAAGGGGGTAGGGGAAATCCCCAAGGGTCAAATACTAAAAGCAGGCTGAAATTCAGAATATTTATCATGGTGCTGATGCTCTGGTAAGATAGAGAATGGGAATTGCATCCCCATTAAGAAGTCAAGATTTTTGAATTGTTACACTCTCAGTTGCAAGAAGAATGATAACATTTTTATTTTTCAAAGGGAAATGACAATCCTGCTTTTTTATTTTTATATTTTTAGAGACAGTGTCTTACTCTGTTGCCCAGGCTGAAGTGCAGTGATGTGATCAGGGCTCACTGTAGCCTCGAACTCCTGGCCTCAACTGTCTTCCTGCCTCAGTCTCTCAAGTTTCTGAAACTACAGGTGTATGTCACCACATTCAGCTAATTTTTAAAATTTTTTATAGAGATGGGATCTCACTGTGTTGCCCAGGCTATTCTTGAACTCCTGGGTTCAAGTGATCCTTCTGCCTCAGCCTCCCAAAGTGCTAAGATTACAGGTGTGAGCCACTGTGAATGGTCATAACATTTTCTTATAGCAATCTAGGCTTAGGGTAGGAAAAAATGACCTTTAGTCATGAGCCTACCCTGAGACAGGTTTGAGATTTAATTTATACAATCTCTGTGATAAAGAAAATATGTGCTGAAAATCGAAATTTGAATTAATTTTAAATTAGCTTGCCTTATTCTGCACCTGCAAATATAGAAGTAGCTTGTATTGGACCAACTGTTTTACAGATAACAATGATAATCTCTGGATAAGAATATAAAAAACTATATGAAGGTACTGAAGCATGACCAAGGCAGGTAGAAACTGCAATAGAGTCAACACTTGCAAGAAAAATATGGCACTAGGTTGGTTTCTAGATTTTATAGTTTTTCACCTTATAGGTGGTCCCTTGTCTGGTCACAATGAAGTAGTGAAAATTCAGCAACAACCCAGCAGACTTATTAGATGAGGAAACAGAGAACAGTGTAAGGTCATACAGAAACTAGAAAGTGAGGGGAGAATCTGGAAAAGAGAGTACCAAATGGAGCCCTAAAGGTTGTGGATAAACTCTGCCCAAATCTCTGGATGACTATTGAATGTGCCCATTAGACCCAGCAGAGGAGAAAACAATGAAATAGAGATTTTGCCAAGTTCCCATCATTAGGGAGACAGGGAGTTTGAAGCCAAATTGGTCGTATAAGCAAAAAGAACAAAGCCAGAGGCATCATGCTACCTGACTTCAAACTATACTACAAGGCTACAGTAACCAAAACAGCATGGTACTGGTACCAAAAGAGATGTATAGACCCATGGAACAGAACAGTGGCCTTAGAAATAATGCCACACATCTGCAACCATTTGATCTTTGACAAACCTGATAAAAACAAGCAATGGGGAAAGGATTCCCTATTTAATAAATGAAGTTGGGAAAACTGGCTAGCCATATGCAGAAAACTGAAACTGGACCCCTTCCTTACACCTTATACAAAAATTCAATCAAGATGGATTAAAGATTTAAACTTAAGACCTAAAAGAAAAATGTCTTCATGTTAAAGAATAGTTCATCAAATACTTCAAATATTTTTTCTTGGAATATTAATACATACAAGGCTTTCTTTGAAGAGACTTTTCTACTCCAGTTATATGACTAGAAGCCTCATATAAGAACTATTTCATTTATCACTAGGCACTAGATGAACCAGCCAAGACTGAAAGTGTCTCCAAGGACAACACATTAGAACCACCAGTGGAGGTAATAACTTCAGATTACCCCTGCTTTTGGTATGCAATCCCAAAACTTGTTGCTAACCCAGTACCTGGTTTCAATTCTTCCAGCTGTATTTCCCTGCACAGCTCAGGCAGCAAACTGAAGAGCTCTGTGCTACCATTGATAAGGTCTTACAGGATTCCTTGTCTATGGTAATGCCTTAGACTAGAATGTGCAATTCAAACATTTGCTTTGCTTCTCTTCATTTTCCTCTACTTTAGTATGATGCCTCACAGGCTTGTTCTTTTCTTTCCTTTTCTCTTCTTCCTTCCTTCCTTTTTTTTCAGCATTCTTCTGATTCTCCTTCAAGGTCCCCAAAGACATTGTTGGGTTCTGACACAGTCAAAGTATGTATGTATTTAATATAATTTATGGAACTGTAAGATTTATTAGATCAATGATTTCCAAACTGCAATCAAGGTCCAATAGTGAATTGAGAAATAAATTTAGTGAATAGCAATCAGTCTTTTTTGTAGAATTTTAAAGATAGCAAATATTAGACTTGGTTTCAAGTAATGTGTAGGTTTTGTTGACATTTGATTACATGTACACATATAATGCAAGGTACGTGTATACAGGGTTGCAAAGTAAAATCTATTTCTGTGGGTCAAGTTCAAAACAATTTGAAAGCCAACATATTAGACTATTTTTTTTTACGTTGACATTTAGAATGTATAATTTGTGGCTCATTCTCACTCAAATTATAGATTCAATATTTATGGAATTTATAGTCACTTGAAAATAGAGAAGTAAAAAATGAAGTAGACTAAAGTAAAATTAGTCTAAGAGGTTTAACAGAAGTATTATTTCTAGAATTTTTTTCTTTTTGCTGATTGAATTTATTTCATTATTCTTTGACTCAAAGGGAAATAAAACTGGATATTTTAGATTGTTAGAGTACTACTAAACTATTAATTGTTGTAATTGTGTACGTATTTCCTTCTTATAAAATAGTTATTTTCATTTGTTATTATAAAATACTACATTTCTCCAAATTATTTTTTTCAAACACTTAAGCTCTACTCATCCAAATTTCAAAATGCCTATGATTTTTCCTTTACTGATAATTGTTAGTTATTAGTTACTGTTTTTCTTTTTTTTGGTCAGCCTTATTTATTTATTTCCTTGGAATTAGTATACTTTTTTCCTGTCCTTTCTTAAAACATGGGACACTGTGCATCTAAAGTAATTTTCAAATGTACAGAACTATACATAACGAGAAGAGTAATCCTAATTTTCAATTGGAATATTATCAATAAATATCCGTTAGTAATGACATATAAAACCCAGTAATCAATTATTATCATATTAATTATATTTTAACAGAGGACCCACAAATGGATAATTATAATTTCTGTATTTGAAGTCTATTTTGTTGTATATCCTTTAAGCCTTTTAATCTAAAACTTTGATTTGTCAAAGATATTATATCAATTTTAAAATATATATTTTTTCTTATTTCATTTGTTGAACATGTAAAAGACCTGTATTATATTAAATATAATGAGAATGGGATTTAAGAAGTTATATATGAATAATAATCTACATTACTGGTTTCTTTAACAAATATTTAATGCTTATGGTGTTAAAAAAAAAACCCGGTATTTTAGGCCACTTCATTCAAGGCAATTTTTCATTCAACAGGTATTTATTAAGCACCTACCATAAGTTTTGTACTGCAAGGCACTAGGAACATAAGCAAGGCTGAGTAACCTAAGGCACATGCTTTGAATGTAGTGATCAAGGGGTAGAATTCAAGCTGAGACCCAAAGGTGGAAAAGAGCCAGCAACAGAAATTTCGATCAGGAATAATAGCTTTCAGGTACAGAAACAGGCATGTGTAAATTTCCTGAAGCATGAAAGAGCTTAGTGTGTATGAAGATAAAGAAGACAGCCAATGTGCTTGCTGTACACCGAGCTAGGGATGAACAGTGCAAATGATGTTGAGAAACTGGGTTAAGCACAGTAATTTAAACACTTATTTGCCATGGTATGAAGCTTTTATTCCAAAGAAAGTGGGGAGACATAAAACCATGGTGGGAATAACATGAAACTATAGAAGACGATCAATAGGGCTGCTGTGAGGAGGCTCCTGCAGTCAGGGAAACAGTCAGTGGTGGTGTGGTCTGAATAGTGTGGGTCTGAATAGAGCTAGAGAGAAGCATGACCGTTTGAGGCTTGCCGAGAGTTTGGGTGCGGGTAGTGAAGGAGAGAGAAGAATTATGAATGAACTACAGGTCTCTGCTTTGAGGATAGACAACAACGAAGGAAGAGCTGTATAGTGGCAGGCAGAGGGTTATGTCAGTTTTAGACAAGGATGAGTTTGAAGTGCTTATCAAGAAAGCTTAAACCTGTGTGTTTGAAGCTGATCGGAGATATTTGAGGGTCATTTGCACATAGACATTGTAAGTGTCCTGTACAGAGCTCCAAGTAACATAACAGCACAGGTCTGAAAAAGGAGATGGAGAGCCGGTAAATGATAACGAAAAGGCTTTTATGGTAAGAGGAAAGTCAGAGCAGTGTGATATCATGGAAGCTATAAGAAGAGAGTGTTTCGAATATAATTATGTTGATTGCAGCCAAGGGTCAGAGAAAGATACTAAAGGAGTGTTTATTAGATTTGACTTGTATATTTTGAAACCATATTGCTGGTGCTTGTGTGTTGGCATTCATTCTCGTTTTTGAGTTTTTAGAAGCTTTATCGGCATATATAATCATTTTTTAACTTAAGGTTTTCCTCTTGAGTATTAATATAGTGACTTTCTATTTATGATTTTTAATTGTTGTTTTCCTAGATGTATCATTTACTGTTACTTTACTTTTTTTCATACCCTTTTGTCTAATTTTCTTCAGAACAGCGTATTTCTGGATATAATTTTTAGTCAATCAGATTCTATTTGCTAGGGACCTTAAGACACTTATAATTATTGCAATTCTTGTTATGTTAGGGTGAATTTTTGCTATCTTATTTCGTGTTTTCTATTTAAAATGTTTTTATTTCTCTTTTTTTTTCTGCTTTCCTTAGGCAATTTTGATATTTACTAGTTTAAACATCTTGAAAATTTTACTTTATATCTTGTTACTTCTGGTAGTTACATGTACATTCTTAAAGACAATTATTATGCTTAATTTTGTATCAATTTAAAAATGTATAAATGTCTTTCCCCAACATTTTGTAAGCACTATAGCACTTTTCACTTTCTACTTGTTTTTAATCAACCTGTATATAAAAACACAAGCACATACATATACAATTTATTAGTATTGTTTTGAACTTTATGTCTGAACACTTCTTGATCTTTCCTTTGTTTAGATACTTATTTCTGATTTAGATCCTTATTTTGCACACATTCAAAGCTTTTTCCTGGGTTTATTGTTTTTCTTGTTGGAATCCTGCTTCAAGTTGTATAAAGCAAGATCTTTTTGTGTAGATTTTGTGAGCTCTGTCCATAATAACATCTTTATTTTGCCTTTTCATTTAAATTATAGTTTTGCTGCAAATAAAATTGTAGGTCCTCTTTCTTCAACATTTTCCCCCTAGGTTTCTTCTTCTTCAACAACATACTTATGAATTATTTTGTCAGCATACTTGTTCCTCTACTATAGAGTGATCATTTACAGAATTGCTGTATAAGCTTTTAAAACTTTATGTATGATCTTACAGATATTTTTTATGATGTATCTAGGTATGCATTTTTTTCTTGTGTATTTTGATTGTTACCCTTTACGACCTTTCATATGAAGTCTTCGATCTTTTCTTTCCCTTACATTCTCGGAAATTTTTAATCATTATTTTTGCAAACATTTATTCCCACATGGGACTCTTATAATACTGATTTTGTCACTTTTGATTCTGTATTTCATGTCTCTTACTCTTCATATTTTTCTATTTATTATTTTCTAATTCCTTCAAGAAGAATCCTTGATCTAATATTCCAGTTCAAGATTTTGTTCAGTATCTATTCTTTCCTTCAATTGCTGTATTACATTCTTTGTTGAAGCTGACGTAGTTTTTTCTTCTAAATAAGATTTATTGAGGCATAATGTAATCACTGTACACTCCATCCTTTTAGTTTACAGTTCTGAGTTTTGACAAAAGAATCCAATCATGGCCGGGCGCGGTGGCTCAAGCCTGTAATCCCAGCACTTTGGGAGGCCCAGACGGGCGGATCACGAGGTCAGGAGATCGAGATCATCCTGGCTAACACGGTGAAACCCCGTCTCTACTAAAAAAATACAAAAAACTAGCTGGGCGAGGTGGCGGGCGCCTGTAGTCCCAGCTACCTGGGAGGCTGAGGCAGGAGAATGGCGTGAACCCGGGAGGCGGAGCTTGCAGTGAGCTGAGATCCGGCCACTGCACTCCAGCCTGGGCGACAGAGCGAGACTCTGTCTCAAAAAAAAAAAAAAAGAATCCAATCATATAATTACTACCTCATTCCAAACAAAACATTTCCATCAACTGAAAAAGTTCCCTGTGCTCCTTTTTAGTATATGCTTCCCTCCAACCCAAGTCCTGGGAAACCACTTATCTTTTCATGTGTTCCTATGCTTTTGCCTTTTCAGGAATATCATATGAATGTAATTATATAGTCTATAGTCACTTTAGCCTTTACTTAGTAGAAGGCATTTGAAATTTATCCATATCATTGCATGGATCAGTAGCTCTTTTTTTTTTTTTTTAATTGCTGATTAGTAGTCCACTGTGTGGATGTTCCATCCTTTGTTTATCTATTCACCAGTTAATAGATGGTTGGGTTATTTCTAATTGGGAGCTATTACTAATAAAGCTGCCAAGAACATTTGTAAACAAGACTTTGTATGGATATATGATTTCACTTATCTTGGGTAAATACTTAGGAGTGGAATAGAGGAACCATTGTTTTCTTTTATAGCATTTAAGTTTTTCAGATGTCTTATTATGTTTCCATGGAAACTCAAATTTCCCTGAGCATGTCAGCTAAGTTGGGTGTATATATGCCTGGTTCCTGGGATGGCAGGTCCTGAATCCCAAGTCTAGCACTTGCCAATTCTGGTGAGGTTTATTTATTTATTCTTTAAGAGCAGGAGAAGCATGTGCTTCAGAAGGGAGAAGCGCCATAGTATCACCCAGTTCCCACTTGCCACTTCCTCTCCACCCTGGTGACCTTGACCCTCCTTTCTGCCTCCCTGCACCACTGCTTATGGTATATTCTTCTCTTCCAATAGCTGTCCCGGTCATCATTGCTGGGCAAGGGATCAAGGGAAAGATTCATCAGAAGCTGGCCAGTTGTTGAAACCTGTAGTTAACTATTTTCTTCCCGAAGGCTGAAGGACCACTTTGATATTGTCTTCATTGTTACCTCTTTTTCCTACCCTCAGATTTTAGTAGTCCCTCACTTCACCCCATTGATCTTATCTCTGATGTTTAAATGTGTTGTGGCATGAGAAAGCAGGGATAGAATATGTAAAAACAAAACAAAACAACTATTTTGAAATGTTTGGCTGTTAAAAGGAAAAGGAAATTAGGTTGGTAGTAAGGTCAAGAAAGAATTTTTTGTTTTGTGAAGCTGAAAATGACAGATCAAATTTGCATATGGTGGCATTGGTCTCAGCAGAGAAAGAAGTACTAATTCTAGAGAAGAAGGGGAAATAAAGGTCTGAATATTTGTGCCCCACCCACCTACTGAGAATTCATATGTTGAAATATATGAAGGTATTAGCAGATGGGGCCATTAGGAAATGATTGGGTCATGAGGATGGGGACCTTATGAATGGGATAAGTTCCCTTACAAAACAGTCCTGAGAGAAACCTCTTACCCTTTCCACCATGTAAAGACATGCAAGATGGCCTCATCTATGAACCAGAAGTGGGCCCTCACCAGACACCAAATCTGCTAGTGCCTGGATTTTAGACCTGCCAGTCTCCAGATCTGTGGAAAATAAACTTCTGTTGTTTATAAGCCACTCAGTCAATGATATTTGTTATAGTGGCCCAAATGTGTTAAGACCATTTGATAATAAGCTGGAAATGTCCTTCATTGTAACAGGATGGAAAATAAAGGACATGACAGCTACAGATGCAAGAATGTTTGTAGTTTGGTGGAAGAGAAATAATTTTATAACCAATATCTTTAGTTATTTCATAACTAACACCTTTCAGTGAAGTAAAATGTAAGATCATTAACTAAGATTAAGGGGAGAAGGTGTGATGGGGATGAATTTTAAAAAGTTAAAAAAAGTTTATATATTCTACTTTCAATTCCTTTTCTCCAGTTTCCTCTTAAATCTCCTTTTTTATGTCACCAAAACCACTTTTTCCAAGGTTCCTGAAGTCCTCTGCATTGCAATAAACCTAGTCCTGAGTTGAGATGACAGCAACAGAATTTGAGACAGTTGCTCACACCCTCCTCTTTGATACATTTTCCCTCTAGAGTATTTTAGAATGCCATACTCTATCTGTTTTTCCTCTATCTCCCTTTTTGTTATTATTTCTTAGTCTCCTTTGCTGGTTCATCTTCTTCTTCCCAAACTGTTAATGTTGGAATGCTCTAGTCATGAGTCCTCAAACTTCTCATTTCTCTGTATATTCATTCCTTTGGTGATCTCACCCTGTTTTATGTTATGAAAACTAACTACATATATGCTGACAATTCTATTTCTAGTCCATGATTCTCTCTCAAACTGCAGACTTCCAAATATCTACTCTTCCTTTTCATTTAGACTTCTAACAAATGTCTTATCCTCAATATGCAGACAAATAAAATCTAGATTTTCTCCGACAAAATGACTCCGTATGTTGCCTTCTCATCTCCATTGGTAGGATTTCACTCTTTCATTTGCTCAAGGCCAAAAACGTTGGTGTCATGTTTTATTCTTCTCCTTCTCTCACATTTCACATCTCTTCTATAGAAATCCTGTTTCTACAGCTTCAGAATATGTTGACTATGATTATTTCATGGCTTCTGCACTACTGAGCCACCGTGTTTTGTTGGATAGTACAAGAGTTTTGTCCCTATACCTCTGACTCACAATAGTTTATTCTTAACACATGAAACGCAGAGAACCTTTTAAAGCATAAGTCAGATCACGACCTTCCTCTGTTTAAAGCCAGAAGTGCTTACACATTTCCCTCAGAA
This sequence comes from Trachypithecus francoisi, assembly GCF_009764315.1. Lineage (NCBI taxonomy): Eukaryota > Metazoa > Chordata > Mammalia > Primates > Cercopithecidae > Trachypithecus > Trachypithecus francoisi. The sequence goes on from NW_022681455.1 coordinate 54,185,902, forward strand.
TATAAGCAAAGTCCTCACAAGGTCCTGGAAGGGCTTGTATGGTCTGGTGCCCCAGTACTTCTGTGATTGCCTTTTTCTTCCAACTCTCTCCTTTACTCACTCCATCCCAGCCCACTAGCCTCCTTGCTGTGCCTTGGATGTGTCAAGCATGCTCCTGTCTTAGCACATTAGTTTCTTTTCAAATCAGTTATATCACTGATCACTTTATAGTTTCTATCATACTGTGAAAAATTTTCTGCCTTTATCTCCAAAATCATGGTTAAGTATGGTTGTTTTCAGTCTGGTTCTGAAAAGACACATTTCTTAATCTCTTTGGGTCTTTTTTTTGGTTGTTTATTATTGCCGCTCATCCTCATTCACATTGTCTTGCCTTTTTGTGTATCTGAATCTGATTGTATGCTAGATATCCTATTTGAAAATTTCTTAATAGAAATGGAGACTTCATATGATATTACCTTTCCATAGAAAGTCTTTTCTTTGTTTCTGTCAGACACTGGGAGCACTAGCAAGAAAAAACTACCTGAATTTAATTTAAGGTTCTGAGATTATTTTTTTCTGGACAGTCATCTTCAGATGATTTGATACCAGGTTGAAGACTATGTGAGTCTTCTGGGTCACTCTTACTCCTAGGGACCCAATCTGTTCTTGGCAAGTCCTGGTTGACTTTTATCTATATATACCTGTGAGATATCAAAAGTTTGGGTTAGCTTCTCAAGCAACTCATCATTATTTGCAAACATCCCCAGGGCAAAAGCAGTTCTGAAATGCTGAACTTCTCTCTTCAGGTTCCCATCCTCTTTTGATTTTGCCCAGAAATTATTCACTCTCTTTTTAGTTCATTGATGTATTTGATTAAATATTTTTCAATATATTGGTCAGATTTTTTATTGTCCTTTATGGAAAGATTACTTCCAGTTTTCTATCCACAATTCTCAGTGGAGAAAATCCACCTTAGAAACTTTGCACTTGTTCCTTCTTGTTGGAATGTTCTTTGTCTAGAATACCACATACTCAACTCCCTTACTCCTCCAAGTCTTTGGAGTCTCCTTCAAATGTCACCTTCTCAACACTGATCATCTAATTTAAAATTGTAAGCTCCCAGCACTCTTGACTTCCTTAACATCTAGGTGGTCCAGAAAAATATGAGGTATTTTATAGAAGCAAATAAATTTTTATCTGGAAGCGCATATATTGCCCTAGGCTTCAAATTATTTCTACTCTTTTTCATTGCATTTATTCCTTTCTAACATATAATTTACTTATTTATGATTTCATTGCTTATTTCTCTTCTTCCAGAATGTGAACTCCTCAATGGTGGGACATTTTTGTCTCTTCTGTTTACCAATAAGTCCCAGGGGTGTAGAACAGTGACTGGCACACAGTAGATGCACAATAAATATATGTTGAGTGGATGAATCAATCAAATAGCTATTTCATCTCAGAAAGTGGGCCTACAAAAGAAAAATTTGGGGCAGTACCAAATGCATATTTGAAATTGATAATTATTAATTTAAAATAAAATTAATTAATTTGTTTGAGAGAGTTTCTCCAACAATGTTTTGCATCTCAGATACAAGTATGGAGAAAAATGGATGGCAAGGCCAATTTAGGGTTGAGTTTTTTTTTTTGGAAGTGAACTTGTCACCAGAAGAGAGGAAAATAAAAAAATAAAAGTATTAAAATGACTTATAATATTAAATAATACGAGCTAAGAGGTAAAGCCGGAATAAAGCTGATGAAGGTCAGTGATTTGGAAGTCCCAACGATGTGGATGTTGTACTAGCAGCACTAGAGAAATGAAGATGGTGGATAAGAGGTAGAGGTCTGAGTGTGGGACATTTGTAATTGAAATTTCTGAGAGTTTCTGTTTTACTGGCGAAGGTAAAATTAAGGAGATCTCTGGGAGTGAATGATTGAAATGGAGTAGATGAGAACATCTTCGGAATTGAGGAGCTCAAAAAGTTGAAAAGACAGAGATTTCTACTTGAGTTTTGAAATAGGCAAAAATTACAGGAGAAATGTGAGGAAAGAACTATTATGATCTATGAGTTAACATCATCAATAAATAAGGAGAAATTAGCAGAAAGTTGATAGATAAAGTCAGTGAAAAGAATAATCAAGTGATATCATTTTATAAAATAATTTTCAAAAAATGATATTGTATAGAGAGAGCAATGTTTAGAAAGTCTCAATTGAGAAGAAGGTGAACACATTCCAGAAGTTGAGTCTATTATTATTTACTTTATTATTTCAGAAGTATAATTGTTTTTATTTTCATACAGACTCCCACAACTCTTCCAAGAGCAGCTGGTCGAGAAACCAAATATGTAAGTACCTTTATAATTATACACACTGCTTTTCAAATGGGTGCCTGTGTATGCTTTGGAGAGAACACAATTATACAGTAATTTAAATATAATTAATTGATTTTTTTAATAAGTTGAAGGGTAGGATGATGTGATTGGCTCAGATATAGAAAATCAGGTTATGTCAGAGATAAAACATCAGGTATGCTTATCAAGTAAATTTGTTCTTAACTGAGATCTAGTTGGATTAGTTTAGCTAAATAAAACAGAACTGCCACACCTGCTTCCTGATTTTCTAGTTATCAACACTTAGATGACATTTTCATTTTTGTAATGGTTTATTATGCTTATAGAATAGTCAACTCATATACTTGAAACATTAAGATTTGTCCATTTCTAATGGGATTGCCAGTTTAATCAACTTTGACTATTTTGTTGCTTTCCTGCATTTAAATTATTAACAAATAAACCAATTTCCACTTTTGAGCAAAAACAGATTGATCATGGATAGATATAGACTCACATTCAAGTCAAATAATTATGAGTAGCTGGCTCTGAGTGTGTTAGACATACACATGCATAGCCTCATCCCAACTCCAGTATTCACTCACCTAATAATTGTATTTTCCATCATGTGGTCAACTTCTGCTTCTGACCAAATGTATTCTAGTAGAAATAAGATTAACTCCTTAGTAAGTGTTTAGTTTTAAGTCTAAAACAAATTAGTCAACTATTCCATTTAAGTTATGCGTTTGTAGTTTTTATCATAATTATGAAGAGTAAATAGTTATTAAATGTGTATTTTGTGCCATATCGTCATTGTAATTTATACAGTTCTTCCTCCATTTGAATCTCCCCAAGGAAAGTAATAAACTGGGTGAAATTACTAAATTTTATAACATCCAGAAAATTGTGTTCAGAGGATGTGAGTTGGAACACTGCTTAGACCATTTTCTGGAAGTTTCACTGTTATTTTTCATTATTATTGGAAGCCATTGAGAGTAATACTTAAAAATAATAAAGGCATTTAGTAGACTAGACCCAAGTTTAAAATCAGTGTGCTTTTAGATAGCTATCTGATTCTGGGAAAATTACTCATCATTTTACCTTTCTGTGCCTTTGTTTCTTCATCTATGAAATGGGGATACTAATAATTTTCTTATTACGATTTATATTAGCTAATCTATAAAAAGCCCTTAATGCAATCCTGATACAAAGGAATTGCTCAATAACTAAAAGCTTTTCCTTTCCCTTTCCCTTTTTCCTTTATTCACACCTCCTTTCTTCTCTTCCTCTTATCTATCTTTGGAAGACTAGAAGTATCTTGATTTAATTGAATTCCTTGATTCGTTATTGGGTACAAGAAAAGAAAGTTTCCTAAAAGTGTTTCTATACTTTTTGTGACTAATACATTTTACAAGAGCCAGACCCCCAAAAAAGTCACTGGAATTTTTGCTCTTTCACTCACCTTCTTGTCTTACCTACTCTTGCCTTTCAGCAAAATGTCTCTAATTAGATTAGTTTTCAATAGTTTCAGAGAGTTATTGTCAGTATCTATTCCTCTCTGGGAGTGGTTAATTTGGTAGCAATTGAAATGATTCTGGAGCGGCTTCTTCAATCTCCATAGTTAGAAATTATTTGAAATTATTCTTTACTTTCAATCAATTATCATACTTAATTAAAGCATGTTAACTTTCATGTCCTTAATGTTGTGAGAGCATTTAAGTCATTCAAAGTTAAGAGTGAACCGTCAAACAGCTTCAGTATAGGCTAGAACAAATATAAACTCTAATTCAGATAAGATTCTTGACCTTAATTAAAATTCATTTCTTGAGTAAGAAGCTTTGTTTTTACTTTATTTTACAACATGACATTTGAATTGTTGTTTGTGGCCCGTAAAATACGTCCATGTCTTTTGGAAGATCATAAGGGATCATTTTACAATGAAAGGTCAAAACTAGTTTGGCGCCGACTCTCGGATTAGTCATATTTGTACATATTCAGCTGTAGTTATTACAATTTACTAAGTGATGTCTGATACTTTTAGTTTGAGGAGAAAAGATTAAATTTTAGAGCAGAAGTCCACTTTAGCTATAAGCTTTAGTCTTGAGTGAACAAGAGCTTATCTTGTATGTCTTAAATACAATATGTTCTGATTTTTTTAAAAAGAATGACAGTGTAATATTTTCTTCTAAAAATTCTAATATTCGTATTGACTCAGTTATGGGATGTCTCACTTTAAGTATGAGTTTACTAGCTGTTATTTCATTAATTAATTTATCACTATATATTTCTCTCTTTCCCATGAAAACTAAAATGCGACTCTGAGAAGTCTATTTCTGTAACATTTCAATATTTCACCATCTGTCTTCAAACTTTGGAGAAAGTTGTCATCTTCAGAGTATATACCTGCTGGGACTCAGTGAGTCCTTGACTTTGTAGATATTCTTAGATTAAATTCAAAGGCGGGTATCATGCAGGTTACCAACTCCTATACCACAGAAGAGGTTGAATAAAGGGAAGACATAAATTAGAGCCAAGAAAAAAAAGTTTTGTTACACTTGAGGATATCCTGAACAAGTTAGTACTGACCACCTAAAATTCCTATTTGTGGAGGCTCTTTAAATGTAGTATATCTGATTACTACACATTATATATCTCAAAACACCACTATGCATCCCATGGATATGTACAATTATTATTTGTCAGTTAAAAAATAAAATTAAAAAGATATAGTATAAAATCTATGGATCAAGACTCGTAGAAAAGCTAGTCACTATTTCTAGCCCTGGTATTCAGTTTTCCACCTCTATTCATTGATTCGACAAATATTTATTGAGTGTCTACCAAGTACCATTCACTGAGGAGTCACTGGGGTGAGAGGAGTGAACACAATGACAGGATGCCAATTTCTGAAGCATATATTCCAATGATAAGACAGATAGTGGCTGGGCGCGGTGGCTCAAGCCTGTAATCCCAGCACTTTGGGAGGCCGAGACAGGTGGATCGCAAGGTCAGGAGATCGAGACCACCCTAGCTAACACGGCGAAACCCCGTCTCTACTAAAAAATACAAAAAAACTAGCCGGGCGAGTTGGCGGGCACCTGTAGTCCCAGCTACTTGGGAGGCTGAGGCAGGAGAATGGCGTAAACCTGGGAGGCGGAGCTTGCAGTGAGCTGAGATCCGGCCACTGCACTCCAGCCTGGGCGACAGAGCGAAACTCCGTCTCAAAAAAAAAAAAAAAAAAAAAAAAAAAAAAAAAAAAAAAAAGACAGATAGTAAACAGTTAAAATAGTAAATGAGCAAGATACTTTATTATAGAAATAGAGAGGAGGTAGCCAGAGAACCTATTGATGTTAAAACCAACTGACAAATTTGCTAGTTTTCAATGTATTCGTAGGTTTTCCAGTTTTCCTGGGATAATTATAATGGTTTAATAAAATAATAAGAAAGTGTATGGCTAATTCCGCTTTATAGGCCTTTGGTGAAAGACTGTCTTCTCTGGAAAAAAAAAAAAAAAAGAAAAAGAAACAAGGAAAATCAACTCACAATAATGTTTCCTTCTTTGGGTCTTTATTGCACATATTGTGACATTTCATACAGTCTGTTTTTAGAATGAGCCAGGTGCAGTAAGAGCAACACTAATTCAGACTAATTAAAGTAAAGGTTTTCTCCAGTCTGTGGTGTTCTTAAAATGCAGGCTATTTTAAAATAATTTAATTGGGATTCTTTTAAGTGTAATAGAATTGAAACTAGGCTAACAATATGTTGAATAGGGAGTGAGCCTTTGGTCACTTGCAGGATTGATTAATTTATCATCAATATTTCATTCGATTATTTTAAAAAGATGCTAAATTCAACAATAATAATAACTAATATTTTGAGCTCTTACCTTGAAAATAAAGCTTAACTATCTCATTTAAACCGTATACCAAACCTATGAGGTGGGTATTCTTATTTTAAAATCTCCATTATACAGAGGGGGAAAACAAGTCTGAGAAGTCAGAGTAGGCAAAACCCAACCCAAGTTTTCTTCATGTCAAAGTTTCTGCCATTGATACTTCTATGTACTTGTAGAAGTGTAAGTACATACTGGAAATAGTTTGCATTCTTTACATATTTTATCCATTCATATTTATACCCTGGCTCCAAATTATTTCTTCATGCCCAATAACCTTCAGCCTAAACTTAGAAAGAATAATTTCATATTTGGTCATATTAACATCTAAAATGATAGTGATTTACTGTTTCCAGGGTTTTAAATCATGTGCTTAAATGTACATTAACTCATAATATATCAAATAAGGTATAAGAGAGTTATTTCTTATTGACAATCATTTTTAAAGTTTATTTCCTTCAGGTAAATAAATAGATTTCCTTTCTACACAAATTTTTAATATATTTATTTTTGTGGGTACATAGTAGGTATGTATGGAGTACATGAGATATTTCGATATAGGAACGCAATGCATAATAATTACATCATGGAAAATGGAGTATCTGTCCCCTCAAGCTTTTATTCTTTGTGTTACAAATAATCTGATTATACTCATCTAGTTATTTTAAAATGTACGATAAAATTATTATTGACTGTAGTCACTTGGTTGTGCTATCAAATACCATGTCTTGTCAATTCTTTCTATTTTTTTTTGTACTCGATAACCATCCCCACCTCCCCACCCCAAAGCAACTCCCACCATTCTCAGCCTCTGGTAACCATTCTACTCTCTATCTCCATGAGTTCAATTGTTTTGATTTTCAGATCCCACAAATAAGTGAGAACATGTGTTGCTTGTCTTTCTGTGCCTGGCTTATTTCATTTAACGTAATGGCCTCCAGTTCCATACATGTTGTAGCAAATGACAGGATCTCATTCTTTATAATGGCTGAATAGTACTCCACTGTGTATAAGTACCATGTTTTCTTTATTCATTCACCTGTTGAAGGACACTTAGGTGGCTTCTAAATCTTAGATATTGTAAACAGTGCTGTGGCAAACATGGGAGTGCAGATACGTCTTTAATATACTTATTTTCTTTCTTTTGGGTATATAACCAGCAGTGGGATTTTGGATCATACATGGTAGCTCTTTCTTTTTCATTTTCTGAGGAACCTCGTAGTTGTTCTTTATAGTGGCCGTACTAATTGGTGGTGTACAGTCCCACCAACAGTATATGAGGGTTCCCTTTTCTCCACATGCTCATAAGCATTTGTGATTGCCTGTCTTTTGGATTAAACCCATTTTAACTGGAGTGAGATAATATCTCATTGTAGTTTTGATTAGCCTTTCTCTGATGATCAGTGATGTTGAGCATCTTTTCATATGCCTCTTTGCCATTCGGATGTCTCCTTTTGAGAAATGTCTACTGAAATCTTTTGCCCATTTTAAACTACAATTATACTTTTTTATAGAGTTGTTTGAACTCCTTATATATTCTGGTTATTAATCTCTTCTCAGATGAGTAGTTTGCAAATATTTTTTCCCATTCTGTGGATTATTCCTTCAGCTTGTTGTTTCCTTTGCTGGGCAGAAGCTTTTTAACATGATGTGATCTCATTGGTCCATTTTTGCTTTGGTTTCCAGTGCTTGTGGGGTATTACTGGAGAAATTTTTGCCCGGAAGAATGTCTTGGAAAGTTTTTCTGATGTTCTCTTGTAGCAGTCTCATAGTTTGAGGTCTTAGGTTTAAGTATTTAATTCATTCTGATTTGATTTTTATATATTGCAAGATATAGGGGTCTAGTTTTATTCTTTTGCATATGGATACCCAGGTTTCCCAGCATCATTTATTGAAAAGACTATCTTCCTTATGTGTGTTCTTGCCACCTTTGTCAAAAAACGAGTTCACTGTAAGTGAGCAAATTTATTTCTGGGTTCTCTATTCTGTTCCATTGGTCTGTGCATCTGTTTTTATGCCAGTACCATGTTGTTTTGGTTACTATAGCTCTGTAGTAGAATTCGAAGTCAGATAATGACTCCTCCAGTTTTGTTCCTTTTTCTCAGGATAGCTTTGGTGATTCTGGGTCTTTTGTGGTTCCCCATAAATTTTAGGATTGTTTATTCTATTTTTATGAAGAATGTCATTGATATTTTGATAGGAATTGCTTTGAATCTGTAGATTACTTTGGGTAGTATGGACATTATAACAATATTGATTCTTTAAATCCAAGAACATGGGATATATTTCATTTTTTGTGTGTGTCCTCTTCAATTTCTTTCATCAGCATTTTATAGTTTTCATTGTAGAAATTTTTCACTTCTTTAGTTAAGTGAGTTCCTAGGTTATTGCTTTTACTTGTGACTATTATTGTACATGATATTACTCTTTTGACTTCTTTTTTAGATTGTTCACTGTGGGCATGTAGAAATGCTACTGCTTTTTGTATGTTAATTTTGTATCCTGCACCTTTACTGAATTCATTTATCAGTTCTAATAGTTTTGGGTGGAGTCATTAGGTTTTTCCAAATATAAGATCATATCATCTGCAAACAAGGATAATTTGACTTCTTTCTTTCCAATTTAGGAGCCCTTTATTTTTTCTCTTGTCTGATTGCACTAGTTACAACTTCCAGTTATGTGTTGAATAACAGTGGTGACAGTGGACATCCTAGTCATGTTCCAGATCTTAAAAGAAAAGCTTTCAGGTTTTCCTCATTCTGTATGATTCTAGCTGTGGCTCTGTCATATATGACTTTTATTATGTTTAGATATACTCCTTCTGTACCCAGTTTTTTAAGAGTTATTTTTTTTTATCATGAAGAGATGTTGAGTTTTATCAAATGCTTTTTCAGCATCAAGGATCACATGGTTTTTGTCCTTTATTTTGTTGATATGACATATGACCTTGATTAATTTGCATATGTTAAGCCATCTTTGCATCCCTGGGGTAAATCCTACTTGATCATGATGAATAATCTCTTTAAGGCATTGTTGAATTTGTTTTGCTAGCATTTTATTGAGGATTTTTGCATCAATATTCATCAGAGATATTGGCCTGCAATATTCTTTGTTTGATGTATCTTTCTGGCTTTGGTATCAGGGTAATACTGGTCTTGTTATAGAATGAGATTTGTAGTATTCCCTTCTCCTTTTTTTTTTTTGAATAGTTTAAGTCAAATTCGTATTAGTTCTTTAAATGTTTCATAGAATTCAGCAGTGAAGCCACTGCGTCCTGGGCTTTGCTTTACTGGGAGACTTTTTATTACAGCTTTGATTTCATTAGTTGTTATTGATCTGTTTAGGCATTGGATTTCTTCATGGTTCAGTCTTGATAGGTTGTATGTATCTAGGAATTTATCAATTTTCTCTAGATTTTCCAACACATTGGCATATAGTTGCTCATAATAGCTACTAAAAATCCTTTAAATTTCTGTGGTTTCATTCCATGCTCCTGGATAGGAAGAATCAATATTGTGAAAATGGCCATACTGCCCAAAGTAATTTCTAGATTCAATGCTATTCCCATTAAACTACCACTGACATTCTTCATAGAATTAGAAAAAAAAAAACTTAAAAATTCATATGAAACCAAAAAAGAGCCTGTATAGCCAAGACAATCCTAAGCAAAAAGAACAAAGCTGGAGGCATCATGCTACCCTACTTCACACTATACTACAAGGCTACAGTAACCAAAACAGCATGGTACTTGTACAAAAACAGACACATAGACCAATGGAACAGAACAGAGATCTCAGAAATAAGACTGCACATCTAAAACTAGCTGCTCTTCAACAAACCTGACAAAAACAAGTGATGGGGAAAATATTCCCTATTTAATAAATGGCTCTGGGAAAACTGGCTAGCCATAGGCAGAAAATTGAAACTGGACCTCTTCCTTACACCTTATACAAAAATTAACTCAAGATGAATTAAAGACTTAAATGTAAAGCCTCAAACTATAAAAACCCTAGAAGAAAATCTAGGCAATACCATTCAGGACTGGCACCAGCAAAGATTTCATGATGAAAACATCAAAAGTAATTTCATCAACAGCAAAAATTGACAAATGGGATCTAATTAAAGAGCTTTTGCACAGCAAAAGAAATTATCATCAGAGTGAACAGACAACCTAGAGAATGCGAGAAATTTTAAAAATCTATTCATCTGACAAAGGTCTAATATCCAGAATCTACAAGGAACTTAAACAAATGTAAAAGAGAAAACCAAACAACCCCACTAAAAGGTGGGCAAAGGACATGAACAGATAATTGTCAAAAGAAGACATTTATGCAGCCAACAAACGTGAAAAAAAGCTCAACATTGCTGATCATTAGAGAAACACAAATCAAAACCACAATGAGATACCATCTCACACCAGTCAGAATGGCAATTACTAAAAAAGTCAAGAAACAACAGATGCTTGTGAAGCTGTGAAGAAACAGAAATGCTTTTACACTGTTGGTGGGAATGTAAATTATTTCAACCATTGTGGAAGACAGTGTGGTGATTCCTCAAAGTCCTAGAACCAGAAATGCCATTTCACCCAGCAATCCCATTACTGAGTACATACGCAAAGGAATAATATAAGTCATTCTGTTATAAAGACATACACAAATGTATGTTCATTGCAGCACTATTCACAATAGCAAAAAGATGGAATCAATCCAAATGCCCATCAATGAGAGACTGGATGAAGAAAATGTGGTACATATACACCATGGAATACTGTGCAGCCATAAAAAGGAAAAAGATCATGTCTTTTGCAGGAGCATGGATGGAGCTGGAAGCCTTTAGCCTCAACAAACTAATACAGGAACAGAAGACCAAATATCACATATTCTCACTTATAAGTGGGAGCTGAGCGATAAGAACACATAGACAAGGGCAGGGTGGCGGAGGAACAACACACACTGGGGCCTCTTGGGAGGGTAGGGAGAGGGAGAGCATCAGGATAAATAGCTAATGCATGTGGGGCTTAATGCCTAAGTCATGGGTTGATAGGTGTAGAAACTGCCACAGCACACGTTTAGATGGGAAACTAATCTGCATGTCTTGCACATGTATCTTGAAACTTAACATAAAATAAAGTAAAATAAAATAATTTAAAAAGTGCATGAGGAAAAAAAATTCTGTAGTTTCAGTTGTAATGTTTTCATTTTCATCACTGATTTTGTGTTTCTTCCCCTTTTTTTCTTTATTGGTCTGTCTAAAGATTTGTCAATTTTCTTTATCTTTTCAAAAATCAACTTTTTGTTTCATTGATCTTTTGAATTGCTTTCTTTGTTTCAAATTTATTTATTTCTGTTCTGATATTTATTATTTTTCTTCTACTAATTTTGGGTTTGGTTTACTCTTGCCTTTCTAGTTGTGTAAGCTGTTTTATTAGGTTATTCAAAGTTTGTTTTTATGTAGGCACTTACAGCTATACATTTCCCTGTTAGCACTGCTTTGCTATATCCTGTAGGTTTTGGTATTTTGCATTTCCATTATCCCTTGTTTAAAGAAATTTTTCAATTTCTTTCTTAATTTCTTCATTGACCCACTGGTCATTCAGGAGCATATTGTTTAATTTCCATGTGTTTGTATAGTTTCCAAATTTCTTGTTACTATTGATTTCTAGCTTAATCTCCTGGTGGTCAGAGAAGATGCTTGACATTGTTTTAATTTCTTGAATGTTTTAAGACTTGTTTTGTGATCTAACATATGGTCTATCCTTGAGAATGATCTATGTGCTAAGGAGAAACATGTGTTGAAGCATGTATAGCTGTTGGATAAAATGTTCTGTAAATATCTATTAGGTCCATTTGGTCTATAGTATAGATTAAGTCTGATGTTTCTCTGTTGATTTTCTGTCTGGGAGATCTGTCCAGTGCTAAAATTGGGGTTTTGAAGTCTCCAGTTATTATTGCATTGAGGTCTATGTCTCTCTTTAGCTCTAATAGTATTTGCTTTATATATCTGGGTGCTCCAGTGTTGGTTGCATACAAGTTTGCAACCATTATAACCTTTTGCTGAACTGACCCTTTTATCATTATATAATGATGTTCTTTGTCTCTTCTTCAGTTTTTGTGTTGGTATCTGTTTTGGCTGATATAAGTATAGCTACTTGTGCTCTATTTTGGTTTTCATTGGCATGGAATATATCTTTTTTCCATCCCTTTATTTTCACTCTGTGAGTATGTTTATAGGCTAAGTGTGTTTCCTGTAGGCAACAGGTGATTGGGTTGTTTTTCATCCATTCGGCCACTCTATGACTTTTGATTGGACAGTTTAGTTCTCACACATTGAATGATATTATTGATAAATAGGGACTTACCCCTGCCCTTTTGTTATTAGTTTTCTGGTTGTTTTGTGGTATTCTCTTTTTTCTTTCCCTTTTTCCTTTCTTTTTGTGAATGTGATTTTCTCTGGTGGTATGCTTTAATTTCTTACTTTTTTATTTTTTGTGTATCTGTTGTATGTTTTTAAATTTGAGGTTACCATGAGGCTTGTAAATACCATCCTATTCATTATTTTAAACTGATGACAATACTTGACACTAATTGCATAAAAAAACAAACATACAAAGAGAAAACTAATAAAAACCCTACACTTTAACTTCATGTCCCTGCTTTTTAACTTTTTTTATGTCTTATTATACTATGTCTTAAAAAGTTGTTGTTATTATTTTTGACTGGTTCATCATTGAGTCTTTTTACTTAAAAGTAGTTTACATACCACAATTACAGTGTTATAATATTCTGTGTTTTTCTGTGTGCCTACTATTGCCAGTGAGTTTTTGTATCTTCTGATGATTTCTTCTTGCTCATTAACATTCTTTTCTTCCAAATTGAAGAGCCCGCTTTAGCATTTCTTGTAGACAGGTCTGGTGTTAATGAAATCCCTCAGCTTTTGTTTTCTGGGAAGATCTTTATTTCTCTTTCATGCTTGGAGGATATTTTCACCAGATATACAATTCTTTGGTAAAAGTTTTTTTTTTTTTTGTTTTTCTTCAACACTTTAAATATGTCATGTGACTATCTCCTGGCCTGTAATGTTTCCACTGAAAAGTCTGCTGCCAGACATATTGGAGCTCCATTGTGCATTATTTGTTTCTTTTCTCTTTCTGCTTTTAGGATCCTTTCTTTATCCTTTACTTTTGGGAACTTGATTATTAAATGCCTTGAGGTCGTCTTCCTTGGGTTAAATCTGCTTGGTGTTCTATAACCTTGTTGTACTTGATATCTTTCTCTATGTTTGGGAAGTTCTCTGTTATTGTACCTTTGAATAAACTTTCTACTCCTACCTCCTACCCTTGTTTCTTTCTCTACCTCATCTTCAAGGCCAATAACTCTTAGATTTGCCCTTTTGAAGCTATTTTCTAAATACTGAAAGTGTGTTTTTTATTCTTTTTTGTCTCCTCTGACTGTGCACATTTTCAAATTAGCTGCCTTCAAGCTCATTATTCTTTCTTCTTCTTGGTCAATTCTGCTATTAAAGGACTCTGATGCATTCTGCAGTATGTCAATTGCATTTTGCAACTCCAGTATTTCTGCTTGATTTTGTTTTAATTATTTCAATCTCTTTGTTAAATTTATCTAATGGAATTCTAAATTCCTTCTCTATGTTATCTTGAATTTCTTTGAGTTTTCTCAACACAGCTATTTTGAATTCTCTGTCTGAACGGTCATATATCCCTGTTCTTCCATGATTGGTTTCCAGTGCCTTATTTAGTTTGTTTTATGAGGTTATGTTTTTCTGGATGATCTTGATGCTTGTGGATGTTTGTCAGTGTCTCAACATTGAAGAGTTAGGTATATTTTGTAGTCTAGACAGTTTGGGCTTGCTTATGCCTGTCTTTGAATTGTCAGGCAGAGACTTTTAGTTTATTCCCTTACTTTCCCCCAGAGAAATAAAGTCTCTCTTTCTGTACTGAGCTGCCTGGAACTGGGGGTGAGATGCATATACCCCTGTGGCAAGTTCCCACAGGCCCTCTGCAGTTCCACGGATGCTGTCTGGGAGGCAGGGTTTAGAGTCAAAAACCTTAGAAATTTACCTGAAGTTCTATTTCTCTGAAGCTAAGCTAGCACTCAAAAAAAGTCACAATACAAAGTTCTTTCTGTTTTTCCGTCCCCTTTCCACAGGCAGAGGAGCCTTTCCCTGTGGCCACCAGCACCACCAGCACATGGGCAGGGACGGCAGTCTGCCAGGCCACCACTGATGTTCACTAAAAGCCCAAGGGCTCTTTAGTCAGCTTGTGGGAAATGCTTCCAGGCTGGGGACTCACTCTTCAGGGCAGTGGGCTCCCTTCTGGCCCAGGGCTGGTCCAGAAATGATGTCTAAGAGCCTATGCCTGGGTTCAGGGACCCCAAGAGCCTGTTTGTTGCTCTACCTCCCTGTGGTCAAGCTGGTACCTAAGGTGCAAGACAAAGTTCCCTTTACTTTTCCCTATGCTTTTCTCAGACAGAAGGAGTCTGTCACTGTATCCACAACAACTGAGAATGTGATGGGTCACACCTGCAGTCAGCCCATCTCAGAGCCCAAGGCCCATGGTGTACTACCTGGGTATCACTGCTGGTTATTCAGTACCCAACAGCTCTTTAGTCAGCAAGTGATGAGTCCTGCCAGGACTAGTCTTTCCCTTCAAGGCAGTGGGTTCTCTTTTTGCCCAGGATATGCCTAGGAACATCATGAGCTAGAGCCTGTAATGGGGGCATCATAGCTCTGCTTGGTACTCAATCCATCTGTGGATGAGATGATCTCCAAGATGTAAGACAAAGTCCTCTTTACTCTTCATTCTCCTCTCCTTAAGCAGAAGCAAGGAGTCACTTTTGTTGCTGTGAGCAGCACTGTGTGGAGTTGGGGAAGAAATAGCACATGAACTCCCTTGGCCATGCCAGTTGGTATCTCCCTAGGTCATGTGCCACCCTAGTCTACTGGCTCTGAACTCAGTGCAGTACTAGGAGTTGCCTAGGAATTGCAGTCCTTATTTCCTAGACTTTCAAGTTTGCCTAGAATCCTAGAGCACTTTTGCCCATGGTGGTGAGCCTTGCCAAGAAAGTCAACTTCTAACTGCTGGGATGGGCAGTTCCCGTCTGAGTAGGCCTACTCCAAATGCTCTCTCCATCTCTGGGCACTGGCTGAGCCCAGCATAGTTTTGCTTTCTGCTGTTAAAAGGCAGCACTGAGTTCAATGTAATGTCCCCCAGTTGCTGTGCTCTCCCTTTCCCAAGTGCACAGATTCTCTGTGCTGCATGGCCACTACTGGGGAGCTGGGGGGAAGGGTGGCATCAACAATTCAGTACTGTCTCTCCAACCCCCTTCAATGCCTCTTTCAGCAATATGAAGTTAAAACTAGGTATAAGATTGCTCACCAGATTTGGTTCTTGAGAGGGTTGTTTTCTGTGTGCAGATAGCTGCTAAAATGTGGCATTCCTGTGGGAGGTAAGAACACTGTAAGTTTCCATTCTAGCATCTTGCTCCAGCCCTCAGGGATGAATTATCTATTAAAATTCGATTTCATTCTATTTTCATTCTATGAACTTTGTAGAGGGAATTTTTTGTCTTTGCATTATATGTTACCTTCTAAATGTTTATTATTTTTTATTAACTACCAGTATAAATGTGTCACATTTATATAATTCAAAACCATAGTATGCTTTCTTGATAAAGAACAACCTCTGAAAATAGGGTAGTATTTGGTCCTATTACTAATGCATCAAAAACTCTTAGTTGGAATCACATTCTATTGATAACAACTTATTTTATAAATCCTCTCCATTTTATAAATTACTTTTAAGTGCAGAGGAAATATCTGAGATGGAGTTATTAAATATTAGATAGCATACAGGTAAGATCTCATTTTAATGAGCTTGAGAGACAGAAAAATATCATTACAATGGAAGTATATTCCTTCCAAAATATCAGAATATATTGAAAAATGTGTCAAACTTTATTAATAATATTTTCCACTATATATACAGATATTCAAATAAAGGTCATCTCCAGTTTCACCAGCTCACACACTCTTCTTGTTGCTATGCTTGGAAACGTTGCTATGCTGGAGTGTTTCAGAGGTGATGTGCAATAATGCAGTCATAGATCTTAGGACGAGAGGTGAATTAATCCAAATCAGGTCCAGATCTGCTTCGCTGTAGGATGAGGCCAGAGATTTGATGAGGTGTAGGAAGAATTGGGAACAATTTAAGCAAGAAATTCCACTTGACTGATCATTACTTATTTCCTTTTCTAATTGTTCAGAAATATTTCTGCAGTATATGTATGTATGATAGGGTTAAGGAGGAAATGGAAGATAGTCTTCTGCATTCTGCTAGATGAGGAGGCAGAGAAGAGTGAATGAGACAACCTTCTGCTTGTATCCTTTTCCTTGCCATTTCAGATTTCATCAAATGGGAAGGTGCCTTATTTCAGACAAACTTCCCCTTGATCTGATCTTTTATTTCCCTATTTGCACATATAAACTATGACTTTCACTGGTCACCTACGCCCACTTGTTCTGTCTACCAACTATGTTCATGACAAGTTAGAATCATCATTTCCTATCTTAAAGAATCAAACTTTAAAAAAATTTCTATATCTACTCCTTATATATATTATATATTATGGGGGATATATTACTAATTTAGAAAATGGTCTTTAGTGAGATATTTAGACAGGGTAAGTTCTTTTTTTTTTGAGACGGAGTCTCTCTCTGTTGCCAGGCTGGAGTGCAGTGGCGCGATCTTGACTCACTGCAACCTCCGACTCTTAGACAGGGTAAGTGCTATAGATAGTAAGAATAAGCAGTTCAAAGTAAGGAAGACATGATGTGTCATAATATATCAAATGGCCTTTGATATATTTTCAACATAGATTTTCAACATGGATTCATTTTTTTGTGTAGTGCCTTATGTACAAATAATAGGAACACTCTCTAGGTTAAGAGTAAGACAGTGTCTTTATCATTTTATAATTTTATATGTCCTCAATGCTAAGCTTAGCACTCAGTAATAACTAACTGCCCAATTCGTATTTTGAGTGTTGTCTTTCTACTTAACTGTACATTAGTCTTGACTGGGAGAAATAACGTAATTCAATTAGCATGTTATCACTGATTAGCGCTCTCTGAGTTTTGAGAAAGGAAGATTCAGGACAGTTAGAGCCAACAGAGAAAAAGGGAAAAGAAGCATCATAATGGTATCAAATCTGACATTATATTCAGGTGGAAGGGACATGAATACTGAAAGGGAAAAAAGCATGCTAAAAGTAGAGTATCAGAATACAGAAAGAAAAGGCAACTGTTTGACACTTTTTATTGAATCCAGCTTGATTTTTCCCCCAGGCCCCCAAGATGGTGTCTGTTAGAGTGATGCCGACCAAAAGACACCTGTCATGAATGTGAAATGGTGCAGTTTGCAAGGAATGAGAAATCTAGATGATGAATAAGGAGCTTGGCTGTTCTTTGTGTGCCTTTGGCGTCAAGTCTTTGGGAGATGAAAAGGTTTCTCCAAAGCTGGCTTGGGACAAGTGGTGTCTTGTGTAGGAATTTATCTTTCAATGGATTTCAAATCCTTACCTTTACTTAGTCTCTAATTCTTTTAGTTTCCATATAACTTAATTCTTAAATTGATTTTTTTGAAATAAAATTTTTTTTACCTTCATTATTTTTTTGACTGTTCTGTTAGTTTTTTAAGTTTTTCTTTCTTTTTTCTTTTTTTTTTTAAGGATACAGTAATGGCTAAAGCCCATCTCTCTCTTTCTCTCATTATTTTTTCTTCTATGATTAAAACAATGTCAAAGGCTGTAGAATATAGATTATAAATTTTTATTTCACACAAGAGCCATTCTTATACTTACCTCAAATGTTACTCTTCCCAGTTAGTGTTAACCTGGAGAGATATGAATGACCAAAATTTTAACGTTGTTCAAATCGAATTCAAATTTATTTTTAGGTATTTCAAGTTTCTTCTCCACCTTTATTCAGGTGATGCAGGTGTTCAAATGTAGCAATCTTTTCCCATCACCTGCTTAGTTCACCACACAATCTCTCCTCACATTTTGGAAAATAATTGCTACAATATTAATGACATAAGTATAGCTATAACTTCTAATAAACAGCATTAACCTGCATTAGACATGCACAAGGTGGCTTCTCAAAGGATTGGACGTAATTGGCTTTATTGAAAAAACTTGGTTACTTTAGTGATAAAACATATAAGTCACTATTCTTCCTCTTTACTAAGGACAATTCTGTATTAGTATTATGCATATCTACTCCACTTTGTGGTTTGCATTTAATTTTGCACTTTCTCTGGGAAGTTTCTGATAGCAGTGATACGGAATTCATAATACTGGATGAAATAAAAATGTCTGGGGGTGTCTAAAGCATCTTATTATTATATCACGATTCCCAATGAGGGAATTTGGGGGACCTACAGAGACTCGATAAAAAGATATTTAGATGTTTTCCTAATTTAATTAATATGTTTGAGCCTTTTCTCTCTTTTCCCTATGATAATAATTTGGTATTATTTAATACAATATACTGAAAAATATTAGTAATACAACTGTATGAATACTGTATTGTTAATATGTAACTTCTTTCCCGTAATGATTGAGGTAAAAATTTAACCATTTTTTTCAGTTATGATGCATTAAATTCAGCATATTTCACAGAAGCTATTCATTTAACTTAGGGGATCAATAGAGAATGCCTTCATTAGTGCAATAAGAAAAAATGGTTAAATGGTAAAAAACCTAATATTATAGAAGAAATCATTATTATTAGCTGTATTCGATTATGAGGTTTAATGAAACTTTAGGTGAACTGACAAAAACACCATGATGGATATTCTGAAGGGCAATTTTCCTAAACCTCAGTGCACACTAGCCTGGCCCACAGCAATTAGGTAAGGGGAGCACTTAGCCAAGATACCCTACTGCCATCAAGCAGCCAGGAATGGCAGCAAACAGTGGCACCTATAAGAATGGCATGAGTCAAAACGCAGAAAACAAACAATGTTAGATGCTGTGTACAAAGTACTTCATGTGCCTTATCGTTTGGTGATTCATACTTGTTGATAACATGGAACCATGAGGCTTTCAGTTTTCAGTTATTTTTGATCTCTCAGAGATTAAAATAATATGTCAAAATAAGCTCTGAAATATTTGCGATTTCAAAAATAGAAATATTTTAGGAACATAACTTATTGTACTTTAACCAAGCATATTTATAATTATTCATCTGTATGCTGACCGGTTCCTGTCGAAATGGAAGGTTAGGCTGCTATGAAAGTTTAGCCTCCCGTGTAAATGCAGAAATGCTTGATAAAACATAACTAATCCCTGGATGCCATAAATGAAGTGGGACTTCCAAGTTTGCATTAGTCCATTTTCATACTGCTATAAAGAACTACCTGAGACTGGGTAATTTATAAAGAAAAGAGGTTTAATTGACTCACAGTTCTTCATGGCTGGGGAAGCCTCAGGAAACTCACAATCATGGGAGAAAGCGAAGGACAAGCAAGGACTTTCTTCACATGGTGGCAGGAGAGAGAAGTGTAGGCAAAAGGCAAAGAACCCCTTATAAAACCATCAGCTTTTGCGAGAACTCACTCTCCATCATGAGATTAGCATTGGGGAACTGCCCCCATGATCCAATCACCTCCCACCAGTTCCTGCTCTCAACATGTGGGGATTATGCAGATTATAATTCAAGATAAGATTTGGGTGGGGACACAGAGCTTGACCATATCAAGGTTAGAATACTAAAAAGAACCTAAAGTTGTCATAGAACATGTGTACATCAGACCCTAGGGGCCAGGACCCAGGAGCTTAGGTTGTAACTTTCACTGTGTAACAAGTTTAAGATATGTGTGGGAATCTATTGCATAATTCTATAACCTACAAGGCCATATTGACTACGAAGCATGAAAGAGAAAAAAGATAATTTAAAAAATAACCCCTACTCTACATTCTTGAGTGATAAGAAAAAGTCACCCATGAGAAAATGGGACTCCAAACCTATGATAATGTGGAGAGTATGTGATAATGTGGGGGACTTGCCACCTTGAGATATAGGAAAATCAGGATGAGGCAATATAATGGTAACTGGTCCAGAACCTGTGCAACTCCTACAGCCCCAGTGAGGGCAAAGGTACTGCAGGGATGGTTTCCCAACCAGGGCTTCTTGGATATCTAAAGAAATCCAAATTACCAAAATTACTCAAAATAGAAAATTAAAAAGCACACAAAATAACTAAAGAACATCATGAGGGAGAGACTTGAGGGAGAATCAGCAAATACAAGCAACATGGTATTTAACGAGGGGGGACTATAACAAATCTGGAAAACTATCATATAAATATATTTAAAACGTTAAACATTACAATGAGTTATAGATATTATAAGACAAGATTTGAAGAAGACCCAAGTAGAACTTCTAGAAGTGAAAAGTCAATTATTAAGACATTAATTTCAATTGTCATGTTAAACATACTAATATGCAGTTAAATAAAAATAAGTTAACTATCAGGCTTATATGCAAAAACCATCCAGAATACAGTATAAAGAGACAAAAATATAAAAACTAGTTTGAGATAAATGGGAGAGGATTTCAGAAGGCCCAAAATACAGTCATGTTTCACTTAACTGTGGAGAGACGGTCTGAAAAACACATCACTAGGTGATTTCATCATTACGTGAGCATCAAAGTGTATATACCAAGACCATCTTGGCCAACATGGTGAAACCCTGTCTCCACTAAAAAAAATACAAAAAATTAGCCAGGTGTGGTGGCACGTACCTGTAGTCCCAGCTATTCCGGAGGCTGAGGCAGGGAAATCACTTGAAACCGAGAGGCGTAGGTTGCAGTGAGCCAATTGTGCCGCTGCACTCCAGCCTGGTGACAGAGGGAGACTCCGTCTCGAATTTACAAAAAAAACGTGTATACATGAACCTAAATGGTATAGCCCACTACACACCTAGGCTATATGGTTTAGCATATTGCTGCTAGGCTACAAACCTATGCAGCACGTTACTCTATTGAATACTGTGGGCAATTGTAACACAATGGTATTTATATATCTAAACATAGAAAAGGCATGGTAAAAATACAGCGTAAAAGATAAAAAGTTGTGTATCTGTATAGTGCACTTGCCATGAATGGAGTCTGAAGGACTGGAGTTTTCTCTGGGTGAATCAATGAGTTAGTGGTGACTGAATGTGAAGAACTAAGGTTTTTACTGTACAGTACTGTAGACAACACTGTACACTACATTAACTTTATGTTTTTTCTTTCTTCAACAATAAATCTTAGCTTACTGTAGATTTTTTATTTTATAAGTTTCTTAATTTTTAAAACTTATTGATTCTTTGGTAGCAACATGTGGCTTGAAATACAAATGCATTACACAGCTGTACAAAAATATTTTTTACACCCTTATTCTATAAATTTTTTCTATTTCAAATTTTTGCTTTTTATTTATTATACTCTTTAAGCTTTTTTTGTTAAACACTAAGACAAAAACATACACATTAACTTAGGCCTACACAGAGTCAAGATCATTAAGACGTTACTAGGTGACAGGAATAGGTTTAGTTCCATTACAATCTTATGGGAACCCTGTCATATATGAGGTCCATCATCAACTGAAACATCATTGTGTGGCACATTACTATATTTAATAGAATCTCAATAACAAGAGATTAGATAAAATGGGAGAATGGCGGCATTTGAAGAGATAGTCATGTAGGATTTTTCAGAAGACATGCATGCTGAGAATAAAGGAACATACCAAGACAAAAAACAATAAAAAGAAATCTATACCAAGGCACATCAAAGTGAAATTACAGAATGTCACGGAGATAAACTTTAAATGTTAACCAAATTTGAAGACAGTTGATCCTCCAAGTTATAATTTAGGCCAACAACAACAAAAGCCAGAGTCTGTGGCACAGCACCTGCAAAAGACAGAAATGCTATTACCGCTATTGCCCTGGAATTGTGTGTCCAGCTGGACTCTCACTTAAGAATGAGAACATGATAAAAAACATTTTCAGACAACATCCAAGACAGTAAGATCTGAAAAAACCACCAAAACCTTTACTTTAGTAAGAAGGAAACTAGGGAGCAGGGGGAAATGGGAAGTTACTAATCACATGAAGTTTGAGTTAAATAAGATGAATAAGTTCTAGAGATCTGCCATATGACATTGCACCTATAGCCAACAATACTGTATTGTGCACTTACAAACGTGTTCAGACTACAGATTTCATGTTAAATGTTCTTATGACAATGAGATAACCTTTTTAAAAATTAAAGAAACTAAATTCAGATGAAAGGATTGAAACACAGGAGCCAATGACAAAGAAACAATATTAATCTGCTCTTTAAACAATTCTAAAAACCAAGTCATCTTTATTCTCAAATCATAAAAACTTTGTTATGCTTTACTTTTTATATAACAATACTTTAAAGAAATATATGTTATTTGTTTCAATTTGCTTTAAATAAATAGAAATAGCAATGACGCTGGTATGTTTGATTAAAATGTGAAGTATACAAAGAATGAAATGTTATGTAACCTTGAAGAATTTTTGATGTCATGTTATAATGCTTATGTTAAGAAAATGAGAAGGAAAAGCAGCATATAAACATCATATTCACTATTATGTGGGCTGAATAAAAATACATAGGAAAAATATTTATGGCAATATACCAAAAATATTAAAAATCATTTCTTTGGTGGCATAATGATATTTTTCCTTTTCCTTTATACTTTTCAAAATCCTATCATGGACATATAATTCTTTAATACTAAACAAACTTCAAAATACTTAAACACATAAATATTTTAATAAACTATGAGTTTCACTAAATAAACACCATGTTTATGTTTTGCAGGCAAATCTCTCCTCACCATCTTCTACAGTATCTGAGAGTCAGCTGGTATGTATCTTCTAAGTCACAGATCTACTTCTGCAAATTCTGATCTCTCAAGAGAGCTTTACTTGAGTAAAAGTGAAAAAAAGAATACATTTACTACATATATTTTTATTCACTTACTTGTCTAATAAAATTTTACTGATACTTTCCAAAAGCTCCATGGTGGTTGTTTTGCAGGTGACAAACATACGTAAAACTATACATATACTTTACTTGCTAGTAACTTACATCCAAGTAGAGGCATTAGAAGAGATTGTGAGGTCAGGTGAAAGATGTCATTAGAATTTAAAGAAGAGAGCTCACTCTTTAAAGGAAAAGATCCAAAAAGTGTTTAAGGAGAAGGTCATGATTGAGTAGGATTGTTTTTGGATTTAAGAAATAGATATTTCACACAGGAGAATTAGCATGCAAATGGTCTAGATCAGTGCTGAGCAATAGAAATACAACATGAATGACAAATGTAAGCCACATATGTAATTTAAAACTTCTAGTAGCCACATTAAAAAAGTAAAATGGAACGAGTAATGTTAATTTTCATAAAATATTTTACTTAATGTTATTTAAATATTATCATTTCAATGAATAAGCAGTATAAAAATCAAGATTTTTTTACATTACTGTTTTGGGGAAGAGTCTTTGAACTATTACATATTTTACATTTAAGCAAATCTCAATACTGCCTAGTTACAAGAGCTCAAGAGTGGGGCTAGTGACTACATTGGGCAGACAGATCCAGACTCTAGAATCTGTTATTTGAAGATAAAATTTGATTAAATGGGAGAATTATTTTCTCTTATAGCATTTTGTTTTTCTTATTCTTACAGTGGTTACCAAATTGAAGTCATGAAATAAATTTCCTATATATCACTGGTCAAAGATTTTCTTAATATCTTTGGATGTTTATTATCTAAAACTGTAAATTCCTGAATAATAGATATCTTCACTAAAATTAATGGAAATTTATAGTAAAACAATTTGAAACATTAACTGATATTCCCCTTTTAAAGAAATTGTTTTGGTGTCTTGTAGCCACAGCCAGCAAATCGTCCTGTCATTATTATGCCAATAAAAATAATTACAATATATTTATTTGTAATACTGAGAAATCATAAAAAGCATTGTTTGACTTTTAAAATAGCCTGATTCAATCAATCCCATTGGGTATACTGCTGTTTATACATATAGTGTGTATATGGCATGTGTTTGAATGTGTGTGTGCATTAGTTTCAGTTGGTTTAGAACACTAGGGGGCGGGGGGCAATATAGTATACTTGAAAGAATCTGGGATGAGTATCAGAAGACCCACCTTATACTTCCTGCTCTGACATTAACTAGCTGGCTGACAGTGGGTAAGCAAAAGTCTGGGAGTCTGGATTTCAATTTCTTAATTGAACAGTGAGAGCATTCTATTGTGAACTTTCCAAGCCCTTCCAGGCTGTGAATTGATGGTTACTAACATAGTGAAGTTGAAGGAGTTGCCATGGAAACAAGCCTGCAATAACATAATGAGATTGAATGACTTCCCACTTTATATATGGAAATATTACTACAATTATTTTAATATTTAAAATGATATATTTGTTTATTTAGAGTAATTATGGAAATAAAGAATGTTTTGGCCGGGCGCGGTGGCTCAAGCCTGTAATCCCAGCACTTTGGGAGGCCGAGACGGGCGGATCACGAGGTCAGGAGATCGAGACCATCCTGGCGAACACTGTGAAACCCCGTCTCTACTAAAAAATACAAAAAAAAAAAAAAAAAAACTAGCCGGGCGAGGTGGCGGGCGCCTGTAGTCCCAGCTACTCGGGAGGCTGAGGCAGGAGAATGGCGTGAACCCGGGAGGCGGAGCTTGCAGTGAGCTGAGATCCGGCCACTGCACTCCAGCCCCGGCGACAGAGTGAGACTCCGTCTCAAAAAAAAAAAAAAAAAAAAAAAAAAAAAAGAATGTTTTACACATTGTCATATACAGTTTCACTCAGTATAGTATATAAAATACAGATTTTAGATGTTGGTGGACTATATATACATGCATAAGTGTATATTTTACATACATGTAAGTTCTTGGTTTAATACTTTAAGAAATTATTTCAAAGTGGCAATATATATATATATACACATACATATATATATATGATGATTTTATAAAATGAGATATAGTAAAACAACTCTTTGTGAATGTAATTAAAACACACTTACTTTTTGCCCAATAAAATAATCCTGTTGTTTGTTTTCTCTAGGGGCAAAACTACAAAGCATTGCTTTGAATGACTTTTATAATAATTTTCTTTCATTTACTTAAGTCTTTTTCTCTAAGGCGTTCAAGGCATTTCTTAACCAAGTTTTAAATTAAGTTTTAATCTCAAAATGCCCTTGAGATATAGGTAGGTTTGTGAAGGGATTATTATCAAGCAAGCATATCATATTTAAAAAATGAACATGTCTTGTACTGATATAATTATTTAATTCAATAACTTTGGTTTCTATTTCATGACATTAACCCTGTGTTTATATTAATACTACCTGAGAGTGGAATAAATAGTGGAAAATGATTGTATGTAAGACATGTTACAGGGCATGTACTTCACTAAGGGTTTAGAATATTTTTACACTTAAGTAACACTATAAAGTTATAATTTTTTCATTTTTATCAATGAATTTTTCAATATTTGCCATCATGAACTCTTTCAGTTCTGAATAATATGAGTAAATAAGAATGCCTTTGATAAACAAAACTTTGAGATATATATTTATATTTTTATATAGGTATGTGTTTATAATATACGTACACATATAGATGACATATGAGGTAATTCTCATTGTTTATATGTACACCTTTGTTTATATGAGTAAATATGTATGCATATATAACACATAAAAACAAAGTTAATGGAAATATATGATATTTTATAGTTAAATTACATAAACAAATATTTGTTTGGTGTAAAACCAACAGTAAATAGTTAAAATTGACTCCTATTTTAGGAGGTAAATGTAGTACGTGTGTTGAAGAGAAAATATATGACAAATTGCTATGGTACCACAAGCTTAATGCAATTCTCAAATTGCTTTTGAGATTTAACTTTTTAAAGATGTATCATTTTTTCATGCTTTCAAATTTTTAACTTGGCTGATTTGTTTGCTTGCTTTTATTGCAAGTGTACTAATTCAGAATTCAAAGGGAAAGAAGAAATAGAGCCATGACCCTTACTCTTAAAATATTTCCGTTGTTTACTCTGGAAGCCAAATGATTTAGAGTTGGGCTTGGGAGACTGTTTTGGAAGCCCATGTGAAGCTAGTTCACCAGTCTTAGCTTCTCCTATTAAACTGCACTGCAGTCGATCAGAACTGGAAAGGAAATTAGAGATGAAAATATCAGAAATTCCCACCTATTCACTGGAGATTGGAATAATGACTCTGTCAACCTGAAAAGATTATTGTAAGGCTCACATATCATAAAATGTGGAGTCGTCAGTATACTCCTATAGACAGGGAGAGGTTATTTTTGCACATAAAATCTGTGAAATGATGAAGAGATAATATGTGCAGCCATTTTTACAGAAAAAGAAACAGAGGCTTACGGAGTTAAATAGATTATCTAGGATCACCAGCATCAGTGTTCATCCTTGCCTTGTGTAGCTTTGGAAAAGGAATCATTATTATTGATTTTAGATAATTCAAGGAAAATAAGAAAGGATGAATTAAGGAGTTTGGAAACAGGGCCTCTATGGAAGCATTACTTTCACTGGGTACCTCCTGTGTCTGACTCTGCCTAGTGTTTTTGCACTGCCTGGAAAATGTGAGTACTTACTGAAGAGGAGACTGGGTAGGGTCAGTTAGAGTACTGAAGTTTTCACAGCTGTGAATTGTGCTTCCTGTAGCATATTAAAAGGAGCAAAAGGAAAGGAAATATCTAGGATCTAGGTTAAACCTTTACAAAGCTTTCCTAGCTGTTGAGCTGAATCATCACAAAGATATTAACAAAGGCCAGCGGGGTCTTTTTCCTTGCATAAGATAACACACAAGTTAGGCTCCCCAAGGTAGGTAAACCCTGGTCTTCTTTGGCAGTAGGGGAGCCTGGTTTAGATGATATTTGCCTTTTGCTTTTGAAATTTCATGCCGTTACAAAATGTTCACTGTTGTCCAGGATGGAATACTTAATCTAGAGAGCACAAAACAACAGATTTTAAAAATAAGTCACCTGGCTATATACAGGTAAAAGCAAGATGCTATTTACTGGAACACTATTAAGAAGAGTGCTTAAACTTGCAAATACTTTGTTCCTAGTTCTGAATGTCAGCTGATGCGTCCAGCTTTAGTGGTGCGTGACTCATCTTTCTGAGGGCCCTTAAGGCCTCTGTTGTTCAGAAAATGCAGCCCTGAAAGCTTTTATGTAGAACCGATGTGTCCTTCAAGCTCAAAGACAGTTTCTCCTTGACCAGTTTTTCCTTGACATAACATACTTAAGTGCCACAGCATTTATCAGGTATGCCCACTCAGGTTTGAGTCATGCTATTATCTTTTATTTAGCCATTGAAATATTTCAATCTGGCAAATCTGTATTGTGTATATTCCATGAAATACTTCTTGAGCCGTGAGATGCAGCCTGTAATTATTGAGGCCTTACGTATGTTTATTTTTATAAAACTATTGTAATCATTATAAAACATTTTTTGGAGGAACACATCAAGTAGGTACTTTTGTGAATAGTCTAGGTCATTTAGAGTCAACATGCCATATTTATAAGTGCAAAGTATATATTCTGTTTTTCCTTTCAAATGTATTTTATGCTGTTTTTTCTTTACCAAGTTTTGTCATACATATTATCTCATTAGGTTCTCATAATCACCTTTGAGTTAGTATGGCAGGAATTGTTATTTCCATTATTCCAATGAAAAAACTGAAGTTTAAATATCTAGAATGCCATGTCAATAGTTGCTTGGTAATAAGTGGTATAAAAATCTCTTTTGCTTTTTCCAATCTTGGGAGCTTTACCCTATGCCATAGTGTTTTGAGATTTAGGATATTTGGTTAAGGGGAAAACATAGCTTAAGTATTTGCTTCAAGTATATAATAATGTTTGTTTAAAACAAGAATTAGGGTCTATAAACATGTATTATCTGAATAAGTAAATAAGGTAAATAATTTAGAGAATATTGCTTTTGTCCACAATTTTGCCTGGTAGAATGTATTGAGTTTGCACAAAGTATTTTGCCATGGAAATTCTAAAGACAAAGAAAAAAGCACTGGAGAATGAAGACAAAACTGCAGCAAATGGGTCAAAAACAACCATGGCACTTTCACAAACTTTTTGAGTCCATTGAAGTAGTAAAATTTCCAGCCAGACTCACAGAATTTGCTGTATGTTGTTTTGTTACTTTCTTGCAGTTTTGTTACATATCTTATCTCTCCAGAAAGATCAAAATAAACTCTTGAAAGCTGGCACCTTATCCGTTATTTCTTTTTTTCTTTATCACACCACCCTAGAGCTTATTTCTATAGTCAAAGGCAATTAAAAAACATCAGTCCATTAGTATTAGTTGAAGTTATTAATTTAAGAAAGATTTTGCTGGCCAGGCGCGGTGGCTCATGCCTGTAGTCCCAGCACTTTGGGAGGCCGAGGCGGGTGGATCACAAGGTCAGGAGATTGAGACCATCCTGGCTAACATGGTGAAACCCCCGTCTCTACTAAAAATACAAAAAAAATTAGCCGGGTGTGGTGGCGGGCACCTGTAGTCCCAGCTACTCTGGAGGCTGAGGCAGGAGAATGGCGTGAACTTGGGAGGCGAAGCTTGCAGTGAGTCGAGATCACCTGGGAGACAGAGTGAGACTCTCTCCAAAAAAGAAAGATTTCGCTGTAAAACCCCGTTATTTAAAAATATTGGTAATCGATTCTCTAGGTCAGTGCTGGTAGTTAATATTCAACTTTGGTATCTAGCCCAGAGGCTATACTAACTTGCTGTCATAGAATTCTGATTATATGTTCCAAAGGATGGAAATAGTATCTGTTTATATAGTGCCCCAAGTGACAGTGTTCAAGTATGAGTGTATACTTGATAGATTATAAACAGAAATCAATAGCAGGCTTAGACGAGTGTCTTATAGCCCATTAAAATCTGCCACTGGGCTTCAGGGAACCCATATACTCCCTTGAATTTTTTCTGTCCTCAAGACTAATGTTAGCATCAGATATAATATCCTTTTCTCCTCCCCACTCTCCACTCTTGAGTTCTCTAAAAAAGATGACATTGTTGTCTTTTGGTATTAAGAGTTTTATTGCATATCACCATGAATGGAGGGAGAAAAACAATAATTTCTTTTAAATGAAGAAGATTAAAATCTTGTAAAGTCCCTAAAGTGGACTCTTTCCTTGACTTTTCTGTAGTTGATAACTTTAGCTTTCTACTCTTTCTCCTGAGGGCGGAACTCACCAACCCACTTTCCTTCTTCTCATCGTCTATTGGAAAAATGCCATATGGCTCTTCTATCCCTCAAAGTTCCCTCTTTGTGAATTATATTGTGCTCAAAAAGTTAGCCAATTCAGGAAAAATAATGGATGACCTCAAGGAGTCAGTCAGCACCACTTTTTAAAAAAATTTATTTTAAGTTCCAGAGTACATGTGCATGATGTGCAGGTTTGTTACATAGGTAAAAATGTGCCATGATGGTTTGCTGCACCTATCAAACCATCACTTATGTATTAAGCCCAGCGTGAATTAGCATTTTTTAATGATGCTTTCCCTCCCTGCCCACAACAGGCCCCAGTGTGTTGTTCCCTAGCATATGTTCATGTGTTCTCTTTGTTCAGCTCCCACTTATAGTGAGAACATGCAGTATTTGGTTTTCTGTTCCTGTGTTAGTTGGATGAAGATAATGGCTTCCAGAGCCATTCATGTCCCTGCAAATTACATGATCTCATTCCTTCTTATGGCTTCATAGTATTCCATGGTATATATGTACCACATTTTCTTCATTCGATCTATCGTTGATGGGCATTTGGGTTGATTCCACGTCTTTGCTATTGAATCAGCACCTCTTATTGACTCCATATTGAATTATAGTGAACACACTGAGCTTCTGCCTGTCAATTAACTTATTCATTCTGTAAGTTTTTATTGAGCACCAACCAGGTACAGGCACCATTCTAGATGTTGGAGATATAAGAGTGAATAAACCAAAGATCTCTGGTTTCACAGAACTTACATTCTAGTGGAGAAAGAAAAACAATAAACACAAACAGATGTCAGGTAGTGATAACTGCTGTGGAGAAAATAAAGCAGGTAAGAGAGATGGAGATTGCTATTTTATATGGCTCATTAAAAAGATATGTCTGACAAGGTGATGTTTAAACTGAAAAAGAAGGAATGAGGGAGTTCCAGACAAGGGAAGAGCAAATACAAACTCCTGGAGGAGGCAGTATCATAGTGTATAAACTAGAGTAGAAAGAGTGGAGGAATAGAAGGGACAGTACTGGGAAATAAGACTGGAAAAAGAGAGGCTGGTTAGGGATATGAAAGATCAGGTCATACAGCACCCTTATAGGCATTGCTTTGTAGGCACTACAAGGGCTTTGAACTTTACTCTCAGTAAAAAGGTAAGGCATTAGAGAGATTTCAGAGCAGAGTTGACATGACTTGATGTAGAATTGATGGACATCATTTAGGAGATGAGTGACATGACTCAACTTACACTGTGGTCATCTTGTGATTTACTCAACTGGATTGTGAGCCTCTGAAAACAGGGGATATATCTTATTTATCTTTATAGACACTATAGTTCCTGACATAGACTAGATCTTAATTGGCAAAATGTCTCCAGTGAACATTTGGTAGAGGTGTGCTTCAGAGTTGCAAAACAGTTATTTTGTCTTTCAGGCACTTCAAAAATGTCTATACCCAGTGTAAATCAATTTTCAGTATATTCATGAATTGATATTTTCGATTTGGAGAATCTTCTCATTTTTCTTTTTGTGCCCTTTGTGCTGGCTATGAGAGTCATTACCTTTTTTATTTTTCCACATAGGCTGGAAAGAAAATTACAAAACTGCTTTTTCTGGCATCATTAGAGGGTCATTCGTGTCTATCAGTCATGAGTCTGACTATTCTATGGATTCTATAGTAGATAAAAATGAGAGAAGGGCCTCTTAAGGCTAGTTTAGTTGAAATATTGCTGAACAATGACAATCTAACAGTAGTTCAGTTTTATAGACTCCCCAAACTTGATAAATCTAATTTCCTTTGTGTTTGTTTGGACACAAATGTAACAAATTAGATTGTTTGGAATTAGAGAAGTTGTTCAGGAGAACCTTTACTTGAAGTCCAAAGTTATCAGCAAAGATCACTACATGCAAAGATGAAATATAGATTAGGAATTAATAAAGCATAGTCTGTTTTAAAGCCCCTCCTTCAGTCTGGAGACAGAAGACAAGGCCAAATGGATGTCTCTGGAATGATACACTAAGAAAGACCTATCTCTACATGAGTAGCACATTTTAATGTATTGAGTTCAAGTCTAGTGTCTTTCAACTTTTAATGTGTACGTGAATTGCTTAAGGATTTGTAAAAATGCAGATTCAGATTCAGTAGGTTTAGGTCGGGCACTGAGCTTTGGCATTCATAACAGGTTCTCAGATGTTGCTGATACTGGTCTACAGCCTTCATTCTAAGGGTCAAAGTGCTAGCAGACAATGTCTTAATTGGATAGAACATTAGTTAACTTTTTGTTACAAATGTAGATTGCATCACCATTTGACATTGTGAAACAAGGTATGAGGAATAATCGAGGGGAAGTTAACTAATATTCCAAGAGAGACTTATGTGTGATGACAACAGTGCCAGTTGCTTCACATACGCTGTTTTATAGGCTTTCTAAGTGGCACTTTGAGACCCTTGTTTGGATGATGGATTTGAATATGCAGAAATAAGCCTTTTGCTGTAATTCTGTGTGGTATAATTCCTGAGGGGTCAGAAAGGTAAGTAATAAAATGTGTCATTACCGATTATTAAAGGACATAGTCATGTATTAGAATTACAACCCTTCAACAGAAGTTCTACACAGGTTGAATGGCTTTTCCAAGGTAATACAGTTTATTAACAACATTGCAAAAACTAAAATCTATGTCCATGTTGCTCTCCTTCTACAGTATTATGCTGCTTCATGAGAGTAAATTTTTAACCAAATCCAGAGACACAGTGGAAATTTGATGTCTTGGCCATGCAAATTATGGAGTATTTTAGGAGGTGGTGAAGAGGTGTGTGTGTCTGTGTGTGTGTGTGTGTGTGTGTGAAGAGAGTGGATGTGTGGATGTGTATAGTCACCAGGAACTAAAAACATTAGAAAACATTAGGTCCTAAATGTTCTAAGAGTATTTAGGATGGCTGACGAAAACAAAGTAAAATGGCACAGAATGAGTTAACAATGGCCAAAATCAAGGATGAGACAGTTGACAGTGGAAATA
Source organism: Trachypithecus francoisi (assembly GCF_009764315.1). Classification (NCBI taxonomy): domain Eukaryota; kingdom Metazoa; phylum Chordata; class Mammalia; order Primates; family Cercopithecidae; genus Trachypithecus; species Trachypithecus francoisi. The sequence continues at coordinate 54,218,525 of NW_022681455.1, forward strand.
AAACAGAGAAACAATATATTTTAAAGGCATAAAAAATATAAAAATTACAGGAGCTTTGTTGTTGATTAGACAGGATAAGTTACAGAGAGGTGGATATTTAACAATGATTTCAAGCTTCTATCTAGTCTATGATGTTGCTCTTCCTCCCTGGAATGGGCACAGAAGTGATAAAAATCACAGGCATGATGATTGGACCAAACATGGATTTAAACCTTAACTTCGCATGTTAACTGCATGACTTTGGCATCTGACTTATTACTTTTAAATCCCCCACAGAATTTATAAGAAATTGATGAGATGATCTATCTAAAATATTGAGTTCAGTTTTTGATTCTATATTGATAGAATATAAAACCTGTGTCTATGAGACAATGATAGTGTCATTAGCTGCAATGGGTCCTCAAGGATTTTGAAGCTGGTTTTGAAGCACATGAAAAAGCATGAAGAAGGTGCAGAGGCTACCATGCAGATGACTTGTTAGTATACCAAGGTCTGTGGAGAGTGCATGAGGTTCAGAATTGGGACACTAAGGTTAGATTTTTAACTGGACCAACACTGAGAGACGGCTGGGTTTGAAAGGTATGATTAAAGATTATAGGATGAGAAGTATGAACAATGTCAAAGGCATACTACGTGTAGTCATCTTTTGCCTAGAGTTGGCTTCCGTATCTATGAAGTATTGATTACTGGGTAACAACAAATTAAGGCTGTAGCAGCAAAGAACACTACTAAAGAAAAAGGGAATCTATACAATGTAAAAATCAGGGAAACCATATGAAGACCAAGTAAGTAAACAGAATGAGGAAGACTCAGAGTCTTCACATAGTCCAAACCTGGGAACACAGGGTCCAAGAAAAGAACATGTGGAAAATCTGATAGAGTGGAGGAAATGTAGGAAAAATCATTGTCTAATTGTCAGAGACAACCATCAAATCCAGGAAACTCATAAGAACTAAAGAGCATAAAAACTGGTAGAGAAGAAAATATGAAGCATCAGTAACAGACTCTGATACTGAATATATCTGATATCCAACTAAGCAGAAGAGTCTGTCTTCTGATGTCACCCTGGAAAGGACTGATCCCAAGACAGATGATCTGAGTGGAAGGCTCTAGGCCAGGATAACCCCAAACATCTGCCTGCTTGCAATAAAGGGACCCAGGCAGTCATGTTTCTCTGGCAGAGATTATCCTGCCATCCGAAGTGCTCCTGGTTAGATTTTTTCTCCCTGGTTTCATCTTTCTGCATAGTGACATCAAGCTTAACCCCTAAAGTACCATATTGGTTTTAGAGCCTTGTAGCCCCTGAGTCCTGGAGTTGCATTTATTTTCTGCCTCACAAGGGAGTAGAAGAGAAGGAGAAAGTGCAGGAATAGGAGAAGAAGAAAGAAGAAATGAAGCAGGAAGTCAAATAAAAAAAAGAGACAGAGGTGTGGACAACTTTGGATCATGGCCCAGGTATCAGGCATCTCTGTAATTATAGGTGGCTATACAAATAGGGAACTGCCTGGACCTTTTCTTTTTTTTTTTTTTCAGCGCTTAATGGAAGAATATTGTTCTCATGTGTATAATCTATGGCATCACTTCATGCACAATTAGATGTTACTTGTTCATTCTTCCCCTTGAGAAAAATCAGAGTTTCTTAAGTGGGAGATATTTCTCAGTCTGGGGAAGATAGAGACTTGTTTCAATCTGTATTTCCCCAGTTGTCATAATACATGAAAGACCAAATATCTGTTGAATAAAGTATTTCAGAGCTATGTTTATTCAAGACTCAAAATATATCAGGTGCTTTATAGAGCAGAGAGATAGATGTAGTCCCTTAAGGCTTAACTTGTGAACATCAGAATTGACTGAAAAGAGCTAATTTACCATTTTCCAAAAGGAAATGGGGTTGAGAAGAATGATTGTAGCAAAGTGCTTAAACAGAAAGAGCATCACAGCATTTTATTAAATTATTGTTTGGGATGTTTTTGCAAACATCAATCTTTCTGTGACATTTTACAGGGTAACAAGATTTTGGTGTTTGTGAAACATCATTTTGAAATTACCCCAAACTAGAGTTCTCCCCCGTCTCTCTTTGTCAAATCGACACTGGATACAAGCTTAAGAATCTTGAGTGACTGATGTATTAGCTAAAATTATTTTGATTGCAAGTTACAGAAGTAAAGTTGAGTTAAATAAAAAGGTGTGTGTGTGGAGGGAATCTAGTGTAGAAGAAAAGGAAAGAACCTCAGGACAGGAAATTCATGTAGACCCCTGGAATGTTTGGGGAGTAAATTCTGGAAAGCCCTCTGGTGTCTCTCCTTTCTGGGCTGCCCCTCCATGCACTTTGCTCTATCCTTCTTGATCTCAGCATATCTGCCTTTTAGGTTGTGTTAAGGCCTTCCTGTAGCTTCTACGTGACATACTTTAATTTCAGTCTCCCACAGTTACTGCAGAGCAGTTTAAATCCCTGTTCCATGTTATTGGGAGAGACAATCTCTTTGCCACCCATTCTCCACTCTTTTTTTTTTTTTTTTTTTTTTTGAGGCAGAGTCTTGCTCTGTTGCCAGGCTGGAGTGCAGTGGCCGGATCTCAGCTCACTGCAAGCTCCGCCTCCCGGGTTTATGCCATTCTCCTGCCTCAGCCTCCGAGTAGCTGCGACTACAGGCGCCCGCCACTTCGCCCAGCTAGTTTTTTGTATTTTTTAGTAGAGACGGGGTTTCACTATGTTAGCCAGGATGGTCTCAATCTCCTGACCTTGTGATCCACCCGTCTCGGCCTCCCAAAGTGCTGGGATTACAGGCTTGAGCCACCGCGCCCGGCCCCATTCTCCACTCTTTTAGGTCAGAAAGCCAGCCCAGTTTATAATATGAACATGGCATCTGGGGGCCCAGCTTTGTAGATTTTGGGGCATGGAGGTTGAGCAGTTTCCAGAAACAGAAAGTTGTCATGGGCTTGGTGGATATACCAAAGTCATCTATACTATCATGCCCAGAATGCTGCCTGACACAGAGAGGACTCTCAATAAATATTTAGCAAATGAAATATTTGTTGACCAAATGCACCAGCAAGGGTAGAACATGTTTGCATTTCGAATGTTACAAGAGTAGATCTTTATGAACTGATTACTGTTAAGTTTTAACTAAACTTATATTAAGTAAAATCATTTGACTTCAGGCTGTTTTTATGCATTTGTGAAATCATTTTAAAATTAAAAAAAAATTTTCTGTGAGAACAACATTGAATGATTTAACAATACACATCTTTGTTCATTTTAATAGTTTTTTTTTCTTATTTTTTAAATATTTATTTGACATTCATGAAGACTAAGCCTGGAGTAATTCGCCCAGTACCTGTAAAATCCAGAATATTACTGAAACAAGAGGAGGAAGTCTATGAACCCAACCCTTTCAGTAAATACTTGGAAGATAACAGTGACCTCTTTTCTGAACAGGTGAGCGTACACAAGAGAAAATGTTTGCTATTTTGATAAATGACTATATAAAATAAAGATGTCTCTATGAATATAGTATGTGCAAGAACATGTTCATTTGATTGGAGTATATTTGGTAATGAAAATGCTTACATAATAAGTAGAAGTTCCTAAATAATTCAAGAATAATATTTTGAAGCATTTTAATGTATTTTTTTTTTTTCTAAAACTTGTCTATTTAGTGCTGGTATTGTTTTGGGGACCAAGATGTTACTCTCTATAAAGACATCATGAAATCACTGATTGGATGGGTCATATAGGTGTGGCATTCTTATTTCTAAAATCCTGCTTCCAGCTGGGTACAGTGGCTCATGTCTGTAATCCCAGCACTTTGGGAAGCCAAGACAGGAGTATTGCTTGACCCCAGGAGTTTGAGACAAGCCTGGGCAACATGGTAAAATCCCATCTCTACAACAAATTAAAAAAAAAAATAAAAAGCTGAGTATGGTGGCATGTGCCTGTGGTCCTAGCTGCTTGGCAGGCTGAAGTGGGAGAATTGTTGGAGCCCTGGAGGTCGAGGCTTCAGTGAGCAAGTGTTCATGTCACCGCACTCCAGCCTGGGTGACAGAGCAAGACCCTGTCTCAAAAAATAAAATGAAATCTTGCTTCTTTTTGAAGAGATGGAATATTTTAGATTTGATATATTAAAGTTGACAAAAGTCCTGTTTAGATTCATATTAAGAAAGAGACGGTGCAGTCTCCCAGATTGGGCAGTAATAGTAACAGAATCAGGGCTCAAGTCATACTTAGGATTTGTTGTTCATTTTGTTTATGTTTGAAAAGTCTATACTAGATTCCCCTTATATATTATATATGTTGAGGGAAGTATAATGGAGAATTGTCAGTGGTGCTTTATATTTGTGAAAAACATGAAAATATACATGTATGCAATATAAAACTTCATAATGAATAGCAGAGATTTTAAATCTTTATTTGTCATATTAAAATGCAGAAAATAGTATGGGCTATATATTTTATTGAGAGATTGAAATATGAAATTAATAAGCAATGTAAGATGTTCAAAAAACTTTCTGAATACAGTCAGGACATGTAAGATCATCATATTTTATAATCCATAATAAAATAGATTTATAGAGGAATATAAGGTGTTATGCTCTTTTAAACTTTTAGTTTGAAAATGATAACTTACAATATTCTTGAAAATATAAACTATATTTAAATTTATATTTATAAAACATAAAGAATCTCTTATCTGACGTGTTAGCTCTGTGACCCTGGGCAAGTGGTTTCATCTATTTAGGCCCCAGTTTCTTTCTTTCCTTTTCTTTCTTTCTTTCTTTCTCTTTTTTTCTTTCTTTCTTTCTTTCTTTCTTTCTTTCTTTCTTTCTTTCTTTCTTTCTTTCTTTCTTTCTTTCTCTTTCTTTCTTCTTTCTTTCTCTTTTCTTTCTTTCTCTCTTTCTCTCCTTCTCTCCTTCTCTCTCTCTCTCTCTCTTTCAGATGGAGTCTCGCTCTGTTGCCCAGGCTGGAGTGCAATGGTGCCATCTCGGCTTACTGCAACTTCCGCCTTCTGGGTTCAAGCGATTCTCCTGCCTCAGCATCCCAAGTAGCTGGGATTACAGGTGCCTGCCACCACTCCCAGCTAATTTTTGTACTTTTAGTAGAGACAAGGTTTCGGCATGCTGGCCAGGTTGGTCTCAAACTCCTGACTTGAGGCGATCTGCCCGCCTCAGCCTCCCAAAGTGCTGGGATTACAGGCATGAGCCACCGCGCCCGGCTGGCTTCAGTTTCTTAATGCATAAAATGAGGTGTTCAGATTAGGTACCTCTTAAGGATCCTTTCAAGTCTAAAATTTGCATTACTTAAAATCTATGATTAACCCTAACTGGATCTGAAATCCCTATGTAACCTTGGAAAAGTTCATTACAAATACTTTTTATGATAAATTCTAGTTTTTATTTACAAAATTCAGATGAAAATATTTTCCATTGATTTATATACACTTTGTGAGAAGGCTATGATTTTGGTAAGTCTGAATTTTTTAGAAGGCATTGATATGATAAAAAATGATAATTAGAGGCAATATTTTAATTTTGTGGAATAAAATATAGACCTCAAATTAAATTAAACAGGAAAATCTTGTTGATATATAAAGTTGCCTTCACTAATTCCACACATAACAGAAATGGAAACTCCTGTGGGGAAAACATTTTTTTATCATTAACAAAAGGACTTATGAAATATCTATTGCTTTCATGACACTAATATTTTAGTGGCTTTTAATATGAAGTTTTAGGCAGTATGGGATAATTATAAAATGTTTATAAAAATAATTTAGCACTTATATGAAAATCAAACCACTAACAGTTAAATTTCACATATTATCCATGTAACCTACATTGTTCAAAATATGATCCAATGCTGGAAAATAACAACTTTATTCTTCTGTGTGAGTATAAATTCATGCATTTTACTTCAAGCAAGATTCTTTGTAGAATATCGAGTTAATCTACCTGTATGAGTTAATCTTCAGTAGAGTTAATCTACCGAAATGATAAATCCCATTTTCAAGTGCAGAAAATTCTTGTCATTAAAAATAATTGCCACTTCTTTTCATTGCTTTTTCTGACTATAAAGTAAGTTTAAAGCTCTTTTTACATCACAACATAAATCTATTTATTTCTAAATACTTGGCTGAAAATTTGACCTATTTTGCAAATCTTAACTTACCACAGACCTAATCTTATTTATATTTTCTTTCAACCAATTTGTCCTGGTTTGTATCCCCATTTGAATGTGGAACATGAGAAGTAATAGCAGACAGTGCATTGTCAGAATTGAAAGAAGCCTAGCATACCACTTAAAAGTGAATTCCAAAGGTCCCCTGGCCTTATTCATTGACCTGGCATGAAAGGGAAAGATAAGATAGAACCTTGGGGCCACTGAACACCTGGGGAATGGCATGCGTTATCAACTGGCCTTTTTATGTTGAGCTTTAACTATCATCTCATTGTGTCCAGAATCTACAATGGAGACAGATACCAAAACAGCTCTCAAGGGTAGATGCTTATATCTACTTCAAAAATAAATTGAATAATAAAATATATAATTTCAGCATTGCTACTTCATCAGAACCTCAACAGAAGAAAGTGTACTCAAATTCAGTTCTAGTCACTATTGTCTTCTCTTACACTGTTGCCACAGAATAAATTGAATGGTTCCAAACTCAGCTGATCTCATCCACCCATGTAATGGAAAATTCTTTAGCCAGACAGTTGGGCCAAATGCAAGTAGCTCACGTTCACTAATCTGCCTTGTACTGGGGACAGTTCCACATGACAGGAGATGTTGGATGGGACTGTTAAGCTTCACTGCCATAAAATATGATTTCTCAACTCTGTTACAAAATGTCAGACATTAAAGATGATAATGAGACTAGACAGAAATGTATTTACTGTAGTTCAAAAAGGTGCAGCTGGGCAGCCTTTTGACCTGATTGTGAGCTGAAAATTTGCCTGGAAACAGCTGCTGAGTTCTAACAGCCAAGTTTGAAACCAAATACATAATCAAGTAATCGAAACTTACTAGCCAACAACTTTTACATCAAAGTGGCATAGGCCAGGAAGCATCATTACATATTAGATGGTTTAAAAAAAAAACTTTCAAAATGAAGATTATGCTTTGCTGAAATAGTCTTCATTCATTATTAATTAATGATTAATCTTCATTCATTATCCAATTAATTTATTATTGTGCCAATTTGTGGTGCTTTTCAGTTATTACAAAATGTCCTCACACTTTGCCATAAATCTATGGATTTAAAAACTATGGTGGTGTGTTTAAAGCATATTTTTTATTGATAACTAAAGGTAGTGTTGGAAAATAATTAGCAAAATTCATTGGACTAACGGGCATGCAGAAGACATTCAGGCTCAGAAAAGCAATTTGCTGATGAGAATGAAGATACTAAAGAGCTGAATGGTATTTAGTTTATTCTGACTATTTATGAGTTTGCAAAATATATTGATTGTTTTCTGATCATTTAATATGTGTAATTGGATAAGAGGTTTTCATTGAAGATTTGCAGTTTAATATAAAAAGGCAATAATTCACCTCATTTATATAAAGTGCTATGTAAAAATCCTCTCTCTTTCTTTATAAATTAATAATGCAACTCATATAATTAGGTGTATTGTTACTTTCTTAAAGATCTAAGGAATTGTATGAAAAAAGGTTTTGGATAGAATTAAAGGGAGAATATTGTTTCATCTGATTTTCCCCCAAATATTTTTCTTTTTTTTTTCCATTTGTGAGAAATAACACTTTCCAGCATGTATGCCTCTTAAAATTTATTTTTCTTCTACTCTGTTTAAATGGGAGAGAGAACATATTTTCCATGAAGATGACCATTTAGAGAATTTCCTCCATGCTACCTCACAGAGAACATAAAAGGGTAATTATAGAGAATTTTCTTTGTTGTAGTATTTCATTCCGCTTTTCTTCTGAGTTTTTTTGGACGTCTGACTTGCCTTTCTTCCCTACCAAAATGACTATGCTTGACATTCAACTTTCATGATTATGTCAGTGACTTTCAGGTTTCTATCTAATGATTCATCAAGTTGTATTTCAACTGTGACCTTCAACTTCCCTTCCTTATGTCACCCACATGTTAATATTACAGGGCAAATACCTTTGTCAAAGGCGAAACTGACAATACTGCCTTTTACTTTCTCTGAAAAACTCTGGCTTTGCCACAAACTACCACTTTTTCAACATTGGTTTCTCAATCAAGATGGTCCATATTCTTTTGTCGTAAAATTATATTTTGTCATTGCTAACATTTTATTAAGAAATATTTTGGGGTAAATGTTTAAATGAACCTTTTTAGGTGTAGAAATGACTAAGTGGCTTGCTAGATTGTTTTAACGAGAGGAAAGCTGCAATTTCTTGCAGTGTTACATTGCTTTGGGAAGATTTATGAACACAGATTTGGCTTCTCTAAGTTTTGCCATTGTTTGTTGTTGTTATTTATTTAAGGAGTGAAATCCTTTTGAGTTTTCTCTATTTTGCCTTGCTTTCTTCCTTTATGTGAAAGAGATAATAGACAATTTAGCATAAACAAGTTATGTTCTATACATGATAGACAAATTATTGTCAGCACAATAAACTAGTTTCTTAGTATATATCTTTTTTAAAAATTATCTTTTTGAGACAATATTTGCCTTTTTCTCCAAAATATAGTTAGATAGGCTCACTTCTTCATACATAGAATTTCCAGCGCCTCTGCGTCCCCCTTTTTCTGACATTTCTTTTCTCTTAATTTTATGTATACATCAGGTTTGGAAAATTGTAACCTATGCTTTAGATTATTCTGTTGCAGTTGTCAGTTAACGGGAGTTTCTTTTCCATGCCCCTCTTCAGTTGCCTTATGTAGGAGTAAAAATCTGAAAGAGATTTTTATTTGCTTTTAAAACAGCCAACACCCAAAGAAGACCTATTTGTCACTTCTATTATAATGGTCTGAAGCATTATTTGCTTAACAAATAGTTGGTGGATATGTAGTGTCTGATCATATCCCAATGGACTGGGAAAACAATGACCTTTTGAAAGTTTTATGCAGATATGTCCTATGTTTTGTTAACACATGATGTTCCTATGTTTTTTATTCAAGGGAGATTAGCCACTGCCATATTTAGAACCTCTCATACAAAGTACACTCTGGTTTAAAAATAGGTCTTTGTTAAATAGAATTTTTAAATTCTTTATAGGTTTTATCTGAAAGTATTAAACAACATTTCCAAAGAGAGAGAGGACATCTATGTAAAAATAATTGTAAATAATATCCAAAATAAATGTTATTCTGAGATTAGAAAGTTAAAAAATTTTGTTTGTTGGCTGAGTGCAGTGGCTCATGCTTGTAATTCCAGCTCTTTGGGAGGCTAAGGTAGAAGGATTGTTTGAGCCCAGAAGTCTGAGACCAGCCTGGGAAACATAGGGAGACAACATCTCTACAAAAAATTTAAAAATCAGCCAGGTGTGGTGGCATGCATTTGTAGTCTCAGCTACTCAGGAGGCTGAGGCGGGAGGATGGCTCGAGCCCAAGAATTCGAGGTGGCAGTGATCTATAATTGTGCCATTTCACTTCAGCCTGAGCAACAAAACAAGACCTCCATCTCTTAAAGAAAATTGTTTGTTTGTAAGAAAAAAATGTGCATTCATATGTTTTGTTTCACAAGAGTCTCTATCTCAAACCTTCTCCTCAAATTTTGAAACAAGATTAGCCTGTGTATAGAACCATAGAGGGTAACAATCACATACCTTTGGCATGTGGGTGAGAATCTTAAAGACATTTTTATTTGCCAGTTTATGTACCAAATTGTCTTATAATACATAAGATATTTTTGATGAAACTAGTGCCCCTCTCCAGATACACTGCTTACAGTAATCCCCTCCCTCCCTCTCTACACAGTTTCAATTCTGCAACTGCCTTAAAATGTTTTGTGTGATGGCTGTTAATAAGTATGCTTAGGAAATGCAATAAAAGATATTGGCTTGTGATTTTCTTTTCTGTGCTGTACATTTGTTTTGGCTCATGAGACGTGAGATCAAGGTAGAATGCACAGAGGAGAACATCACGAAAATTGGGGATATTCTTTGAATATGAATACTAAGTGTCATGCGTGTCCATGTGAAGAGACCACCACACAGCCTTTGTGTGAGCAATAAAGCTTTTTCATCACCTGGGTGCAGGTGGGCTGAGTCCGAAAAGAGAGTCAGCAAAGGGAGATAATGGTGGGGCCGTTTTACAGGATTTGGGTAGATAAAGGAAAATTACAGTCAAAGGGGATTTATTCTCTGTCGGGCAGAAGTGGGGATCGCAAGGTGCTCAGTGGGGGAGCTTTTTGAGCCAGGATGAGCCAGAGAAAGGACTTTCACAAGGTAATGTCATCACTTAAGGCAAGGATCAGCCATTTTCACTTCTTTTGCGGTGGAATGTCATCAGTTAAGGCGGGGCAGGGCATTTTCCCTTCTTTTGTGATTCTTCAGTTACTTCAGGCCATCTGGGTGTATACGTGCAAGTCACAGGGGATGCGATGGCTTGGCTTGGGCTCAGAGACTTGACATTCCTCCTTCTTATATTAATAAGAAAAATAACATAAAATTGTATTGAAGTGTTGGGGTGGTGAAAATTTTGGGGGGGGTGGTATGGAGAGATAATGGGCGATGTTTCTCAGGGCTGCTTTAAGTGGGATTAGGGGTGGTGTGGGAACCTAGAGTGGGAGAGATTAAGCTGAAGGAAGAGTTTGTGGTAAGAGGCGATATTGATATTGTGGGGTTGTTAGAAAGAGCGTTTCTCATATAGAATGATTGGTGATGGCCTGGATGGGGTTTTGTATGAATTGAAAAACTAAACGGAAGACACAAGGTCTGTATAAGAGAAGGAGGAAAAACAGGTATTAAAGGACTAAGAATTGGGAGGACCTAGGACATCTAATTAGAGAGAGCCTAAGGGGGTTCAGCGTAAGGAGTGTCCACACAGGAGCTCAAATGTACCCTGTAGCATTCCGAGGACAGACCGAATTCTGAGAAGGGAAAGTGGTAAAAGTATTCTGTAGTCCTTTTTAAGTTGGGGACTGAGCTTGGTGCGGTGTGTCTTTAAAAGACCATTAGTCCGTTCTACCTTTCCTGAAGGATATAAAGGTTTCACTGGTCAGGGTCAGTCCAAGTGAAAGCGAAGAGAGGCTGGCATGAAGAGTGCAAAGGAATAGTAAAGAAAGTATGTTTGAGATCTAGAACAGAATAATGGATTGTGGAGGGAGGTATTGAGGACAGGAGAGTATATGGCTTTGGCACCACAGGGTGGATAGGCAAAACAATATGGTTGATAAGGTGCAGATCTTGAACTAACCTGTAAGCCTTGTCTGGTTTTAGGACAGGTAAAATGGAGGAATTGTAAGGGGAGTTTACAGGCTTTAAAAGGCCATGCTGTAGCAGGCAAGTGATAACAGGCTTTAATCCTTTTAAAGCGTGCTGTGGGATGGGATATTGGCGTTGAGTGGGGTAAGGGTGATTAGGTTTTAATGAGATGGTAAGGGGTGCATGATCAGTCGCCAAGGAGGGAGTAGAGGTATCCTATACTTGTGAGTTAAGGTGAGGGGATATGAGAGGAAGATGCAAAGGAGGCTTTCGGTTGGGGAGAAGGGCAGCAATGAGATGTGGCTGTAGTCCAGGAATAGTCAGGGAAGCAGATAATTTAGTTAAAATGTCTTGGCCTAATAAGAGAGCTGGGCAGGTGGGGATAACTAAAAAGGAGTGCATAATAGAATGTCCAAGTTGGCACCAGAGTTAGGGAGTTTTAAGAGGTTTAGAAGCTCTTCCCACAACAGTTATGGAGGCAAGGGAAACAGACCCTTGAAAAGAAGGTAATGTGGAGTGGGTAGCCTCCGTATTGATTAAGAAGGGAACGGACTTACCCTCCACTGTAAGAGTTACCCAAAGCATCTGTGATGGCCCAGGAGGCTTCCGAGGCGGAGGGGCAGCATCAGTCTTTAGCTGCTAAGCCAAGAAGGTCTGGGAAGAAGTCAGTCAGAGAGACTTGGGCCAGAATTCCAGGGACTCTGCGAGTGGGCGAGTTGGACAATCCTATTTCCAGTGGGGTCCCGCACAGATGGGACATGGCTTAGGATGAATCCCGGGCTGTGAGCATTCCTTGGCTCAGTGGCCAGATTTCCGGCACTTGTAGCAAGCTCCTGGGGAGGAGGTTCTGAAGGAACCTCTGGCAGCTGCGGTTCAGGTGTTTGGAGTTGCGTGCTGGAGATGTGGCTGGGGTTTGTCTCACAGTGGAGGCAAGGAATTGCAACTCAGAAATAAGTTGCTACTTGGCTGCCTCTACTCTATTATTGTACACCTTGAAGGCAAGGTTCATTAAGTCCTGTTGTGGGGTTTGAGGGCTGGAATTTAATTTTTGGAGCTTTATTTAATGTCAGGAGCAGATTGCATAATAAAATGTGTATTCAGAATAAGATGGCCTTTTGATCTTTTAGGGTCTAGGGCTGTAAAGTGTCTCAGGGTTGCTGCTAAATGGGCCATGAACTGGGCTGGGTTTTTCATATTTGATGAAAAAGAGCCTAAAGGCTAACTGATTTGGGAGAGGTCAGATAAAGAAAGAGGAGCATTAACCTTGACTATGCCTTTAGCTCTAGCCACTCTTTTAAGAGGAAATTGCTGGGCAGGTGGGGGAGGGCTAGTCGAGGAACGAAACTGTAAGCCAGACTGAGTGTGAGGAGGGGAGCTAACAAAAGGATTATAGGGTGGGGGAGTGGAGGCTGAGGAAAAATTGGGACCTAGCTTGGCCTGGTGAGGAGGGAGAGGTCAGATGGGTCTGTAGAAAAGGAAGATTAGAAAGACTCAGCGACCCTTGGGATTGGGACTGAGGGGACAAGCGGGAGGGAAAGAAGGAAGATTTGGGATGAGTCGCTTTGGGAACAGAGACTAGGGAGGGACTGATGTGTAAAAGGATGCCTGGATGTCAGGCACCTCAGACTGTTTGCCCATTTTACGACAAGAATTATTTAGATCTTGTAGGATGGAAAAATCAAAAGTGCCGTTTTCTGGCTATTTGGAACTACTGTCAAGTTTGTATTGGGGTCAAGCGGCGTTGTAGAAGAAAATAAGGCATTTAGGTTTTAGGTCAGGTGTGAGTTGAAGAGGTTTTAAGTTCTTTAGAACACAGGCTAAGGGAGAAGAAGGAGGAATGGAGAGTGGAAGGTTGCCCATAGTGAAGGAGGCAAGCCCAAAGAAAAGAGAGAGTAGAGACGCAGAGAGAAGGGGTTCGGGGGTTCTTACCCTCTAGAAAAGCAGGAAAGGGATTGGGGCATGGAGATAAGAAGTTGGGGCACAGAGATAAGAGGTCGGGGCACAGAAATAAAGGGTTGCGGCACAGAGATAAGAGGTCAGGTTGTGGAAATAAGGGGTTGGGGCACAGAGATAAGAAGTCAGGGTGCAGAAATAAGGGGTCGGGAGGTTCTTGCTCCCCAGAAAAGCAGAGAAGGGGTAGAGACAAGGAGAGAAGGGGTCGGGGTTCTTCCCCACCCCCAGAAAAGTGGGACTTGATACTAAGGGTGAAGGACCAAGGCAGGCGTCCCTGCGTGGTCAGACACCTCTGAAATGTGGGTGAATAATCAGAGAAGCATCCCCACAATGATTAAACACCAAGGGAAGGCTGCCTTCCCGAGTCCGTGATTGATGCCGGAGTTTTGGGTCCACGGATAAAATGCGTCTCCTTCCTCTCTACCAGAAAAGGAAAGGAACTAAAATTAAGAGAAGGGAAAGATTGAAGTGTGGTGTCAAGATTGACAGGAGAAAGAGGTTGAGGGATAGAGAGAGAGTAAAAAGAGGCCGCTTACCCGATTTAAAATTGGTGAGATGTTCCTTGGGCTGGTGGGTCTGAGAACCCAAGGTTGTAGGTGGATCTTTCTCATGGAACAAAGAGCAGGAGGACAGGGGATTGATCTCCCAAGGGAGGTCTCCTGATCAGAGTCACGGCACCAAAATGTCATGCACGTCCGTGTGAAGAGACCACCAAGCAGGCTTTGAGTGAGCAATAAAGCTTTTTAATCACCTAGGTGCAGGTGGGCTGACTCTCTTTTCGGACTCAGCCCGAAAAGATGGGATGGGATTACTGGTAGGTTTTAGAGTTTTTAAAACTCTCTTTTCGGACTCAGCCCGCCTGCACCCAGGTGATTAAAAAGCTTTATTGCTCACACAAAGCCTGCTTGGTGGTCTCTTCACACGGACGCGCATGACACTAAGTTTAATGTGTTTAAAAACATTTTACAATCTCTCAACCTTGGAGCTATTGGCATGCATTTTAAAATGTGTGTTATAGACAGATTTTGAATGAGGGCAAACCTAAAATATGACAAGATATATAAGTTTGAAGATGAGTTATATGAAGATAATTGGGAACTTTCTCTTCCTCTCTGTGATCCAAGATAAAATATCTTAAAATAAGCAATTTAGGCAGGAAAAACAATAAATCCTAAAGAGAAGAGCAACCAAAAGAAGGCATAGGAGAAGCAAAGAGCTAAAGCTGGTAATCAAACTGTGTTTTGAATTCCACTAAAATAAAACAAAAGACAGCTTGTGAAGGTCAGCCTGTGGAGAACAGAATCAAGCTAGTGATGCAAATCATTTAAAATAAAAGTATAGAAAGAAAACCCCAAGAATTTTTTTATAAAGGAAATGTATTTTTGTCTATTTCAAAGACTTCATGGAAAGGGAAGCCTATACTAAGTTTGTAAGTTGAAAGTTGGGTGTTTCTTTGGGGATGGGATTACTGGTAGGTTTTAGAGTTTTTAAAAATAATGTTCCAATTTTCACATAAGGGCATTCTAAGTGGAATTTAATCTATTGTAGCTCAGGCATCCAAATATCAATTTTCCTTATGAACCATAAGATCTTTAATTTTTTTAAACTTTACTTTCTCTTGAAAATAAAAAACTACCTTTGGTAGTAAATAAACAGCTTATCAGGAGCTGACTTGTCTAATTATTTTTATTTCAGGTTGGGAGGGCTGGTGCAGTGGCTCAGGTCTGTAATCCCAACACTTTGGGAGGCTGAGGTGGGTGGATTACCTGAGGTCAGGAGTTCGAGACCAGCCTGGCCAACATGGTGAAACCCCATCTCCACTAAAAATACAAAAAATTAGCTTGGCGTGGTGGCAGGTGCCTGTAATCCAGCTACTCGGGAGGCTGAGGCAGGAGAATCACTTGAATCCAGCAGACAGAGGTTGCCATGAGCCAAGATCACGCCGTTACACTCTAACCTGGGCAACAGAGTGAGATTCTGTCCGAAAAAAATAAAAATAAATGAAAAGAAGTTTGGGAGGTTTAGCATATTTTATCTGCAAAAGGAAAGCATAATTATATGATGTTTATTACACTGGGTTAAGTTCAGAAAAATAGAGTTGTTTTTCTCTCTCTTAAGCTTAGGTCTCCACGAATTACTTGTGGTTGAAGACTGACCCACTGCAGGGCATGGTAGAGTCAAGCTAGTTTAAATTTCCCATGTCAAAAAACACATTCAGTCAAGATCTGATGACTTGATTCATTTTTATGTATAATAGAACCAAAGGAAAGCTAGGGCAGCTTGGTTTTGCAGAAACAGTTTTGAAGTGTGTATTCTGGCTGTGACGTTGTGGTTAATCACCTCTTCTCTGTGCATTTGTGAAACCTGAATCTCATCAGTGAAATGAGGGAAGGGAACCAGATCAGTGATTCTCAACCAGAGATGATTTTACAATGAGAAAGTGGGGTGCTACTAGCATTTAGTAGGTGCAGGCCAAGGATACTGCCAAAAGTCCTACAATGCCCAGTGCATTCCCCGACAACAAAGAGTTATCCAGCCTCAAATGGCAATAATGCTGGCATTGAGCAACCCTGGACTAGAACATCTCTTGGCTCTCTCTGCTCCAGTACTATGAATAATGAAGCTCATTACTTTATGCCTGCCAAGGGCAATTCAGTTCAACCAACATTGATTAGGTGCCTTCTTTTTGTGTTTTAACTAAGAACTTTTCCCTATTTGACATACAAAAAGAAGGTAAAACTCTATCTTTGGAATTCCTCATATTCCAAATATTTTCCCATGTAGCTTCTACTCATGGTAACCCTGTTTGATAGGGAACATACATTTTCATTGATTCCAGATATATCGGCAAAATTATGGCTTTTCACCTTTCTAGACATTTCTTCTTTCTTACTATGTTTCCCAAATTATTAGGCTCCAAGACAATCAACTAAAAGAGAAATTTGAAAGAGTCAGATGGTTTAGGCCGGGCGCGGTGGCTCAAGCCTGTAATCCCAGCACTTTGGGAGGCCGAGATGGGCGGATCACGAGGTCAGGAGATCAAGACCATCCTGGCTAACACGGTGAAACCCCGTCTCTACTAAAAATACAAAAACTAGCCGGGCGAGGTGGCGGGCGCCTGTAGTCCCAGCTACTCGGGAGGCTGAGGCAGGAGAATGGCGTAAACCCGGGAGGCGGAGCTTGCAGTGAGCTGAGATCTGGCCACTGCACTCCAGTCCGGGCGACAGAGCGAGACTCCGCCTCAAAAAAAAAAAAAAAAAAAAAAAAAAAAAAAGAGTCAGATGGTTTGTATAACTCTTAAAATCCATATTGTTGGATTAAGTCATTCCTGATATTGGACCTTATTGTCTTCACTTGCACAATGAGAGTGGAGTACAATGCACTCCTTGTATCCTGAAATTCTGTATTTATGTCTTTAAATACTATTGGAACCCTCCTGATATTTGATGATTAGATAATTCAAAAAAGAGGGGGTAAAACAAGTATTATTTAGGTCACAAGTTTGGAGAGATGGAAAATCTTAATTTATTGTTGAAGTCAACATCATGACAAATACCCACCTCTATAGGGTTTACTATGATGTGCTTGTGTGTGTGTGTGCATGAGCACAGGCTTGCCCTTGCCCCTGCCATTTGGATAGAGCAATCTGGGGTAGAGACTATTTTTTTCCCCTTTCTTTAAAAGTCAGTTTCTATTCACTTCCTATTTGTATTGCAAAATCATCAATATGATTTATTGCCACTATTTCCCTTTGAATAACTATATTTTTGTTTTGCTTTGCCTTAAATTAAAACCCCTAAGAGATAATTTATTTTCAAAATTAAATATATGTGTGTATGCAAAAGATGACTAAATACACACACATACATACTTAGTAGTTTTTTAAAGGGTCTTGGCATTTGCTACTTAAGTTACTTTTTATTGCTTTTTCACATTGGTAGATTTGTCAACTATTTCTGCTGCAAATATACTGAATAAGAAGCCTAACTAGGCAACCTAAAATTTAAATGAAGATACTTTTATTAATGAAAGTGAACATGCCTTTGCACTTCCCTGTTTCTGGATTTACTGTCTCAGCATTCTTTGAGCGCAGAGGACACCATGTTTCATTCATGTATTTCATAATTATAAAAGACTCTGGGTTAATCCTTGCAATAAACTTTGGGGATAATTTTTGCCTTTTAAATCTCTCTCTGGGAAGTGATGTGGGACTTACAAAGGCTCTGTATAAGAAAATAATTTAGTTGTAGAACATCAAACTTTTCACTTAAATCCCTTGTTAAAACAATAATAGATTCAAAAGAACAAAAGGTCAATATATTAAAAACTGTAAGATCACTTCAAAATATAATACTCCTTAAATGTGAACAATATAAACGCTTCATTTGATGTGTCTAAATGTATAGATTTTGTAACACCAAAAAGTTGTAATGCTATAATAAAAGCATATCTCAGGCCAGGCTTGCTGGCTCACGCTTATAATACCAGCACTTTGGGAGGCCAAGGTGGGTGGATCAACTGAGGTCTGGAGTTCCAAACCAGCCTGACCAACATGGTGAAACCCTGTCTCTACTAAAAATACAAAAATTAGCCGCGCATGGTGGTACATGCCTGTAATCCCAGCTACCTGGGAGGCTGAGGCAGGAGAATTGCTTGAACTCGGGAGGTGGAGGTTGCAGTGAGCCGAGATGGCGCCACTGCCACTGCACTACAGTCTGGGCAATGGAGTGAGACTCCGTCTCAGAAAAACAAACAAACAAACAAAATAAAACAAAAAAACCCCAGCATGTCTTGTATGTATGAATCTGTTTAGAATTTCAAAATTGTGAAAGTTTTTTTTAAATTCAAAGATATCTACATGCTTTTTGAATCAATAAAGTCATTAGCTGATGTTTATATGCATTGTATCTCCACTTGAAAATGTTACACCAAAATAATAAAACCAGGGTCTATTCTCTTTTCCTAACAAAGATATGGTACTTTGACTACCCGACTGCCATAGGAATGAAGAAGACCATAGCCATTTATTTTTTATGTGCTTTCATAAAGATAATCCTATTTCTTTACAGTAAGTCACAAATCTGCAGGCAGCAGTCAAGTAACACATTTTCAAGCAACTTACATTTATTCACTTAGTATAATTTTCTGCCATTCTCTGAAATGGAACAGCTCTTACGCTCCGAGCATCTCTTACAGTTTTAAAATCCAGCTAGTTTTTGAAAATCTCCTTTGAGATGTCTCAAAATGACATCTGTCCGAGTCCCCTCTGTAAAAGTCCCCTTTGTAAAAGGCTTTCTGTTAAGACACACCCAGCAGCCATTTCTAGTCTATGATTTCCGCACCAGACTAGTCACAGGGGAACTTGTGAATTGGTCCATTTATTCTAGATTTACTTGGCAATTGCTGGAAAAATTCTCTCTAATCTCTTATTCCCCAGATTTATCATGGATTATCTTCACCACCACCACTTCCACCCTGGGAGTCAGCTCAGTGCTGACAGTGGTCACAGGGACCTTGCCTAGTGCTACTGAGGCTTCTGATCTTCTTGTTTTCCTCCATTCCCTCCATCCGCCTGCTCTCAGTCCCAGCACAGTTCACACATTCGTACTCTGATTAATTATGTTCTTTTCCAGAGTTTTGATGTCCTAGGTCCTAGGCTTTTGAAACCCAATTTATTTATGTATTTATTTATTTTTGGTCAAAGTATTAACTCTGCCATGGGTTTCCAAAATCTATTTTGAAACCCAAACTCTACTTTTTCCTTACTTTTTTCAATTCTGCTTTAACATTTTAATCCAGAAACACGAGGATGGAATTAATCTTTAGCTGCCTGGGTTGACAGAAGGAACACAGAACACAGGACTATGAGAAAGACAAAACTAGAAAACATTTACAAGCATGTGGTTTCCGCAGTGCTGAGTAGTGCGTGCTGTGGTTTTATGCTGAATGGTGCTGCTACTTCTCTGTCTACTTAGCTCCTTTCCTTTACACTTAATATTCAGGCATTTAACATTTGTACCAGGATCTGCAACAGGCCTGGGTGATTCCCCAGGAAATAAAGCAGACAATATCCCTCCCTCATGGAGCTTAGATTCTAGTAAGTTCTCAATATTCTGGACCTTGGTCTCTGTCTTTTTGCTCCTATTTGTGACCTTTTCTGCACCCTGTGTACTTCCTCACTCAAAGCTGTCCACTTAACACTCAGGTTGCACATTCTGTGGCCTCCTACTGCAACAGAGGTGACACGTCTGGTCCTTGGGTCCTCTGATCATTGAGGAACCCTATCCTGGTGGCTAGTTACTGTAGCCTTTGATTTTCCTATTTCCTGAAAAAGAGAAAAAGACGATGATAGAATTCAATAGCAACAACATAGGCTCTTGTGATTTTTGAAAAAAACCAGTCCTTACTGAACTGATTTTATCCTACAAAAATGGGGCTACTAATCACCATTTCTAATGGAACCCATACTAATGTATATTTGTGATTTTTTAAAGTATAATTTCTTTAAATTTTTTCCAAGTGCTTTCATCTTTATTATGGTATAATTGACAAAAATTATACATATTTAAGGTGTAAAATGTGATGATTTGATATATGTGTACATTGTGTAATGATTACCACAATCAAATTAATCAGTGTAACTATTAACGTACTAGTTACTCTGTGTATGTATATGGGAGAAGAGATGAGGACACATAAGATCTATTCTCAGCAACTTTCAAGTAAAAAGTAAAATATTATTAACTGTAGTCACCATGCTATACATTAGCTCTCCAGAACTTATTCCTTTGATAACTGAATGTTTATACCCTTTAAACACCAGTTTTCCTTTTCACTTAAATCCCTTATTAAGACGATAATAGATTCAAAACAATAAAACATCCATTTCAACCAAATGTCCATTCCAACCTCTGGCAACCACCATTCTACTCTTTGCTTCTGTAATTCTGACTATTTTAGATTCCACTAAAGTGAGATCATGCAATATTTTTCCTTTTGTGACTGGCTCATTTCACTTGGCGTAATATCTTTGGAGTTCATTCATGTTATTGAAAAGGGCAGGATTTCTTTCTTTTTAAGGCTGAATAATATTTCATTGTTTAACACGTTTTATTTATTCATTTATCCATCAACAGACACTTCAGTTGTTTACATATCTACTTGTTAACAATGATATTTTACTGCAATGGTTAAATGAAGTATTCACTATCAAAGGGCTCTAAACACTTAAATGTTTCTTGTTATCATTTCCTTTAGAATCACTGCAATTTTGGAAGAAAGGAGTTGATTTCCTGCTAAAGGGTCAATTGAATATATTGTCTTCTTTCTCTCTTCCATTATGAACAATTGTAGAAGCCTATTTTTTATGTTTTTTTTTTTTTTTTTTTTTTTTTTACTTCTTCAATTTTAATTGCTCCTGTCTCCTAAACACCTCCAGATGGGAAATGAAAGACCAGAATCAAACTATATGTATAGAAAAACATAAAACTCAGCATTGTAGTCCTCTGCTGCTCACTGTGATTGATTATGGAGTAGCTTTCTTTCTTTTCCCTTGAGTGTACCTCCATCAGATACTTCCATGCTGATCCATGCCATCTGCTCTGTGAAACTCGCTGTCAGACAACCATACACTTTAAGCCCTAAGTTATCCGAATTCTATCTTTGAAATTATGTTGTGATTATTAAAAATCTTTTTTATATAGAGGATTTCAAATAGCTAAGCATATGCTAAATTTTTCATACTTCACAAGTTCGAGTTTTCTTGGTTCAAATCAGGATTCAAAATAGATGTGTTGCTTTAAATACGTGTTTTAAAAATGCATATGGATTCTCCAAAATTTGGGTTTCTAAGCAAGAAGATATGCCATATAATCAAAACCAATTTATATTGGCTTTGTCTTAGTGAAATGTAGATCATCAGAATCTCTTATTTCTTAGTAACATGAGGTTTCTGTGATGCTGTCTGTAAAGTGTTGAAATGTCTTTAGATAAAGGGGTTGCTCTTTAAGAAAATATTACTACTTTTCATGATTTTATTAACAAGGTGTTGATTTAAATTAAAAATGTAGCAAAAATGCCGTGGCTCTGATTTTAAATTGTTATAGGTTCTAGACAGCAAAGGAAAGCTGAAAATAAATGCTGCATTTAAAAATAAATGTTGCTT
Organism: Trachypithecus francoisi; assembly: GCF_009764315.1. Classification (NCBI taxonomy): domain Eukaryota; kingdom Metazoa; phylum Chordata; class Mammalia; order Primates; family Cercopithecidae; genus Trachypithecus; species Trachypithecus francoisi. Next base: position 54,239,992 of record NW_022681455.1, read on the forward strand.
TACCAAAGAGGTGGGAAGATGGAAGACAGGATGGAGTGAAAGGCTCCAGTAATTTTACCTATGGTACTCTGAGTTCACAAAGGTGTCTTGTACTCAGACCAAAAACTACAGTGTGAAGAGGGGACAGTATGAGTGAAGAGAAAGTGGATTTGCACCCTTCACTTCCAAACCACAGGAAAGGAAGTGACTTTAAAATGCCGGGATGGAACAAAAACATCTCAGATGTGCAGGCTTTAATGAGAAGAGCTCAAAATGCCTTAAAATGCCTTTGATGTTGCAATGAAAACAGCTTTTGAAGTTAAACAGTATGATTTGATGGTTGAGTAGAAAGTAGGCTTTTTCTAGAGCACCAAATGCATCAGATATGGCTATAACACTAATTTTCTGATGTGTCTGTCAGTTAAGCAGAGCTAAATTAATTTATTCACTGCATATTTGTCTGCTAATTTTTCTCTAATGAACAAAGATATTACTTGCTTCATAAGTTCCTGTCTTCTTGAAGTTTTGTAGAATATGATAGTATCAACAACAAAAATAATTAATTCTTTTCAAAAATCCAGGTCCTCAGTAAAGCCTTTTTTTGAAAAATTAGTTCTATGTATATTTACATTGAAAGAGGACAATTCTCAAGTGACTGAAAAATGTCTAAAGCATTTTATTAGAAATAACTATGTTACCTATCTCATTGATAGAAACATGTCCAAGACTGTTTTATAATCCCTGTACATCTGCCAAAAACTAGAACATTGAAAGATTCATATATTGCATACTAAAGCAGGATAGAGTGATGTTTATTTTCAAGAATCATTTAGAATAGTGATCTCTAAAGTATTAGGTACTAACCTCAATATAATTCAGTGGGGTGGAAATAGGGCACAGATTAGACATGATAGAGATGTCATTAGTGTGTTTTGAAACAAATCTCAAACAGAGGTCACAAACTATGGTCTGTGGGTCAAACCTGGCTCACCAATGTTTGTATAAATAAAGTATTATTGAAACACAGCCTTGCCTATTTCAGTTATGTGCCACTTAACAATGGGAATATGTTTTGAGAAATGCATCTTTAGGTGATTTTGTCGTTGTGCTAACACCAGAAGGTACTTACACAAATCTAGACGGTGTTGCCCACTACACCCAGGCTATGTGGTATAGGCTATTGCTGCTGGGCTACAAACCTGTACAGCGTATTACTGTATTGAATACTGTAAGCAATTGTAACACAATGGTAAATATTTGTGTATCTAAACATATCTGATCATAGACAGTGTACTGTGAAAATACAATATAAAAGATAAAAGAAGGAACACCCGTATAGTGCACTTACCATGAATGGAGGTTGCTCTGGGTTAATCAATGAGTGGTGAGTATATGTGAAGGCCTCAGACATTACTTGTACATTATTGTAGATTTTAGAAACACTTAGACTACACTAAATTTATTAATTATATATTTTTTGAGATGGAGTCTTGCTCTCTTGCCCAGGCTGGAGGGCAGTGATGCGATCTCGGCTCACTGTAACCTTTGTCTTCTGGGTTCAAGCAATTCTCCTGTGTCAGCCTCCAGGTAGCTGGGACAACAGGTGCACGCCATCATACATAATTTTTTGTATTTTTAGTAGAGATGGGATTTTGCTGTGTTGACAAGGCTGGTGTTGAACTTCTGACCTCAGGTGATCTGCCCACCTCAGCATCCCAAAGTGCTGGAATTACAGGTGTGAGCCACCATGCCTGGCCACATTTTTTTTTTCAATAATAACCTCAGCTTACTGTAATTTTTTACTTAATAAACTTGAATTTTTTAAACTTTTTGACTCTTGTAATAACACAACTTAAAATACAAACACATTGAGCAGTTGTACAAAAATATTTTTTATTTATATCCTTAAACTGTAAGCCTTTTCTCTATTTTAAAATTTTCCGGATTTTTTTTTTTTTTTTTACATTTTAAACTTTTTTTTTTTTTTTTGTCCTCAAACACAAGTATACACATTAGCCTAGGCAGGGTCAATCACTCCACAATAGGAATTTTTCAGCTCCATGTTAATCTTATGGGACCACCAATACATGTATGTTCTGCTGACCAAAACATCGTTATGCAGGGCATGACTCTATGTATCTATTGTTCAAGGCTGCTTTCATGTTACTGTGTTAGGATTGAGTAATTAATTGTGACAGATTTATGGTTTGCAAAGCCTGCAGTATTTACTAATGGGAACTTTACAGGAAAACGTTTGCCAACTTCGAACACAAAAGAACAAGAAAGATTCTAAGCTTTGCTGATTTATATGTGTTTACACGGGTCTCCTTTGTAGGTCTGAGTGCTAGGTCGTTACAACTCATATATATTCTAAATGAGATTCCCTGCAAAAGTGTCAGGCCTGGCCGGGCGCGGTGGCTCAAGCCTGTAATCCCAGCACTTTGGGAGGCCGAGACGGGCGGATCACGAGGTCAAGAGATCGAGACCATCCTGGCTAACCTGGTGAAACCCCGTCTCTACTAAAAAATACAAAAAATTAGCCGGGCGAGGTGGCGGGCGCCTATAGTCCCAGCTACTCGGGAGGCTGAGGCAGGAGAATGGTGTAAATCCGGGAGGCGGAGCTTGCAGTGAGCTGAGATCCGGCCACTGCACTCCAGCCTGGGCGACAGAGCGAGACTCCGTCTCAAAAAAAAAAAAAAAAAAAAAAAAAAAAAAGTGTCAGGCCTTTCTAACTTGGGGTGATGGACAGTGAGCCCTCAGTTGACCATTCCTTAAGTCTGTTGTATCTTATCACACTGTATGTGCCCAGTTAGCTAGACATACGATTGATTTATCATTTTTTACTATTTTTAATGAAAATAGTCATCTTAAAATAAGCAAATGACTTTATTAAAAAAAATCCTTCTGTAAAATATGCAAAATAATCTAGATTGACTATACCACTGCTGATACAAGCATAAGCAACAAGAAATAGCAGAGGTGACACCATATCTATGTCTAGCATAAGCTTGTCATCAGCCATACGTATCAATTTTAAACCCTGAAAATCTACTTGAATTTGATAAGAAGTAGGTTATTTTTTGAAATGATTAAAACAATTTAGAATATAATTTTATATCTGCTTTTATTATGAATATACCTATCCTTAAGTTTATATTTTTGCCTTGAGTTTTAACTAATTGCATTATGGCATCATACTTGATAAGACATTAACAAAACCGGCATCCAAGGCCATGCAGCTGTGCAATTTTCAGTACTGTTTAAAGACACAAGGTACTCAATATTATAATGTGTAAAGTTTTACTGAAGTAAATGACAAAATTCTCTTTTGAAGGATCTAAATAGGGAAGAAATGGAAAACCCAATTCAGCTGGGGATACATGTGTTCTTCCTGCTGAAGTATTTATTCCAGAGTAATAACAATAGAATGATGAACTGAAATTTATAATTTTGTAATTAAATGCCATTAGAAAACGCATAGAAAACACCTTTGAAGATTTGAAAAAAGTGAGTAATGAGCCAATTACTCCCAATATGGGAGTTTTATTATGAAGTTGGATCAAAGTATAGATTTTAAAATAGTCTCATTTATAACATTTGTTTTCTAAATATGAAATACACAGAAAGTGTCATTTGAAATATATGAAATATACAGAAAGTGACATTTTGGATTCTTAAGGGAAAAATAAATAATAAAAAATTTGTTCTCTAAAGTAAGTGACTTCTTTAGTAAAAGCACTGTTTTATGAGAAAATTCTGGAGGTATAATAGCAATGGGCTACATTAATGATGGTACTATGAGGTTGCAGTTATATCAACATTTATAGGTAACCTATAATGACAAAGGAGATATACACACACAAACACACACACATGTAGAGGACTCTTTACAATAATAAAACTCTCTTCATGAGAAGGACTATGAAAATCTTTGGGATCATTCAGAGATTCTCAAGTTACCTCAAATTATTTTAAAAAGTAACAACTCCAAGATGCATTAGGAATATTCATTTTTGAAAAATACAAGTGAAGTTCCTGGTTTAATATTCTATCTTTCTGTGGAAGCCTGGGCACAGACAAGTTGCCATGGAAAGTACTGTATAGCTGATGATAGTCTTCATTATTTTAGAAGTAAAGGCTAAACCAACTTACACCCCAAATCCTGGGCACAAAGATAATCCCAGGTAATGGTCCCTTCCCTGTATGAACCTGCTGGAGAAACGTCTCATCCAGGAAATTCATTTGCTGCAGAAATAAATAAAATACAAAAGGAAAAAAAACCCTCCAAATTGAATAACAAACAATATTAATATTTAACTTGAGGCTTTTAAAACAAAGTGTAGTGAACAGTTGAAAAATGACAGAGTATTCCAGGTACCTACCACATATTAAAAAAAAAAAAAAAAGGAGCATAATCTGTAAAATGGGTAGGTTGAATTCAGGCTAAAAGTTCCTTAAGCAAGACATGTAAGACTCCCTTATAATGCTAAAAGATGGCATTTACAAGGAAAATACAGTCATTAGAATATGAAAAAGTCAAAATATAACGTCAACCTTCATAAGGCAAAAGCAGGAGATAAGATTTGAAAAAAGTGAAAATATATTATTGGTAAAATATTTTGTTAACAATTTTTCAGTTTATCGTAGTTTAAATAAAAATTAGGTAAAAGTAGATCATCCCGAGTTAATCTAATTTACATATATTAAGACTCTATCCTGCAAACAAAACAAAATATTACTCTTTTTAATATCTGTGGAACTCTCACAAAAACTGACTATACATTAAGCTAAAAAAGAAAGCCTATTAATTGCCAAGATGGAAATAATATAAACAAATTTATCTGATCACAAAATATTTATAAATTAATAACAAAGTTAGAAAACATTAAAAGTTTCTGACATTTGTAAATGGAAAATTTTGCTTTTTCATGAAACGTTGATGAAAGAGGAAATTCAGAATAAAATTTCTGTGTTTTTCTTCTTTTTTCTCTAGCTTTATTGAGGTGTAATTGACAATTAAGAATTGTATATATTTTAGATAAAAACTTGATATTTTGATACATGCATATATTGTGAAGTGATCACCACAATCAAGGTAGCATATTTATCACCTCATGCAATTACCATTATTATACTATTATTGTTGTGGTAAGAATATTTAGCATCTGCCCTCTTAGCAATCAAATATACAGTACACTATTGTTAGTTACATTAATATTGCCATTCATTAGATCACCAGAAGTTATTCATCTTTGGTAGCTGAAACTTTGTACCTTTTGACTAACACTGACCCATTTTCCCCTCCCCTCTGCCCCTGGTAATCACTATTCTACCCTCTGCCTTCTATGAGTTTGACTATTTTGGATTTCACATATAAGTTAGGTATAAATTTTTCACATATAAATTTCCATGTATGGTTTATTTCACTTAGCATAATGTCTTCCAGGTTAATTCATATTGTCACTAATGGCAGGATTTCCTTGTTGTTTAAGGCTGATAAATATTCCATTATATGTATTTATGTATTATGCCACATTTCCTTTATCTACTTACCTATCAATACACATCTAGGTTATTCCCATTTCTTGGCTATAGTTCTGCAGTGTACATGAAAGTACAGATAACTCGAGATACTGATTTAATTTCCTTTGGTGATATACTCAGAAGTGGAATTGCTGGATTTTTATGGTAGCCATACTTTAAATTTTAGGGGGAACCTTCATACTATTTTCCTTACTGACTTACCAATGAACATACCCACCAACAGTGTACAAGTGTTCTCTTTTTTCCACATTCTGGCCAACACTCATTCCTATTGCTAATACTCATTCCAACAGGTGTGGTATGATATTTCACTGTGGTTTTGATTTGCATTTCCCTGATGATTAGTGGTGTCGAGTGCCCTTTCATATACCTGTTGGTCTTTTCATATGCTCATTGCCATATCTTCTTTTGAAAAGTATCTATTCGGGTCCCTTGCCCATTTTTTAATTGAGTTATTTGTGCTTTTTTGGTATTGAATTGTATGAGGTTTTTTTTTAATATATATATTTTGCATGTTAGTGTCTTATATATAGTTTGCAAATATTTTCTTCCTATATTCTGTAGGTTGCCTTTTCACACTGTTGAATGTTCCCTTTGCCGTACAGAGATTTTTTTAAGTTTGTTGCAATCCCACTTATCTATTTTTGCTTTGGTGTCTGTGCTTTTGCTGTCAAATCAAAAAATGGACAAACAAAGAAAAACATTACCCACAACTATCTCAAGCAGAAGCTTTTTTTCTTGTTTGCTTCTAGTAGTTATACAGTTTTGGGTCTTATGTTTATGTGTTTAATCCATTTTGAGTTGATTTTTGTATATTGTGTGAAATAAGGATCCAGTTTCATTCTTCTGCATGAGGACATACAGTTTTCATCACACCATTTATTGAGGAGCCTATCCTTTCACCTTGTCAAAGATTAGTTGTCCACCCATAATGGGTAGATTTATTTTTGTTCTATTGGTCCATAGTCTGCTTCTATGACAGTGCCATACTGTTTTGATTACTGTGGCTTTGTAATGTACTTTGAAGTCACAAAATGTGATCACCTGAAAAAAGGGTCTTTGAAAAATTTCTTTGGATTCACAGATTGAGAGTATTTTTAATATTGTGTTTTTGGCTTGCATATGTCTTGTGATCTTTCTATAATAAGCTTATATTACTTTGTAATTATATTAAAAATAAGCCCTTTAAAATAATAAAAAGAAGATATAACTTGAAAAAATAGAAAATAAAGTTTCTATCTGGAAAAATAAGCTAATACAATCATTGTTTTTCAAATTATTGTCTATTAGAACTTACAAGATATAGTTAAAATAGTCCTTGAAAGGAAATTTTATAATGTAAAAATGCTAAATAAATAAGAAGATTAATAAAGGCCAACCAAGTAAGCATACAATTTGGAAAATTTAAAAACAAAAATAAAACAAATATTTAGAGGAAACATTATTTAAGGAGAAAATCCTTATTCTTTGCATAAGAAAATAAATGAAAAGGAGTTTATAGGATTAGAAAAAGATAAATAGCTAGAAAGCAGAACAGTTGTAGAACTCATAAATATACTAAAATGTATTCATCGAAAAAAGTGTAAAATAGCAAACTGTTAGCTAAACAGATCAGTAAAAAGGGAGAAAATATAAAATACAAAATGAAAAATAGACATGAAAATAACTAAGAATATAGAGGACACAAAATATGACACTGCTTCTCTCACCCTTATGCAAGTGAATTAGGAAATCTATAGGAAATAAATACTCTAGAGCAAAAATACCTAGAAATATATAAAAATGAAATTCCAGTAAACCAATTACCAAAAGAAAAACTGAAAAAAAAAAAAAATGAAGTTACCCTCAAAAAGTTCCAGGTCACAAATAGATTCCCAGGGAAATTCTAACAATCTTTTAAGGAACAAATTCAGTTATGTGTTGCTTAACAATGGAAATACATTCTGAGAAATCCATCCTTAGGGGAGTTCTTTTATTATTATTATTATTTTATTTTTTCATAAGTTATTGGGGTGTGGGTGGTATTTGGTTACATAAGTAAGTTCTTTAGTGGTGATTTGTGAGACCTTGGTGTTCCCCTCACCCAAGCAGTATATACTGCACCATATATTTCGTCTTTTATCCCTCGACCCCCTTACACTCCAAGTCCTCAAAGTCCATTGTATCATTCTTATGCCTTTGCGTCCTCATAGCTTAGGTCCCACATATCAGTGAGAACATACGATGTTTGGTTTTCCATTCCTGAGTTACTTCACTTAGAATAATAGTCTCCAATCTCATCCAAGTCACTGCAAATGCTGTTAATTCACTCCTTTTTATGGCTGATTAGTATTCCATTGTCTACAGTGTATATATACCACAGTTTCTTTATCCAGTCATTGATTGATGGGCATTTGGGTTGGTTCTACGATTTTGCAATTGCGAATTGTGCTGCTATAAACGTGTGTGCAAGTATCTTTTTCAAATAATGACTTTTTCCTCTAGGTAGATACCCAGTAGTGAGATTGCTGGATCAAATGGTAGTTCTACTTTTAGTTCTTTAAGGAGTCTCCATGCTGTTTTCCACAGTGGCTGTACTAGTTAGGAGAATTATTTTCTGTGCAAACATCATAGATTTTGCCTTACACAACCCTAGATGGTATAGCCTACTACACACCTAGGCTATAGAGTATAGTATAGCCTATTGCTCCTAGGCTACAAACCTGTACAGCACAGTACTATACTGAATACCGTAGGCAACTGTCACACAATGGTAAGTATCTGTGTATCTAAGCATATCTGAACATAGAAAAGATTCAGTAAAAATGTCTTACAATTTCATGGGACCACCATTATATATGCAGTTTGTTGTTGGCTGAAATGTCATTATGCAGTCCATGACTACAACTCTAACAGCAGAGAGTTGTAGACTATAGTAATGCAAGGATATGTTCTATATCATTTTATGTAGCAAGTGCAACATTGTTATAAAACCCAACAGAAGTTGCATCGAAAGGGAAACTTCAGCCCAACTCAGTTATAAATATCAATGCAGATATCTCAATTTAGTAGGAAACAGAACTCAGTGGAACATTAAAGAATGCTGTGTCCTTACCAAGTAGGATTTAATGCAAGTGGAAAATAATGTAGTTGTCTCCTTAGACTTTAAGTGCCATCTTTACTAAATGAACAAAACAGAACTCTTAAGGACTTTCAGTAAGGGATGGTGGATTGAACAATGCCTCTAAATATGCTCCTTCCAATATTTCCTTAAAATTATCGTAAAGATGTATTATAAAGATATAATCTACAAGTATAGGAAGTAAGAAGAGGAGACACAGCAATAAAATTTTAGAGGCAGAAAAACATGCTGATGAGGAAAAACTGACATAGCAACCCAAGAAAGCGAAATCCTAGGCTGGCCAGGGAGAAAGCCAAGTACTGATTCCATTTCTATCTTAGAGTTCTCAAAAGGCTTAGGATTTGGAGGTGCCTGATACCTCTGAAGGGAAAGTAAAGAAATGGTAGCTGAAAAAAGGAAGATAAGGTAAAAGCTATTTAAGAAGTAGCTATCCCCAAATTCATGTTTCTTTATGACTGATTAACTCCCATTTTAAGAGAATAATTCACATGACTGGAGAGAGGAAAACAGGATTTCTGGCTTGGGGCCTCCCAGCGTAGTGGAGAGCAGTGGAGCTCTTCTGAAAGCAGGAGACTAAGTGATGCTATGAGGGATTAACCCTGACATGCACTATCTCTTCCATTCACATATCAGAACACTTTGTAGCCAGGCCTTTGCCTTCTAGCCAGGAGATTGAAAATGTCTTTTTTGAGGAATCTGACCAATACAAAGAGGAAAGCTCTCGAGTTATTGAGATTGGGTTACACTGTACAGTGAAACTCAAATAGCTGGATCCATGTGCTCAGAATTTCCAAAGTGCTCTTAATTCCTGACTCTAAAATATTAGCAGATAATTAAAGATATCCAGATACCTAAGGAAGACCTCCAATATGAAATAAGAACAGAAAACCAAACCCCAAAAAATGACCAAACAAGAAATAAACAAACAAAAAACACAGGAAACACTATTTAGAGAGAAAAACTCAAGAACATCAATATTTTTACAGATAGATAAGATAGTGCCTCTATAAAATCAAAACACAATACCAAAAAAAGAAAAAAAAAGAATACTTGGAAAATAAAAGGACCTCTTGGAAATTAAGCACAACACTGTGGAAACAAAGAATGCATTATAAAAGGTGGAGGTGGGGTGACTAACTCACCACAGTTTGTCTTAGCACTAAAAGTCTCACTCCTGGGAAACTTCTCTATCCTGGGTCACCTTAGTTGGAGGATGATACGGTTTGGCCCTGTGTGCCCATCCAAATCTCTTGATGAATTGTAATCTCCCGTGTTGCGGGAGGGACATGGTGGGAGGTGATTGAATCATGGGGGCAGATTTCCCTCTTGCTGTTGTCATGACAGTGAAACAGTTCTCATGAGGTCACGTTGTTTAATATGTGCAGCACTTGCCCTTCACTCTCTCTTCTGCTCCGCCATGGTAAGATGTGCTTGCTTCCTCTTTGGCCGTAATTATAAGTTTCCTGAGACCTCCCACCCATGCTTCTTGTACAGCCTGTGGAACTGTAGTCAATTAAACCTCTTTCCTTTATAAATTACTGAGTATCAGATAGTTCTTTATAGCAGTATGAGAACAAACTAATACAGAGGACAACTTAACTAAACCTCTCAAGCTGATGAGCAAAAGGAAGAGAGATGAGAATTGGACTATCTTAAAAAGTCCAACATCCAGAAAGAGAGAAGAAAAGGAGAAGGAAATGATAAAATAATTCATGAAAATTTTCCAAAATGTTACAGAAAAAGGGCATCAAGTTCCTACAAAAGTAGATGAAAATATACCCACGGCAAAGCGCATACTGGGGAATTTTCGGATTATTGAGGACAAAAAGAAATCCTGTGTGCTTCCAGAGGGAGAGGACAACAAAAAGTGTCATTTACAAATAATCGGAAATCAAAATGACTGGACTTCGAAACCACGCTGGACAATATAATAATCCAGTATAATAGTACTTTCAAAATTCTGAAAGCAATTATTTTCCAACCTGGAATTTCATATTCAAACAACCAAATGTAAGAGTAGAAGAAAGTCAGTTTTCAACATGCAAGTTATTGGAAATTGGCTTCCAATACTCCATTTTCCCAGGAAGCTCCTTTAGGGTCCAGTAAATATGAGACAAAATTAAAAAAAAGTAAGACACAGGCTATTAGAAACAGGAGATCGAGGCCAGGCACAGTGGCTCAGGCCTGTAATCCCAGCACTTTGGGAGGCAGAGGCAGGCGGATCACGAGGTCAGGAGATCGAGACCATCCTGGCTAACACGGTGAACCCCCGTCTCTACTAAAAATGCAAAAAACTAGCTGGGCGAGGTGGCGGGTGCCTGTAGTCCCAGCTACTCGGGAGGCTGAGGAAGGAGAATGGCGTAAACCCAGGAGGCGGAGCTTGCAGTGAGCCGAGATCGGGCCACTGCACACCAGCCTGGGCGACAGAGCGAGACTCCATCTCAAAGAGAAAAAAAAGAAAAGAAAAACAGAAACAGGAGATCGAACATGGGAGAGAGACAAATTAAATACCCAGGATTATGCTAAAGAGAATCACGGGATAATAATGTATACAAACATAGAAGGCAATTAGCACAGATTGAAACATACATATTGAAGCTGTCACCACCAAGAATCCTTTCACCTTTGTATTGTATTACCAACTGACAGTACTCAAGTGAGCTTGGCCAAGGTTCTTAGCTCTCTTTTGCCTGTCCAAGTGCTGGTAAGACTCTGCTCTCCCTCGCTGCCCAGCTGCCTGGATAGAGTGAGGACAGCATCTGATCCTACAGAAACATTCATGTTTGACCTACTCCTAAGAGCTGGAGATTGGCAAAGGTAAACTTAGAAGCACAAAACACAGAGTAGCACACTCTCTGCTAACATTTTCCTCTTGACTGGATAGAACTTGATTCCACCAGATAACCGCATTTGGTGAACCTGTTGCTTTCCATGGATCACCATGAGCTTGCCCCCTGACAACCTGAGAATTGATTTTTACAACCTCCAAGAAAAAACTGAAGCCTGAATATAAACCAGAGACTGTTCAAACCACTTTTCCTAAGCACCTGCAACTATCAATAATAACACTGTCCTTTTCTCACATAGTTAGTGTTGTGTTTGCTACTCAGTTGTCATATTAATCACTTTCACACTGATTAATAATTTGATTACTTGGTAAAACAATGAAATGTTTGATTTAGAAATAAAACAAAATTATAAGTCAGAATCATCTTTAATGGACAATTACTGCATATGTTCCATTAAAGCTACCCACTGACATGGCTTTCATTTCATTTCCATTCAATGTTAGAGGCATTAGCCAATGAAATTAGACAAATGGAAGAAATGAAAACTATAATAATTGGCAAAGAGGAGACAAATTTATCACTGTGTTAGATGAACTGATTTTTTTTTCGTGATAGACCCAAAACTTCTAAGAGAATCAAGTGAACGACAATTACAATCAGTACTATAATTCAGTAATGTGTCTTGGTAGAAAACAAATAGCTGCCGTGTACTGATACAGAACAATTCCAAAATTGTCAAATAAAAAAAATCAAACAAGACACAGAATATTGTAAAGAGGCTGTTATCTTTCTAAATTTTAAATTTAAGTATTTATTTTTTCTTCAACTTTGAAGTTCCAGGGTACATGTGCAGGATGTCTAGGTTTGTTACATAGGTAAATGTGTGCCATAGTGGTTGGCTGCATGGGTCAACACATCACCTAGGTCTTACGTCCAGCATCCATTAGTTGTTATTCCTGATGCTCTCCCTCCTCCCACAACCCTGGACAAGCCCTCGGATGAGTTGTTCCCCCACCATGTATCCATGTGTTCTTATTTTTCAGCTCCCACTTCTAAGGGAGAACATGTGTTTTGTTTTACTGATCCTGCGTTTGTTTGCTGAGGATAATGGCTTCCAGCTCCATCCATGTCTCTGCAAAGAACATGATCTTGTTCCTTTTATGGTAACAGAGTATTCCATGGTGTATATGTACCATGTTTTCTTTATCTAGTTTATCATCAATAGGCATTTGGATTGATTCCATGTCTTTGCTGGATGCTATCTTTTAAAAATAATAAATGTATGCCTGTGCTGAGTGGGTAAAATAAGATAATATATATTTGTTTTGCTGGATTTGTAGAAGACACATACCTGTATGTAGGCCCTTTCTGCAACTTTTCTTTGTAGCCTCAAGACTTCACACTCTTTTGATTTCCTTGCTCCATTCACATAATTCATGGCCTCATGTAGTAGTTCCTACTTCCTCAAAGGCATTCATCCTGTTTCCATGTTAAAGAGTCACTCTAGTTTAGGCCTCATAACCTCCTTTCTTTGTAGTTGCACTCCTCTCTTTGTCGCACCACGAGTTTCTCTCCAAAACAACACATTGCCTAGAATCAAAGACCTCATTCATTCTTTCCAGACCCACCTCTCCCTGATTCCTTATCCATGGCAAACTCAACTCCGAAACTTACTATGTCATGAACTAAACCTTGTACTTCTACCCCTGCCCTCACATGTTAATATTCTGCACAATGCCCTCCCTGTGACTCCCTGATTTCTTCCAGACAAAAAAATCACAAGCATCTTTAAATTAATTTCCATGACTACCTACCTCTTCCATGACGATGTTCCTTTGGATGGATTTCCTTTGGATGGATTCTCTTCTTCCTTACACATATCTCCCCTTAATACTTTCAAAAATAAACCTGGTACGCTTCAGGAGACATTCTGCAGGCACTTGTTTTGTTCTGCCGAAGAGGCTGGGGGTGGGGAATGAAAGGAATTTTTGAAAGAGACACACAATATACACTGAAAGCAGGTGTCTCATGAGGGACACCTCCTCATAAGAAGAAGTTTTCTTCTTACTGGTAAGAGATTCTGACCTATGTCTATCATAGACCTGATTCCAAACGTGCTTGACTGTTTCCACTAACATCCTCTTATGCCTTTCTTCTTCCCCCCAGGATGTAACAGTCCCTCCCAAGGCTGTCTCGCTCCATCCTTTATATCAGACTAAACTCTATCCTCCTGCTAAGTCACTGCTGCATCCACAGACCCTCTCACAGGCTGACTGTCTTGCCCCAGGACCCTTCAGTCATCTGTCCTTCTCCTTGAGTGATGAACAGGATAATTCTCACACTCTCCTCAGTCACAATGCATGCAACAAGGTGAGAACTCCTCCCCAAAATAAGGATTATTCTGTGCTGTGAACCCTCGTTACACTTGACTTTTAAAACTTAAATGTGGAGGAAACTTATGTGTTAGGAATATTTAAATATTAAATATCTAAATGTATAAAGAATATTAAATATTTGTGTGAAAGCATATTACCTTATAAGCAGATAATAATTGAACTTGCGAAATAATAACCATTTATATATTTTTCCAGAGTCATTCACTGATTTGTATTTTTCATTGTTCCATGTTCTAACTCCATGGTGGAAATTCCAAGACATTTTTCAAAACCTCACAAAATGCCATTGTTAATTTATATTCTAGTCTTAGTTCAGTGTTCCTAAAAAGCTTCCTTAAAGTACAGTGCCTTGTTGAGGAGGCACTTATAATTAGAGTCAATGGACAAAAAATGACTTAGAATTATTGTGGGTATCTGCAAAATAATGTTCACATTTTACTGTAAAATGTACCTATCTGCTTCACTGTGTATAGTAATGGGATATGTAAAAAATAATGAAGTGTTTTGTACCTGAAATGTGTGTGTGTGTGTCTGTCTGTCTGTCTGAGTGTGTATGATACAAAACAAGTAAAAAATATTTATAGTTGACTTTGGAATTCAGTCATAAATGTTTTCTAGGAACAAGCAGTTAAACTATTTGGGGCTTACATATAAGTGCCCTTTGCTCTTCCGTTAAGGGCATCCTGGCTAGCACAGATGCTCAGACCCTGAAAATTTCCTAAAATAATTGACCAATTAAACTTTAATTAAATCTTTTTGTGAAATTCAAAATCCTGTTTAAAAGCATTTATTCTACAAGATATCTATCTCCAATTAATACACCTCTATACTTAGAAACCAATTAAAATCATCTTCCAGAATGTAGTTGGATAATACTTCTTGGAGCCTGAGGCAGTTTTAAAGAAAAAAATGTCGGTAAACCCTGTCTAAATGCAAACAGTCATCTAAAAGCAAGCACTATAACACTATTACATAAGGAAAAAATAGATTTTTATATTTAATAGCTTCTATGGCAACTGAATCATCAATTTTGATTAAACAAATTTTATAATATCAATTTTTTGCCAATAAATGTTTTTGGGTAACATTCAATATGACATTTATCTGACCTTTGTTTGTGTCCCACTCTTGGACTAGAAAATAAGTATATGAGAGAAAGTATAATATTTTAAAAATTATTTCATATTATTTGAAATTCTTTCTGATTTAATATTTACCAACAGCCATGAAATCCATTTAGTTATCTGAGTTAATAATTCTGATAATAATATTACCATTTTCTTATAAATTGTCATCTATAATAAGGTTATGATTTAATTTACAGATATCAATTACATGATATAGCTCATTCTTTTGATATTTTGAGAATGTTTTCTGGAACTGTTCAGCAAGGATAGACTCTATTTTATCCATATTTCAGCCTTTGTTTAGTTAGGCTGAGAAGATCAAAAGCTGTGTGAAGTTGGACAACTATTTTCAGTCCACATAATCCTCATAATAGATTTTGTCTTTTTGAGTGTGAGGTTTATTGATACTGAATAAAGAACCATTCAGAACCAAAATAATAATAGCAATAATAATAAGATAGGAATACAACATTTTTAATGGAATGTTCAATTCCTTAGTCTTGAATCTGTACTATCTTATTAAAGTACATGAATTACCAATTTGATGTCTATGTTTACAAACATTGTTTGTTAGATACTGGGTCAATAGCATACTAATTTATCAGGATTTTTTCTTTTTGATTGAAATAACTTAATGCCTTTCATTGTAAGACATAATCTCTTATTTAATTAACTTTTATCCAATACCCTAACATCATTCTCAAGTCTGACCTTACAGCTTTGCCTACTGGGCTATCTCCAAACTCAAATCTTCCCATCCTTCCCTCTGGACAACCATGCTGAACTTGTCTTACCAATCTTTAGAGTCCCTCTTTAACTGGGCTACAATAGGTGTTCAACAGGTTTTATTCTTCTTCTGCTGAGTCTGCAGTGTGCGCTCTTCTCTTCTAAATTTTCATCAAACTCCTCATGTCCTAAATCTTCATCCTAATCCGTCCCTTACTTTTTTACTTTCAAGATGGAACTTTATAACTGGGAACATCATATCCTATAAGGATGCTCAGGTACTTTCTTTTCATCCTGGAATAAAACAGTACAACTGCCTTCTTCACTTCCTTGCAGCCTCATGAAGGGGGTCATTCCTTTTACTTTCTTTTCTTTTTTTTTTTTTTGGTTTTAATTATACTTTAAGTTCTGGATACATGTGCAGAACATGCAGGTTTGTTACATAGGTATACATGTGCCACAGTGGTTTTCTGCACCCGTCAACCCATCATCTACATTAGGTATTTCTCCTAATGCTATCCCTCTCTGAACCCCCAACCCCCAACAGGCCCCAGTGTGTGATGATCCCCTTTCTGAGTCCATGTGTTCTCATTGTTCAGCTCCCACTTATGAGTGAGAACATGCAGTGTTTGATTTTCTGTTCCTGTGTTAGTTTGCTGAGAATGATGGTTTCCAGCTTCATCCATGTCCCTGCAAAAGACATGAACTCATCCCTTTTTATGGCTGTATAGTATTCCATGGTATATATGTGCCACATTTTCTTTATCCAGTCTATCATTGATGGGCATTTGGGTTGGTTCCGGTCTTTGCTATTGTGAATAGTGCTGCAATAAACATACGTGTGCATGTGTCTTTATAGTAGAATGATTTACAATTATTTGGGTGTATACCCAGTAATGGGATTGCTGGATCAAATGGTATTTCTGGTTGTAGATTCTTGAGGAATAGACTCACTGTCTTCCACAATGATTGAACTAATTTACACTCCCACTGACAGTGTAAAAGAGTTCTTCTTTCTCCACATCTTCTCCAGCCTCTGTTGTTTACTGACTTTTTAATGATCACCATTCTAACTGGCATGAGATCATATCTCATTGTGGTTTTGATTTGCATTTCTCTAATGACCAGTGATGATGAACTTTTTCTTCACATGTTTGTGGGCTTCATAAATGTCTTCTTTTGAGAAGTGTCTGTTCATATCCTTTGTTCACTTTTTGATGGGGTTGTTTGTTTTTTCTCTTGTAAATTTGTTTAAGTTCCTTGTAGATTCTGGATATTAGCCCTTGATGGAAGGATAGATTGCAAAAATTCTTTTATCCTTGAAAGTGAGATAGCCCAGCACTTAAGAAAATGATGCCTCTAGTTCCTTTGTCTGAGTTTTTTTCTTGCCCCAATGCTTTTTACATGGTGATATTGGGCAAGTCATTTAACTTCTGAATGCCTCCGTTTACTCATTTTTAAAATAGGAATAATAATAGTACCTACCTTATTAGAGTATTATGAAAATAAAATTGACAAATATGTGTAAAAGTAACTGAAGATAATGAAAAAACATATAAAAGTTAGGTCTTATTATCACTAAGCTTTCTGGGATTGTCATTCTTACTGCTTTCCAAAATCGTCCATTCTTCTCCATTGGATTCCTCCCCTTTGTATCCAGAGCCTAAAAAACAAAATAAAACAATACAAAAGGAGTACTTCATCCTTTTCCTTGATGATGCTGCAAATCTATCAGTTTCAAAATGTTCTTTCTCTCAAAGTGGTTAATAGCCACTATCTCCATTCCCTTTCTATAAACTCATTCTTTAGCCCATTCTTGAAAGCATTCTGACTTTCACCTCTACCAGTCTACTGAAATTGCTGCCAAGGGTAAACCTGTTGTCAGCAAATTCAGCTGAATTTCCTGACACAGTTGATCATTTCCTCTTGCATTTCTCTCCTCACTCTGCTCTTGGGTTAATACGCACATTCTAACTTTCTGACTGCTCCTTCTTTGCTTTCTTTGTGGACACTTCTTGCTCCTCTACCTCTTCTTTCTAATTTCCTCACTTTAGCTATTTACTCACTCACAGGCCTTAGTGATTATCTTAGTACTGATAAGTCTCAAATCCACACTTCCCGTCCTGCTTCTCCCCTGAGATTCAGTTTCGTATCTTTAGCTGCTTGCTTATCATTTCCCCTGGGATGTCATGTTGTCACCTCAAACTCATCATTCATTTTGTCTCAAACTAATTTTGCACTGGCTCTTCTACTTCTGTTATTAAAACTACAATTCTCAGACCCCAAACTTAAAACTTGATTCATCTGTTATGCTTTTCGTTTTTTCTGTTTTGTCCTTATATTGAGTCATTCACCAGGTTGAATGCATTCTTATATTTTTTCACACTAGTCTTTATTATTATTATTTTACTTTACTTAACTGATATTCTTATTTTCCTCTAGGCATGCCTTGGAAATTCCTTACTGTTCTACTTGTTCATGCATTTTCCCATATAAAATATTCTTCTATGTTCTCCTTTCTTATACAAACCATTCTTGTACTTTAAGTTCGTGTTAAATTATCCTTCCTCTTCTGTGACATTTCTCCGTGCATCAGTACTCAAAGTGATTTGTTTTCTCCCTTCAATTTCTATACTCTTTTGCTGTGTCAAGGCATCTCGTGCATATTATAGATCATCTTGTATTTATTTGTTGTGCTTGTCTTGGTGTCTATCTAGGGTGTGACATAATATGCTATTTCCCACCTTATAGGCAAGGTAGTAAATATCTATTAATGATGAACAATTTCTACAATTACCTAACTTTTTCACCAGGAGCCCCAGATGCCTGAATTGTTATGATTATTTCTACGTCAAGTAAAGACTAAATCTGAATCAACTTATAGATTTACCAGTTCATTTAGAATAACATCACTCAATTGAGGATATTTCTTTTATTGAAGGCTATATCCGGTTTCCATAGATCTGATGGAGTGTGTTGGGAGCATAGGTAGGGTGGGGTTGTGGAGGCAGGAGGCATCCGACCTTCTCCTGAGGTGTTCTCATTCCTTTCTGTTATACAACCGTGAGTCGAGTAATACATGGTGACATCATTTTTACTTCACTAGCAAGGTGTGTCCTTAACAACTGTAAGTCAGCTTCTTCTCTGTCCCTACAGCTTACATGGGAGAACATTATTACCTGCTTGCTGAGAGCAAGGTGAACTTTGTGAAGCTATCTCAGAACCATTCTCTTGGATGCCCTACATATCTTTCTCTGTTCTTCTGTTCATGTCCCCTTTGCCGTAGGGAACTCCAAAATAGTCCACATTTGTGAGTTCATCTACTCACTAAAATTTATCTGTAACCCCAAATCAGCACTCATTGTGTTTGCTCTTCTAGTCATTTGTGGAAATTCACAGAAGAGGGAAAAATTAGAATCTTCTATGTTCCCAACTCAGGTTGAACAAGGCAATGCTCTATTTCTTGTTGTCATGCTGTAAACAATTGTCCCTTTTAAAACCCGGGAGCAGTGTCTCATGCCTGTAATGCCAGCACTTTGGGAGGCCAAGGTGGATGGATCACCTGAAGCCAGGAGTTGGAGACCAGCCTGACCAACATGGTGGGACCACGTCTCTACTAAAAATACAAAAAATTAGCCGGGTGTGGTGGCGCACACCTGTAATCCCAGCTACTCAGGAGGCTAAGGCAAGAGAATTGCTTGAACCCGGAGGCGGAGGTTGCAGTGAGCCGAGATCACACCATTAAACTCCAGCCTGGGCAATAAGAGTGAAACTCTGTCTCAAAAAAAAAAAAAAAAAAAAAAAAAAAAAAAAAAAAAACCTGTCCTTTTCGCCTTCTCTGTTCTCTGTGGTATCATGTTTTTGTTTGCATCTCTGTGTGTTTTGTTGGTAATTTTTCTGTTTAAAATGGCTGCTAAGCACAGTGTTGAAGGGCTTTCTAATGTTCCTACGCTCAAGAAGGCTGTGATGTGTCTTAAAGAGAAAATAAGTATGTTAGGTAAGCTACTCTTAGGCTTAAGTTATAGTACTGTTGGCCATGAGTTTGGTGTTAATGAATTAATAATATATTAAATATGTGTCTTTAAACAACAACACCCATAAAACAGGTTATTTATTGATTGGTTGATGGAAATGTAACCAGAGACTTGCAATAACCTAATCCAGGTTTTCCCCAGGAGAAATGGTTTAGTATTCACGAATTCCATGCTCATGGAGGCTTTAAGGACATAACTGCTGTGAATAATCAATAATGAGGGTGATTGCACCTTCTTTTGGTTTTCTCTGAGAAGGCTGTCACTTACGAGTAGTTATTGTGGGAGGTAGTTCCAGGAAATGCCTATTAGGGGAGTGGGGACTGAGACAAGGAGGAGAGGCATATAATAAAGGGTGTGTGAGCAAGCAGGTGACCACTGTGGGGAACTGGAGCTTTATATCACTGGGGAACTCTGGGAGCTGCTGTAGGGACACACAGCTCAGAGCCCTGCTCTCTGAGGGGAGGAAGAGGGAAATTCTGGCAGTCGTTAGTTGAGGAGAGGGGTTGGGGCAGCATCAATCCCAGAAAGAGCCCTGAGGCAAAGAAAAGTAGAAGCAGGTAGTTTGAAGTTCAGAGGATGGTTTCCCCTTAAATGTTAAGGACTGAGAGGATATATGTGGCTCAATGACTTATGTTGTATGTATGTGTATAAACATATATACATATATATTCACAAAATTTTATGTTTATTGTCTAATTTTGAAGTCCAGTCTCCTGCAGATCAAAACTTTGGCTGTTAAAACTTAAGGGGATGGGAGTGGTGACTCATGCCTGTAATACCAACACTGAGAAGCCAAGGTGGGAGGATTGCTTGAGCCCAGGAGCCAGAGACCAGCCTGGACAACATAGGGAGACTCTGTCTCTACAAAAAAAAAAAAAAAAAAAAAAATAGCGGGCATGGTTTCATGCACCTGTGGTCCTAGCTACTAAGGAGGCTGAGGTGGGAGGATTGTTTGAGCCCAGGAAGTCCAGGCTGCACTGAGCCATGATTGTGCCGCCACATTCTGGACTGCGCAACAGAGTGAGACCCTGTCAAAAAAACAAACAAAAACAAAATAAAAGTCTTCAGGATATTTTCTTTATTTTTGATATATTATGCTTTGGACTATGTATATTGCTGAAACAAGAAAGGGTACAGAGGAAAGATGTATCGGTGTGTGTGGGTTACTATTTTAAAATTGTATCTAATCTACTATAGTCATTTTGTCCATTTTTCCCCCATTTTACAATGCATTTAAATTTTTTTTTATCTTTGGAGGTAGCAAAGTACCATGTACAACATACCTGTTTATGTCTAGATTAAGGCCTACTGGAGTCTATTTTCTATTTTTAAAAATTCAACTCATTTAGAAAAATAATATTCTTCCTACGCACCATAAATATGTGGCCACATGTGTCTCAGCTTACTTACCTGGCCCTGAGGTGAGAAAACTAACACACACATAAAGTATCTAAGTAGAAAGCTTATCACTGTCCATGACTTTTCTTCTTTCCTCCATTCACCCTTTCTCATTTCTTCTATCTTCTACTCTCATAATTTCCAAGGTATACCTCTCTTTATAAGTCACCCTAAAATTCCAATTTTTCTGGCCTACTTTCAATATTCCCACTTAATTACTCAGTTTTATGCACTTTATTCTCTTTTCTTATTCAACTACGTTTTCTCCCTTTTATTTAGCATAGCTACAAGCCATGTAGACAGGAAATTATCACTTATTGCTTTCTCCCTTGAGTCTCTACTCTGCCAGTTTGCACCAGCAAACAAACGAGAAACACATAGCCAGTCTATGAATAGAAACTAGAGGAGTGAGGACTAAGCCTTCACAATCAGGATGACTTTTCTGATCTGTTGGCAGAAGCAAGGCTGAGATTTCCTAAGCAAGAAGGCTCTTTTTACAGTGAAAGCTTGAGAGGTTTTACAAGCAAAAATAGGATCTTTATAGACAGAGAGACAGCTTTAAAGCCCCAGGAGAAAATTCACAGCCATCCTTGAGGATATTTTTCTTTCGTTTAAAAAAAATGAGTTTGGTGCCAAGTTTGTGACAGTGGAGCCATTTTGTTTCACTTTTAGTTTTCTAAAAATGCGTGATCTTTGTGTGTTGTTTGTAACCATACACTATTTTATTTCAAGTCTGCTCTGTCTCATGAAAGAGATAAATAAGTGTGACAGATTTCTTCACATGTACTGTAGATTCTCCCCTTTCTTCCACTGCCATTAAATCCTATTGTGTGTTTTTATGCAAGGGCTAGCTCTAGATTTCTCTAGCCTTTCCATTTGTGTATTTCAGTATTTATATCTGGAGTAGTCTCTTAAAAAATCACTACCACTATCGCTTTCACTTCATAGCCAGAGCAGGCTGTTCATCTCCTACTTCTCCATTCTTCTGGCCCAGAACCCCTCGTAGCCTGAGCACTCTGCCTTGTAGACCCCAGGCTGTTGTCATTGCTGGAGGTCAAGGCACAACCTTTAAGATCTCTCATATAGACAGGAAAATGTATACTCCTATGTAGATGATCATGTGTTCTGATGAGTCTGGGTCATTTAAACATACACACACACACACACACACACACACACGAATAAAAACATTATATATGTATATAATGTTGTGTTCTATTTTTTGAAGAATTTTATTTTTTAAATAGAGTTTTGAGGCTGGGTGTGGTGTCTCGTACCTGTAATCCCAGCACTTTGGTAGGCCAAGGCAGGCCAATCATTTGAGGTTAGGAGTTCAAGACCAGCCTGACCAACATCTAACATGGTGAAACTCCGTCTCTACTAAAAATACAAAAAAAAATTAAAATATATATTTATTTTTTATATAATAAATAAATACTGGGCATGGTGATGCATGCCTGTAGTCACAGCTACAAGGGAGGCTGAGGCAGGAGAAACACTTGAACCCAGGAGGTGGAGGTTGCAGTGAGGTGGGATTGCACTACTGCACTCCAGTCTGGGTGACAGAGCAAGATTCTGTCTAAAATAATAATAAGAAAATTTAAAAAAAGTGTTTTGAAAAGAAATATTTATGTCTACCACTATAATAAATCCTTCCAGTCAATAAATATTTTTAAAATTGTATGATTTCAGTATTTTTAGTGCCCCCTCTTTTTATCAGAAGTGTCCTGTTTGATCAGTAAGCATAAAGTCACTCTACTTATAGTGAAATGCAAGTTAAAATTCATCTGCAGAGTCTATTTGTAATGAGGTATCAGTTCTTGAATTTATTTTGTAAAATCAATGACTTGTATGCCTATACTTGAAAAAGTAATTCAAACTCTTGCTTTAGCTTTCTTAACTGTGGAATGACAAACAACAACAGCAACAAAATAGAATCTCTGTTATAGAATTTTGTTCTATTTTTTGAAGAATTTTATGTTTTAAATAGAGTTTTGAGGCTGGGTTCGGTGTCTCATACCTGTAATCCCAGCACTTTGGTAGGCCAAGGCAGGCCAATCATTTGAGGTCAGGAGTTCAAGACCAGCCTGACCAACATCTAACATGTTATAGAATCTCTGTTATAGAATGGGAGCAAGTGATATATGAAAGTAAAACTCATATTCCATCTTAAGTATTCAGCTTTATACATTTTTTAGCATCTAGCTATTATAGTAGAATTTTGGTGCAGAAGTGAAGAAACAATCCATCAATATAACTAGTAGGCCATTACTCTCATCTTAAATAGCTTTTTCCTTTTATTACGGCTTTTTGTTTTTATTGCTTTCTGATTTATTCACATACGTATTTCCTTTAATTCCCATTTCCCACTCTTCTTTCCTTTCTGCCCCTAGAGAAATATTCTAAACTATGTCATGTGTATCTATCTGTTTGTGCATTTTCTTTCAAAAGTTGCATTGTTATTTTGTGTGCATATAACATCATTTACATAAATGTTACTGTGCCACACATTTCACTCTCTTCCTGCGAGTTTCTGTCTCTTCAGCTGTAATAGTAGGACATTTAGTTTGGTTTCAAAACCCTAACTTTAGGACTCAGATTGGGCTGTTTGTTTCAGAATTATCTGGAGAGCTTTAGAAAAATGCAGATTCCTGGCCAGGCACGGTGGCTCACGCCTGTAATCCCAGCACATTGGAAAGCCGAGGCAGGTGGATCACGAGGTCTGGAGTTTGAGACCATCCTGGCCAACATGGTGAAATCCCATCTCTACCAAAAACACAAAAAAATGAGCCAGGCATGGTGGCACGCGCCTGTAATCTCAGCTACTTGGGAGGCTGAGGCAGGAGAATCGCTTGAACCCAGGAGGTGGAGGTTGCACTGAGCCCAGATCATGCCACCACACTCCAGCCTGGTGACAGAGTGAGACTCTGTCTCAAAAAATAAGAAAATAAAATAAAAAAGAAAAATGCAGATTTTTAAGCCTGCTTACAACTTAAAAAATTTAGAAATCTCAAGAACTGGGTGATCTCAAAGTTTTTACCTCATAGAAAATGCTATGCTTCCACTATAATAACAGACGTTTCTTTTTTTTGCCTTTTTATTTTTATTTATTTATATTTTTTGTATTTTTTTATTATACTTTAAGTTCTAGGGTACATGTGCACAACGTGCAGGTTTGTTACATATGTATACATGTGCCATGTTGGTGTGCTTCACCCATTAACTCGTCATTTACATTAAGTATATCTCCTAATGCTATCCCTCCCCACTCCCCCTCCCCACAATACGACCTGGTGTGTGATGCTCCCCTTCCTGTGTCCAAGTGATCTTTTTTTGCCTTTTAAATTGTCTAATGAGTCAGCAAGAAAATGAACTTTCCTATAAAAAATCTTTAAAAGAAAAACTGTATTGGCATAAGTACTAGATTATAATTATTTTTTCCTCATATAACTCCTAATAAGTAAAAGGAAACACAACCATAAATTAAATATGTGTAGAGAGAGTATATGTATATATACTATTATATATATATATATATATATATAGTATATACTGTAATGTATCTAGTATATTAGCTTAGGAATTTTTTATTAGAATAAGTTATAAAATACTGGGTTTAGCTGTTAATCAAAATTCTCCCCACGTGCTTGTAATGTTTACAATTGGGCGTGAGTTTTACACATTCAGTATTCATAGACTTACTGAATCAGAAGGTGTATAACTTTTTCTGGTATACTACTTCAATTATTAAAAGTCCTTTCTCTTTGAAAAAATACCATAGCTGCCAACATATACTTTCTTGTGATTTCCTTTTTTAAAAAATTAAAGTGCCCTTTTCATAAAGAGATTTTAAATTATAGCAATTATTTATATTAGAATTATGTTTTTGCTAAAAAAGACGAAGTATTTGCTTATAATACATTTTACCTTTATGATATATCAACAGAATATTTATTGATCATTTTTTCTTATCCTTTTTTCTAAGCAACTGCTCTTGAGATTGTAGATTAAGAATAAAGAAGGAATATAACTTGTCTGAAATGAGAAAAGGGGAGGAGAGTGAGCAAATGGATGTCTTTTCAGTTCAGTTATGTGCATTATTTCTGTCTTCTCTATGTAAAGAATCACTCCACTTATAATAAGGCAAGGGTGAATCATCTATTAGAATAATGAGGGAGCCAACCTAGCAAAATGTATTCTGAATGAGAAATTCACATGTAGGAAATAGGCAAAATGAAAAACAATAGCAATAGACAGCTAACTCCTTTTGTTTTCCCATCATAGAGGATTAGGGGTTGGCATACCTACTCTGGAACCTCTGGTGAGTTTTCATGGTGGTCTGATGGTATGTGAATGAGGTAGGAGGACAGAGAAAGGAAAGAAACTTTCATGTCCAGAGTGGGTAGGTGGGAGAGGCCCCTTCACAAGCTGGATTTAGCCTGCTTCCTAGGCCAGCAGCATTCTTTCCTTAAACTCCTTGGATATTTCACCCTGTAAACATTGAAGGTTGACTTTCTTTGTACATTTTTTCTTCTACTTTTTTATTTTCAAATTTAGTACATGTGTAAAGTTTATATTGTTAACATTTTTGAGAACCTGTAAATTGGTGTTATCACTGCATTGCTACTCAGAGAATTGACCTTGTAAATCTGCAGAAATCCAATAAAAACCAAAATATTAATATTATAGGCATATTTTCAAGCATGGGTTGATTTTTTTTAGTAGCTCCTCTGACATATTTTTTGCCAGAAGTTTCTTCTGATGTTTTAAACAAAGATCAATCACCAAGAGTTAATAGAGATTATAACTTATCTGGAGAAAGGAAAATCTAAAGTAAGTCTAACCTTCCCCTACTGCTTCAAAGGCTGAGAGGGTTTTGAAATAACAATTTATTTTTCTAATATATGCTGTAAATATTTAAATCTAAAGATGTGAAAAATCTTTTATGAGTATGCGTTAAGACTAAAGAAACAGCTCTTTGAGATAAGCAGTCTACAATTGTACACAGCTTCAAAATTAGAAAAGAACATTAAGTGATTTGGTTCAAGGTTATCAAAACCTTGACTAACTAATAGCCTAATTTCTCACTAAAAACAAAAAGCATAGACTTTGCAACCTTTTTATTCCAACATAAAGTCTAGGAACTCAGGAGTCTGGAAGTTGACGAAACACATTTATTCGTTTCATAAAGATGTATTGAGTATCTGTTATGTGCAAAGCGCTGTGTTTGTGCTGGCCATGCACTGGAAAGCCAGCAGACAGAGACATGGGGGCCTTTTCTAGGTCCTTATTTTCTACATAGGGAAAACAGAAATTAAAGAAGAAAAAAATTCAATACTTACTGGTAACTGTTACAACTGCCATGCAAAAGACATTTGGGCAGGTATGAGTATATATGTCAGAGGTCCTGATCCAGTCTGATGAATCAGGAATGACTTAATGAGAAAATGGTGTTGAATCTGAGGCCTGAAAAGAAGTGAAGGTTGGGGATGGGCTGGGCATTCCAGCTAGAGGAGGGCAGCAAGCATAGACAGAAAGAAAAGGAGCAGGGCAAATTTGAGAAAATGAAAGCAGGCCAGAGCACTGAAGAAGCAACTGGAATCAGAAACTATAATGTGAAGTTAGCAATAATTAAGATTACTAGATAGCTTCCACATTCCCAAGCATAATGAGTTATCTGAACTGGGGAAAAAAAAGCAGTGAGTGAGTTGAGGAGTCACTGAAATTTTATAAGGGACATATTTAGAAAAAGTGGGCAACATGCCGCTTTCTTCACATGCAGCATTTTGTTTAGATTTAAAAACAATCATAAAGTAGGGTTTACTGTTTCTTTTCCATATGAAGAAACTGAGGTTCGGAAAGTATAATTTGCACAAAATTTTGCAGAATAGCTTAAAAGCTGATGCTTGATTAATTTTCTTTGAGACACCTCCCTAACATCTATCAATAAAGCAGCATTACCACCTTCACCATCACCACCACCCCGGAATCACGCACAGGCTTCCATTTGGTCAAACGTAGCACTACATATGTAAATCAGGTCTAGAACTGACTGTTGAGGCCATCTGACTTCCTTCAGTCTACGGATAAGAAAACTGAAGCCCAAAGATGCAAAGTGACATACCCAAGGCCTTGGCATGAGTTACTGGCAGAGCCTGGGTTGATGAATTCCATAATGCTTTTCACATTTCATCTCCAGGCCCCAACATTCTTTTGGCAGAACTGTCCACTTTGCAAAGGTTAGTGGCTAAGAGAACCACTAAACATCAAATACTCTGACAAAATTGTACTGAGGCAGCCACATTTATTGAAAAAAGTAATCTTGAATTTTGGAGGCAAAAACATCCCTCAAACCTCCTCATTAATAATGTTTGTTCCTGTATGTATGATTAGAAGTCTGTGTGAATAGACCAGGGTGATTTATTTTCAATCATCATAGAAATAAAGAGCTTTGCTCTCAATGCTAAAACTTTTCTGACAAGTTTTAAAGATAATGGAGATTAGATAGCTATTAAGAATGATTTAAAATATAAAATATTTGAGATTGTTGGAATTGGAAAAAAGACTTTATTGAACTTAGAATGGGTTTTTAAAAATGTTTTAAGATTAGATGACGCCAAATTGTTTTCAAAATGAATGAATGTGTTTAATACATTCACAAAGAACATTCTGTTCAAAATGACTAAATGCAAATTAATTGGATTTTTAACATTAAAAAATGAATGTCAATGAGCAGATATTTTAAGAGAAGTGATTTTGCAAAATGAAGTATCAATCATTTTTAGCTAAGTTCTCCACTAGAGGGCAAAAAGAGCATTTCAACCGAATACATGCCTTAATGACAGGCTGGAATTTGAAACTGGGCATGTTTCTGGTTATCTAATTGCCAGTCTTAAAGTATGCTTAATTTAATCCTAAAACAGTTGACTTTTAATTTTTTTTTCCAGGAAACTGAGAGCAATCAATTTCTTATTCATATTTCTCTTTTTGGCTTAATCTTAGTAGCAAGAACACCTGCCCTGAGCTCATGTGTTGTCTGGCATTGGACATGTAGTATCTAGCTGAAATTTTTCATTGTAACATTTTAAAATAAAATCATTTAAGAAATTAGGAATTTGATAATTGGAAAGAGATGTATTGTTGCACATAGGCAGGATAACATTTTTAGTGAAGAAAAGTATACTTTGAGAAACATGATTTTTAAAGCTCTTGTAAAATAACATGCTGGCCTTTGGAATGTACTGACTATGCTTGTATTTTATGGACACAGAGAAAATAAACTGCCATCCATTTGCACCTTGTTCCGATGGAGGCACTAAGGGATAATGAGCTCTCTGTATTTCACCACGCACATCTGCCACCTGTCCCTTCTCCTTCGTGTGATATTTTAAATCAGGTTCCTTAAAGCAGAGCCTGAGACAGGGGTTCAGATATTGGTTATTTGTTGAGGGAGGGTTCTTCAGAAAAGCTTCATGTAAAGAAAGGAGTGGATTCAAATTGAGAGGGGCAAAGAGCTGAGCAAATGGCTTCCATACAAGGCCAGTCTTGGCTTAATTCATAGGAAGAAGGTTCTAGAGAATAAATTGCAAAGTTATCCACACCTGATGCAAATGAGCTACCCTTTTATGCCCTTTACCAGTCAGACATTGACTGTGGGCGGTAGGGTGGGAGAGAGTCAAGTAACTCAGGGTTAGGACAATAGTCTCAGCTGAGCAAATGCGCGGTAGGAGAAGGCAGCTGTGACCCATGCATTATTAACCCTGAAATAGAATGAAAACCTGGATAGAAGCATTTTATCTTTGCAAATTGAGTTTTAAAAATATATATTTAGTCTACCTTTGAACAAAATTGCTTGTCTAACCTTCTTGAAAAGCTATTATTTGTTTTTTTTTAAAAAGTTTCTTTAGGTTGCATCACATGAAATTGCCATTATTCAATCATTTTTTGCCTACACAAATATCAATTTTATCAGTTTCATATAGTTCAACCTAATTGTCTCATTGCCTTAATGTGTTTTATGATCCTTTTACGTATCCCATGCAACAAAATCTATTTTCACCATGTAATATTTGCATAGCCAAGGAGTCTCTTGTTTTGAAACTTCAGGGCAAAATTTTTCTGTATTGCTTTATCTTGCCTAATGTGACCACTGTTTTAGTCCTTTCACCAGAATATGAGCATAAAATTCTTTCAGATTGCTAAATTTGTTGAAGTTTGCCGATGTGTGACTAATGAAAGCACAACTCAGACATTTAACTTACAGCCATCAAGTAATGATACCCATTTGCCTTCATATAAGCCATATGTTCCATAAGTTCTGTGAATCAAATGGAAATCTCTTTTTGGGGAGCAAGGATATGACTGTGAGGTTGAGCCCTTCTTCAGGTTTTATAAAAATATTTATCTAGTCACCATTAGACATCAAACACTTTCTTAGCTTTATTAAGGCATTCAAATGAAGTGTAAGACCACAACTTGCTTTCAAAGCATTAGAAGTCCAACACTGGAAAATCTTAATACTTTGAGGCTCTATTTTTAGGAATATATGTTTATGATAGTCATATTTTCTGGTTCATTGATTTTATTATCAGTATATAATATCTTTTTCCTGTCCCTTATAGCATTTCTTCTTGAATTCCACTTTTAAGATAATAAAATTACTATTCAAGTTGTAGTTTGGTTCATATTGGAGAGACAAATCTTTTTCCTACTTTGATTTTCAAATTTGTATAACTTTTGTTTGTGTGTATTTCTCTTGTCCAGATATTTTCTGATCTTGATTTTTTTTTTATCTTGAGAGATTTCTCTTCATACCTGAGATTATCTCATTACATAACCTTAATTCTGCCATATTATCACATTTTTCGTAACTTATCTGTTATTTCTGCTTTTCAGTTTTTTATTGGAAAAGTGTAGTTTTAATTTACTAGTTTAAAATGTATTCAACCTTGTTTTGTTGTTGATGGTCCTTAACTTAAGGTCTGTATTCGTATTTATATGCCTGTATCAATATCTGTATCTTCTTTTAGTAAGACAAGTCCATTTGGTCCCTTCCATTGCCTCCCATCATATGGATAGTGTTCAATTCTAGGTGTTTATTTCTGGCATATTATGGTTATAGTTTCTCTCTTTCTTTTTCATAGTAGTTCATGGTTTGTTTTGTTTTGTTTTTATGGCAACAGCACACTTAATCAGATTGCTTTATTACCCTTTCTTCCCTTATTTCCTGTAGCATCCTCCTGCGTGTCTTTTTCTTTTTCTTTAAGTCCTTGACCCAAGAAAGTTTTTGAGATAGGTTTTTATTTAGCAAATATTCCAAGGCCTTGAATGCCTGAGAATATATTTTAATGATCCCATATTTGAATGACCTTTTGACAGTTTATAAAATCCCAGGTGATATCGAAGGCAAATTTGGCAGTACTATGAGCATTTTTCTTCTAATTCTCAAAAGATCTCACTCTGGGATGGCTGAAACTGACTGATGGTGCAGAGTTTTTTTTTAAGGGCTTCTTAGCAATCAGTAAATACCTCACTTATTTTATCGTTTGAAGTTTGAATAAAAAACGATCATAGCTGTTAGTTTGTGGTTCTAGCAAGAACATAGCTGGAAGTAAAAGAAGACAGATTCTTCAGAAGAAAGATTTTAGACTTCATCAGGTGGCTCAGGAATGGCCACAATCTAAGACCAAGTTAGAGTGCCTGGCAGGACCATACAGTTAGACCATGTAGGGCAAGGAGTGGAAGTGGAAGGAAAACACTGGGTGTACTGACAGTTTGAAGGCATTATATATAAAAGAGATGGTAAAAGGGTTAGGAAAAGCTTACATAATTTTAAAGTGTGGTTTGAAACAATGCATAGGAAGGTGTGGGAATGGAGGAATGTGGCCCAATGCCAGGAAGACGTGGCTGGCAGGCACCATATAGAAATAAATCCTTCTGTTACCTATTGACATACAGTCCTTAGCTCATCTGCCTGCCCACCAACCACATACCCTTTCCCTCCTCATCCAACTTTCAGCCCCCACATCCTTAGTGATGCTCTTGGGGGTGTACTGTTAGAGGAGAGTGGAATGGGATCTGGTAGGGGGTCTAAGGTGAGAGGGGATGGCTTGACCCTATCACAGTCATACCTATTTCTTTTCTTAAATATTCTTCCAAATCCTTGCAACACATTGATTGACATCTGTTGATATTACACCTGGGATCTGGGATAGATTTCCTGCAACTTAGAGGTAACTGGTAGCAAATTAGGAAGACCTTGGATGTGAATAAGGCAGGGACAGGATTCCAAAAATATTTATGAAGTCAAGAGTATTAATACATAGCTGTTTATATTCGATGTTATGTCACACTGGAATAAAAGGTACAGTATGCCTTATAATCTATAGAAGACAAAAAATGGAGAGAGAAAAATATTCCACCAATATTTTACTTTGTGAAGAAATAGGCATTTCATTTATGATTGTACTAGACTGGTATGATATTGAAAACAATTGAAAATGATGTTTTGCCTGTGGTGCTAAGTAACAAAGTGTTCTCTTAAAGGATAAACAAAAAGAACAACAAATATGCTTCCTTGTCAATTCCAATTTCAACTTCTGGGATTTGTTTTGAGACCTAAAATGGTGTTGGAATACACGTTTTACTCTGTTTTCATTATAACCTGGGAGCTGTGCACTGAAAAAAGTGAATGGTGTAGTTAATCCCCTTAGGGAAGTGGTTTTCTAGTTGAGAAAGAAACAAGTCTAGATGAAAAATGTAAGTCAACAATAGGATGTGGTATTTGTTTTTAAACAGACTGGATATACAATAATGGACAGACAAAAATTCCCTTACACTGCTGTCTAGAAAGTGGTGTTTGGAAGAAGAAATTCTAACATGTCCTAAGTCTTTATCTCTCGGGATGGAAGAGGAAAGGCCAAGAATTAAAATAGTATAATTTGGGAATTTTCAGCTATATTTCAGATCTATTACAAAGATCAGGACAGAAAATTCCTATGTTGTCTTATTAGTATTAGAATTGAGACTCCAGTATAACAATATTAATGCCCAACATTCAGCAGTGAGTGTTTGGTGGGCTTAAGAAACAATTACCATGCATTTCAATAGAATATATCAACTAACATTATTATCAAGTGAACATATAATAACCAAGGGAATACACAAAAGAATGTTGTGAACTTAATAGTTTGTAACAGTTCATACAAGGAATAAATGAGCAGAACTAAGAACCAACATTAAGGATTCCGGTTAAGGTTGGGGAGTTCATTTTACTATCCCCATCGGCATAACTTCTACTTCAGCTATGGCTCGGTGCAGGAGATGCCATAAAGAAGACCTTTATTTCTGAGATAGCATCATTTATTAATCAGTAGATTTTTTGCTTAAGCCTCATGGAACCAATGAATTATCCAAGTAAAAGAGGAACTGAAACTCATCTATTTAGGGCCCAGACTTTAAAGATGAAAAACTAAAGCCCAGACACAAAGTGATTTTCCCCATGTCACAAAGGGAATTAATTAGATAGAAAAACTTGGGAACCTTTGGGCATCGCCACAAATAGATGCTCTACTTTTAAATTCTAAAAGTAAATATTTAAATCCTAAAAATAAATATTAATAAATGTTGTAATAAATTTTTTGTATTTGGCCTAATACAGCTTAAATCTTTAAGACATACAGCCAATTCTTTTTCTGATATGAGAGGTATATTTCTAACTATCATAGAGAGGAGCTTTCTCCACATAGCAAGTATTATGAACTGGTCTCAATAAAGAAAAAACTCAGAGCATTGCCTATGTTTTATTCCAGGGTATAGAACTGTGAGCAGTAAAACCAATCAACTAGTGTTTGGTGCACAACTGCTAGAATATGATGAGACCTATTCTCAAGCAGCTTGCGATCTTTTGGGGAAATGAGGAAAACATATATATCTATATGTTTATATATGTGTTTATATGTTATATATATGTTTATAAAAGTAAATACGTTTATTTACTTTTATTTTAAGTTTGGGGGTCCATGTGCAGGTTTGTTACATAAGTAAATGTATTTTAAGGAGATTTTTCATACAGATTATTTCCTCAGCCAGGTACTAAGCCTAGTATTCTTTAGTTGTTTCTCTTGCCTGTCTCCATCCTCCCACCCTCCACCTTCTGATAGGCCCTAGTGTCTGTTCCCCTTCATGTGTCCATGTGCCCTCATCATTTAGCTCCCACTTACAAGTGAGAACATGCAGTATTTGGTTGTCTGTTCCTGTGTTAGCTCACTAAGGATGATGCGGCCAACAATCACATGATAAAAAGCCCAGCATCACTGATCACTAGAGAACTGCAAATCAAAACCACAATGAGATACCATCTCACACCAGTCAGAATGGGTATTAGTAAAAAGTCAAAAAATAATAGATGCTGGCAAGGTTGTGGAGAAAAAGAAACACTTACACATTGTTGGTGGGAGTGCAAATTAGTTCAACCACGTGGAAGACAGTGTGGAGATTCCTCAAAGACCTAGAGGCAGAAATACCTTTAGACCCAGCAACCTCATTACTGGGTATATACCCAAAGGAATATAAATCATTCTATTATAAAGACACATGCATGTGTATGTTCACTGCAGCACTATTCACAATGGCAAAGACGTGGAATTAACCCAAATGTCCATCAATGATAGACTGGATGAAGAAAATTTGGTACATATACATCATGGAATACTACGCAGTCATAACAAGGAATGAGATCATGTACTTTGCAGGAAAACTTATATTTAATAGTGTTCATTCATTTAATAAGCATTTTCAAGGGCTTACAGATGACACTGAAGTGAAGTTGATGCATACAAATTCCTCGCAGTAATTCTCTATCCTCCATTTCTGACATCGCTCTCTCACTCATTTTATCCATCCACTAGAATTTTCTCCCTGTTTTTCAATCATCCCAATTGTGAGTAATTTCCTCTCAGCAACTAATTCCATATATACTCCTCATGCTTCTTATTCCTATGAGGTAGCATCCCTGAAATTTCAGCCTCTGGGAAAAATATGCCTTCATCCTTTTAGTTTAGGTTAGATTCATCTATTATGAACCCTGATAAGACTCAGTAATTTTACTTCCTAACATATTATTTTGTGTTTGTACCTATATATTCCTGATTATATAATTACTATCTGTCTCTCCTGCTAGACTGTGGTCTTCAAGGCAGGTGACAATGTCTGTTCACTGATTGTGACATCCCTAACATCTAGCCAAGTGCCTGACCTATTAGCAGGTACTTAATAATCAGATATGTGGTAAATGATCTAACTATACAACTCCAATGTATCAGAATTGATTAGGACATTTTGAGTATAGCTAATTTTAGTTGTAAATAGATAAATATTTGAAACAAATTCATTTCATCAATTCATACAAAGATATTGGCAATGGCTTTACTATTCAACCTGTGGTAGCATCAGCACCAGCTGACAGCCTGTCAGAAATGCAGAATCTCAGGCCCCTCTCCACACTTACCCTGCCAGAATCTGAAATTTACAAGATTTCCTGGGTTCCTCTAGCGCATTGTGCTATGCTGTAAATCAGGGATTAAAAACACAAATACTTTATTGGGCTAGGCATATCTCCAAAGTGAAGGAAACAAATATATAATGTATATAATGATAATAAATATAACCTATAACATATTATCAAGATATGTATATAATCATGATTATGTACATAATCATGATAATAGGTAACCCCTGACCTTTGGCCTCCTCATAGGAGTGGTGGGGACTGTATTTACATGGAGATCTTTAGCTTCATCTAAAAGGCACAAGCTACTGTCCAGAGTCACAAAACTGCAAGGTTAGTGTTGGAAGATCTTTGAATAGTTCAAGAGAAACCAGAAATACAAACCTGCATGTATAATCTGTGGACTTAGACACTGATAACTAAATTTAATTCTTTTTAAAGCAAAAGAAATATGAGGATCAAATAGAACTCACCTGTGTGATAACTCTACTTGAAGGATCTTCAGTTTTCAAAATCTCATACAAAGAAGCATATCTTTTAGGCATTCAGTTAATACTTCCTAAGGCTTCACTAATTCAGAATTCTTTAATTTTACAAGTCAGGAAACTGTTTCTTTTCTTTAGCCATCTAATTCTCCCTTTCTCTTATTAATTTATTTATTCAATACTCATTCAGTGTCTACCCTGTGGTGGTTGGGTCCTATGCTAAGTACAGAACAACTAACAATAAGTTAGTTTTAGTTATAATCTATGACTTCCAATGGCATCTAGTCTCGTAATGACAACATTATACTTATGAAACAGATTTGATGTGGGTATTGCTACAATAATTTGTAATGTCTGCTTTTGAGGGATAGTATTGAGAAGGTTATGCTCGATCTTAGTAGTTCACAAATCTAAGTGGAGAGACAGAAGCAGAAGGTACAGATGACTGAAGACAAATGGTGTGAAGGAGGTTGACAAGAGGATGTAGTTGAACACAAAAGCAATCCCAAAGAAGTGAATTCTGGATGGAATGTATGGCACCCATGGTGATTTTAAAATGTTAAGACTTCCTGTAACACTCCCTCAGCTTCATAATTTCTGGCACTACAGAAAACATACTTTATCTCCACTCAAGAAGGGAGAACTGTTTCACAAAAGCTAAAGCTCTGAACTCCATTTCTTGTGTACATTAAAGACTTAATTGACTGATTTAACCACATTTTGCATATTTTTTTCTAGTTGTTACATTCTCATTTCTTCAGTTGGTCTGAGGGGATTTTATCTCTTTGGGGGTATAGTTTATATTTCCTCGGGAGAGGCAGTGATATTTTTGAGAAAGCCCCACACTGGTAACAAACTCTTCACAAGGCTTTATGTTAGTTTGGTGGCAGCTGTGACCAAAAGTGTAATAAAAATCAACTGAACGTTTTATTCAAATGTGTTTTTCCAACAGTGGTGAGGGAACAAAGGTTGAGTTAATCTGTTATACAATATCTAGGACAGGATTTTCTATCCAGGATAGAAGTATGCTTTGTCTCATTTCACTTGAACTTCCCATTTCATTCATCTTTCCATGCTGAATAATGCTCTGATGCTAATATTAGTAACTTTTTAGTTATTTTTTTCTTTGAGGAAACATAATAGTTTGTTTTCCATGTCGTTCGTTTACCATCAAGTATGCCATCTTGGATGACTCTCTGCCCTGTAATATTCATCTACTCTCTGCATAGCAAGCCATTCACCTACATAGAACTAGTTTGTTTTTTTTTTTTTTTTTTTTTCATGGAGTGTTGCTCTGTTGCCCAGGTTGGGGTGCGGTGGCACGATCTTGGCTCACTGCAACCTCCGTCTCCTGGGTTCAAGCAATTCTCCTGCCTCAGCCTCCTGAGTAGCTGGGATTACAGACATACACCACCATGCCCAGCGAATTTTTGTATTTTTAGTGGAGACACAGTTTTACCATGTTGGCCAGGCTGGTCTCAAACTCCTGATCTTGTGATAAACCCGCCTAGGCCTCCCAAAGTGTTGGGGTTACAGGTGTGAGCCACCACGCCCAGCCAGAACTTGTTTTAATGCTTAGTTTCACTGTTTCCATTCTGACTGGCAAAATGTTCATACTATGTGTTATTGTCCCCCCCATTTGACATTTCTAGTCCTCATGCATTACAAAGTCTCTGCATTCGGCAGAGGTTTTAGCATTCAATATTTCTCTCTGTTCCCAGTTTTTCTTCCTTAATCAACAAAATAGCAGCATATCTACCTTCTGCTTCTTTGTTCATTCTAGAAAGTAGGAAGGCTAGAGTTACCCAGAAAACTTGAGTCAATTGTATTTTCTGAGATGATATTTTTAATAAATTCTTCTTTTTTTCTTCTCTCTCTCCCTCCCTCCCTCCTTTCCTTCCTTCTCTCCCTCGCTCCCTCCCTCCCCTCCCCACTTTCCTGCCCTGCTGCCATATCTCTCATGCATTATTTAAATATCTTCCAATCCACGTATTTTTATATTTTGCACATCAGCCACAGTGACTTTTTTTAAATGAGAAATCTGACCGCATGACCACACATGTCCCCAACTTAAAGTACTTGAATGACTTCTCACTGCCTAAGAAAATTAAGCTCAGACTCCTCATCTGACATATAAGCTCCATTATACTGTGTCTCTTGTGTGGCCTTTCATAGCTATACCAGCCACCCCTGAGATTCTGCTGGTCTCTGAATGGGACCCCCTTGACTTTAGTGTCTGGCTTTTCCCTTTGCTAAATGTCATACTCCATTCCCTTCCCCTGTCTCTCTGTCTTCCCCACTTCTTTTTCCTGCATATCTTCCCACAGGCATATTGCCACATCACACTTGCTTTGAGAGCACAGTCTCTGCTCACTCTCAGGCTAGATTCCAGCATGGGTGTTCCACTTACTAGTTTTGGGCCTTGAACAACTTATCCTACCTCTCAGTGATTTCATTTCCTCATCTGTGAAACAGGGTATTACCAGTGCTCACCTTACCAGGTTGTTGTGAAAACTAAACGAACAAACCCATATAAAGAATTTATTATGTGAGTATGTAATAAATTATGACTAAATCCATAACTCTTCACAACACATTAATATCACATTTTTAGTCAGCTTAAGAATACTAAAAAGGCAAACCTTTTGTGATGAAAGATCATAAACAGAAGAAAGCATTCCAAAGCTAAATATAAATGATTTGAGGATTACCAGTTAATTAGGATCATTTTCTGTTCTCTTTCATTGACTAGGATAATCAACATATAGTTTTTGAAATTCAAGATTAAAATAAAATGGATTAAAATTACTGAATACCTGTATTGGAAAGGAAGAATAGAATATAACAGTAGGCATCACATAATTACTCAATTGCTTTTCTAATCTCAGTTGAATGCTTTATTGGGATATTACCAAGATTTTAAAATTTCAAGATGATTCTTCTTTTCTGTTTTAGGAGATTAGGAGGTTGGACATTTGACATTGTACAAACTCTGATGATTCATATAGATATTGTACTACTTAACCTAGGTATACCAATGACGGTGCTATTTCCAGGATAAATCACTTGAGTTTGAAGTTTGAAGCAGTACCTAGAGTCTGATCCTAAGCCATACGTAGGATCTCAGGAGACTCTGATGAACAGGAAAAAGTAGGTGCTTCCAGCTGCTTTCTGGAATGCTATTT
The DNA here is from genome assembly GCF_009764315.1 of Trachypithecus francoisi. Classification (NCBI taxonomy): domain Eukaryota; kingdom Metazoa; phylum Chordata; class Mammalia; order Primates; family Cercopithecidae; genus Trachypithecus; species Trachypithecus francoisi. The sequence continues at coordinate 54,278,283 of NW_022681455.1, forward strand.
AGATTTCTAGTTGGCTCTAGGGCCAGATCATGCTTCTATTTAAAGCAATGGTCTCAGGCAGCTAGAAGGAGTCCTGTTGCTATGATACCCAAAGGATTTTATAGTTGGGAATACAATGTAAGGGCTTGGATTTGGTGAAGCTATAACTTTAAACAAAAATTGGTTCCATCCTTGAATATCTGTTGGGACGAAGGCAAACCTGAGGAAATGTCAGGTGGAGAACTCCTTACCCTCTCTAGCAGCCACAGTTAGAGTCTTCCCCAGGGCAGGCTAAATTACTGGCCTCCTCCAAATTGCTCTAGGGGATTAAGAGCTGGTCTCTGTCCGTAGACTTTTTACCCAAAGCAAGACCCTGTTGAAAGTGAAAGGGGTCCAATCATTTCAACAACCCTGGTTTGCCCAGAATGATGGCAGAAATAAGAAATGTTACTGTCAAACTGGATCTGTGGTTATTCTAAAGCTGGAGTTAGGATAAATGGTTAATACCAAAAGAGGGTAAAGAGATTTCATTATAAATGTTTGCTCTCCCCTTCTCTTTGTGTGTGTCTCTTAGTTTGTCTCTCTCTTTCTTGCATATCGATGACATTCTTCTATCTTATGAAGTTTACATGTAGCTCTCAGAAGACCCATGCAGTAATAAAAATTCCCACATAAAAAGAGAACTTCTCTTCTGTTAAAAGTGTCACTATGATATAAATTACATTATAATAACATCACCCAGTGAGATTGCAATGTTTATGAAGTTCGTGTGTATTGAGATTATTAATAGTCACAATAAAGCACAATATTTTACATTTCCAGTAAGTACTGTCTATAGATGCATCTACATTTACTGTGGGTCTGAACATGATTTGTTGCTGTTGCTTTGGAGCTTTTCAATTAGAGGCCTATATGTGAGGGGTGAAACATAAATTTAACTTTGTTTCCTCTCTGTGAAATCTGTTAGTGCATTTTGACAGTTCCTTCATTAGATACATAATTAATGAGGGCCTATGCTATATGCTAAGCACTGTTAGAGTTGATGTGTGACACAAAAATAAATAAGATGTGGTCTTATACTGAAAGTGCTCACTCTCTGCCAAAATATCTTCCTTTGTCTTTTAGTGACAATTGAATCTTAATGTTTATACTTGGTAGAATCCACTATTATCTGCAATAAAATATTTATGTCATTGTCAATCTATTTAAATGAAATTTTTTAACTTTTTTTTTTTTATCACTTCTACACCTGATCATATCCTGGGCATCTTTTCTGTGAAGCTGAGTCATCCAATGACGGCTATTCCTGAACATGAAGCTCTTGATTCCAAAGAGGTAAATGTAAGATAGGACTGGACATCTAGTTATCCATTTCTGTGTGATTGTAGAAATAAACCAATCTAATTTTTTTAATGTTAACAAAATTGTGCTTTTATAAAAAAAGAAAAAATTATTACTAACTGTTCCACTCTGTCGGTCAGAAGGATTTGATAGTGAAATAAGTAAATTCTTGCTGACTCTCAACGTAGAAATTAGCACTAGAGTTCCCCGTGTGTGATATACCTGGACCAACAAACCAAATCCTGCCTCGAGTGTCTGTCTTTGTGATTCCCTTTTTGGGTTCATGTGTGAAATCACTGTTATCTTCTTTCTCTAGAGGGTAATGGATGTCCCATAATCCATATGGTTTGTTTTCAGGGTCAGACTCACAGTATCTCATGGTATCTCAGTTTCAGTTCATAGGAAGGTGAGTGCTAGACTTACCGAGCACCACCAACCCCACCTTCCCCAAGTGAATTTTATATATGGCATGCAGCTTTTAGACAAAGGCATATCAGCTCAATCGTAGCCTCTACATTTCATGTAAATGTTTATCTATTTTAATGTTTTGAGCTGATAAGTAAAAAGTAAGTTCAAACAACCTTCTTTTTTTTTTTTTTTTTTTAAAATGCTATACCATAGAAACAAAGGCAAAAATTCTGTAAAGATATGTTTTCTTCATGGTTTGCTTTTGTATTCATCAAGAGCAAGACTAACTGAATGGTGTTTTCTTCTTCTACATCCCCTCGGATAAAGTGGAAAATGGGAGAAAAAAAGTGATTTTAAAAAACTCATCTCTGAGAAGGGACTGGGTGAGCTCATACATTCATTTAAAATACCCTTACAAAAGAAGTATGCTTAATTTTGCAGCCTCCAAGTTTAGGAAGAAACAAGCATAACATAAAAGAGAAGTAAGAATAATAAAATTCCACGTATAATTTGAATTTTCTTTTCCAAGCCATATTTTTCGTAATTTAAGGCGTATTATCTACTTTTCCTAAATTGGCATCCCTATTTCTGCAAATTTAAAAAGCTCTGTCATAATATAAGACTGATGTGACTTTTGGCTGTAGCATTAGTCATTAAAATATAAAGTTGTGTTATAAATAGGTATGCATTTATATCATTGACCGCATCTCTGGTTACTTTTTAAGATAATATTGTAAAAATAGGATTATTAGTTTTATGAATATGAACATATGGAAGACTCTCAACACATGTAGCCAAATTGCTGTTCTGGAAAGTTGTAGTAATTCACCCTATGAGGAGTGTGTTCTAATAATATCTGCCTCCATGCAGTCTTGGCAGCATTGAGAATTACTATAATTCCCAATCTATTGAGAGGTTACTATACATTACAAACAGTGTTATGCACTTTGTTTTACTTAATTTTCATAAAACATTCCTAAGTTAAGTACTATTATTATCTTTTTTAGAGATGAGGAAACTAAAGCTGCAGGAACTTAATCTATTGCCTAAAGTCAAATAGCTACGAAGTGTCTCTAAAATCAGAAATTGAATCCAAATCTGACGGCCTACAGTCTGTGCCTCTTGAGCACTCTATTATTCTCTGTCTAGTGTCTAAATTAATCTAAATTAGGATTTTTAATTTAGATAAAGATATTTATCCAAATTTCTCTATTTTTAATTTATATTTCTATCTACATGATCTAATTCTTTCTCTTTTAAAATCACCTTTTAAAATACTTATCAAATTAAAAGGGAAAGTTACTTTTTAATATTAACTTGCATGTTAAAATTCTGTATTTCTTACTATTTTTGTCTTTATTTTTTGTCTATTTTGTTTTTGCACTATCTTACGCATTTATTGGTATGGTGATATATTTTTGTTGAGTAGTAAACTCCCTTTTTATATATTAAAGTTAATAACTTTTTGTCAAATGTGTTAGCTCTTTCAGTATGATGGTGACAAATTGTATAATAGTGAAAATTTAGAAAAATATATATGTTCAGAAATATAAGAATGATTAAATCAATTTTGCACATTTCAGATGAATATAAAAAATAGGAAACTTTGTATTTCTTTCAAATACAATAATTTTGGTTCAAGTTCACATAGGCTATATCTACACAATAAGAGTGTTTCTACACACAAAAAAAGAAAATCAATTGGTTATTAAATTACAAAAACAGTCAGTTCAGATAACAAATTGAGAACTACTGAATGCTAGGTAATGGAAAAGCCTTTGTGAGCCAAAGAGAATGGTATAGATGTAGTATTTGCATTTTTTCACACCGATTATCACAACCCTGGAGACAAAACTTAAAATTAAGATAGTGGATAAGATTGCCATAAAATGATTTTGATTCAGGTTTGGAATATATGAAAAATGTCATTTAGAGTTTGAACTTTAACTTTGTGAGAGAAGACTCTCAACACATGTAGCCAAATTGCTGTTCTGGAAAATTGTAGTAGTTTACTCTATGAGGAGTGTGTTCTGATAATATCTGCCTCCATGCAGTCTTGGCAGCATTGAGAATTATTATAATTCCCAATCTATTGAGAGGTTACTATGCATTACAAACAGTGTTATGCACTTTGTTTTACTTAATTTTCATAAAACATTCTTAAGTACTATTGTTATTCTTTTTAGAGATGAGGAAACTAAAGCTGCAGGAACTTAATCTATTGCCTAAAGTCAAATAGCTAGGATGTTTAACTTTGTGAGGGATAGTTGTAAAAAAATGTAAATAATTAAGCAAAAGGCCATTTTGTGCTTCCAGTGTGCTGTATTTCACTTCTTAGTAATATTGGCACATTTTGGAGCAATTTATCAACTTTTTACAACTTCTTATGATATGTGGTCAGACTCGTATTGACCCGGATATTTTCCCCAAATCTTTTCTCTGTTATTTATTTACCTTCAACCACAACCAAGAAACATCAGTTTTATAAAGCAATTCTGTTCTTATGAGTATATGACCTAAAGGAATAAACCATTTCAGTTACAAACACAGTGCAAATCAAGAATTATGGAAGAGCCCTTGATGGTATCTCAGAATTTTCCCCTTGGTTTTTCTTTCATTTCCTAAAGACATTAGTTTGTCTTGCTTGCTACCAGATTGTCATTTCTTGAATCAACTCAGGCTATTTGTAGATACTACCTTTTTAAAATTAACTCAGTAATTCATTTAAATACAAACAGATGTTAGATATATCTGATTTGATTTACCCATCATTTTTATAACTCACATCATTTCTAAAGTTCATTTAAAAGGAACGAACTCAAAAAACAAACAAACAAACAAAAAAACAATTCCACTTATCATCTAGCTCAGTGGTTCTCAACCCAGGCTGAACATTACAATCACCTGTAATTGGCTTTTGAAACACACCAATGACAAATATACTTCCTTGTCATATGACAGGGATCCACTCCAGACAAATTAATAAATCAAGAAACTTTACAGGTTACAAAGGTATTGGTATATTTTTAAATCTCTTCAGATTATTCAAATATGCACTAAAGGTTGAGATCTTCAAATTATAGCTCCTTCATTGGCAGTCTAAGAAGGCCAATCAAATAAATCGGTCATTCAACCTTGAAAACACAAAATAGAAAGTAAAAGTAGGAGGATCATAAAAGAATATGTTCCAGTGAATGATTTCAATTGCTAAAAACTTGGGTGACAACAATTCTTGTCCAATGGCTTAAAGGAATAACATGTGCTTTAATTTGTGATAGATTAATTTTAAGAGATCTGTTCTATGTTGAGATTCACTGTAATTTCATTAGCAAAATTTAATACTTTATTTTTGTTTGCCTTCACATTCCATACAAGGTTTGAAAATTGCTTAGGATGGGGCTGACATAGTATTTGGTGCAAGCTGAGTCTGGAGGCTTAGTGCATTCCAAACAATGTTTTATTTGTACTTTATATAACACTTAAAATACATGGTCACTGATGAACCTCCATACAAGCAGATGAGATCTGTAAATAATTGATTTGACCATTGTGTTATCTAACTGATTTTCAAAGAAGAATACTTTCAGAGATTTTTACTGTTCACACCAGTGCAGTAATTTCTAAGTAAGTGAATATTTAACACCATACAGGCAGAGCATACTTGTTGACTAAGATAAATGATTTCTGAGTTGAGTTACTTAGGAGAAAATTAAATTCTAGTACTGACAATTTTTTTTATTGTATTTCTCATCTTGTGAGTTCAGCAACTCTTTTATCCACAACAACTCCATAACCTGCTTCTCCTTCTGCAGACTTATTTGTGAATGTCATACTGCAGAATGAGATATAAACAGACTGCTCCTTTTTGTATTACCTGCTACATACAGCCCTATGACTCCTGCATTTTATTTTCAAATTGAAGATCAATTGATTTCCCAAAACATGATTAGATTCATTTGGTTCTGACCTTTCAGGTTCATTTGTTATTAACACAACTTGAGAACTAATCATTCACTAGCTGCCCATAAAACACATACTAGGCAAATTCCTGTGTTTTCTTATTCCTTCTCTTTGCAGATTTTTGATAAACATTTAAGGGTTTACAAGATAGCAATTCTGTTAGAGAGGTGACTATCACTGATTTGCCACTTTGGTAGTATATAAGCTTTCTGAGTTTGTTTTATTTTGAATTTCAGAACCACCACTGATGTCTAAGGTTCTAATAGTATAAAGCAGCCATCCCATTCCTCTGACTTTATTCTCCGGGTGAGAACATAGAAAAGAGAAAATAAATTACTTGCCTGTGGAAACCACTCTCATTTTCTGGTTTGATTTAAGGGTAAAAATAAAATTATCAAGAGAAAAGGCCCACTCTCTTCTTTTCAGGCAATTTTCCAAAACATTATTTCTCAAAATGAAGCTTTGATACATCTTGGATTGCTGAGAGTTGAAGGTTGTAATCTCAGGAGAGAATTTGGAATCTGGATATTATTACCAGTTGATTAAAAGAAGATTCCTATGCATTGTTACACAAATGGCTACAGGGCCAGGGTAACTTTGTCTTGTAAAAATAAAGACACCTGATACAGGTACCTGAGTAGATAGCCACCTTTCCCAGGCATCAGGTGGTCAGGGAAATAATAAAGGAAAGGATATTCCTATATTCAGATTTGGTAGCAATGGATCCATCAAAATGACTTTCTTGTGTTGTAAGCCTCCAACCTGTGTTGAGGAAATGTAATTTAAAAACAAAACAAAACCTTTCTGCTAACCCAGAAGTTCCCTTCACAAGGGTAGTAGAGAAATAAAACCCTTTTTGTTATTGAATAAACATTGAACCAGAATGTGATGTGCATCATAGGCAATCTGCTAAGAGATTGCAGAGACAAGAAGAAATCTCAGACTTCATATCACCAAGGAGATAGACCCCATTACATACATATTCTCAAGATCAACAATAGTTAAGTGGGTCCTTAAGTAAGAAAAATGAAAGCATCATTAATTATACATAGTTCATCCTAAATTCACCTGGAATTTGGGATGACAATCTGTGTCTGGCTTTACAAGGCAAAGTAAACTTCGCATATCTTTACGACATGGGGTCGTTTTATAACTTTGAGCCAGGCTTGTACTAAAGTTAGAGTCTTACCCTCCCTGGAAACTGGCAGATAGGGATGCTGTCTTTCTTGACTGTTTACATTTAAAGGAAATGGTTCTCAAGTCCTTGAAAGAAACTTTTCAGGGCCTGATAAAAGGCCCACCTGTTTTCAAAAGAACTTATATACCTTTCAAAGAGAGGAGAAAGTACTTACAATGATGACTTTTCTAAAGTAAATGCTTTAAGAAAAAGAAGGGAGAGGGAAATCTCTCCCATTATGCTCAGCAGCAAGAATTAAGCCTTTCTTTTTGAATTTCCAATTGTTCTTACACTTGGTTGGCAAGAACCAGAATTAAAATCAGGGAGAGTCTGGCTCTGAAGTAGCCAATAAAAAGAAACAGCTCTCATTTATTTTTCATTTCTAGAAACTCAGTTAAATCTACTATAGAAGTGGTTGTTTGACTATTTTGGGGTCTCTCCTTCAAAGTCATCTCAATAGATTCAAGTTAGGTTTGATACTGTAGTGAGTCGTCAAGTTGAGCAGAAGTCAGGAACTAAAAGGACCTACAACTCCTCTGTGTGGTAGCTTGGGAAGACTATTTCTAGTTTCCAAGAGAAACAAACAAAACAATAAGATCAGGGTTAATAATTATTTGGAACTCACATCATCCAGACATCACATGATTTTGACCCCAGATTCAACATCGTACTCTCTAGAATCCATTGTACCTGCATCCCTTATCTATGAGGTTGCCTTTATAGGACCTTAATTACTGAACGTTTTATACCTTCTGGCTTATGGATAATAAACTCTGATACCAGATTTTGTCTTTTTTTCAACAATTATGTAACAATTGTGTTACATAAATGCACAAAACATTTGAAATCTTTCAGGAAAAAAATGAACATGCAGCATTTAATCATATTATGATACACATTTCTTGGAAATGGCTTTTCGTTCTCAATACATGCATCCTGATTTCATATTCACAAGAACACATATGTAGGTTATTTTGTTTTCATTTTGCAGTAAAGAATATGCATATTTGGTTTTGCATTTAATGGGAATGAAAAAGCAACTCACACAGCACATTCCTTTAAAAAATGCTTTCTGTAACATTGGCTTAATGTTTCACAAGAATATATTACTTATTACCCACAGTTAACTCTGAATTAAAAAAAAAACAAGATTTTGAGTTTGACTGTGTTCCAGGATTATGACTTCCAAAGCATCTTAAGTTCTTTCTTACTTATGTTTTCTTATATCCAAAATAAGTGTGTTGTTTCATTGGCAATATAACAAAATACTGAGCCTTAACTGCCAAGGTGCTAGTTTGAAAATAGAATTGATGTATTTGTTGATGATTCTCATTTTTCTTACATGTCCACCTTCGTTATTCCCAAGTTTTTTTTTTTTTTTTTTTTTTTTTTTTAGCTCTTTACCTATACTGAGATTGGCAAAAAAACAAAACAAAACAAAAAACCACAGTACAAACTTCACAAAGTGTCTAAAATGATGGCTGTAGCTGTCATAGCATAGTACATCTTTTCCAACTGACTTCTAAATCGTGGGGCCAAACATTTATTTGATGTGCTGGTGCGTTCGGGAAGAGCTGAGACATAGTGCTAAACTTGCCGGCATGGTGTCAGAAGATGATCTGCCTATGGTGCTTCAATCTGATTTAATGATTCCTATTATAATAAAATTTTATATTCGAGAGGGAACTTAGAAGGCATTTATTCCAATATTTTATTTAATGTTATAATCCCATCTACATAATATATGCTCATATATCTTCTATTGAACCTCTCCTGGTAACAGAGTACACCATTTCACAAGCCAGACTCAGTGTATGTTTTAGTTTGACTAAGACAAACTAAGTAATGGCTATGTGAACAACAAAAGCAAATAGAAAGCATGGAATAAACTGGGGCTTAATTTGGAGCACTATGACCTTGGATGTGATATTGAATCTTTCTGAGCTTCAATTTTATTCTTTGTAAAATGGAATCAAATGATTGTGAAGATCTGCCTAAATGTATGTAAAGTGCTTAGTGTATAAAATACATGGCACTTAAAAAGTATTAGCCAAATGATGATAATTTCCTTAAACATCTTGTAAAATTAACTACTACTAAATGCTGGTACTTTAAGAAAAATCATGTTAGTGCTTTCAGAAAAAGCAAAATAATGATAATTTTCATTTGTTAGAAATATTAATGAGGAGATGTACTTGAATCATTTCCTCCCTTCATTCTAGGGCTTCAGAGAATTTCAGATAATGAAAGCTACAGTTTACTTCTTACTTTTTTGCCTGTTGATTTTCTATGACCAGAACAAACCAGAGCAGTCATGAGCCACCCCCTTTGTTAGCACTTTTTTATCTGTCTCCTTCTTCTAGTCTAAAATGTACTTTCTCCTAATAATGCAGATTGTAACCACGTTTCACAATCCTGTTTAGCTGCTTGGCCAAGACATATGCTTGCACATAGGAGCCAACTCTAAGTCACCACTGCTTCTTCACCTCATGATCTGGCTGAGGGCAAAACACAGACAGTTGCCTGTAGAAAGGCTCCCATATTAGTCATGAGTTGGAACCTGGAAATAGAAAGTTCTGGTCAGTTCCTCCATTGGTGTTATTCCATCACATTGTTCTATCGGTTATGTCTTAGAACTAAATTTCTCTTCTTGCTTCATCTCTAATGCTTTCTTTTATACTTTCTTTTGTATAATCTGCCTTCACAATTGCCAGTAGCCATCTTCCACTCAATTAAGTTTATCTTATCTTTTCCAGATGGTCCAAACCTATCACATAGGAACAGAGAGATTGAATGGGTAAAGAAATTATTGGAATCACTCCTCTATCACATAGCAAAATTGTAAGATCAAGCAAATCAATATATGAAAAAAAGCAACAGGTTAATTGGTCTTGGTCTTTTGTAATTTTCCCTTTTGCAAAAGCTGGGACTTAATTCAATCTCTATTCACTTAACCTCCTTGTTAGATGATGCATTTTAGGGAATGATGCAGTCAATGCTAAAGTGAAGTTAAGTCATCAGTCAAGTAATGGAAGGGTGAGGGTGTGAGTGAGATATAGCAGTGCTCTTCCTTAAGGCAGCCCCAGCCCCTCAAAACCATCATGGTACTTTGTAGGAGGCCAGAACTGCTCTGCTGAACTGTCGAGAGATTGGAGTCTGATGTAAAGGTACAGCTGTGTGTCTTTATTATGCCATTAATAGTGAAACAAGGAAGGATCTACTTAAGGCATAAAAATAAGCTTTTCTTATTGTAGTATAAACCATTTTTTTTTGTAGGAGATGCTATGACCAAATATTAATGTATAATTTTCAGTCATATTTTTTAACATTTATTCATCTTAACCTGACTACTATATTCTCTTATTTTACAGTAATGAAGTTGGAGCAGAGGCTGAAAACACAGGCTGCTGAAGTTTTTTGGAATGCTGGTGCTAACACTTGCTAGATTTAACTTCTTTTTTTTCCAGAATTAGTGCTCCCTTTATGAGCTGCAGTGCAGCAGAACCAAAAAAAGTTTGCTGCAGTTATATAGCATCACAGTGCTCTGCTAACAGCCAGCATAAGAGAGATTTACCTACAGCTTTTTGCACCACTGTTCAAGCCTTTAATGCCTTCTACTTAATATTAAGCTGACAGCAATACTAACGTGCCCCTATATTTGGCAGCCAAATAAAGAAGAATCATGGGTAAATAGAAGAATGGCTGTGACTATTTTTCAATACGTATTTTATTTAATGCATACATTACTAACTGTGTCAGGTTTTTATTCCCCTTTTTCTTAACCTTTTTACATGAAAATAATCACAACTTTTAAAGTAACTAATTAGCTTTCAGAAGATGCTGATATTCAGAGGTTCACTGGTGAGATCTTGAACATGAGATAGTTGGTATTTTGTATGACACACATTACTTTCCTGTTCTGTTGGGGTTCGGTGCTGCTGGGACAGACTGTGTGCCAGGAGCAGCCCAGTTCTGATGAACATCATGTTACTGGAGTGCCTGGGATACCATTGTCTCTCTGCCTGTCACCACATGATTCTTGTGAAAACTACTTTAGAGTTGGTTTGTATAAAAAATTCTGAGAGCAGCAGAGGCCATAGAGCAAACCCATACTTGATGACAGTCCTGAGAGCCCCCTAGAGGCACACTGTGTGTCCACCATGTTGGCCATCTTCTATTTATTTCCCAGTTGTCATCCCCAGCAGTCTGTCTTAGCACCCTCTGAGTGATTTCCTTCTGCTCATCTGGGAAGCCTAAGATAACACACATTAAGAAAGAACAGCAGTCTGGACAGTGAGCCCCTGATGGTAAAGAAGTCTTGGGAAAACCTGCTTCATTCACTCTGCACATTGTCCATGTTCTCAGTGGAGCCAGCTGTGAGCCAGTGTCCCTAAACCAAGCTTCCTCACCCAATCCCATCACTCAAACCCAAGCAGGGAGAGTGGCCTATAGAGGAGCAACTAGGCTCCTTCATTCTCCAATAGCCATTTTAGAATGTTCCATTTTCAGCTATTATTTGACAACTGGAAATATAAACTTCTCAATGTCTCCTTTGTTGGTGTTAGAGAAGCAAAGGAGACTTAATAAAGCCATCTGCTCATCTCTCCTTCCCCCAGCAAAAAACATTTCTCCATCAACCTGCTAAATGGTATGAAGCATCACTGTAGATTATTAATAATGATCTCTAACATTCACTGTGCTCTTATTATGAGCAATGCACCACACCAAGTGCTTTACATGAATTTAATTTAACCTCCACAATGAACCTGTGTGGCTGGTAATATTATTTTCCATATTTTATTTTTGTGAGAACAGCCTCCTCCAAGTGGTTAAATTAAGCTAGTAAGTGGCAGCAGCAGAATTCAAGTCCAAGTAATCTGATTCTAAGATGAAGCGATTTACGTAATCATTTGTGTAGTCATTTATGCCGTCAGTTTTGGATCTCCAGTGTAAAAGGGTGACATGATTACACTTCTCAGCTCATGGCAGATTTCTATCATAAATTTGGGCAAGCCCCCCCTTATGTATGCTTGTTGATTAATGTTCATCATTTATAATAATTTCTATCTTCCCTTCCGTGCTGTAGGCACATATCAGGTAACCAGCCCCCAATATTTCAATGTAGGTTCTTTTCTATTTTCCCCAACTGTCAGCCGGTCTGAGAAATAAAGAGAAAGAGCACAAAAGAAAGAAATTTTACAGCTGTGTCTCCCAAGGTGACATCACATGTCAGCAGGTTCTGTGATGACCCAGAGCCGCAAAACCAGCAAGTTTTTATTAGCGATTTTCAAAAGGGAGGGAGTGTATGAATAGGGTGTGGGTCACAGAAATCACATGCTTCAAAGGCAATAAAATATTACAAGGCAAATGGGGGCAGAGCAAGATAACAAGGCCAGGGTGAAATTAGAATTACTAATGAGGTTCCATGTCCCACTGTGCATGCATTGTCATTGATAAACATCTTAACAGGAAACAAGGTTCAAGAGCAGAGAACTGGTCTGACTAGAATTCAGGCTGGAATTTCCTAATCCTAGCAAGCTGCAGGAGACCAGGGAGTATTTTATCCCTTATCTTCAACTACATAAGACAGACACTCCCAGAGTGGCCATTTTAGAGGCCTCCCCCTGGGAATGCATTCTTTTCCCAGGGCTGTTCCTTGCTGAGAAAAAGAATTCAGTGATATTTCTCCTATTCGCTTTTGCAAGAAGAGAAATATGACTCTGTTCTTCTGCCTGGCCCTGCAGGCAATCAGACTTTATGGTTATCTCCCTTGTTCTCTGAAAATCACTGTTATCCTGTTCTTTTCAAGGTGCCCAGATTTCATATTGTTCAAACACACATGCTTTACAAACAATTTGTGCAGATAACGCAATCATCACAGGGTCCTGAGGTGACATACATCCTCAGCTTACAAAGATGACAGGATTAAGAGATTAAAGTAAAGACAGGCATAGGAAATTATAAGAGTATTGACTGTGGAAGTGATAAATGTCCACGAAATCTTCACAATTTATGTTCAGAGATTGCAGTAAAGACAGGTGTAAGAAATTATAAAAGTATTAATTTGGGGTACTAATAAATGTCCATGAAATCTTCACAGTTTATCTTCTTCTGCCATGGCTTCAGCTGGTCCCTCCATTTGGGTTCTCTGACTTCGCACAACAGGCACACATTCTTATTTATTTAATGTATATCTTTTGCTCATATATGTTTTGAAGATGTACACTGTTTTGTCTGCATACATACTTAATAAATGTAAATGGTAATGTTTATATTCTGTTTTTTTTTTTCCACTCAGCTCTGTTTTTAAAGCTTTATACACATTGCTCTATAGACATATATTATATTGTGTTCTTACAACTGCGTGGTGGAGTCTCATCACATTTTATTTATCTACCTGCCCAGCCTTGGTCTCTCAGGTTGCCTTCCTGTACCGACTGTTGTGATGCACATTCTTGCATGTGGCCCCTTGTGGAGCTTTGTGAGAATTTCTCTGGAATATATACACAAGACTAGAATTGTTTAAATCTAAAGTTCCCATGTACTTAATTTGATGAAATCCTTCCAGATTGCTTTCTAGAATAACTGCACCAATTTTTATTCCCATCAGCAATGCATTAGGTCTCTTATATCCCCAAGTATCTCTCCACCTTTGAAGGTCTGAGCTTTGAAACATTAGGCTCCAATGTCATCGGAGGCAACTTTTAAAATGGGAAGGTTGCTTGATGTGGTGTCCTATTCATCCTATGTTTTCTAATTCTCTAAGTCTTGTATACCCTTTAACTCATAGCAATTTTCAGTCAAGTATTATTATCTTCATTTCATTTGTCAACCTAAATAACAGAGAGAGGTCCCTAAAAGAAAAAGAAATTTATTTGAGAATAGAGTATTGCAATGGGTATATATATGCTATAGTAAACCATTTGCATGCATATTAAAGGAAGTAAAGGACAACAAAGATTTTGAAATGAAAAAAATGAGAATTACGTGATAATTTTGAAATAATTATCCTTAGCTACAAATATCAGTAATAACAGTGACACTAGTTCAAGGTTGGATAGGCAGTTGCTGTCCTTGTAGAAATATATTTTTTTTGTATAACGTTCCCATGGCTTTTTCACAAAACTGTGATTTTGTATAGTTTTCTGTAATAGCTTTTATCAGGCATAGTAGCAGGAGAACCCTCTCTTCATGGCCATTTCTGGCTCTGTCAGATTTTTGTTTTTAAATGTTTGTGGCTCCATTTTGATTCTGAAACTTTCACATATTGCTGAAACATTTGAGCTCAACAGGTTATTTGACTGAGGTCACCAAATTAGTAAATGACAAACCTAGCACAAGGTCTTTTGATTTACCTACTCTGTTATTTCTACAAATTGCTGCATCTGAACATCATGTTCTAATTTATTTGCTCAGTTTCTCAGTAAAAAACAGAGTCTTTATGTTGATTGTGTGGAGAACATGGAACATGAATTAGTGATTTTTCAGGTCGGTGAGCAGTGCATTCAGTGCACTAAGGAGGCACTTGGGGGCACTATGTATGTTTCTGAAGAGGAAGGAGATGAGGACAGATGATGTGGAATCGCCAGGTACTGAGACTAAATATTTATTTGGGTTCTCCCAGAAGTGAACTCTAAGGCAAGGATTTAGTATAAGTAGTTTATTTGGGAGATGATCATCAGAAACACTGATAAGGAAGTGAGGAAGTAAGTAGGGAAGCCAGTTATTATTACATTGGGCAACAACTGTAGTTTATTTCCGCTAAGAAATTTGAGGACACAAGGCTGAACAGTCCTCAGACTTCATTCAATTTAAAGGAAAGGAAACTGGAGTAGTAATTCTAAAGCCTGACTATTAACCTTTACGTGACTATGGCTGTGACTTCCTTCTTTATAGAGCTTTTGTTTTTTTCGGACTTTTTATTACACATCACCAGTGGGACCCATTATTTTCTTGTGAAATTTTAATTTGGTGAAAATGGAAGGTCTTTTGAATATTGTTCTTCCTAGTCTCTGAAGTAAAGTGCAGAAACAAAGAGAGAATTGAAAGCTTAAGTAACAAGGGAATATTCTCAGAATATTCTCAGAATTTATCTATTGGGCAAGCAGAAAAATCTGCAATTAGGACAGGGAATAAAAATTATACTTTAACTAGACTGCTGCAGATTTCTACATGTGAATCAATTAGAAATTAAATCAACGGTGTGAGATGATAACTTGATTTATAAGAAAAGATTGTTTTGCTTAGAGTAAATCCAGAGGTCTTAGAATAATCAACTAGTAGTTAGACAATATTTCTGGATTTGTTTAAAATAGATAGTACATTTAGGGAAACTTTCATATTTTCCTGTGGTAGGTTGTAAAATTAAATGTTATATTCCCTTCATACTTTAAAATGTATTATTTTCAATTTATCTGACTAGAAATAGGCTTTTCTCTTCATTTTATAGTTTAATAAAAAGACTTTCATTTCTTATAAAAGTTTTCTAACAGATGTATATGCAATTGCTCAACATCACTTAAGCACCTGAGTCCATATTTTCCTTAATTGGAAACTCTGGGGATAAATTCAAAAAATAAACCCACACGACAGGCAGAGGAAGACTCATAAATGCTAAAAAAAGAGAAGGAAAATAAAAAAGACAGATTTTTTCAGGGGGCTATAGATTGTGATTTAAAAACACTGAACAGAATATCTAAATTAAAACAATGGAAAACTCAATTAAAAAATAAGTTTAACCAAGAATATGTTCTGTGGAAGTACTAAGAGAGAGACAAAAGGTTCTGATAATAATGTGAATAGAACTGGATAATATTTCTCACAGGCTTAGAAGCCTTTTCAACTTTGAGCTGAGTTAAGTCACTTAAGGGAGTAGAAATTCTAGAGATTTTGTCAACTCTGCTTTTGAGTCACAGTTCAGTCTTTTTGTTTTTCTTTTTAAATCAATACTAGTTTAGTTAAAAATAGCAGAAGTTGTGGAGAAATTAAAGTTAGCAGCTTACTTCTCTTTTCCAATGATCAGATAAAGTTTGTAAAACCTTTTACTTAAGTCATTTAAGATTAGAGAAAGAAGTAGATTTTGAAGAATGTGTGGTAGGCCAGGCTCTGAACTTTTAAGAAATGGTGTTCAGTTAATATTAGGTAGGTTCAACAGAATTTAGGAAAGTATACCAACAATGACTGAAGCCTGCATTCATTATTCTATGCTAAGGCAGTAATCTTAGAGAGAAAATTCTATTTTTCAAAATTTGTTTTTGCACACAACTAATAATATTTCCATAAAAGGGAGCAAACAAAAATGTATACTTTCTTCTAAGTTTCCAGTCCTATCACTGCTCACAGATTTTGCTTGCATTATTGTCTCAGGAGTAATAATAAGGGAGATTAAATGTTAAAGTTAAGATGTGGCAGAATTGGATTAGAATTTTGGTCTTTTTTGCTCCAAAGGTCTTTTTCCTCTACAAGTGTTTTCCCATTTTTCTTCTGCCATGAGTCAAACCTTTAACACTCCCTTGGAAATCACATTCCCTTCTCTAAGGGTACATCAGTAAGAGCTATGAATGGAGATTGTGACAGGTGGGAGCCTCTTTACCAGCTCGGGCTGCAAATAGCTTCAAGTCTGATTTTTCAGATTAACGGTTCAAGTTTCCACTTGCCCAACAAGCAGGAATTCTGAATAACTACGTTTGGATATTATCCTCTGAATCCCCTTGCCCAAGCCTCCTTTATGCAAGACAAAACTCCTTTTGGGGAACTAGGCTCCACTTCTCTCAGACAGTCTTGATGGGCACCACACTACTCAAGCAATTCTTCCTAAATTAACAAAATCTGCTTTAAGGAGACTGTTTCTTGAACTATGGACATAGTTCTGTATTTTTGATTTCTCTTTTCAAACTTCTGCCTTACTTGACACTCCATCACAATAGAAGAGGATTTAGAGATTACATCCATTTCAGTGGCATGCCAGCTGCTCTTCCCCTCTTCTTCTGTAAGTGATAGTGCTTTACCACTCTAATATTGAACACTTCTGTTATATCACCCTATTCCCTGAAGAATCGAGAAAACCTAATGTGATTTGTTCACCACTTCAGAATACACTTCCTAAATCATTCTCAATAGTAACATGTAGAATACTGCCTCTAGTTAAGACTGGCTTAACACATCCCTGCTTGCTAAGATAAATTCAATGTCCTCTCCAAGATTTAAGTGAATTCCCAAGGATTATATTTTTCTTAACATTCTCCAGAGCAAATTTCTAGCTTCTATGGAACATTCATGTCCTACTTCGTATCATGCTGAAACACTCTTAGCATGTCCAAAGTGTGGATCACATTCCCTTTACTTGAGAATCCCTACCTACAAGTCCCCTCCACCAAGGTATAAGCTAGAGTTTTACTGGCGATTTGTGAGCTATGGTGATAACTGAGAGATGAAGACTTATTACATGGTAACAAATGACAGACTATTTAAATTGGATTTTAGACTTCCTAGTTCTTACAAAGGAATGAGTCATTTATGACAAATTGGCATCTTCCATATCCACCTTGTTGTTTGGAGTTCTTCTCTCATCTTCTCTCTCCTTAGCTTCATTCTGTACACAAATTGCTTCTTAATTTTTATGCAACTGTTTTAATATCTCTTTCTTAAATCTTCTATCCATCTAAATAGCTTATTGATTTTTCTAAATAGAAAGCTTCTTTTCCTCAGAGCCGCATCAAGAAGTACAATAATAATAAGTAGTGCCATTAGTCCTCAGAAAGTAGTAGCCAAAATTTTCAGCTAAAAATCTACCACAACTTTTTTTGCCTTCTTACTTTAAAGAAAGTGAAAATATAACAAAACTTCAGTAAATTGGAATCACCACAGTAAAACAAACAACAAAAGAATCCCCAAAACCCAACCCAAAAAACAGTTGTGTTGGTCCCTTCTGGAGTTGCTCCTCAGGCCTTCCCTGCCCAAGGTGAGACAACTGGAAACAGAGTTCCCACGATGGGCTACTCTTTAGCCCCTTTCACCTACTCAGATCTTCTATCTTCTCAGCTACTCCTGGCCACGAACATACTTGGACTCTCCCTCATTGCCAGGACCCTTTCATATCAACAACTTGAGTTTGGACCACATCCTGAGCTCTGATATGACACTCCCCTGAGGGACTGATCCCTCATCTTGATGGTCCTCTATCCTGTTCAAGTCTCTGGTACAGCTGTGGAGGTCTCAGATCTGAGGGCCAGCCTATACATGAAAGGAGTGGGTGTTCACTAGACTGGAACTGCTTTGGAGTCTCAGTTGGCCGTCATGTATTTATTAATAAGCTATCGTGAAGGTAATCAATACTTACTACTCTTAGCGGTAGACAGTAACATTCAGAGAAACACTGAAATGTGCAGTTCACTAAAAGTAAGCTTGACTTTCTGGGAAAATGACTAGAAAAATGTTTAGTTTCTATTGGCTATGTGAAAGTTGTACTTACTTGAGAGGACTTAAATAGAGCAGAATATATGAGGCCAAGGTTGCAAATCAGCTCTAAAACCCAAAGTCATTTTGGTTACATAAGATACATTTTTAGGCTTACAAAAATTTTACATGTCAGGCCATTTCCTAAGTGAAGGCTTTATCTCTACAATTAATAAAAGATATAAATGGAAACCTGCAGCTGGCTGAATTGTCCTTTCAGTT
The DNA here is from genome assembly GCF_009764315.1 of Trachypithecus francoisi. Lineage (NCBI taxonomy): Eukaryota > Metazoa > Chordata > Mammalia > Primates > Cercopithecidae > Trachypithecus > Trachypithecus francoisi. Next base: position 54,296,824 of record NW_022681455.1, read on the forward strand.
CACATTGTATTTCCATTTATGCCTAGAGCCGGAATTTAACTTAAAAAATATGCTTTGTACACCTGATAAGCTTCTGCTTTATTGTACTCCCCTGGGAAAATAATTTCAGATATTTGCAACAAAGAGAGCTTCCTTTTGCTGTCAGAGCCAGCTAGACACAATCTCAGAGAAGGCTTTCCTGGAAAACACTTCCTAGTCAACTCTCGGACATGACAGCTGATTAGGCAGTCATTTCAGGCTTCTGGCTTTGGAAGTGTCACAGTCTGCTAGCAACTTCCCTGATTCAGGGCTAGGGGTTGGGCAAGGAAATGAAAATAGATGGGTTGTCAAATCATTCTTTCGTTTTAATCCAGTCACATTTCCCCAGGCTCTGAGCTTCCCAACATACTTCCTAATACATACACCCTCCCGACACACACATACTTTTACACACACACACCACACACACTGCACAACTACTTTTCCTTCCTCACATACATACACCTTCACACAAATAGACACCTTCCTGTACCTGATAACTACCAGGTGAATTATAAGCATGCTCTTTTCCTTCTGATAGCTCCAGAATGATCTAACCTTTTGAATATTTTAACACAGACTAATGAACACCAGTGTGGTGGGATATGCCTGCTTTTACAGAAACTCAAGGTGTTAGGGGCTAAGACAACTCTTCTCAGTCAGAATGGCAAGCATTTAATATCAGTCTTCCCTACCCTTTATCCCATACTCATGCTAAAATATTTTTCTGATCATGGTCTTGAGCTATGGAGTCTAGCTTTGGCTTCAGAATCCTCCACACAGAGTTCTAGGCAGCCATAATCAGAAGGTAGTAGCTTATGTTCCAGCTGAAACCTGTTACCACCCCTGTCCTGAAGTGTTGCAGTTTGGCCCTTTGACAACACTTTCCTTTGTGCTCTTATTTTTCCTCCCCATTTATCATTCTCTCTGGAAATCTGAACCAATTCAGATTCTCAGTACTCCTTCTATCCTCAGGCAAGTAGTGTTTATGCTCAGGGTTCTGTACTTCAAGGGGCCCTTAGCTTTGGAGTGCCTTCTGTAAAGTGTCTAAAATCCCCTTTGATTACTGCAATGAGCCAGAATTGGCAGTGTTACCCAAATGGGGCATCCTGAGTTGGCACAAGGAACTGCATGGGCCCTTGTCCCCATTTCTCCCATGCAGAGTATCTTGACTCTTTATTTTTTGCTTGGGTCAACCAGGTACTCTAAGACGCTCAGAGATCCATGCCTAGAGGGATGTCCCAAAGTCAGGCCCCAGTACCAGAAGAATGGTCTGGTGAGCAGACCACACTAGCTGCACTGTATTATTTCTTTCACGCAAGGTTGGACCTCCACATAGTCCTGATATGTCAATTCTTGCCAACTTAAGAATTTTTGCTTATATAGACAGAAATTCCACAAAATACAGCCTTGCTGCAATGTTAACACCATTAGTGTTCTATTTATCTTTCCTTCCTGCCAATTTCTCAGAACTCATTTATTTTATGATACAAAAGAAATAAATATCCTTGCAATATTTGCAAAATTAAAATTTAGTTGTCCTAGTTCCTAGTGCCAGTGGGACACAATGTCATTGATTTACCTAACAAGGGGGCTGTCTGAGAGACCTAATTTTGGTCAATGAGATTTAAGAGAAAGCCTACTTAGGGGTTTCTAGGAAGGATTTCGTAGCTCTTAAAAAGAGACATAATAGGACAGTGATGTAGGCAAGATAGTGGAATAGAAAGGTCCATATTCTCTTTACTCCCATGGAAACACAAATTTAAGAACAATACATGAACCAATTCCTTTTATGAGAAATCAAGAAGCCAGTTAATAGGTTCCTGCACCCTGACAAGCATAGAATAAGTCTCATCAAAGATAACAGAAAAACTTGTGGCAGTCTTTTGTCATAGTTCCTTTCCCTAGCCCAGCATTATGCAATCAGGAGAAAACTCTAAGCTATTAGCTCCTCTGGGTGGAGAAAGAGAGAAGACTCTGCTTTATTGCTTTATGTACTATGTTCTGACTTTTTGTGGGAGTGTTCAAGGGGCTGAAACTTTCTTTTCTGTCTTGGAGCACTGATGGCACCTAGCATAATCCAGATATTTGGGGGTCAGTGGGAATAAAAAAAGAGTTATACAGGGTGCTACTGGTCCTGAGGGTCTATTACAGAGTAGACAGAGCCTGACACAGCATGACAATCTCTCCCTTAGCAGAATAGAGAAGAGGAGAATGTACATTCAACATTCCAACTTTTAAAGAAATTGTCTAAGGAGCTGATTTCTGTCTCTTCAGTGTAAGAGTATGGATGGGACCTGGAATGCCTTGGGGACACTTGGAACAACAACAACAAAAAGAATTGGCCAGCATGCTACTTCTTCAGAGAGCCTGTGTCCAGCAGATGGACACCAACAGGAACAAGAGATTATAAGATCCTGAAAATAAAAGAAGCTGGCACATTCCTCTAATTAGGAATATACATGCACAAGTCAAGAGAAGATATGTTTACAGAAAAAGTCTGAAAGGTCTCAAAATCTCTAGCCAATGTGAGTGGTAAAAGTATTTTCCCGTATGAAGCCAGTTTGTAAAGACTAAGAGAGGTGGATTTTTTTCCCCAAATGTATGGGTATCAATTCAAAGTTATAAGAAACATGAAGAAATAGAAAAAAAGTGGCCCAGTAAAAAGAATAAAGTAAATCCATAAAAACTGACCCTAAGAAAATGGAGGTATATAAGTTACCAGACAAGTAATTCAAAATAGCCATCATAAAGATGCTAAATAAGTTCAGGAGAAGGATATATGAACACAATTTGATAGAAAGGTAACAATTAGATAACAAAAAGAAAGTATAAAAAAAGACAAAAGAGAAATTTTGGAGTTGAAGCAATAACTGAATTGAAAAATGAATTAGAGGTGATCAACAAGAGACTTGATGAAGCAGAAGAAAGAATGATGAACTCAAAGTCAGATCATTTGAAATTATCTTGTCAGATCATCAAATAAATAAATAATAAAACGCATGAAAAAATTATGTTTTATGTAAACCCTGTGGTAACTACAAAAAATAACTATAGAAGACACACAAAGAAAAATACAAAAGAAATCAAAGTATGTCACAACAATAAAAATCAACAAAATGCAAAGGAAGTGAGCAACAGAGGAAAAGAGGGGCAAAGAGCTAAAAGACATAGAAAACAACAAAATCGAAATACTAACTCCTTCCTTATCAATAATTACCTTAAATATAAAGGGATTAAACATTCTAATCAAATGGCATAGAGGGGCTTACTTGATAAAAGCAAACAAGCAACAAACAAACATAAGTGTCAGCTATATACTATCTATAACAGACTTACTTTAGATTAAAGAACACAGATAGGCTTAAGACAAAAATATGAAAGAATATATTAATTTCAAGTGGTAATCAAAAGAAAGAAGGGGTGATGGTACTTACATGAGACAAAATAGAGTTTCAGTCAAAAAAAATATTCACAAGAAACAGAGAAGATCATCATATAATGATTTAAGCATCAATTCCCCAGGGAGAATTATAACAATTATAATTATAACAATTATAATTATACAGGTACCAAATATAAGAATACCTAAATAGATGAAGTGAACACTGACAGAACTGAAGAAATGGGCAGAAACACAATAATAGTAGGAGACTTCAATTTCCCATTTTTAATAATGGATAGAACATACAGACAGATCAATAAGGAAATGGAATATCTGGATAACACTATAATCCAAATGGAACTAACAGACATATACAGAACATTCTACCCTCAAATAGCAGAATACCCATTCTTCTCAAGTGCACATGAAACATTTTCCAGGATGGATCATATGTTACATCCAAAAACAAGTGTTAACTAATTTAAGGAGATTTAAATCATTCCAAATATTTTCTTCCAACAAAAGGAATGAAACTAGAAGTCAATAGCAGAAGGAATATTGAAAAAACTTACAAATACGTGGAGGTGAAAAAAAAATCACCTCTTGAACCACCAATGGATCAAAGAAAAAAATCAAAAGGAAAATTGAAGAATATTTTGAGACAAATGAAAAGGAAAACAGAAAATATTGAAACTTATGAGATGCATCAAAAACAGTACTAAAAGGGAAATTATAGTGATAAATATCTATATTAAAAAAGAAATATCTCCAATAATAACTTTACACCTCAAGAAACTAGGAAAAGAAGAACAAACAACAAAGTCTGAACTTAGCAGAAAGAAGTAAATAATGATTAGAGCAGGAATAAATAAAGTGCAGAACAGAAAAAAAAGGAAAAAAAAGATGAAACTAAGTTAATGTTTTGAAAAGATGAACAACATCATTAAAACTTATTTATTTATTTATTTATTTTTATTATACTTTAAGTTCTAGGGTACATGTGCATAACGTGCAGGTTTGTTACATATGTATACTTGTGCCATGTTGGTGTGCTGCACCCATCAACTCGTCAGCACCCATCAATTCATCACTTTTATCATGTATAACTCCCCAATACAATCCCTCCCCCCTCCCCCCTCCCCAAGATAGGCCCCAGTGTGTGATGTTCCCCTTCCCGAGTCCAAGTGATCTCATTGTTCAGTTCCCACCTATGAGTGAGAACATGCGGTGTTTGGTTTTCTGTTCTTGTGATAGTTTGCTAAGAATGATGGTTTCCAGCTGCATCCATGTCTCTACAAAGGATGCAAACTCATCCTTTTTTATGGCTGCATAGTATTCCATGGTGCACATGTGCCACATTTTCTTCATCCAGTCTGTCACAGATGGACATTTGGGTTGATTCCAAGTCTTTGCTATTGTGAATAGTGCCGCAATAAACATACGTGTGCATGTGTCTTTGTAGTAGAGTAATTTATAATCCTTTGGGTATATATACCCAGTAGTGGGATGGCTGGGTCATATGGTACATCTAGTTCTAGATCCTTGAGGAATTGCCATACTGTTTTCCACAATGGTTGAACTAGTTTACAATCCCACCAACAGTGTAAAAGTGTTCCTATTTCTCCACATCCTCTCCAACACCTGTTGTTTCCTGACTTTTTAATGATTGCCATTCTAACTGGTGTGAGATGGTATCTCATTGTGGTTTTGATTTGCATTTCTCTGATGGCGAGTGATGATGAGCATTTTTTCATGTGTCTGTTGGCTGTATGAAAGTCTTCTTTTGAGAAATGTCTGTTCATATCGTTTGCCCACTTTTTGATGGGGTTGTTTGTTTTTTTCTTGTATATTTGTTTGAGTTCTTTGTCGATTCTGGATATTAGCCCTTTGTCAGATGAGTAGATTGCAAAAATTTTTTCCCATTCTGTAGGTTGCCTGTTCACTCTGATGGTAGTTTCTTTTGCTGTGCAGAAGCTCTTTAGTCTAATCAGATCCCATTTGTCAATTTTGGCTTTTGCTGCCGTTGCTTTTGGTGTTTTAGACATGAAGTCCTTGCCCATGCCTATGTCCTGAATGGTACTACCTAGAGTTTCTTCTAGGGTTTTTATGGTATTAGGTCTAACATTTAAGTCTCTAATCCATCTTGAATTAATCTTCGTATAAGGAGTAAGGAAAGGATCCAGTTTCAGCTTTCTACTTATGGCTAGCCAATTTTCCCAGCACCATTTCTTAAATAGGGAATCCTTTCCCCAATTCTTGTTTCTCTCAGGTTTGTCAAAGATCAGATGGCTGTAGATGTGTGGTATTATTTCTGAGGACTCTGTTCTGTTCCATTGGTCTATATCTCTGTTGTGGTACCAGTACCATGCTGTTTTGGTTACTGTAGCCTTGTAGTATAGTTTGAAGTCAGGTAGCGCGACGCCTCCAGCTTTGTCCTTTTGACTTAGGATTGTCTTGGCAATGCAGGCTCTTTTTTGGTTCCATATGAACTTTAAAGCAGTTTTTTCCAATTCTGTGAAGAAAGTCGTTGGTAGCTTGATGGGGATGGCATTGAATCTATAAATAACCTTGGGCAGTATGGCCATTTTCACGATATTGATTCTTCCTAGCTATGAGCATGGTATGTTCTTCCATTTGTGTGTGTCCTCTTTTATTTCACTGGGCAGTGGTTTGTAGTTCTCCTTGAAGAGGTCCTTTACATCCCTTGTAAGTTGGATTCCTAGGTATTTTATTCTCTTTGAAGCAATTGTGAATGGAAGTTCATTCGTGATTTGGCTCTCTGTTTGTCTGTTACTGGTGTATAAGAATGCTTGTGATTTTTGCACATTAATTTTGTATCCTGAGACTTTGCTGAAGTTGCTTATCAGCTTAAGGAGATTTTGGGCTTAGACAATGGGGTTTTCTAAACATACAATCATGTCATCTGCAAACAGGGACAATTTGACTTCTTCTTTTCCTAACTGAATACCCTTGATTTCTTTCTCTTGCCTGATGGCCCTAGCCAGAACTTCCAACACTATGTTGAATAGGAGTTGTGAGAGAGGGCATCCCTGTCTTGTGCCAGTTTTCAAAGGGAATTTTTCCAGTTTTTGCCCATTCAGTATGATATTAGCTGTGGGTTTGTCATAAATAGCTCTTATTATTTTGAGGTACGTTCCATCAATACCGAATTTATTGAGCATTTTTAGCATGAAGGGCTGTTGATTTTGTCAAAAGCCTTTTCTGCATCTATTGAGATAATCATGTGGTTCTTGTCTTTGGTTCTGTTTATATGCTGGATTACGTTTATTGATTTGCGAATGTTGAACCAGCCTTGCATCCCAGGGATGAAGCCCACTTGATCATGGTGGAAAAGCTTTTTAATGTGCTGCTGAATCCGGTTTGCCAATATTTTATTGAGGATTTTTGCATCAATGTTCATCAGGGATATTGGTCTAAAATTCTCTTTTTTTGTTGTGTCTCTGCCAGGCTTTGGTATCAGGATGATGTTGGCCTCATAAACTGAGTTAGGGAGGATTCCCTCTTTTTCTATTGATTGGAATAGTTTCAGAAGGAATGGTACCAGCTCCTCCTTGTACCTCTGGTAGAATTCAGCTGTGAATCCATCTGGCCCTGGACTTTTTTTGGTTGGTAGGCTATTAATTGTTGCCTCAATTTCAGAGCCTGCTATTGGTCTATTCAGGGATTCAACTTCTTCCTGGTTTAGTCTTGGGAGAGTGTAAGTGTCCAGGAAATTATCCATTTCTTCTAGATTTTCTAGTTGATTTGCATAGAGGCGTTTATAGTATTCTCTGATGGTCGTTTGTATTTCTGTGGGGTCGGTGGTGATATCCCCTTTATCATTTTTATTGCGTCTATTTGATTCCTCTCTCTTTTCTTCTTTATTAGTCTTGCTAGCGGTCTGTCAATTTTATTGATCTTTTCAAAAAACCAACTCCTGGATTCATTGATTTTTTGGAGGGTTTTTTGTGTCTCTATCTCCTTCAGTTCTGCTCTGATCTTAGTTATTTCTTGCCTTCTGCTAGCTTTTGAATGTGTTTGCTCTTGCCTCTCTAGTTCTTTTAATTGTGATGTTAGAGTGTCAATTTTAGATCTTTCCTGCTTTCTCTTGTGGGCATTTAGTGCTATAAATTTCCCTCTACACACTGCTTTAAATGTGTCTCAAAGATTCTAGGATGTTGTATCTTTGTTCTCATTGGTTTCAAAGAACATCTTTATTTCTGCTTTCATTTCGTTATGTACCCAGTAGTCATTCAGGAGCAGGTTGTTCAGTTTCCATGTAGTTGAGCGGTTTTGATTGAGTTTCTTAGTCCTGAGTTCTAGTTTGATTGCACTGTGGTCTGAGAGACAGTTTGTTATAATTTCTGTTCTTGTACATTTGCTGAGGAGTGCTTTACTTCCAATTATGTGGTCAATTTTGGAATAAGTGCGATGTGGTGCTGAGAAGAATGTATATTCTGTTGATTTGAGGTGGAGAGTTCTATAGATGTCTATTAGGTCCGCTTGGTGCAGAGATGAGTTCAATTCCTGGATATCCTTGTTAACTTTTGTCTCGTTGATCTGTCTAATGTTGACAGTGGAGTGTTGAAGTCTCCCATTATTATTGTATGGGAGTCTAAGTCTCTTTGTAAGTCTCTAAGGACTTGCTTTATGAATCTGGGTGCTCCTGTATTGGGTGCATATATATTTAGGATAGTTAGCTCTTCCTGTTGAATTGATCCTCTTACCATTATGTAATGGCCTTCTTTGTCTCTTTTGATCTTTGATGGTTTAAAGTCTGTTTTATCAGAGACTAGGATTGCAACCCCTTCCTTTTTTGTTCTCCATTTGCTTGGTAGATCTTCCTCCATCCCTTTATTTTGAGCCTATGTATGTCTCTGCATGTGAGATGGGTCTCCTGAATACAGCAGACTGATGGGTCTTGACTCTTTATCCAGTTTGCTAGTCTGTGTCTTTTAATTGGAGCATTTAGTCCATTTACATTTAAGGTTAATATTGTTATGTGTGAACTTGATCCTGCCATTATGATATTAACTGGTTATTTTGCTCACTAGTTGATGCAGTTTCTTCCTAGCCTCGATGGTCTTTACATTTTGGCATGTTTTTGCAATGGCTGGTACCGGTTGTTCCTTTCCATGTTTAGGGCTTCCTTCAGGGTCTCTTGTAAGGCAGGCCTGGTGGTGACAAAATCTCTAAGCATTTGCTTATCTGTAAAGGATTTTATTTCTCCTTCACTTATGAAACTTAGTTTGGCTGGATATGAAATTCTGGGTTTAAAATTCTTTTCTTTAAGAACGTTGAATATTGGCCCCCACTCTCTTCTGGCTTGTAGAGTTTCTGCCGAGAGATCTGCTGTTAGTCTGATAGGCTTCCCTTTGTGGGTAACCCGACCTTTCTCTCTGGCTGCCCTTAAGAGTTTTTCCTTCATTTCAACTTTGGTGAATCTGGCAATTATGTGTCTCGGAGTTGCTCTTCTCGAGGAGTATCTTTGTGGTGTTCTCTGTATTTCCTGAATTTGAATGTTGGCCTGCCCTACTAGGTTGGGGAAGTTCTCCTGGATGATATCTTGAAGAGTGTTTTCCAACTTGCTTCCATTTTCCCCCTCACTTTCAGGCACCCCAATCAGACGTAGATTTGGTCTTTTTACATAATCCCATACTTCTTGCAGGCTTTGTTCATTTCTTTTTCTTCTTTTTTCATTTGGTTTCTCTTCTCGCTTCATTTCATTCATTTGATCCTCAATCGCTGATACTCTTTCTTCCAGTTGATCGAGTCAGTTACTGAAGCTTGTGCATTTGTCACGTATTTCTCGTGTCATGGTTTTCATCTCTGTCATTTCGTTTATGACCTTCTCTGCATTAATTAGTCTAGCTGTCAATTCTTCCACTCTTTTTTCAAGATTTTTAGTTTCTTTGCGCTGGGTACATAATTCCTCCTTTAGCTTTGAGAAGTTTGATGGACTGAAGCCTTCTTCTCTCATCTCGCCAAAGTCATTCTCTGACCAGCTTTGATCTGTTGCTGGCGATGGGCTGCGCTCCTTTGCAGGGGGAGATGTGCTCTTATTTTTTGAATTTCCAGCTTTTCTGCCCTGCTTTTTCCCCATCTTTGTGGTTTATCTGTCTCTGGTCTTTGATGATGGTGACGTACTGATGGGGTTTTGGTATAGGTGTCCTTCCTGTTTGATAGTTTTCCTTCTGACAGTCAGGACCCTCAGCTGTAGGTCTGTTGGAGATTGCTTGAGGCCCACTCCAGACCCTGTTTGCCTGGGTATCAGCAGCAGAGGTTGCAGAAGATAGAATATTGCTGAACAGCGAGTGTACCTATCTGATTCTTACTTTGGAAGCTTCCTCTCAGGGGTGTACTCCACCCTGTGAGGTGTGGGGTGTCAGACTGCCCCTAGTGGGGCATGTCTCCCAGCTAGGCTACTCAGGGGTCAGGGACCCACTTGAGCAGGCAGTCTGTCCGTTCGCAGATCTCAACCTCCATGTTGGGAGATCCACTGCTCTCTTCAAAGCTGTCAGACAGAGTTTTTTGCGTCTGCAGAGGTTCTGCTGCTTTTTTGTTGTTGTTATTTATCTGTGCCCTGTCCCCAGAGGTGGAGTCTACAGAGACAGGCAGGTTTCCTTGAGCTGCTGGGAGCTCCACCCAGTTTGAGCTTCCCAGCGGCTTTGTTTACCTACTTAAGCCTCAGCAATGGCGGGCAACCCTCCCCCAGCCTCGCTACTGACTTGGGGTTAGATGGCAGACTGCTGTGTTAGCAATGAGGGAGGCTCCGTGGGCGTGGGACCCTCCCAGCCAGGTGTGGGATATATTCTCCTGGTGTGCCCGTTTGCTTAAAGCGCAGTATTGGGGTGGGAGTTACCCGATTTTCCAGGCGTTGTGTGTCTCAGTTCCCCTGGCTAGGTAAAGGGATTCCCTTCCCCCTTGCGCTTCCCAGGTGAGGCGATGCCTCGCCCTGCTTCAGCTCTCGCTGGTCGGGCTGCAGCAGCTGACCAGCACCGATTGTCCGGCACTCCCCAGTGAGATGACCCCAGTACCTTAGTTGAAAATGCAGAAATCACCGGTCTTCTGTGTCGCTTGCGCTGGGAGTTGGAGACTGGAGCTGTTCCTATTCGGCCATCTTGCTCCGACCCCCCGTCCCCAAGCTTCAACATCATTAAAACTTTAGCCAGGCTAAATAAAGAAGAAGAAAAAAAAAAAGACAGAGAGAGAGAAAAAAAAACTCAAATAAATAAAACCAGAAATGAAAAAGGAGACCTTACAGCTGATCCTACAAAAATACAAATGATCATAACATGCCAACAAATTAGACAACCTAGAGAAAATGAATAAATTCATAAAATATACAAACTATTAAGACTGAATCCAGAGAAATATAAAGTCTGAATAGACCTGTAACTCCTAAGAAGATTAATCAGTAATCAAAAACTTCCCAAGAAAGAGAAACCTAGAACCAAGTGGCTTCAATGATGAATTTCACAAACATCTAAAGAATTAGTGCCGATCATTCTCAAATTTTTCTGTAAATTAAAGATGAAACACTTCCAAACTTATTTTATAAGGCCAACCTTATCCTGATGTCAAATCTACACAAAGACATTACAAGAAGATAAATTTAGAGTCCAATCTACCTGATAAATACAGATGCAAAAATCATCAAAAAAAATGCTAGCAAACTGAATTAAATGGCACGTTAAAAAGATTACCCGCAGTGGCTCAAGCCTGTAATCTCAGCACTTTGGGAGGCGGAGGCGGGCGAATCACGAGTTCAGGAGATAGAAACCATCCTGTCTAACATGGTGAAACCCTGTCTCTATTAAAAATACAAAAAATTAGCCAGGCTGGGGGCGAGCGCCTGTAGTCCCAGCTACTCGGGAGGCTGAGGCAGGAGAATCGTTTGAACCCAGGAGGATGAGGATGTTGCAGTGAGCAGAGATAGCCTTACTGCACTCCAGCCTGGGTGAGGACAGGGCAAGGTGCCATCTCAAAAAAAAAAAAAAAAAGAAAAGAAAGAAGAAAGGTTATATACCACAACCAAGTGAAATTTAACTCCGGATTGCAAGGATGTTTCAACACACAAAATTCATTCAATATGATACATCACATTAACAGAAGGAAGGATTAAAAATTAGGTAATCATCTCAATAGGTTCAGATAAATTACTTGATAAAATTCAAACCCTTTTCATGATTAAAACACTCAACAAATAGAAGGAATTTGCCGAAACACAACAAAAGGTCATATATGTAAACCCCACAGCTACTGTCATACTAAATGGTACAAAAATACAAATTTTTCCTCTTCAATTAAAAACAAGGGTTTTCCTCTTAGATTAGGGCAAGAATGCCCACTCTTGCCACTTCTATTCAACATTGATTTGGACACAGAAAACTATAAAACATTGGAAAATAAATTTTAAAAGATAAAAATAAATAGGAAGGCATCTGTGTTCATAAACTGGAAGACAATAATGCTAAAATGTCCATACTACTCAAATAAATCTACAGATTCAATTCAATCCTTAACAGAATTCCAATAACACATTCTACAAAGACAGAAAAAAATCTTAAAATTCATGTGGAGTCACAAAGGACCCTGAATAGCCAAAACAATCTTGAGGAAGACAACCTACAGAATGGGAGAAAAATTTTGCAATCTACCCATCTGACAAAAGGCTAGTATCCAGAATCTACAAAGAACTTAGACAAATTTACAAGAAAAAATAAAACAACCCCATCAAAAAGTGGGCAAAGGATCTAAACAGACACTTCTCAAAAGCAGATATTTATGCAGCCAGCAGACACATGAAAAAAATGCTCATCATCACTGGCCATCAGAGAAATGCAAACTAAAACCACAATGAGATACCATCTCACACCAGTAAGAATGGTGATCATTAAAAAGTCAGGAATACCAGGTGCTGGAGAGGATGTGGAGAAATAGGAACACTTTTACATTGTTGGTGGGACTGTAAACTAGTTCAACCATTGTAGAAGACAGTGTGGTGATTCCTCAAGGATCTATAACTAGAAATACCATTTGACCCAGCCATCCCATTGCTGGGCATATACCCAAAGAATTATAAATCATGCTGCTCTAAAGACACATGCACATGTATGTTTATTGTGGTACTATTCACAATAGCAAAGACTTGGAACCAACCCAAAAGTCCATCAATGATAGACTGGATTAAGAAAATGTGGCACATATACACCATGGAATACTATGCAGCCATAAAAAAGGATGAGTTCATGTCCTTTGTAGGGACATGGATGAAGCTGGAAACCATCATTCTTAGAAAACTATTGCAAGGACAGAAAACCAAACACCGCATGTTCTCACTCATAGGTGGGAATTGAATAATGAGAACACTTGGACACAGGGTGGGGAACATCACAGACCAGGGCCTGTCATGAGGTGGGGGGAGGGGGGAGGGATAGGATTAGGAGAAATACCTAATGTAAATCACGAGTTAATGGGGGCAGCACACCAACAAGGCACATGTATACATACGTAACAAACCTGCATGTGCACATGTACTGTAGAACTTAAAATTTGTTGAAGGTAGGTCTCATGATATGTGTGACTTTTAAAACCACAATAAAAAATAGAGATACAGCAAAATAATAGCTCACTTTTCTTCCTTTTTACATTGATGCAAGATTACCTGAGATATTGCAGTCACTTTGTAGCATTGAGAAATCAGTGACAAAGTGGAACTATAGAGACAACTTTGATTATTGATAATGTTTTTAAGTTTCTCAATTAACTGTCCTTAGAGCCACCATATCTGTTTTTGCTTAAGCCATTTTATGTTGAGTTTCTGCTACTTGCATCCTAAAGTATCTTATATAAACCATTTGTAAAGATTTGTCCCTAGCTAATGAGAAATGCCAGTAAATGACTTAGAGAAAGCAATTTTAAAATTAAAAACATGAAGAAAAAATATTAAACATATAGTTAACATTTGATCCAGCAATTCCAGTTCTATATATATAATAAAGAGAAAAGAAATCATGTATACATAAAAAATTCATACATACGTTTTAATTGTAGCATTATTAAACTATTATAATTGCCAAAGATGGAAAAAATCCAAATATCTATAAACTGATATATGACTCAACAATATGTAGTTGATCAATCCACTGCAATATTATTTGACAACGAAAAGGAATAAAGTGCTAATATATGCCTAGATAAACTTTGGAAACATGTTTAGTGAAAGAAGGAAATCCCAAAAGGCCCATATTGTATGATTCTATTTATATGAAAGTGTAGAATAGCCAAAGAGAGAGATAGAAAGTAAATTAGTGGTTGCCAGGGACTTGAGGAAGAAGAGTGATTATTAATGCTTATGAGGTTTCTTTTTGGGGTGATTAAGATATCAAAAAATTAGGTAGTAATGATGGCTGTAAAACTTTGTGAATGCACTAAAATACCACTGAGTCATACTCTTTGAAGGGGTGAATTTTATGGTACATGAATTATATCTTAGTCAAGTTGTAATGAAAGAAACTAAAGAAATAAAAACAACTCAAAGGAAAATGCCCACCAAGAATCTCTTTGTATGTCTGGGCAAGAAAAACACATAGCTTGTGGGAAAAAGGAAATTAGATTATCTTCTGAGCTTTCAACATTCATGTTGGAAAATTTCGAATTCCAGAAGAAAATGTAGTACCATATAAAACATACTCAAGGAAAGAAAATGTGACTCAAGAAACTTATATTCAACAAAACTGTCCTTCAAGTATAAATGGCATCCACAAACTGGTCAACATGCAATAACTCAGGAGATATTGTTACTAGGTTCCCTTTTGAATGCAATGTGTTAGTGAATGAGCTTCAGACAGCCAGAAATGACTAGAGTGATGTGGGATTAAGAACATGGAAGTGGTTAAGTATTGCATGTGTAGTTAGGTGTATGATTAAGGCCATATGAAACTTGAAGTGGCTTTATCCTTTGAGAATGCAGATGTAGCAAATCATTTACAAAATGGCAGAAGAAGGGGGAGTGCATGTGAAAAACTTGTTTTAGCTGTTTTTAATAATAATATTAGTTGTAGAAGTTTTAGTATTTTTAACTATTTTAATAATCACATTAGAAAACAGTATTATTGGTATTGTTACTCTGAAACTTTATCTGTGTGTAATGTGGGATAAAGCAAGTGAGTAAGTGTAGAATATTTTAATTCTATTATCCCCTGGATCTTAGAGGTTCAGATTCTCAGTGTGAGAGACAGGATATATAAATGCAACACAGAAAACGAAAAACCTTGCAATTCTGAGTTTGTATTGGAATATTAGTACAAATACCAAGATTTGTCCACTGAAGATGCCAAGAAACGATGGCTGACCCAATATCAATTCGTATCTACATACCCTGATTTCAGTTTTCAAATACGATATCCCATCAAAAGAGAACAGGGATTTCTGGACAAAATGGCTGATTTGCATTCTGGGGCAAAGGTGTACATGACGAGCAAGAAAGCTATCAAAGACCACCAGAGTCATGTCAAAGGACGCAGAAGCCAACTTGAAGAGACTTTCACTCACCAAAGATGGAACAACTTAAGTTTCCATAAGGATGAAACTGAAATGGAAGGAAACCCATGCATTTATAAAAATATTAAAAAGTACATTTATCATGTCAGAATATGTCAGAAAACTAACTTATTATCTTGAATTAGTTTTGAATTAGGTATCTTGAAAACTGGGTAAATAAAATGAAAGAATAAGAGCCCTATCCTGTCTTTCCTATGTGATTTGTAACATGGATAATTAAGAAAAGCATCTCCTTATAAACTTATTTCAGGTAATACATAAAATAATAGAATATTATCATTTTTGCAATTCTGAATGAATGGGGGGATCTAGAAATTGAGCATAATTGGCAACAAA
This sequence comes from Trachypithecus francoisi, assembly GCF_009764315.1. Classification (NCBI taxonomy): domain Eukaryota; kingdom Metazoa; phylum Chordata; class Mammalia; order Primates; family Cercopithecidae; genus Trachypithecus; species Trachypithecus francoisi. Next base: position 54,312,128 of record NW_022681455.1, read on the forward strand.
CTTCAAAATGGAAGAAAATCCAAATAAAGTCTAAAGTTTAGGCAATAGTAAAAAAGAAAAAAAGGAAGAAAAATGGACATAATGTGCCTCCTGATTCAAAAACACACCATAACCCTAGAGTCTCATTGAATGGATAGGTGCTGAGTCTGATCAAGCTTCTGCAAGTAGCTGCCAGTTTCCAAGCCAAACGGGATAGAGGAAGGAGCTGAATGGTTCCATGAGGATGCAATTAACAAAATGCAGGCAGTGGGAAACTGTATAGGACAAAAAACTTGAGCTCTTCAGCATATTTATTGTAATAAAAAGAGACAGAGAAAGAGATGGAGAAGGAGTCTATAGATTAAAATAGACTATAAAAACGTTTTTAAAAAGATAATAATAGGACGTATAAATAAAAAATTAGATGACAAAAGCATGAAGAAACACAAGGAAGCAATGACTACGGAAGTCAGGTTACTCCTGGAGGGAGACAGGAGGCTGTGATTAGAATGGAACATGTACAGAGCAGTCTAGTGTGGCTGTCAAAGTTCTGATTTTTGGCCTGGGTGTTTACAAGGGTATTCATCTTATAATAATTCTGTAAGCTTGGAAAAAAGGAAATGTTAAACACATTGTAAATTCTAAGTATATCACACATTCATAAGAGTAATATTACCACTACCACAGTAATAATAACAGTTAATGCTAATTGAATTCTTTATTTGTGCCATACATTACGCTAAGTTGTCTATTTAATTATATTATCTCGCTATTTACTATGGGTTTTAAAAATTATTTTATTTATTTATTTATTTATTTCATTTCACAGGTGAGAAAACTAAGGCACAAAGATGTTAAGTAACATGACCTAAGTTCACACAGATACTAAGCCACCTTGGAGTTGAATGTTATTTACTTAAGAAAAACTTCTGGCTGACTCAGGTAGCAGAAGTGGCTTTCAATGGGGATGCTGCAGAAAGATTGTTTTGGGTTTATTAATTAATTTTGCAAGGATTCATTTCACAAATTTGTGGTTGTTGTAGTTGAGCATCTACTCTGTGCCAGGCACTGTGCTGCAGTGGCACTTGGGGGCATTACTATCAGTGACCCCATGTGCTTTCACACTGCTGCAAGACAGAAGACACCACAGGAGTGGTTAGCAATGAGATGGGTGTGATTTTAGTGAGGAATGGAGGTTGAAGCTGAGACAGAAGGGTGAAGACAAGTTCTCCAGGCTGAGGAGGATGGAAGGCTTAGCAGAGAGAGAACTGCATCTGTGAAGAAGGCCTTGTGATTGCTAACGAGGAGGGTACATATCAGAAACGTGGAAAAGGGTTTCTGAGTTTTTCCAGTATTTAAACCTCATCTCAATTCACACAGATCCTATATAAGGATGAGTGATATTAGAACAACCAAACCAAAGCAGACCAACACTAAATCCAAACATTTGCATCCCAAGTAAAGCTAGAATGAATTGAATTTACAATGAACAAATCTCTCTTTCTCTCGTTCTCGTTTTAATTGGATTACATACAGAGTTAATAAATTTAAGGAAGAATGGGTAGGTGGCTCTGAACCAATGTGAACTAAAATTAAACTACATCTAGGTTTGTTCACCGTAGAATTAGAAGGCTGAATTAGTGCCAGTGTGAGAGAGTTCAAGGTATCATGTTTTGTTGCATTATCAAAGTTTCAGAAAATAGGAGTAACAACTTTCCATCAGGAGAAGGGTTTGAGAGACTAGATTACTAATGTGGCAATGATGTCTGTGTTGAGGAGGAGGTTGGCCTTGGTGAACTCAAACTTTCTAATTGTGTGTGTGTATGTGTGTGTTTTTAATAAGAATATTAAACTATTCTCAGACCTGAACAACAATTGAACATGACTATATTATTAGGTCTGAGTACATCTGGAGGCTCTGAGCTATGTTTTGATAACTGACTTTAAACCCACAGCCGATGATATGAGGAAAGTCCTCTTTGACCATATGAAGGCCCATGGGTTCAAGAGGCCCCTTGCTTGCTAGCACTGGCCTCTATTTGGGGCCATACTGGCCTTGCCCTAAGCTCAGCCCTGACTCTCTGGACCTCATTTCCCAACACTTGACAGCTTCATCCTCTTCTGTCACAGTCACTGCCCCTCCTTGGGCCTCAGTTTTCTCGTCTATAAAATGAGGATTCCCCCAACCTCCCTACCAATGATCTTTCAGAAACCCTTTTGGCATTTACACTCTTAGATTCTCTGATTAATAAGTACCAACCAATATTAAACTAAGTAAAAACGATTGAGTGAGTTTGTTGACCCTGACCTGTAGGCCCAAGGAATTGTAGTCAGGACTTCACAGTTCACTGACAAACCATTCATTAACCAAAACCTTCAAGTCCTGATTTATATGATACTATTTTCCTAGAAAATGGGCAATGGAATTTTTCAGCTGTGAAAAAAGTATATTTTCCAGATTTCATCAATGCACACAGTTACCTATGTGATAAATCTTGTTTTTCCTCTACTGGTTTATGAGCTTTATTATCTGGAGCTTTCCCCTTTTGTTCTTTGTCCAGATACCATTAATATTTTCTTCATCTATATGATTTACTATGTTACTTACGTTTTATATTTTGCTGTCAAACTTCTTCTGTGCTTGAGTTTTGTTTTTTTTTTTTCATATTCTAAAATGCTTTTCTGTGGTGAAAACAAAAGAGCCCAAGCTTTGGAATAAGATAGACTTAGATTTAAATACTCTTTTCGACTTATTAGAATTTATTTGGGGAAAATTATCTTTTAGAGCCTTTGTTTTCACATCTGAGAAATGGAGATATAATACCTACTTTACAGTGTTGCAGTGAGAATTAAATGAGATAGTAAGTGAAAAGAGCTTATGTAACATCATACACAATAAATATTAGTTTTCTGTTTCTTCCTTTATATTACTAAGAATAAGCCCCAAATGTGTCTTTATCCTTTATTTTTCTTTTGCCTTACTCATACTCAGCCAAACTGTGGGTCCAAGTGAAGGAAGGAGTATATCACATATATACCCATTCATGCTCAATTCAACTGGGTGTTTGAGATTGTGATTTAGAAATATGTTTTTTTTTTTTTTTTTTTTTTTGCCTTCAAGACCTATGACATACTCAGCGTATGTTAAAAAAATTATAGCTATACTTTCTTTCTTCCCTGTTTGAGGTGAACATCTGATCATTTATCACATACTAACTTTTCTAGAAATTCCTCCAACTAGTCCACCTGCACACTGATTTACCATCTACATAGCCATTATGAGAGCTATGGTGTAGGCACACTTCTTATGCAGCCCACAGGCCACAGTGAAACTGTGCAGAAATGAAACCCTAGCTCAAAAATCTAGCCTGGTCAACATTTAATTGGTCATGATGAGCATATAACTCAGGCTGAACCAATAAGCTTTTCCCCTAGAAATTTGGATTTGATTTGAGATAATTAATTCCATCTCTCTAAATAGGTGGCTGGATATTGAATAATCACAGAAGCTTTCATAGCTATCTTCCACAGCAGATATAGGTAAACTGAGAGGTGTGATGTGCAGTGAGAGAGACAAATGAGGGAAATGCATGGAGGGAAATAGAGATGAGACGGCCTAAACTGAAGGGCCTGAAGTCACTCATTCCATTAGTTCTAAAGGGTCACTTGCTTCCCTGCCTTCACACACCCTTCCAATAAATTTGCTCATTTTTGCTGAAAATAGTATGAGTTGGATTTTGCATATATAACTAAATGAAGCTTAACAGACTGATAGGATATTAAAGCTTACAGCATGCAAATCTGATTGGCCACTGTAGCACTTAGAGACAAAGAATTTCTTTGCAAAGCTTTTGTTGTGTCTGTTTCCTGCAGCATTTTTTACTCCTGACAAGCCTGTTCATGTTCTAATGATGTGTATACATGGGCTTTCCAGTTCACTTTTAGCTTGCTTGGACATATTGAAAAGTGTGATTCATTAGAGTAATTGGAACATTTTGTGGGAACTTCTGTGAATGCACAGTATAAGAAGTGTTTGGCTAGGATTAAAGTAGAGGATTCCAGATGGGGATCAAGTATTCAACTCTTAGGATCAATTTAAACAATCTCAGTGTGACAGTCATAACTCTTTGGTGACATTAGACAATTAGTATATATAGTAGAAATAGTGTTTCAAGGCAACAACCAAAAGATTACTCAGCTATTTAGAAAGTTGGAAGTACTGTCCATAGGTAAAAACATGAATTCTAGATGAAACTCTCTTAAGTTTAAATCATGATTCCGACACTTAGCAACTGTGTGACTTTGGGCAAGTTATTTAAACTCACTGTGTCTCAGTTGTAAACCTGTTAAAAGGGAACAAAATTAGTGGAAACCTTGTAAGATGCTGTGAAGGTTAAATGACGTAGTACATATAAAACAAGTTGTCTGGCTTGGAGTAATAGCTCGATAAAAGTTAGCTGTTATTTTTATTATTATAGCTGTTTAGCCTTAGCCCAATTAAAAAATTATTGTGTGTGTCAATCCCTAATTGAAATCAATATCCTGAAATTATGTATAATTCTAAAATCTCATTCTTTTACTTACACATTTTTGCACGCTAGTTAGTATTACATTTTTAATTATGTGCAGAAATTTTTATATATGACAAAGACAAGTCATAGAAGAAATAATTTTATTTCGTATTTTTTGTAGTTTAAAGTTTAATGAAAGAGCTGGAACAATCCTTAAAGAAGATGAAAAATAATCAATAAATATCAAAAAAGCAATTAGAATATATACCACATATCAGATCAATACCAAAAATAATAGTATATTTGAGGATCTAGCCTATTTTTCTTCTAGTAAATATACAAATGTATGGATTACTGGTGAACACAGAGAAGAAAGGTGTCTCAGGAAATAAATTTTTGTTGAAACTAAAAGTGAGTAGAGGTATGAGTTAAAAGAGATGAACCAGATGGAGCTCTTTAGCAAAGGAGAAGAATCTTAATAGATCTGGTGTAGGAGGTAAAGATGTTTTGAGTGTCTTTCAACAAATAATGTTTGAGCTCTTTTGACGTGCTATGCACTATATTCATCACTGAGTTTGCAAAGATAAATAAAAATGCTTATTACTGACAGAAAACCCACTCTAGAGTAGCGGATACGTGAATAGCTACAATGAGAAATGAAGGACAATTCTTTGCAAATATTAAACTCACATGTTGTCATGACCTTCCTAAGTGTGTTTTCTTGCAGCCTTCTCCTAAGCTGAGCCACCAGGGTTTTTTTTTTTTCCCACAAGAAGGAGAAGAAAGATACTGCTCAGGAAAGAGGTCACTAATTTGTCTTAAATATTAAAGCTGACTTTTGTGACCTGTTTGGGGAGTCAGTAACTCTAAAATAGGTCATGAGACAGAAAATAATTTTCTAAATTACTTTGTCCTTCCTTAGAACACCAAGAGCTAAGTAAAAGGCTGGATTGAAGAGGTAGTGCCAGGGCTAGGGAATTCTCAGAATATAAGGAAAGAGCATGGAAAACCAGCCATTGCAGTCTTGAGCTTGGTGACAGGAGAGAAAGATGTAATGTAGGAGATGAAGACTCCTGGAAGAATCTTAGCCTTTGGTTTGCTGCCACACCCAAACGGACTCCCTTATGGGTGGATGAGGGAGCAGCAGAAGGAAGCCAGGTAGCCCTCTAGACTCCCAAGGTCAACATTCAGAATTCAGGTGACCCAAAGTTTCTTAGGTCAATCAGTGGTGTCAATGAGCTTGGAGAGTAGGAAAAGGCCTGTGTCCAGAAAGAAGGGGCTAAGCATTCTGGGCTTTGAGCCTCAGCCAAATAACTGGGGTCATAGATTTTAATCATGTGTCCATCATATCACCCTAAATGAATTTTCATTGCATATCTGAGGATATTCATGATTCCACTACACAGAAAGTTCTAATGTGGTTTGATAAGAAGAATGACTTTCTCTGAGTCTGAGTAGGGATGAGGGAGACAGGATATACATGCAGTGCCTAATATGGGATTGATGAGAGGGCTTCTTTGTGGATGTCATGTTTAAACCCAGTCCTAAAGGATAAGTAGGAATGACCTAAATGAAGTTAGGAAGGTGGGATTGGCCTTCCAGGCCTCAGATACCACGCATGCAAATGTCTGGACAGGAACAAACACACAAACATGATTAGATGGTGTATTTCAAATGGCTGTAGCATGGAGAGGGAGGCACCCCTTGGGTTCCCCAGCAAACAGACTCTAGGACAGAGATTTCAGTGAAGAAGATTATCTGGAAGTTCTTCCAAGGACAACACTCATCAGGGAGTAAAGAAGACAGGGTTGGACAGTGGTAGAAGTTGGCCTGGGATGCAGTTACAATAGAGATCTCAGAAAACCCTATAGTGAGTTCTGGAGCTGGGATGGCCTTTCACATTTATCCCAAATTGAGGTGAGAAGAAGTCCTTTTTATCCTCCACTGACCTTGGATAAAAGTCCAAGATGAAGTAATCATGGGTGTGACAGTTTCTTTTTGTTGATGGTACTTCTCAGAAAAGGGTTTCAGCTATAAGCCATCAGCCACTAGCAACATCTGGTGGCTGGCGACATGTAGACCTGACTAGGATGGGAGTCTGGGTGGCACAGCACACCACCCACTACAATGTATACATTTGCAATAGATGAAGTTAGAGAAGGAGGGATATAACAGGGAATAAAAGGTCTTATAAATCACAGTTACAGGTTTTGACATTTTTTTTTAAAAAGCAAAGGGGAGTTCCTGAAGGGTTTTAAGAAGGAGGTTAAATCAGCACGATTGTACTTTTAAGAGATCGCTATTACTGATGTGTAGATAATTGATTCTAGGGAAAGAAGGGAGACCCGGTAAAAGTTGTTGCAATCATCAAAGAGAGACATGATGACAGTATGAATTTAAGTGAAGGTGGGAATGAAGAAAGATGAACTAATTAAGGAGATGTGGTAAAAGCGGAATTAATGGTATCCACTTATCAATGGTATTTTATTGGATGTGGATTGATAAGAAAGACGGATAAAAATCACAGATTGTGAACCAGGAATCTGAAATAGGAAACTTGGCCAAATACAATGCTGTGTAGTTTTTGTTTCCTAGTCTTTCTTTCTGGCACATGGAAAAACGATACTTGGCAACACCCTGGCAGTTGGGAGAAACCACTCAGTGGAAGTGGAAGTGACACATGTTACTTCTGGGAAGAAGCGATGGAAATTCCTATACCATTCTTCTGTCTTTTTCTTCTTCTTTGGCAAGAAGCAGGGAGACCATGTGTTCAGATTGTAGAGTCACAGAATCAAAACGGCTGGGAACCCTGAGTAACCCCATGGAGCACAGCTGCTTTGAATTGTTGCCCAGTCAAGAGAAGACCTTGTATGAGCTAGAAATAAACTTTATATGCTATGCTTTTGAGATTTTAGAGTTATTTGTTCCTGCAGAATAAAGTTAGCCTATTCCAAGAAATGCTGAAACATAGAAGGAATTTGTGTGCATGTCGTGTGTGTATGTGTGTGTGTGTGTGTGTCTGTGTGTGGACAAAGAAGAAGGGGACTGGAAAGGGCAAAATGTGAATTCAGTTTCAGAAATGTTGAATTTAAGATAACTGAAAAATATTTAAGTGGACATGTCCAGTATGTAGTTAAAAATATGTGTGAAGAATTCTAAGCAAAATCTAGACTAGAGCCAAAAATTTTAAAAAATATAGTCCATAAGTGAAGCCATGTGACGGATGATTCTAAACACTCAGATGTAAAAAGATCTGGGAATATTTGTTTTCCTGGTAATGGTTTATTTTATTTATTTATTTTTTAAGAAAGCAATGGAATTCCAGGAAGCTTTGCCCTTTGCTTTAAAAATTGCATTTACTATGCAAGTGAACCTAAATATCACCATACATTATAAAGCCACTTTCTTTTTCCCCCCACCTCCTGATATTGTGAGGCATCACGGTTCCCTGCCTGAAAAGTAGAGGAGCCAAGTTCAACCTCGTAGAAGAGCAGAGAAGCCAAACAAATACTAAAAATCTGCACCCAGCTTCTGTCTCCCTTAAAGTGATCTCTCAAACTCAAATTAAGAGTTGTTTTCAAAAGTTAATCTAAAGGGGCTTTTTGGTTACACAAATGTAAAATAAATAGTACATTATTGTATGAATCTGAATGTTGTTACTTTGGAAACAGAAGATGAAAAAGGTATTTGGTAATGGAAATTTTACGAGATTGAATCAGACTTCATATTCTGCAGATTCTGTTGTTTTGGGGGGGGTAAAATATGACAGAATATAATATGAATTCAACTTGCAGTGTGCTTGAGCTGTTTCCTATTCTTGTTCAGATAAATGTGTGTGTTACTGCTTAACAGTTAGTTGTTAGATGCCTAAACTAAGACTCTGAGTTCAGCAGCACGAGGTTTGCACCATGGTGAAAGAGATGCAGAAATAAGGAAATATGTTGTGCTTGGCTCAAACTAATGTGGTCTAGACTGTGGATGTCCTTCATACGAATAACCTAAATGTGAGAAAATATACTCAACCAGTATACTCATTATAATTTCACCCATAAACTGAGTCAAAGAAAGATTAAATAACCTCTAAAAAAAGTACGTCAAAAGATAAGGCTAATGCCAGAACCCACATTCAATTTTCGGATTCCAAATCCCAAACTCTCTCTTCTTGACCACACTGTTTTAAATGAGATCATTTCAGACATGTTATTTACATCCCTCTGTATTGTGTAAGGAATGCACTTTGCACCGCATCCCTATTTTTTTGGTCCTTGGAACTCTGAAACATTTCAGAAAAGGTATTAGTCTTCATTCTCCCTTTGTTTGCTTGTGAGAGTGGAAACACTTCTCCTTTCTCTCTTCTGGTGTTCACTAGGACAGTTGCTCAAAATGACTCAGCTTTTCTAGTCAGCTATGGTTCCCGCCTCATGGAGGGGAGGAAAGGACATGCCATCTCTGTAATAACATGCCCAAAGGTGCCTGCTTCTGGTGAGAAACAAGAGGCCCTGTCCTTGTCCAGACCATCATGCTTTCCTTAACCCAGGTGCATCCGTCTCATGTAGTGTATTCCATCTCATTTTCCTCATTCTGTTCTGATTGAACATCAACATTTTTTAATGGGTTGTTATCATCATCTCTGTGAGCACATGGGATGAAAATACCCTGAGAATTCCCACTCATGAATACAAATGATTTTTTATTCTACAAAAGAAAGAAATATGATTACTGAATATTAATAGCCCTCTGGGAATTAGAATTTAAGATTACACAAGATCTGTTTAATGCACTTATTATCCAAAGGTGAATGATAGGAAAGGGAGGGGCAAATCAAGGAACTAATTTGAAGAGTAAACTAATATATATTGAGTGCCTATTGTGTATCTGGTATGGAAGCTTTTCAACTTATATATTTTCAATTTATGAAGTCTCACTATTTGAGTAAAATTAGATGGCAATTAAAAGTGCTCACCACCAATAAATGGGTTACTAATAATGTTAGGTCATTTTAGTCATTGTGTTTCTTGAGTTACAGGAAGCTGTTCTCCATGTGTTAGTTTCAGGATAGTTAAGGTGATTTAACACAAATGACCTTAAAATTGACACATGGAGAGCAGCTTCTTCCTATGACTCAAGAAACACCTTCTATGACTCCGTGCTTGATAAGTACAAAATAAGTGCCAGGAAGAAAAGGCATGGTGGGATGAAAAATAGTGATAATTTTTATAAGTTAAAAGTGGTGAGGAAATGAATAGCTATTGTACAAGTGTATGGGATAACTCATTTTTCAATAAGAATAAATCCAAATGACATATCACAAATCATGAAATAATACATGAAGGCCCTATGTCTGTACTATTGAAATTAATAGGGAAGAGATGAGGAAAAAGTGACTGGAATAATGAAATTTTTGAGTAACTGCAATAGTTGCTTTTCAACCTATTTCATCTTGTTCTATACAAATGAAATCACAGATTCTTAAGATGAGATACAGAGAAGAGTTGAATTTTTATTTTTTTACAATTTTTACTTCCAGGTGATTCTAATCTTCAGCCAGCATGAAAAACACTGGATTAGGAGTACTGGAGTGAGATTATGAGTGTGCTAATGACACACATGTGGATGATTTCCCCAAGTTAGTGATGATTCCACAGGTTCAAAGCCCCTTCAAATTCTCACATTAAAACCAGTGACAAGGCAATAAATGCTGTTATCATATGTCCATGAGTTCCCTTTCACTTGTGTAGAGATCATTGAGAAAGTGTCTGATCTTATTTACACATTTGTTCTTCTTTATTCTGTTAATGTGGTGAATTACATTAATTTTCTTTTTTCTTTTTTAAGTTCATTTTAGGTTCGGGGGTACATGTACAGGTTTGTTATATAAATTGCATGTAATTGGGGTTTGGTGTACAGATTATTTCATCACCCAGGTGATAAGCATAGTCCCTGATGAGTAGTTTTTCGATCTTCACCCTCCTCCCTTCTTCCACCCTCAAGCCGACCCTGGTGTCTGTTGTTCCCTACTTTGTGTCCTATGCACTCAATGTTTAGCTCCCACTTATAAGTGAGAACAGGTGGTGTTTAGTTTTCTGTTCCTATGTTTTTTTGAATTTGCTGAGGATTATTTTATGTACAATTGTGTGATCAATTTTAGAGTATGTGCCATGTGCACATGAGAAGAATGTACATTCTTTTGTTTTGGGGTGTAGAGTTCTGTGGACACCTAGTAGGTCTATTTGGTCAAGTGTCGAGTTCAAGTTATGGATATCTGTTAGTTTCCTGCCTCAATCATCTGCCTAATACTGTCAGTAGGGTATTAAAGTCTTCCCACTATCATTGTATAGTTATCTAAGTCTCTTCATAGGTCTCTAAGAACTTGTGTTATGAATGTGAGTGCTCCTGTGTTAGGTGTGTACATATTTAGGATAGTTAGGTCTTCTTGTTGAATGGAGTCCTTTACCATTATGTAATGTCCTTCCTTTTTTTTTTTTGATTTTTCTTGGTTTAAAATAAGAAACTCCACTTTTAAAGATTAAAATAACAATCTCTGCTTTTTATCTATTTTACATTTTCTTGGTAGATTTTTCTCCATCCCTTCACTTTGAGCCTATGGGTGTCAGTGTATATGAGAGAGGCTGTTGAAGACAACATACCCATGGGTCTTGTTTCTCTATCCAACTCGCCACTCTGTGCTTTTTAATTGGTGCATTTAGCCCATTTACATTGAAAGTTAGTATTAATATATGCGGATTTGATCCTATTGTCATGTTGTTAGCTGGTTATTTTGCAGATTTGTTTTGGAGGTTGTTTTATAGTGTCACTGGTCTCTGCACTTCAGTGTTTTTGTAGTGGCTGGTAACAGTATTTCCTTTCTATATTTAGCACTCCCTTCAAGACTTCTTGTAAGGTAGTTATGGAGGTAACAAATTTCCTTAGCATTTGCTTGTCTGAAATATTTCTGCTTAGTTTATGAAGCTTAGTTTGCCCGGATATGACATTATTGGTTGGGACTTCTTTCCTTTAAGAATGTTGAATATAGGCCCACAATCTTTTCTGGCTTTTAGATTATGACTGAAAGGTCCACTGTTAGCCTGATGGGGTTCCCTTTGTAGGTGACCTGCCCCTTCTCCCTAGATGCCTTTAAAATTTTTTCTCTCATTTCAGGTTTGAAGAATCTGATGACTATGTGTCTTGAAGATGGTCTTCTTATGTAGTATTTCACAGGGGTTCTCTGCATTTCCTGAATTTGAATGTTGGCCTCTCTAGCAACGTTGGGAAAATTTTCATGAATGAAATCCTGAAATATGTTTTCCAAGCTGTCTAGTTTATCTCCCTGTCTTTCAGGTATGCCAGTGAGTCATAGATTTAGTATCTTTACATAGTCCCATATTTCTGGAAGGTTTTGTTCATTCTTCTTTATTGTTTTTTCATTATTTTTATCTGACAGCTATTTTAGAGAATTGACCTTCAAGCTCTGAGATTCCTTCTTCAGCATGGTTGATTCTACCGTTAATACTCACAATTATATTCTGAAATTCTTGAAGTGAGTTTTTCAACTCTATCAGATCAGTTTGGTTCTTTACAAAAATGGCCACGTTATCTTTCAACTCTATATCGTTTTATTATATTGCTTAGAATCCTTGGATTGTGTTTTGACTTTCTCCTGAATCTTGATCTTCCTTCTTACCCACATTCTGAATTCTATTTCTGTCATTTCAATGATTTTGGCCTGGTTAAGAACTATTGCTAGGGAATTAGTTCTGGGGAACTTGTTTTGAGATAAGAAGACACTCTGGCTTTTTAAGTTTCCGGAATTCATGTGATTTTTTTTCTCATCTTAGTGGGCTGATGTTCTTTCAGCCTTTGAAGTTCCTATCCTTTGGGTGGGTTTATCAATGTTTTTATCTTATTTGATTTCCTTGGGGATTTGCTTGTGGTATTAAGTGGGTTCAGTCAAGTGGCTTGATTTCTAGAAGATGTTAGGGGGAAAAGGTTCAGATTAGCACTCTTGGACTGCATACCCTAACTCTGGGGGACTTGTATTGGGCCTGTGGCTTTGTTCTCAAGGTCCCTTAAGTTTAGGAACCTGCTGTGCTAGAGGGGCCAAAGTGTTCCTCGACCATTGACCATAATCCTCTGATGGGTAGTGCCAGGTGAAGTGCTTCATTGGGTGGTAGCAATAGGATCCATGCTCTTTCACACATACCAGCAGCAGCAGCAGCGATGTGGTGGGCAGCTCGCTCACCTGCTAGGGCAGGGCCTAGCTGGTTCAGAAGTCACCATCCTCCATGCTAGTGTTCACGGAGGCATCAGCAGCAGCATAGGAAGGCAGGGCTGCTGGCATCCATGTGTGCATTTGCACCAGCAGCAGTGTTGGTGCAAAGCGTGGATCATTAGTGGCCTCCATGCCTGCGTTCACCCCAGTGGTGGTGGTGGTGGTACAGAGTTGAGGGGCCGGGCTGTTGCTGTCCGTGTGCATGTCTGCACTGGTGGCAATGGTGGTGCAGGGCAGGGGCAGGCCACTGGTCTTTGCGTGTGTGCATGCATTGATGCTGGTAATGACAGCAAGGCTGGGAGAGGGCAAGGTGTGCTCATGTTGGCAATAATGGCATTGCAAGGTGAGCATGCCCATGCATCCTGGTAGGGAAGGGGAGGTGAGATCCTCCCACACCCATGTGTGCTGACAAATTGCTGTGGGGGGTGACTGTGGGCAAGTGTGTGCTGGCAAAGCAGCACGGGGGAGGCTTCAGTTGGGGGAGGCTGCCAGTGGGCTGGTGCACATAGATGGGGGCCATTGTGCTGGAACTCTTCAAGGTCAGGTATGGTCTGCCAGCACAAGAGCTATGATGTGGTGGGCCTCTGGGAGGCACCCTGATTGGGCATTTGAGGCTGCACTGTAAGTAGGCTCAGCCAGGCTAGGATCCCAGGAGGGGCCAGCAGACAGTAGGGCCTCAGGTTAGACTGGTTGCCATCTCATGGGCAAGATCACCCTGCTCTGTTCAGGTCCAAAAGTTCCACTAAGACTGAAGTCTGCATGGTGAGCCTTGGGGGAAGGACATCCTTGAACATTCTCCCTGTAGATGTTCCCATACCAAACCTTCTGGGCTTTGCACAGGCTGGAGTCCTGCCCTTACCACCATTCTAAATAGCTCTATCTGGCAGCTCAAGAGTCTATGGAGGGTGTGGGGGTCTCTCGCTGCCAGGATTCCAGAAGTCCATGGTGAGAGTGGGTCCTTCCTTGCCTTTCCAACTCATTCTTTCCCCAGGAGTCACTGGGGGCCAGGAATGAGTCTCAGAGCGTGGTAGCCCCATGCAGGTTCCCAGTTCTCTCCCTTTTAAGCCTGGCATCTGTGTCCACCCCCCATCAATTCTCAAGGTCTCCCCTCCAAAGATCTGCTCAGAGTGCACCAGTCTCCCATCCCTCAGTGGCAGATGTTCCTCTTGGCTGCATGTAGTCAGCCATTTTGCCTGGCACATCTTTGTATGTAGATAAAACAGTCATGTTTTGCAAAAGATTCCTTATTCCTAATTGAACATATATCAGCAAAGAGGTGAAGCTTATGGTTGGTTTTAAGTCCTTTTAGGGTAAATGCTTCTAGAGGTCACATGCCAAAACATGTGACACAAAAACCTTCCAAGTCCCTTCAGACTTTGAAGCTCATTAATTTAAAATCAACCTTTGGGAAAATATTCCTTTGCAAGTAAAGGAGCTTCTGCATGATTCCAGTACTTTCTCATCCATTATGTTATTTAATCCGCAAAGCAACTATCTAAGTTTGGTATTATACTTCCAATTTTGCTATTTGAGTTAACCAAGCCAATATGAAAATAACTAACTTGACCAATGTCACATGGCTAGGAAGGGATTTCAATCTGATTTGATTTGAATCCAAAGCTAAGGATCATTCCATTATACCACGATGTCTGTCATAAGACAAATACACAAGGATGGTTGCAATTTTCAAATAGTTTATGAGAGAAATTATTTCTTAAAACCAAACTTATGATAGAGCCCATAAAGTTCTAAAATTAAAATAAAACTCTTTATTGAAGACTTACAAGGGCATTTAGACTATTCAACCATCTTACTGACAAAGTCATGCTTCAGTCCTGGCTGATGATGGGTAATATCATTCATTTCCATGGCTTTTACCATCAGCTATGTGTTGATGACTTCCAAATCTAAACTATAGCAATGACAGAAGTCAGTTTTTCATTAGACATATCCATCTGAGCAACCCACTAGAATATCAAACCTAATAGGTTTCAAACTGAGCTCATCTGTGCCTTAAACTGCTTCTCCTAAGCTAAAGTTACTATGTAGTCATTCAAGAAAGAAAAATGAAACTCACCCTAGGCAACTCTTATTCCTTTATCTCCATAGCCAATTTGACATTATGGAAGTATGACCCACTTAATATTTTTCTTATTTAACTTTCTATTCCAGAACCACTTCTCAAGGACAAGTTATCATCATCTTTTGCCTAGACTATTGCATAGTTTTCTGACTCATCTCTTAGCCTTCGATCTCACTATCATCCAATGTGTCTTTTATTCTGGTAACATAATGATCCACTGAAAAATGCCATTCTGACCATATCCCTGTCTCGTTATGAATCTGAGATAACTTTCTATTTCAAGTATTCTTTGGTTGCAAAAAGCAGACTCAAACTCTGGTCAATTTAAACCAAAAGAAAAAAAAGGAACTTGTTAGAAGAATACTAGTACTCATAGAAATTAAGGAAAAGTTGAATGATCAAGGATCTTGGTCTATAACTCATGATCAATTTTGGAAGTGCTGGTGTCTGAATGACCCAGCTCCTTCTGCTTTGTATACTAGTCACTCCACTGAAGATTCAAATGGTCAGGAAAGAGTGATTGGCTTAGCTTATGTCATGTGCAGACACTTCTGGGAAGTGATAAAGGTAAGGACTGATTACTGATGGTCTCACCAGGACTTTGGCAAAGTGGGAGAAGAACAGATCCCCAAATAAAGCCATGTGCTGTTATTTAAAGAAAAAGGGAGAGCAAAAACAAATGACTCACATTTTTTTCCATTTTTAGAGTAAAGTCTATATACTTTATACTATATCCTTGTCATTCAAGGCCCAAAATGATCTGGCCCCTCCCACCTTTTCAAATATGCTACATGTTATATTCTGTTTCTTGTCTAGAAATTCTGTCTACTTTACATGGCAAATATCCTACTTACTCTTTAAGATTCAACTGAAATGTCATTTCTTTAGTGTTGTATTCCCTAATGCTACCAGGAAGCACTGACTACTCTTCTTTGTGCCCTTGTTTGCCCTCTACATAGGCCAGTAATAACACTTGTCAAGGCTCAATGCAATGATTTTTTTTGTAAGTTGGCATCTCTGGCTGTACTGGCTTGGTCTTTAAGGATTAGAATCAGGTTTCATTAATCATTATATTCCCAGAATATAGCATAGGGCGTGAAATACATTTGGAGTTCAACACATGCTTTTTGAATAAACGAATGAGTAAATGAAATAAACTTCTTTCCTGAAAACATTATACTACTAGGAGCACGTTAAGAGAATGACATAGCAGGCCTATGTCTTATTTTCAAGTGCCTCTTGTGAAATAAAGCACTAATTAAAAATTGTTATTAGCTCTAGAAGTAATGTTTTTGTATTTCCTGTAATGTTTCCTGTTTAAGCATATTAAAATTAGACTTTTGATGTGAAAATAAATATTCTTACTTATATGCACAGATTTTTTCCCCATAACAACTTTTTTTTCTGTTAGCTTTTTCTCCATTTTAGTCTGTTGCTAGTTTCTTTGCCTTCATGCATTTTCCTTCATTTTTTATTTGTTACTTTTTGGTTTCTTTGGGGTTTTGTCACTAGCAAGTTTGAATGGTTCCTCCTCTGTCTACATTGAGGCAAAGAATTGGCAACATAATCTCTGTGGGAGGCCCTTGAGCCAGAGTGGAGATTGATCAGGTGGGCAGTGAAATGAGGTTTTTATCAGGGCCTCTCTTTCTCTTCCTTCCAGACTTAAATGGATGCATCATCTTGGCCCATTAGAAGTTTTCTTTGGTGCTTGATGGTCTAAACCAAATGTCCTCTCCAGGCTGTCTTAATTTGCAAATGCACACTACATAAATCACCATACTGTGCAGTTCTGTGTTGGGAAATAAAAAGTGGAAAAAGATGTTGAAATTGCTATTGCAAAAAAAAGTCAAAAACAAGACGAAAGTAGAACCCAAAGTACCCGTTTAGTTATAATGAGAGGTTAGAAGGCCTTGAGCAAAATTGCAAAAAGCCTGGACCTAGGCCCAGCATCCTGAACTATTGTCAATTGGGAGCTATTGCAAGATCCTCTTTTCCATTTCACGAGTCTGTTAAGTTCTTCATTTTATTTTCAATTTTCTCAGCCATGTATAATTAGAGATCAAATTTGCATTAACTACTAAACTTCCAGAGAAGAGTGGAGTTTCACTTGAGTGCATAACACACAACCAATCAGTGAAAAGCTCCACAATCTTTACCTAGACCTTACCTTTGCCCCCCACTTCCCTTCCCATACTCCCTCTACCTGAGTAATACCTGGATTTGAAAAGGTTCTGGAAAATTTATTCTTGTCATGGGCTAAGACCAGACTTCAGACAAAAGGCCAGGGTAAATTTGTAGACAGAAACAAATGCAGGAGGGGGCAGGGAAATGCTCACTGAGCTTGCTGTCAAGCACATCATTACTGGTTGTTTGACACTGCTTAGTCACTTGAGCCAGCCCTTCATCTGTAAAACCTAAAATAAGAATAGTATCCATACTGTTTGCCATCACAGACTGTTGCAACGATCACATGAGATTATATATACACACTAATATATAATGTGTATTGTGTATAATATAGGCATTTATATGTCTACATATAGATGTATATTGTAACTGTAATGTGCATAATCTTTCAGTCTCCCACAGCAGCTTAATTCAAAGATAAATGCATCCTATAGTCAGAGACTGTTTTTATGTCTTATTAAAATTATTTATTCTAAAATTTGAATTAACTCAGTTGAATAGAAATAAGAAGGTAGCTTCAAATAATTAATGGATGGCCCCATGTATGAGGAATGAGCACTTGGTGTTCAGCAAGCATTTTCCCTACTCTTTTTTTGCCCACCAAATCTCACTGCTTCATGAAACCATCCTAGATCTCTTGTGACATTGAAGAGATCAAGCCTTGACCTTTATAAGTGAGTTAATATTACTTAATCTATCTTACCAAGTAATACTTGCTACCGAATAAAATTTTGGCACACTCCATAATTTAAAGTAATAAATTTCTTGTGATGGAGATTAAGCCAATCCAATGAATTGCTTTTAAAAAGCCTATCTTCCTGTTCTCTCTGTGTCTCTGTCTCTGTCTCTGTCTCTGTCTCTCTCTCTCTCTCACACACACACACACACACACACACACCACTTTGCTCTACATTGAAAAAGGGACTGTACTATGTCCCCCAAAAAACACAGATCAGAGAGAGTGGTTTGGCAGAACATAGTATTTCCTCTTTAAGGTTTACATTTTTATATATTTAAACATACCTGAAAACTGCCAATTATAAGCATGACTGTAATTTCCAATTTTCAGTCCATTTTCGCAGCATCTAGCTAAGATCTTATGTCAGGAAGGTAATTTGATAAGCTTCATTCTTCCCAACATAAAATCAGGAGGCTGCTGATCTCCTCCATTCTTTCTTGTGCAATGGAGGTAGTAAAAGTAATCATAAGAGAGACTGCAGCACTTTTCTTCTCCCCTAAAATGTACCTCACCCAAGGAGAATGATCAAATTGGAGGAGGTTGTGGCATGATGGACTCTAATATTTTCAGTCATGTATGTACTGCACACAAAATTTTTGAGGGAGCAGCCCCAGTATATATGTATTGCTATCATTAGTTAATATCTCAAAGCAACCACTTATTGGAGGCCCATCTTATGAACCTTTATATAAATCAGAATAGCAAATAAGTTTGATAATTTTAGCTTTTATCTGATGTCTTGTTAATTAAACAAAATTTTTTTTGATATATCTAAATCGGCATTTATCAACAATGATATTACTGCCATTTTGGGCCATATGATTCTTTGTTATGGGTTCTGTCCTGTGTATTCTAGAATGTTTAGCAGCATTCCTATCCTCTACCCATTTGCCTCCAGTGGCATCTCTCCAGTCTGAACAATGAAACTGTCTCCAGACATGCTAAATTTCTCTTAAGGTGTGAACTCAACCCCTTGTTGAAAACCACTGGTTTAAAGCAATACATTATTTGTAGAATTTGTGTCAGATTTGTCACTTTCAATGTGAAGTTTCTTTGCAGAAATTTTTAAAAGCTTTTGTCAATTTAGAGTGGGTGAATGAGTTAAAGCAAGATACTATAATCAGTAGATATACCTACCAGACACTGATAAACTGCCGTATTTAATCATATAAATAAACTGGTGAGGGTACAATTGTCAATCCCTCTCACTATAGAACTCCTATTCTTATCTCAAAACATGGATTATGTAGATGCGGATAGCAGAGATTGCTCAACCAAGGATGGGGGATGGGCATGTTTATATGCCAGATCCTTTAGGTATTATTCAAAGGTTGCTTCTGAAAGCTCGGTGACATTAGTCAAGGCAACAATTTTTTTGATATGACCCCAGAAACAGGCAACCAAAGTAAAAATAGGCAAGTGGGATTATATAAACTAAAAAGCTTCTGCAACAGCAAAGAAAACAATCAACAGTGTGACAAGACAACCAATGGATTGGGCAAACATATTTACAAACCACACATCTGATAAGGGGTTCAAATCCAAAATATATCAGGAACTCAAAACAATTTAATAGCATGAAAACAGTCCCATTAAAAAATAGGCAAATGGCCTGAATCAACATTTCTCAAAACAAGACACTCAAATGGCCAACAGATACATGCAAAAATGTTCAGTATCACTAATCATCTGGATAATGCAAATTAAAATCACAATGAGATATCACCTCACATGTATTAGAATGGTTATTATCAAAGAAACAAAAGATAACAAGTTTTGGCAAGAAAGTGGAGAAAAGAGGATGCTTACACATTATTAGTAGGAATGTAAAGTAGTTCAGCCATTATGGAAAACAGTATGGAAGTTCCTCAAAAAGTTAAAAATAGAACTAACGTATGATCTAGCAGTTCTACTAATTACTATATTTACAAATGATATGAAATCAATATATTGAAGAGATATTTGCACTCCCATGTTCATTGCAGTAGTATAGCCAAAATGTGGAATTGACTTAAGTGTTTGCTGGTGAATGAATGGATAAAGAAAATGTGGTATATATACGAAATTTAGCCTTAAAAAGAAGGAAATATTTTCATTGGTGACAACATGAATGAACCTGAAGAACATGATGTAAAATAAAAGAAACCAGACACATAAGACAAACACTAAATGATCTCGTTTATATGTGGAATCTATAAAAGTTGAATTGGTAGAAGAAGAGAGTACAATGGAGGTTACCAGAGGCTGGGTGACAAGGGAATTGGGGAAATGTCAATCAAGGGATGCAAAATTTCAGTTAGGAGGAGTAAGTTTCAGAGCTCCATTGTAAATTACGGTGACTATAGATAATAATAATATATAGTTGGTGTTCTGTATCTGTGGGTTTTGCATCAATGGATTCAACCAATCTCAAATTGAAAATATTTTTAAGAGCTACAAAAGAGAGCAATACAACAGTAAAAAATGTATACACATTAAAAAATACAGTGTAACAATTATTTATGTAACATTTACATTGTAATAGGTATTGTAAGTAATTTAGAGATGATTTAAATTATACAAGAGGATATACAGTAGGTTATATGCAGATGCTTTGCTAGTTAACATATGAGACTTGAGTGTCTGCAGATTTGGGTATCTGTAGGGAGGTCCTGGAACCAATCCTCCATGGATACCCAGAGACAACTGTATGCTTGAAAAAGATAAGTATGTGTCCTACTGTATATTTTAATTAGCTTGATTTAGTCTTTTCACAATGTATACATACATACAAGCATCAAATTGTATGCCACAAATTATACAATTTTTAATTTTCAATTAAAAATAAAATAAAGTTTGATTCTGGGTTGGGGGAGGGTTTTAATTCCTCAACATATCTAGCTTGTTATTCTGGGAGTAGGGGAGGGAGAAGGAGGAGTGGGCTTTGGCCAATAAATACTTCATATAGCTGTAGTTCTAACTAGCTTGTACTAAAGCAGTAAGAATGGTGAGAATATGAGTGGGGTGACAATGGTGTCTGCTACTATCCTACTAATGGACTGAAGGAACTGGCTGGGAGGGAGGTTGATGATGTATGGGACCTAAGAGGTAAGGGAAGGAAGAGATAAATGGTGTCAGACTGAAAATCATAGATGGAAGAATTATCTGGGAACCCTGATACCTTATCTTCAGAGTCTGGAAGGAAGAAAGGAAGATGGCTGCAAATGTAGACAGGTTTATGGTTTTTATGACAGGAAAGTGTGGGATTAACATTTGCTATTTTTGTTTTCTTGGCAACCTGTGGGAAACGGTCAGCTCTAGAAAATGAGAGAATGAGTTAGGCAAAGAGATTTGTAGTAGTCACTAAGGGAAAGAAGAGACAAATTAAAGAAATATAAGCAGCATGTAAGAGCTCTGCTAAGGTAAATAGCCCAAAATTTATGGTGTCACCAATTTTATGGTCTAGTAGATCATCTCCAGCAGCCCTCAGTAGAGAAGGTAGAGGGGAAAAATGCAAATTGCAGAATTTATTTATTTATTGAATAAATATTTATTGAGCATCTACTATGTGTTAGACACTGTCTTAGGAGCTTGAGATAAAACCATGACAGAATAGACAAAATTATCTGATCTTGTAGACCTTACATTTTGGAGGGGAAATGCAGAAAATAAAGCCAATGAATAAAATTATAGTATAATGTGATAAGTACGGAGAAAGGGATAGAGGATGTTGAGGTGGAAGAGGGTTTGTCATTTTGTATAGAGTGTGTGGGAAAGACCTCCCTGAGAGGTCGAAAGAGATACAGCTATTCGGTTATCTGGGAAAGCATGATTCAGACAGAGGAAGCAGCAAATGCAAAGGCACTGAGACAGAAGTGTCCATGGTATGTTTGAGGAATGGGCAAGAAATCCAGTATGAGGACAGGATCAATGTGTGCAAGGTATAAATGATATAAATTAAGTTCAGAGAGATAAAGTTGGAGGTCCACCTTGAATATGATCTTGTGGCCCATAGCTTTTAAACAGATTCATGTTGGAAGTTTGAGGGAATATGAGGTGTGAGGACTGGAAGCAGGAGTGTTGAGAATGTCAGTGAAAGTAAATTTCAAATGATCATTGAGAAGGGCAGGAAATGAATCCAAGAGTGGGCAGGTATATTGGTAGCATTGTGAAGAATGGGAAGAGAATCAGAAGAGAATGAAAGCATAGAAAGCAAGGGAGGAAGAGTTTCTAGGTAGTGGGTATGCTTATTAATGAAAATTAACATTTATTTACCATGTGTGATGTGCTAAGTACTTTGTGTTGTTATCGCATTTAAATTTCCCACCCATCTGATGTGGTAATATATATTATTATCCAAATGTGCAGATGAGCAAATTGCAGTGTAGAGTAAACCACATACCCAAAGACATGCTGCTAGTCAGTGGCAGAACTAGCATTTGAATTCCATCAGTCTAACTTTTATGCTGCCTTCCTTTCTTTTCCCTGCAGTTTTGCTGAGGTATAATAGACAAATAAAGATTGTATATATTTAAAGTGAACTACTTGATGTTTTGATATGTGTATACATTGTAAAATAATCACCCCAATCAAGCTCATGGACATATCCATCACCTCACATAGTTTCAATTTTCTTCTTTCTCTCTCTCTTTTCCCTCCCTCCTTCTCTCTTTCATCCTTTTTGTTCTTTCTTTTTTTTTTGGTGAGCACACTTAACATCTACTATCTTTGAATGCTGCATAAGACACCTGTATGACAAGGATAAACACAGACCCATGGGGGAGTGGCTGGTAGGAGGTCATTGGTGAAAGCAGGTGGGAATGGAGGCAGTATTTTGCAGTAATTTAGTGACTCAGTAGATGGCAAGGAAGTGGAGGCAGCAGGTGTTGGATTGAAGAGACAGGGTCATTATGGATAGTGACATCAAGATAATGTAGAATTTTTTTTTTTTTAAGAAAGAGAGACTCAATTGGTTTAAAGCCCGAGAGGAAGGTCCAGAAGAAAACGACACAATGAAGACAAAAGTGTGAGTTAAATAAAATATAGAGCAAGGTCAAGGAGCAAGTTTGTAGGGTTGGAGTTATGAAATAGCCTGGGAAAGGAATACCCCATTTCATAGACATATAACTGAAGACCAGAGAAGTAAATGGTGAACCCAAGGTTACAGAACCAATTAAACAGTAGCTCAGGGACCAGAGTCCGGGTTTTCTGATTGCCAAGGCAGGTGCTTTCCACTAGTCCACCCAGCAACTCTTGCTGAATCATCCTCTACTGATTACTTATCCCCAATCCAAAGGAAGTTATTGTAGTTAATGAATAAATACAGTGTAGCCAAAAACCAGTGTAAATACACAGCTCTATAAAAACACTAATGACACCTTGTCCTTCCAGTTTCCTTCACAACACCCTCCCCGCATGGCTCATTCACACTGAATACTGACTTTTCTTGAGTATAAGCTTCCTTCAAGATACTGAAAGTTCCCAGTATTTACGCTAAGCAGGGACTCAGGTGGAGAGAACTAAGGTCACCCTCAGGGAATTTCTTGCTGAATTAGGTTCCGCTAAGCCTTGAAATCAAAATGCTTCTGGTAGGTAAATAGGGTGCAGATGGGAAATCAAACCAGTGTGTGACTGGGCATGATTTAGAACAACTGTTATTGATGTGACAGATCCTAGCAGGCAACCTCATGACAGCCTGCATTTTCATTGCAATGCAAGCGGATAAAATGAATAATTGCATTTTTGACTTTTGAATTTCCTGCACCTTGCCAGTGTTTATTTTAGCCATAATCTGGGTCATGTATATTCTAAGGAGGCTTTTGATTTAAGAACCTAGATTTTTTGAGAGGCATGCAATATTCAATGTGTCTCTATGCATAAGATTTTATGTAGATATTTTGATGATGCAAAATTTCTACATTATATGAAATATAAGTTTTTTTTAACTTTGGGGGACTAACAATAGTTTATTTCTAACATACATTATCCTGGTCAAACATTGAAATTCTTGATTAATGTTTAACTACAAGTATACTCATTTCAAGTAAAGGATCAGTTTCAGGCTTCAGGCTGAAGTGTCTTGATGACAAGAATTCAGGTTCCAAGGAGAAGCCCATAAGGCTAAGGGTACTAGATATAACGGAAAGTGGAAGCTATACCTGACTTCCAGAGAATGTGGACTGGATATAAGATCTTAATCTTCTCTTATCTTACTACAGAAATCTGGATGGAGAAGCAGTATTTACCTCAAAGAGAAGTGGACCTAGAAGCTTATTTCACTAGGAATCACACCGTTTTTCAAGGTACTCGATTCAAAAGAGCCATTTTCCAAGGGCAGTACTGTAGAAATTTTGGCTGTTGTGAAGACAGAGATGATGGCTGTGTCACTGAGTTCTATGAGGCGAATGCATTGTGCTACTGCGATAAATTCTGTGACAGAGAAAATTCTGATTGCTGTCCTGACTACAAGTCCTTTTGCCATGAAGAGAAAGAATGGCCTCCTCACACACAGCCTTGGTATCTAGAAGGTAGGCTTGGGAATGTGTTTCGACATTATCCTTGTTCATAACAACAAGATCTGACAAACTTTCTCTCTTTTTTTTTCCTTCTTTCAATGAAATAAAAATGATTATTGCAATTGAGAAAATACATTTCTTTGGATTGTTAAAGTGCTTTGGTTTGGATGTGGGGTTCCTGTGTAATACAAGCACCTTCAGGAAAGTTCTGATTTGACAGTCCTGAGTGCTGATCAGAATCCTGACCAGTGAGTTTTGAACACTCACTCAACTTATATAAGGATTACTTAAAACTCTTCTCTCTCTCTCCTTTGTATTGACATCAGCTTTCTCAAGACTTTTTGTGTGTAACCTCTTAGAGAGTCTCAAGAAAGTCACAAGATTTACTATCTTGTGATAGTAAGTACAAAGTCACAAATCTACTATCCGTAGATTTTAGTTGTTATTTCAAGGGGCTAATGGATGCACGAGCATTAGAAACTGTGGTATTAGTAATGCTATTAAAACCAGGACAAAATAAAATAAAGTCAGTCACTCGCTCTGCCTAAGTCATACCAAATATATTCTTCATGTGTATTTTTGTTTTGCTTCATTTGTTTTTCCAGTCTGGGACTTTTAGAATTATTAAAAAGAAAGGAGGAATTCACATAGAGTAGTTGAAAAAGTCTAAGGTTAAATGGATAAATACAACATAAGGAGGATGATGGTATTCATTATATTTATCTAATTGGAGGAGAATGACTATAGATTTTGAGCATTTGATACAATCAAACTCTGCAACAAAAACAAAACAAAATTCTACAAGTACACTTAGATGAGGCTTTATTTTTCTGTCTCTCATTGTATGAAATCTCCTCAGCAGAACTTCAGGGTTAATCAGGCTTCTCCGTCACACTACTGTAAATGGGTGATGGTGACTAGAAATCCCAGTTAGAAGACATTTTAGGGTAAACTAGGGGCTTGGAATTCTTATTTCAATACCCAGACGTCATTTAAAAAATCAGAGCAAGACTCTGTTAAAAAAAAAAAATCAGATGCCGTAGCCTTCATTCTCAATAATGCCATCTTGCTTGTAAAATTGAGGAAATGTCTCTTTATGTGTTTACATATGTATTATTTTAAATTTTCCACGTAATGATTATTAATCCTCAGTCTTTACATTTTACCTATAAACAGCGTTCCCTTCTTCCCTCCCTCCATCCTTCTCTCCCTTTCTTTTATCCTTCCTTTTTTCTCTTTTGTGTGTATGTGTGTGTGTGTGTGTGTGAGAGAGAGAGACAGACAGAGAGAGAGAGACAGAGAGAGAGAGAGAGAGAGAGAGAGAAACAGAGTCTTGCTCTGTCACCCAGACTGGAGTGCAGTGGCAGGATCATGTCTCACTGTAGCCTCGAACTCCTGAGCTCAAACAATCCTCCTCCCTCAGCCTCCTGAGTAGCTAGGACTACAGATGTGTGCCACCACACCCAGCTAATTTCTTTTCTTTTCTTTTTGTAAAGATGGGTTCTTGCTATGTTTCCTAGGCTTGTCTTAAAACTCCTGGCCTCAAGCTGTCCTCCCACCTTGACCTCCCAAAGTGCTAGGATTACAGGAATGAACCACTGCGCCCAGACTTTCCTTCCTTTCTTTCTTCCTGTCTCAGTTCCTCCTTCCTTTCCTTTCCTTTCCTTTCCTTTCCTCTTTTCTTTTTGTTCTTTCCTCTTTCTTTCTTTCTTTCCTTCTTTCTTTCTTTCTTTCTTTCTTCTTTCTTCTTTCTTTCTTTCTTTCTTCTTTCTCTCTCTCTCTCTTTCTTTCTTTCTCTCTCTCTCTTCTTTCTCTCCTTCCTTCCTTCCTTCCTTCCTTCCTTCCTTCCTTTCTTTCCTTTTTTTCTCTCTCTGTCTTTCTCTTTCTTTCATTTCTCCCCTCTCCTTCTCCCTCTCCCTTTCCTTTCTTTTCCTTTCCTTTCCTTTATTTTTTATGAGCCATTCCCATCTTTCTCCAATGGTAACCTCCTTTTAAAAAAAGTTTGTGTACCCTTTTACAGCAGATAGTCTTGTTTTGTGTGCTTGAATTATTAATTTATATAGACCATATTATGCTACAGACCTCATTCTCTTTCTTGACTTTCTCAGACAGCAGCATGTTTTAAGACTGTCTCCATGTCTCCACGGACTACTAGGACTAGTCTGTGGCTTCCGACTGATGCTTAATTCTCTGTGATGTCCCTTCATCTCATCTAACTCCCTGTTCCCTCCACGGTGGGTGGACACCTAGGTTGTCGACAGCTCTTTGCTATCATAAAGAAGTCCATGATGGACAGCCTCATGCATGCCTTCTTATCGACTTGCATGATACAACAAGACTTGAATTGCTGGGTCCCAGGTATGCAGGTAACCTGCCAGATGGCTCTCAGAAGTAGCTGCATTAGTTTATGGTCCCCTAGTACTATATGGGGACACACCTCTAACAATTAATATTATGCAGAGAAGTAACCTTTATTTATATAATCAGTAAAACATGATTTCTCATTGTCATTTTAATTTGTATTTCTCTAATTTTTAGTAGGTTTGAACTTCTCTTCATAGGCTCATTAATGTTTGTCTTTCTTCTTTCTGTGACTTACTTTTTCCTGTCCACAACCTTGTAATACAACTTAATATCCGGTACCGCAAGTCAGCTTATTCACCAACCCCTTTTTTGAAGATGACTTAGGTCACATAGACATTAATCTTCCATAAACAGTTTTTGAATAAGTTTTTCTAGTTCCTCAAAAAACTTCAGCTAGTAGCTGGGACTACAAGTGCCTACCACCATGCCTGGCTATTTTTTTTTTTTTTTTGCATTTTTAATAGAGATGGGGTTTCTCCATGTTTCCCAGGCTGTTTCAAACTCCAGAGCTCAAACATTGTATTGCATATTTTAAAAATATATTTTATAGTTGGTTGACTGTTGTTATGAATAAATGCTATTTATTCATGAGAGCTCATATCCTATGTGGCAATTTTTTCTCAGTTCTGTTATTAGAAACAAAAATGTATTTATCACAGTAAAGATGTCTACACCGAAACTCCAAAGTAAACATCATACATAATGAAGAAATGTAGATATGTTCCCTTTAAGACTAGTAATAAAACATGGATTTCTACTGTTTTTGCTACATTTAACAGGGAGATATTTGTTATGCTTTAAGAGAAAAAATGAAGTAAAACAATCTGAAGATAAAAAGTAAAACTTGTATTATTTGTAGATAATGTGGTAATCTACATAGAAAAAATAAAACCAACAGAAAATAGCATTAATATGAGTTAGAAATATTTAAAAACCAGGATTTTTTATTAAAAAATCCAGATGTTTAGCTACTCTTGAAAAATTGAAAAATCTGACAATTCTGGGTCCAGGGTCTTGCATGAGGTTGTCATTAGTTAGAGAGATGAGTGGTGGATGCCACTTTTGGTAACATGTGTATTTTCCATTTTCCAACATACCTTACCCCTTACTATTTTCTCTCTGACCCACTTCTCTCATTTCTGCCAGGGGTGAATATGTCTGTAGTTTCTGTAAGTGAAACTTACCTCAGTTTTGCTCAATATACAACTTACACAACTGTACATGGACCCTTGGGCCATTGCTATTGCCGGTATTTTGGGATTGAAAGAAGGTAATTTATTTGAAAATGGAAGGTATATTTTCATTGAAAAATAGAAAATACATGTTTAAAAATAGGAAATACATGTTTAATAGAAAATACACCTTTAAAATGCTAATTTTAACTTCTCTATTTTGTCGTGTTGGTATGAACCTTAAAATAATAGGTGAAGTTAATATATATTAGTAACATGATGAGAAAACATAAGACATCATAAGGAGCCCTGTGCCCAGGATTAGTTAGGGATCATATTCCTGTTATTCAATAGTTTCTAATAGTGACAAGATTGGGCAGTCAAGGGAAATTCACCCCTCATAGAACCTGCACACACTACATATTTAATTAACAGACCCTTCTGTAACATACCCTGAGTAGCATGTTTTTTCTTGTCTTACTGAACATACTCTTCCTCCTTACAAACTAAGATTTATTGAATACTTACTGTGGAGCCAACAACTCTTCTAAGCACCTTTCAGGTATTAACTCATTCATCATTTAATTCTACATTGTTTAATAGAATATTACTTTATTTTAATTAAACAGCAACTTCTTGAGAGTAAACATGGTGATTAACTTATCATATACTAATTATGGTGCCATGAAGTGGGAGGCCTAGTAAATATTGGTTGAATTTAGATTAATTGGTATTTAGAGGATTTTAATTTTATTTCAAATTTTGTATTTGTTGAATTAAATAATAATTTCCTCATAGGATTTAAAATAAAATATTTTCATAAGTATACTTTTTCATACATAAAGTAGTTTTAAAAGATTTAGAAAGTATCAAAGTATTATTATTTATGGTTTAAATGTGCAATTTCTATATTATTTTGGATGTTGGAATATTAACAGGAGTAATTGATAGTATTTAAAACTTTTTATATATCCAAGATTGTAGTAAGCATTGAGGGTCATAAGAAAAGAGTATTATAAAGTCCCAGGCCTTGAGAAACTTAGGCTCTACATGGGTAAGGAGACTTAGGTATATGAAACAATTAGGAAGCATTGTGTGACTTGTATGCCATATGTAGACAAGAATATAACCCAGGAAAGTTGAGTATATTAAAATGGTTAACGTTTATTTGATTAAAACTGTGTACTATATAAGAATATGTCAGATTGATGGCAACCCTAACTAAAGTAAATATTTTTAACACATAAGATATTTTGCCTGGATTCACTTTGTCATTAGTGATGAGGCTGCATGCAGCCTTCTGCTTCATCATTGCTAGAAAATGGCCCTTGTAGTCATGAGCTAGTTTGGCTCTTCACGCTCCAAAAGTAATATTTGAGTACCAATAAAAAATTGGACAATAAAGTTACAGTTTCCACATTTTGAGAAGACATTCTAAAGCATAGACGAGCACCTCTGTTTTATCTCTTTGGCCAGAATATAGTCACATGGCCATGCCAACCATCAAAGAGAGGTTTTGCTTAGCTGTGTAGTAATGTGCAATTTAAATTTTTTCAAGTCTCAGTTTAAAAGTATGAGTTGTAATGTTTTTAATGTGCTGAAATGTACTCGAGCTTTTCTTATTTGAGACATACAGCTCATACAAAAAGTAGTTGCTACTTCTTCAATATCCGTTTTTGCTTGAGAGGTAGAATTTTGCCAAGACTTTAATTTAGGGTCATAGTTTATGTAGAACTTATATTCCAGGTATAGTTTTTACTCTATTCACTATGAAAGGAAGTAATTAATCATTTTATTTTGTAGCAAAAAGTTCATATT
This sequence comes from Trachypithecus francoisi, assembly GCF_009764315.1. Taxonomy (NCBI): domain Eukaryota; kingdom Metazoa; phylum Chordata; class Mammalia; order Primates; family Cercopithecidae; genus Trachypithecus; species Trachypithecus francoisi. The sequence goes on from NW_022681455.1 coordinate 54,341,744, forward strand.
AGACTGTAAGTGCTCCAATACAGATAATTTTTTTCTTTTATCTTGCTTTTGAAAGTAGCTATTTGAAAAGAAAATAGTACTACACAATATTGAAAAAATGTGCAAAATTAGTTAAGATAAAAATACAATGTATATTATTTATACTATTGTTTGCACGTATAAAGCAACTCTCCTCTGAGATTCTATGATCACTCACTGACCTATTAGATATTATTTTTCAGAGATTTAGTTACATGGGTATTGTTCAGTTCTTCTTATTGTGCCTGTTCTAAGAGCTCTTTAAATCAAGGATTTAAAACTATGTACATTATCTTCAGGATTAAAAACATAAATATATCCATTTTGTACAAATTGGAAGTAAAACATACTGGTAAATATCTTCTTCCTGTGTTTTCTTTGCCATACCTGATGGTAACTTCCAGTAAATGATTTCAAATGTCAGGCTGGGTGTGGGGGCTCACACCTGTAATCCCAGCACTTTGGAGGTCAAGGTGGGAGGGTGTCTTGAGGTCAAGAGTTTAAGACCAGCCTGGCAGTACAATAAGACCTCATCTCTACCAACAAAATAAAAAAATAAATAAAAATTAGCCAATCATGGTGGCATGCACTGTAGTCCCAGGTACATGGGAGGCTGAGGCGGGAGGATCCCTTAAGCACAGGAGTTTGAGGCTGCTGTGAGCTATCATCCCACCAATGCACTCTAGCCTGGATGACAGAGTAAGACCCTGTCAAAGTAAAAAAAAAAAAAACCGTAAAAAATTTCAAATGTCAGATATGGAGAACCAACGATAGAGTTGAAAACAGAGCTCGAGTGGATTTTTCTAGACATAACCTTTTGGTGTAGTGGATTTTAAGGAGAAAGTCTAGTAGACCATCTGTTGTAAACAGACCTAAGCTAATTTGATTATGCACAATACGTTCACAATGGTAAAAAAATGTGTGTGAGTCACTGACATGTTTGAATTCGGTGAAGTTTATTTACTTCTTCACAACCTCCTTAACTATGTTACAATGAAGATAAATCACAGTCCATACTTTGCTACGTATACTGACAGTTACAAAAATATGACACAGACCAATTCATTAAACCTCTATAAGCTTCAGAAAGTCTTCAGTTCTGGTCCTTTTAGGTGTTCCCACATCTACGCTGCATGAAAAATTTATTAGAGGCACATGTGATAACATTACAGAGGTAGGATTCTGTTACCTGTACAGTGGCTATCAGAGAATGACAATTCTTCCTTTCTACTTGGCTGGACACAGTACACAGGACAAATATCAGTCTTAGAGCACCAAGTCTAAGAGTACAGGTGCTTTTGAGTTTAAGAGATACATATAAACTATGGGATACAAGAGTGGGATGTAACTTTTAAATATTTTGGGTTAGCTTCATAGGTAAAAAAAAAAAATTAGAATTTAACCAATGGGAATTAATTATTTATCACAATTATGCTGATTAACAAGTCATGAATTTTAACAATAAAACCCATTTCTGACATTTATTTTACTAATACTCCAGGGTTGATCAAAATATGGGTAATGAAAGAACTTGTAGCAGTTGCTTCAAAGTCTGGTCTTTCAGAATGAATGCCACTGAACAGCCCTGGGGGGTGGATTCCTGATTAGAGCAAGCAACTGCCTTTCCGACAGTTTAGACCAGCACAGATATTTATAATACACTGTGGTGAACTATTTTAAAATAAATTATAGACAACCTATCATTCTCTTTTCACAATTCAAGAAGTGAAGTTTAGACCGGCACAGATACTTATAATACACTATGATGAACTATTTTAAAATAAATTATAGACAACATATCATTATCTTTTTGCAGTTCAAGAAGTGAAGTTGGCCAGGTGCGGTGGCTCACACCTGTAATCCCAGCACTTTGGGAGGCTGAGGCAGGTGGATCACAAGGTCAGGAGATCGAGACCATGGTGAAACCCCATCTCTACTAAAAATACAAAAAATTAGCCGCCACGGTGGTGGGTGCCTGTAGTCCCAGCTACTCAGGAGGCTGAGGCAGAAGAATGGCATGAACCCGGGAGGCGGAGCTTGCAGTGAACAGAGATTGCGCGACTGCACTCCAGCCTGGGCGACAGAGCAAGACTCTGTCTCAAAAGAAAAAGAAAAAAAAAAAAAAAAGAAATGAAGTTTAGACCAGCACAGATACTTATAATATACTATAATGAATTATTTTAAAATAAATTATAGACAATGTATTATCATCTTTTCTCAATTCAAGAAGATAAACTATTTCATTCTCCAAATATATGATTTGCCTAATATTGCTTTAAATGCTGTTAAAGTTGCAAAAACTGCCTTAATTTCAACAGTCATTAGTTTTGGCTTTGTTTTGTTTTGTTCTGTTGGTCAAGATGCTGTGTGTGTAACCAATTAATTAACTCACTCTTAGGAGCTCTAGACATATTTTACTGAGAAAGTATAGCTACCAGACAGGAATTCTTTCACATCACCACAATCACAGTCTTCAACCTACAGTAATCTGGGTTACTGCTTACCTTGAATTGATTCCCCCTTTTGAGTTCTGAATCCCATCTTTTGTCTTTCAATACCTCCATATCTACCATTCTCTCTCGCTTTCTTGCTCTCTCTTTCTCCTCAAGCATCATTTTTTTGTTTTCTTTTCTCCTGGTGATATGGTTTGGCTGTGTCACCACCCAAATCTCATCTTGGATTGTAGCTCCCATAATTCTCACCTGCCTTGGGAGGGACCCGGTGAGAGGTAATTGAATAATGGGGGCAGGTATTTCACATGCTGTTCTCGTGGTAGTGAATAAGTCTCATGAGATCTGATGGTTTTATAAATGGGAGTTGCCCTGTACAAGCTTTCTCTTGCCTGCCACTGTACAAAATGTCCCTTTGCTTTTCCTTCGTCTGTGGCAATGATTGTGAGGCCTCCTCAGTTATGTGGAACCGTGAGTCCATTAAACCTCTTTCCTTTACAAATTACTCAGTCTCGGGTATGTCTTCATTAGCAGTGTGAGAACAGGCTAATACATGTGGATTAACCATTAATTTCCAAAATGTGTTTTTGCCTTTCCCAACTTTGAAAAAGCTCTCCCTTAACTGGATGTCTTTAAACAGCTACCATTTCATTCCCTTCTTTCCTTTATGACAAAATATCTGAAAGAAAAATTTACTTTCTTATTCCAAGTCTCTCATCAACCCATTCCTACAGGATGTCAACTCACTGCTACTTCACTGAAATTTCTCTTGGCACGGTTATTGGCAGTTCCTACATTGCTAAATGCAATATTCAGATGTCTGTTTTCTTGTTCTTGGCCTCTTGACAGTACTGTATGCAGCTGACCACCTAGAGCATATGAAACACTTTCTTAACCCTGTTTTTCATGACACCACCCTCTCCTCAATTCTATTCTCCCTCACAGGTCACTCCTTCCCAGTTTCCTCTTCTGAATGTCTGTCAGACACAGTGTTTTGAGCTCAGTCCTGGACCACTTTCTCTTCCCTACATACACTCTCTCCAAAAGACCCTTATTTAGTCTTGGGTTTGAAAAAGTAGATATGGATGTTTGTGTCTCCCAAATTCATGCTCCAGCCTTGGTTTAACTCTGGTCTTTTATAAACTACTGTCTACTTGATATCTCTGTTAGGTTGTCTAGCCTAGGTTTTATCTAAATCTAAAATATACACGGTAGCAGTCTTCATTTCTTGACACAAGTCTGTTTCTTATTTTAGTGGTAGCTGTACCATTTCTTTATTACTCAAGCCAAAGTCCTGATGAGATATCTTTGATTCCTCTTTTCCCTCATTCACCAAACTCAATCCATGAGTGATTCCCTTTGAGTTACCTCCAAATTATATCCACCTACTTCTCTCTATCCTCACTACTATTATGCTAATCCTTCATCCCTCTGGGAACCTCCACTCCAGTCAGCTCAACAGGAGTGATAAGTGCAGAGATTAGGGTGGAGACATTTTGGATAAGGCCTTACAGGTTACAGTAAGAAGTTTGGTCTTATTCTCAATTTGATGGGAAATGACTTGAAGACTTTAAGTAGGAAATGACATGATGTGTATTTTTTGAAGATCTCTGTAAATGCTGTGTGAGAAATGAGGGATCCGTTGGAGTTCGGAAGGATTGTAGCAAAGGAGTGAGTGGACTGCTTCTGGGTATTGTATATAGGCTCATGCTTTACTGTGTCAACACCTTGACCAGGGTCTGAAGTAACCGATTATGCCTTTTGTTAAAGAGATTAATTATCATGCAAGATTAAAGTGAATACAGTGTCTCATAGTTATCTCTTACATGACATTAAGGAAAGATAACCAAGAAATGGAGTTTTTATTAACGTTAAATTTAGTGTTGAATTTTGTCAACATTAAATTTAGTGATTTGGGGTGGCTTGGTGACGGCATTCTCCTGACTTCAAAATTATTAGCTGAGTGTAAGTCAGAGAAGGGACAGTCTTTTTTCCTTAAGGATGCTTGAGACCTCTGTTCCATTTATCCATGGAATCCATATGTTGAACACTCAAGATTCATGAGGTATGATTATAAATCAGCTTTGTTTTTATTCCACATGCTCAGTTTTTAAGAATGGTCAGGGAAGTACTTCTCTTGGCTTTGAATGAAAACTTTGATTGTTGTATGGATTTTCTGTAGTTTCTGGGTGATGAACAATTTTAGGATCTCTTTAAATTAGAAACATACTCTGGATTCAGTTATGAAAGGAGTCTAATCTTATGCAGCAATTAAAACCATGCATTTGATGTAAAGTTCAATCTTCCCACATCTCGGGTTTGTGTATTAGGAAAACTGTGGTCAGGAGACAGGTGGTTTCCTTTTCTTACCCCCATGATTGTAAAGTATGAAAATTCCATGTGAAAGGGATGCATAGATGCAAATACATAAATAATTAGATTCATTAAGTAGAATATTGGACTGCAAAACATCCAGGGGAGGGGCAGTTGTGAAATATTTTCTATTAAAATATTAGCTTTGTAACATTGTGGCTGGAAGTTAACAAGGTCCCTTGGAAATCTTTCTAAACCTATAGTTTGCCCTATGCTTTTATGAATAAAAGGTTAAAATTCATTTTGTTTAATTAGAGGCCATTGGCATAAAATATCAATTACATGTTTCTATCAAAAACAATTTCACCAGACAATGCTGAGTCCCTTTTGCAAATTTAGTGTTAATTTTGAATTTAAGCAGATTATATTTTCAAAAGGAATTTAAATTTTTAAGCAGAGCACTATTTTTACAATATGTTACTAATGGTTTTTATATGATAATGATTCATCAGTCATCTCTTTTGAGTAGTTCATATAATCTCATAAAGCAGTTAATAACCAGTTTCAGTTAATAGTTAAAAAACATTTGGATTTGGAAGGCAAATGGCTACAATCTTAGTGATTTCATGAATTTTTTCTCTTATTCAGATCTTAAAGAAAAAAATAGAATTTGTCTTTGTAAGGTAAATCCAATGAAGTGACCTGGTATTTTGAGTCCAAAGCTATGGGCTACTTGCTCCAGTCATATCCAATTAATTATAAGCACTTGTGAGACTTAATTAGTTGTTTTTTTAAATGAGAAATGCCATAAATCAATTCAAATACTATTATATTGCTTACTTACTTAAAAGCATTAATTATTTTTTAAGCATAGTGATTAATTCCTTGGTAATCTTGTTTTCATACTTTGCAAATCCTCCCTGTTGGAACATAATATGCAGTTTAAAGATAAAAGCGTTGAAACAAGCCCAGAAGATTTCGATATACAAACCTTAACACAAACCAGACATGGATTTCTGTCAGCTTTTTTGGCACCAAACATGTCTGCATATTTGGAAAGCTAACTATGATTTTTGATTACATTTTATGTTAATGCACTTTATTACTTAGTTTAGGATTTTCATTTCTTTACACGTTACTTTGACAGGTTGCTTCAAAGATGGTCAACATTATGAAGAGGGATCAGTAATTAAAGAAAACTGCAACTCCTGGTAATAAATTTAAGTGATGCAGAACTGAGTTCTACTGTGTGTGTATGTTTTCTTCAAATAAAAGAAATATTTGTGTAACAAAGCATGTATTTATGTATGTATAGACAGAATCATATGTCATAAGACATCATATACCTGTAACTTTGTATAAGTATATTTAATTTTAAGGGATTTTGAAAATTTAATCATGAATATCTTTTAATGTTTGAGGTTGATGTTCTTGACAATAGGTCTTCATCATACAACAGGTCTTCATTAAATGTACCTCTTAATTATAATATTCTGATACCCTACGGACAAATTGTGTTTTTTGAGCACAATAACTATATAAAAACAGGATGCTTTGAAAGGACTAGTCTGCAGAAAGTTTCCAAACACAAGTACATGGAATCTACTGTCCAATTTGGCTTATGTTTTCAAACTTCAATGGATGTGTGATCATATCATTTGTTAATTGCCTGGAGTAGAGGATTACAGCATATTGAATGGTAGCTAACGTATGTTTTACAATTTATTTTTGCCAAGAATCAAATAACCATATGGCTAACATTAATCAAGACATTATGTTTTATGCCTTAACAATGTATAACTCTTTTTACTAATTGAAATATACTTCATAAAGACCAAGCCACTTTTGTAATCATCATATCTTTACAGCACATGCTCAGGACAGCAATGGAAATGTTCCCAGCATGTATGCCTTGTTCGTCCAGAATTAATTGAAAAGGTCAATAAAGGAGACTATGGGTGAGAGAAATCTTGCTTTATATGCTTCTTGACACTGCCATTTACTATGCAGGTTTCAATGTATTGCTTGGTTTCTATAAATGGTCATTCATTGTTTGAAGAGAAAGAGTGGGAGAGAAATAGAAAGGGAGATAGAAAGCATGTAAAACTGGAATGCAAAGGTAAACATTAAGTAATTAAAATGATCAAATAAGAAATCTAGAGCATAGTTAGGAAAGAGCAGTGTCATGGTGTAGGTAAGGGAAGTGGAGTAAAGCTACTTTGGATAAGTATTTAGGCAAAATCAGGAAGTCAGCAAAATTCATTTATTCATACTAACCATCTCTTCCTCTGCTGCTGCCCTCACCAAGTCAATCACATGCTTAGCTATCATGGGTAGAATCTGACCTTACAAGGATGATATTCAAATAACAAGCCAATCTAAATAATTTCACTGAAATGATGGGTATCTAGCCAATGTCACTTACAGTTGAATCAAAAGACAGATTGAGCTACTTTACTTTAATAGTACACTAAAGATAGGGATGATTGACACTGAAACATTGGAAATAACTGATGCTCTCGTACAGATTGAAAAATTAGATGGCTTCTTCATTTACACAGAGGAAATTAAGGTGTAGGCACTGGCCTGGCAAGGTGGCTTATGCCTGTAATCCCAGCACTTTGGGAGGCCGAGGCGCGTGGGAAGATCACTTGAGGCCAGGAGTTCAAGACCAGCCTGCCTGGACAACATAGTGAAACCCCATTTCTACTGAAAACACAGAAAATATTAGCTGGGCATGGTGATGCATGCCAGTAATTCCAGTTACTCAGGAGGCTGAAGTGTGAGAATCACTGAAGACTGGGAGGCGGAGGTTGCAGTGAGCCGAGATTGCGTCATTGCGCTCCAGCATGGGCATCGGGGGTGAAACCCTGTCAAAAAAGAAAAAAAAGAAAAAGAAAAAGAAAATGATACAGGCACCAACACTGACTTTTATTATAGAATTAAAAGGAAGAAGAACAGGCCAGCTGGTATCTGCTTCAGGATTTCTCCCCTGCCATTGATCAAATCTCGATATATCCTTGATAACATCTTCCACATTTCTGGAAAAGACTTCACATAAAAAGATCTATTATTGAGCAATTAGAAAAGTGAAATAATCTGCAGATGTATTTTTATAAAATGGAAGTATAATCTCCTTCCACATATAACATGTTGTTTCTCAGCATAATGGGGATACTAAATTTCAACGTATTCAAAGTTTTTTCTTGGAAGATACAAAACATATAGAAAGTCACATTTGTTGATATTAATATCCTAAAACCATTCTCAGTTCCTCTGTGTGTGTGTGAGTGTGTGTGTTTGTGTGAAATCAATATTTTAGAAGATAACTTGATGACATTTTAAGTATTTCTAGGGAAAACCAATTATAATTTTCTGTGGCAAATCATATTTAAATTATTCAAAGAACATGAGAGTATGTGCCATCTTGAAAAATTGAATCAGATTCCTAAAAGTGTTCAAATGCTAGACCTAATTAACATACGCTTCCAAGAAACCAAAATAGAGGAGCCTAGTTTTCCACTATTAAAAGTACATGAGAAACCACAGTCTAAATCAATGTGATACACTTAATAAAACACACTTAGGAGTACAGAGGTTGTTGGGAATGCTATCAGGTTGGTGCAAAAGTGTATGGTGGTTTTGGCCAAAACTACCATTACTTTTGCATCAACCTAATATCTTCCTTGGAAGGAAGAATGTTCTTTCCATGATTTATTTATTTTGAGCATACCCTAGGGCTACTTAAGAGGCATGGGCTTTGTATTTTAGTAGCAAGTATTAGACATCACATAACTTTCAAAGAGTAGAAAATGAAGTATAATTGGAGCAAAAGGAAACATACAAAAACCAAAGGAAAAAAAGTTAAGTGAAAGGAACAAGCTATAAAGACAAGAAATAAAACTAAAATTAATTTACCAGAGCAAAAAAGGGGGGAAGTCTTTAAATTTAAAAGAAAGTTCTAATTCTCAGCTATTCTCTCTTCATGATGCTCAAATTGTTTTTACGTGTAAAAATATAATCATATTATATCATTCAGTATTTATTAAGTGCTTTTAAAAATAGCCTACACCAAATATGCAATCTTGGCTTTAAAATATTTCTTTCCCATATCTTGACAGTATTTTAGATCTAAGTCTTTATTTATTCTATGCAATGTACTTCAGTGCTTATTTATTCTCTGTATTATTTTTTAATGTAATCAGTTGATATTAATAAAACATATGTTCTACTGGTGGCATGGCTGAGGATACACATAAATAATTTTGGCCTGGCAAAGTGGCTTATGCCTGTAATCCCAGCACTTTGGGAGGCCGAGGCAAGCAGATCACTTGATATCAGGAGTTTGAGATCAGCCTGGCCAACATGGTGAAACCCCATCTCCACCATAAATGCAAAAATTAGCGGGGTGTGATGGCATGGGCCTGTAGTCCCAGCTACTCGTTAGGTGGAGGCACTAGAATTGCTTGAACCCAGGAGGTGAAGGTTGCAATGAGCTGAGATCATGCCACTGCACTCCAGCCTAGGAAACAGAGTGAGATTCTGTCTCAAACAAAACAAAACAAAAAAACAAATAATTTCTATGTTAAGGGAATTTACCATCTAGTTGAGGAGCCAACACTGCCATACCTTTATAAAAGGATTTCTAATAATAGGGGAGAATATAAGTGCTACATTAGTGGCACAAGTAATAATCAGCAAGTTAGTGGAATAAAGGGAGATATATAAGTGTTTCAATTACCTGCTGCTGCGTAACAAATCATTCCAAGATTCAACATTTTAAAACCATAAACTTTTCATCTTTTCACATCAGAATTTGGAATAGGTTCAACTGAGGCTCTTTTGCTGCTCTCTTCTGGAATTACTCCCGTGTCAATAGAGCCTCAACTGAGGTTGAATTGTCTGTAATGGCCTTACACTACATCTTGTGGTTGGTGCTGATTGTTGATTGGGCCACGTTTCTCCAGCAGGCTAGCTTTGGCCTCTTCTCATAATTACTATTCTGATGGGGCATATGTGGAAGCTGCCCCAGTCCTCCCTTGAAGCTTATGCTTGAAAGTTTCAAGATCACAATTCTACTGCTTTCTATTGGGTAAAGCAAGTTACTAGGCCAGCCTACGTTCAAAGGCTAGAGAAACAGATTCTTTCTTATGAACTCAAAATTTGGTTTACTGGATAAGTTGGCTTTCATTTTTCACTGTTTTCTCAAAACCCGCTCACCCCAAACTGCAGTGATCAACTTCTACCTATTCTTAGTTACTGGCATCTTGCTATATCTGGTCAACTTGAAAATTTGAAGTTAGTTTAATTCTTCCTTCCTTTTATTCTCAGTCAGTAGGTATTGCTAACTCCCACACTAAAAGTTTCTCTTAGATATTTACTTCTTCCATTCTAGACTATATTCGAATGCATTCTTTATCAAGCCTAGTTTGAATTATCTAACTTGTCTCTGTTTCCAGAAATTCTCAATGGAACCCTGTTGCTTGTGAAACATATATTGCCCTTAGCATAAATAATATGTTGGCCCAAAAACTTTTTTACTACCGTATCTTTTATACCATTTTCAGCCCCTGTGTCCCTATCCTCTCTCCTAGTTTAAGCATTTAACTTATCTGTCATTCCCTACACATGCCACCCAACTTGAAACCTGTATGCTTTGCTCAAGAGTTACCTTTACTTTAAACAAATGCTCTCTTCTTTCATATGTGGTCACCAAACTCATTCTCATCCTTCCAAATAGAGAACTAAATTTGCTTTATGTAAAAAATTTGCCAACTCTTTCAGTTATGTTTGAATCTTTTGATCATCTTTTGATCTACTGCTGATAGATGACACACGCCGAAGTCATTTCTATCTTTGTATTTTTACTTAAGGTATGAGCTTCTTAAATGTAGAAAACTTTATTCATATCTATGTTCTCAGTGTTTATTAGAGAATATGACAGATCAATTAAGAAAGTTCAATAAATGCTAAATTGGATTAAAGTGAAAATTATGAATCTAAGTCAAGAAGGATGTTATAAATTAGTCATACCTTTCACACTTTTGAGCATATCTCACAGTAGAACATACATCTTACTTTGTGATCTAGTACACACACTCATGCACAAGCATCAACACACACACACAGACACACGCACAGAGTTTATTACCCTTAGTATTTGTAATAAACTCTATTTCCTATTATTTCTCCTATCTTCTATTTTATTTTCTTAAACTATCACCCTACTAACCAAATTGAGTGCTTAATTAAATAGCCTATGAACATCTCTGACCTGATGTTTGAAAACTACTAACATACGGCAACAAAAACATACTTTACTGATGTCACAGTTTTGCCCAATTTTGCCCTGTTAGCCTTTTGAATTATACTACAATATCTCTTATATTCAGAGGTTCTCTTATTAAGATTCCTTGGGTAATGAAGATTGCACTTTAAATTGTAGCTAAGTTTCTAAGGATTTTATGAACTAACACATCTTATACTAAAGAAAAGCATTAACTTGTGAGGTATATTATTAAAAATTAAGTTGTGTTTTCAATGATTCATAGGAGCCTATCACATTATAAACGATTTTGGTGATAAACATAGTAGGACAGGGTTTAAATTTGACATAAGTACAGAAAATATATTGACCTCAAGTGGTAGATAATTCAGAATAGGCAATGATTAAATTACTTGCATCTTTCTAATTTTTTATCTACTATCATCTAGTAAAAAAATTTTGTTTGTCTTCAAATTTCAATATTAAATTTTGAAGAGAATTTTTTTTTCTAATTAAGAGCACAAAATACGTCTCTACGAAAATATGCACTTTTGTTACCTAATTTCACATCAACTGATTTTCTATTATTATTAATAACTAAGATGAAGGAGCACTTAACACAAATGAACTCATTTAATACATAATAGAATATTTCAATATCTAAAAATTAGCACTGATGTCATTTTTAAAAATTATAATTATTTTGTCCTTCATTATTCATGCATACTTTTTTACTTTGTCAATTTCTTTTCAAATATAAATTTTAAAGAAAATGTATTAACCTATTTAATGTATCAGTACATTTCTGTATATTTAAGCTTCTTTCTAAGATGCATTTAATGGCATTTAAAGCAAACTACATATATTGGCCTTATTAACACTTAATCCCTTTGTAGTATGTAAACATTTCATATTCTTAGCATTAACTTACATTAATATGGTCTTATGTTCCTCATATGAATCATTAAAATACTTGAAATGTACCTTATTTAGGAAGAGTATCTCATACCCTTGATTATTAAAATAATCAAGAATGCATCATTTATATAAACAATAGCCTGCAATAATTCTCATATTGTGAGATTTGCTGCTGTTGAATTTCAGAAATACAAAGGAACATGTATTTGTAAAAATGATGTCACATAACCTGTATATATTTTTCTTCTTCATTTGTAAGGCAGATGGACAGCACAGAACTACAGCCAATTTTGGGGAATGACTTTAGAAGATGGTTTCAAATTTCGCCTTGGCACTTTGCCACCTAGTCCCATGCTCCTGAGCATGAATGAAATGACAGTAAGTGTTCCTTCTGATTCATGTATGTGCACGTATTTGTGTAAGTGTGTTCATGTGTGCATTAAAAGCAATTATAAATCACTAAAATAATGTTTTGAGCTTTCAGAGTCATAATTTTGTCACAAAAATAAAAAGTCCTTTCCCCAAATGGTTGTTAAACCCCTCAAAAGTTTCATGTGGGCTTTGCAAGTTTACTGTTACCAATTAGACATAGTCTCCTTTAGGAATGATTGAATAGTCTGGCAAGATGGTGGAATAAGAACAGCTGGTTGGCAGCTCCCAGCGAGACCAACGCAAAAGGTGGGTGATTTCTGCATTACCAACTGAGGTACCTGGTTCATCTCATTGGGACTGGTTAGACAGTGGGTGCAACCCACCGTGGGTCAGCAGAAGCAGGATAGGGTGTCACCTCACCCAGGAAAAGCAAGGAGTCTGGGAACTCCCTCCCCCAGTCAAGGGAAGCCATGAAGGACTGTGCTGTGAGGGATGGTGCATTCTGGCCCAGATACTATGCTTTTCCCATAGTCTTCACAGTCCACAGACCAGGAGATTCCCTCAGGTGCCTACACTACCAGGACCCTGGGTTTCAAGCACCAAACTGGGTGGCCATTTGGGCAGACACTGAGCTAGCTGCAGGAGTTTTTTTTTTTTTTTTTTTTTGATACCCCAGTAGAGCCTGGAATGCCAGTGAGACAGAACTATTCACTGTCCTGGAAAGGGGGATGATGCCAGGGAACTGAGTGGTTTTGTTCAGCATATCCCACCCCTACAGAGCCCAGCAAGCTAAGATTCACCAGCTTGAAATTCTCACTGCCAGCACAGCAGTCTGAAGTTGACCTGGGACACTGGAGCTTGGTGGGTTAAGGAGTGTTGGCCATTACTGAGGCTTGAGTAGGCAGTTTTCCCCTTACAGTGTAAACAAAGCCACTTGGAAGTTCAGTCAGGGTGGAGCTCACCACAGCACAACAAAACCACTGTAGTCAGACTGCCTCTCTACATTCCTCCTCTCTGAGGAGGGCATCTTTGAAAGAAAGGCAGCAGCTCCAGGCAGTGGCTTATAGACAAAACTCCCATCTCCCTGAGACAGGTGCACCTAGGGGAAGGGGCAGCTGAGGGAACAGCTTCAGCAGACTTAAATGTTCCTGCCTGCCAGATCTGAAGAGAGCAGTGGATATCCCAGCATGGTGCTCTAGCTCTGTTAAGGGACAGACTGCCTCCTCAAGTGGGTTCCTGACTGGGAGACACCTCCCAGTGGGGGTCAACAGACACCTCATACAGGAGAGCTCTGACTGTCATCTGGTGGGTGCTGCTCTGGGATGAAGCTTCCAGAGGGACTCTGTTAAGGGACAGACTTTCTCCCAGTGCCTCTTGACTGGCAGACACCTCCCAGCAGGGGTCAACAGACACCTCATACAGGAGAGCTCTGACTGGCATCTGGTGGATGCTGCTCTGGGATGAAGTTTCCAGAGGAAGGAACAGGCAGCAATCTTTGCTGTTCTGAAGCCCCTGCTGGTGATACCCAGGCAAACAGGGTCTGGAGTAGACCTCCAGCAAACTCCAGCAGACCTGCAGAAAAGTAGCCTGACTGGTAGGAAAAAAAACTAACAAACAAAAAGCAATAGCATCAACATCAAAAAAAGGATGCCCACGCAAAAACCCCATCCAAAGGTCACCAACATCAAAGGCCAAAAGTAGATAAATCCACAAAGGTGAGGAAAAACCAGCACAAAAAAGCTGAAAATTCCAAAAACCAGTATGCCTTTTCTCCTCCAAAGGATCACAACTCCTTGCAAGCAAGGGAACAAAATTGGACGGAGAATGAATTTGACTAATTGCTAGAAGTAGGCTTCAGAAAGTGGATAATAACAAACTCCTCCAAGCTAAGGGAGCATGTTCTAACCGAATGTAAGAAAGCTAAGAACCTTGATAAAAGGTTACGGGAACTACTAACCAGAATAACCAGTTGAGAGAAGAACATAAATGACCTGATGGAGCTGAAAAATACAGCATGTGAGCTTCATGAAGCATACACAAGTATCAATAGCTGATTCAATCAAGCAGAAGAAAGGATATCAGAGACTGAAGATCAACTTAATGAAATAAAGCATGAAGACAAGATTAGAGAAAAGCAAATGGAAAGGAATAAACAAAGCCTCTAAGAAATATGCGACTATGTGAAAAGACCAAACCTACATTTGATTGGTGTACCTAAAAGTGATGGGGCAAATAGAACCAAGTTGGAAAAAATACTTCAGGATATTATCCAGGAAAACTTCCCCAATCTACCAAGACAGGCCAACATTCAAATTCAGGAAATACAGAGAATACCACAAAGATACTCCTCGAGAAGAGCAACCCCAAGGCACATAATTGTTAGATTCACCAAGGTTAAAATGAAGGAAAAAGTGTTAAGGACAGACAGAGAGAAAGATCAAGTTACCCACAAAGGGAAGCCCATCAGACTAACAGCAGATCTCTCTGCAGAAACTCGAAAAGCCAGAAGAGAGTGGGGGCCAATATTCAACATTCTTAAAGAAAAGAATTTTCAGGTCAGAACTTCATATCCAGCCAAACTAACCTTCATAAGAGAAGAAGAAATAAAATCCTTTATAGACAAGCAAATGCTCAGGGATTTAGTCACCACCAGGCTTGCCTTATAAGAGCTCCTGAAGAAAGCACTAAATATAGAAAGGAAAAATTGATACCAGCCACTGCAAAAACATACCAAAATTTAAAGACCATTGACACTATGACGAAACTGCATCAACTAATGGGCAAAATAACCAACTAGTATCATAATGTCAGGATCAAATTCACACATAGCACTATTAACTTTAAATGTAAATGGGCTAAATGCCCCAATTAAAAGACACAGACTGGCAGATTGAATAAAGAGTCAAGACCCATTGGTGTGCTGTATTCAGGAGACCCATCTCACATGCAAAGACACACATAGGCTCAAAATAAAGGGATGGAGGAATATTTACCAAGTAAATGGAAAGATAAAAAAAGCAGAGGTTGCAATCCTGATCTCTGATAAAGCAGAGTTTAAACAAAGAAAGATCAAAAAGACCGAGAAGGGCATTACATAATGATAAGGAGATCAAGGCAACAAGAAGAACTAACTAACATGAATATATGTGCACCCAATACAGGAGCACCCAGATTCATAAAGCAAGTTCTTAAAGACCTACAAAGAGACTTAGACTGTCACATAATAATACTTGAAGATTTCAACACCTCACGGCCAGTATGAGACAAACCAATGAGACAGAAAATTAACGAGGAGATTCAGGACTTGAACTCAGTTCTGGACGAGGCGGACTTAATAGACATCTACAGAATTCTCCACCCAAAATCAACAGAATATACATTCTTCTCAGCACCACATAGCATTTATTCTAAAATTGAGCATGTAATTGGAAGTAAAACACTCCTCGGCATATGCAAAAGAACGGAAATCATAACAAACTGTCTATCAGATTAGAATTCTGGAATACAAAACTCACTCAAAACTGCACAACTACATGTAAACTGAACAACCGATTCCTGAATGACTACTGGGTAAATAACAAAATTAAGGCAGAAATAAGTTCTTTGAAATGAATGAGAACAAAGACACAATATACCAGAATCTCTGGGACACAGCTAAAGCAGTGTCTAGAGGGAAATTTATAGCACTTAATGCCCACTGGAGAAAATGAGAAAGATCTAAAACTGACACCCTAATCTCACAATTAGAATTAGAGAAGCAAGAGCAAACAAATTCAAAAGCTAGCAGAAACAAGAAATAACTAAGATCAGAGCAGAATTGAAGGAGATAGAGACATGATAAACCCTTCAAACATCAGTGAATCCAGGAGCTGGTTTTTTGAAAAGATTAACAAAATAGATAGACCACTAGTCAGGCTAATATAGAAGAAAAGAGAGAAGAACCAAATAGACACAATAAAAAATGGTAAAGGGATAACATCAATGATACCACAGAAATACAAACTACCATCAGAAAATACTATAAATACCTCTATGCAAATAAACTAGAAAATCTAGAAGAAATGATGAATTCCTGGACACATGCACCCTCCCAAGACTAAACCAGGAAGAAGTTGAATCCCTGAAAAGACCAATAACCAGTTCTGAAATTGAGGCAGTAATTAATGGCTTACCAACCAAAAAAAGTCTAGGACCAGACAAATTCACAGCCAAATTCTTCCAGAGGTACAAAGAGGAGCTGGTACCATTTCTTCTGAAACTATTCCAAACAATAGAAAAAGAGTGACTCCTCCCTAACTCATTTTATGAGGCCAGCGTCATCCTGATACCAAAACCTGGCAGAGACACAACAAAAAACGAAAATTTCAGGCCAATATCCCTGATGAACATCGATGTGAAAATCCTCAATAAAATACTGGCAAACCGAATCCAGCAGCACATTAAAAAGCGTATCCACCATGATGAAGTTGGCTTCATCCCTGAGATGCAAGTCTGCTTCAACATATCCAAACATCACATAAACAGAACCAATGACAAAAACCACATGATTATCTCAATAGATGCAGAAAACGCCTTTGACAAAATTCAACAGCCCTTCATGCTAAAAACACTCAATAAACTAGGTATTGATGAAACATATCTCAAAATAATAAGAACTATTTATGATAAACCCACAGCCAATAACATACTGAATGGGCAAAAGCTGGAAGCATTCCCTTTGAAAACCGGCCCAAGACAAGGATGCCCTCTCTCACCACTATTATTCAACATAGTATTGGAAGTTCTGACCAGGACAATCAGGAAAGAGAACAAAATAAAGTGTATTCATACAGTAAGAGAGGAAGTCAAATTGTCTCTGTTTGCAGATGACATGATTGTATGTTTAGAAAACCACATCGTTTCAGCCCAAAATCTCTTTAAGCTGATAAGCAACTTCAGCAAAGTCTCAGGATACAAAATCAATGTGAAAAAATCACAGACATTCCTATTCACCAATAACAGACAAACAGAGAGCCAAATCATAGTGAACTCTCATTCACAATTGCTACAAAGAGAATAAGATACCTAGGAGTACAACCTACAATGGATGTGAAGGATCTCTTCAAGGAGAACTACAAACCACTGCTCAAGGAAATAAGAGAAGACACAAACAAATGCAAAAACATTCCTTGCTCATGGATAGGAAGAATCAATATTGTGAAAATGACCATACTGCCCAAAGTAATTTATAGATTCCATGCTCTTCCCATCAAGCTACCATGGACTTTCTTCACAGAATTAGAAAATACTACTTTAAATCTTATATGGAATGAAGAGAGAGCCCATATAGCCAAGACAATCCTAAGCAAAAAGAACAAAGATGGAGGCATCATGCTACCTGACTTCAAACTATACTACAAGGCTACTGTAACTAAAATAACATGGTACTTGTACCAAAACAGATATATAGACCAATGGAACAGAACAGAGGCCTCAGAAATAGCACCACACATTTACAACCATCTGATCTTTGACAAACCTGACAAAAACAAGCAATAGGGAAAGGATTCCCTATTTAATAAATGATGCTGGAAAAACTGGCTAGCCACAGGCAGAAAACTGAAACTGGACCCCTTACTTACACCTTATACAAAAATCAACTCAAGATGAGTTAAAGACTTGAACATAAGACCTAAAACCATAAAAACCCTAGTAGAAAACCTAGGCAATACCATTCAGGACATAGGCATGGGCAAAGACTTCATAACTAAAACACCAAAAGCAATGGCAACAAAAGCCAAAATAGATAAATGGGATCTAATTAAACTAAAGAGCTTCTGCACAGCAAAAGAAACTGTCATAAGAGTGAACAGGCAACCTACAGAATGGGAGAAAATTTTTGCAATCTATCTATCTGACAAAGGGCTAATATCCAGAATCTATAAGGAACTTAAACAAATTTTCAGGAAAAAAACAAACAACCCCATCAAAAAGTGGGCAAAGGATATGAACAGACACTTCTCAAAAGAAGACATTTATGTAGCCAAAAAAAAAAAAAAAAGAAAAGCTCATCATCACTGGTCATTAGAGAAATGCAAATCAAAACCACAGTGAGATACCATCTCATGCCAGTTAATGGCAATCATTAAAAAGTCAGGAAATAGCAGATGCTGGAGAGGATGTGGAGAAATAGGAATGCTTTTTTATTGTTAGTGGGAGTGTAAATTAGCTCAACCATTGTGGGAGGCAGTGGAGCAGTTCCTCAAGGATCTAGAACTAGAAATACCATTTGACCCAGCAATCTTGTTACTGGGTATATACCCAAAGGATTACAAATCATTCTACTATAAAGACACATGCACACATATATTTATTGTAGCACTATTCAAAATAGCAAAGACTTGGAACCAACCCAAACGCCCATCAATAATGGACTGGGTAAAGAAAATGTGGTACATATACACTGTTGAATACTATGCAGCCATAAAAAAGGACGAGTTCATGTCTTTTGCAGGGACATGGATGAAGCTGGAAACCATTATTCTCAGCAAACTAACCCAGGAACAGAAAACCAAACACTACATGTTCTCACTTATAAGTGGGAGTTGAACAATGAGAACATATGGGCACAGGGAGGGGAACATCATGCACTGGAGCCTGTCAGTGGATTGGGGGCTAGGGGAGGGATAGCATTGGGAGAAATATCTAATGTAGATGATGGGTTGATGGGTGCAGCAAACCACCATGGCACATGTATAACTATGTCACAAACCTACACGTTCTACACATGTATCCCAGAACTTGAAGTATAATAATAAAATAAAATTGATAATCCAGAAAAAGAACAATTGAATGTTCATTTACGTTGCTAATGACTTCACACAAATACAAATTTCAGATTATTGTTTATTCAGTGTGCCAATGCTTCAGCAGGTCATTGTTCCAATTTTTCTTTTTTACCTAAACACAGTTATTTTGTCCTGTCTATAGGAATATCCATTATCATAGTGGAATAAAATAAATGTTGGTATCTTTAGACATATATGCTTTGATGATTAGTAAAGGTTGATCCTCAAAAATCCTCAAGATTTCTGTTAAAAGAATATCTTCAAATTTTGCCTGATGACCTGGCAAACTTCTTTGTAAAATTACCTCATGTTTTCTAACATTCTTATGCTTTGAACTATCTTGTTGGGTTTTCCCTTTCATTTTTAAGAGGTGTTATCATCTGCTAATAGGTATCTTGTACAAACAGGTTGCTACCTCTCTTGTTTTTACCAACCTCTTACAAATCTGCAGTGTTACCACCCAATGTGTGGTGTTCTCCAGGCACATACACTTTCCAGTTGAGATGCTGATTGTATTTAAGGCTTGTTGTGAATGCCCAGGGTAGAGTGGAGCTTCCAGGCTGCTGGAGTGTAGCCTCTCCACCCTCCAATGAAGACATCCAGTCTCAGCTACCTGGAAGCTCTCAGCAGCTTTAGCAAGCAAGATTGTTGTTTGCTGTTGGATGAGTTGTAAATGCACAGGTTTCTCTTCAAATGTTTAATGTACTTTGCTTTTGAGTGATGTGATCACCTGAGTTATTGTTACAATTCAGATTCCAGTAGCAGGGCCCTCTAAATTATAACTAGTATCAGAGAACATAATAACAGGTGTTTATTAAGTAGTTGTGTGTTAAAGCACTTACAGTTTCATACATGATCTCATTTAATTTCCCCAGCAACATGATGTAGTGGATACTATCATTACTCACATTTTAAAGACAGGCAAATTGAGGTCAAGAAGTTAAGTCACGCCAAGATTGAGAGAGGTTAAGAGCCACCACAGAATTATTTACATTGCATAGACAGGACATCTAAAAAATCCGTTCCCCTAAAAGTTATTAGAGTTCCTGAATTGGCCAATGGTAAATGGAACCACTAACTCTACTTACTCCAGTTAGTAGAGTTCCAATATAGCGTTGGCCAATTCAGGTTCAAAGTAGTAAAAAGACTTTTAATCTCTTAACCAAAGCTAACTTTCTGAAATATTCAGCTTTGATATACTTCTGGGTCTCCCCTACAATCATAAGACTTAAATCTTTAGAGATGTGGCTCTGATTTATGATTCTGAGTGACCTAACTGTATGATGAACTGAAAAAAAGGTTTTTTTTTCTGTTTTATTTCTCATTTTTGTTCCTACCGAGTGAGAAAAAATAATAGGCAGCATTATTTAAGAAAAGAGGACAGACCTTTATAAGGTTTGCTCTTTCACTTGCTTTTATTGAGGGCCACGGTGGGCCACACACTCATTTATGTGTCTCTATATATTTCCTGAAAAGTATTTCTAATACATCCTTTGTAAACTAATTTCCGCAGGTTGGAATATCATATGTTCTAGAGAAAATGAGTTACATTTCTCTCTCAAGTTTCGACTCACCATAGCAAAGAAAAGGAAATTTAATTCAAAATCATTTATTGGCTCCTGGGATTTGTTTGCATAAAAGTCACTGTGGTGATATTTAAATTAAAACTCTTAATGATGAGTTGGGAAAAATTTTAATTACCTAGTGCTTTGAATTACAGCAAAAGTTACAATGCCTGGAATTGCCGAGTAATTCCAGGAAAGCAATAAGAAAAATTCAGCTGAACCAGTAAGAGTTCTATTACACTTACGATGTAAGTCAAGGAAATGCATCTTATTTCTAGGGCATAGGAGTTAGGACTACATTTCTGAGTGTTAGAGATGTTTTAATATGAGGCCAGGTAGAATAGAATCAGGAATAATAGCAAGTGTTTCCAGGAAGAACGTGAAGTAAGTATGAACTGAGTTGAACTGGAAGCTTTGGAAAGCTATAGCTACCAGTTAGTTTTATAACTAGTTCTTAGGCTGTTGACTACATAGAAAAGCCCAATATATGATATCAAACTGCCTCTAATTACCATGACAATGAATTTCTTTTTGTGGGAATTCTTCTCGATTACTGGTGCATCCCCCTCACCCCCCACACACACTTTTCCCCAACTTTAAAAAAATCATTTTCAATGTATGATAGACTATACATACAGCTAGGGTGGGCAGTAGCCAACAGTGGTATGATTTCAAGCATACTGAAAATTTCCATGCACCTCCATCCATAAACATCTCCTTGGCCATATTGCTTGGGTAAGAGTTTAGATTCGGGAAATTATTTTCCCTGGATGGGAAAAATAAGCCATGAGTCATCCTGAATTCCTGGGAAAGCTTTTTCCTTCCCTGGCTGTTTCCAGTCTTCATTCCTTAGCTTAAGTCATTATTCTCGTAACGTGTCTACTGGCTCCTTCACTTATTACCTCAGTCTCCTTCTGCACAAAATGGCAATGGTTGTAGTATCTAGTTCACAGGGCTGCATAAGTCCCATGAAATACTGGATGCGAAATGCTTCGCACAGTACTTAGATACAGTAAAGTATTAGATAAATGTTATTATGTAATATATAAAGATGTTCTTTCTCCCTTGTATTGACCTTGGGAGAATAGCAGTGTTCTGAGACAAGTTAATGTTGTAAGGACTAAGTTAGTAACACCTTCATTATTTGGAGCATTTTCTTTTATAAAGAAAGGTGTAGGCCTGGATTTATTGGCTCTGATAGAGTTTATATATTTCTGGTGAACTGAGAGTTCTATGATGCTCTTATATCAAATCAAATCAACTCTGTACCTGATTGTTTTTCCAGACATAATGTTCAAGTGCTTGTGAATTGTGGGGTGGAGATAGCACCAAGAAGCTTCACTGTGTTCTATCTTATTATAAATATTAAAAATGTTGTGAAAAAATACTATTTTCACATATAAATATGAAAATTAAGACTTCATTTGTATGCTTGGCTCCATTAAAATTTTTTTCTTTAACAATTTTGAAATTTTTATTACTCCCCAAGGAGACTAATTAGGTTACTAAAGCTATTACAGGTATTATGTGTAAGGTGGAACTATTTGGAAACAACTAAAATATTAAGAAGGCTAGTATGGCATTTAAAACCTATTGGTGTACTATATTATATAATATCAAATTGCTGTAAGTAAAATGTTCTAAAATTTATTGAGTCAACCTCATAGCTAACCAGAACAGCATCCTTTCTCAGTCATCCAATATATATGAATATGTTGGCATTAACTAACAAAGAAAAAAGTGTTATACTTTCTATAGTTTGTTGGAAGTTACAGTAAAATAATACTTTATTTTATAATAAAAAGTGTTTTATTTATTTATTTATTTATTTATTTTTTGAGACAGAGTCTTGCTCTGTCTCCCAGGCTGGAGTGCAGTGGCCGGATCTCAGCTCACTGCAAGCTCCGCCTCTCGGATTTACGCCATTCTCCTGCCTCAGCCTCCCCAGTAGCTGGGACTACAGGCGCCCACCACCTCGCCCGGCTAGTTTTTTGTATTTTTAGTAGAGACAGGGTTTCACCGTGTTAGCCAGGATGGTCTAGATCTCCTGACCTCGTGATCCGCCCGTCTCGGCCTCCCAAAGTGCTGGCATTACAGGCTTGAGCCACCGCGCCCGGCCAATAAAAAGTGTTTTAAAACCAATGATTTTTGAGGTGAGAAATGGAAAAATTTTTTAATCATCTGGATACTTTATTATTCTCTAGATAACACATAGCAGTTGACAGCCTGGATTTTTTTCTCTAGTCATTAGTAATAATATAAGGAGTTTTTTTTCCTTTCAGAAATATATTTCAATGACGGCCAAGTACTGAGGCATAAGAAATATCTTTGAAAATATTAAAGTAATTTTCCAAGTTTAGTTTTTATTGTTCATGGGATTTGAATATATATATATATATTTGATTATATTTGAATATGTGTGTGTGTATGTTTGTGTGTATATATCTATCTAGATATATATATATATTTTGTGTGTGTATATATCTATCTATATCTATCTATCTATCTATCTATCTATCTATCTATCTATCTATATTTTTTTTTTTGCGACAGAGTCTTGCTCTGTTGCCCACTCTGGAGTGCAGTGCTGCCATCTCTGCTCCCTGCAACCTCTGCCTCCTGATTTCTGAGGCAATTCTCCCTGCCTCAGCCTCCTGAGTAGCTGGGATTACAGGCACCTGCCACCAAGCCCGGCTAATCTTTGTATTTTTAGTAGAGACAGGGTTTATGTCATGTTGGCCAGGCTGGTCTGGAACTCCTGCCCTCAGGTGATCCACCCGCTTCAGCTTCCCAAATGTTGGGATTACAGATGTGAGTCACGGTGCCCGGCTGGGATTTGAAATTTTTGATTTGACTGGGAATAACCCTGTCTGAAAAAATCTTCTACTTGATTGCAATACCATATGTCATATATAAACAGAAGCCTCTGTAGAAACCAAAACGTTGAGCATAAAAGGGAAAAACACAGTTATATAGTTATATGCTTTATATAATATTGAGCAACAATGACGATTTTCTCCATAAAATTGATGTTTAGCTCCCACACACATGACTGTAAGGCAAATGGCATCAGGCTTCTGGAATACAGGAAGGGCTGATGGTGCAGTAGAAGAGAGGAAAAGGGGCAGGACCAGATGTTATGGTGCAGTCTGTGTTTGTACATGTTTCCTTCAGCTCATCTCAGAATTTTTTCATCCATGTAGGGAAAAGCTGAGGACACAGTAGGATGATAGTTGTTCTTGCTGTCATTGAACTAAGAATTTTAAAATTCAAAGAGCGTCAAACTTGTGTTTCTTTCTTCTTACTATTTCTGTGCCTCTCAGAATCGAACCTCACGCCCTTCGGTAAACTTCAGAAAATATACACCTGGCCTCACTCCTTATTCACGCGCACTTGTAGCAGAATGAATGTTTTATCGCTCAAATCAGTTTTCACGTTTTCAATTTGGTATTTCTGTACTAGTCACAGTCTGATGAATAACACTGTGGTAAAATTGAGTATGGCTTGAACAACACAGTGGAACCTAATTGTTCACTGGAGGACAGATCTTCAAAAATAAATGTAAAAATGTATTATTTTCTTCTCTATGAATAAATATTTTAGGCTGTTAAAAAGTAGATTCCTAAAATCATTTGGTGTGTTCATAGTACAGGCACCTATTCTCTGGCCTCTCCATGTCTGACTCTGTCTTGTCCTAAAGTATGTTCCATAAAACACTAGTTCGGCCGGGCGCAGTGGCTCACGCCTGTAATCTCAGCACTTTGGGAGGCCTAGGTGGGTGGATCACAAGGTCAGGAGATTGAGAAGATCCCAGTTAACACAG
Source organism: Trachypithecus francoisi (assembly GCF_009764315.1). Lineage (NCBI taxonomy): Eukaryota > Metazoa > Chordata > Mammalia > Primates > Cercopithecidae > Trachypithecus > Trachypithecus francoisi. The sequence continues at coordinate 54,366,295 of NW_022681455.1, forward strand.
TGAAACCCCGTCTCTACTAAAACAAAAATTAGCCAGGCATGGTGGTGCGCACCTGTAGTCCCAGCTACTCGGGAGGCTGAGGCAGGAGAACCATTTGAACCCGGGAGGTGGAGGTTGCAGTGAGCCTAGATCCTGCCACTGCACTCCTGGGCGACAGAGCAAGACTCTGTCTCAAAAAAGAAAAAACAAAAAAAGATTAGTTAATTGATCTGCTTCACAATAAAAATGATATGAAGTAAATGAAATAAAATATTTTGCATTGGACCAAATCCTGAACATTTAACATCATGAACATTATTATCATGTTTTAGAGCTCATATACATTAGCAGTTTGTAAAAAATAATGCAGTGAAGACAAAAATCTAATTTTCAAAACTGGTGTTTCTCAGAACGATTTTATTCACTCCTTTTGTAATTACCTGTTAAAATTCCTCAGAACTAGTGTTCTAATGAACTCTTTTAAGGAAATATCACAGTTCATCCATTTTCAGATGCATTTTTTTTTCACTCGTTAACACATCTGAAATTGAGATGCTTTCTTACATTAGATGATGCCTTGGGTTCAATGAAATACGACATTGCCCTAGCAACTTCAATGGCAATTATGTGTGCTGTTTTAGTTATGATTAGGCTCAACTGAGAGTGACAAAAATTCAAAATGACAGTTGCTTAAATGAGATAGAAACTGAATTCTCACCAGTAAATCTGTAAGTGGATAGCCCTGTGCTGGAATTGTACTCTGTGGTGTTGGATACCCACACTTCATTCTTCTTGTTGCTCCATTGCTCAGCACCTTTATTTCCAAGGTCATGTAATGGTTCAACAGGACTGCTCTATGCCCATCTGTAATGCCTACATTTCTGCCAGCAGAAAAATACAAAAGATCAAGACAAAGGAGCAAAAGTCAAGTGCCAGCTGTCTCTTAAGGAAAGATCTCAGAAGCTGCCAAATGATGCTTCTCCTTACATTTCACAGGGTAGAACTTAGTGATAGCAGCCTGGGTAGGGGGGTTGAGGGGGGTGCGGGGTGGGGCTGGGAAATAGGCAATTACTGTACATATTGATCTTTATAAGAAGTAGATTATTAAAATATTACTCATATATATAATATATAATAAAAAACTAGAGACTTATCAAAGAATACCTCTTTTAAAGGTAAGGCATAAAGACAAATATTGTTGAAGATGAGAAATTCATTTAGTCATTAGCAAATAGAAAATTAGCCCTTTCATCCCCAGTATCAAATAGTTCCAAAATTTCTTGGTATTCATGGCCACTGACCTTAGATTGTAAAAGTCATAACAGAATTTCATTCTCTGTTGCTTCATTTGGTTATCAGGTCACTGTGAGCATCCAAGTTTAAATGGGTGGGGGGAAATACAACTACAAATAGAGGGGCTGATGCACGCAGAGGATATTGTGTAGATATAGACTCAATTGTAAGAATGTTTAGAATTTATTCTGAGGTTCCTGAGAAAATTGATCAGTTTATCTCAAGCTATGCTATGATTACATTTCCACCACTCTTTTAGAGATTTTAATTTAATTAAATGCAAATGTTTTACAATTCTCCAGTGTTTATTGTTGTATTTAATTCTCAAATTTGCCCACAATGTCTTTAATTTCTCATTTTTAAATGGAAATACTGAAGCAGGGAGACTGTTCACACTGAACATCAAATTTGGCTAATACTGATTTGGAAATACAGTTAGATCCTGATTAAAATATTTTTCAACATTACAATTAAAAGAATTAAGTATATCTATATGAAATCATGTAAGTCTTTCTTAAAAATGAATTTCTATCTACTTAAGCCAGTGTCATTTTGGAATTTCTGTCACTATCAGCTGATCTTCTTGATTCTTTTGCTTTACTAAGCAAAATAAATTAAAAACAAATGTATCATTCATTAAAGCCAAACTTCTATTACCAATTCCTTACAGTTGTTATTCTGTGATGCTTACCTTTATTTACAAACTCTAAACAATTTACTTTACAGAGAAATATAGTAATTATGAAATAATGAAATAGAAAATTTTCTGTGGTTTTATAGTATCAGATTAGCTGATATCATGAGGCAAATAAAAAAATACATACCTGCTGGGCCTCAAATCCTAGGAGCTCATTTTTAGTAAAAACAGTAATAAATAAATGGTAAAAGTCTTGAAAATCCAACAGATGATCTTCATAAATTGATCTGGCTTAGTGGATTGGTAAATAAGTTTTTAATAAAAATGTTATTTTGCTTGTTGTTTCACTATTGTCTTATTGAGAAGGATTCACCATTTATATTTTTTCATTTTTAAAGAATAAATCATAAAAGCAACAAATGCATGCTGGTATTATAATTTAACTTAATGTGCCTATGGAGGAAAACATACTTTTACCTGATAGATATGTATTTCATTACTATTATTAAAAATTTATTGAGAATCTCCCATATGCAAAGAACTCTGGTAGGTTTTCAAATGTGGAGGTCAATTTCTAAATAACCGAACCCTGCTGAATTGTGTTTAAAGTAATAGTTACATGTTTATTGTATCAGTAGAATAGAAGGAAAATATCCTAGCTTTGTCATTAAATTGAAATTTTAAAGTGATAAAATAACAATTGACACTCCACCTATTTTTCTGAAAACATGAGGCAACTTAGTATTATAAATACTTAAAGGCACACTGACAAACAAATAATACAAAATTGGAGAGTATGAGTTTTAAGATATGTATATTTCTGCCCCAGCTAGGAAGGCACCTTTCAAAAGTGAGTCTGTATCTCTCAAATTATCTACCCAGAGCAATAAATGTATTCTGCCCCAACCCTAAGATTCTGCAATGCAGTCCATCTAATGACATCAAAACCCCCAAATCACTTAGCTGTCTATGATACCATACTTGAAGTTATCATGCAAGCACTTCACAATGATCTGCTTGGTGTTTTGGGCACTTTCTTCCATCATCTAAATAGCAGTAATGGACCTCAGGATATAATAATTTTCTTATCAGGTGGTAATAGTTTTTGAAGTCAAAACTGAACTCCCCTAGTAAAATACAAATTTATAAATTATTTTGGATGAAAACCTTTTCAAGCAGATGTGTAAATTCTAAACGTTCCTTGTTTTAGTCCTGGAAGCTATTATGTACTTATCAGAAGTAATTTTTTTTTTATGCAAGATACCAACCAGATCAGCAATATGATTGGTTCAAGGCACAATCATAAAACTTTTACATTGGTAAAGATTTTTAACATTTTACTTCTGCTGCAAATTAGCCATTTATTTCTGATAAAGCAGGGAAACAACAGAAATGATGCAAGTTAAGAATTTTGAAGCCTGAGTGTAGTCCTAGGAGCATTTCTTGTTTAACTGAGGGACTCAACATGCCTTTTAACTGTTAAAAGTTAGTTTTCTCATTCATAAAAAAGAGTTAATAATATTTGTCCGCGAGTATATCACACAGGAATATTGAGAAGACAAAATAAAATAATGAGTATTAAAACATTAAAACACTTTCAAAACTTTAAAGAATGCTCAGAAGTGATTGGTGTGTGCGTGTGAACATATATAAACAACTGATGAAACATTAATAAACAAATCGTTATTTGATTTAAGCCTGATTATTTTTGGAAGTGAAAGTCATCTCTTTAGAAAGTTTGGGAAATAACAGGTTATTGGGTTCTAGATTTTTTTTAATGAAATGAACAGAACAAGTTTCATACAATTTAATTGACTTCTTGGAAAGATGGCAGCCAAAACTGACTTTGCCAGGGCTTTAACCTGGACTCCTAAGACATCACACTTTTGCACAGTTGCTCTTACACACTTCCAGAAGTCCTTTTTTTCTTTCTTATTTATTTATTTATTTTTTGAGATGGAATCTCGCACTGTTGCCCAGGCTGGAGTGCAGTGGCGCAATCTCGGCTCAGTGCAACCTCCTGCAACCTCTGCCTCCCAGGTTCAAGCAATTGTCTCACCTCAGCCTCCTGACTAGCTGGGATTACAGGTGCCCGCCACCACGCCCAGCTAATTTTTTGTATTTTTAGTAAAGACAGGTTTTCACCATGTTGGTCAGGCTAGTCTCGAACTCCTGACCTTGTGATCCACCCGCTTCAGCCTCCCAAAGTGCCGGGATTACAGACATGAGCCACCATGCCAGGCCCTGAAGTCCTTTTTAGTCTTCAAGTATTTTATAAATATCAACCAATTCATCCAGTTTTATTTCCTAATAGCTGGTGTAAAATTGATGTGTTCCTCGGGGAACATACAATATATAATTATCATAAATAATTATCATAAATGTACTTTTTCAAAATTAATTTCATCTCAGAATCACATACACTATTTAAAATAGGAGAGACAGAGAAGTAAATGTTCCTTATGAGGACAAATTTGAATAACACCATGTGGTTTTCCTACGGATGAGCAAAACTCTGATTCAAGGTAATAGAAACATTGGCTGATATTACTGCACTGAGTAGTAACCCAGAAAAACCATTCTATGTGTTTTTCTCATGACTTTGTATTAGGTTATGAGTCCCCATATTGAATTGTTATTTTTAACCATATAGTGAAATATAAATCCCACGTAGCTATAGTTCATCTGGAAACTTGGATGTATAAAATAATTTAAAAAGTAATTATAACTTTATAAAAGGGCATGACATTTTCCTATTGAGACATATTTGAGAAAATCTCATAAATGTACCTCTTCTTCCTCTTTAGGCTCCTTTACTTGCAACAACTGACCTTCCAGAGTTTTTTGTTGCTTCTTATAAATGGCCTGGATGGACTCACGGCCCATTGGATCAAAAAAATTGTGCTGCATCCTGGGCATTTTCCACTGCAAGTAATAAAGTCATTTTAATTCCTTTCTTATAAGCTACTCCTTTTGGCTCTAGAGACTGAGATAATAATTAAACAATTTTAACAATTAGAATATTTAAATATTAGCATATGATCAAATAAAATCTCATTGTGACTGAAGAATGCAACCTAAAGATTATATAAAAATCCCATTTTTAGTCTAAAAGTTGTTTTTTATTTTTAGGGTGCAATTTTAAATAGAGAGTGAATCAAAAGAGTGACAAAATAAAGTTGCTAAAATGTGTTTGTCTATTCAGAGTTAAGACCAGATAATAATAAAAGGATTAAGGTTCTTCTTCATTCATATATTATTTATAATTCTAATATACATGTAGACACACCCACATAATCCTCATATTCTTTACTCTTTATACGATTTGCAAAAACAGTTTTTAATCTAATTTGATGTAAAGTAAGACTTTAAACCTAAATAATAATGGATCAAATGGATTTTATTTCATTTTAAATAAATTTAAGCAAATATATAGGTTCTGACTCAAAAGTAATGTAACTGATCTTTTAATAAGAATAGCTTCCAAATTAAGTCTACTGTTACTCATAAAGTATAAGCAATGACTCTTTCATAGTTACTTTCATATAAATTCACAAATCCAATAAATTAGTTACAGGCTAACCCTCAAATTAGGTCTCCAAAATTATCCTCAAAGGAATGCTGAATATATTTTAGCAATTAAATGAAACTTAACATGATGATTGGCTGTCATTCAATTATCTTAATAAAACCACGCTCTAGGGTTTGCAGGTAATTTCAACAGTGTTCAAAGACAGTTTAAAGCCATTGAAGGATTGTGAACAAGTACATAGCCTCTTCGAGAAGCCAGCTGTGAAAGGCAGCATAGCCTGGGACAGAGAAATGCTGACATTTGTGTCTAAGTATCATTGCTCCAGGGTATCAATCAGACAACTCCAGAAATGCCTTTGATAGAATCAAATGGTAGCCAAGCTCACCCCAAGTGGCTACATTTGTTAATTCACTGCTGTCCACACTCCTCTCTGGCTATCTTATGCTGTACTTGATGTGTCAGGGACCCACATGCAGACCTTTCTGAGCTAAAATTTGTTTGTCTATTGATAGCTAAGGCCAGATAATAAAAAGAAGATTAAGGTTCTTTCAAATGGGTGGAGAAAGGTTTAATATAATAAACCGTTTGCCATTTTGTGTTCATGTGGTTAATGTGTTACACCTAGTGGGTGATCTATAAGAATTTTGCTTAAAATTTACATTCTGCCAGTATTTCTGAAGATGTATAAGGAAAAACATTCATGGTGAAATACTGAAAGCAACTCGCTAGAGTGGAGGATATATTTTGGTGTTCCCAGGTCTCAACCCCGCAGATAGCCTCTGCACTGCACCAAGTCAGGATTGTTCCCCTACCTAATTCACGGAACACCAGAGAGAGGTTTCCTTTTGTGATTCCAAAGGACATAGTTTTGTATCCTGTGAATTCAGTATGATAAATTAGGGCAATTTTTTGTGTTAAATAAAGAAAAATATGAACTAAATTATCGTAAAGATCTAAGAAATTGTGTCGAGAAGTATTAGTTACTAAAAAAGATTATCTCTCAGAGAAACTAAAAGCTATAAAATGGAATAAATAAGACTCTTAAAAATAGGCACATCTATTTTTAAAAGTTGTGTAATCCAATCAAATTCAAGCTATTTTTCAGAGGCCGAAGAGATAAAGGTGTTTGGCATAGTGGGAGTGATGTGTTTCACATACATTTGAAGACGGAATAAAATAAGCAGGGGAAAGAATAGAGTGTGTCTCAGAGGTACTGTCCATTGAGAGTTTTTAAGAAGAGAGTGGAAAACAATTGGTTGCACTGAGTCATTCTTAAATCTTCTGACCTTTTCTAAATATTTCAAGTGAATTTTGGCTAAACCATCATTGAGATTCAGAAATGTCAGTATAAGAGCAACATATTGCGTAACATGATGATTTAAAACACTTATCCTTTATTTGAAATCTACAGATTTGTGAGGCTGGAAGAGATTTTAAAGGTCACCTTTTTCAAGCCTCTAGTATTATAAAGGAGGCCCATATAGGTAAAGTGGCTTATCTGAGGCCAAAAGATGAGAAATATCAGAAATAATCCTGAAGACCAGGCTTCTAACTTCTGGATTACTGTTTTCTCTACACTATAAAAGTATTTTCTGAATGAAAACACAGTTATACCATTTTTTAAAATTTCAATTTCATTCTAAACCCCTGTGCTGAATGTCAAAGCATCAAAGAATTTCTCCTTTCTTTAATGAAATGGGGAATTATTTTCTTGAGACTATCAGAAGTCGTATAATGCCATTTCCTCCTATGAAATATATCCTACTATTTGCAATAGTAGATTGGAATTTAGTAGGGAGTTGGAGGTTATAGATTTAACACATATTGAGCAACTAAAGAATGCCAGCAATTGCCCTACAGCATTGTAATATGCCGTAGTTACATTAAAACCATGTGTATACAAAGATACATATGTAAATGAATTAAATGAATTATTTTAGAAAAATTTTAAATTAGCACCTTGAGGGATGTCAGGACACTGACAATTTTGATGAGAAAAAAGGCTAAAACTTTCACTAAGAAAAGTGAATGAATATAAGAAAGGTTATTATTTTGTTGCCTTTAATTAAAAGTGAGTAAGAAACTCACTTAGAACAAGACTGAACAAGACTGTACCAGATATTCAACAAGACTGTACCAGATTTTTAACTAAAAAGTCTGTACTAAAATGGTACCACCCCAATTTTTTCATAATCTAATCACTCACATTAGTTTATTTTGGTACCATGATCAAAATGATGGCATCTGTAGGATTTTGCTACTGGTTGATTAGTTTCCCTGGTCTGTTATTCTAAGAGGGCAGAACTATGTCTCCCTTGTTTCTTGTTCATCATTGTAATTTCCAGTGCTACAGTGCCTGTCAGTTAGTAGGTGTTTAATAAATGTGTTGAGGAAAGGAATGAAGCAATAACAATTACAATTCTAGGGAATCATATAACAAATGAATAGAAGTTTTAATAATAAAAAGTGTGTGTATATATATAACTAATGATATTAGTTAATAATATGATAGTCATAACTATATTATTAGTTGTATATGACATTACATATCATCAGTTACATATATAGCTATTAGATTGTATATACATAATTACATATATAGCTATATATAATGAACTATATTATATGTAACTAGTGGTATTAGTTAATAGTAGTTACAACAGTTAATAATTGTAACTGAATAAATATATTCACTTCATTTTATATATATATATATAATCAAGCTGAATTCCATGTCTGCTAAAACAAGATTAAGATAATAATTTTCATTTATGTTATGAACACAAAAGTGTGCTACGTGGCCTTTAGATACTGTATAAGATTGATTCATGTTAGTCTGGATTAGCTTAAGTATGGTCTCCTGGGTAGTTAAATTAGATACCAGTTTAAAAACAAAGGATTCAGTTTTATTCCAATATATCAGATGACTGTGGATGAATTTCCAATGAATATTTCTATGGTTAGTTTTCTTGATTGCCCCAGTTTAGTTAAATTCATTTAGAAAATATGTATTTTCCTGGGCGAGGTGGCGGGCGCCTGTAGTCCCAGCTACTCGGGAGGCTGAGGCAGGAGAATGGCGTAAACCCGGGAGGCGGAGCTTGCAGTGAGCTGAGATCCGGCCACTGCACTCCAGCCTGGGAGACAGCGAGACTCCGTCTCAAAAAAAAAAGAAAGAAAGAAAATATGTTTTTTCCCATGACTATATGCAAGATACTATTTTAGGTACAAGAAATAGAAATATAAGGAACATATGGCTCTTGCCCTCCAAGAGTTTCACTTGACAGATTACCTAATGAGGAGTGTTCAGGAATATATAGAACATCAAAGGAACAAGAAACTGGAAAAATCTTTGAAGTCAATAGGACAATTGAGTAATATCAAAATAGGACAAAAATTATGACTGAAAGTATGACACAGTTCAACTGGCTAGAACACATAAATACATTAATGCTCTTTGGCTTTAATTATAAATTACACACAGTTTTAAAAACTACGTTAGGGTTCAAACAAAAAGAGTTATGTATCTTATTAGAAATACCGTGTACCATTTGAATATTAATTGATATTCTATTTGAAACAGGTGTGGCTGCTGACCGAATAGCAATTCAGTCTAAGGGCCGATACACGGCCAATCTATCCCCTCAGAATTTGATCTCTTGCTGTGCCAAGAACCGTCATGGATGCAATAGTGGAAGCATCGATAGGGCTTGGTGGTACCTGAGAAAACGTGGGTAAATAGCTGCTCAACATGTGTTTCTAGGATTTTTATGAGTGGTGCATTGTGTTAGAACAAGGAAAATAATTAATCCCAAGATTTTTACAAAAATGTACTTAAAAATATATATACTACATCTACATGAATATAAATATTATGCTACATTTAAATATATACTATATTTGTTATGTATTGAGATTAGGAGCTATTAGAAACACTTGAAGAATGTGTACGTTTCTAGCTAAATTAATATGAATTTTACTTTTGAAGACTCAAGTAAATATTTTTTTCTTGTTGCTCTGAGCCGAGTCCCCACAGACAGAATAAAGTAATCACGGTTGCTGATCTCTCTGCTGTGCTTTTCAGTTACCAGATTGAGGAATAGATAATATCAGGTAAAATTAGGCTAAAAATAAGAATAATAATATAAGAAAATAATTTACAGTTGTTTCAACTCATCAGTATGGTTCATTGTCTGCACCTCATTTGATGAAAAATGGAAGGCTGCATTTTCTTACTTTCAGGTAGGCTGATCCCATATAACATCCTTGTGTCCGCTGTAAGAGCTGATCTACTAAAAAGCTGAGTTATTCAGCTAAAGAAGCTGCAGCTGATAAACAGTGGTGTATATATGTACCGCTCACGTACCGCTCACTTGCTCTTCATCATCCACTCAGTGCTCTGGGTCTGCTATAGGACCAGGTAGATGCTATAGAAAATAGTGGATGTCAGATTCTGATGGATTGCAATAAATTGCTTTAAATTTTTTCATATGTTTTGCCTAAAATGTGGTACTTCGAACGGGCAACTTGGGCTGATACTTTCCTTGTGTACTAGTACTTGGTTGGCTTGCATTTTACATTATGATAAAAAATAACAGCCCTTTAAGAGCTTGAAAATGTAAATTATCATTGAGACCCAACTAAATCTCATTGTATTGGACTGCTTGGTGTGCTGTAACAAAATTCCGTAGACTGAGTGGCTTCAGCAGCAAACACTGATGTTTTGGAGGCTGCAAAATCCAGGACCAGGCTGATCTGGTTCTTGGTGAGAGCTCTCTTTCTGGCTTTCAGATGGACACCTTCTCACAGTGTCCTCACATGATGAAAGAGAGCTCTGGTTTCTTCCTTTTCTTTTTTTTTTGCCCAGAGGTCTTTTATTTATTTATTTTTTTTAACACCTATTATGCCATGAATTCATAGGGAATAGGTTCCAGCAGCTCAGGCTCCTTCCCATTGGTTCTCACAAAGTGTGCTTCTCTGGGTGGAGCAGGCTGGCGCTTCAGTTAAACCCAGGTACCTTTCTCTTTGGCTCCTTTCTTTTTCTGATCATTTTCCTTCACGCGTTTCAGGAAGCTATCTCGGCTCTTAGAGTGCTTAATGTGCTCAATATGCACATTAATTCTCTTGGCAAGAATCTTGCCCTTAACTTGTTTGTTTACAACAATGCCAACAGCATGCTGGGTAACGTTGTAGACTCTCCCAGTTTTGCCATGGTAACACTTGTGGGGCATTCCTTTTTGAACAGTACCCATTCCCTTGATGTCTACAATATCACCTTTCTTATAGATTCTCATATACGTGGCCAAAGGAACAACTCCATGTTTTCTAAAAAGCCTAGAGAACATATATCGGGTGCCTCTCCTCTTTCCGTTTGTGTTCGTCATTTTGGCGAATTACTGGAAGATGGCGGTTCCGGCCGAAAGGAAAAAAGGCTCTTCCTTTTCTTATAAGGTCATTAATCACATCTATGATGGCCCTACCCTCATGACATCCTTTAAAGTTAATTATCTCCCAAAGGCCTACCTCCAAATATCATTACATTGGATATAAGTGCTTCAACATATGAATTTTAAAGTGACACCATTCAGTCCACAGCACTCATCATTTAATACAAATGTAACGCATTTAATGTAATATTTTTTAGGTTGTTTGAGTGTTTTCAATGGTTTTGCTTTTGTCTTGTTCTTTCCTCAGTTTCTCATACTGTGTTGGAAACTATTACATTTTCATGAGCCAATCCTAGTGGATACTTCTAAGGTCATTTCAGCACAGAGTATCTACAATGCCATTACCATGATTTTATTTCCCTTACAATTTACCTTTTTATTCAATATTATTATGTTTGAATTGGTGCCAAATAATTTGTACTTTGCTATGTTTAGTTTCAAAATCGGAAATCAAAATCATTTTCTCTATCTTTTAGATAATACATGTCTGATAGTTTTCTACTTTATTAACTTTTAATATTATATTAATATTATACTATTTTCCCCCAAAGTACCACAAGCTACAGATATGTAATAGTTTGTATTATGTGAACATATCTATAACTTAATAAAATTATAAAAATACAAAAACAAAACAAAATAAAAACTTCAAAGCTACAGCTTACATAATTTTAATATTCCATCTGGGAGTAGTCAGATTCAATGTCTTGTTTATATTAAATTGAGCTCTTCCAAATTATAATTATATATACAGGTTGAATGGGGTCCTTCCCCTATTAATATTACCACATACTTAATATTGACAACCACTTTTTATCTTCAGGAAATTCTATACTACAGGTAGAATTATTTATTAAAAGTTGATCAAAGTGAGATTTTTAAAATTATAATGAAGAAATAAGAGGAAGGTAGGGAAGAGTATAACGTCACTGAGCTTCTGTGTTGGAGCCAGTCACTATTTTGAAAATTATGCATATAAGTAACCAGAATAATTTATAAATGTTTAATTCAGTAAGATTAAATATAAACAGGAAATTATAACATTCTCCTAAATATTACCTTTGCTTCTTTGCTTATTCCTCATAGACTGGTATCCCATGCATGCTATCCACTTTTCAAAGACCAAAATGCTACCAACAATGGATGTGCCATGGCAAGCAGGTCTGATGGGCGAGGAAAACGGCATGCCACAAAGCCATGTCCCAACAACGTAGAAAAATCTAACAGGATCTACCAATGTTCTCCTCCATACAGAGTCTCTTCCAGTGTAAGTAAAAATGGCAAGAATCAAGAATAGTTGACTTTCTTGAACGTATATAGCTCTGTTGTAGCTAAAACAATTTAAAAACTACTTAAAACTATTATATTTTAAAATAAATGTTATATTTTCATGTATAATTTTTAATATTTTTAAGGACTTTAGATTTGGGTATGATGTCTTATCTTTGTAATATTAGCAGTGTAAAGAATTGGCTGAAATTAAAAAAACGTCCAAGGAAATAGGGTTTTAAAATTATGTTTCATAATATCTGTATATAAATATATTTGAACTTGACAATTAAAAGCTAAGTTAAACTCTGCTTTACTGACTTTTTTGTGTTATTAGCTCATTTTATCAATCCTTTGCCTCACTCAACAAAATAATTTAAGAGGTCATGGGTCTGATATAAAAAAGACTCCCTTGGATTCTAGTTTGTCTGTTAAAAGCCTAGGCAAATTTACTTCATCATATCAATGTTCCCCAAGCCTTCTCGTTTTCAGAATCTGTGAATCTCCAGTCCTCCTAATTATCTCCAGAGTACAATTCAGTGTTCTAACCATAGCCACTGGCCTTTCATGAGTTGGTTTTGACGTACTACTTTTATACACTCATGTCCTGCCAACATCTGCCACTCTACCCAGCCATAATGCTCCTAATATGTAAAACTAGTCTCTGTTCCCCAGGTACACCATGCTCTGTTATACTTTTCCACTTAGCTAGGTGATAATTCCTCTGATGCAAATGGTGATTAAGTCTTTCCATCTAGAATGCCAAACAAATGTCAAGGCCCAGGTAAAAACTTCATATCTGTGAAATTTTCCTTGATTTCCATGCAGAATTAATTTCCCTTTTATGTTTGCAATAATAACACTTTGTGCTTGTCTCTACAATGGATCTTATTATATAATAATGAAATTAGTAGTGTCATTCAACCAAAATGTAAATAAATTGAGTATAGGTTCAGGGTCAATATTTGTTCCTGTCATAGTTTCTGGCATGTACTTTGTGTTCAAAGGCACAGAAAAATGGATGAAATAGTGCCCTGCCTCCCTACAGAGGGGTGCATTATACATTAGGAGATATCATAGAAATATTTGTACTAAGGTTACTGAGACATCTAACTAAACAATCATTTGGGATAGCTCTTGTGAGAAAAAAATTAGAGGTACTATTAATCTCCACTAATTAAATACTGTTTTAACTTACCTTGTTTATTTTTTTCTTGATAATCATGAAAGGCTATTGTATTTTCTCTCCACTCCAAATTTACTGTTTAGTGATAAATGTCATTAAAACAACTGAGTGCATCTCATCTTTAACAATTTCATTAATGTAGTGTAATATACGTGAGTTTGTCAAAGTACGATTGAGAGTAAATTGCAAACACTTAACATTGTACACCAGTCAATAGGTTTAGTATGCTCTGATAACAATGATATTGCTCATTCATATTTTTCCATCCAGGAAACTGGGATAATGAAAGAAATCATGCAAAACGGACCAGTTCAAGGTGAGCTTGGATGAAATATGTTTTTTTCTTATTCATTCCTTTAATAAACAACATTACATTGAGCTCATGTAATAGGAGTTCAATAAAAGAAAGAAAACTTTTACTTAAAGAGTATCCCGGCCGGGCGCGGTGGCTCAAGCCTGTAATCCCAGTACTTTGGGAGGCCGAGGCGGGCGGATCACGAGGTCAGGAGATCGAGACCATCCTGGCTAACACGGTGAAACCCCGTCTCTACTAAAAAAATACAAAAAGCTAGCCGGGCGAGGTGGCGGGCGCCTGTAGTCCCAGCTACTCCGGAGGCTGAGGCAGGAGAATGGCGTGAACCCGGGAGGCGGAGCTTGCAGTGAGCTGAGATCCGGCCACTGCACTCCAGCCCGGGCGACAGAGCGAGACTCCGTCTCAAAAAAAAAAAAAAAAAAAAAAAAAAAAAAGAGTATCCGAAAGGCTTCAATAGTTCTAAAATGAGTGCAGTTATGAGAAGTATGCCTACCTATATCTTAATTAGCTGCCATTTTATTTTCAGAAGATAGACTCATTTATAAACTGAACTCTTAAATATTAATGACGCATTTGATGAATGACTCCGAAGTTTTTCCAAAATGATCATGGACCAACAAAAGTCCAACATGAAGTGCCAACTGACTAATTTGTAATGAAGCTTGCTTTATTTATTCAGTCATATTTAAGAATCATACATACAGTTTTCTTATCTTCAGTTTAAGTGGATTAGGTAGTGGATTGAAAAAATTGAGGATTAATATTTTCCTTCTATTATCTCAAAATAAATTGAGTAAACTAGTGTAATTTTGCATTTTACAAAAGGTTTTCAATTTTGATCAATTTTGTAAATGTTTTATTTAGAGTAACAGTAAATAATGAAATCATATAGTCACTTGTACATTGCCTTTGATTTATCTCATCTCTTGTAATAATTTATTCTGCTTGCCTGTTGAATTTTATTTTGCATCAATGGCCTGAATAAGGGTAAATTAACAAAGTGTATTCCCTGTGCAAACATTGGCTTGAAGTGCATGGAAGAATCAATCCAACGAAGCCTAAAATGAAAATTTAGGTTGTGAATACTGAAGGGCCTGGAATATATTATCAATGCAGTGGAATAAAAAATAGGCCAAAATTAAATGTAAAACATTTGGTACATACTTAAGGAACTGTTGCCAATTTTAATTTTTCTGAACACTGATCTAGTTAGTATTGGTTAAATATATATATGCAGGAATCATGGATTTTATAATTGTATTGGATGAATTTTTATTGATCATTATTACCACTTAGCATTTATTGAGAAACCACAGCCTACATAAACATGTCCTGAATTGAATTTTTAAAAATTATGGGATGTTACCCAAAACCTGAAACAAATGAAGAGAAATTTTCTGTTCCCCCTTACAGCTGTGTAATTTGTTGGTAATTTGAAGAGTGAGGGAATTAATCTCTAATTTCAATGCATGCTCCATTAAGTGGTGCTTGTGTGACAAATTTAAAAGATCACAGGCATTTGGAGTCAAGGTTACGCTAAAATATCCCAAATTTGGCATTTGCTATTTCAATAACTTTGGGCAATTTACTTAACCTTTCAGAATCTTCAAGTCATTGTATTATTGTTTCAAGTGTTTTTTTTCCTTTTTCCCTCTCTCTCTCTCCTTCTTTTTCTAATCAGTCAAACAATTTTGAATTGTAATTATTTAAAATTGAGAAAATTTAAATACCTTAGGTTTATTTTATGGCTATTACTGAAATACTCATAAATTTCACAGAATGAATCAACAATAAAGGCGTAACATCTCAAAGCAATAAAACAAAAATGCTAGTTATTCAACATTCATGTAACAAAGGTTTCTTGAGAACCTGCTTCCCACCAGCCTAAGCCAGGAGCAAGAAATGAGCAACAACCAAGCCTCTCATCCGTGTTATAATTCTGTATCATGAGTTTGCTGCACTTTTCCAAAAGTAAAATTGCATGATCATAACTTACATAGTTATATATTCATGAATTTATCAAGCCTGTTTGGTTTCAGAAACTTCAGAAAGAAGCCACCTTTCAGGTAATTATGATGGCTTCTCATCCTTTTTCTTTAGTTGGCAGTGTTTTTCAGGAATAATGAGTAAATTTTATTCATGATGCTTAGAGGAAAGTTGAATCATAAGACCTAAAAGAGTGAATGGTTCTACAGAAAAGAAAAGCCAGTAGCAATATCTTCACATTTTTATAAATGGATAGAATGCTGGTTGACTCTTTTTGCTATAAATGTTACATGATTGCCTGCTTGTTATTGCCTGGTCTGGCATACAGCATTTCCCCTGTCTCAGTACGAAAGAATGTAAAAGCCAGTAGAACCCCGAATGAATAACTTTGTGTACATTCTTCTAAAATCTGTAGGATTAAAAGTAAGTATAGGTGATGGATAGAGAACAAAAGCAGAGATCTCCATAGAGTACAGTTACATAAATTCTTAAAACCCTATAGGAATGTGTTTTAGAGTAGATAAAGAAGTTTTAACCTCTTTTGCGACTATTTGTACAGCATCAGAAAGGGCATGGAACATTAAAAAATGAAACAAAAACAGGAACATTGAAAAGTTATATTTAACTTTGGAGTATAAGCTTTTTTAAAGGATCTGTCAAACACTAGTTACCTTACTTCCTGTTTTATTTAAAATGCTTGTCAAATTAAGACAAGTAGGTATTGTACACAGTTGTCAAGCTATACATATATAAGCCCAATTAAAACTTTTTAAATTCATATCTTCTACAAGGGAAGTTTAAAGTCTTCACCCTGAATTGCCAAAGCCCTTCAACAAAGCAGCACACAATGGAGAGATGAAGTAATCTAGGTGAGGGAATGAAGGAGAACTTTCTAAAGTATAAGCTCTACTTTTTAAAGTATACAACATTGCTTATCTCTCCAGAGCTGGGAGGATGAAATTCTGTCAAAGTTTTATTTTGCCAGGAGTTTGCTTTTTTATTCCAACTCACAAAAGAAATATTTGTATTTACTTATAAGGATTAATGACAATAGCTTTAAGCCCAGTTTGCTAGGCTCTGCTAGCTTAATTGGGGTTTTAAGAGGCTTGTGGTAAAGCACAAGGTTAACGGAGAAATAGTAATCACTGACCAGGTATAGTGTACTTTTGTTGCAAGAGCTTAATTTTTGGTAGTAGTGTCTCTGCTGATTAAGACTAGATGGCGTTTTAAAAGCATAGTGTGTACTTAATATTCTAAATAGCTAAAACTTGTTTTTATAGGATGACAAAAAATATTGCAACTAATTAAATTAAATAGGAAAGGAAAATTAGGCTGAATTGCACAGCCCGTTCTTAGCTTCAGCTCCTTGCAATTTACCCATTGGTTGTTCCATGAAATTTTCTGGTGGTTTTTAAAGATGGTATTTTAATACTGTGCCATTTGTTCTGTTGGATTTTATTTTAGCCATAATGCAAGTCCATGAGGATTTCTTCCATTATAAGACAGGGATATACAGGCATGTTACCAGCACAAACAAAGAGTCAGAAAAATATCGAAAGCTTCAGACACATGCAGTCAAACTTACTGGGTAAGGCAATTAAAAAAATTCATTTAATTCTTTTGGTAAATGAAACTGAAAATAAGAATATGCAGTGTTTTCAATGTAGAATCCCCTTTGTAGGAGAGATTGTGATACAACTGAAAAACGATCTAAACCTTGCCACTGTTTAGTCATTATTTTAAAGTCCAGTAAAAGGCTAATTCAGCATTCTAGGAAAAAATGATCATTTCCTATCTCTCACTTCTTGTGACTATGTCCTTAAGAATCTGTTCTAAGGGCAAGGAAAATATATTATCGAAATAATTCTACATGTGGCATAATCAAGGGAAGAGAGCAA
Organism: Trachypithecus francoisi; assembly: GCF_009764315.1. Lineage (NCBI taxonomy): Eukaryota > Metazoa > Chordata > Mammalia > Primates > Cercopithecidae > Trachypithecus > Trachypithecus francoisi. Next base: position 54,383,832 of record NW_022681455.1, read on the forward strand.
ATCCAAGGCGTATTACGGCTTGGGGAGATGGTTTTGAATAGAATTGCAAATAGCAAAGATTAAGCAGGAAGAGAAGTAAGGTCACCTATAATTCAATGTAAGGTTATTTTATATTTATGTGAGAATTGTAGAAATTAGATTGATCAATTTTTTTTTTTTTTTTTTTTTTTTTGAGGCGGAGTATCTCGGCTCACTGCAAGCTCCGCCTCCCGGGTTCACGCCATTCTCCTGCCTCAGCCTCCTGAGTAGCTGGGACTACAGGCGCCCGCAACCGCGCCCGGCTAATATATTAATCTATGCAAGGGCAAGAAAGAAGTTCAAAATTTGGTGGTGGCATTTCAAGAGTAATGTTATAGATAGGCTGTACTCTGAAAGACAGTGTGGTTATGAGACCACTTTCCCAGTGCCTTCTCAATTTTATTCTGACTAAAACATCTCATAATGTCTCACTCTAATCCTAATGAAATGCTACAAAGTTTTCTTTTCCATCTAAAACTCTCAGTCTTCTCATATTGCATATTATGGTAAATAACTTCATTCCCATTGAACATGTCTTTAATGACTGAATTTTACTGAGCCTACACAAAACAACCTCACCTACAATCAAATTGTTATCTTCTCCTTACTGATCTTTGAAACACCTTTCAGTTCTAAGCTATGTAGACAAGCTATCCTGTGTGATGCCTGCTTAATCGTTGTCCCTCCTTTATCTTAAATACTCTAATATTTCAATTACAAAATTATCACATTTCTCCGAAGCTAAGATAATACTAATTTTGTGACATGTTGATTTCATGAATGTGAAAATACGTGTATCTTAGGATTGAAGAATGTGATGTTTCATGTTAATGTAGGATACTGAATCTACAAATTGGAAAAAATGTAACATGCGTGTGTGTGTGTGTGTGTGTGTGTGTGTGTATTTGTAAATGTTTTCACCATTCCTAGACAATAACTTCAGTTGAAATCTTGGAGTATTTTTAATGAATCTCCTAGGTATATAACTATTGAGAAACAAAGAAAGAAAGAAAGAAAGAAGAAAGGAAAGAAGGAAGGAAGGAAGGTAGGAAGAAAAAAGATTTTACAGGAAAACAAGATAGTGCAGTACTTCAAATTTTTTGAAAAGGAAAATTTTGCTAATATTTTCACTAGCAGTATATAAAAATGCCAGTTTCTCAACATTCTTTCAAACACTAGGTTTGAAAGAAACACTTTTCCGTTACAGTAGGGTTATAAAACTGAATAGTTTCAATTACTCAGCATCACTTGTCTTTAGAAGCCTATGGTATGGTAGCTTCCTATTACCCTACTTTTTAAGGTTATGTGGAACAAGGTGCTTGCCTCAATTTTTAAAAAATGTGTCATTTTTAATAAAATGAAGATATACTCTCTACTAAAATTAACAACTTAAAAAGAAGATAGTAAAAAAATACCAAATCAGGCCAGGTGTGGTGGCTCATGCTTGTAATCTCATCACTTTGGGAGGCCAAGGTGAGTGGATTGCTTGAGGCCATGCATTTAAGACAAGCCTGGCCAACATGGTGAAACCCCATTTCTTTAAAAAAATACAAAAATTAGCTGGGCATGGTGGTAGAAGACTGTAATCCCAGCTACTCAGGAGGCTGAGGCACGAGAATTGCTTGAACCCTAGAAGTGGAGGTTGCAATGAGCTTAAATCTGCATTCTAGTCTGGGCAACAGAGTGAGACTCTGTCTCAAAAAAAATTCCCAAATTATGTCATATTAATGCTCAAAGATCATTATTATCATATTTGGTAAAAAAACATGTCAGGTAAGTCTTCTCTTTCTCTCTCAGTGAAAAGTTTGACAAACAAAAATAGAAAGACAGTATAGGATATGGCATTTAAAAATATTGGTATTCAGGCTAACTTTACTTGAATTTAATACAATTCAATAAAATGAGATATTTTTGATTCTTCAACAAAGGATACGCTCTAGTCTAAATCTCTCTTCATTTATTTTAGACTCTAGGCCCTCTTAACTATTCAAGGACATGAAGAAGCAATTTTTCCTTTTTCTTCTCTATAATCATTTTTATTTCTACCACCATAGAAATAGTGTTGTTATCTCTCAGATTAAGAAAAAAAAAGCTCAACACTTTTTTGGACTCTGCTTCCTCCACACTCCATTTGTGTTCACTCTTTACAGCAAACTCCTTACAAGATATGCCTGGAATCACTTGCAGTTCTCTTTCCAATCTTTCTTACACTACATCAATCATGTTTTCTTTACCCCCATACTCTTCACAAAAAATATTTATTTCAAGGTTATCAAAGGCATCCACATTGCTAAATTCATTGGTCAGATCCCAGACCTACTCATCCTCTTCATCTGATTTTTTTCTAATTGGCCACAAATTTGCAGTGTACTTTGCTGTATTTTTCCTCTGTACTTCTACACTTCTTAATGTTGACATGCCCCAGTCTCAGGTCTTGGTTATTCTCTTGCTTCTAGTCTCACTCTGTCTCTGGTGAGCTCATCATTCTCTGAGTTCATCCTGGCTTTAAGTGCCATCTAAAAGCTGACATCAACTGAATTTATATCTCAGCTCAGACCTCTTTCCTGAACTCCAGACTAATACATTCTATGGGCTATTTGACATCCTCACCTGGATACCTTATTAGGGAGGTAAATGCTTCAAATTCAGCACTTCCAAAACCAAACTCCTGATCTTCTCCATTTATTCTTGCTAAACAGCATCAGTCTTTTCTGTCTTAATTAATGGCAGCTCTGTTCTTCCATATTCTCTGCTGGAAGCCTTGGAGTCATCCTTTATTCCTTTACTTCACAACTTACTTTCAATATGTCACAACCTCTCTTGGCCCTTTCAACCTATATCCAGAACTCAACCACTGTTCACTATCTGAACTACCATCACCCTTGCCTAAGCCACCATTACCTATTATTTTGTCCCTGGATTACTGAAGTAGCTTCTAACAGATTTTACTGCATTTATCTTTGCTCCTTGACAGTCTAGTCTCAACATAGAAAATAGGGTTTTCCTTTTAGAACTTTAGATCTTGTTATTCTTTGTTCAGAATCCTACAATATATTCCCAATTCCATCAGATTAAAAGCCGAATTTCTCACAATGACTTATAAGGGCCAGTATTTTCTTAGGACTCACCTTCTCGCCGACTCCCACTCCCATTAACTTTCTGATCTCAACTCCTACCCATCTGTACCTTGATTTCCTGCTCTAGTGATTATTTAATGTTTCAGCAACATGTACCCCAGTGCCTTTTCCTCTGCCTAAAATGCTCTTGTACTGTTTATCCAGTTCTTTAGTGTCTGTGTCTCCACCCAGTCTCTGCTCAGGTCTCACCTTCTTAATACGTCCTCCCTGGCTGCCCTATTTAATTTGTGACTTGCCCTCTGCTCCAGCAATCCTGATCCCCCTACCTGCTTTATTTTTAAAAATTTTATACAATTATCACTTTTTAACATAATGTATAATTTAATTAGTTTTTTCATGTTGATTGTGTATTGTCTGTCTTCTTTACTAGAATGAAATTCCACGAGAGCAGGTGTCTGTATTATTTACTGATGTAGCCAAACCACCTAATATGGTACTGATCTGCTGATCAGTAATGCACTTAATGTTTTCTCTTTTCAATGAATCAATGAGTTTTTCCTTATGTTGTGGACTAGTTTTCCTTTGCTGTTACTTATCTTTACATGGAGAAGTTATTTGTCAAAAAAAAAAAAAAAAGATTAGGGAGAAATTAGAGGAGAGAGTTGAGACACTCTTCAGCTTTGATTAAAGTTTGTAAATGTTGAACCTGTGCTCGTCAAATCAAACTTTTCTGTTATCCTGGGAGTTCTGCCCTTAGTTCACAGCTCAGATAGTTTCATGGGACTTATAATGAATCCCTTACTACTACTCTTTTCCTTTTTTTTTTTTTTTTTAACTTCACCCTGCTGCATCATTTAGCCATCAGCCCCGAAGGGCTGGCCTGGACTTTGACAACCCAATTGACTTCTAGTAGGGGATTTCTTTTTCAGCTGACCTCCAGTGGGTAGTGCGGGAAGGGATTGACATCTGATTGCATTAGCTTGCAGATGGTCCTCATTACAAAAATCTTAAGGGGTGTTTCTAGACTGTGTTATGTACTTCTAAGGGGAAGTTTTTCCTATTCAGGTCCAGTGGTGCAGGGGGATGGTTGTGGTGAGTGCCGTCTCAGCATCCGTTCTTAACTTTGGTACAGAACAAAAGGTTTTTTTCTTATTCTTCAAAGTCGTGTTTTGAAATTACGGCCATTTGTTTGAATGTATTAAAGATAGAAATCACTAAAGTCTTAATATTCATTCCATTTTATTGTGCCTTTCCATTCTTAATTGTTCAGGGACTTTTCAGGAAGGTAAATGGAATAAAATGTCTTAACAGTGTCACTGTAACTGAAAATTCAGCTCTACCTAAGTTCCATTTCCAATAAATTCAAAAGTCTAATTCCTTCTAAACTTCTTCCTATATATGTTTCATTATCAATTTTTGCCCAGTCTAGGGGCATCCTTGATCTAGAAAAAATTTTCTAACACACACTAAGTGATTGATCTATACTTTTCTATTATTCATAGAACTAAAATTGCATTCACTGTTTGGAGTCTCCCTTGATTTATTAGAACTGATCATTTATAATTTCTACCACCTATTTATCATACTGGTCATGTTTTCTTTTCTCTAATATTATATTCACTCATGCTCAGTTTGAACAACATGTAAATGTGTTTACATTTAATCCTCTATCGTATATTCACATTTAGTGTGTCAGTTGCAATAGTGAATTCACTTCTATAAACTCCTAGAAAATTGGGATCTTTATAAATTTACTTTACTCATGTAACAATTAAGGCTAAGTCTGCTAGTAGGCAAATTAGTTTTGGAAAATATATACTTTTTAATTTTACAAATATCTTAGGTCACCTGAGTGTTGGTAGGTGCCCTGGAGAAGTTAGATTTTAATTCATTTCTCCATTAAGATTTCCTGATTTGGTGATTACTACATTCAATAAATTAATGCATTAATGAATTAGAGTCATCAAATAGCTCAAGTGAGTAAATATTCCTTATCAGAGAACTTAATATACTCCTAAGAATTACCTAACTAATGTATCACAGCAAATTCTGTTTGCTGCACTTTCTGTAGAAGGTGAATTAGATTTAACTTATTGAACAAATGAATTTGATCTTCTATCAAGTGCTCAGAACTAGGAAATACAAGGAGGACTGATTTGTAGTCCTCCTCTTAAGGAGTTTAGCAGGTGAGGCAGATACATTCACAATTGATTCTAGCATAGGGTGATAAAGGCTGTATATTCGCATACATGTAACTCACAGGACTGTGGGAGGTAGATACAAACCTGTAACACATATATTTACTCCTAATAGCCTTATTTCCCTCCTCTCTCTTCTCTTTTCAAAAACCCTGTCATCCTCATCTTTGATGCTGTGGCTATAAATGCATTTAATTGAGTAAATAACACCATTTATTTTGAAATATGGCCTTATTTTATATACCAATAAAAAGAGGAAAATATTCCTGATTAAACTAAGAAACTCCATTGATTACGGTATGAATCCCAATTTTAGAGATGTCAAAATGTCAAAAAATTGTGTTTTACAATCAACAAAATATGGTATTTTAGATTTTTATCCCAGCCAGTATTCTCCATATTATGGTCCTATTCCACATCTCTATGCCCATTAGAATTTGCTCTGCGTCCCTTTCCACTGAGGGTTTAAGTTTTATTTAATCCCCAAGTCTCAAGTTGGTTGTAATGCCTTAATGCCATTTACTTTTGCTTATAAATTTTAGGAATTAGTGCAATAACTTAAATGAATAAATTCAACAGCAAAATTTTTAGAAAACTACAGGAAAGAATTAGTATAAACATTGACCTTTTTTCATCTTGTCATTCCTGTTTGTGGAGCAGAATTTTACTGAAGGTATACAGTCCTACCTCATCTTACTGTGCTTTGGTTTCTTGTGCTTCACAGATACTATGTTTTTTTTTTACAAATTGAAAGTTTGTGGCAACCCTACATGGAGAAAATCTAAAGGTACCATTTTTTTTCCAACAGCATGTGCTTGCTTGAGTCTCTGTGTTACATTTTGGTAATTCTCACAATATTTCCCACTTTTTGATTATTACATGTGTTATGGTGACCTGTGATTGGTGATCTTTGGTGTTGTTATAGTAATTGTTTTGGGGTGCCACAAAACCACCCATATAAGATGGCAAACTTGATTGTTAAATATTGTGTATGTTCTAACTCTTCTACCAAAGGGGCGTTCTCCCATCTCTCTCCTTTCCTTAGGCCTATATATTCCCTCAGATACAACAATATTAAAATTATGGTAATTAATACTCCTATAAAGGCCTCTAAGGGTTCAAGTGAAAGGAAGATGTATTAGTCCGTTCTTACACTGCTATAAAGAACTACCTGAGAATGGGTAATTTATAAATAAAAGAGGTTTAATTGACTCACAGTTCCATAGACTATGCAGGAGGTATGACTGGAGAGGCTTCAGGAAACTTACAATCGTGGCCAAAGGGCAAAGGAGAAGCCATATCTTAACATGGCGATAGGAGAAAGAGAGAGAGAAGAGGCAAGTGCTACACACTTTTTCAACAAACAAATCTCATGAGAACTCACTATTACAAGAACAGTAAGGGGGAGATCCACTCCTGATCCAGTCACCTCCCACTAGGCCCCTCCTCAAAACTGGGGATTGTAATTCAGCATGAGATTTAGGTGGGGACACAGAGCCAAACCATATCAGAGTAGTCACACATCTCTCACTTTAAATCAAAAGCTAGAAATGATTAAGCTTAGTGAGGAAGGCATGTTGTTGGAGACTGGCCGAAAGTTAGCCCTCCTGTACTAAAATGTTGGCCAAATTGTGAATACAAAGGAAAAAACTTTGAAGGAAATTAAAAGTGCTAATCCAACAAGTATACAAATATTAAGAAAGCAAAACAGTCTTATTGTTGAAATGGAAAAAGTTTTAGTGGACTGGAAAGAAAATCAAACAAGCCACAACATGTCCTTAAGCCAAACCCTAATTCACAGCAAGGCCCTAACTCTCTTTAATTCAAGGAAGGCTGACAAAGATGAGTAAGCCTCTGAAGAAAGCCTTGCAGTTAGCAGAGATTGGTTCATAAGGCTTAAGGAAGGCGACCATCTTCATAATATAAAAGTACAAAGTGAAGCAGCAAGTACTGATGGAGAAACTGCAGCAAGTTATCCAGAAGATCTAACTAAGATAATTGATGAAGGTGGCTACACTAAATAACACACTTTCAATGTGGGTGAAACAGTCTTCTACTGGAAGAAGATTCCATCCAGGACTTCTATAGCTAAAGATGAGACATCAATGCCTGGTATAAAAGTTTCAAAGGACAGGCTGACTCTCTTTTTAGGGTCTAAGGCAGCTGGTGACTTGAAGTTGAAGCCAATGCTTATTTACCTTCCAAAAACCCCAGGGCCCTTAAGAGTTATGCTAAATCAACTCTGCGTGCATTCTAGAAGTGGAACAATAAAACCTGGATGACAGCAAATTTGTTTATAACGTGGTTCATTGAATATTGTAAGCCCACTGTTGAGATCTGCTACTCAAAAAGAAAAAGATTCCTTTTAAAATATTACTTGTCATTGAAAATGCACCTAATCACCTAAGAGCCCTGATGGAGATGTACAAGGAGATTAATGTTGTCTTCATGTGTGCTAACACAATACCCATTCTGCAGCCCATGAAACAAGAAGTAATTTCTACTTTCAAGTGTTGTTACTCAAAAATGCATTTCATAAGGCTATACCTGCCATAGATAATTATTTCTCTGATGGATCTTGGCAGAGTCAATTGAAAACTTCTGGAAGGTGTTCTGTATTCTAGATGCCATTAAGAAAACGTGTGATTCGGCCGGGCGCGGTGGCTCAAGCCTGTAATCCCAGCACTTTGGGAGGCCGAGACGGGCGGATCACGAGGTCAGAAGATCGAGACCATCCTGGCTAACACGGTGAAACCCCGTCTCTACTAAAAAAATACAAAAAACTAGCCGGGCGAGGTGGCGGGCGCCTGTAGTCCCAGCTACTCGGGAGGCTGAGGCAGGAGAATGGCGTAAACCCAGGAGGCGGAGCTTGCAGTGAGCTGAGATCCGTCCACCGCACTCCAGCCCGGGCGACAGAGCGAGACTCCGTCTCAAAAAAAAAAAAAAAAAAAAAAAAAAAAAGAAAACGTGTGATTCATGGAAGTTCAACATATCAACATTCACAGGAGTTTGGAAGAAGTTGATTCCAATCCTCAGGGATTACTGTGGGTGGATTCCAAGACTTCAGTGGAGAAAGAAACTGCAGATGTGGTGGAAATAGAAAAAGAACTAGAAATTGAAGTAGAGCCTGAAGTTGTGAGTGAATTTTTGCAATTTTATTTTATAAAGGAGGGTAGAAAGTGGTAAGAGGACATATGATAGATTTGGCCCAATTTTGAAGATCTGAGAAATGTCACTGAGGAAGTAGTCTGCGCTGAGATTTATGGATTGTATAGAAACATGCAAAGGGAGCAACTTGTGTGAAGTCCCTTTGCATAGAAGACTACACAACACTGTGTGGACACAAGGACGATTGTATTTGCTGAATCACAAAAGGCAGGACTTGCAGACCATATCACAGATTTTTGTTAAGGATGTTAAGTATGTGGTTAAAGATACAAAGAGCAAAGGAAAGTAATTGAAGTTTTTTAAGTAGAAAAGTGGCACAATCTTTGTTTGCATTATTTAGATTGCTCTGAGTGTATGGAGTGAGACATAGAGGCAGATTTCAGTATTACAAGTAAAAGATAAGAGTTTGGACTTGGGTAAGATGGTTGAAGAGCTGGAAGACATGAATGGATAAAGACATATTTAGGGAGAAAAGCTGTAAGACATGATGTGAGTTTGTAATGGGGTATGGGGAGGGAGAAGTCAAGAGTGATCCACCTTTAGAATTATGGCTTGATGGGGAATGGTGACATACAATGAGATGGATAAAAAGTCTACTGTAGGACTTCATAGTTTTGAGATGTTTTTGAAACGTAAAAGTGCCAATGGATATCAGAGAAAACAAGCCGATTTGCTGATCTCACAGGAGAGAGAAAAGTTGAGCATGGATAGGGCTACCCAGAAAAAGAAGGAAGACAGACTGATTGAGACTAAGCCATGGGAAAATTCAATATTTATTTACTGACTAGAAAAAATATGAATTTACAGAGACAGAGTAGGAGAGGCCAGTGAGGTTTAAAAAGAAAAAAGTAGGAGAGAGTTGCTAGTGTAGGGTTTCTTAGAAAGCTGGAAGCCTGGAAGGGTTGGGATTTAAAGAGCATGCATAGAGGTTGGTCTTAGAGAGGGGACCAAGTGGTAATTCTATTATATCTGGAGAGAAAATAAGGTTAGTTGGATATATTTTGGTGTTTAGAGTAGTAGTGAGTTTAGAAAATTTTCTGTTGGATTGCCTCTTTCATCTTTAGGAACTAGAAGTTTGGGTTATCTGTAGAAAAAAGATGTGGTGGGAGGAGAGGAATGTATATTTAGAAATGTGAGGAAAATTAGATGGTTTGCCATGGTCATCTAGGTGTTTAGGAGGGGAAGATGACCAGGGGAACCCAAAGAGATCATTAGGCATTAGTAATGATACCATTCTGCTCTCTTGTGTGTGCTTTCTGCAATTGTGGTCAACTGCTCAGCTGTATGCAAAGAGAAATGGGAAAATGAGTTCATCCAAGACTAATGATTCTCCAAATGGGTGCAATAAAGAATCAGAAAAGAAAAAAGAGTTTAGGATATGCATAACACATCAACTCAAATATTGTTATGTTACTAAAATGACAGAAAGAGTGACAAATGACATAAGACTGATAAAAGGAGAGAATTGAGGAATTTGGAGATGATAGAAAAATGATTGAACCAAAATAGATTCAAAATATTTAGTAATTCAAGTATATTAATGGAAGTTTATTTTTTGTTCACATAATCATTTGTCATGGTAATTTTGATCTCAATGATTTTAGGATTTTTTTTTTTTTTTTTTTTTTGAGACGGAGTCTCGCTCTGTCGCCCAGGCTGGAGTGCAGTGGCCGGATCTCAGCTCACTGCAAGCTCCGCCTCCCGGGTTTACGCCATTCTCCTGCCTCAGCCTCCCGAGTAGCTGGGACTACAGGCGCCCGCCACCTCACCCGGCTAGTTTTTGTATTTTTTTTTTTTTTTAGTAGAGACGGGGTTTCACCGTGTTAGCCAGGATGATCTCGATCTCCTGACCTTGTGATCCGCCCGTCTCGGCCTCCCAAAGTGCTGGGATTACAGGCTTGAGCCACCGCGCCCAGCCGATTTTAGGATTCTTTAGTTTCTTTTTTATTTATTAGATTTTTAAAATCATTATGAGAAAATAAAAAAGTAATTATGTAATAATAAGGAAATAACATTTTACAGGTTAAGAATACAGTTTTATAAAGTATTAAAAGCCGTGATTTTCTACAGTAGGTGCCTCAATACATTGCCATACTTTGTAGTCATAAACCATTGATATCTATCTATCTATCTATCTGTCTATCTATCTATCTGTCTATCTATCTGTCTATCTACCTGTCATCTGTCTATCTAGCTTCGATTGAATATATTTGCCTTTTAGGAGAGCATAAAATAATGCATTAGTATTGAATTTTAATGTATTTTACCATATTTGCCATGCGAATAAATTTTAAGAAATCCAAGATCATAAATTATTATTTGGGGCAATTACAAATTATTTGACATAGTTTTATTGGGGCCACCACTTGTTTTACCCCATTTATCTTTTCTTTTTCCTCTGTCTTTTTGAATAACAACTGAATGCTAAGTCTGAATTTTCATGCTATGTTATGTTTAACTCCTGGCAAATTGATCAATTCGGAGCAGATGTTTTAATTAGAGGTTCTTAATGCATGGGGAAGTCTAAGACAGTTAAATGAACATTTCTACTATGCTTATTTAGCAAATGCAAATAAATGTGCGATAATTAGTATAGACTTTGCAAAAACATTTAATTCAGGTGTTAGAATGTCTTTCGATTGCAAAAGACTTCTCTCTTCCTTGCACTTTTCTTTTTTGGTGGGGTGCACTGGTTTGAATAACAGTAGCAGCTACCATAAATAGACTCAAAATATTTGATAATTCAAACATATGAATAGAAGTTTATTTCTTGTTCACATAATAGTTTAAGATGGGTGATTTTAGTTGTTGGGTGACTCTTCATTATATGGTTTCAGGGCTTTGAAGCTCTTTCCATTTTCTTGATCTATCATCTGTGAGGGTCACATGTTGTGATCTCATCCAGCATAGGGACAATGAAGAAGAGCATAAGGAAGGCTTCTTAAATGCACTTCTTAAAGCCTTAACTCAGAAACAATCCACAACTCCATTCATATTCCCTTGGCTAGAACTCATTCAGTGGCTCTGCCCAAATGCAAAGGTGACTGGAAAATGAAAAGATTTGATAGGAACATTTTAATAGAGTTATATTTTAGAGTAGAATTCCAAATTTGCATAAATTTTAAATGAAAAAAACCATTAGAGATTCAAATTTTAAGTTTATAGAGAGTTACCTTGGTGTATATCTCTCAGGGTCTCTGAGATTATATGTTCTGTCTTTAGAGAGTCTTCACAGAGAAATTTAGAGAATCCCTGCTTTATAAGCTTGAACAGCAAGGTGCAATGGTGTGTGTCTGTAGTACCAGCTACTTAGGAAGTTGAGGCAAAAATCTTGTTTGAGCCTAGGAGTTCAAGAGCAGACTGGGCAACATAGAGACCTTGTCTCAAAATTATGAATAAAGTAATACATGCTTTTGATACCAACTATACCCATAATCACTGCAGTAGAACTAAAACTAAACAAGTGTATTAGAACTGTCACAAAATACAACCCTCATACTTTTAAAACCCTTATGAGATGGGAATTATTTCATTTTGCCAGAAATAAGAGACTGAGAATGTTAAGACAACTCTTTAGGTTATCTGACTTCAAAATTAATGGTCTATGAATACTGTATTTATACGCGTATATGTATGCGTACGTGTGTGTGTATGTACAATCCAGTGTCAATATTCCTCAAAATCTGGTCACCTCTGAGGTTTTCTCAAGCAATTGCTGTATTCCCGCTTTTACTAGAAAATTCTTTATGATAAAAACAAATGCAGCTTTTTTAATATCTAAAATTCTATTCTTACTTGCTTTGAACTATGTGTTTAATATATAGATTAAAACATTTTTGCTTTTTTCTTCTTCAACAAGAAACTCTTTAAAAACACATAATATATGTCAAGTACTATGGTAGGCTTTAAGAATACAAATATCAATAGAATAGTGCCTCTGTCCTCAGCATGGAGAGAGAGAGAGAGAGAGAAGAGAGAGAGAGAGAGAGAGAGAGAGAGAGAGAGAGAGAGAGAGAGAGAAGCAAGTGCCAATGTCTAATGTCTTAAGTGTGTAGATGGAGATAGGATAGGAACATACATTGAGCAGTGAAGACGTGCATTATCTAAGAAGGCACATAATTCCAAATCTGGGGACCAGGAAAGGTTGCCAGGAAAAAGTGGCACCTACTGTGCAATGTGGTAGGGCAAATAGAAAGTATAAATGATATATGAAAACAGAAGCCTGCTCCAGGAAATATGAGCAGGAAATGCCTAATCTCACAGTGAGATAGAATATGACATATGAAAGGAATCTGAAGGAACTTATGGGTAAGTGTAGAGCAAAGAGGAATCAATAAAAAATGATACTAAGAGGTAGCTAAGACAGGGGGATATTCTTCTATTTAATGATGACTACTTATTGATCTTGGAGCCTATCCTGGCTTTCTTCACTGTCTCTGAGTTTTCTTCACATTCTTCCATTATTTCTATATTAACTTACATGCCTTTGTAGCAACATTGTTTGGTTTACAGTGTAAATTCTAAGATATGTTCATGTGACATCTCTTTTCCCTATATCCTGTGAAATGATGTTCCCGATAAACAGAACAATATTTCTTTCACATTTGCAAGCAGTTCAGTTCAGCATCCTAGTTCTGAGTCATTCTACTTTGAGATAAATTTGAATCCAGAAACTGTGACCAAAGAAAAGAAAGAGGATTTCAGTAAACCGCAAGGCTAGTAGCAGAAGCTGAATAGTATTTAAAAAGTAAAAGGAATATTTTCCCGATGCACTTTGGCAGAGATGAGCTCCAGGAAATACATACATAAATTTGCCTGACCTTGAAGTGCACATCGTCTAATAGTGGAGGCAGCTACATAGACATGTAATATTGTAAATTCATTGGTTTAGAAATGAATGGCATAAAGGTATATACAAGCAAAGAGAAGAACCCTACCTGAGCGTGTGCAGGTGCTGTAGAGATGGTACAAGTGAAATCTGGAGTAGAAAATGGCCCTAGAATTCAAGGCGAACATGTCAATTATTCATTTGAATATTCTCTACTGTGAACTCTTTATTGTTGTTCTTTGTTAATTTTTCTAGTAGAGTACTAGCTTTAAAAACTTGTGTATGAACTCATTATGCATTGGAAGCTGTCTTAGTTCCTTCAGACTGCTGTAACAAAAATATCATACACTGTGTGACCTACACAACATTTGTTTCTCACAGTGTTGGAGGATGGAAAGTCTAAGATTGTCATATCAGCATATTTGGTGTTTGATGAAGGGCCTGCTTTCTTGTTCATAGATGACTGTCCTACTGTGTCCTCACATGGCAAAAGGACCAGGGGAGCTCTCTGTGGGGTCCTTTTTAGGGGCTAATCCTATTCATGAGAATTCTACCTTCATCAAGTAATCACTCCCAAAGGTCCCATCTCCTAATACCGTTGCATTGGGAGTTAAGATTTCAACATATGAATTTTGAGGGGACACAAACATTGAGTCCACAGAGAAGAAATATCCCTTTAGAATATTGACTAAATTCCATTATTGTTCAATTTCATAATTTTATTTCTTATGGTTTTGACCTGTATAATATTTTAACTTTTATTCTAGATTTTTGAAAGTTATATATTATACTAAATATTATGTCACATATGTGTTATAATATATAACATATATTATAATGTATTATATATAACATATAATTATAAGTTGTATATTAAAGTAATTATTAAGTAATAATAATCAAATAATTAAAATATTAAATATAGTTATTAAATTATTATTATTATACATTATTAAATTATTATGTAATTATGTCAAAAGTGTGCCTGAAAGATACTTGGGCATATGATGTGTGGTGAAACCCTAATTTTTTTTTCTTCAAACTCTGAACTAAAAGCTTCAATACGGCATAATTAATAATGTACTTCTTCCTCACTCTTTTAATGCATTTTATTGCTTCTTAAATTCTTACATAAATTTATTAGGGTTTGATTCTGGGGTATCTTGTTCAAAATACTCACTATTATAATTCAACATCTTCCACTTAGTTTTACTATTAGGTATTACACGCATTGCCTCGTTGCTCTCATTTTTTTCAAATTTATGTAGTGATTTTCTTGTTTATTTTTCCAAGTGAGATTAAAAACAAAACAAAAACCTCAGAACAACTTAAATTGAATATATATTTTTAATTTATAAAGAAGATAATATAAATAGTTTTACTTTTCAAAAACTACTATTAAGTACCCTGCATTTTGTTTTCTTTAGAGAAATGCTAATTTTCAAGGATTCTTAAATAGAAATTTTGAAGGCTTGTACATTTTTTATTACACATTTGAAGCCTACATGTGGGTATATGATATACAATATATGAAATATATTCATATATTTTTAAATAATGTTTACTGTTTTCTGATCACAAAAGTAATAAAGTAGATATTTGACATTTTTGAATTGAACATTCCTGGTTCTTACGACTTGCAAGATAGCCCCAGAATTCAAGAGCTATTTCAATATGTAATGTTTGTAAGACAAATTTGAAACATGAGCTGTAAGGCTGGTGTTTGAAAGTAAGTCACTTAATATGCTTGCTCCTCATGAGCTTACTCATCTTCCCATATGTAGTAACTCTCACATAATTTTTAGAACATCACCTTTTGCTTGCAAATAGATGACATTCAGTGAGAGAGAAAATTAGTAAAATTTAGAAAGGAAAAGAACTTTGGTCTATCGATATGGAAAGAAATGCACCGTTATACACATTAAAACAACTCAAAAGAAATCCAGAAGCTTGTTTCATGCTCACTAAATTGTCTGGAACTTTTAGAATGTAGGAACACACATATATATGATAATCTCTATATGTATACTATATAAATACATTTCAAAACTTAGAACGTAATCCAGGATTTTTGAGCTAAAACATTAGAATCTTGCTATTAAAGTACATTTTAAAATTATAAATTTTATCTTTAGGAATATTTTTGGCTGTGTTAGGACTAGGAGTATGGTGTTGAGTTAGTGTATGGAAAGCAGTCAGAACAGCGTTAAATAATTGAAGCACTATACACAGAGTTAACAACAACTATTACTATATAAATATCATCATTATAATTATTGCCATCATGATATTATTAAAACCAACTCACCAATCCTTATGATTTAATTTTCTGGAAGCACATAAATTTAATCTGAGTTGAAAATTAGATTAAGTAAATGATTATAGGGTAAACCATTGAGGAAATAAAATAATACTACCCCATATAGCTTTAGGGCCAGATAGTTTAATCAGAATTTTTTCAATGACAATTGCCTTATAATTGCCTCCAGAAGTTTTTAAGTTACTGAAGATTATCAGAAAATGAAAATGAAATGGCCAAACAGGGAAGAGGAAAAGAAGGAGAATATGATGTCACACAGACCTAGGGGAAAGAGAGTCCTAAGAAGGCAGGAATGGCCTGTAGTGTGGAATGTTGCTGAGATGTCAAATAAAACCAGGACTGAAAAAATGCCCATTGAAGTCTGAAGAAAAAGAAAATAATAAATGACAGTTGGTTCTTCTTGCTGAATCTTTGAATTCGTGTCTGCTGTTACAATTGCATGCACAAGTTTCATAACAATATTATTTTATGCCTGCCTTAAGCCCTGACAAATATGATTTCTGTTATGTGGGTTTATTTGGCATTAATACATTTCTATATTGTGTATGTACTAAAGGTGGTGAAAAGCAAAAATTATATGAAGGCTAAGAAAATCCTTTGGCTGTTACGTTGAATGACTTCCAAAAATATTTGAACCTTACTACAAAGTGAAAAAAATGCAACTAATATAAATTATAAATCATGAAATATATAATATGAAATATAAATTATTTCATTTATTTTTATACTCTCAAATTTATTCTTAATTCAAACTTTCAACAAATTTTACTCAGTGATGGTTGTGTACCAGGCATCCTGTTAGTTCTGGAGATATGGAGATGAATAACATGGAGAGCCTTGATAAATAAAATAAAATAAATTATGACCCTCGGATTTGTTGCAGCCATCAATCAGTCACTCAAGGAAGCCACTGAGAGGTCCCACAGGACTGTTGGGAACTTTTGAGCTGAACTCACTGTCAGAAGAGCAGAGGTGCAGAGGACCCTGGGGATGTTGAAACTGATAGATGGGCTTTATTTTTTTTCTGTTTTCAGTGCTGATTGAATCATGTTGCCTTGTCTGTCAGTACTGAATCAACTTGACAGAACAGTTTGTGCTCCATTTGTTTTGTCTTGTTTGACACTGGTCCTTCATTGATTCATCATCTCAAACACTGATCAGGTCCGTTCCACTCTGTAAGTGCTATTGCTATGAACTGACTTATTACAAAACAAAGCAAGACAAGGTGAAAAACAACAGTAAGAAGGAAGAGCTTTCCTTTTATTCAGGCAAACGCATTGTAGGAGTGTTGTTTTTAAAAGAATTCTTAGAAAGCTATCTTTACATTCCAAAAAAATGTCACTTACAAAACCTGTATGTGTGTGTGTGTGTGTGTGTGTGTGTGTGAGAGAGAGAGAGAGAGAGAGAGAGAGAGAGAGACTCTCTTGACTTGAGGTCAAGTGTAGGACTAGTCTTGATTGTGAAGGAACGCCTTATAGTATAAAGAATGAGGATACTGGGGTCAAGCTTAGGTTCCAGTGATAGTTCTGTCCTCGCTGGGTGATCTCAGGCAGGTCGTATGATCTCTCTGCATCAGAGTTTTCTCATTTGTTGCACAGGGATAATAAGTTTCCCTCTGTCTTATTGTGAGGATTAAATGAAACAGTATGTCTGCCCCCTTATGCTCACTTTATACTTTCTTTAATTTTTAAAATTCAAAGATTCTTTAACTTTTTTGTTACTCTGAATGTATTTTCAGATTAAAAATTAGAATTTACATTGATTCCAATTATGGTATTAATGAATACTTATCTATGATGTGATAAAATTTTTACATTTATTTTTTAAATGTATTATTTATTTATTTAATTTTTGACCCACCTTACCTTGATTTCACAGGTAGATGAATAAAGACAGTAAAGAAAAGAGAAATGTAATGACAGGAAGAAACAATTTCTTTGGTAAATGCGATAAAATTTTTTATGATCTTAGATAATGTGATTCTACTTATTCTAAGAAAGCCACATAAGTGGTAGGAATTGGGTCATTTACACTTAACTTCTACTGGATTGCATTAATCACTGTGGTAGAAAACAAAACTTTTTTAGTTCGGAAATATCAAAGACAGATGTGGTACATGAACAATTGTTCAATTAAGGAAGGGAATTTTAGGCAGTTCATTAGATTTATAGAGATCTGGGAGCAATGGATTATACAAAGTTTGAGATTATGCTTTAGCAGGTTTATAAAATGGCTTTCAACTGGTGTTTTTTTGTTTTTGTTTTGTTTTGTTTTGTTTTGTCTGAGACGGAGTTTTGCTCTTGTTGCTGAGATTGGAGTACAATGGCATGATCTAGGCTCACTGCAACCTCCGCCTCCTGGGTTAAAATGATTCTCCTGCCTCAGCCTCCTGAGTAGCTGGGATTACAGACACCTGCCACCATGTCTGGCTAATTTTTGTATTTTTAGTAGAGATGGGGTTTCCTCATGTTGGCCAGGCTGGTCTCGAACTCCTGACCTCAGGTGATTCGCCTACCTTGGCCTCCCAAAGTGCTGGGATTACAGGCATGAGCCACTGCGCCTGGCCTCAACTAGTTTTAATGTCTATAGGCTTCAGATTTGGGGATGCCTGTGAAATAAAATGTTATCAGGCCCTGGTACAGTGCTACCTTCCAAAGTTAGCTATTAAATACTTTTTGGTTGATTTTATTTTATAATCTAATACCTCTGTCATAGGTGTTGCTCTCAAATTATCAAATACAATAGAATTCACATAGCGATTCAGAAAGTTTATGTTTGTGAATTTCCAGAGATGTGGGGGTGGAGGGAGAGGACATCAGGGCTAAGAGTAAAGTGGCTTCTGACTTCCCTCTGTCAGCTGAAACATGGATTGGTTGTCCCATGAAAAAGAGAGCACTTGCTGGGTTATTTATATACATACATATATATATATATATAGAGAGAGAGAGAGAGAGAGAGAGAGAGAGAGAGAGAGAATTCTGATGAATGAATGAACCAAGAGTTTTGTTAAAAAGCATATGTTGCTATGGCAATTTGCAATGTCTTCTCTGCATAGAAATATCTAGGATATTACTGATTACTTCAATAAGACCAAAGAGAAAGTCAGCCCAAGTCTGTGCTACAATAAAAAGGAAACAGTTGCAGAAAAAACAAATTTTGCATGATTCATGAGTACTAACTGTGGCATTAAGTGACAACTTTGATTTATTTTGATCCTTAAGATAAATGCATTAAATATTACTCTTCTCCATTCCCATCAATGTAACAATTGTGTTCATTACATTTCTTGATACAAATGAAACTTGGATGTGATAAATGAAACCCTGGTTAGAATATTGCTATAATGACCCAAGTGTTTTCCCTACGTCCAATCCCACACTTTTCCATTTATTAATATATCTTGCTCACTATCACTAGTTTTATCTTCCTATGGCTGCCTACAATCCCTCTTTCTTCCAAAACTTTCATGGTTTCTCTGTGAATGCATGAAAACCGGCTCCTTACATTATTTGATGCTCTTCTCTTTCAGATATACATTCATTTCCCCTGGCATCTTCTACAGATTATCGAAGGCCTGTTATGCCTTTCCTCTTCACCACAGCTAGAAATGATTCTACTCTTTTCTGCCTTTTTCTAGTCCTAATTTTTATTGCTTGTGTTATTATCTGCTTCTAAGACACTAGCGATAATTTAGCCACTTAAGCATATAATCTTGAAATGTTATTTAACCTTCTGAGTCTCAGTCACTTTATCTATGAAATATATAAATTGAATTAGAGCCTGATTGGTTTTGTGAGCCATGTGGTGTTGGCTACTCAACTCTACCATTAGCTGACATGGACAATATGCAAATAAATGATCATGGATATTCCATAAAATTTTATTAACAAAAACGGGCGTCCCAGGCTAGATTTTGCCTGTAAACCATAGCTGGCCAACCCTTAGAGTATGCTATAATTTCTGAGTCTCCGTCCAGTACTAAGATTCTATGAGAAGGTAAAAAGTCATTTCTATTCCTAATATCAAAGGGATAAAGTTTTCCCTTAAAGTTTCTCTTCATAAGATATTGCCCTAGTCAATTATCATTGATCATGATATATGATTTTGGTCTTTGCTCTCTCTTTGCTCAGCACATGTCACAATGCTGTAGATGTGTAGATGTTTTAATGCATATTCTGTCAGCATAGTAAATACAGAAGGACAGTTCTCTCAGTTCTACAGCAGGTCATTCTGACCAGAGTATGAACTGGGCACACACATTTATCAATTTTCTCCATACTTCTTTTCATAGGTCAAATTACATGTGATACTACACTTGTAATCTTCTTGCTTCCTGATACATCAGGATATAAGGAATATGGTAGGCATGGTATAGTGTTGTTTAGATAATTAACATTAGGTACACAGGATCATGTATGATATTAATATTTTCATGCAAAAAATGCGATTTCATGAACCATCATCTGCTCGTCAATCTGTGATAAAATTTGTAGCTTCCTGGCAGAACATATCGATAAAAGTACCTGATCTTAGATATATTGAATCCTAGGTTGATTAACATTTGGCTCAAGTAGAAAATTAAGGGGTGGTAGGGAATACCCACATTTCATTTTGCTTTCCCATGGAGTCTATTTTTATCCATCTTTAATGTAGCATTAATTAGCACTTTCTCATATTCAATACCACTTCATTTACTAGGCATGAGCTTTTCTTAAAAATGAAGTTCCTAAAGATCTCAGGTAGAACATTTATAAAAAAAAAAATAAAAGCCTGCATATCTTTGCCTTATTCTTCCTGTAGTTATCTTTCAAATCTTTGTGTAATGGGAACTAAGACTCTATCTGCAGTCTTACCTCTAAAAGCAAAATCCTATATCCAGTGTAGTCATATCATTGTTATTGACTTGAAGCCCATCTAGTGGTTTCTTTATCCTGGTAGCCTATCTGACTTTCATTTCCTTAATAAGAAGGTTTGGAGTTCTGTATCAGGTTATATGATATATTTGCTCCTTGTTTTGCTCCAAAATTTCCTGTCCAAGTATGGTGTCCCGCATAAAATGTCTTTACATGTCCACTGTTTTAAAACTGTTTTTTTTAAATCTGTCTGGATCTATATTCACTACTACAGAGTTTGTCTGCTCAGAAAACATGAATTTGAATCCCTAGTATCAGTCTATTGGGTACATGCAGAGATCCCAGAAATAGCAAATCTTCCAAAATATTGCAACATTTTGGTCTGGGTCATTCTGCTACAGTGTAATATACCTACCATCATAATAAAATAAAACTATTTTTCTTTTTCTTCTAACTCCAGATTCTTACATGGTTGTGAGGCTGGCTTTAAGGAATCCAATCCCTAAGCAAATGTGTTCTTACCATGTGAGTTAGGAAATAATTATTCTCATCACAGACGAATTCCTGTAGTGAAAGATTGTTTCAGAATTTCTTTGGAAATTAGTTTTTCTTCGTTCTTAGCCTTATTGTTTGTCAGAAACACAGAAAACCCATTAATTTAAACGTTTATGTGTAGAGCCATATCAGCAGAGAAAATCCAAAAGAAGGTGAAGCAATTCTGTAACCACTGTCTTAGGCAATGATAAACTAACCTGATAATCAGAAACACATCTCTGTAAAATATGGAATATTATACAAATGTGTAATTGTACAAGTACATTACTACTTGAAGTGTACAAATGTGTACCTCAAGTAGTGCACATTTGATGTACCTATTCATTCAACTTTGAAATGCTGTTGCTAACCTCGACTCTTTCTCATCCCTTTCTTTCCATATAAATTGGCCAACAAATCATCACTTTTATCTTCTAAGTAGCTCTCAGACTTGTTCCCTCTTATTCATTCCCTCTGCCAAGGTACTTCAATTCACTGGCTCAACAAATATCTATTTATGGTCAACTATGTGAAAGTCATTGTCCTAGATGTTGAGGATACAACTGTTAAAAGAACAAACATCATTACTTTATGGGTCTCACATTCTTATTCAGAATTTCATTATTTCTTTCTTGAACTGCAAAATTAATCTTTTGTTTAGAGCCTGCTCTCCCTGGAGACTATATCCTACGCTAACACCAGAGCTAGATCATGTCACATTCCATATTCAAATGGCTCTTTATCACCAACTTTGTAAATGCCAAGTCTGGTAACCATGAATACTCTTGGAGGCCTGAGCCACACCTGCCTAACTTCATTCCCCACCACTCCCATCCCTTTCCTTCAGTCACATTGGACCAAGTGCTGCTCTTGGAATAGGCAGAGGTGAAGTTTTCATGGCTCTATGACTGCACCTGCTGATTTTGCTGTAAATTCTACACTCCCATGTCAAGAAGAAATTTCTACTCTACTCTGAAGAAAGTCATCTTTGCCTCTGGCACAGAGTTAATGTTTTCATCTGTTAACTTGTAGTAATTTTCAAAATATGCTTCTTTTTTAAAGTGACACTTATATAATTCTATTTATTTATATTCTTGTTTTTCATTCCTCAATATCACTCCCATTAGATTGACAGTTTCTTGAAAGCAAAAGATGTGTCTTTTTTTGGCTAACCAGTAACTTGTTGAAAAAAAGTAGAAATTAACAGCTGTAGTACACAGGAGAGATTCTGTGCTTATCTTAAAAGGGTTACTTATGGGAATATAAATATTGCTTTAATAAAGTTATATTTTCAACCCTCTCTTATTTATGACATCTAATCTGACTTCACTGGGTGTATGGGCCTCATTGGCAAAATCTTCCAAAACCAAGGAAAAGAAAAAAAATCATTTAAAGTCATACGCAAATTATTCTGTTCCAATAATTTTACTATCTAGGCATAACTTAAAATAGGGTTTAGGGAAGTTTAGTGTTTAGCACACTTATCTAAAAAGAACAATATCCCTTTTAAAAGGAACATGCATGGAAATATTAATAACCGTAGAAGTATAAGATCTTAAATCACTGTTTTATGGGTTTTAATACCTTACTCCGCAGGAACTTTATGGTCTTTCCATAAAGACTTTTCATATTATATATAAAAAAGTAGTGTTTCTGGAACTCATGAAAAGTAGGCATATAAAATCTGTCCTGAAGGAAGAGCTTAAATAATTATGTGCGTTGAGTGAGAGATGGAAACCCAGTCTCAATTCAGGGAGACAGAAAGGCTCAGGCAGCACTCATGCATCCTTAGGGAATGTGGTAGATGGGCTAAGGGCTGCCCAGATTTTTTTTCAAAACCAGCGTATTCCCAGATATTACTAAATTTTGAGGGAAAATGGTATTAATGGGTCTTAACAAATAATTGAAACAATTTAATGAAGTAGAAACAATTCCAAAGAACCGTATTAAGTTGATTTCCTTGAGGAAAAACAAAAACAAAAACAAAAAAAAGAAATAGCCAGTATTAAGATCTCTCAAACTTGTGAACCCACTATACTCACAAAGGTATAGAAATAACCTCGGTAGGCCGGGCACAGTGGCTCACACCTGTAATCCCAGCACTTTGGGAGGCCAAGGCCAGAGGATCACTTGAGGTCAGGAGTTCAAGACCAGCCTGGCCAACATGGTGAAACTCCGTCTCTAAAATAAAAATAAAATTAATAAAAGTAAAAAATAATATAAATATAAATATAAAAATAAAATAAAAAATAAAATTTTTAGTATTCTACTAAAAATACCAAAATTAGCTAGGTGCAGTAGCAATTGCCTGTAATCCCAGCTATTCGGGAAGCTGAGGTAGGAGAATCACTTGAACCTGGGAGGCAAAGGTTGCTGTGAGCCAATATCATGCCACTGCACTCCAGCCTGGGCAACAGAGTGAGACTGTGTCTCAAAAATAAATAAATAAATAAATAACCTCAGTAAAGTAAGATTCTGGTCTGTCTAAACAAATGTTTGTAAGTAATCTTCAAATGAAGAGGTAAATGTAAAAGGAAATAGAGTACACATAGTTACATTTAGAGCAAATATGAATATAATGAAGATCCTCATCCTCAGAGACAGCCACTGACTTATAGGAGAACATTTGTGAAAATATATGCATATTTGTAGAATTTTCAACCTGTTGGTATAATAGCAAGCAAAGGAATAGTACTACAATTTAGGAACATACATATATTAGGAAAAAAATGCCCTCAAGATGGGAACTCTTTCCTGTAAGTGAATAAAATGAGTAGCCCTCTTGTTTTGCACTAGTTAACCTTTATTTTAGTTTAAATAAAGGTTTTAAGCACAGGAATTTGCTATAAGGTCATTGGGGAACAACCCACAAATCTTTTTTTTTTTTTTTTTAATGGAAGATCCCATTATTGCAACTCTATGAAATATGTGATTGCCATCTTAGAAACTGTCTAGAAAAGATAGAGGAGAGAAGAGATAGCTGAAGGTTGCAGTGCAAATGTTAAATCCTGTGATGAATGGACTTTGCTCATCATTTGACACAGAGGCTGTAACATAGGTGAACTAACTGCACAATAGCTTCTGTGGTGGTATTTTCCATGTGTGATATTTTCTTTTCATTTGAATTTTTCATAAAGTTTAACACCTTTTGTTAATTTTTTTATACCGCACTTTAGTCTCTGAAACTATTAGACTCAGTTACCTTACTTTCCTTTTCCTCTGTCACCTCCAGTCAATGACTTGGATAATTGGTTTGGCTGCCCATTTTGAGAAAGCATATAGCAATCTGAACGCTGCTATTCTCTCTGGGTTTAGAATGACTGATGTTTTAAATGAGTATCTTAAAATTATACATAATAAACACGTTTCTTGAAAAGAAACTTAGAAAAACTCTAAAGAGCTGAAAGACTTGCAAGGATTGTTGTTGTCTTTTACATCATTGAAATTATTGTTTGGAAAATTGTAACAAAATATATAGAAACATAATGAAAAATAATGGCAGTTGAACAAAAGTAAAAGTAATAGTTCGTACTTCTTGAAAGTTTCCATATTAAGGGATTTTATTTCACTTTTCATTTATTCAGTAATACTAAAATAATAAAAAGTATACACTACATTCTGAAGTTCCTCTTTTACTTTGTATGACTTTTCTATTTCTTCTTCTTCCCATGCACCATCCTCAATGCACTGAGCTCAAGAAGTCTGAAAGATCTTATAAAGTAGGAAAGAAACCTTTATCACTTTGCTTTATCCTCTTTTTAAGTACTCTTAAAGTGTTTTATAGAATATACAAACTTTTTCTAAAATAGCTCTTTGAGGTTTTAATGACAAGCCTGACTTGCCCCTTTCCCATCTCCAGCCTCAGCTGAGTCCAGTGTAGTAGTTGAGCTTGGACAGACCCAAGGGAGAGAGAACAAATTATACTCAACTGCTACTTGTCTGTTTTGTTCAAGGCTTCGTTACTGAGTCCAGCTTGTCATGCCTGAACCCTTCCTTCTTGATTGGGAGTTCTTTTGTAGGAGGCTCCATGGTGGCTTAAGCAGGACTGTCTCTACCTTCTCACCATACTGGTGGGATCTCAGATATTGGGTCCCTCCTGTGCCTCTAATCTTAGAGTTAAATGATCCCTTAGATTCTTCTGATTTAGTCTTGGATTTTGTATTTTGCATGAATAGCTAACATAAATGATAACCAGACCACCCACAAGGAAGTTTGATTGAGTGGTAAAGTCTTTCTGAAATTGTTATGACAGCTTTTATAAATGGGTAGAAAATGAATGCTTGAAGATATCAGATGTGATCTACTACTTGAAGAAGGTAATGGACTTTGAATATTTTGGGGCACTTAGGATTGGTAAAGTTTTTTCAGTGATGATGGCTGTTTAAAGAAAAGTTACAAGAACATAAATGCAATTATAAAACTGGAAAATGTCTTTGGAAATTGAACCAGTTTCAACTTACATAGTTAACCACCCAGAACATTTGGAGCACTGTACCCTTGTATGCAGCAGAGAATAAAATGAGATGGCAGTCAGTGCAAATACCACTCCTAGTCTCTATCGGAAACAGGAGAAAGCAAAATTTTTCTTTAGTGTTTTTGCACACCCCAAATCACTTTTTCTTCCCTCACCCTCATGCCAAAGGATCCAAATACATTATATGATTATATGATTTGTGTTTGTGTGTGTGTGTGTGTGTGTGTGTCACAAGAGCCCTACCATAAACTTGTCATCTTTAGGCAATACCGCCATGCTGTGATGCCATCATTCTATTCTGTACCCTATTAAAAATAGCCTTCTGCAAACTGACCATGTTGAAAATTTGTATCTCTCCTAGGTATGTTTGTTTTGTAATGGCAGACCATAGTTTCGCTTAAAGGAACCCAGCTGTTGGAAGTTTGAATATTAAGTTTAGGTTAATGGGGTAATATGTAGGCAGAATTAATTATGCACTCATAATTCACCAAATTACATGAAAGTAAGTACACACTGCAAATGGGGCCTATATGTCTGTAAAAGAAAATCAATATAATGTATTAAGAAGAATGTGAGACTTGGAGTCTTGGCTCAACACTTCCCAGTGTATGATATTGGACAAGTCTCCATTATCTCGGTAAATAAAACAGGTTAATAATACCTACTTCGCTGGATTTAATCATGAGGAAAAATGAAATCATGCAGGTTTAGGTCTTTTATGAGCTGTTAAGTGCTATATTCAGAATGGACCAGTAGTGGGAATATAAGCTTCTGTATTCATACACACATGTGTTTACAAAAATTCTACGTTAGGCACAAAGCCACCTTATAAAATAATATGTATATATAAATATTTTGACATAAACTTCGTCTTCTACAAAATTGTCTGTGTTTCCATTATGGTTTATAACAGTAGTCCTAGAAATGTTAAGTTTATGCCATTTAAGGTAGAGTGGTAGATTTGTTTGGTAGAGTTTCAAGGGACTAGACATAAAGAGGACAAATATTTTTATCAATGTATGACTTTTAATTTCTCCTGTAATATGGTTGTACCTTCTTTTTTATTTTTTTAATTTAATCTTAATTTTTCTTTTTTTATTATTATACTTTAAGTACTGGGGTACATGTGCGGAATGTGCAGGTTTGTTACATAGGTATACACGTGCCACGGTGGTTTGCTGCACCCATCAACCAGTTATCTACATTAGGTATTTCTTCTAATGATATCCCTCCCCTAGCCCCCAACCCCAAACAGACCCTGATGTGTGATGGTCCCTTCCCTGTGTCCATGTGTTCTCATTGTTCAATTCTCACTTATGAGTGAGAACATGTAGTGTTTGGTTTTCTGTTCCTGTGTTAGTTTGCTGAGAATGATGATTTCCAGCTTCATCCATGTCCCTGCAAAGGACATGCACTTATCTTTTTTATGGCTGCATAGTATTCTATGGTGTATATGTGCCACATTTTCTTTATCCAGTCTATCATTGAGGATAAGTATCTTTTAAGTTCTTTTAAAAATTTTGTACCCCAGTTGCCTTAGTCTTTCTCTCCTGTGATCAATGAGTTTGATTTCAAGCCATTTATATATAGATGAGTCTGTTCTGTGCACATAAATAATGTTATGGTAAAGAAGAAAACTATACAAGCACATTTCTGTAGGGCAATAGTGATATTTCCATTGTGAAACAGGATGGGACAGAGAGAAAACACAAAATATGTAGGAATGACACTAATCTGCATTCTCTCAAGAAGCAAACCAAATATTTTAACCATACCAATCTTTATTATTGTTATTAATTGTAGATGGGGCACACTGAGAGGAGCACAAGGGCGGAAAGAAAAATTTTGGGTATGTATCTCTTTCCAGTTGAATTCCTGCTCTGAAGTGAATATGTTTGAATCTTCTGTTCCTCTGCCTGCTTTGTATTATTTAGTCACATCCTCAGTTGTGTAATATTGTTGATAACATCAGTGTTTTCACCAACACAAAACTCATTATAAACATTTATATTGTATGTATAGTTTTCCTCAACTCCTAGTATTTCAAATTATAAAAGAAAAATCAGTGTTTATTTTTCCCCAAGTTGAGAATCAACAGGGTAACTTTTTGTTCTATTATCTTCTATATTAAACTTAAAGTATTGATTAAACTTCCCTCATATATATTTATATGGCAATGAACTTGATGCTTTTGTTATGTTAGTATATACATCCTATAAGTTAAGGCTTTTTTTTCTTTTTGCCAATTATAACATACACATGTGTCTTTACTAAGAAAGAACCAATATCTAGTCTCAAAATAACAGAAAGTTTCAGGCAAGAAACTATTTGAAGAAGATTGGAACATATTACATCAAATATTCGGTTTATTGCAACCGGCTGGTCAATTGTCCAAAGTCCTAATATTATATACCTTTTTATGCAGATAGAATAAAGTCTAGATGGCAATACTTACCATGGAATTTAAATTTAAATGTACGCACTAGAGGGCATATTTTGGCTTGCAAAACACTAGGTGCTAGAACTTGTACTCAGCAGAATGACTCTTGGTATATTTTTTCATAAGGCAATCACAGAATTCAATCACTCAATTATGTGTTCATACCTTATATTTGTGTTGTTGATATATGGAGGTATTATGCTTTTAAGTAGAAGGGTTCTTCTTTATAGTTAAACTGAGCTTTTAAAAATTATTTTTTCTCATTAAAATAAAATAATTAGTAGCCAACAATCAACATTAATGTCCAATAGTTAAAACAAATAAGTTATATACTAGGATATGTTATTTGAATACCTATTATTAAGTTGCTGCATAGGATTTTTATTAAATAAATTTGAACAGTTATTTAATCTTATAACAATGTAATATTTAGAGACAAAACCAAGTTCTTTGATTAATGTATTTAACTCACAACAGTTCTTAGCATATAGCACTTGATGGTCATTTGCTGAGTGAATATGAACGAATGCGCAGAGGAAAACGTTTTGTGATCCTTTCATCCTCAACCTGATCATTCCCACCCTAGAGCCATACCTCTAAGTAGTGTACATGTGTACACACACACACACTCACTGAGTATGATTATGTACTCACTCATTTTCATATATTTAACCCATACATGTACACTATCTCTTTTAAGTACATTGTTGTACTTACTGTCAATTCTGAATTTACTACTTATCAAACATCTTCAAAGAAAATTTTATTTCATGGGGCTAGGGGTAATATTTCTTTTTGTTGTGATTTGTTTGATAAATTGTTGAATGTGAGCAGTAGAAATACAAGAATCAGACTAAAATTTATAATATTTTGCACATTAGTTGAGGCTTTTTTCTCTACTAAACTGTGTTCTCCTCATGAGTCAGGATCATATTTGACTTATTTACCAATATATGTCAAGGGTAAAGTATTGTGACTGGCACATAGTGAGAATATAAACAATACTCATTGAATGAGCAAATGAATAACTTTATGCATTCAGGAAAAACTAATCAAGTAATTAAAATAATTTTATTTTTTATAAAACATACTAGTGGTTTAATTAAAATATGAAATCTTTAAGTACTCTTGTACCATTTTGTAAAGAATTGTGAAAGGTCTGAGATATTATCCCACAGATATCGATGATATAGATATAGATACAGACGTAGCTAGAGATGTAACACCTGGGTCAGAAGTAAAGAATTCTTAACAGATACTCATAACTAGATCGACTACCAGAGTAATATAGCAGCATGCATCCCCCACACCTTAGTCCTACAATGATGTGATAAGACTCAATAAAATTTGTCTACACAGGTAGCAGTTTATATCTCATAAATGAGAGACAAGGAACAATAGATTTTCTCCATTTGTTTACAGGAGAGAGACAAGCAGATTCCTCCTTTCCCAACAGGAAGGAAAAATCTTTCATTCCATTATGATGAGTTGAAGAGGATTCTATGTTCTCATCATAAACTTTAGGAACATAAACATATCTTTCCAAGGGCCGGATAAACAGCAGATAAAGTCTCCAGATGATGGGCTGCATCTCTTTTGAGATGTAAATACCGAAGGAGATAATGTCCCCATACTTCTGACACCTTACAGCTTACTTTAGGACCTTGTCTCTGCTCTCTTTGAACCTCTAGAAGAGATAAAAGAAGTTTTGTTATCCTTTCAGATCAGATCATTAAGCTAAATGAACGGCTACATATCTAATTCTCAAGGTATGCGAAGAGTAGAATATTTTTAGGAGAAGTGAAAGAAAACGTTCCCTATCTTTATATTATATACAATGTTTTGTGGGTCAGGGAAGCAGAAACTTTATTCAAGAGCACTGAGAAATCTAGGAAAGTTTTATTTCCTCACAATTATATATGGATGTTTCAAAGTATTTACAAATAGTCCTATGACATAAACCTATTTTTATTATAAAAATACTGGATGTCTCTCACTACTAAGTAAAATGTAATAGATAGGAGCAAGCCACAGATTCTACTACATAAGTAGAAAGTATCAGGATTTTTCCAAAATTTTGTTTTTAAAAAAATGAGAGTGCTAAATCTGGAGAAAATTTTTTGGCCTAGGAGTATTTGGTAGGTTTGGGCATAAAGTGAGGACTGGGTTTGTAATAGGCATGCTATGATTTGTTTGAGTTAAATGAGACAAGTGAAGCACAAAGATGTGACCAGCAACCAAGGGAAAAATATTATCAATAGAAGCAATAGATGATACTTTAGATGCAGGCTTTAAAATAACCATTATTTTAAAAAATTAAGAAAAATCTAGATGGAGAATTTCAATCTATAATTAGTTCAACCATTGTGAAAGAGTGTGGCAATTCCTCAAGAATCTAGAACCAGAAATAACATTTGACCCAGCAATCTCATTACTGGGTATACACCCAAAGGATTATAAATCATTTCACTATAAGGACACATGCACACACATGTTTATTGCAGCACTGTCCACAGTAGCGAAGACTTGGAACCAATCCATATGCTCATCAATGATAGACTGGATAAAGAAAATGTGGCACATATGCACTATAGAATACTATGCAGCCATAAAAAAAGATGAGTTTATATACTTGACAGGGACATGAATGAAGCTGGAAACCGTCATTCTCAGCAAACTAACACAGGAACAGAAAAACAAATACTGCATGTTCTCACTCATAAGTGAGAGTTGAACAGTGAGAACACATGGACACAGGGAGGGGAACATCACACACTGAGGCCTGTTGGGGGGTGGGTGACTAGGGGAGGGATAGCATTAGGAGAAATACCTAATGTAGATGACTGGTTGATGGGTGCAACCAACCACCATGGCACGTGTATACCTACGTAACAGACTTGCACATTCTGCACATGTATCCCAGAACTTAAATTATAATAAAAAATGAGTTCCTGAATTCATGAATGCAAACATGGCAAGAAAATCACACTCCAACATTTCATGATCAAACAGTTGAAGATAAAAAAACCATAAATTTAAAAACAGTCACTATTTAAAATGAGACATTACTCTCAAAAAAAGCAGCACTGACTGACAGCTGGCATTTCAACAAGAACAATATAAAAGGAAAGTAGAAGACTACAAAATGACATTGTTAAAGTGCTGGATAAAATAATAATATTGATAATGATGATGAAGATAACGTGCCAACATGGAATTTCATACATGGTGACATTTTTCTTCAAAATAAATACAAAATTAAGACATTTTTAGACAAACAAAAGCTCAAATAACACAGTTCCAAAAAAACATACACCAAAAGTTACAGAAAAAAAAGTAGGCAAATATTTAAACACGTCTCAGTATCTCATAGAAATAGCAGCTAAAAATAAGTAAAGGTATGAAAGATTGAAAAAAACTATTAGCCAGCTTTATGTCATTGAAATTCATAGATTATTACATATAAATATTGATGAATATACATTCTCTTTAAGTACATATGAAATTATTTGCCAATATTGACCACATACTGGTCCATAGCGCACTTTCAATAAATTTTAAAAATTGAAATTGTACAGAATATACCACGATGTAACTTTTGTTATTTAGCTAAAGCAGTACTGAATGTAACAGAAAATGCATGCATTGAAAAAGAAGAAAGTTTGAAATTGATGCACGTATTTTTTAAAAGGTTGAAAAGAATAATTCAATAAGCTGAAAAATTTAAACCAATGATAAAATGAAAGAAATAATAAACAGAAGAGCAAAAAAAAAAAAGTAAAAGAAAACAGACATATTATAATATATGAAAATCAACAAAACAAAGAGTTGATTCTTTGCAGAGAAAGATTAAATGTCTAGGAAGACTGAAAAAGAAATGAGTAGAGACAAATTACCATAGAAATGAAAAAAGAGAACGTTGCTGCAGATTCAATAGATATTAAGTAGGTAATAAGAGGATATTATTAAAAAGTTATACCAATACAATTGAAAATATAGATGAAATTGATAAATTTATCAGAAAACAAAACTCATCAAAACCCCACACAGTATGAAAGTGTCCTAAACAGTTGTGGAACAATTTGAAAAATAATTGAGCCTATTTAAATTATTCTCACAGAGGAACTCAGGCTCAAAAGGCTTCACTGGTGAATTTTTCCAAATATTTAAGGAATAAATGAAACGAATTTTACAACAAATCCTTTCAGGGAATAGGAAATAAGGAACAGTTACTTCCAAACTTATTTTATGAAGCAGTAACACCAATACCAAAACTTGTTTAAGATGAGACAAAAAGGAAAAATTGTAGGCTAATATCTCTCATGAGCATAAAATTCCAAACAAAATATTATAATTAAGAAATATATAAAAGGGATAACACTCCATAAGTGAAACTTAGATTAGGAATGCAAAGTTGGTTTCAAGTACTAAAATCAACCAATATAGTTCATCAAATTATGAGAGTTAAGGAGCAAAAAACACCACACCTGGCTAATTTTTGTATTTTTTGTTAGGGACTGGTTTCACCATGTTGTCCAGGCTGGTCTTAAACTCCTGACTTCCGGTGATCCACCCACCTCTGCCTCCCAAAGTGCTGGGATTGCAGACGTGAGCCACCGAACCCGGCTTGAATATCTTAATTGGCGCAGAAAATGCATTAATAAAATTCAGCACTTAACTGTTCTATTAATGTGTAACGAACTATCACAGATTTAGCAGATTGAAACAACATACATTTATTATCGCAGCGTTTCTGTGGGTCAGAAATCTAGCGAACCCAGCTGGATCCTCTGCTCATGATCTCACAAGGATGCCATCAAAGTGTTGTCTGAGTTGTGTTCCTTTCTGGAGCTTACGACCCTCTTCTAGGGTCACGTGGTTGTTGGTAGATTTGTTTTTTTGGTTGTAGGTCCAAGTCCCCGTTTTCTTGCTGACTGAGGATATTCTCAGATCTTAGAGGATGCCTGAAGTTCCATCCATGTAGCTCCCTCACACAGAGTTTTACAGATCCTCTCTCAACAGAGTACCTTACATCTTCAAGATCATTAGGGAAAACAAAATTTCTGACTTCTAAATCCGCTTTTAAGGGGCTCTGTGAGCCATATTTGGTTCACGAGCTATGGTTTGGCAATGCATAGGTCACAGAAACTTTGTATACATATGAAAAAAAAAAAAACCTAGATCCCTTCGTTACTAAATACAGACAAAAACAATTTGAGATGGAGCAGAGACCTAAATGTCATTGCAAAACAATAAAGTTTCTCAAAGAAAACATAGACAAATATGTTTTGTGATATCTATTAGAAAACTCTTTCTTAAATAGGGCACAAAATCAACTTTTTAAGAATAAATTATCAGACTATATTAAAATAAGAACAACTATTTAAAAGACAGTGATATCTATTAGAAAACTCTTTCTTAAATCGGGCACAAAATCAACTTTTTAAGAATGAATTATCAGACTACATTAAAATAAGAACAACTATTTAAAAGACAGTATTATAAGAAAAAGAAAAATGTATCTATAACTATCTATGTATCTGGAAAGATATCTGACAAGTCCTCACATATACAATACATAGACATTCTTACAAATACATAGGAAGACCAAGGTAACTCAATAAAACAAAACTCTTAAACAGAAACTTTAGATAAAGGGGATATCCAAATGGCCTGAACAGCCATGTGAAAAGGTGGTCAATGTTACTAATTATCAAGGAAATGCAAATTAAGACCACAATGAAATATCACTTCATATACACTAAGTGAGCTAAAATTAAAAGGATTGATAATATCCAGCATAGATGAGGATTTGGAATAAATAGAATCTTACACTACTGATACATGTGTAAATGGAGCAGCTACTTATGTTCATCATGTTTATCACCAGGAGAGTGAATAAACTGTGGTATAGTCACACAATGAAAGTAAACAGTAATAAGATGAATTAATTTCTTACATATGCCAAACATAGATGAATCCCAGAAACATTATTTTGAGCTAAAAAAAAAAGTCAACCTCAATATATTTTGCATTATTCCATTGTTGTAAAGATCAATTATAGGAAAACCTGATGGGGAGGGGAGGGTGGATGGATGTTGACAGGAAGGCAACATGGTGGACTTTCTGGGGTGCTATAAATGGTTAAGATCTTAATCTAAGAGGAGATTACATGAACATAAACTTCATCAACACATGTATAAATTTACTAAATTGTATACTTAAGATTAATACACTTTACACATGTGACTGTAATCATGTATCTCAATGCAAAAGATAAAAAGTTAAATCTTTAGAAATTTTCTCCCCTGCATTGCCATCATTTCCTTTATAATGAAATACAAACAAATGTAGGCATTTGGAAGAAACAAACAAAATAAATGCTAAAATAGAAAAAATGAGAGTAGGAAGATGCAAACCTATGGTTGGCTCTCATTAGCACATAAATTCATATTTGCTTATACAATCTTTATATACCTTTCCCATATTTACCAAGAATGTAATTATGAAATTTTGGATAATAATAATCTTCAGACATTCCAGTGAGAATGGGCACAGTGTTATATATCATATTTGCAAGAATTTGCAAATATTACTATTCCTAGCCATTTGTTAGGTTGTGACTAATTTTATTTGATATATAGATATAGATATATGAACTGACTAAAAAATATGAAAATTGGCATTTAGTGTATTTCACTAGTGCTAGAACTCTCATGCACATTGATGCTGTTTCTGTCTCAGCTATTCAAAGTCCATTTCATCTTTGAATTAATAAATTGAATTTATAATTTTAGATGTAGTTTTGAGAGTGCTCCTTTAAACTGTCAGGGTTGATTAAGGAGGCAAAGAGCCAAATCTTAAAAAGAAATGCTGATTAAAAGTTGACTATTTCTTAAGGTTGATGTCATGACAATTTCTGATGCTGAGTCAATCTGCCCCTCTCTTACATTGTAGAAAACAGTGAAAGCTCAATTCGACACCTTATGCCTTGAGATATTTTCTTAGTCACAGTGTAAGGTAAATGGGAGGTGAATGTGAGAGCTGTTGAGATGAAACCGCTAATTTACTGGGCTTTTCTGCTGCATTTGGTTGTGGAACTAACTCCCTTCTGTGTGTCCTTTGGCCTTTATGATATTTTCCATGTACTCCATTGATATTTTAGATCCATCACACACTTACTCATTCAAGCTTTTAAACCAGGAGTCATTTTGGACTTACTCCAAACATCCAACCATTTTGCATTTTAGAAAGAGGAATTTAAAAACAAATCTAATTCCTTTTGATTTTACTTTCTGAAGATTTCTCAAGTATTTTATTTTCTCTTATCCAGTTGAATTATTACAGGAGTCTACTAGCTAGTCACTCTGCCTCTTGTCTCTACCCTCTTAAATCTATCCACTTCATATCATATAGGATAATGTAATTACAGCATGAATTTGCCCACCTCTCTTTCCTGCTGGAATCAACTCAATGGCTTGTCATCGTCTTTCCCATTATTGTCTCATTATGGATGTTCTTTCCTCCCCTTCCAGCCTCATAACCTACCATTCTGCTTCTGTCTCATGATCTAATTATAACAGTTTTATTGCTTCATTTCACTACTTCATGCTATTTCATGCTTTGGTGTTTATGCTTTTACTGTTTCCCTTTACTTGGATCTCCCTTCCTCCTTTTATATCTGGTGAATTTATTTTCAGGCTTTAATATGCATCCCATGTGACACTGCTTCAACAGTGTCTTCCCTGAACCATCCAAGTAAATGAGATGCCCTTTCTCTGACCTCAAAAATACCCTGTACCTATTTCCACCTTAGCACTTGCCTTATGTTGGTCATTCTTCATTAGATTAGAAACTTCCTGAACATAAGTTAATGTGTTATTTATCTTTGGTCTTCCAGCACCTAGCACAGGCTGTTGTTCACATAGTAGACACTCCATTAACTGCAGCTTGCATGACATCTTCTGATGTGGCATTTCAAAAGCTCATGCATATGTTACCTTAGTACTCTGGGAAACTCAGAAGAGTCATATCAATTCTGGCTATTGCCAACATGCCTGCATATTAGTGTAACTGATACATAATACAACCATTATTTAAAAATAGGTAGGTTCTTGATAATTATAGTCTATGATAAATCAAAGACATTTAAAGTGACAAATGAGTTTCCTATGGCTTTTTTTTTTTTTAATACCTAAATATGTTTCTCAACATTTTTGTTTGTTTTTCTGCAGATTGCTGCCAATTCCTGGGGAAAGTCATGGGGAGAGAATGGCTATTTCAGGATTCTTCGAGGAGTAAATGAGTCTGACATTGAAAAGTTGATTATCGCAGCTTGGGGCCAACTGACAAGTTCCGATGAACCATAACGTATCATTAAATTTCCATAAGGCCATGCCTTTAAGTAACCCCCTAAATTGAAGTTTAGCAATATGACATTCTTGGTGACAGTGGAATCTTTGTCTCTTCACCGTGTTAACATAATCTATCTATTTTCTTATTTTCCCCCCGGTCTATGCTTCTGCTTCCTTCATATTACTGAGCATAAAAAACACCAATAAAGGACAGCAGAGTGCCTAAGTGCCTTTAAAGTTGCCAGGTTGCCTCATTTTTCTGTCATGATGGCGTCTCTTTTGCCTTTAATTGTTCACAAACAGTGTGATGGCATATGTCTTAACAGTTTTTAGCACTCATTTGTAGAAATGGTGCGGTTTCTCTCTTTGATCAATAAGGATCTTAGACAACAAAAAGCAAATTAGAATTTCAGCAATCTGCCATCTTTATAACTTTCTTTTCATCCAAATAACACTTTCTTAGTTCAAGCCTTGCTTATGTTTTGTTTAAGCAGTGGAGATAGATTATAAGTTGTTTATCTCAATAACTTAACATTTTGTTTCCTCTCATTTGCCTAAACCTACCTTGTAATCTGTTCACAAAATGAAAAGCAACTCTCCACAGGAGATAACTGCTCTCTGCTGTACTCTGCAATGGCCTGTGAGGTGGAGATGTTAAGTAATGGAAAAGCTTGGAGGCTAACAATAGAAGTACAGTTCTGACATACACACAGCCCTGTTTTTGGAAGCTGGTATATTTTATGTAAAGTCTATTAAAATCAGCTGCAAAACAGTATTTGGAAAGATAACAAAAGATTTACCACCCCAAAACAGCAACATGATGCCATGATTCAGAAAGAGTGTATATACACTTTTATCATAAATATACTTCTATCACAGTTCACTGCTTGAAATCCTAAAAAGTAAGCTAAATTGGCACTCATTTGCATGTAATTTTTAGTTCTGTATAGTCAGAGAAACAAAAATAGCATCATAGCAATGGTTGAGAAAGGAGATAATCTTTTAATAACTCACTGACATCTTAAATGGAAAACTAATAAACGCAGAAGCAAAGCTGATCAGTAAGTGAACACAATTGATTATAATTATAAGGGTGAGCTCTCCATGGCCTGAATTTCTGGTCACTATCGTCTTAATTTTGATCATTGGGATATTTATTCTGTTATTGTGTCCAAAGATACACTGATTAGAGAAGCTAGACATGATGAAAATGTGAGGGAATGGAGCACAGAAAGGTGAAGTGTTGTTACAATTGTTGACTTCTTCATTAATCACTGTAGCTTTATCAGAAGCAGCATTTAGTCACTTGGTTCTCCCCTAGAAAATATGCATGAAGGTGAGTCACCTTGTTGGGGATGGCTGACATTTCCCCAAAGAGTTGAGAAATAATTTATTTTTTTCTATGTTTGGGGTCCTCTAGAAGCAGCCCATAAGACAAAGTTTTGAGCATGAACAATTTGTTTAGGCCATGAAGAGAACACTGAGAAAGCAGTGAGGAATGATATGGGCTAGTGATGGTGGACAGTCAAGGGTATATTGACCTAGTTCTTATCCCACTGAGGACTCTTTCTACGTTCTTCAGATCCATAACACCTGAGGAAAGAAGTGTTCTTTGGTTGAGGACTGTTCCTGGGGTCCATGGATTTCTTGTTCTTTCTAGTCTGGCAAAAGAGGGGGAATAACAGGTTCCAGTGTCAGAAAAAACTCACAAGCAAAGAAAGGCAGGTTCTGGTAGTTTGATGTCCACTGAAATGGTACAGATGAGGTAATATGGGCAGGGCACCAACAGTGTCTACAGTGGATGTTAAAATACTTTTAAAATGCTTTTAATGCTGAAGACTGCTGAAGTAATAAATTCTAATGCACTAAAATGCCAGATGACTAACATGCCTATAAAAAACATGGGATTACGTTGATGCCCTTTTACCTTTGTTGTGCAAATGGATGATAGATATTGGAATTAATTTTTCACTTTGTGGTTTGTGAGCTTAGGTTCTGCTGTTTCAAAAAGTCCTGACTTTCTAATGATACCAAATGGTGAGGAAATTAAATCCAAAGGGAAAGAAAAAAGAAAAAGAAAATACCACATTAGTAAGACCCATAGGAAAGCACACAGTGTGTTCATCTAGCAATTACAGACCTAAAGAAGATAAAGAAACTAGTTGGGACAGAAGTGTATCAATGAAATAGGGAAAATATTATTATTGAGGTTTGTTGAATCAGTGTCTTCCCTTGAATAGTGTTATCATTTTTACAACTTTAAAGAGCTTGTTTAGTTTTACTTATTATTCAAGGGCTCCGAGTCAACTTTCAGAAACTAATGATTAGTATATTCCTTGCCCCACCCTAGGGATTGAGTAAACATTTGCAGAATTAATTTAACTGATGCATAGATGGTTTCCTCCCACAAACTGAAGTATGAAAAACCTTGAAGATAAGGGTGTATGGCCTCCTCTACTTCATGAAGTTTGTATGATCTCATTTTATTCTAAATAACAGATAAGCTTCCCCAGTTGTTTTAAAACGAATAATCAAAAATTATCTTAAAAATACATAAAATGGAATGAAGTTTATTAGTTGCAGTTCAATCATTAAAAAGGAAACCTCTGTAAGTGTTTTGAACAGAAGGAATGTAGTGAAAGAAATTGCTTACCTAGGCAGTGGGGAATCTGGGGGGCAATGGGGAATGGTGAGCCAACCCAGAGCTGAGCAACAGTAGAAAGCTGCCATCACCTCTAGACTGAGGGACAAAGCAAATTCAAAGGTCTGTAACTGGAATCTAGGGGCTGGTGTTATCCCACCAGTAGCTGTAAGCATGACTGATGGAAACTGGAGCCATGAAAAGACATGGCGCTGCCAAATTTGCCAGCTGAAGCAGAGAGGAAATTGGAGAAACATTGTGGCCTCCCCCTCTCTCATGCCATCCAAATGCTCATCAATACTTCCCATTGGCTGACTCAGCTGAAAGACAACTGGTATCAGAGGTTCTAAAATTGAGCTGTCAGGGTCAACCCCAACCCTTCACCAGATACACGGGAAAATAGGATAAGGGTGAGGTATAAAGTAAAGGGTAAATGTAGAAAATGAATTTTTGACTCATCTCATGTAGATATTGGAAATTAAAGATTACAAAAAAGAATATTATATCAAAAGTTGCTTTATAAATAATAGTTTATGGACTTGGCCCCTTAGTTAATGCCTATGTCTTAAGTACTATAATGCTTGCTATTACACATCTCGTTTGGTTAATCTCTCTTGACTTATAGATAATATATCAATCTATGCAAGAAAAGGTATTTTTCCACTTTCTTCACAATAGTTCATAGAGATCTGTCTGAAGTTTACTATCATTGTGAAGTGGCTACGTTGTCTGGGGTAAATACCTGGGGTTTGTTGTCTCGCACCAAGAAAACTTAGGACGTAGACACACATATGAGAAGTTTAAAAGCAGAGGTTTACCAGGCAGAAAAAAGAGAAAGGAGAACAGCGCTCTCTCTGGTGAGAGACGGTGGCTTCCGAAAGGGAAAACGTCAGCAGGTGGCAGAGTTTTTCACTAGATTTTACAGTCAGGCTTGAGGAGGCGGTGTCTGATTTACATAGGGCCCACAAATTGGTTTGATCAGGTGTAATGTTTACATAGCATGTGGGGAAGGCTGGCCACCCCATCCTAATTTTTTTTTTTTTTTCAGACAGAGTCTTGCTCTGTCTCCCAGGCTGGAGTGCAATGGTGCAATCTTGGCTCACTGCAACCTCCCTCTCCTCGGTTCAAGTGATTCTCCTGCCTCAGTCTCCTGAGTAGCTGGGATTACAGGTGCATACACATGGCTGATAAGAGGGAAAGATGGAGCCACCATTTTGAACATGATTGGCACAACATCTATGTCTGCAGCTCGATTTTATAGGCTGCTCTTTGTTAGAAAGGAAAATGATTTGGGGCTGCTTTTCATTTAAAGGAAAACCTTACTGAGGACTTCCATATCCTCACTATGTGCCTAAGTAATTTCTTCTTAACTCCTACATCAATTGCCTATCAAAACAATTATGATAATCTCATCTCAGGACATTTATTTTTCTTTGGGTGGAAGTTGATTTAATTTCAAAGGGAAAAAAGGGAAGGAAAAGAGAGTAGTATCTCACAAACGATCATTTTATGAAATGTGTCAAGAGAGAAGAGCATTAATACCTCAGGTGTCACCATATCAGAAAGGAAACTTCTAAAGAACACACAGACATTTCTTTCCCAGAGACGTCAATGAGAAAGGAAAAAAGTACCAGCCCAACACTGTCAAGAATGGAAGACTGAATGAAGGGAAAAGGCTTCTCCATTTCTAGCCAAGAATACTATTGTGATTATTTTGATATTATATGTGATAGAAATGTTTAGAAAGTAATTGATAGGTAAATTCAATAGAGTGAGATTTCTCCTCAAAGACATCACCAGTAAGAGCCCCATTAGTTAGAAAAAAATGGCAAAAACTCTCGCCTCTCTATACATCTCCTCTGTATAACCTCCACCCTCTGGCAAGCAGTTTAGCTCCATGCTTCTCAAGTTATTCCGTGAAAGACTTGTTGATATGATTAGACTCTGTGTCCCCACCCAAGTCGCATCTTGAATTTTAATCCCCATAACTCCCATGTGTCAAGGGTGAGACCAGGTGGAGGTAGCTGAATCATGGAGGTGGTTTCCCCCATGCTATTTTATAGTAAGTTCTCATGAGATCTGATGGTTTTATAGGGAGCTCTCCCCACTTTGCTTGGCACCTCTCCTTCTTGCCATCTTGTGAGGAAGGTGCCTTGCTTTCCCTTCACCTTCTGCCATGATTTCAAGTTTCCTGAGGCCTCCCCAGCCATTTGGAACTGTGAGTCAATTAAACCTCTTTCCTCTATAAATTACCCAGTCCCTGGCAGTTCTTTATAAGCAGTATGAAAACAGACTAATACACTTGTCTTCTGAGATCATAAGGGGAAAAATGTCTAGTTATATTGAATTTAAGCTATACATGTTGTATTTGTATTGTATTCTCTACTTGAAAGATGCACAGTTCACAGGTAGGCTGTTGGGCAATTCGGCAAGTCTAGCACGGCTGGATTTCAGTCCTCACGCACATCAACCATGCATCCTTTGTGGTGGTCACCATGTTCAATTATACACAATGGCTCCACATATGACTGCAGACTCTTTTCTCCTAAAAATTCCTGTAACATCACACACTATCTAGTCAATATTATTATATGCCTGCAGGGTGTTAGTTACTGTGCTAGGTATTTGAAATATAACAGGAGACCCCCAAGGCAGACAATCTCTGCCCTCTCTTAACTCACAAACTACTCTTTTATAAAATGCATTTTGGGAGATACTGGCCTAGATATAGTTTTAAATAGAAAGTTACATAATGAGCTTTTAGAGAGAAGCTGGAGTACTCTGAGTTTTAATATAGCAGTATGCATTTATCCTTATCTGTAAATCACCTTTGGTGCCACTATCAGAATGTAACCTTAGGCTGGCTATAACTTAGATCTGAGCCCGTTTGAAATTTCTTGTGACAGGGCACTGGTTTATAAAGTCAAATGCTCTGCCATGTTAATGCCATGAAAGTATGAGAGAGAACATTTTCCACTTTGTCCCAGGACTCATTTATGTAAATAAGTTACCTCAAGGTTTCAGTCTTTGTTCAACACAGGCTATTGTGAGTAATGATCCCTGACTTGCCAGCTTTTGTTGAGCCATAGCAGATAGGTAATTCAGCTATAGTTCCATGGATAATCATTTCCAGTGGGTCCAATGTTCCTGTCCATTAAATAAGAGGGCAGGAGAAAATTTTGGATGTGATGGATAAGTTTATGGTGATGATTTTAGGGGTATATACTTATCTCCAAACTTACCAAGTTGCATACATTATATATGTACAGCTTTGTGTATGTCAATCATACCTCAACAAAGTGGTTTAAAAGAAAAATTCACTTTATCTGTAAAAGCTTGTCTTATTGTATTAGTGACTGATTGAGAGAGCCTCATACTGGCCAATATTTAGTATTTCATAGTATCTTCTGTAGCAATCTTCTAAAATGATTTTATTCTATTGTATATAATAGAATATTTTTAACAAATGCATGCCTAATGAAGCATAATAATAAAAGGAACACTTGGCAAATAAAAGATAAAACACTATAGATACAGTTTTACCTACCTGGGTTCTCTTTACCTATTCCATTGCTTTGCTTCAGTTAGAGAGAAACACCATCCAAAATTTTTGCTTATCATTTTAAGTAGATTTATTATATATTTATAGTACCTAAACAATCTATTGTTTAATTTTACTTGGTTTTAGTTCTTCAAAATTGCAGTCATTCTGCATATAATATTCTTTAACTGTCCAAGATT
The DNA here is from genome assembly GCF_009764315.1 of Trachypithecus francoisi. Taxonomy (NCBI): domain Eukaryota; kingdom Metazoa; phylum Chordata; class Mammalia; order Primates; family Cercopithecidae; genus Trachypithecus; species Trachypithecus francoisi. Next base: position 54,426,478 of record NW_022681455.1, read on the forward strand.
TACCCTTGTCATTGCATATAACTATGGTTTATTTGTTATGGTATTCCATGTCAGGGAACATTTAGCTTGCTGCTAGATTTATTTTCTATTACGAACAAAGCTGTTATGAACATTCATATGTATCTCTTGGCAAATGAATACGTTTCTTGAGTGTGGTGGTTCTACAAGTATGTTTCTGGGATCAGAAGCATTGATGCCAACCACCCATGAGCTATCAGAAATCAAATTCATGGGTCCCAACCTGAACTAATAAATAAAAATCTCTGGGAAGGGGTACAGAAAACTTTAATAAGCCCTCTGAGTGATTTTGATGCATAACAACATTTAACAATCATTACTGCATGACATATATACATATATTAATATGTATAATATATGCATATAATAAAATTGTTGTGTTATACCATATCTAGATGTTGACTTTTGTAAAATAATGACAAATTGCTAACGAATTTGTATGGGTACCAGTAATACATTTGTTCCAATTAATTCTCATTCTAACAATGGATATTTCCCAATCTCTCAATGTTTTCCCTTCTCTCAGGTATAAAATGATATTTTATTATGCTTTTAGTGGGGAGACACAAAATGAAACAGAAAGAGACAGAGACAAGAAATCAAGCACTATTTTGGAAGATCTTATTGCACATTTTTGAAATCTGTTATTTTTTACTTAATAATCTCTATCTTACATCAATAGTCTTCTATCTTATACTTACTTCATATTTAAATCTCCCTGTCTTCTTTATTCTTTAATTTTTAACTATTCCTTTCTTGTTGGTATATAATATTTGTACATATAGAGTACACGTGATATTTTCTTACATGCATAGAACGTGTAATGATCAAGTCAGGTTATTTAGAGTATCAACTTCCTTGAACATTTATCATTTCTACCTACGGAGAACATTTCAAGCTCTCTCTTCTAGTTGCTTTATCCAAACTCAGATCAAAACCAGAATGATACATTTCACTGATAGTTATATCACTTTAGGCCACCTTTTTAAAATGACATTAATTGTTAAGAGACAAGACCAGTCATCCCATGGCTAGGGACTTTTTTCTTCTTCTTTTTAAAAATAATTAATGGAGGCGGGGTGCGGTGGCTTACGCCTGTAATCCCAGCACTTTTGGAGGCCAAGGCAGACGGATCACTAAGGCAGGATATCCTGGCTAACACGGTGAAACCCCATTTCTACTAAAACTACAAAAAAAATTAGCCGGGCGTGGTGGCGGGCGCCTGTAGTCCCAGCTACTCAGGAGGCTGAGGCAGGAGAATGGCGTGAACCCGGGAGGCAGAGCATGCAGTGAGCCGAGATGGTGCCGCTGCACTCCAGCCTGGGCAACAGAGCGAGACTCCGTCTGAAAAAACAAACAAACAAACAAAAAATTGATTAATGAGTGTTCAATTTTGGCAAGTGAGTTTTTCTTGAGTCAAGTAGTTACGCTACACGTTGTTCCTAAAGATTTTTTTTCTTTATCCTTTCCTTGCCAGATTTTGATAGTAAGATTATTTGAAGGAGCTGGGGGAATTTTATCTCTTTTGTTTAATTATTTTGGAGAGATTATGTAAGGTCATAATAATTTGTTTATTGATAGCATACTCAATAGCCCATTAAACCACCAAGACGTGGTGTTTCCTGAAAGTAAAAATCTTAAATTCCTTACTAAATATCTTTACATAAGTCTTGCCGGGCTATCTTTTCTTCTTTAGTGAGAAGGCATATATATATACACACATATATGTATATACACACATATTTACACACATGTAATATATATATTAGATATATAAATTTGCCCATTTCATGTAAGTTTTCATATTATTAGAATATATTAAGATCATATATTGTACATAATTATATCATAGTATTATTAATATTGTTTTAATCTTGCTGGATCTAAATTTGTTTCTCGCCCTTACTTCTAATGTTATTTATTCTTTAATTTGGGAATTCTCCTTCTTTTTCTTAATTTCTGAACAAGCTCATTGGAGATTTGTCCATTCATTTTTCTTTTCAATGAAATAAGTTTTAGTTTTATTGATACTCTCTATTGTATCTTTGTTTTCAGTTTAATTAATGACTTATTTTTATCATCTTTCAAATTCCTTAGAATCTATTCTGACAATTTTTTCAAGCTTCATAAGTTGGACTCTTGGCTCATTAATCCTTAGCTTTTCTTATTTTCTAGTCTAGACATTTATGTAGGTTGCTCTCTAAATGATCTCCTCAGTATAATCACTGCTTCCTGTAGCTCTTTATAATTGTCATTACTCAATTTTTAATAAAAGAAAGCATATTTTCTGAATAGCTAAGCCTGGAGAAAAGTTGTGTCAGTTCTAGTTACATTTGATTTCTCATGTACTCTCTCAGATCATCTCTGCTCAGTAAGTTTCCAAATACAATGTAGAAATAATTTAATAGTATAAATGCAAACTATGTGATTTGATTACCTAACTACACTGATGTACTTTGTGTTGCAAGAAGCATATTTTATTTGTTTAGGTCTCTGATATCTATTTGAAACTGAAAAATTCACAATAGGCTACTTCAGGGGCTAGTTTACTCATACAAGCGATGTTTTAAATGACGGGTCACTCACTGTGTCCAGACTGCTAAGTGGTAGTTCATTAATTTTAGGTAAAAACATTCTTTTTTTCAAGAACTGCAAGATACAGATTTTTTTTCTTAGCAAACCAGGTTCCCACAGAGACAAAGGAAATAGAGTAGCAAAATGTTACCCAAGATGTAAATGACTTTCCCATTTAAAATTCTGTTTCAAATTCTATAGCATGTTATATTTCTCTTTAAGGATTTTTAGTATTTTGGGATGTTAATTAACAAGTATGTTACTAGTGAAGAGATATTTGCCTAAAATATAAGGTTTAGTCATATCATTGTAATAATGTGGGTAATTGCCATTTACAATCTTTTTAGCATTTAACCAAATCAGTCTAATTTATGCTTTTGGTTTATGACTTAATATGGCATGAGGTATCTTTCTTAGGATATAAATATTAGTTTAGATTTGAAATAGTTCCACAGGTAGACAAGATCTCATTTTTATTATTTGATAGAATATTTTATATGTTGACATACATACAAACAATGCTTAAAAAGATTATATGCTTAAAATGATTAATGCTTAAGATGATGACATAGTTGAAGTAATAAGAACATTTTTCCTACTTTAATGCAGTAGTGAAAGACACTTGTGAAACACATAAAACTGGGCTACAATCTTCTTTATGAATACTAAATTACCAGGTACAGTAGCTTTGAAACCTTATGGAAGTTGCTAAACCTCTATGCCTTTATTTATTCATATGCAGTTAAATTATTATATTAATCATACTAACATTTACTGAACTTTTGCTGTATACTGACCGGTATGTTAAGAGCTGTTCATACAGTCTCTCGCTTAATTTAGGAGGCATTCCTGCAGCTGAATACAATATAATTTAAACAGTAAAGGAGTAAATAGCTCCTTTACTAACCTTGGACTTTTCTCCTCATCCTAGCATGATGGTAAATGCAGTGAAGGCAGAAGGAAGAGAACAAGATGTTTCAAATAAGTCTTAGAATCTGTTCTTTCACTCCCTACAATCACATCCTGTAGGTGGCTTAAGAGCAAGCAGTTCGCCCTCCAAGTCATCCTGTGTGAGGCCAGCGTCCACATTTTCTGAACCAACCATCAGGATGCCTGGTTGGATATGTACAAATGTACTTAGGGAGATAGGAAGTTGTTCTAGTTGACATTACGACTGCTCTGGAAGATCTAGGACCCATGAGTACTGTGTACATAGAGGTCTCTAAAGAGAGAGAGATCTACTTTCCTCTGGTTTTTAAGTAATTCACTAAGGAATGCCAGTGGCAGGGAGGTGGGGTAGAGAATGAGGGTTCCCAATTGCCAGACAAAATCTGGAAGTAATTATTTATGATCTTATTTTAGGAGATGGCAGTGGGAGTGCCTGTCTTCCAGGATTCTCAGGCTTGTTGCAGTGAGCAAGAGGGACTGAGCTTTAATTTGCTGCCAATGGTTTTAATAATTCAGTATCTTTTATGGTGAGAACACACATATGCATGTGCACACATGTGCATACATCTGTGTGCCCATGCTCACACACAGTCTTTTTTGGAACTTTTGAGGTAGAAATCTTTTTCATGTGTACGTCTGGAATTTTACTGAAGTTGGAATTTATCAAGGGCCTGTTCTGTGTTACATTCTCTGCTAGGTACTGGGGATATTTTGGACGAAAAGTCAGAATTCGGCCCTACTCTTACGTAGCTTTTGGTCTGGCATGAGAAAATAGATATTAAACAAATAATTATAATAAATTTTAGGGATATTATGATGGAAGAAGTTCACAGGACTACATGTAGCTGTAGCAGGAGGAATTGGTATGGTTCAGAGAGTTGGTGGAGGCCCTTTCAGGAAGAATGCTTAGATTGATACCTGAAAGAAAGGTAGGAGTAGGCCAGAGAAAGCAAGGCATAGTGAGCAATTAATAACGTTTTCGGGAGGTCTGGCTGGAGGAGTTATCTGAAAGAAATCAAATACAGATTCATTCATAAGTGAGTGAGAGGGAGTGGCAGGGAGGGGGCTAGAAATGTGGGCAATGGACCAATTGTAGAGGGCTGTATCGACTGTGTTAAGGAGTTTTGCCTTTATCCTAAAAGAAATGAGAGACTACTAAGGAGCACAATGGGGTGACATATGGTGTCATGGGGTGGGAGGAGGAAAGGACTAAGGTAAGTTTAGAGAAGTGGCAGAGGACAGGTCCATGCCAACCATAAAGGCCATGGTGAGGAACTTGGCTTTTATTCTCAGGCAATGAGAAGCCATTGAACAACTATTATCTTAGTGACTGCTATGTGGAAAATAGGTTCTAGGGGACTAAAGAGAAGGCAAAAACCAGTATGCAAGCTATTTCATTAGTCTAAATAAGAGGTAATGGACGCAGATCAGCACAGTAACTAAGGAAGGAGCGATGAAGAAACTAGGAAGAATGGGGACATAATTAAGAAAGATTTTAGGTTTTTCCTTGATGAAATAGGTTGATGATGCTGTCATTTATGGAGATGGAGAAGAATAAGGAAAAGCAGGTAATAAGTATGAAACTAAGAGATCACATTTGGACGTGCTAAGTCGATATGATTTCAAGTTTTCCACAGTCCTAAAGTGACATAAGAGGTTGAAAGGCTGCTATTTACCAAACACAGACAAATAAACGGTAAGAGTGGCCTCTAAGCTTGAATGAATTTGACAAAGTAAAATAGACTAGAGATTGACAATTGCAATGGATTAAGGATGGTTCTGCCCTAAACCAGACAGGAGAAGTAGCATCATGTTCGCAGATGCCAGTATGACTGGGTATAGATAATGAGCTCCCCCTGCCCTGCTAGGATCCAGTGAATGCTAAATAAGTCCAAGGAATTAGCTGCCTCCTAGAATGCAATCAGGGAAGAAATAAAACTTCAGTTAGCTCATTTTGAAATAGAAATGGCAATGTTTAACCAAGAATTATCTAAGATCATATATTTTTGCTTATAATACTGAATGGACAATTAAAATAGAAATTAAATCATATTATAAAAATATGAAAACATACGTTATATGTATGTATTTGTGTGCATATGTGTATGTAGATATGGACATGTGTATATCTATACACACATACACACACAAATACATGTGTGTGTGTATATTAACATTGTTGTTTGAAATCTTCTGGAGAAAGGATACTTGCATCCTCAATAATGCTTAATTGAGTGATTGTTCTCAACAGATATTTAATATATGCTTGCTGATAAATAACCAGTATTTTTAATCACAGACAAGGTAAATGAGCTGCTGCAAGGTTGTGGTGAGCTTCCAGTGTTTGGCCAAGTTTAATATCAGTAATATCTGTAGAATGAAATAATTATAATTAATAAAAATACCAAGAAAACAAAAACATTGGGTTTTAATACACCAGGAATTTAAGCCCAATATGATGCAAATAAATACACAGACAATTCTTACTGAAATTTAGATGGCCCATTCCTTGGCTACATATATAAATATTATAAATATTTCATGTTGATGAAACTATGTATTCTTTTGAAATTTGTGCAAGAATAAAACATCTAATGACATAAATAATCAAAACTGACCACTTCTGCTATTTTTGGTCTAAAAAGTGCTAAATCAACTATAAAAGGTTGATTTTAAAAAAAGAAAAGACAAAAAATCAAACTTCTGAAACGCCATGCTTCTTCGTTCATATAAACACTAAGTAAAATAGCAGAACAGTATGAGCTCTGCCTTTTGACTTTGTAATGCTCTGTATGAAACCTAATTTAGACTTGGGAAAGATTATATCATCACCAGAACTAGCTTTGTACTTAAAGCATTAATGAGAAATGAAGGACTTTTCAGTGAAGTGTAAAGAAAAGATCCTTAGAAATGGGAGCGAAATAAAAGATGAAAAGACTTTGATTTTGGCTCTATGGGGGAATTGAGAGCTCATGCAAAGAAGGCATTACTTATTGTGTTAATTACCTAGCGGGATCATCAGAATTCTTCTCCTGCACCTTCTCAGCATTACTCTATGTCTTCCTACTTCATTTTCTGGAAACAAATTTAAACCTGTGAATAGCTTCTGTTGTTGGAGTCACTCAATAGTTAGTAAAATAAATAGTACAAACACAGAAATGACAGTTTCTCCCCAGTATGGGTATTGCCCAAGCAAGAGTGCTGGAAGTATGTTTATAAGTAAGTGAGATATTATGCTGCTCCTATATTATTATAATTTGAACTCCTTGATGAGCTATTTCAAAACACAATTGAGAGTCATGTGCATAGAAAAAGCTGTGCTGCAATTAAATACCATCTTTAATGGTAATTCAAAATAATTATGTGTATCTATTTCTTAAGAAACCAATCATCAGTGAACTGATACTCTGTACTATCTCATATATTCTAGAGTGTGACACATGAAAATGATGAGCCTATTTGAAAAATGACAAATGACTTTGGTATAAAATATTGTATATATATTTAATATTGTTTTATATAAATATAAAATACTGTCATAACAATATATATTGTTTTATATATAAAACAGTATTTTATATTTATATTAAATAATATTTTAGATAGATAGATAGATAGGTAGATATGCCTGAACATCATCTTCCTGAAGAATCAAACAGGCCAAATGCGATGCATTTTTCTGGGACCTTTCTTGAATGAAATTTGTATCATTTAATGATACTGTTATTAAATTAAATTTTCCTTTATTTTTTGAAAACTGGGTAAAAGTAAATTTTTTTGCTCTCAAAAACCAGAAAGCTATCTCAAATTAGGGTAAGCTAGCTAGGACAGTTATTGATTCATGTAACTGGGAAAAATAGAGGTGGAGCCAGGCCTGTGCCTGGGTCAGTTGGATGCAGAACCTAAGTGCTGACATTGTCATACCCTCTCTCACTCACCTCTTTATTGCTGTCTTTCTCTGCAACTCTTTGAGCTTTGGCCTCATTACAGACAACAAATAATAATGATGATGATGAAAATAATAATAAGCAGGCTTTATACATATTGCAGGGGAATTAGTCACTCGTGGCTTCAGGGTTTCAGCCTTCTAACTTAGTGATCACAGTGGAATAATTCTCAAAGTGTGGTCCTTGGACTAGCAGCAACAGCAACCTAGAAACTTATTAGAAATGTAAATCCCAGGATCACATCAGATCTGCTCTGAAACTCTGGATCTGGGGCACCTCACCCAAGTCTGTGTCTTAACATACATTCCAGGTGATTCTGAAGGATTCTAAAATTTCAGAAACATTGCCCTAGAGAAAAGAATGAGTGTCTCTTCTTTCAGCATGCAGCAGTCTCAGAGTAGGATTCTTATTGGTGTGGCTTCAATCATGTTCAAACTTTTGAGCGAATGACTAGATGCAGAAAAGTAGAAAATGGTAGCAGTGTTGGCCCAAAGCGTATGTTCACAACTCTGGACAGGAGAATGACATGCTGTGTTTAGAAAACCCTTCTGAATCACATGGGTAAAGCAAGAGTAGAAACTATTCTCAAAGTCAGGCAGTGTTGTTACGTAATAAAGGGGGAAAGTGTGCAGGATTGATCAAAACACAGTAGACCTTCACCAACTCAAAAATGACCACAGTTTAATATTTATTCCATAACATTTCTTGCAAGAAACACAGAACAGGTACAGATGCTACTAATTATATATTACTAACATTCTTGGGAAACAAGAGTCATGTATTATTAATGTTACCTTTTACCACTGTGGAAAATTACAACATATAAAGGTTAAATGACTTGTTCAAGGTTATTCATCTAATTATAAAGGCAAAACTAGACTAAATTGTACAAATGGGCAAGCTGGGAAATGTACTCTGTTGCTCAATATTTTGCTAGTGTATAGTTTTGTAATTTTAGCAAAACAAAGTTTTGCTAGTAGTTTTGCTAGTGTGATCCTATGGTTGATAACATCTGGATGATAACATTCTCTGCCTGGTTATTTAACTTTATGTAACTCAAACAAAATATGTAGAAAAGAGAATAGATTACAGGTTAGATTGATTAGCCAAGGCAAAAGAGTATGTTTTTATTGATGAAGAATATCTCCTAAAACTTGAAGCTATTGAAGCCACCTGGCAATAACATCCTTTGAAAAAGTTGTACCACAAAAACCCCAAAAGCTAGAAAGCCTACATTAAAAGAAAACAAACAATGTTTATAAACGTACCTTAAGTCTAATGAAAGTTCAACTCTGAAAGAAGCACAGAGAGTAGCAGGCTTCATTAATCATGTCACTGTCAAACAGATGTATTTCAACTAATTCCAATGATACTTTAACTCTTTGAAGAACATAATCTCAGAAATCTACTTTGATTACCTTTCCAAACAACTATAACTAAGATATATGAACACTTTTAACTTTACAGTTAAAAAATAAAGCTTGCCTGAGAACTTCTTTACAGGAAACTGCCTAAAAATCAATAAGCTATGAGACATCTCCATGCAAAAAACTTAGAGGATGGTTAGGATTTATTTTTTTCTCCTTACTTGCTCTATAGATTTTTACAAATAAGAGTGATATTTTCGCAAAGGTGTAGTAATCATCTATCATTCAGAGAGGTCCAAAATCTTTGGAAAATTCACTTCACGTTTTAAGAGGTCTCTATATGTAAACATACTGGATTGAATGCTGCATTCATTCAATAAAGGTAAAATTAATAAAACTGTATTCCCCAATTTCCCTTCCCAGACAAATGCTTTAGGTTCCTTCAATGAGATGCAACTTCCTTGAAGTTTGATTTGTAATTCAGCTATATGAAGAAACAGGCTCAACATGGAAAATGTACTTTGCTGGTCTGAGTAGAATCAGAGACTCCTGTTTGCATGGTTGACAGCAGTGACAAATTCCTAATCAAATCAGTTCAGCATGGTATTTCTGGGGCTGGTAGTAGGTAATGTGACAGCTTCTTGAATTACAAATCTCAACTGTGGCAGAATCAAAGTTGTTCTGGTGCCATTAGGGTCAGGAGAATCCTCCTCAGCCCAGTTCTGTGGTAAGAAGTGCTCCTGGCAATGGAGTATGAAGCTCAATGATTCTGTGAGCATCCAGTATGGCTTAATCAATTCTTTTCTACTTAAACTAGGTAAGGGTCCAGAAACCAAGGACCCTGAACAATCCAAAAAAATAAGGCATTCTAAAAGATAGTTGCAGATGTAACTGTACTGGAATTAATTTTTACCTTCTCCAATACTCTGTAAGTGCATATGTTGAGATTAATTGGATTGAACATTAGCAAGGATATCCAGGTGACTCATGTTTTTCAATGTATCCTACTAGAAGAAACTTACCTCTACTCTACCAAGAAGAAATATATTGTGTATTTTTCTTTCCTCTTCTATTGGACTGGTGTAATATTTCTTAATGCTTATTTTATCACAGGTAGGGATCAAAGGGAACTATGTTAGAAGGGAAAAAACAAAGTATTATAGTCATATATGTTTAACATTGCTTTTAAGGGCTAAAAAGAAATGAGATATCATAAAATGTTTGTTTAGGAATTATAAAGTTCCTTATCGCATTCCCTACTACATGATTTTGGTGGGGTCACTTTATTCTCTGGGAGTTAGTGTGCTCTTCTATAAAATAAGGAAAATAATTCATTTTTCTATCATATTGGAACATTGTGATAAAAAATGACTTTCAAAATATTTGGCGTTGAAAAGAAATATGACTTATGCTTGTGTCTAAGCAATGTGTCCTCCATAAAACAAAAGTCTCTTTCTCAAAAACAAGCAAATTGATGGTTCAAAAAGAAAATTATAGGTCACTACCCCATATTGTCTTTTGAAATGTAAATAATTGTTATAAATAAGGAGAAAATAATCTATTTCCAATGGAAAAAAGTAAAAATTATTTTGAAATGTATTTGAATGTAAGAACTGAGTAGAGCCAAATCATTTAGTCTATAAGAACAAAAAAAAACCTAGAGTTTCTTGAATGCTTTTATTTGATTTCAATTTCGAAATCTTAAGCTAATGTAAAAATGTAAATCAACAATCTTCCATTTACTTATTTATTCTTCTTCCATAAAGATTAAAATCTTCAGACTTATACACATGGCTCAAGGTAATTTATGTTTAGAGATACAATTCATCTACAAGGAATGATAATTACTCAGGATTAACTGAGAGTATATGTAGATCTGAATTGGTGTGGTGGCTCATGCCTGTAAAACCAGCATTTTGAGAAGCTGAGGTGAGCAGATGACTTGAGTTCAGCAGTTCGAGACCAGCCTGGACAACATGGTGAAACACCATCTCTACTAAAAACACAAAAATTAACCAGGCATGGTGGCATGCACCTGTGGTTCAAGCTAATCGGGAGGCTGAGCAGGAGAATCACTTGAACCTGGGAGGTGGAGGGGGTTGCAGTGGGCCAAGATCATGCTGCACTCCAGCCTGGGTAACAGAGCGAGTGAGAGACTATCTCAAAAAAAAAAAAAAAAAAGTGTGCATAGATTCTGATGGCCACTTATGAATAAATAGAAAAAAATTAGCTACACTTAACGTAAAACTAAAATAACCTGAGTTACACGTTACTGTAAGTCTTGGAATTATGAGGTTGATCAGGAAAAGTGAGAATAGAGAAAAAATATTAAACATTTATTTTCTATATTCCTTAAAAATTTAAGAAGAAAGAGAAAACTCTGTTATAATAGCCAAATATTGAAGGCTAAGTTATATTAATACTAAATTTGAAACTTATTTCTAAGATATCATAAAAAAGGAAAAACTCCGGGGGCGGAGCAAGATGGCCGAATAGGAACAGCTCCAGTCTCCAACTCCCAGCGCGAGCGACACAGAAGACCGGTGATTTCTGCATTTTCAACTGAGGTACTGGGGTCATCTCTCTAGGGAGTGCCGGACAATCGGTGCGGGTCAGCTGCTGCAGCCTGACCAGCGTGAGCTGAAGCAGGGCGAGGCATCGCCTCACCTGGAAGCGCAAGGGGGAAGGAAATCCCTTTTCCTAGCCAGGGGAACTGAGACACATAACACCTGGAAAATCGGGTAACTCCCACCCCAATACTGCGCTTTAAGGAAACAGGCACACCAGGAGAATATATCCCACACCTGGCCGGGAGGGTCCCACGCCCACGGAGCCTCCCTCACTGCTAACACAGCCGTCTGCGGCGATCTATCCGCAAGGCAGCAGCAAGGCTGGGGGAGGGGCGCCCGCCATTGCTGAGGCTTAAGTAGGTAAACAAAGCCGCTGGGAAGCTCGAACTGGGTGGAGCTCACAGCAGCTCAAGGAAGCCTGCCTGTCTCTGTAGACTCTACCTCTGCGGACAGCGCACAGCTGCAGTCCATTAGGGGAAAGAGCAGGGCCGCTGCAGACCCGAACGACTCTGTCTGACAGCTTTGGGGAGAGCCGTGGATCTCCTAACGCGGAGGTTGAGATCTGAGAACGGACAGACTGCCTGCTCAGGTGGGTCCCTGACCCCTGAGTAGCCTAGCTGGGAGACATCCCCCACTAGGGGCAGTCTGATACCCCACACCTCACAGGGTGGCGTCACCCCTGAGAGGAAACTTCCAAAGAAAGAATCAGACAGGTACACTCGCTGTTCAGCAATATTCTATCTTCGGCAACCTCTGCTGCTGATACCCAGGCAAACAGGGTCTAGAGTGGACCTCAAGCAATCTCTAACAGACCAACAGACAGTCCTTCTGACTGTCAGACGGAAAACTATCAAACAGGAAGGACACCTATACCAAAACCCCATCAGTACGTCACCATCATCAAAGTCCAGAGACAGATAAAACCACAAAGATGGGGAAGAAGCAGGGCAGAAAAGCTGGAAATTCAAAAAATAAGAGCGCATCTCCCCCTGCAAAGGAGCGCAGCCCATCGCCAGCAACGGATCAAAGCTGGTCAGAGAATGACTTTGACGAGATGAGAGAAGAAGGCTTCAGTCCATCAAACCTCTCAGAGCTAAAGGAGGAATTACGTACCCAGCGCAAAGAAACTAAAAATCTTGAAAAAAAAGTGGAAGAATTGACAGCTAGACTAATTAATGCAGAGAAGATCATAAACGAAATGACAGAGATGAAAACCATGACACGAGAAATACGTGACAAATGCACAAGCTTCGGTAACCGACTCGATCAACTGGAAGAAAGAGTATCAGCGATTGAGGATCAAATGAATGAAATGAAGCGAGAAGAGAAACCAAATGAAAAAAGAAGAAAAAGAAATGAACAAAGCCTGCAAGAAGTATGGGATTATGTAAAAAGACCAAATCTACGTCTGATTGGGGTGCCTGAAAGTGAGGGGGAAAATGGAACCAAGTTGGAAAACACTCTTCAGGATATCATCCAGGAGAACTTCCCCAACCTAGTAGGGCAGGCCAACATTCAAATTCAGAAATACAGAGAACGCCACAAAGATACTCCTCCAGAAGAGCAACTCCAAGACACATAATTGCCAGATTCACCAAAGTTGAAATGAAGGAAAAAATCTTAAGGGCAGCCAGAGAGAAAGGTCGGGTTACCCACAAAGGGAAGCCCATCAGAATAACAGCAGACCTCTCGGCAGAAACTCTACAAGCCAGAAGAGAGTGGGGGCCAATATTCAACGTTCTTAAAGAAAAGAATTTTCAACCGAGAATTTCATATCCAGCCAAACTAAGCTTCATCAGTGAAGGAGAAATAAAATCCTTTACAGATAAGCAAATGCTTAGAGATTTTGTCACCACCAGGCCTGCCTTACAAGAGACCCTGAAGGAAGCCCTAAACATGGAAAGGAACAACCGGTACCAGCCATTGCAAAAACATGCCAAAATGTAAAGACCATCGAGGCTAGGAAGAAACTGCATCAACTAACGAGCAAAATAACCAGTTAATATCATAATGACAGGATCAAGTTCACACATAACAATATTAACCTTAAATGTCAATGGACTAAATGCTCCAATTAAAAGACACAGACTGGCAAACTGGATAAAGAGTCAAGACCCATCAGTCTGCTGTATTCAGGAGACCCATCTCACATGCAGAGACATACATAGGCTCAAAATAAAGGGATGGAGGAAGATCTACCAAGCAAATGGAGAACAAAAAAAAGCAGGGGTTGCAATCCTAGTCTCTGATAAAACAGACTTTAAACCATCAAAGATCAAAAGAGACAAAGAAGGCCATTACATAATGGTAAAGGGATCAATTCAACAGGAAGAGCTAACTCTCCTAAATATATATGCACCCAATACAGGAGCACCCAGATTCATAAAGCAAGTCCTTAGAGACCTACAAAGAGACTTAGACTCCCATACAATAATAATGGGAGACTTCAACACTCCACTGTCAACATTAGACAGATCAACGAGACAGAAAGTTAACAAGGATATCCAGGAATTGAACTCATCTCTGCACCAAGCGGACCTAATAGACATCTATAGAACTCTCCACCCCAAATCAACAGAATATACATTCTTCTCAGCACCACATCGCACTTATTCCAAAATTGACCACATAATTGGAAGTAAAGCACTCCTCAGCAAATGTACAAGAACTGAAATTATAACAAACTGTCTCTCAGACCACAGTGCAATCAAACTAGAACTCAGGACTAAGAAACTCAATCAAAACCGCTCAACTACATGGAAACTGAACAACCTGCTCCTGAATGACTACTGGGTACATAACGAAATGAAAGCAGAAATAAAGATGTTCTTTGAAACCAATGAGAACAAAGATACAACATACCAGAATCTCTGGGACACATTTAAAGCAGTGTGTAGAGGGAAATTTATAGCACTAAATGCCCACAAGAGAAAGCAGGAGAGATCTAAAATTGACACTCTAACATCACAATTAAAAGAACTAGAGAGGCAAGAGCAAACACATTCAAAAGCTAGCAGAAGGCAAGAAATAACTAAGATCAGAGCAGAACTGAAGGAGATAGAGACACAAAAAACCCTCCAAAAAATCAATGAATCCAGGAGTTGGTTTTTTGAAAAGATCAACAAAATTGACAGACCGCTAGCTAGACTAATAAAGAAGAAAAGAGAGAAGAATCAAATAGACGCAATAAAAAATGATAAAGGGGATATCACCACAGACCCCACAGAAATACAAACAACCATCAGAGAATACTATAAATGCCTCTACGCAAATCAACTAGAAAATCTAGAAGAAATGGATAATTTCCTGGACACTTACACTCTCCAAGACTAAACCAGGAAGAAGTTGAATCCCTGAATAGACCAATAGCAGGCTCTGAAATTGAGGCAACAATTAATAGCCTACCCACCAAAAAAAGTCCAGGACCAGATGGATTCACAGCTGAATTCTACCAGAGGTACAAGGAGGAGCTGGTACCATTCCTTCTGAAACTATTTCAATCAATAGAAAAAGAGGGAATCCTCCCTAACTCTTTTTATGAGGCCAACATCATCCTGATACCAAAGCCTGGCAGAGACACAACAAAAAAAGAGAATTTTAGACCAATATCCCTGATGAACATCGATGCAAAAATCCTCAATAAAATACTGGCAAACCGGATTCAGCAGCACATCAAAAAGCTTATCCACCATGATCAAGTGGGCTTCATCCCTGGGATGCAAGGCTGGTTCAACATTCGCAAATCAATAAACTAATCCAGCATATAAACAGAACCAAAGACAAGAACCACATGATTATCTCAATAGATGCAGAAAAGGCTTTTGACAAAATTCAACAGCCTTTATGCTAAAAACGCTCAATAAATTGGTATTGATGGAACGTACCTCAAAATAATAAGAGCTATTTATGACAAACCCACAGCTAATATCATACTGAATGGGCAAAAACTGGAAAAATTCCCTTTGAAAACTGGCACAAGACAGGGATGCCCTCTCTCACCACTCCTATTCAACATAGTGTTGGAAGTTCTGGCTAGGGCAATCAGGCAAGAGAAAGAAATCAAGGGTATCCAGTTAGGAAAAGAAGAAGTCAAATTGTCCCTGTTTGCAGATGACATGATTGTATATTTAGAAAACCCCATTGTCTCAGCCCAAAATCTCCTTAAGCTGATAAGCAACTTCAGCAAAGTCTCAGGATACAAAATTAATGTGCAAAAATCACAAGCATTCTTATACACCAGTAACAGACAAGCAGAGAGCCAAATCAGGAATGAACTTCCATTCACAATTGCTTCAAAGAGAATAAAATACCTAGGAATCCAGCTTACAAGGGATGTAAAGGACCTCTTCAAGGAGAACTACAAACCACTGCTCAGTGAAATCAAAGAGGACACAAACAAATGGAAGAACATACCATGCTCATGGATAGGAAGAATCAATATCGTGAAAATGGCCATACTGCCCAAGGTGATTTATAGATTCAATGCCATCCCCATCAAGCTACCAATGACTTTCTTCACAGAATTGGAAAAACTGCTTTAAAGTTCATATGGAACCAAAAAAGAGCCCGCATTGCCAAGACAATCCTAAGTCAAAAGGACAAAGCTGGAGGCGTCACGCTACCTGACTTCAAACTATACTACAAGGCTACAGTAACCAAAACAGCATGGTACTGGTACCACAACAGAGATATAGACCAATGGAACAGAACAGAGTCCTCAGAAATAATACCACACATCTACAGCCATCTGATCTTTGACAAACCTGAGAGAAACAAGAAATGGGGAAAGGATTCCCTATTTAATAAATGGTGCTGGGAAAATTGGCTAGCCATAAGTAGAAAGCTGAAACTGGATCCTTTCCTTACCCCTTATACGAAAATTAATTCAAGATGGATTAGAGACTTAAATGTTAGACCTAATACCATAAAAACCCTAGAAGAAAATCTAGGTAGTACCATTCAGGACATAGGCATGGGCAAGGACTTCATGTCTAAAACACCAAAAGCAACGGCAGCAAAAGCAAAAATTGACACATGGGATCTAATTAAACTAAAGAGCTTTTGCACAGCAAAAGAAACTACCATCAGAGTGAACAGGCAACCTACAGAATGGAAAAAATTTTTGCAACCTACTCATCTGACAAAGGGCTAATATCCAGAATCTACAAAGAACTCAAACAAATATACAAGAAAAAAACAAACAACCCCATCAAAAAGTGGGGAAAGGATATGAACAGACATTTCTCAAAAGAAGACATCCATACAGCCAACAGACACATGAAAAAATGCTCATCATCACTCGCCATCAGAGAAATGCAAATCAAAACTACAATGAGATACCATCTCACACCAGTTAGAATGGCAATCATTAAGAAGTCAGGAAACAACAGGTGTTGGAGAGGATGTGGAGAAATAGGAACACTTTTACACTGTTGGTGGGATTGTAAACTAGTTCAACCATTATGGAAAACAGTATGGCATTCCTCAAGGATCTAGAACTAGATGTACCATATGACCCAGCCATCCCACTACTGGGTATATACCCAAAGGATTATAAATTACTCTACTACAAAGACACATGCACACGTATGTTTATTGCGGCACTATTCACAATAGCAAAGACTTGGAATCAACCCAAATGTCCATCTGTGACAGACTGGATTAAGAAAATGTGGCACATATACACCATGGAATACTATGCAGCCATAAAAAAGGATGAATTTGCATCCTTTGTAGGGACATGGATGCAGCTGGAAACCATCATTCTTAGCAAACTATCACAAGAAGAGAAACCAAACACCGCATGTTCTCACTCATAGGTGGGAACTGAACAATGAGATCACTTGGACTCGGGAAGGGGAACATCACACACTGGGGCCTATCATGGGGAGGGGGGAGGAGGGAGGGATTGCATTGGGGAGTTATACATGATATAAACGTCATGCACATGTACCCTAGAACTTAAAGTATAATAAAAAAAAAAAGAAAAACTCCAATAAAAAGCAGAATAAAACAGAGAAAAAAAATGACAGATGGTAAGGATGAAAAAAGAAGAAAGGAGTAAGAGTGAAGAAAAGGGAGCTGAGTGAGTGTGGAATGGAAAATAAATATGGTGATGGGGAATAGCTCAAATTTTCTGCTGCTCAGCTATAAGTCCTTCCACTGATTTTTATCCAGCCTATTCAGTAAACATTGATTCAGCGATAACTCTAAATATTGGGTGTACAAAGACTTTGTGAAAGTGAAGATGGGAAAATAATAACTCAAATAAGTATTCAGAACAAAATTATTTGGCTCCACAAAGTAAAAAAATGATTATCATTTAGGGCGGAATGAGGTTCATCAAGGACAGTCTCACTATGGAGAAGACATGCAAACTAGGCATTGATTAAAAAGGTTGGAGTCCTACAGATTGAGAAATGGAATGGAGGAGGACCCGCAAATGAAGAATGTAGCAGAAAGAAAAAATAAAAGAACAATCAATAAACTATTTGACTCTTTTCACCTCTACCTAATCCACCTAATTTCTGTGTCTATGCTGCATTCTACTACATTTTGCCAAGTCAAATAGACATACCTAAGGAGACTACAGATTAAATATTTGAAATTGAGCCTTTTTCAAAAAACTCTGAATTGATCCTCAAAATGCATTAATTTTCATCACTCCTTAGCCCCTAAGGACCTCATTTTGATATTTAAATACATTATTGTTAGGCCATGTAGGGATGGGTGGATAGGAACTCTTTCAACAACCAATGTAGATTTGGTTTTCGAAAATATTCATGGCACAGGTGAAACTAACATGTGTTGTTCTTATAAAAATATTTATATTTAGTGATATACCATGGTATCATTATGTATTTCTTCATAAATATGTTACATATTATCAAATGTAACTCTATTGGTTACTAAGATTACCCATGTTAATGTTCAGGCCATACACAGTGTCATCTGTTCCCGCTTGCCATTTCCTGTTTGTTCACACTAAGGTGAATATTTAATAGAAGAGCATGTGAACAGATATGTAAACTCACATTACTTCTCATTTTTTAATGTTATTATCTGTTCTTGTGTTTTGACTAATAACCACTATCTTCTATTTTAGGGGATAGACAAATTTCTTCCCACGTTCTCTATCATCCATCTCTCAAATCCTGTCCTGGATCTCTCTACTTTTTCTCTTCAAACAGGTATTTATTGGATGTATGGATGCTTATTGGACTAGAAAATAATGTTTCAACCTTGTTTCTGTAGGGGAAATAATATAGATGTCTCTCCCTTCAGATATACTGTGAACAAGGAGTAGTTGCTAGTTGCCTGCAGTGCTTTTCATTTACCATCCAATGTAGTTTCTTTCCTATGTTTGATATATTCTACACTTCAACTATGATACAGAGATTTCCTGGGGACTTGACACACTTAAATTGTATTTATTTAGGCATACAGCTTTTTATGTGTTCCTGATATGAAAAAGATTTTATTTATTGACAATTACAAATTTTTTCAGTTTCTATGTTTAAAGATTGCCTTTCCAACTTTCAGAAACCAGAAAGAGTTCAATAAATGTTACTAACATACATACAAAATATTCTTCATTTTACGCAACTAGGTGGACACCATGCATTAGAAAACGCAACTAAATGGACATTGATTACCCGTAAACATGAGGAGAGAGAACAGCATGGGCTCCTGTTTGCCCTTTGATGAAGTTCTATTTCTCACAGGGTTCAGGATTTATATAGAGCTAAAAGGTCCACACAGTTGTTGATATGGCCTTCAGCACAAAAGAACAAAGTGGACACAGCACCCTGTAGACCAAAGAAATCTCAATCAGGACCAAAAATACTCATCACTATGGGTTTGGCATTCACTAACTCTGAGACAGAAAAGACGGCTGAGTCCCAGTTAAAATTTGCACAGCAGTGTGCAAAAGTGTCGAAAGTCATATCACAGTTTTGGCGAGTACCTTATCAAAGCACAGTCCACTCAATGAATTCAATATTTTTTAATTTAACAGTCTTGAAAAAGTTTCAATATTTTTCTGATATAATTTTAAGACATGTGATTTATTGAAATGATTTATGCATTTTCCCAAGGTTGGCATAAAAAAGTTATACTGAACTGTACAATCAGCTCCTTTTCACAATTTAGAATAAAATCTGTATAAATGTGCCATGGATTGGATTACATTAGGATTAATCAGACTTTTTTTTTTTTTTTTTTTTGCTAATGACATGGTGGACTTTTTTTCTTTCGATGTCATTGAAATACAGATGTTTCAGATGGCTTAGTTTGTACCTCCTGAACACAACTGAGAAGAACTGGGATGAGAGTCAGTTACAAAATTTCATTTGACTTCAAAGATTATCAGGAGACTTAACAAGTTCTCCAAGTTGAAGCTGAAGAAAATCTTAGATTAGTGCCAGCACATTTCTTATCTTCAAGTAACTTAGTTGTTATTATTCAGATTTAATAACAATTGCCATGGCAAATATTATAAGAAGGTTATTATTATATGTTTTGGTAATGTAGCCAGCACTATGTTAAGTAAGATAAGGGACTTGATACATCTCTATTAATTCTCACAACACCTCTTCCTTAATGATAACTATTTTACTGATGAGAAACATGGGGCTAAGTGATTTAACACATTTGACATGACTTGTATGTGACAGGTCAGGATTTGCACCTGGGTTTCCTTTGTTTTAAATCTCATATGCCTAATCATTTTGATATACTAGGAAACTCTAGATCTTTTGTATTACGAGAGCTTGGTATGATTATGCATCTTTGTTATTTCTCCTAATAGTTCTCTATACGTATTTACCATTTATGTATATTAACTTAGGAGGTGTTTACACTGAAGAGCTCATCCAGACCACATTACTGGCCTGTGATTCACTTGGACCTTGACCATCTCACAAACTAGCACTGACACAGACCACATGTATCAAACATATATGCACAGAACATGCAATACTACAAAATCTTCCCTCATTATTTATCCATTCGCCCATTCCTTCATTTTCCTCTCAAGAAACATTATCTGCAAAGTACCTTTCTATGCAGAGAGGAACTTATGTGTTGCAAAGTCCCTGACTGTCCTCAAGGAGCTAGGACTGTATTGACAGAGATCGTCCACCAAGCAACTGTCATGCAAGCACAGTAGAGGAACACTTCATTGAAAATCAAAACTCACCCTACCACTTTCTGCCTTTTGAGATGAGTAGCAGGATTTATGACAGTGGAAAACCACATGTACCTGTTCTTCTTTTTTCTTAGGCAGAAGCTGATGAAGAAAGGGATAAAGAAATGTATCTGCCAGTTATTCTTTGCTGATAAAGGAAAAAGTAGGTCCTTTGCTAGAGAAGCCATTAATGAGTCTTTGTCTCTACAAAAGTGAACCCTGCACTCATTAGTTGATGAAGAATTAAATTCCTCACCTGTAACATGGAAAGGAATTGAGTTTTCTAGCAGAGCCCAAGGGTGTTAAGGCATGGAAAAACAGAGATATGAGGAGAAGATTGATAAGAAGAGGGGGTTATGCAACACGTAGCTATGGAACTCCTTTGTTGCCCTAAAGTATCAGCCAATGTACCTACAAAATGCTCTGTGTGCAGTTGGTATCCCTTTTTGAGAAGGGTAGACAAAAGAACAGGATCACAAAAAAGTGAGCAAATTCCTCACTGAAGTCAGCACTGAAAGGAAGGAAAGAGGATGGGATGCATATGAAGCTAAAACTTCATCTAAAACAGAGACTGGGCAGAAGTAGCCATAAGAGATTAAACCCTAGGTAAACACACAGGAGTTTCTGTGATGGAGTTGTCAGACTACACACTGAATGTGGAATGACAAACATATCAACTTTCTTTACATTGTAAAGGACAAGCTGACTTCAAAGGACATATACAAGTTATAGATGGTAAGTGCCAGGGGAGAAATATAAATAAGGTACTATATCAGGGGAGCACAAAAGTAAGTAATGTTCTTTAGACCATAGCTTAGACAGTTCTAAATGTAGGTGTGGTCTACATCAGGCAGTACAAGGAGATTCTAGAAGTCCTGATGGACTCCTAGTCCCAGGCGTCAGCTTCACCAGGAGAAGCTGTCACTAGGTGACAAGGTGACAAGCTCTTTGTAGTCTTGCAAGATAGTTATGATTGTACTTTACAGGAAGGTGGGCTGAAAATTTAAGCAACTTTTTCAGAGTTTGGGACAAGGTAACTTTTATATCCTGGATTAAAGGCAGATTATAAAATTTCTGTTTTTAAAAGGACATTTTGCTGATTCCCAGCAGTTGTGATGTATAAATTTCTAATTTTTATGTCACGCAAACATGCTAACAAGGGCTCTTACCTGGGTGCATAGAGATAATTAATGGAGTCCAGGAACTTAGATAAGGGAAAAAAATTGCATCCTCATTTTCACTAGCATCTACCTCGAATTTAGCCACTTCATTAATTTTGAATATAAACAACAAACTTCTTGTTTAAAATTAAGCAATGCTTGTGACTTTGTCACCCAAAGAAGCGTGGGTATCCTGATAGCTCATTAAAGTTATTGCTGTACTTAAAAATATCATTTATGTTCATCACTACTTTGAAAATATGGCCTTATTAGATCTCTCACTAGATATGCCATTTAATATATTAATGAAGAAATACATATATAATTATATTATACTTTTATTTCAATAATAAAATTTCAATATAACTAGCTTCCTCATCATACTCAGAATTATATTATGTACGTTTAAAAACCTCATCCTGAGAAGAGGTCCATGGTCTTCACTAGAATACCAAAGGCGTCCATTGCACAAAAAGTTGAACTCATGGGCAAAGGCATTTATTTTATTCAATTTTCTGAATTTTTTAAATTTTTTTTTTTTTTTTTTTTTTTTTTTTTTAGACGGACTCTCGCTCTGCCACCCAGGCTGGAGTGCAGTGGCTTGATCTTGGCGCACTGCAAGCTCCGCCTCCCGGGTTCACGCCATTCTCCTGCCTCAGCCTCCTGAGTAGCTGGGACTACAGGCGCCCGCCACCACGGCCGGCTAATTTTTTTGTAGTTTTAGTAGAGATGGGGGTTTCACCGTGTTAGCCAGGATCTGATTTTTTTTTTTGAGATGGGGTGAATAACTTAGGAGAGTGAAGGCTGTGTAACAATTCTCATTAACCATTTTCTCCTAGTAGGGAAAAAGAGAAAGTGTAGGAAAGGGGGAATGTCGAGTCTTGAGGTAGGGCCCTAGCTTCATAAATCTGATTTAAAAAAAGAAAAAAAGGAGAGACCTGGAGCCAGGGCAGGTCTGCATGGGACCAGTGCTGTATCCCAGCGCTGGGTGGGGAGAGGTATCCTCCAGCATTAGGCAGTACTAAGAGAATTGTGGAGAGATTTCAGTACTAAACTAGTCCATGTTCCACATTAGGACTAGAAATTGTGCCTGATACTTTTAAAATTTCCTTTAATGTCAAAGTGTATATTAATATTTATTTCCCTATACAAATAGGCTACAACAGTTGATTCTCAATAATCAAGATAAATATTTGATTTATGTTGCTTGAAGACCCAGTGTGTCGTGATTCGTCTTAATTTGTTACTGATAAAATTTCTGCTTTTATTGAAATACTTCTCCTTTGATCACATTTATAAGGAAATTGAAAGCTTTCACAGTTTTAAATACGTTCTGTTAGAAATGTGACTAGTAGAAAGACAGTAATCTGACACATCGGATTACATATTCATAAAGCATCAATACTGATCCATATTGTATTTTAGTAAAACTTTATAATTAAAATTATAATTGCATTTCTCAAACACATTTTTAATTTCCCTGCTAGCAAAATTTGGGTCGGGATGTTTAAATTGTAAAACTTACCACAAAATCGTTATTTTTTAAAGTGAATCATACATTTTAATAAATCATTACATGTGAACACACCCAGAGGGCTAACAACAATTTTATCATCACATATGTTAGGTACATTTATTAGCTCCTTAAGACCTGTCCAGGCAATATTATACTGATCATTCTTCAAAAATGCCTATGTTCTCCCCAGTACTTAAGATCATCTTTTAAAAATACTATTCCCCCAATTCACTTTCTTTTACTAGTAAAATCTGATTATCTTGCAAGACTCAGCTTATATGTCATTTCCCTCAGCAGTAGCTCCTTGATGACTGTGGTGCAAGAGAATTCTACTTCTAATATGATCTTGGTCAAGTCTCTGCTTTTTTTCTTGAAGGAAACAGATACCTAGCTCACAAAGCATGGTGTCAAATAACATAATATGCATAGAAACACATTATGAATTGCAATTATTTTACAAAGTTAAGTTTCTTTTTCACATCCTCATTATTCATGTGTGTAGGTGATGTGGTAAGGTTCATGTTGCTAGATTGAGAACATGGGATAAGTGTCATACTTCAGATAATCTTTACTTTTTGATTGAAATTTTGACTTATTAAAATTTCAGAATCAATAGTAATAAAAAAAACTACCACTGTAAATGTCCTAGCCAGATTGTCTGAAGGAATTATTGAATGGAATAGATGAGCTAATTGCTCTTGAAATTTTTCTCCAACTCTAGTTTCTATTATTCTTGCCAAGTATTGGTTAAGAGTTTGGAGAATGAGACAAAGTTTTACTCTTAAAAATGTTGTAATCCTTTAATTTCTTTAAAGATTTATAACCAAAATAAGAGTTGCTAGTATTTATAGCTGCAATAAAATATATGTTTATGGTAAAATTTCTGACTTTTTAAGGAATTCCTATCACTTATATACCCAATCAAAACAATTATCCTGTGAAGTGCATCAAGATGCTAGATAGTTTTAGAAATAGTAATTTTATAGGGTATCAAATTTGGAATCTGATAGGAATTAGAAATCATACCTAGTAGAATATGGGCAGCTGCTTAGTGGCTGAAGGGTTGAATTAATAACATGGACTGTTTGAGTTTTAGCCCCAAATTTGCCAGTGACCTGCTGTGTGACCTTGGGCAAATTACTCTAAGCCATAGTTTCCTTTATTAGGAAAAAGGGGCATAGTAACAATAAGGAGTATTAATAAGATCTGTGATATCTTGTAGTGATTTTGTGTGGTTTTAATATCAGAGTAATACTGGACTCACAAAATAAATTGAGAAGTATTCCTTCCTTCTCTATTTTCTAAGAGTTTGTTAGTTGTTGTAACTTTCTGAGATTTTTGATAGAATTAATAGTGAGACCATCTGGGCCTCATTTTCTTTTTGAGAAGAAGCTAGATTATAATTCAATTTCTTCAATGATATAGGGTGATTCAGATGTTCTATTTCTTTTTATGTCAGTTTTGGAAATTTGTGTCTTTGAAAGGATTTATTTATTTCAACTAAATTATTATATCAATTTTATTGGTTCAAAGTTGTTAGTGACATTTCCTTTTATTATTTTAATATTTTTAGTTTCTATATCCAAGTTGCTTTGCTTCATTTATTTTTTTACTGTGATATGAACATATAGCATGAAATCTACTTTCTCAATAAATTTTTAAGTGTATAATACATTATTGTTAACTGTAGGTACAATGTTGTAGAGCAGATCTCTAGAGCTTATTCAACTAGCTTGACTGAAATATTAATTTCTGCTTTAATCTTTATATTTCCTTCCTTCTGCTAACTTTGAGCTTGGTTTGCTTTTTTCTTCTAGTTCTATAAGATTTAGAATTTGGTTGTATATTTGAGATCTTTCTTATTTTTTTAATATAGGCGTGTACCACTATAAATTTCCCTCTTAGTACAACTTTTGCTGCATCCCATAAGTTTTGGTTGTTGTATTTTAATTTTTGTTTATCTCAAGATATTTTCTGATTTCTCTTTTTAATTTCTTCTTTGACTCATTGGTCCTTCAAGAGCATTATGAATTTCCATATGTTTGTGAATTTTTTATTTTTCAAAATTCTGTATATGTTTGTTAGTTTCATAGGTCTATAGTTTTATTTACACTCTCTTTTTCCTTATTGATTTTTTGTCTTGATGTTCTGGCAATTATTAAAAGCAGGATATTGAAATTTCCTACTATTACTGTGTTGTTTTCTATTTCTCTCTTCAGTTTTGTCAGCATTTGCTTTACATATTTAGATGCTCTGCTGTCGGATACATATCTATTTATAATTTATAGAACTTCCTGGTGGATTGACCTTTTTATCATTGTAAAACATCCTTTCTTATCTCTTATGACAGTTTTTGGCACAAAGTCTATTTTATTTGATTTAAGTATAGCCACCCTACCTCTATTTTCATTACAATTTAAATAAAATGTCTTTTCTCACCCATTCCCTTTTAGCATACTTATGTCCGTAAGGCTAAAGTAATTTTTCTTGTAGGCAGCACACAATTGAGTCTTTTTTAAATCCATTCATCCACTCTATGACTTTTTATTGGGAATTTATTCCATTTACCTTTAAAGTAACTATTGATAGGAAAAAAAGTAACTATTGCCATTTCGTGAGGTGTTTTATGTTAGTCTTGTAGTTCTTTTGTTTCTCTTTTTCTCTCTTTCGATCTCTTTGTATTTTGTTGATTTTTTTGTATCTGAAATGCTTTGATTTCTGTGTGTGTGTGTGTGTGTGTGTGTGTGTGTGTCTATGTATGTGTGTACCTTCTATAGGTTTTTTTTAATGGTTACCTTGGCACTTAAGTAAAATATTTTATAATAGTTCATATGAAGCAGATAACAGCTTATGTTCAATTATATCCAGTAACTCTAACTTATTTTCTCCCTATACTTTATATTAATGTTGGCACTATTTTTATTTATTCATATTGTATATCTTTTACCATATTTTTATTTATAGTTTTTTAAACAACTTTTGTATTTAATGTTTACATTTGAATTAAAAGTGAGTTACCTCCCATCATTACAGTAATATAATATTCAGTATTTGTCTATATATTTATATTTACCAATGAGTTTCATACTTTTCTGTGCTATCATGTTGCTGTCTAGCATTTTTCTGTTTCAAGTGAAAAACTCCTTATAACATTTTTAAAGGCAGGGTCAGAGATGATGAACTTCTCAGGTTTTGTTTGATTGGGAAAGTCTTCATCTCTCATTCATTTTTGAAGGACAGTTTGCCTAATATAGTATTGTTATAGTATTATTGATTGGCAGCTTTTTCTATCAGCTCTTTTAATATGTCATCTTACACACTTTGCTTATGCATTGTTCTTTTAACCTTGGTGAACATATTTATGAGTTATTTTTAATTATCTTTCAAGTAAACAATATAACTTCCTTTCATTAAGACCTATTTTTGGAGGTCATTTTGTTCTTTTCTTTGGAACATTTCTCCCTAAGTTTTCATTTTTCTTGACTCTTCTTTTTTTCTTTACTAGTTTCTGTGCATTACCAAAACAGGCCCCTCTCCAAGTCTTTATGAACTGGCTTTGTACAGAAGAAACCCTATCAGTACGCCTTGTCAGAGATTCTGGGGGACTCTACCATCTGTTTCCCTCCCTAGGAAGAAGTATGTGGCTATGGTTTTTGTACACTCACTCTGCTGAGCCAGAAGGGGAGCTATAGCATGTAGCAGCCCAAACCTCTATCTCCAGTCTTCCCTGAGAAGCTAGACTGTAGTGGCTCATCTGAGCTTCAAGACTGGTGAGATAGATGCTAGTTCATGGATAGCCTCAGATAAATTGGCATACTCTATGTACTGATAAACTCTTTCCTACCCAAGAGAAGACTGAGAGCTGAGATTTTTTTATCCACTTTCTCGGTGCTGAGCAGTGGCAAGGATGAAGATTATCTACTATCTCAAGCCATTATCTACATTCTCCCTGGCTAGCTACATTGTGCTGGACCCATCAGAGCTCCAGGACTGGTGAGACAGTTGCTAATTATTTGGACAGTCATTGAGAAACTTGAGGTGCTAGACAAAGAGTTTAACTTTTTCCTCCTCAAAGGGAAGCTGAGAGCTGGAATTTCTCATCTCCCTTCTCTGTGCTGAGCAGAAGGGAGGATCAACTGTATTTATCAACTCAAGTTGCTATCTCTACCCTACCCTGAGTGACTAGACTATGCCACACCTATCAGAGCTCCAAGACTGGCAAGACAAAAGCCAATCCTCTGGGGAGGCCCCTTAGGAAATATGGGGAACCAGACACACATACTGACATGTTCATTCTCCTGGGTGAAGCTGGGCACTAGGAGGTCTCTTCCTGATTGTATGGTGCTATGCAGGGAGTAGGGATTCTAGAAGAAGATGTCATAAATCTCCCTGCTAGCTACAGTGAGTCTGGTTTCACATTCTCCTGGGGTACAAGAGCCTTTAAATTGGTTTCTGTTTTCTCATAACAAGACTATATCTGTGAATTGCTGTGGAACCAGTATGTTTGTCGGGGAAGGAGAGAGTTCAAGGCTTCCTTCTCCACAATCTTAGTGACATAACTTGATTCATTCATTCTTAATATTGGTATCATTCATAACTTGGCATTGTGCCTTTTTTTATAATACATCTTATTTAGAGTTTAATAAATTTTACAGATCTTTATAAACAAGTTTATGTTTCACTGTTTTTTTTAATATTGTCATTTTCTATATAATTTACTTTCATTCATTTTTGTTTCCTTACACTTATTTTTGGTTAAATTTGTACTATTTCTTAGTTTCCTAGGGTAGAAGCGTGATCGATAATTATAAAACTTTGTTTTTATAAAATAAGCACTTACAGTTATAACTTATCTTTAAAAAGTATTTTAGTAATTGTATATTTAGAAAACCCCATTGTCTCAGCCCAAAATCTCCTTAAGCTGATAAGCAACTTCAGCAAAGTCTCAGGATACAAAATTAATGTGCAAAAATCACAAACATTCTTATACACCAGTAAGAGACAAACAGAGAGCCAAATCAGGAATGAACTTCCATTCACAATTGCTTCAAAGAGAATAAAATACCTAGGAATCCAACTTACAAGGGATGTCAAGGACCTCTTCAAGGAGAATTACAAACCACTGCTCAGTGAAATAAAAGAGGACACAAACAAATGGAAGAACATACCATGCTCATGGATAGGAAGAATCAATATCGTGAAAATGGCCATACTGCCCAAGGTTATTTATAGATTCAATGCCATCCCCATCAAGCTACCAATGACTTTCTTCACAGAATTGGAAAAAAACGGCTTTAAAGTTCATATGGAACCAAAAAAGAGCCCGCATTGCCAAGACAATCCTAAGTCAAAAGAACAAAGCTGGAGGCATCACGCTACCTGACTTCAAACTAGACTGCAGGGCTACAGTAACCAAAACCGCATGGTACTGGTACCAAAACAGAGATCTAGACCAATGGAACAGAACAGAGTCCTCAGAAATAATACCACACATCTACAGCCATCTGATCTTTGACAAACCTGAGAGAAACAAGAAATGGGGAAAGGATTCCCTATTTAATAAATGGTGCTGGGAAAATTGGCTAGCCATAAGTAGAAAGCTGAAACTGGATCCTTTCCTTACTCCTTATATGAAAATTAATTCAAGATGGATTAGAGACTTAAATGTTAGACCTAATACCATAAAACCCTAGAAGAAAACCTAGGTAGTACCATTCAGGACATTGGCATGGGCAAGGACTTCATGTCTAAAACACCAAAAGCAATGGCAGCAAAAGCAAAAATTGACAAATGGGATCTAATTAAACTAAAGAGCTTTTGCACAGCAAAAGAAACTACCATCAGAGTGAACAGGCAACCTACAGAATGGGAGAAAATTTTTGCAATCTACTCATCTGACAAAGGGCTAATATCCAGAACCTACAAAGAACTCAAACAAATCTACAAGAAAAAAACAAACAACCCCATCAAAAAGTGGGCAAACGATATGAACAGACATTTCTCAAAAGAAGACATTCATACAGCCAACAGACACATGAAAAAATGCTCATCATCACTCGCCATCAGAGAAATGCAAATCAAAACTACAATGAGATACCATCTCACACCAGTTAGAATGGCAATCATTCAAAAGTCAGGAAACAACAGGTGCTGGAGAGGATGTGGAGAAATAGGAACACTTTTACACTGTTGGTGGGATTGTAAACTAGTTCAACCATTATGGAAAACAGTATGGCAATTCCTCAAGGATCTAGAACTAGATGTACCATATGACCCAGCCATCCCACTACTGGGTATATACCCAAAGGATTATAAATTACTCTACTACAAAGACACATGCACACGTATGTGTATTGCGGCACTATTCACAATAGCAAAGACTTGGAATCAACCCAAATGTCCATCTGTGACAGACTGGATTAAGAAAATGTGGCACATATACACCATGGAATATTATGCAGCCATAAAAAAGGATGAGTTTGCGCCCTTTGTAGGGACATGGATGCAGCTGGAAACCATCATTCTTAGCAAACTATCACAAGAACAGAAAACCAAACACCGCATGTTCTCACTCATAGGTGGGAACCGAACACTGAGATCACTTGGACTCGGGAAGGGGAACATCACACATCGGGGCCTATCATGGGGAAGGGGAAGGGGGGAGGGATTGCATTGGGAGTTATACCTGATATAAATGACGAATTGATGGGTGCTGACGAGTTGATGGGTGCAGCACACCAACATGGCACAAGTATACATATGTAACAAACCTGCACGTTATGCAAATGTACCCTAGAACTTAAAGTATAATAATAAAAAAAAAAAGTATTTTAGTTTCATTTTACAAATATTGCTCTGTAGATTTGGTTTGAAATAATTTCTAACGGTTTTTAGCTTAATCCCAGCCAACTCCTGGTCAATCTGCAAGTTGACTAGGGGAACAAGTGCAAGTTTTTTAAAGCTATTAAGCTATGGCCTGCATTTTCTCAATTTCCAGTTATCGAAATCAATCAGTCAGTCAATGATTAATCCTTTCATCATTTTTTGCTATTAGATTTCTATTAAAATTAATGAGATATGTCTCCTTTCTTCTAAGTTTTATCTTTCCATTTGTAAACTAGATCTTATTTTCTTTAACCTTCTCAGGGACTTTGTTCTAGCTGTTATAATAATTTCTTGTGCATCTTCAATCTCTCCATTTTTGTGGTGAATTAATATTAGCATATCAACATGCTCAAGTATGCTTTGTTCTAAAAAAAAAAAAAAGTTCAACATCCCCTTCCATCTACTTCTCTTTATTCTTACATTTTCTTCATAATCAAATTTCTTGAAAGACTTATCTATATTCATGGCTTCCACTGTATCAAACTATTCAGTCTTCAGTTTGCTGCAGTCTGGCTTCCACTCTGACAAGTCCACAATTAGCCAGAGATTTAACTCCTTGCATATGAAGTCTTGACGTAAAAAATATGTGTACAAAACCCCACAATGTTCCATAAAAGCTTCCAAAACAGACAGAAAAAAATATATATATAAACTACCTACAATTTCCTATGCCTATATCGATAGGTTTTTTAAACAAACTTTTCAGATACTTATAAAATTTGAAGACTTTTTAGAGAAAATTTAATCAAGAGAATATGGTCTAAGTTCTCTTTACAGGTAAAGAATCAACATTCCATAGGGGTAAAAAATTGTGTAGTTATACTGTGAAAAAAATCAGGGCCATAATTTTTATTTCTAGAAATCTGGATAAAATGTGTTCCTACTTTCAATCCAGACATGTTCATTAGAAATATTCATAAAATATGAAACAATCATTGACAACTTAACAGATTTATAACATATACTATACTTACATAGACTGTAAGGCAGATAAATCGATTATAAAAAAAGAATTTAGTATGCAATGAGAACACTTCAGAAGATGTTTAAGTGAAAATATCTGCCTTTTGCCCTCACTATCCTCACACACCAATGTAAAGATACACAAAAGAAATTAACTCATAAAGGCAATGAGAAAATGATAAGTTGAAAATCATCAGTGAATAAGTGATTACCAGAATATTAAATTAAAATGACCAGAATATTAAGTGAGAATAATACAATGACCAATGAAACAAGCAGAGCAAACAGCTACTGAGAATATGCCGTAAGAAACTATAAAAGAGATGGGAGCCAAGCGTGAGTGAAACTCTGGCATTTTGGGAGGTAAAAATCAACACACAGTGAGAGAGATGTGAGGCTAAAAAGAGGTGATTAATGTAAGTTTGTTTATTCAATAAATGAATATTGGAGTCCCCAGAGAAAATGTGCAAACACCTGGGGGGAACTTGGTTTCAAATGTAACTCCTTGACCATTGTAGTATTTTGGAAACCCATAGCATGATAACCAACTTCCTGTCTTGTTATTCTATAGTAATGCCTGATTGTTGACATGCCTTACCATATTGAGTTTCATGACTCCTTAAAGATGTAAACAGGTCATTGAACAGAAATGATGGTCTGAGCAAGAGGAAGTGATGGTGGAATCACTTTGACTCTTGGTGTTCAGCATGCCAAGGACTTGAGATTTTTCAGATATTTACTTGAGGACGGTAAATATAGGAAAATAGGTGAACGTGGATTCACTTGTGTGTACTCAATCTCAGGTAAGCGCTTATCTAGCAGAAGAGCCCAGCATCAAGAAGCTGTCTAATTCTAGCACAGAAGGAAACTGGTATGAACCTACCTCCTAATCCAGAACAAATAAAGCATTACACGAAATATACAAAATAATTGTTTTCAGATATTGAGACAACAGATGGTATAAGAATATTTCTCTTGAAAAGAAAAACAAAATTAATTCTATTATCTCTTTAACTTTATGTCTGAAGGCAATTTCTTGAAGAGAGAAAGAGTGTGTGTGTGTGTGTGTGTGTGTGTGTGTGTGTTGGGGAAAGTCCAAGCAGAGCATGAGGCTCTTGCTGAAGTGAGGAGACAGAGAGTAAAGTTAAAGAAGCTGGACCAGCTAGAGTTTATAAGGTAGAGAAACAGAAATGAGGTAGTTATACATACTAAGACCTCCAGAAATCTACATGCCAGTCTTCTTGAATCTTTGATTGAACACTAATCTGTGCATACTTAGGGTAAAAGTTCAGGAGACTTGGCAAGAACAAATGTCGGGAAGTTATAAGATGATCGGTTTCTCAAGTTTATACAGAATTAGGAGATACTTAAATTTAATCCAATCAAAATAGAGAAAGCTCACTGAAAACTTAGGCAATCAGTAGAGGTCATGGAAGTGTCATGTTTTAGTGGGTATAAATTTTCCCTAGAATAAAGACTACTCAGACTACAGTACTTAAAAAACAAGTCTTTTAAAAAAACACTTATTTTAAGTTCAGGGGTACATGTGCAGGTTTTTTATGTAGGTAAATTGTGTGTCATGGGGGTTTAGTGTACAGATTATTTTGCCATCTAGGTATCAAGCCTAGTATCCATTAGTTATTTTTCTGATCCTCTCCCTCCTCCCATCATTCACCCTCCAATAGGTCCCATTGTGTGTTGTTCACCTCTATGTGTGCATGTGGTCTCATCATGTAGCTCCCATCTACAAGTGAGAACATTTGGTTTTCTGCTCCTGCATTAGTTTGCTACAAATAATGGCCTGCAGCTCTATCATGTTCCTGCAAAGGTCATGATCTTATTCTTATTAGTGACTGTGTAGTATTCCATGGTGTATATATGTATCTCATTTTAAAAATGCAGTCTACCATTGATGGGATTTTTAGGTTGATTCTAAGTCTTTGCTATTGTGAATACTGCTGCAATTAACATATGTGTGCACATGCTTCTGTGATAGAATGATTTATATTCCTTTGGATATATAACCAGTAATGGGATAGCTGGTTTGAATGGTAGTTCCATTTTTAGGTCTTTGAGGAATCTCCATACTATTTTCCACAATGGTTGAATTAATTTGCACGCCCACCAACAGTGCACAGCATTGCTTTTTCTCCACAACCTTGCCAGCACCCATTCTTTTTTGACTTCTTAATAACATCTATTCTGACCAGTGTGAGATGGTATTTCACTGTGGTTTTGATTTGCATTTCTCTAATGAATAGTGATGTTAAGCTTTTTTCATATGCATTTTGGCCACATGTATGTCTTCTTTTGAGAAGTGTCTGTTCGTGTTCTTTATCCACGTTTTATTGGGACTGAAAACACAAGACTCTTAAGCATTAATCTTATCTACAAATAACTTTCTGCCAAAACAAACTTCTATACTCTTTAAAGAAACACAGATATATGTAAACACTCAGCAAGGTGGTATTTGCTATGTTTGATATTCAATAAATACATTTTAAATATTTTAAGAGGTAGTAAACTGTGATTCAAAACTGAGAAAAAATTTAGTTAATATAAACAACCTAGAAATGACAGAGAGGGTGGAATTAATAGACATGGCCTTTAACATAGTTATTATTAATGCCATCCATAAATTAAAGCATTGAAAGAAAAATATAAACATAATGAAGAAAGAAATGTATG
Source organism: Trachypithecus francoisi (assembly GCF_009764315.1). NCBI lineage: Eukaryota > Metazoa > Chordata > Mammalia > Primates > Cercopithecidae > Trachypithecus > Trachypithecus francoisi. Next base: position 54,460,301 of record NW_022681455.1, read on the forward strand.
ATAATAAAAACAACCAAATGGAATTTCTGGAGATGAAAGTCAAAATATATAAAGAAAAAAAATCACCGGGTGGTTTTAACTGCACACTAGACTCTACAGAATAAAAGGTCAGTGGACATGAGAAGAGTCTATTCAAAATTAAGCAAATAAATGAGAATAAAAAAATAGTGCCTCAGTGATTTGATATTAAGTGGGCTAATATCTGTGGAATTCAAAGTACAAAAGGAGAGGAGAAAAAGGTAGAAGCCAAAAACGCTGAAGAAATACTGGCTGGAAATTTTCTAAATTTTATGAACAATGTAAATTCATCATACTCAGAAGACTGACAAACCCCAAGCAAAATAAACACAAAGAAAATCGCATAATAGCACATAATAATAAAATTGCTGAAGACCCACGATGCCTCACTCAGGTATCTGTACTCAGCCAGCAGGTCATCTGTGGCTTAGCTTGCTCATCTTGGCTGTGTTCTCTCAGACACCTGCAGCTTGGCTAGCATGAATTCACTACTCAGATCCATGTGGTTGTTGGTGCTTCAGCAGGCTAGCTCAAGATTCTTCACATGGTAGTTTTTGGAGTCCAAGAAAAAAAGTAGAGATGGACAATGCCACATGAGGCTTAAGCTCGTAATTGGAACATTGGCTCTTTGTTTCCTATTGACCAAATCATGTAGGAAAAAATACAGATTTTTATATCTATGTGCATACATATATATACACACACATATACATATATAGGTATATACACATACACAGGTATAACATATTTTTAGAAAACAATTGTTTAGAAAAAAATATCTCAACTAGCAGGAGAGTACGGGAAATACTTGGATGTTTGGAACAAAGAGAAAACTTAAACCCAGAGAGGTAAAGTAATGCCAAGAGCATGTAGAGATCCAGTGATGTGCCTGCTGGGTTGGACACAGGTGACAAACTCCAGGCAGTCAAATAGGAAACATCTCTGCACATTGTATCATACCTGACCCACAGAAGATGACAACTGCAGTGGCTTAAAAAGCTGCCTTTCAGAGGGCAATGATGAGACTGCCCATTTGTCCTTGTTTTTGAATAGGAGAATAAACTTTTTTTTTTTTTTTTTTTAATGAGGATCTCCTTTTTTTTTCCTTAAAACTTTTATTTTAAGTTCAAGGGTACAAGTGCAGGATTGTTATATAGGTAAACTTGTATCATGGAGGTTTGTTGTACAGATTATTTCATCACCCAGGTATTAAGCCTACTACCCATTAATTATTTTTCTTGATTCTCTCCCTCCTCCCAACCTTCACCCTCCAATAAGCCCCAGTGTGTGTTGTTCCCTTCTATGTGCCTATGTATTCTCATCATTTAGCTCCCACTTATAAGTGAGAAAATGCAGTATTTGGTTTTTCTGTTCCTATGTTAGTTTGCTAAGGATAATGGTCTCCATCCCTATCTATGCCCCTGCAAAGAACATGACCTCATTCTTTTTCATGGTTGCACAGCATTCTGTGCTGTATATTTACACAAGCCACACAAATCCAAATGAACGAGACATCAAAAACATCAAACAAAAGAATCAAACCCTAACCTTAGAAGCCTAAAAATCTAAAATAAAAGAAAAAGATTATAATTAGATAATATTAAGATAATTATCAGAAGAAATAAGATAGCCCCAAATAAAGATTAATATTGAACATATGATACAAGTATGAAGTTATCAAAATTACCCTGATAATTTTGAAAAATAGTTAAAATATTAAATATACAATTTTGATATAATAGAGAATAGTGAATAAGTTAAATAGCAAGTTAGACACAATTGAAGGTATTAATAAATTGGATAGAATATCTTTTTTTTTTTTTTTTTGAGACAGAGTCTCACTCTGTTGCCCAGGCTGGAGTGCAATGGCGCAGTCTAGGCTGACTGGAACCTCCACCCCCCGAGTTCAAGCGATTCTCCTCCCTCAGCCTCCTGAGTAGTTGGGATTACAGGAACGTGCCACCATACCTGGCTAATTTTTGCATTTTTAGTACCGATGGGGTTTCACCATGTTGATCAGGCTGGTCTTGAACTGCTGACCTCGTGATCCACCCTCCTCAGCCTCCCAAAGTGCTAGGATTACAGGCATGAGCCACCGTACCCAGGCTAAATTGGATAAAATATCTGAAAAGAAATCCAGAAAAGCTAGAAAAAGAGATGGGAAATGTCCAAAAGCGGTAAATCACATGGATAATAGAATGACAAATTTTGGTGATTATTTAATCTAAATTCCAGAATAAACAAGTAGAGATGTGGAGGAAATGATATCTGGCTGCAGAGAGAAAAAGTAGGCTATCTACAAAGGAAAAGCAATTAGACTGATGGAGGAGCTATCTTTTTAAAAGATACCTCTTTAAAGTATTAGAAGCCCCAAAAAATGAAGTTATGAAATAACTTCAAACCTTGAGCAAAAACACTTATAATCTAGAAATGCTAGAGTTCTATTACAAATTAAACTATAGTTAAAAATAGAAGTAAAATAAAGATATTTCCAGACAAATAAAAATGGCTTTGTCACCTGCATATGCAGACTAAAGGAAATGCTAAAAGATGTACCTCAGGAAGAATAAAAATAGTGCCAGAAGGAAGGCCTAAAATGCAAGAAGGAATGGTTAACAAAAACTGAAATCTTTGTGGGTAAATGTGAATAATTATTGACTGTATAAATTAGTAATTGTTCCTAATTTCTGGAGTTAAGACTAAAAATGTTAAATCTAAACGATTAGCTGTTAGGATATAATGGAGAATGGATGACAAGAGTTAAAGCATTCTACTGTCCATATATTGTTTGCACTGTTAGTAAGAATGTTGACTAACTGTACATTTTGTTAAGTTAAATGTATGTTTAAAATTTTAAGATAACACTGAAATATAGTAATGTATTTTATAATTTGCAAACCTGTAAAAGGAAAAATAACAAGAAATATCAATATAGAAAAAGAAAAATAGGAATAAAAAAGCATAGTAAAAATAGAAAGTGCACCATAACACAATATAACAAAACCAAATATATTTGTTATCCTAATAAATGTAAATGGCCTAAACTCTTTAATTAGGAAGACAAATTTGACAGGCTAATCATTTATTGAGCACCTACAATGTGCAAGGGAATATGGAATATAAAGCAAGCCTAGTTGGGACAAATATATAAGATACAATCCCTACATGCAGCATGAAAATATTCTATGCATAATTAACCATCTCTTTATATGAGTAGGCTCTATACTGACTCTTAAGCACATTAGCTAGAAAAAGTTTTAAAGCATTACAATGAGTTATTCCTGCAGGTTCATGGACCATAACAATTCATACAATGTATCATTTGTAAAATAGAGTAAAGCTAACATCCAGAGGTTTCTTTGAAGTAGAAAGAAAATTTCTATGCAGCAGCCTAAAAGATGAACATGGTTGTTGCTTCAACCATATCCTATGGAACTATATAGTTGTTTACTGCCTCTTTTTCTCCCGTCTTCCATGGCACAAAATGAATATAGATGGGAGATAAAGAGAAGTGTTTGGAGCAGGAGAATTGAAGCTGGAAGATGTGACCATATTTCATATTTATTGAGGTCTCTATAAAATATAGTGTCTTAAACTTCTTGAAAAAAAGGCTTATATCTAAAATAGGAGCTCAATGATTGAAGTATAGCTCTACATGGAATTTTGCCTGCAGCTGAAAGCACGGCAAGTATGACAACTTGTTTTAGAAGTTTTTAGTTTCGTCTGATGCAACAAATATTTGACTCATGCTGGAATCAGCATTGCACATGTAATAGAGCAATGATCTAATCCAGCATGACAAATCCTATTTTCCTCTGTGGAGGTGATTTGAACAGAAAATGTGGGTCATGCTGGGTGAAAATATAGATAGGTGATTTTTAATAAGACTTCTGCTTTTTATCTTCCTTCTATCATTTTAGAGTGCACAGAGTGTATCTTCCTGTAATAACTTACTCACTAGAGCTTTCAATCATATCCAGTGAATACTTACCAATATAATAAAGTCTGCTTTAAAAAACACATTCTCAACTTTCTTTATACCATAGCACAAATGTATCCTATAAATTGCTTTCATTTTCTTTTAATTTTATTACTCTCACTTATATACTCTGTTTTTTCTAAACCTTTTCTTTACCAAAATGTTTCTGGTTTAAACCAAATGCTGGTACAAAGTTTAAAATTTAATCAGGTCTGAGTTAAAGTTTACTTCCTAAGAGATGCCTTCCTCAATAGCTTTATTCATAGAGCCCTTTACTCTTAGGTCTACTTCCTGTCTATATTGCTATCCATTTTTTATATACTTCTTAAACCTTATCACAATCTAAAAAATTTTTAATTTATTTTATTGAATTTTCTCCTACAAGAATGTCAGTTTTTTGAAATCAAAAACATTTTCTAGGTCATTCTGTACCCTCAGAACCATAAACAATGACTTGTACAAACTAGGTTTTCTGTAAATATTTATGAAATTAATAAAATTATTAAATCAGTTTTATTTATTACACATATATGTTATTATTGTTTACCAACTTTTTAATAATTTGTTTAGCTAAAGCCTCCTAAGACCCTAAGGTAATATATCTCAATTAGATCAGCTGAATTTACTAAAATATAAATTCTTAGCATTTATAGAAATGCAGCTTGCTGATTCAGGTGTCAGTATTAGATATTTGAGTGATCTAGTTTAATAGTCCCACTTTAGATTTTCACCAGAATAGGCCTTGATGTGAAGTGTTAATGGTCCACCTTTTAGGAGCACATCATCTAGCTGGTGGTTGAAATTTAAAAATTCTCAGCCTCTGTCCTTTGGGTTCTCAGAATGGATTTAAAAAACTAAAACAGCTGTTATGCAGCTCTTAAAGTTTAAATAACTTCAAGTATGAAGTTAGTTGAAGATTTTGCCTAAATAGTTTGACTTAGAATCCTACATTAAATAAATTGTTGATTTATCTGGAAGAAGTGAGAGGTGAATTCAGACAAGAAGGCACTAATGCAAGAGGGGAACATAGGAAATATTCAGCAATGTCTGATAATTTTGAAGAAAAAGAGAAATATCAAAGAAAAATTAAGAGCTTGTATATCCGAAAGTCTAGCACAAAGGTTGGAGGTGTTTGGGGTGGGGTTGATGTTGTTTTTTGTTTAATAGGATACTGAAGTAGAAAACAAATGCAGAGGTGTTTCTAAATTCTAAAGTCTTGACCTCGTTATCCTAATGATGTTCAGCTACATCCTAGGAATACATTTTACTATAGATAAATTCACAGAAACTTACAACCTACCAAGGCTGAAGCATGATGAAATATAAAATCTGAAAGGATTAATAACTAGTAAGGAAATTAGATCAGCAATTGAAAATCTTCCATCAAAGCAAAGCCCAGACTGGGTGGCTTTATGAGTAAATTCTATCAAAAGTTTTAAGAAGAATTAAGGTCAATCCCTCCCAAATTTTTTCAAAAAATTATTGAAGAGGAAGCACTTCCAAACTAATTTTAAGAGTATGGGATTACCCTGACACCAAAGCGAGGCAATGATACAATGATGATGATGATGATGATGATGATGATGATAATAATAATAATAATAATAATAATAAATAAAAGTGCAAGTCAATATGCCTGAAAAATTGAAACTTTTCCTCTAAGATCAGGAAAAAGACAAGGATGGCCACTCTCATCACTTCTATTCAACATTGTACTGGAAGTTCTAGTCAGAGCAATTAGGCACAAGAAATAAATTAATCAAGGCATCCAAATAGAAAATAAAGAAGTAAATTTGTCTCTGTTTGAAGATGACATCATTTTAAATTTAGATCATAGACTACATATATAGAAAATTCTAAAGATTCCACCAAAAAACCGTTAGAACTAATACACAAGTTAAGTTGCAGGATACAAAATTAACACATAAAAATCAATTGTTTTTCTGTACCCTCACTAGAAACTACTTGAAAAAGAAACTAAGAAAATAATCCTATTTACAATAGCATCTAAAAGAATAAAATACTTGGGAATAAACTTAACCAAGGAGGTAGAAGTTCCATACACTGAAAACGATGGAATGTTGATGAATGATATTGAAAAAGACACCAATAGTGAAAAAGTATCCTATGTTCATGGATCAGAAGAATTAATATTGTCAAAATGTGCATACTACCCCAAATGATCTACAGATTTAAAGTAATTGCTATCAAAGTTCTATTGTCATTTTACATGGAAATAGAAAAAAATAATTCTAAGATAGATATAGAACTACAAAAGACCCCAAATAGCTAAAGGAAGAAGAACAAAGTTGTAGATATTACATTGCCTAACTTTAAAATATACTACAAAGCTTAGTACACAAAACACTATGGTCCTGGCATAAAAATAGATACATAGGCTGACGGTCAGAATAGAAAGCCCAGAAATAAACCCACATGCACATGGTCAACTAATCTTTGACAGAGTTACCTAGAATACACAATAGGGAAAGAATAGTATCATTAGTAAATGGAGTTGAGGAAACTGGATAATTGCATGCAAAAAAAAAAAAAAAAGAAAAGAAAAGAAAAGAAAAAAAACCCACAAATAAACAAAACAAAACAAACAAAAACACAAGAATGTTTATTTTACATCATACACAGAATCAACTCAAAATGTGTTGAAAACTTAAATGTAAGATCTAAAACCATAAAACTCCTGGACAAAAACATAGGGGAAAAGTTTCATGACATTGGTCTTGGCAGTGACTTTTTGGATATGACATGAAAAGCATAGGCAATAGAAGCAAAAATAAATACATTGTACTACATCAAACTAAAAAGTTTCTGCACAGTAAATAAATCAATCAACATAGTTAAAAGGCAACTCATGGAATGTCAGAAAATATTTGCAAACTATATATTTAATTAGGAGTTAATATCCACAATATGTGAGGAACTCATGCAACTCAATAGCAAACAAAAACCAAAAAACCTGATTTGAAAATGGGCAAAGGACCTGAACTGACATTTCTCAAAAGAAGATGCACAAATAACCAACAGATATTGTATATGAAAAAGTGCTCAACATCACTAATCATCAGGAAAATGCAGATTAAAACCACAATGAGATATCAGCTCATAACCCTTAGCAGTACTATTATCAAAAAGTCAAAAGATAAATGTTGGCAAGGATATTGAGAAAAGGGAAACTTTATACATTGTTGATAGGAATGTAAACTGGTAGAGTCATTATAAAAAGGAATATGAGAGTTCCTCAAAAAATTAAAAACAGAACTATCATATTATCCAACAATCCCACTTCTGGGTATATATCCAAAGAAAATTAAATCAGTATATAGAAGATATATCTGCAATCCCATTTCTTGCAGCATTATTCACAATAAACAAGATACAAAATCAACCTATGTATCTCTGAGCAGAAGAATGGTAAAGAAAATGTGGTATGCAATGGAATACTATTTAGCTTTAATAAAAGAAAGAAATCCTGCCTTTGCAACCACATGGATATATCTGGAGGATATTACGCTAAGTGAAATAAACCAGACACAGAAAGACAAATACTGCATGATTTCACATGCTTACATGTGGAATCTAAAAAAGTTGAACTCATAGAAACAGAGAGAAGAAAGATGGTTTCCAGGAGTCAAGTGATGGAGGAAATGGGGAGATGTTAGGGAGATGTTAGTCAAAGTGTGTAAACTTGCAGTTTCAAGATGAATAAGTTCTGGAGATACCATGAACAGCTTTGTGACTATAGCTAATAATAATACATGTATACTTGAAATTTGTTAAAAGAATACATCTTAAATATTCTTACCATACAAAAAAGGTAACTATGTGAGATAATGGATATGTTAATTAACTTGATCATAATTATCATTTCACAATGTATACCTATATCAAAACACCACATTGTACACATTGAATATATACAATTTTTGTCAACTATACCTCAATAAATCTGAAAAACAAACAAAAATTCCTCACAAAACCCCAAACAAGCAAAAGAATAGATTTTACTGCTTCAAGGCTAATTCAAGGAAATAGTATTTTACTAAGACTCTTAGACATGATCTCCGTCCTATGTAAATATTTCTCCGTGTTCTCTACCATTACCAGAAATGATAGCATTCCAAAATTTGAGTAGATTTATTGGGACAAAAAGCCATAAAGTCGGCTTCTAATGTTGTCATTTGGAGGCCCTGCCTCCTTTCTGACATTTCAGAACTATAGCGTAAAAGGAAAATCATGTGGATTACAGATGTCTCCCAATAGTTCAAGCTTCCTTTACTTTATATTTTAATTTTATGTATGTCTTCCCCAACAGCCAGTAGCCATTCATCAAAATTACTAGAGGAAAATTAGGTTCCTTCTCCAGAGAGCAGTAAACATTGTGAATAAGAAGAAATGTAGAATGTGGTGGAACCAAAGAAGGTCATTATGCAAATGATGGGTCATCCTTGTCTATTCCATTTCTTGTAGATTCCTAAGACACAGAAATCAGAAAATTATTTTAGGGGGAGAAGGTTTATGTTGCCCACCAACATAAACAGTTTCAAATATCTTTAAGTATCAGGACTCCAGGTGATAATATTATGCTGCTATAATATTTATAATTTTTACAATGATGACCTAAGTCATTAAAAAAAGATTTCCATTTCTTTTAATAGCCTCTATTTAATTGGACTGCACTACATCAGTATAAAGCTCTTGATTTAATAAGAGGTAGCACTGAATTGTTAAGATATACCAGTTATTGCTCCACAAAACACAGCCTCTATGCCAGGGAGGCTGGTGTGCTAACATCATCTCTCCTCCTGTACACTCTGGACCTTAGGTTGAGCGCCAGACTTACTTCCATTCAAGTGCATCATTGGCGTCCTTCTGTATCAGCAGACTTAGCTGGGAGCCATGAGGGCAGGGGCATTGTTTCCTGCTGTGTTCCTAGCATCTAGATTTTGTTTGGCCCTTAATGGATAGATGGATGGATGAATGAATGAATGAATGAATGCATTCACACAGTTAGCCCCCTGATGTTGGATCTCATGAAGCATGACTGGAAGTCTTGGACCTTTTCTCTTCCAAAATTATTTAAGCAAATTGTTCTAGCCCTTCCTCCAAGATTAGTTCTACATACCAAAGTGATTATAGTATTTCAGGCTGTAAAAGTTAACATTACATTCTTCCTATTGGACAAAAACGCTCCTTACTCTCATTAAATAGACATTATTTATTAATGTATTCTTCTTAAGAAAGAGAAATTCTGCTTTAAAATGATGGCTTGTTCTTGTTTTTATGGGGAGGCAGCTAGCAGTTTATCTCACCTTCATAGGGTAGGCTGTTTCTTTGCTGACTTAGCAGACATTTCAAAGTCATAGTTATGACTGTTACATTCATAAAGAGTGCCATTAAAGTTATTTAGTGTTATTATCAATAAGGGTATTTTTATTTATCTGGAAACGTAATATATGAATAACATTTTATATTTCATGATGCTGGGTGAATACTGAACTAAAATATGGTTTCAGGAAAGAGAATGTTAGTTTGAACATATTTATTAGTGCTTTTAAAATACCAGCAACCCTTGGGTAGTCACATATATACCCCAAAGTTATGGCCATTTATGGCTGAATTGCATGAAAATAAAATGAATCATAGGAATAAAATATTTGCAAACAGAATATTTCTTTTAATTCTATGTATCATCTTATAGGACAGTCAGCTTATGATCAAACTGTAAGAGGTGCCTAAAATGGGTATATTGTTGACAAGTGATATGACAAGGCATTTTTATCAAATTAAAACAAAATTTTATGATGATTTGTATTACTAAAAAGAGGTCACACTGCCTCTTCTGACTATGTTCAACCAGAGGCTTTGGGATCACTTACCGTGGAGGCTGGAAAAGGAGTTTCTGCGTTGGTGTAAAGATTTGAATCCATGTCCATTAATATCCTTCACAAAACAAAAGTCTATGATGACTGTTGTGGCTTTCAGTGTAGTTAGTATTGTTTCTAGTTTAAATCTCTAACATGTTTCCAACATATACTGCTACTTAGAATTAAAAATAAATAAAAATTTTTAACACATGCCCGTCTTAATCTTTATACAATGCAGACAGTTACGTATGTATCAACCACACTGCCAAATATTTTTGTGGTGGTTGTCAGTAACATTTGTTTTTCATGAAAATAAAATATACCCAAGAAGAAACTTAATTTTAGTTTTCTTACCTCTTCCTTGAAGACTCTTTCTTCCTTTAGTATGACTCTATTCATCTTTTTTTCTTCTTCTTGCTTTTTCATTTGTAAACCTTTTTAACTTTTTTTTTTTTTTTTTTTTTTGCTTGAGGGCATTTGCTATGATCACAAGAACACAAGAAGTTTCACTCTCTTTCAACTTGAATCATTTTTTTCTATGAGTGCGTTTTGGTGTATTTTAAATCTGAAAGACAGAAACAGGTATAAACATTTCAATAAATAATATGTAGCATAATGAACTATCTTAAGTATTTTGGATGAATCAAAATTTACCTTTTGAAGGTATTTTGAATCTATTATCTATTGTTTTGTTGTGTTCCTGATATAGTGAGGTGGTGCTCTTATAGGTACTTTATATTATTAGTTCTTCTCTAGGTGTATAGAACATAGGCTAGTGAGACCAAGTTTTAATATATTAACGAAATTCTATGCAGTAGTCCAATTTTATAAAATTTGTATCAATACCGTATTTACTTACTTGCCTATTTTTACCTGTCTTGATCCAAGGGACTGTCATGTAGACAGGTTGGTGTTACAGAAAGTCCAGGATTTATGAAGCCAAAAATAACTGAAGACTTACTTCATCATGTTTTGGTTTGGGGTTACTACTGTTCTCTCTCCTGGGGTCATTATGTGCTCAGAAAATGGTTATGCTTGAGTTGTTAGAGGGAGGGCTTCAGTGACTTCTGCTGAGGGAGCCTGGGAAAAGGCAGTAGGTGGCAAACTTTAGTGTAACTCAGAATCATCTGAGGGCCTTGTTAAACCAGAGTGCTGAGCCCCCTCCCTGGAGTTTCTAAGTTGGTAGTTCTGCCTGATAAATTCCTGGTAATATTGATGCTGCTGGTCCAAGGATGCACTATAAGAACGACTTTGCTAAGCACCTTCATCTCACAATTGTGTCTGAGTCTATTTTGACCTGTAGCTGTAGCTCTTTTCACAGCTTCAAGGTTCTTTCTATGTAGCAATACCTTCTGAGTATTCACCTTTTTCCTTTATCTCATGCACATTTACAGTAAATTTAGTTCATGTCTTCATTTTTCACTGTGAACCAGTCGATGCCGAACACATTTATGTTAGGGTAGGAGGGGATACGTGGGAGAGAAGCAGAGAAATACAACTTTCATCTTGTACTTTGATGGCTTTCAGTGATTCAGTTGCAGGTCATAGAGAATTACCATGCCATTAACACGGAATGTTTTTCCACAGGAAGATATTTCTCCTTTCAAAGTCATGTTGCCTTGGGGATTTGAAGGTCTACTGAATTCTGAGTATTTTACTTGGCCTGGATACATAACTGAATATTTTATTTTGTCATGTATATTCTTGTCTATTCACTGCCTTCACTAACTCCCTCTCCACCTATGCTGACTCCAAAGGTTACCTATAAAAATCGCTTCAGCTAATCCCCAAGTCCCTGGGCACCTTTTTCAAGTCTGGCCCTTTTAATACAAGTTTTAAACCTTCTCGTACTGGTTTAAGGGTCTGTTTGGATTTTTGCTTCCTGTTTATATTCTGACTTACTGTGCTCTATAATTTGATGCTTATTGGACTTTCTGGTTAGCTTGAAAATTTCAGTTTTCCCCTTTTTTCTGTTCCATGAAGCCCATATCAATCCCATTTCACTTCTTCCTGTTCACTTCCCAGTACTCCACTATAAGACTAGGTCTCTAAGTTCTTATTTCTCTCCGTATTTAGATAAATCTTAGAATATTTTTTCCATTCGCTAGATTAAAAGACAGGTCGTAATATTAACAGAAAAACATCTGAAATCTAGTGTTACGTATTATTGAATTTATCATTCACATTCAAGATTATTTGCACTCAATATACATCGATTACCATATTTTCAGTTTCAAGTGACAGAAAACCTAGCCCAGTGTAGCTTCAAGAATATATATTTTATGGGTCACACAAAGTGAGATGCTGAGAAGACTACCTTTAGGTATAACTCAAAGCAAAGTTTCAAATGATAACACCAAGGTCTGATATCTCTCTCTTTCAGTTTTCCAGCTCCACTTCTGAGTTGTTTTTTTTTTTTTTTTTTGTAAAGAGGCTTTGCCTTAGTGCAGCAACTCTAGTCAATTTGCATCTTCATGTTCAGTGGAAGCAAAGGCACACTTTCTCTCAGCTGCCCATAATTCCTGAGATCTGTTTTGGTTGGCCTGGCTGGAGTCATGTGACCTCCTCTGGACCAATCACTGTGGCCAGTAGAATGCTAAGGCTAACAAGTTTAGACCTGTGTTTTATGATCCATCCCGGGAACTGAGCTCTAAGAGTTTCGGTCAGAGCATCTGATGAACTGATTGTTGAAGAGCAGAGCCACACACAAAAGATAGAGGTGCCCCTCCCATGTCTACTGAAGTTTTTAGAAAGTATCTCTTCTTTATCTATTGATCTGTTATTCTTTCCTTTTCAGATCACAAGTCAGCAAAATTTTTGATGCTTTTTTCAGAGTTGAATACAAAGAAAAGTGCTTTGTTGCATCAGGATTTATAAGAGACATCTAGTATTTAGAGGGAATGTATTCATACAACAGAATTTTGTGGGTTTTTTTCCTGTTAACTTATTTAAAATCCGATCAGGTCTAGAGTTCAAACACAAGAATTTTGGGAGAATAAAAAATAATTACATCAATGACAGTTTAGAAAAAAACCAAGATACTTTACCTTATTGTTGGCATCAACAGAACATCATGTAAGCTTTAGGATCCCTCATGCCAAAAATGTACAAAAGGGAAGATCCACAAAATTAATTAACTAATTAATCATGATAACTAACTAGCAAATAATAGCATTGTTTTACAGGAATGTTCTCACATCTTAGGAGATCTTTCACATCTCTGCACAGAGGTAACAGAGTGGTGCCTTTTGAAAGAAAGTCAGATTCTATTACTTACCTGTTGAAACTCCACTGCCATACTTTCCATTTCACTTAGATTGAATCCCAAATTCTTACTGTGTCTACACAGCCCTGAATGCTCTGGCCCTGTTACATCCCTAGGTGAGATGTCTGCCTCCTCCTGCTCACTCACGGTGCTAGAGCTACACCAGGTGACTCTCAATAACTACCAGCATCATATGCACCAAGGTGTGGATGCTACAAAGCTTTCGCATGGCTTACTCTCTCCATCCCCTTACAATATCTGTTTGACTGGACTCCTTGGCTTCCTCCTTCATTTCACAAGTCTCTGCTCCAGTGTCATCTCTGAGACACCTTCTCTTTCCCCCTTATCTAATGTGGCACCCCCAACTTATGCCTCCTCATTCTTGAAGTCTGCTTTATTGTTTTCTCCATTTACTGTTAGCTCTAGAAAGCAAAGGCTTGGTCAGTATCATTAGTGCTGTACACTCAGCCAGAACAGTTCTTAGCCTGTAGTTGGCTCTCCATAATTAATTGTTTAATAAATTAATGCACTCGCTTTAAATTTTACCTTGTTTTTTAGTAGCTTATAAAGGTTTTCAAAGTAATATTTTACTGCAGGTGAAAATTTGTGAGCTGTATAGAAAAATCTTCAGCAGTTAAAGAGTGATGACAATTCTGGCTCACGTAGGTTTCCTAGGAGACTGATATTTTCTTCTGCGATGAGGTTTAGTCACAGTTTGAGACCTTCTTAGCAAACTATCACAAGAAGAGAAAACCAAACACCGCATGTTCTCACTCATAGGTGGGAACTGAACAATGAGATCACTTGGACTCGGGAAGGGGAACATCACACACTGGGGCCTATCATGGGGAGGGGGGAGGAGGGAGGGATTGCATTGGGGAGTTATACATGATATAAACGTCATGCACATGTACCCTAGAACTTAAAGTATAATAAAAAAAAAAAAAAAAGCAAAAAAATGAGACCTTGCTGTTATTTTGACATCTGGACCTGAGAAACACTTATTTTCTCCTTTTGAAGGGTTTGGTTGTTTTGTAAAGGCAAGAACTTTTGTAAGACCAGTCTTGAAAAGAAGAATGGTGAAAGACTGTCTTCCAGAAATTCATTCGTAAATTGAGTTGCTTCAAAGTTGGAATGCTTTTCCCCACGTAGACAAGGTATCTGTACTAGTCAGGGTTCCCTAGAGGGACAGAAATAATAATACACACACACACACACACACACACACCTATAAAGGTGAATTTATTAAGTAGTAACCGGCATGGTCACAAGGTCTCACAATAGGCCATCTGCAAGCTTGAAGAGCAAGGAGAGCCAGTTCAAGTCTCAAAATTGAAGAACTTGGAGTCCTGTGTTTGAGGGAAGGAAGCATCCAGCATGGGAGAAAAATGTAGGCTGGGAAGCTAGGGCAGTCTTGCCTTTTCACATTTTTCTGCCTACATCATATTCGCTGGCAGCTGATTAGTTGGTGCCCTCCAGATTAAGGGTGAGTCTGCTTTCCCCAGCCCACTGATTCAAATGTTAATCTCCTTTGGCAACACCCTCACAGACACACCCAGGATCAATACTTTGCATCCTTCAACTCAACCAAGTTGACACTCAGTATTAACCATCATAGTATCCATGCTGGTTAGGCTCATAGTCCAGTCTCCAGAGGCCACTCACCCCTTAAGCATTATTGAAGTATTATTACTATGACTAAGTCTATACTATAACTAAGTCTATAGTTGACTCTCCTTCTTTGTATCTTTTTTTTTGTGGAATACTTCATTGCTAATTATGGATTTCAGCATCAAGCCCCTCAGCTTCCCTCTTTTTGTGTTGCAGGGGACTGGGATTAGAAACCCTTGCACATAATATTTAAGGGTTCATATCTCTTATAACTGTGTAAAGGACCCTAAATATTCTGAAGAGATTAACAAACCAACTGCACTTTTCTTTCCAGTTGGAAGATTGAGTGAGGGATGGCTGAGAGCTTCTCTCACAGAAAGCTCTAGGATTGAACTTCCGTAGGTAAGGATCAGTTTGTAGAATATTTGATTTAATTTGCCTGTACATATAAAATAAGAACTGAAAAATTGTCAAAGATTCAAAAGAAATACGTCTGGCTAGTTCAAACTGTAATCATATCATACAAGTTAAACAGAAGCATAGGATTGACATGAGACATTGTGTCGGAGTCAAACGGACTAAACTTGTTTTAAGTGCCAAGCTGAGGAGTTAAATGGCTGGTTTTTAGGTTTTCCAAACTTTTAGGACTTATCCATTATTAGATAGTGTCTCAAACCTTGCAGCCAACCCCAATTTTTAGGAAACATGGAGTTCAGAAATCAGTCATTTGTTTGGAGTTTGAATCTTTGCAAACACTAATTCATAGCAGATTAGAAAACAAGCTTTGGGCAATCATATGGCAAAAACTTCCTTTCATTGTCATCCTACAAGTCTATGAGGACAGGGATTTTGGTTTATTTTGTTCACTACTGTATCCCAGTGCTTAGAACTGGTGCACCGTGTATACTCAATAAGTACTTGTTGAATAATTTAGTGGGACACAGTGTGCTCCTTTCACTAAGGAAGTGAAAGAGGGATAGTCATCTCTATTTCCATACCAGACATCAAAGACACGAATATGTGGCCTAGGCATAGCCACAACACACACCTGTCAGGGCATTTGGACCTGGAGGGAAAGATGCAAGTCTGTTTAGATAATATTCACAGAGCAATATTGGCATCTGCCCCCTGGAGCAGGGGTTCCAAGTCTCTGCGTCAGTGGCTGCAGTGTTCTGAAGCATCATGGCAGCAGGACAGAAGCTGGTTTCTAATCAACGCTTTATTGGCTCTACGGTGTGGTTCTCATTGCACGGCCTCCGTTGGGGTCCGACCCTTTCCTAAGTCTGATTTTCTGGCTTTCCTACTTAGTCTTTATGGTACCTATTATTATTATGTTACTGAATACCACATGTTAGCTCAAGTTGGCTTCTGTTGCTTACATGCAAGAATCTTAACTGATACTGGTCAGGAGATAACAAGAGATTGATAAAAATGAGGAGTTAGGATTAGGATACTGTCTTAGTCCATTTCAGCTTCTATAAGAAAACATCCTAGACTGTGTAGCTTCTGAACAACAAAAATTTATTTTTCACAGTTCTAGAGGCTGGAAAACCCAAGACCAAGTCACTGGCAGATTTGTTGTTAGGTGAAGCCCATTTCCTGATTCACAGATAGTACTTTTTCACTGTGTCTTCACATGATGAAAGTGGCAAACAAGCTCTCTCAGGGTTCTTTATAAGGGCAATAATCCCACTCCTGAGGGTAGATCCCTCTGATCACCTCCCAAAGGCCCACTCTTAATACTCTCACCTTAATACTATCACTATATTTTGGTTGTTTAACCCTATCACCTAAGAGGTTAGGGATTCAAAATGAAGTTGGAGGACACACAAACACTCAGACCACAGTGGAGATTAATAGGTAGCATATTTTCAATGAACTGTGAAGATTAGAGGAAGCACCTTAATCTTCGAAATTGGAGGAAAGTCTAATGGGTACTTAGTAACAGGATCAGTTGGGTAAAAGTCTAGTTACTGAATCCAGGTACTAGGTCAAAGGAGGACTAGAGGAAAGTTTTACATTCAGACTGATTCATTACTTTACTAGCCTCTATTTGAATCTGTAAGGTAAAGTGCTGGTTCCTGAGACACTTCAAATCAGCATATGAACAACATTATCTTTTGCTATTATTTTCTACGATAATTAATGCCATTATCATCCCGTAGTTAACCAAGATAGAAATCCCAACATCATCTTAGACAGCCTCCCACCTCCACCTTCTTTGGCCTATTATCCGATTAATCATCTCTCAATTCCCACTCGAACAGTCTTAGATCAAGTAATTATCATCTCTCCCGTAACTATTACAATCACTTAGCAAGAATTGCCACACCCTCCAAAAACAATTCTCAAATGTACAATGTACATTCATTAGTTCCAGAATCATTATTCTAAAACAATAATAAGATCTTTTTCCCACTTGCTGAAATATTTTCACAGTTCTTATTTTTTTAATAAGTCAATAGGAACACTTTATTATGAAACTTAAAATTAAAGCTCTCATTAATTTTTGGTGAGTGTTGGGGAATATGAGAACTATCATGGACACTTTTCAGTTTTTGATATTGCCAGAGAAATATATGGTCAAATATATTTAAATATTTTTAGTATTCTTAATACATTTCTAAAAATAAATCAGGCTGTTGAAAATTATGAAGTGGCAAAACTTCTAAAAAATGTACTAACTTGCAGAATAGAGGTGACCTTACTAATATTAACGTTGAATTCAATGTGCGATGATTTAAAAAGGACAAGAAGAATACATAATATAATGAAAAAGCTAAGGTACAACAAACCATGAAAAAATGACAGATAAAACTTTATATAACTGAGAAAATAGGATCAAAACAGTCAAGGCAAAACTGTTAGCTACACAAAGAGAAGCTAGCTACATGAAAATCCTAGTGGAAATTTTTAACATAACTCTCAGAATTTACAATTCATGCAGAAAATAAAGAATACCTTGTTCAGTTTTCTTTAAGCTTCTGATGTTGCTGAGAAATTGTGTTATTCCGTTTTAAAGTATTTTAAATGTGAACTCACTTTTTTCTCTCTCTCTGTGGAAGTATTCCAGTTTTATTTATGTTTAATCCTATTAATTTTAGTGATCATGTCTATTAATGTGGGTCTTTTTTCACTGCTGGTCACTCAGTGGGCCCTATTCATTTTGGAAACATATCCATCAGTTCTGAAAAACTGTCTTAAATTATTTCTTTGATAATTTCTGGCAATACTAATGCATGTTGAGTGTCTCTAATCTTGTAATATTACTTTTCTCTGTTATTTTCATTCCCCTATTTCTGTTATTATTTATTTGTTCTACTTCTCCTATTGAACTTGTTCTCTCACATTTTATTTTCCAGAACCTAGTTCTTGTGATTTGGATACCCCCCTTTGAAAAATTAACATCCTGTTTGTGTTTCATAGATAAAACATCTTTTCTTACTTTCCCTGTATAGTAATTATTGGTACTTTAAAATTTTTCATCACTGTCTGTTTTAAAAAAATTTTTGAAGTTTTAATTTGTGTGGGTACATAGTAGGTATATATAATTATGGGGTGCATGAGATGTTTTGATACAGGCATGCAATGTGACATAAGCACAGCATGGAGAATGGATTATCCATCCCCTCTAGCATTTATCCTTTGTGTTACAAACAATCCAGTTACATTACTTTAGCTATTTTATGTATGATTAAGATCTTATTGACTAAAGTCACCCTGTTGTGCTATCAGTAGCAGGTCTTATTATCCTGTGTTCTCACACCGATTAATAATTCCTGCCTCCCAGCCAACCCCAACTACCCTCCCCAACTCTGGTTACCATTCTTCTTTCTACATCCATGAGTTAAATTGTTTTGATTTTCAGATCCCACAAATAAGTGAGAACATGTGATGTTTGTCTTTCTGTGCCTGGCTTATTTCACTTAACATAATGATCTCCAGTTCCATCTATGTTGTTGAAAATGACTGAATCTCATTTCTTTTTCTGACTTAATAGTACTCCATTGTCTGTATGTACTACATCTTCTTTACCCATTCATCTGTTGATGGACACTTAAGTCACTTCCCAATCATAGCTATTGTGAACAGTGCTTCAACGTGGGAGTGCAGGTATCTCTTCAATATACTGATTTCCTTGCTTTGGGGGTATATACCCAGTAGTGGGAAAGTTGGATCATATGGTAACTCTTTTTGAGTCTTTTAAGGAACCTTCAAACTGTTCTCCATAGTGTTTGTACTAATTTACATTCTCACCAACAGTATACAAATGTTTTCTTTCTCTATATCCTTGCCAGCATTTGTTATTGCTTGTCTTTTGGATATAAGCCATTTTAACTGGGGTGAGATGATATTTCATTATAGTTCTGATTTGCATTCCTCTGTTGAGCATCTTTTCATATGCCTGTTTGCCATTTGTATGTCTTCCTTTGAGAAATGGCTATTCAAATCTTATGCCCATTTTTGATCAGATTTTTATGCTTTTTCTTATAGAGTTGTTTGAGTTTCTTATATATTCTGGTTATTAATCCCTTGCTAGTCGGGTAGTTTGCAAATATTTTCTCCCATTCTGTGGGTTGTCTCTTCTTTCAGTTGATTGTATCCTGTTCTGTGCACAATCTTTTTAACTTGATGAGATCCTATGTGTATATTTTTGCTCTGGCTGCCTGTGCTTATGGGGTCCTGCTTAATATATTTTTTGCCCAGACAAATGTCCTGGAGAATTTTCCCAATGTTTTCTTATAGTAGCTTCAGAGTTTGAGGCCTTTAGTCATTAATCCATTTCAATTTGATTTTTGTATATGGTAAGAGATAAGGTTCTAGTTTCATTCTTATGCATATGGATATCCAGTTTTTCCAGTACCATTTATTGGAGAGAATATCTTTTCCCCAGTGCATGCTCTTGGCACCATTGCCAAAAATCAGTTCACTATAGGTGTGTGGATTTGTTTCTGGGTTCTCCGTTCTGTTTCATTGGTTTATATGTCTGTTTTCATGTTAGTACTATGCTGTTTGGGTTACTATAGTTGTATAGTATAATTTGATGTCAGGTAATGTGATTTTTTTTTTTTTTCCGGTCTTGTTCTTTTTGCTTAGGATAGCTTTGGATTTTCAGGGTCTTTTGTGCTTTCATGTAAATTTTATGATTCTTTTTTCTATTTCTATGAAAAATGTCATTGGTGTTTCAATAAGGATTGCACTGAATCTTACTTTGGGTAGATCACTTTGGGTAGTATGGACATTTTAATAATAATGATTCTTCCAATCCATGAACATAAAATATTTTTCCATTTCTTCGTGTCTTCTTCAATTTCTTTCATTGGCATTTTATAGTTCTTATTATAGAAATGTTTCACTTCTTTGATTAATTTCTAGGCATTTAGTTTCATGTGTGGCTATTGGAAATGAGATTTTTTTAAATTTATTTTTCACATTATTCACTGTTGGCATATAGAAATGCTATTGATTTTTTTGTGTTGATTTTGTATCCTGCAACTTTATGAATTTGCTTAACAGTTCTAATTGTTTTTTGGTGCAGTCTAGGTTTTTCCAATATAAGATCATATTATCTTCAAACAAGGATAATTTGGCTTCTTCCATTCCAATCTGGATGTCTTTTATTTTTTTCTCTTTTGTTTGATTGCTGTAGCTAAGACTTCCAGTCCTACACTGAACAGTGGTGAAAGTGGGCATTCTTGTTGTCTTCTAGATTTTAGAGAAAAGGATTTCATCTTTTCCCCATTCAGGATGATAGCAGCTGTGGGTTTGTCATATATAGCTTTCATTATGTTGAGGTATATTCCTTGTATAACCAGTTTTGTGAGGGCTTTTTTTTTTTTGTCATGAAGCAATGTTGAATTTTAGCAAATGGTTTTCAGCATCAATTGAAATGGTCTTACAGTTTTTATCCTTCATTCTCTTGATATGATGTATCATATTGATTGATTTCTGTATGTTGAACCATGCTTGCATCCCTGGGATAAATCCCACTTGGCCATGATGAATGATCATTTTAGTGTATGGTGGAATTTAATTTGCTGCTATTATTTGAGGATTTTTGTGTCAATATTCATCAGAGATGTTGGCCTATAGTTTTCTTTCTTTGATGTGTCTTTGGTTTTGGTATCAGGGTAATACTGACCTCATAGAATGAGTTTGGAAATCTTCCTTCCTCCTCTATTTTCCAGGATAGTTTGAATAAGATTGGTATTAGTTCTTTTTTTAATGTTTGATAGAATTCAGCAGTGAAGCCATCAGGTCCTGAGATTTTCTTTCCTGGAATAATGTTTAATACAGCTTTTATCTCATTACTTGATGTTGGTCAGTTCAGGTTTTGGATTTCTTCTGGTTCAACCTTGGAAGAGTTTATGTGTCTAGGAATTTGTTTATTTATTCTAGATTTTCCAATTTATTGGCGCATAGTTGCTCTAGCCACAAAGGATCCTTTGAATTTAGGCAGTATCTGTTGTAATGTCTGCTTTTTCATCTCTGATTTTATTCATTTGGATATTTTCTCTTTTTTCTTAGTTTGGCTAAGTTTTGCCAATTTTCTTTAACCTTTTAAAGAACCAACTTTTTCTTTCACTGGTCTTTTTGTATTGTTTGCTTCACTTCAATTTCATATATTTCTACTCTAATCTTTATTATTTCTTTTTTTCTACTAATTTTGGATTTGGTTTGCTCTTGTTTTTCTAGTTCTTTAAGGTGCATTGTTAGATTGTTTACTTGGAGTTTTTCTCTGTTTTTGGTGCAAGGACGTTATTGCTATAAATTTTCCTCTTAGTACTGCTTTTGCTGTATCCCAATAGGTTTTGGTCTGTTATGTTTCCATTATTATTTGTTTCAAAAAAATTTTAATGTCCTTTTTAATTTTTTCACTGACTTATTGATCATTCAGGAGCATTTTTTTTTTTTTTTTGAGATGGAGTCTCGCTCTGTCGCCCGGGCTGGAGTGCAGTGGCCGGATCTCAGCTCACTGCAAGCTCCGCCTCCCGGGTTTACGCCATTCTCCTGCCTCAGCCTCCCGAGTAGCTGGGACTACAGGCGCCCGCCACCTCGCCCGGCTAGTTTTTTTGTATTTTTTTTTTTTTTTTAGTAGAGACAGGGTTTCACCGGGTTAGCCAGGATGGTCTTGATCTCCTGACCTCGTGATCCGCCCGCCTCGGCCTCCCAAAGTACTGGGATTACAGGCTTGAGCCACCGCGCCCGGCCTCAGGAGCATATTTTTAATTTCCATGTGTTTGTATAATTTCCAGAATTCCTCTTGTTAACTTCTAGCTTTATTCTATTATTACCAGAGAATATGCTTGATATTATTTCAATTTTTTGGATTTTTAAGACTTTTTTGAGACCTAACATATGGTCTATCCTTGAGAATAATCCATGTGCTGAGGAAAAGCATGTGTATTCTGCAGCTCTTGGATAAAATGTTCTGTAAATATTTATTAGGTCCTTTTGTTCTGTAGTGCAGATTAAGCCTGATGTTTCTTTATTGTTTTTTCTATCTGAAAGATATGTCCAATGCTGAAAGTGGGATGTTGAAATCTCCAGCTATTATTGTATTGAAACCTGTCTCTCTCTTTAGCTCTAGTAATATTTGCTTTCTTTATCTGAGTGCTCCATGTTGGGTACATATATATTTAGAATCGTTATGTCCTCTTGCTAAATTGGCCCATTTATTATTATGTAGTGACCTTCTTTGTCTCTTCTTACAGTTTTAGTCTTGAAATAACATATTATATATTTTCATATTATTATGATATACATGTTTATATATAATGTATATTTTATTTTATTTTATTTTATTTATTTATTTATTTATTTATTTATTTTTTTTTTATTTTTTTTTTTTGAGACGGAGTCTTGCTCTGCCGCCCAGGCTGGAGTGCAGTGGCCGGCTCTCAGCTCACTGCAAGCTCCGCCTCCCGGGTTCACGCCATTCTCCTGTCTCAGCCTCCCGAGTAGCTGGGACTACAGGCACCCGCCTCGTCGCCCGGCTAGTTTTTTGTATTTTTTAGTAGAGACGGGGTTTCACCATATTAGCCAGGATGGTCTCGATCTCCTGACCTCGTGATCCGCCCGTCTCGGCCTCCCAAAGTGCTGGGATTACAGGCTTGAGCCACCGCGCCCGGCCGCTATAATGTATATTTTAATATATTTTGTCTGATATAAGTATAGCTACTCCAGCTCTTTTTGTGGTTTCTATTGGCCTGGAATATGATTTTCCATCCGTTTATTTTTAGTCTATGTGTGCAATTTTAGGTGTAAGATATTTCTTGTAGGCAATTGAACAATGGATCTGGTTTTTTTATCCATTTTGCCGCTCTATGTCTTTTTTATTTGTTTGTTTTCTTTTCTTTTCTTTTGTTTTACTCCTGACCTCAGGTGATCCACCCACCTTGGCCTCCCAAAGTGCTGGGATTACAGGCATGAGCCACCGCGCCCGGCCCTATGTCTTTTGATTGGAGAGTTTAGTCCATTTACACTCAATGTTATTAATGATAAGTATGGACTTACTCCTGCCATTTTGTTATTTGTTTTCTCATTGTTTTGTGGCCTTCTCTTCCTCTTTCCTTTTTGTCTTCCTTTAGTGAAGATTATTTTCTCTGGTGATATGATTCCGTTTCTTGCTTTTTATTTTTTGTATATCCGTTGTATTTTGGTTTCAGGTTACCACAAGATTTGCAAATGCTATCTTATAGCTCATTATTTTAACCTGATAACTACTTAATGCTGTTTGAATAAACAAACAAGCAAAAAGAAGCCTAATAAAAACTCAATGCCTTAATATTGTCCTGCTGTATAACTTTTTGTTGTTTCCATTTATATGTTATTGTACTACCCATCTTGAAAAATCATTGTAGTTATTATTTTTGATCAGGTCATTTAGTCTTTCTACCTAGGATGAGTAGTTTATACACCACAGTTACAATGTTATAATGTTTCTGTGTTTTCCTGTGAACTTACTATTACCAGTAAGTTTTGTACCTTCAAGTGATTACCTATTGCTAATTAACATTCTTTCCTTTCTGATTGAAGTACTGTCTTTAGCATTTCTTGTAGGACAGGTCTGGTGTTAATGAAATATCTCAGCTTTTGTTTGCGTGGGAAAGTCTTTATTTGTCTTTCATGTTTGAAGGATATTTTTGTTGGATATACTATTCTAAAGTATTTTTTTCTTTCCGCACTTTAAATATGACATATTATTTCTCCTGGACTGTAATATTTCCACTGAAAAGTTTCCTGCCAGAGATATTGGAACTCCATTGTATGTTATTTGTTTTTCTTCTCTTGTTGCTTTTAGGATTCTTTCCTTATGCTTGATTTTGGAAGTTTGATTATTAAGTGCCTTGAGATAATGTTCTTTGGGTTAAGTCTGCTTGGTGTTCTATAACCTTCTTGTATTTGGATATTGATATCTTTCTCTAGGTTTGGGAAGTTCTCTATTACTATCTCTTTGAATAAACTTTGTGCTTCTATCTTTTTCTCTACCTTCTCTTTAAGGCCCATAACTCAGATTTGTCCTTTTGAAGTAATTTTCTAGATCCTGTAAGTGTCCATCATTGTTTTTTATTCTTTTGTCTTTTGTCTCCTCTGACTGTGTATTTCCAAATAGATTGTATTCAAGCTCACTAATTCTTTCTTGTGCTTGATCAATTATTCTTTTAAAGGACTCTGATGCATTTTTCAACTCCAGAATTTCTGCTTCTTTTTAGTTGTTTCAATATCTTTGTTTATTTTTTTCTGATAGAATTCTTAATTCCTTCTGTGTGTTACCTTGAATTTTTTTGAGTTTCCTCAACACAGGTATTTTGAATTCTCTGTTCAAAAGATTACATATTTCTGTTTCTTCAGGATTGGTTACTAATGGCTTAGTTAGTTTATGTGGTGAGGTCATTTTCCTGGATGATGTTGATGCTAGTAGATGTTCTTTGGTGAATGGACATTGATAAGTTATGGATTTACTGCAGTCTTCACTGTTAGGGCTTGTTTGTACCTGTATCTCTTGGGAATGCTTTCCATATATTCTAAAAAACTTGGGTGTTGTGATCGAAGCTGCATTTGCTTTAGGGAGTACCGCAAACCTGGTAACACTGGTTCTTGCAGGCCTGTAGAGAAATTGCTTTGATGTTCTCGGACAAGATTCAGGAGAATTCTCTGGATTACTAGACAGAGACCCTTGGTCTCTTTCTTCCACTTCTTCCAAACAAATGGAGTCTTTTTCTATTCTGAGCCACCTAAAGCTGGGGTGGAGTGACACAAACACCCCTGTGGCCACCACCCCTATGACTATGTTGAGTCATACCTGAAGCCAGCACAGCACTGGGTCTCCCTCAAGGTCTACTGTAACCACTCCCTGGCTACAGCCTATGTTTGCTCAAGGCCATGGGGCTCTGCAATCAGCAGGTGGAAAAACCTGCCAAAACTGTGAACTGTCCTTCCCTTTAGGGTGACAAGTTCCCCCAAGACCCAGGTGGGTCCGAGGTCCAAGGTGCCATCTGGAAGACAGGGACTAGGGTCAAAAACCTTAGAAATCTACTTGGTGTTCTATTGTACTGTGGCTGAACTGGCACTCAATCCACAAGACACAATCTTTCGCACTGTTCCCCACCCTTTCCAAAGGCAGAGGAGCCTCACCTTGTAGCCACTGCCACCCAGGTCACATGGAATACTGCCACACTACTGCTGATGTTCCCTTAAGGCCCAAGGACAGTGAGCTCCCTTCTGGCCGAGGGCACAACCCAAGATGCTACCCAAGGGCTCTGAAGTCAGCTTGTGGTGAATATTGTCTGGCCTGGAAGTCACTCTTCAGGGCATTGGGCTCCCTTCTGGCCCTGGGCAGGTCCAAAGATGCTGTCCAAGATTCAAGTCCTGAAATCAGGGATCCAAAGAGCCCACTTGGTGCTCTACTCCCCTGTGGCCATGCTAGTATTGAAATGGGAAAAGTTCCCTTGTCCCCCTTGCAGGGTGTGTGATGAGAGTATGGCTCACTTCTTCAGTGTCCCACTGTTCAGACCTCTAGGGGAGCATACAGACGGGCAGGCTCTGGGGCTCTGACCCCATGGCAGTGTCTAGGGGTGAATGTTTACAGCTGAAGCCCCAGTGGGCATGTGTTACAGGGTGCTCTTTTAGTTTAGCTGTCCATCAGCAACTTCTGTTAGTCAACTCAATTAGACCCCTGTCTTATTGCAAGGATAGAGGGCTTTCTGTATCACAGGGTTCTTGGCTTGGTGTATGGGAAGAATTGGATCACATGTGGGCTTGGAGAATGACTGCAAGGTTTTCGTGAGTGGAATTAGCTCTCAGCAGACTGTGGAGCCAGAAGGTACATGTTTTCCCCTGGGGTCAGGCCACTTGGCAGCCCAGGCTCTCCTCCGACTGCCCCAGCCAAACTCCATGTCATTCCGCCTGTCGACACCACATGACCTGCCGACGTGGTGATGTGCTCCTGTGGTGGTGTGCTCCTATGCTGGTGTGTTCCTATGCCGGCGTGTTCCTATGCCGCTGTGTTCCTCTTGATATTCAGCTGCCCATGTGTTCCTCCGCTGATATGCTCCTCTTGATGTCCAGCTGCCTGTGTGTGTGCCTGCTAGGGTCTCAGGGTTGTTATAGGCACATCATGAGAGCATGGCAGGCCAGGTGGCCTTGGGAAATGCAACATTTGGGCACCAAGGCAGGAGCGTCCATCTTCACCTAGGTCCATGGGCACAGGCCCGGGGGTTGAGCCCTTGCCAGGCACTAGCCCTTCTCCTCCCAGCACCTCCCTGCCCTGCTTCTGCATCAGTACCTAAGGTGCAAAACAAAGTCCCCTTTACTTTGCACTCTACTTTTCTCAAGCAGAAGGAGTTCTGCCCCATAACCACCATAGCTAGAAATGTGCTGAGTCTCACCTGAAGCCAGCAAGTCTCAGAGGCTCACCCAAGGCCTTCAACTTAGTACCTGGTTATCACTGCTGATTATTTAGGGCCCAAAGGCTCTTTAGCTAATAGGTGATGCCAGTACTGGGCCTTTTCATCCAAGGCAATGGCCCAGGGTATGTCTAGAAATGTCATCCAGGAGCTGGATCCTGGATTGTGGTTCTCACAACCCTGACTGGTGCCCTCTCCTGCTGTGGCTGAGGTAGTATTTAAGATGTAAGACTAGTTCTTCCCACTCTTCCATCTCCTCTCCTCAAACACAAGGACTGGTTCTCTTTTGTAGCCATGAGTTGTACAGACTAGGGTTATGGGAGGGGTGATGCCAGCACTCTCTTAGCCATCCTAGGTGATATCTTAGTAGGTAATATGCCCCCCAAATCCACTGTCTCTGAGTCCAGTTTAGTACTAGGACTTTACTATGAGTTACAGTTCTTATGGCCTAGCCTGCCTTTCCAGTTTATTTAGAGCACAAAGCACTTAGCCCACGGTAATAAAGTTTTCAGAAACTCAAGTTTGGTTCTCTGGGATCAGCGATCCCCTCTGGCTAGGGCTGGTTTAAATGCTTTCTCCATGGGCAGGCATCAACAGAGTATGGTCCACTTTTCCTTTTTGCTCTAACAGGACAGCAGCACTGAGTCCAATGCCTCACCATTACTGTGCCCTCCCCCAGTACCCAGAGATACTCTGCATACCACACTGCCACTACTGATGGAGTGGGGGAGTGGTGGTGTTGACAATTTGAAACTGTTTTTTCT
This sequence comes from Trachypithecus francoisi, assembly GCF_009764315.1. Taxonomy (NCBI): domain Eukaryota; kingdom Metazoa; phylum Chordata; class Mammalia; order Primates; family Cercopithecidae; genus Trachypithecus; species Trachypithecus francoisi. The sequence continues at coordinate 54,487,729 of NW_022681455.1, forward strand.
ATCTCTTCAGTGCCTCTTTCAGGGATACAGAGTTAAAACCAGGCACTCACCTGATTTTTGGTGATGCATACTCATCTATTTTTTGATTCTTAGGAAAGTGTTTTTCGCTTTGTATATAGTTGTTAACTTGGTGTCCTTGTGGGATGGAAGACAATCAGTGAGACTTCTATTCCCCATCTTGCTCCCTCATTCTCTTTGATTACTTCCTTTTTGTTTTCTTGTTTTTGTGTTAGAATATTTCCTTAATGTCTAATGTTTCTTGGATATCTACTAATATTTACGAGTGAGAAGCTTAAAAGTTGTTTGAAGCTTTGGTTGTGTAGGTATTGTTTATTGACTATTGGGTAGAACACTATAGAGTGATTTAACAGAGAACCTGTTGTTATTTTCTGTGTGACCTTCAACAAGTGACCTAATCTTTTCTCTTTTCATTTGTAAAAAGTGGTGGATAATGGAGCTCAGTTCTGAGGTTGATATGGAAATTAGATAGGATAATAAATTTACAATGCCTCAAGTGCCTCCCACAGTCAATGTATGATGATGTGTCGAATCCCTATTAACCTCAATAAGGAAGGCATCAGGTTCAAGACACCCAAGAAGAGACCCAAAGCGAGCTAACAAGACATGGGGTTTCATTAAGGGATTATATACAGGGAAGATAGTCCAGTAGCAGACAGCAGGATATGAGAACTGTCTTACATAAAGAAACAGTCCAGTGGTAGCAGACTGGACAAGATATCCACCTTATATACAGTCCACTGGTGGTGGGACTTATGTATCTGCCTTCCTGCAGTCCAGTGGTAGTGGGCTGTACAAGATAATGGCACAGCCGAGTGGCAGCGGGCTGGGCAGGAAAATGACAACCACTTACAAACAGCATGCAGTTTGTGTAGCATTTTCACTTAATACCTTCCCTTTAATGACCTCCAACTGACAGCCTTCATTTAACCCAAAACTCAGGGCCCTAATCCTCTGTATGGCCTGTGTTCCACAGGTTGGATTGAAGGCTCAGATGCTCCTCATGGACAAGGAACAAATCTCCAGGTTGGCCACTCCTGATTCCTTAGCTCAGATCACATATTCAGGTGCATCTACCATACAGGGTTATTTTAAGGGTATGCTTAAGTTATTGTTATCAGATATGTTTACTCTCCAAATATATTTGTTTTGTCTGCAATATAAACAACTGTTTAGACAGCTTACTTCAGGATCAGGCAGAAATTGAGTTTTCTACAGTCCTTTGTTTCTTTCCCCAGTTTGCAGGGTGTCTACTGAACATAGAGTTTAAAATATGAATTGTAGATTTGAATAGATTCGTTTTTTGACTCCTGCCTGTCCTTAGTGTGTAACTCTGGGCAAGTTACTTTAGCTCTTTGCTCTTCAGTTTCATCATTTCAAAAATTGACATTATAATAAATAGTATCCATGTTACAAAGATTTTTTTGTGGAATAAATGAGATACTGCATATAAGGTCTTGGCGCATAATAGAAGCTTAATAAATTTGACCAATAATGATAATACCAGAAATTACAACAGTAGCCATGTATGTTTGATAAGCATTACTAGTTAATTCATTACAAATGGACATTTTCAGTCCCATTGTCCTTTTCACTGATTCTCCACATTTCTTGATAAGGATAGATATAGCGTGCATTCATCAGGTAATCCCCAGATTAAGAATTTTGCATAATATATTTTAAAGTACAGTTTGGTAAACCTTTTGTATAAAGGGCCAGACAGTAAGTATTTTAGATGTTGTTGAGTCTGTTGAACACACTCACCTCTGCTTCTGTATTGTGAAAATGGCTGTAGACAATATATAAATGCATGGATGTGTCTGTGTACCAATAAAACTACTTACAAAAACAGGTGAAAGAGAGGAATTTGGTCCATCGGTTATAGTTGGCCAAACCTTGCTTTATACAACATGGCTCTAGATTAGAATAACAATAGATTTGACATAGTCTTGCTGCTATTGCAAACAAAGAATTAGACATTCCTGACACTTTTCTGCATATCTCATTATTGGCTAGATAACTCTTTCCTTTCTAATGGGTTCTAAGGTGTTTTCCTATAAATGAGAACCTTCAGAAGCGGTTTATATTAAGATTCATGTGGTGTTAAATGAGTAAATGAATAGCAAGACCATTGGCACACAAAAGTTTGTTTCATATTTTTCCCTTATCCTTCTGTCTCTAAGGATGATGTCAAACTCATGTATCTCAACAACCACTTTGAATCTATTTACAATTGATGGGAAATGCACAAAAGTGTTTTTCCCCTTAAATTTGTTTTTATGAAAGAGATTCTGATTTTAAGGGACTCTGTAAAAGATTATGAATCATTATGAAAAGATGACTCACCTAGAAGGAAAGCAAATCTCTGTAACAGTGCAGTTCGGGAAAACATTGTCCTTATAAAGTAAAATCCACATATATAAAACTTAGGTGTTTGGTATATTTGTAGGGGAAATAATTTATATCACATTAATGAAATGTTTTACCCACGTAAGATATATTTTGACTTAACATCTTTTAAGAAAGTATATGTTAATTTGGCATCCTTATGAGAAAACGGATGTGTTACACCTTTTAACCATAGGCCTAGAACATAGTCTTCTCTCTGACTACTCTTTATGGTAATAATAGTTTACATGTTGTTAGGCTATATTTTTATAAAATAAAAGTATGATAAAATAAAAGGAAAATTATGCTTATTGATCAATCAACCAACCAATAAATATTCATTATTAAGTCCTAGACAGAGTGTCAAATGCCACACAGGATTCAGAAGTACATGTCATGTCCCTTGTAGTGACCATGTAACTGTAGGATTTTATTAGAGAAAGAATATGGGGATTGAAATATTTAAGTAGACTTCATGGAGAAGATGAGACTTGAAAGAAAGAGTTCAAATGAATACAGAAGGAAAGACATTGTAGGAACATCATGACTGAATATGTAAGTATGTCATGGCAGATTTGCCAAAGAGACTAGGATGACTAGAGCATTTGGGGCATGTAGGGACAAGTGACAGATAAGCCAGATAATTGTTCTGTTCTAAAGAACAGGAGATAATAAAGAGAATACACATTTCCTCCTGCCTTCAAGAAGCTTAGGCTCTTGAAGCTTAGGTAGAGAGACAAATTGCATACTCTGGAACCATTTGTAACAAAGCACAGAATCTGCTAAGAGTCAACTGAGTGCTACAGACAATACCTTTACCTGTTAAATGGTTACAGAGGAAGAAGAGCTCATTCACTGCAAAATGGATAAGGCTTTAAGGAGGAGGCAGAATGAGATCATTACTTTGAAGAATAACTGGAATTTGATTATTTAAGGGGACTATAAAATGTCATAGAAGTAATTATGTAGGGAAAGTCACTGAAGCCTAAGTGTGCCAGGCAAATTTATAAGACAGTAAATAGACTTGACTGCTGAAGTAGAAACTGCATTTTAGAAACTAAAAATAGTTTATGTATTATTGTGCATTTACTATGAGCCAGATGTCTATTTTATATCAATCTAGTCTTCTATCTCAGGAATTAGAGTATATCACTCCCCTCCTTTGCAGATGAAAACACTGAGATTTTAAGGAATGAAGAAAAGTGGATGTAATCATGTACAAACTGATAACCACTGAAGGTTATAAAAAGGAGAATGATAAATAATTTAGGATGAGTTGTCTGTCATCAGTTTCTCAGAGTGTTATACAAGGTAGCATTGTAGGATTTAAAAGACCAGACTCAAAAAAGGGCATAAACAAGTGTTGAGTAGTATGGAAAAGAGGTATGCTTACTGGTAGAATGGAAGCTGAAAAAAATAGAATTAAGGAGTTTCAGCTGATAATATAATATTCAAGTAAAAAGGTCTTTTATGAAATTATACACAGTATAATTTTGAAATGAGGTATTATTTGAAATATAAATTGAGAAATTATCATAAAATATCTACTTGAAGCATTGAGATGAGATGAAAGCAACATGATTATTGAGTTTTGGAAAAGGCCTCCAAGTTAAGTGAGAGGTATTAAATGGTAGGAGAGGAAGGGGGTGGTTGGATGGGTGGGAGAAATACTAATCTTAATGCCACAGAAAAAAGTATTTCAAGAAGGAATGTCAATAATAACCAGAGTTAAACTGAATTCAGTGAAAACATACAAGCAAGTATCAACAACAGCTATAACAACAATAACACACACACATACACACATGCATATAACCACTAGACAACTTAGTACAGCTGTTAACAAAATGGTGAGGATGAAGCTCAAAAAATAGGAGTTGCAATGAAACTTGGAAAACTATAATGATAAATCTGAGGATGTTTGAGAATAAGAAAACAAATTAAAATGTAACCTAGAAGAACATCGAGGTCAAGAAAATATCTTCTTCCTACCTCCAACTTACTTTAATTATAGGAGACCCTAGCTTGCTTATGTGCAAAGGAAAAGAAGTCAGTTGACATAAAATAGAATATTAATAGTAATAATAACAATAGGGACTATAATACAAATATCAAACTGAGTCAGGATCCATCTTTCTCTGTATAGAATAAAGAGTGTCTATTTGAAAATTGGCTTTCTAATTTATAAGCTCTGAGATATTGAATAACCCCCTGATTTATTTTGTCTTAATTCCCTAATCTATAAGATGAAAATATTACTCACTCATTCATTTGCCCCAGATATATTAATTAAGCAATCATAATGTTTCAGACACTGTGCTAAGGTTCAAACACTGTAGTAAGAATATGAGCTTCAGGAGATGAATAGTTTAGGGAATGAGATGAGTAAATAAACAACTAGATTCCAGGGTTAAGAGCAACAGTATGATTTGAACAAGGTGCTATGAGAACACAAAGGCAGTGCATTTAAATTTAACTAGTGTAATTAAATGAAGAAAAAAATAGAGAGGTTAGTCAAGTGATCAGATTAGGGGGCCACTCAAGACAGAAGGCAAGTTTACAAAGACACAAAGGTTTGAAATAACATGATCCTTTGCTGAAGTTGCTTATCAGCTTGAGGAGATTTGGGGCTGAGACGATGGGATTTTCTAAATAGACAATCATGTCATCTGCAAACAAGGACAATTTGACTTCTTCTTTTCCTAATTGAATACCCTTTATTTCCTTATTTTGCCTGATTGCCCAGACCAGAACTTCCAACACTATGTTGAATAGGAGTGGTGAGAGAGGGCATCCCTGTCTTCTGCCAGTTTCTGAAGGGAAAACTATCAGCAAACTACTGCAAGGACAAAAAACCAAACATAGCATGTTCTCACTCATAGGTGGGAACTGAACAATGAGAATACTTTGACACAGGAAGGGGAACATCACACACCAGGGCCTGTCATGGGGTGTGGGAAGTGGGGAGGGATAGCATTAGGAGATATACCTAATATAAATGACGAGTTAATGGGTGCAGCACACCAATATGGCACATGTATACATATGTAACAAACCTGCACGTTGTGCACATGTGCCCTAGAATATAAAGTATTAAAAAAAAAAGAAATAACATGATTCTTTTTTTAAAATACAAACATGTACACTGGATGATGACACTGAAAACCACCTGTTAGAGATGTGGTGGGAATTTAGAAAAGTGTGATAGGTAGTTTCTAAGAGGCCCTCAATAATCCTACCTCCTAGGGTTCACACATTCATGTAATATTCTCTCCATGAGTGCGGGTTGATTTAGTGACTTGCTTCTAACCTATACGATACAGCAAAAGTGATGAGATGTCACTTTCGTTATTCGATTACAGAGAATTTTAACTTCTGCTTTTTTTTTTTTTTTTTGAGACGGAGTCTCGCTCTGTCGCCCGGGCTGGAGTGCAGTGGCCGGGATCTCAGCTCACTGCAAGCTCCGCCTCCCGGGTTTACGCCATTCTCCTGCCTCAGCCTCCCGAGTAGCTGGGACTACAGGCGCCCGCCACCTCGCCCGGCTAGATTTTTGTATTTTTTAGTAGAGACGGGGTCTCACCGTGTTAGCCAGGATGGTCTCGATCTCCTGACCTCGTGATCCGCCCGTCTCAGCCTCCCAAAGTGCTGGGATTACAGGCTTGAGCCACCGCGCCCGGCCCAACTTCTATCTTGTTAGCAGAGTATCTTTCCATGTTTCATGAAACAAGTTGCCGTGTTAGAGAGGTCCACAGAGCAAAATTTGAGGGTAGCCTCTGGCGAACTACAGGCGAAGAACTGAGATCTTTAATACAACAATTCACATTGAACTGAATCTTGCCTGTAATGAATGCTCTTGGAAGAAAATTCTGCCCCAGTTGAACTTTGATTGCAGCCTTGTGAGATACCCTGAAGCCCAGTATTCAGCTAAACATTGCCAAAATCCTAACAGAAACTTTTACAGCTTCTATTGTACATAATAAGTGTGTTTTTAAATGTTCTTATTTTAGTAAAACATACATAACATAAAATTTACCATCTTAACTATTTTAAGTATGCAGATCAGTGGTATTAAATAGACTCATAATGCTGTGCAACCATTGGCATCATCCATTTCTCTAACACGTTCATCTTGTAAAACTGATACTCTATACCCATTAAACAATGAGTGCCCATTCTCTTACATCCACCCAACCCTGGACAGCCATCATTCTACTTTCTGTTTTTATGATTTTGACTGTTCTACGTACCTCGTAGAAGTGGAATCATACAGTATTTGTCTTTTTGTGACTGGTTTCTTTCACTTAGCATAATGTCCTCAAGGTTCATCCATGTTGTAGCATATGTTTGAATTTTCTTCCTCTTTAAGGTTCAATAATATTTCATCTTATGCATATACTACATTTTGCTTACCAGTTTATCTGTTGATAATGACTTGGGTCACTTCCATGTCTTGGCTATTGTAAAAATTGCTACTATACACATGGGTATACAGTTATCTCTTTGAGACCCTGTCTTCTATTTTTTTGGATATCTACCCAGAGGTGAAACTGCTGCATCATCTGATAATTCTATTTTTAATTTCTGGAGGAATCACCATATTGTTTTCCAAGCAGTGGTACCATTTTACCTTTTCACCAGTAGTGCACAGGGTTCTGACTTCTCCACATTCTTGCCAACATTAGTTGTTTTCTGGGATTTTTTTTTTTTTTTTGTAGCCATTCTGATGAGGCTCTTATCATTAGTCTCATTATCATAATGTGAGGTGCTATCTTATTGTAGTTTTAATTTGCATTTTTCTAGTGATTAGTAATGCTAAGTATCCTTTCATGTGCTTATTAGCCATTTGTATATCTTTTTTGGAGAAATGACTACATAAATCCTTCGCCTATTTTTGAATCAGGTTGTTTGTTTTGTTGTTGTTGTTGTTGTTGAGTTTTAGGAGTTCTCTGTATACTCTGGTTATTTATTCCTTATCACATATATGATTAGCAAATATTTTCTCCCTTTCTGTGGATCACCTTTTATTCTGTCAATAGTGTCTTTGATGCATAATTTTTAAAAATGTTCATGAAGTTCAATTTGTTTATTTTTTCTATTGTTGTCTGTGTCTTTGGTATCATATCCAAGAAATCACTGCCACATCCAAACTCATGAAGCTTTTACTGTATGTTTTAGATATTACATTTAGGCCTTTGATGCATTTTGAGCTAATTTTTCTATATGATTTTAGGTAAGGGCCCAATTTGATTATTTTGCATGTGAATATCTAGTGTCTCTAGCACCATTTATTGAAGACTGTCTTTGTCCCATTGAATGGTTTTGGAGCCCATGTCAAAAATTATTTGAAGAAAAATGAACAGAGCCTAAGAGACCTGTGGAATACCATCTAACAGACCTAATGGAACAATATATATATTTTGAGAATTCCAGAAGGAGAAGGGAGAAGTGGGCAGAGAGAATATTTGAAGAAATAATGACTGAAAACTCCCCAAATTTGATAGAAGACATTGATATAATCATCCAATAAGCTTAACAACCTCCAAGCAAGATGAACTCAAAAAAGAAAACCCACACCAAGACCTATAATAATTAATTATTTGAAAAATGAAGACAGAGTCTTAAAAACAGAGAAGCAAGATATTCTTAATGAGATTATCTACATATTTCTCATCAGAAACTTTAAAGGTCAGGAGGTCAGTGGGTCAATTTATTCAAAGTGCAAAAAGAAAAAAAGTAAGACATATATATATATATATATATAAACCCCATATATAGTAAGACTGTCCTTCAAAAGTGGGGGAGAAATTAAGGCATTTGCAGATAAACAAAAGCTGAAGAAGTTTGTTACCACTAGACTTGTCCCATAAGAAATGCTTACGGGAGCCTAGCAAGTTGAACTGAAAGGACACTAGACAGTAACTAGAAGGCATATAGAGAAATAACAATCTTAATAAAAGTAAATACATGAACAATTATAAAAGCAAGTAGTATTGTAATAATGGTTTATAACTTCACTTTTCATTTTCTATGTGATTTAAAAGATTAAAACATTTAAAGAGCTTTCTTTTATTATTATACTTTAAGTTCTAGGATACATGTGCACAATGTGCAGGTTTGTTACATATGTATACATGTGCCTTGTTGGTGTACTGCACCCATTAGCTCATCATTTACATTAGGTATATCTCCTAATGCTATCCCTCCCCTCTCCCCCCACCCCACAATAGGCCGAAGTGTGTGATGTTCCCCTTCCTGTGTCCAAGTGTTCTCATTGTTCAATTCCCACCTACGAGAAAGAACATGAAGTGTTTGGTTTTTTGTCCTTGTGATAGTTTGCTGAGAATGATGGTTTCCAGCTTCATCCATGTCCCTACAAAGGACATGAACTCATCCCTTTTTATGGCTGCATAGTATTCCATGGTTTATATGTGCCACATTTTCTTAATCCAGTCTATCACTGATGGACATTTGGGTTGGTTCCGAGTCTTTACTATTGTGAATAGCGCTGCAATAAAGGGGACAGAGCTTTTAAAGGAGTAGAGTTTTTGTATTTTGTTGAAGTTAAGCTGGTATAAATTCAAGTTACAGTGTTATATCTCCAGGATGTTAAATGTAATACCCATGATAACCACAAAGACAATAGCTATAGAATATTTATTAAAGTAAATTAGAAAGAAATTTAAATGTTTTATTACCGAAACAACTAAACACAAAATGAGCTAGTAATGTGGGAAATGGGGACAAAAAAGCTGCAGGGCAAATAGGAAACAAATAGCAAAATGACAAAAGTAAGTCTTTTTTGCCCAAGAGTTTTTTTTTTTTTCCTGATCACATGTTTACCCTACACACAGCACAATCCAAGAGCAATCATCACCTTCTACATCCTTTGGTAGGAAGAATTCAAAAATATGTTATACATGGTTCCTCAGAAGTTCACAGTGGAAAATCTCAGGGATCCTCAGTTACCCACAGCCATAAATGCATCCTTTAATAACTGTCTTCCTCTTTTACTTTTCTTACTCCCTTACTCTGCCTTCAGGAATAATTCACCAATAAACTATTTGCACTTATATCTTTGTCTCAGGAGCTCAGCTTTGGACCTTTAACGACCTCATACTGAAAGTAATTAAAAGATAATTGAGCAGAAGCCAGCAAAACTATAGAAATTAGAGTAATCAGAGTGAAAAGTGATGAGAACCTGAAATAATACAGTGGTAGAAGAAATACAAGGAAGGGATTAATTTAAAGATATCAAGGAGGTAAGGATCAGTGAGAAATTGTGAAATATTGGAGTGAAATACTGACAAGGGAGGAAGAATCAGGGATAATCCTAGTTTTATGGCTTAGGCAATTAGTTGGATGAGTAATGGGGGAACCACAAGAGGAACATGTATGTGTATGTATATGTGTGCTTATTAGTAGAGACCACATAATGAATATTATTCAAATACCTGTGGAAATTTCACAAGGCAATCTTCAGTAGACTCTTGACCATCTAGTCTGATACTGGAAAAATTTCAGAAATATATATTAGGGAACTGATGTTTGTGGGACCACCTTTGACCAATAGGAGATGGAAGTTGGTAGACAAATACTTTTAACTTTTGTCCCCTGGGTGGACAGTTCTTGTATTTCTCAAGACTTCTGAGAATATTGCACATGAACAAGAAACAGTTGCTTGTTGGGGTGACCAATTTAAAATTATATCTTTGCACTTGTTTTTCCTTATTCTCTGTTTCATTCTTCTGTTTCTCATATCCTGTCTCTCTCTGGGCATAATCCCAAGAAACGATCTGTACAAAATCCTTTATTTCAAGCTCTGCTTTTGGGAGAATCCAGGTTAAGACAAAGAATAAGTTAATGCAGAGATGGAATTGGATGTGTAGATGGGATAATTAGCTTGAAGCAGGAGCAGAGGATATGTCTTTCAATACATAGGTGAAAATAATGGATATAGCCATAGATGATTTTTGTAAGTGTATTAGTTTGTTTTCACACTGCTAATAAAGACATACCAGAGACTGGGCAATTTACAAAAGAAAGAGGTTTAATGGATTTACAGTTCCACATGGCTCGGGAAGCCTCACAATTGTGGCAGAAGGCAAGGAGGAGCAAGTCACATCTTACATGGATGGCAGCAGGCAAAAAGAGAAAGTTTGTGCAGGGAAACTCCCATTTTTAAAACCATCAGATCTGCCAGGTACAGTGGCTCATGCCTGTAGTCCCTGTGCTTTGGGAGGCCAAGGCGGGTGGATCTCCTGAGCTCAGGAGTTTGAGACCAACCTGGCCAACATGATGAAACCCCATCTCTACTAAAAAAACACACACACACACAAGTTAACCAGGTGTGGTGGTGGGCACCTGTAATCCTAGCTACTTGAGCTACTTGGGAGGCCTGAGGCAGGAGAATCACTTGAACCTGGGAGGCGGAGTTTGCAGTGAGCTGAGATGGCACCACTGCGTTCCAGCCTGGGCAACAAGAGCAAACCTCCGTTTCAAAAAAAAAAAAAAATCAGATCTCATGAGATTTATTCACTATCATAAGAACAGAATGGGTAAGAGCCACCCCCATGATTCAATTACCTCCCACTGGGTTCCTCCTCCCATGACAAGTGGGAATTGTAGATGAGATTTGGGTGGGGACATAGGCAAATCATATTAGTGAGGAATAAAAAAATTTTGGTTCTGCCTAAATATTTTTGGCAAAATAGAATGCAATTTCACCTGCTGAGGTTAAGGGAGGATGTGGCGGTGTGAAGATTTTCTGAGAAATGTGAAAATTTGGAATAGCAACGGAGGGGAATGGAGTAGATACTACCTAAAGATGTGTAGAGGGTTGCCCAGGAGGCTTTTAAGACCTAGCTATGATTTATTTATTATTTTTTGTAGCATCAATTCTCCCTAATAGGTTCTTTTCTCCAGAAGAAACTTTAATCACTAGAAAGTGGTCTTCTCTGGGGATTGCAAGGTTGGTATGGTGGGTAGAATGAAGAATAGGGTTATGAAGCTTAAAGAGCTAGGTCTTGGACCAAGACTGCATAGTGAAGGGAGTGAACACAGAACTACATTGATAGATTTGTAACAAATGATATAGCTCTGCTGTGACTGCGGTGTAGAATGACTAAGGAAGAGAAGAGGCTGTATAGAGACAATTGTATCTCTGTGAAAAATTTCAGGAGTGTAGCAGATTTGAGTTGTGATAAGTTCCAGGGTGTGGCTGTGTAAGTGGATTTGGGGAAGGTCATTGGACATAAAGATAGGCTGCTGAATAAGCCCTCATCATAGTCTTTGACATCACCCAAAACACTTGTGAAACTAGAGATGGAATAAATGACTCTTGGCCATATGTAGACCGTAAGTCCCTGTGTTTGGCAGATGATAGTGCAAAAAAAAGAAAAGAAGGAAACAATAGTGATTTTACCAGACAAGAACCCTGATGGAGATTTGGAAATGGTAATGAGGGGCAAGAAAATAACTGAATTTCCTCTTTATTGGTTTCTGGTGTCCACAGAGCTTGGATGATAGGAAACATACAGTTAAGCCTGATATTGTATATAGGGGACTGGTATTATTTGTAACTTTAGGATTGTTATGAGGACTCAGTATATGTGAAAACATTTTGCCAGCAGTGGATTACTTCTCTTACATAAGTTAATAAAATACAGAGAGGAAGCAATTGAAAAAACAAGGTCAAAAAGGATACTGGATGACATCAAGGAATATAAATAGAAATTGAGAGCAGCATTGTAAAGAAAGATGACTATTTTCTCTGGGACTGGAGGGTAATTTGAGAATATAAGAGTAGAAATGGAGACATTGCTATCCTCATTTATTCTAGAGCGTATTTCAGGTTCATTATGTGGAATTTAAACATACCTGTCAAAGTGACTGTGTTATGAAATCATTAATTCAGGAGACTGGCTTAGATTTTAAAGCCATTTTGTTTTTGAATTTATCTTTAATACCGTATTTCTACTTTTAGAGGTAATGAAATGCCTTTGTTGTGTAGCAGTCCAGATATTTAGGAAATATTTAAGCATACTTTCTAGTTATTCATCATTATCCAAGTCCTGAGTGAGTTTTGTAGTGGGTGATCATTAAATTCTAGTGGGACGTTAACAGTAAGATGGAAACCTGTGCTTGTGGCGATTGCTGCAAGGCAGGACAGAACTTATCCTGTCCAAAACTGTCAGCCTGACTCATTGCATCCTCCTCTTCACCTTGTTTGCAACTGTAAAAATACAAATAAATGGAGAAACTCTGGAAAGAATATTAAATGATTCAGAACAACTATGTCTCTGTATTTCTTCATCTTTTGAATAAGGGCAAAAACATTTTTAATGTTTTGAAATGATTTTAAACTCAAAACATTGCCTACTTTATACATTATTACTATCATCAAAATATGAATTACGGGATCAGGCAAACACATTTTCTTCAGAGACTTTCTTTCAAAAATTTTAATTTTAAGTGATGTCTTGCTTTATTCTTTTCAACAGAGTGAAGGGGAGATCCACTAAATAGAATACAAGGCCCACTTGTCACTTGTGTAAATGTCTTGTTTTGATATAGACTGAAAAAGGTGCAGTATACATAAATTCAACTTTACAGAGAAGAATTCAAGCTTAAATGTAACAGTGACTCAGTACAGTTCATTACATGCAGTGTAACTAGTGGGCACCATCGGCTAAGTCCAGGAACAAGTGAAGCCTGGGATTGCATGATGTGTAACCTAGGACAAATCACCTAATCTGTTTGTGCTGTGGTTTCCTCATCTATTAAATACAACACTGTAAAACTCATAGAACTGTGATAAGGTTAAGGATAAACTGAGAGAGAAAATATGAGAAGTCATCAAAAACAGTACCTATCACATGTAAGTATTCACTTTAATGTCCACTAGGTTATCTTATGTATGGTGAGATATATTTGAAACTATTTTTACTTTACTTAATGCTCAATGTCTTAATATTATATAGCTATTAAATGGTATTCTTTTGATGCTTAAATTCAGAAAAAAATATCAAAAGTTGTAAAAAGCAAAATTATCCAGTTATTTAAATATTAACACTTTAATTAGATTTCTCAAACATGTAATTAAAATAATAAGTACATTATATCACATGTAAGACTTTCAGTCACTTAAATAAAGCAGGAAAACACTTGAAATTATCTCAAAATTTTTAAAGATTTATACTTAACCCAGTTACAAAATTATCAATACAGTGGATGTAGACTTGTTTTCATTATATTTTTATTATTATTCTCATTCTTGTTAACATGTTCACTCTTAAATTTCTTCTTGGGTCCTCTTGGGGTTACAATAACTTCATCAGTCATATTGTTTATTTCCTAAGGATGTAGCCATCTTCCAAGCTGAAAATAAAAGATTATTGTCTCATTGCAGCTGAAGTCGCAAGTTCTGGATGATCAACTGATTCTTTGTTGGCATATGGACTTAGTTGTATTTTCCAAACCTTGACAGTAATGCTCCAGGCTGGGCATTGTTTAATTTCTCATCTTTACTTGCTACATCCACAGAACTACCTGAGCCCAGACATTTCCACTGAGTTTTAGCTTTGTAGATCCTGTTCCCTTTCCCAAAATTGTTTAGAGAAATTTTACTCTGCCAGTATTACATCCCCACTGTTTGGTCCTCTTCTATTAATTCGGATTGTTAGTATAATGGAAAATTAATGTTTGACCTATTAATATGTCATTACCAATAATTTAACCAGGAGACAAAGGATTGAGTCTGCATAATTACTTCTCCTCTTGAGAACATTTTTAAGCCATTATTTGGGAACACCTTGCTAACTCCTTTTTGTCTGGTCTTTGTGTGTACAATGACACGTTTTTCATACAGTTGCCACATTTCTCAGGAGTATTTACCATAGAGTTTCCTGTTATCATTTATTTATTCAATTGGTAGAGAAAGGTTTCTACTTGATGAGTGAAAATGTACTTAATAGTAGAAACACAATACTCAAATGCTCCCATACTAATTAAAATTAATGAGTCTATATATTATTTGAGTTGCCATTCTTTTGCATTATAATAACTATTTATATGCTTTATATTTATTTTCCTATTTTAGACTTGTGGATTTTCAGAGATTTTACTTGTTCTATTTAATTATGTTTTTCATTATGGACGGACATTTGACAATCTGATATAGCTCCTTTACCATTTCAGCAATACCCCCTAAAACCCATGAAATAATTCTTGCTTTTTCTCAAGCTTTAGCCTGCCTTGAATATTCCTTGCTAAGAGATACAAAATAAGCTTCTTCCCTTGTTCTCCTTCCTCTAGAAGTGTTAGGGTGCACATTAGATGGTCTTAGTCATATTGCTGGTAACCAAAATGATGCTTTGCCAGGGTACGTTAGTGACAGAGGTGCAAAAGATATTTTTTTCCAAAAGCATGAATGCACAATGTTTCTAACTTAGTAGTGATCTCCCTGTATCTCTCATTGTTTCAATATGTATTTTATTTGCATTTTTTTAACAAAATACCTATTTAACTGATTAACTCCTCAAACAAGCTTTAATTACATTGTCCTTTTTATACTCCTTTGAGACCTCATTGACAATTATTTTTGGTTATTGTATATGCTGCTGAAATTCTATCTTTTATAATTTTGTGTTTTCTGTACCAGGTTCCATTTTCTGTTAGTTTTATTAGAGAATCAAGGTATTTCAATGAGATGTTATAAAATATGAAAATATATTGTTAATTTGTCCCAAATTGCTGTGTATATGAATGTATTATTTTACAAGTGCTTTCCCCAAAAGGATTGAAATGTCTTTTATATTATGCGTGTATTTTATACATCAAAGGACTTTTATTATCTGCATATTATTTTGATTGAATAACTATGTTTTTTGTTAAACTAGATTTCATATAGCATTACCAGAATATTGTACCTCTGTGAGTGAATGAATAAAACGTGTACCTGCTCTACACTCTAATTTACCAGAAATTTGGAACAATTTGGGATTGAAATTGTGTAATTGGTTTGGCTTCTGCACAAACACGTTTTAGACATGAAAGAATACAGCTCACCGAGAGTAATAATAAGCTCACGATAGGCCTATCAGTTGGACAGACGGTGATAATTCTGGTTAAGTGTCCTCTTCTGGACTGCTTGGAAGCATAGCAGGTATAATATTTAAAACTAGAATCTAACACAAAATCTTAGAACTATTTGGATGCTGAAAATAACAGAGTAAGACTATAGTAATATCGAGCCTAATTTATAGATAACTTTTAAGTATTATTCTGAATGACAAATGATCATTTTGAAATCATAATTGAAAATTTGGTTGGATTTTGTTTGAAATCGTGATTTGAAAATTCAATAAGGGTGGTTATATTTGTGAATATAACTTCCTAGCATTTTATTTGTAATCATTTGAGTTTAAATGTCTTTCTGAATCTGAAAACCTAAAATAAGAAAATCCTGACATTGGTCCTTATTTTATTCACTGAGAAACATTTAATTGGAATTTTATTTTGCTTTGAAATATGGTGTTTTATTAGCCCCTGTATCTGACAGGATACTTTCCTGTTCTGTCTTTCCTTCCTCTCACTTCCTCTCCCTCGTTCCTTAAAATAGGAAAGACCTATCACTGGGGAGAATGAAATACCTTTCTACCTTTATTTATCTAGAGAGTTGTTGCTAGCACTACTAATAACTCAGTGGTTGTAAAGAGAATGTCTACAATTGAAGAGAGAAACTAGCAGCTTTACACATAGTCCAACCATAACAGTAGCAAGAATGCAGAAGTTTCTTTAGACAAAGTGTAAGTTGTATAATAAATATTGACTATTTGAGTTTGCTTTGCCAACATTTTAGTAATTTTTCTGATATAGTTACTTGTAGTAAAAAAATTATATTCTACCATATATTTTTCATCAAATAGCTATTCAGTAAGCACGAACAACTACCAGAATGAGTGATTTGTCTTGAGATGAATTCATCTACATCATATAAAGAGCCATGCTTTTTCTAAGCAACACAAAGCATATAATTCTACTTTTGGTTTGGGTTTTTTTTAAGAAACAATTCTTTCTTTTTTCTTTGAGCAGCCAGTGTGCTGAGACTAAGTGAGTTTTCTCACCTCTCCTGCACGGCCTCTCTTGCAGCATGGTAATCAGTCACTTTGCAGTTATTTGTGAAAGGAAATCTGTGCTTTTCCCTACAGATTAGGAGAAGAGACTATGCTTTTATAGACTACTGGAGCCAATATGCGTTTTCCATGACTTTCTGAGAAGTCCTAGATAAGGAGGGAGAAAAGGGAACATATTTCCATTGTAATTAATTTTCAGTTAGCTGGGGTGAGAATATTGGTTCTAATTAACAAGTTCAGCTGAGTGGGGAGTAGGCTGTGGTTTTCTTTCTTTCTTTCTTTCTTTCTTTCTTTCTTTTTTTTTTTGAGAGAGAGTCTCGCTCTGTCGCCCAGGCTGGAGTGCAGTGGCCGGATCTCAGCTCACCGCAAGCTCCGCCTCCCGGGTTTACGCCATTCTCCTGCCTCAGCCTCCCGAGTAGCTGGGACTACAGGCACCCGCCACCTCGCCCGGCTAGTTTTTTTTGCATTTTTTTTTAGTAGAGACGGGGTTTCACCGTGTTAGCCAGGATGGTCTCGATCTCCTGACCTCGTGATCCGCCCGTCTCGGCCTCCCAAAGTGCTGGGATTACAGGCTTGAGCCACCGCGCCCGGCTAGGCTGTGGTTTTCAAACATTAGTGTGCATCAGAATCACCTGGAGGGCTGTTAAAATACAGACAACTGGGCCATCCCTAGAATTTCTGATTCAGTGGTTCTAGGGTGAGGCTCAAGAATTTGCATTTGTAATAAGCACCAGGTGATTCTGATTGTGTTGGTCTGGAGACCCACACTTTAGGAACCACCGCATTAAAAAATACATGCTCTGTGAATCCACTAGATTATTAGGTTGTGGGCCCTCACAGAGCAGTAACTTTCTCTCATCAACCCTCCTCTCACCTAGTATGCTGCATTGAACATGATCAATTCTCACCAAATCAGTATTTACTAAACATGTAACTCAGGAGTCATGTAGATGGCCCCTAGATTCCTATCAAATTCCAATTTCCTCCATTTTGCATCTTGTATTAATCTTTTTTATTTTCTTCATAGAGTTTATCAATATATAAAATTATCATTATTTGCTTATCTTTTATTATCTGGTCCTCCACTCAAACACTTATACTAGTATTTAAAATATGCATCTATATTGTTTAATATTGTACTCCAGTGCCAAATAGTAAGTATTAAATGGCTGGGGTATAAATGAATGAACTGTGAAATCTCTTTAACAACTGTCCATTCATTCATTCATTTATGGATATTTATTTATAAAATGCATTTATTTCTAAAATATTAATCTGACAGTGGTTGCAGCTCATGTTGTTTTGACTTACAGAAAAATCAAGTCAGCCTTAACCAAAATTGAAAAGTATTTAATAGCAAATAGCTCAATCATGTTTAAAATAATGCAAAGAAAAATGTCTCTGGGGGATGGGGTTATGGTAAATATGCAAATATTTATTATTTGCACTCCCTATCCTTTTCCCTAACTTATAGAAACTTCCTGTGGGTTAATGTCCTTCTCTCCCTTATAGTTACCTTCCTTGCTACTCCCCCACCTCTGCCCTTATTAATTCCATTATTGGTTTCTTCATTTTCACTGGGATATAAAGCAGCTGATTGCAGATTGCTATGTTAACTTTTCCAGTGATGCCTGGATTTTAAAATCAAGGTTTAATCATTCTTAATATAAAGTTAACACATGCGTTCATGAAGAAAACAAATGTAAAAAAAATTAGATTAAAAGAAAGAAAAAAGTCACTTATCTATACAACCAGAGTTGACTACTGTTAACACGTTGGTACCTTTTCTATCAAGTCTCTTGTGGTGCATTTTCTACCTAACGATGATAAAATAGTATCTATAAAATTATACCATTTATAAGGCCTTTCAACTGAACATAAATGCAATGATAATCACAGAGTATAAAAATTCAACAATTTGTAAAGGGGGAAAACATGAATAATTTTGTCATTTAGCAGTAACACTAACATTTTGGTGAATTTCCTTGCAAAGGCTTGTTGATGACACAAAGAGTCTGTCACAGTGTAATTCATAAGTCTTCCTGAGTTAAAATGAAAAATCTTTGTGTTTGAAGTCATTCAAAGATAATGAAAATTATCACTTAAAGTTTTAGATAATGAAAATTGCCATTACTGAGCTCTATCTATCTCTTCTTAATGTGGAGGAAGAAGAAAGAGAGAAACAGATTTTATTCCCTCCACTAAGGTTGCAATGGCAAAAATAGTTCAAGTTTGGAACTATATACAACCAATTATTGTTTTAATTGGTTGCCATGGTTGGCAATATATTGCATTTGAAACAAAGTTTATATAATGAGAAATTCTTGGTTGCAAAAGAAGTTGCAGGAAAAGATAAAATACTGAGAAAAGTACTTTAGGTCATATTTTAGGAAGCCACAAAATGTACATTACAACATGTAGTTCAACAGGGTTTCTTAAGTTAAAAAATTAAAAACTAAAAATAAGTCTTTTTTTTATTTTTAGGTTCTGATTTTTTAGTCATTCATTTTATTTTATTTTTTTCATTTAAAGAGAAATCGTGGTAACCTGCCTGAGCCACTACATATTTGAGAGTTTCTTTCAGTAGCCTTGATATATTAAAGAAAATTAAGCTCATTATAAATTCCTTAAAACACCACCATCTCTTTTTAGTCTATCCATAGTGTTCCACAGTTGTTGGGCTCCTATTGCAGTTGAAAAGACTGAGAAAAGCCTGTCTTTATTCTTTGCTGATCTTTCTCACTCTCTTTTCTTTCTTTCTTTCTTTTCTTTCTTTCTTTCTTTCTTTCTTTCTTTTCTTTCTTTCTTTCTTTCTTTCCTTCCTTCTTTTCTTTCTTTCTTTCTTTCTTTCTTTCTTTCTTTCTTTCTTTCTTTCTTTCTTTCTTTCTTTCTTTCTTTCTTTCTTCTTTCCTTCTCTCTCTCTCTTTCCTTCCTTCTTCCTTCCTTCCTTCCTTCCTTCCTTCCTTCCTTCCTTCCTTCCTTCCTTCTTTCCTTCCTTCTTTCCTTCCTTCTTCCTTCCTTCTTTCCTTCCTTCCTTCCTTCCTTCTTTCCTTCTCTTTCTCTCTCTCTCTCTAGAAATTTCAGTCTGAATAACCAGATTATTTTTCAACTCTGGAAAGTTTTCTTAACTGTATATTTACTTATAGTTTGTATTCTATTTTTTCTGGTCTCTTACTGAGTAGCAATCACTACATACCAGGCACTGGTCTGGCTGTTGGAGATTAAGAGATGCCACAGTGAGTGAGAGAGAAAGGGTCTCATTTTCATGGATCTTAAATTTTAGCAGGGAGAGATGAATAATAAACAAGGAAAAAGAAAAAAAAGGTAAGTTGATAGAAAGCGCTGGTGAGAGAAGAGAGGGAGCTGGTCAATTTTGAATAGAGTGATAACAAAGGACCTCTCTGAAGCAGTAACATTTGATTGGAGGCCTGGGGACCGTTCAGATAAATGAGAAACAGAATGTTGACAGCATAGTGAATGTGGCAAAAAGTGGTAGGAGCTGAAGTCAAAGAGGTAGGATTGGCCGGGCGCGGTGGCTCAAGCCTGTAATCCCAGCACTTTGGGAGGCCGAGACGGGCGGATCACGAGGTCAGGAGATCGAGACCATCCTGGCTAACACGGTGAAACCCCGTCTCTACTAAAAAATACAAAAAACTAGCCGGGCGAGGTGGCGGGCGCCTGTAGTCCCAGCTACTCGGGAGGCTGAGGCAGGAGAATGGCGTGAACCCGGGAGGCGGAGCTTGCAGTGAGCTGAGATCCGGCCACTGCACTCCAGCCTGGGCGGCAGAGCGAGACTCCGTCTGAAAAAAAAAAAAAAATTATACTTAATTCATGTAACATGAGAATGTGACATCCACTCCCCCTCTATCTCCACCTCACTTGTCTGTGGCCTTCAGTGAAAGAAAAACACTTTCGTTTTGTTCAAAGCAAAAATTGACATCACCGTAGCTTGTTTATTCTATGCCAGTTAAATGATGCATTTGTGTAAATAATTAGAAGATTTTTCTGAGGAATATGTAGGAAGAAAAGCAAGATAATCAGAAATACTGTTGTTGCTTTTAGTACACTTTCTTTAATAAAGTATTGTTTATTATTCATATTATCAGCAATTATTTCCTTAGAAAAATTTTCTGAATCCTACATAAAAACAATGAGAAAAACATAGATGTGAAGGATATAGAATAACCCATATTATAACCTACCTATCTTCAACTTTCGCTGAATATCTCAATATTTGGTAGGCAAAATATTTATAATATTCAAGATATGATAGACCATGGAACATCACAAGTTTTGGCAACAAGGCTATGGGAATTTGACAGTTGTTTCCACTACTTCTATGAGCAAGGTAACAGAACACACTTACTATCAAGTTGCAAATGGAGTATAGTGAATACTGGAGGCTCTCTCACAACCTATACTTTCCACTCAGCTTATATTCTCCCCCAGTAACACCACCATTTTAGTCACTCAAAGCTTCTGAAAAAATGACTAGCAAACTAAAAAGAGTAATAAGTAATATTTATTATGCATCATGAACTATTCTACTTACTTTATACAAATAAGCTTTTTAAAAAATCAGCCCAAAGAGGAATGTATTGTTTTTATTGACAGCGATAGGCAGAATTATAAGATGCCCCCTGTAATTTCTGCTTTCTGGTATCCACACTTTTGTGTAACCCCCTTCTCATTGATTGCAGGTAGAACCTGTAACTTTTTTGTCCTTCTTTTTTTTTTTTTTTTTTCTTTTTGAGATGGGGTCTCACTCTCTCACCCAGGCTGGAGTGCAATAATGTGATCTTGGCTCACTGCAGCCTCTGCCTCCCTAGTTCCAGCAGTTCGCCTGCCTCAACCTCCCAGGTAACTGAGATTACAGGCACATGCCACCACACCCAGCTAATTTTAAAAATTTTTAGTAGAGACAGGATTTCACCATGGTGGCCAGGCTGGTCTCGAACTCCTGACTGCAGGTAATCTGCCTGCCTTGGCCTCCCAAAGTGCTAGGATTATAGGTGTGAGCCACTGCGCCCAACCTAGAATCTATAACTTTTAACCTGTAAACCAAAAATAAAATTCTAAGCTTCCTGCAACCATTCGAATGAACCCCTCCTTTTGGCCAAGGCATTCCAAAGCTAACCTGAAAAACTGGTTCGGGTCATGAAAGGAGGGTCAGAAATGATTCATTATAGCCTCCTCCCTTTTGGAGTTCAGGAAAAGCTGACAAACATTAACATTAATGCAGACCTTAAGTCTGAAGGGAAACATTTACAATCTATTCTCTCAGAAGCCTGCTACTTGGAGGCTTCATGTGCATGATAAAACTTTGGTCTCCATATCCCTTTACCATCCCAGACATTCCTTTCTATTCATTACAGGTCTTAGACAACAGTTTAGCTCAACCAATGGCCATTTAGATTTAATCAGAAAATGTTTAAATCTACTTAAATCTGGAAGCCCCTGCTTCAAGTTGTCCTGCCTTTCCAGACCAAAACAATGTACAACTTACATGATCGATGTCTCATGTCTTCCTAAACTGTATAAAACTAGGCTGTTCCCCAACCACCTTGGGCACATATTCTCATGGTCTCCTGAAAGCTGTGTCATGGACCATGGTAACTCATATTTGGCTCAGAATAAATCTCTTCAAATATTTTACTTTTTTGACTTTTTTGTCAACAAACCAATAGAATATGGCAAAGGTGAAAGGATTTTCAGGAGGCAATTAAGGTCTCTAATCAATTGACTCTGAGTTAATAAAAAAGAAGAATATTTTGGGTGGTCCTGACTTTTATCAGGTGAGTCCTTTAAAAGAGGACTTACGCTGTCCCTGAGAGAAGAAACTGGAAGTAGGAGATATGCTCTTATGCTGGCCTTGAAACAAATAGCCACTGTGTACTGCCTATGTGGGGGGCAGTCTATAGATGCTGAGGATTTCAGTCCTACAACCTCTGATATGGTTTGGCTGTGTCCCCATCCAAAATCTCACCTTGAATTGTAATCCCCATTAACCCCGATAATCCCCACATGTCAAGGGAGAAGTCAGGTGTACGTAATGGAATCATGGTAGCAGTTTCTCCCATGCTGGTCTCCCGATAGTGAGTTCTCACGAGATCTGATGGTTTTATAAGTGTTTGGTAGTTCCTCTTGCGTTCATTCTCCCTCCTGCCACCTTGCGAAGAGGGTGCCTTCTGCCGTGATTGTAAGTTTCCTGAGGCCTGCCTCAAGTCATGCGTAACTGTGAGTCAATTAAACCTCTTTCCTTTATACAGTGGTATCTCTTTAGGACTGTGAAAACAAGCTAATACAACCCCCAAAAACAAAATTTTGCCAATAACTTAAGTAAGCTTCAAAGAGGACTGTGAGCTCCAGGAGAGAATGAAGCCTAGCCAGTGCCTTCATTTTAGCGTAATAGGACCCTAAGCAGAAGATCTTGGTAAACCGTGCCCAGACTACTGACCCACTGAAACTATGAGATAATAAATGTGCATTGTTTTAAGCGATTATGTTTATGGTAACTTGTTATATAGTAATAGATAACCAATATGCCCCTACTTTTCAGATAAAGAAACTAAAGAAATAACCTGCACTGCAGTGTAGCTGGTTCATTGGGAAAAAAAACATGATTCAATCCCAGGCAGCCTGAATTCAAAGCTGCGTGGATAATCACTTTTATTACTTATTGGAAAATTGGTTGAGGACTCAAAAGGCAACATCAGCAGCAATGTGAAACCTACAATATTGAATGTATAATGCATACTTAAAATTTTTACGTCAAATAGTAAAGCCTCCATGGGAAATTATTTTGAGGAGTAAGAAATCATCTAAAAATCTGATTTGAGCACTATAATCAAGGTTTTCCTGATTGCAAATTATTGTGACTTAGAATATTCTGTACATTACCTGTTGCTAATTAAATTGTATTCTTAGACCTTCATTTTCTCAGAATACTTTCTTTCTATATATAGAATCTCATTTGGACAGTTTTAGTAAAATTAGTACATGCTTTGTTTAAAACTATGTTTTATATAATGGAATAACAATTTTATTTTTTCAAATAGAAATATTTGTGGCAAAAACTTCAAGGTTAAGAAAGAGGTTTCTTTGGGAATGAAAGAGTTAACTACTACCGCAGTATTTTTAAATTGTAAAGTTTTCAAGGGAAGTTGAGTTTCACAAAGGATTGTTCCGGACATTTTAAATCCCCTCATATTTAAAAATTGAAAGACCCATCTTTATGTCTTTTGACATATTAGTGAAAGTCTTAGTTGATTAAAATTAAATGATCTATTGTAAAATGATAGGCTGTGAGCAGTTTTACTTCCACTATGAATTTCTTTCTTGTGAGTTTAATATCTCAGTAATGTTTTTGTGTTAAGTTGTTAACTAAAGCAAACCATTTTGATTTATATGTGATATTTATGGTTAGTGAATTTTATTTAAAATCAAACTGATGTTTCAACCACTGGACTTTAGAATTAGAATGGTTAGGATGATCAATCCATTAGCATGACACAGTAACTCCGAAATCCTGGTACAAATGTCGTTATATAATGCACATGTGTTTAAAGCCATAATCTAGTTAACTACTAACTTAATACATTTTTGATAAACCACTAACCTCAGTTCCATTTGCAATAAAATTTTAATTAAACATTTGTAGGATATCTTGTTTCCTATGTAAATGAAGTGCTTATTACAAGTCACCAAATGTACTGTAGTAATAAGACAGTAACTCAAACACTTAGGAAACCCTTTACAATACTATAGAAACCCAATTGAGATATGTAAGATATCTCTTCAGACATCAGTAGAGGGAGGTAAGAGTTTTTTCCTGGTCTCTTGCTTACTGAATTCATAACCAAGCCTTTTTTTGAATATCCACTCTTTGCATATCACAATATTTTGCTTCTTTTTGGCAAAGACTCATTGGATGGGTGGAAAGTGCATAAACTGGTATCTCCATTCGTTTATGGCAAGAAGATTCTATCGCATTTGCACAGAATAAATTATTCTCCGGAATTGTAGAATATTAAAGATGGTTCACATCAAGGTTTCCACCCACCTTCACTCTTCTTTTGCTCCCTCACTTTTCTTATACCCCTTTACCCACTCACTCATTTATCCCCGCCCCTAATTTTGAAAAGTCTTTTTACTACCAGGGCCCTAGGTTAGGTGTGAATAACTAAGAAATCTTGAATTAATGGTGAGGAGTTTTCTCCAGTATATTAAGTGAGAAAAACAATAAAAAACAATGAAGCCTCTTGATATGCTGGTCATAAGAGGGTCTTTTGATGAATAACTTGATATGATTAATATGAACAATGAATCACTTCTTTACTTTCATGCTGAATTGTGGCAAGCCATAGGCCATTGAAATCTTTGATCCATTTCATTTTATCTATGAAACAGACTCATGGCTTTGACTTTTTTAAAATTCATTTTTTAGTGCCTTGGAGATGCTGCTGTGGATGACAACTTGGACTCTAGCCAGGTCTTTCTAATTTAATGCTTTCCATCAATCACTATCAACTCTCCAAGTGAAAAATGACATAATGCCATTTGAAAACAAAGCGAAGCACATTTACAAAGCCAAATACAGAGATAAAGTAGGATCGTGCAAAAGTAGGTTTTAGTTCTTAAGTGCTTTGCACAACTATATTATCAAATGCGGTTGCCCTTAAGTGAGAGGTTAGCCTGAAACATAAATGGCTTGCAAAAATCTTGTAGAGGTACAGTTTTCATGTGACATTTCCTTTTTTAAATAATAAACTCTAAAGATTTGAGGGAGATACCAGAAGTTACACTATCATCTCTGAAGTAGATTTCACTTTTAAATTGCTGGGAACCAAAACAAAAGCCTTTATTTTAAGCAAATTTGCTTTATTTATTTGCATATAGATGTCTGTTTCTTCATTATTCATCAGTAGCATGAAATTATGTTCCAGTTATTTCATGGTTTATCATTTCTGTATCCTTCCTGTATTCATTTTAATTCGAATAATACATCAAGTTGCTAAGTCATAGGAAGCTCAATGTTCTATGCCAAGGATTTACCAAATAGTGCTTCTCTATGAAGACTGCCTCACATTTTTACTGTGTTTCTCAAATATTGGTGTGCAACACAATTACCCAGAGGGCTTGTTAAAATGCTGACTGTTGGACCTCACCCCCAGAGAGCTGCTTAAATAGGTCTGGGTGGGACTCAATAATTTGCATTTATAACATATTTACAGATGCTGCTGATTTGACATAAAAATGAAAACCATTGCTATATTAACTTCACTGCATTGCTACAAGGTCATATTTTTAAAACAAGTTTAACCTAACAATACAATCAAGTCTATCTGACACCTCAAATATATTTGTAAGAGATTTTCCTACATGATGTAGATTACCCTAATAATACAAGCTAATATTTATTGAAAAAGTACCACCTGCTATGTATATTTATCGCAGCCTGATTCACAATTGCAAAGATGTGGAACCAACTTAAGTGCCCAGCAGTTAATGAGTGGATAAAGAAAATGTGGCATATATACACCATAGATTACTACTCAGCCATTAAAAGGAATGAAATGTCTTTTGCAGCAACTTGGATGCAGCTGGAGGCTATTATTCTAAGTGAAGTAACACAGGAGTGGAAAATCAAAAACTGTTCTCACAAGTGGGAGACAGGCTATGAGTATGCAAAGGCATGCAGAGTGATATAATGGACTTTAGAGACTCAGAAAGGGGAAAGTGAGAGGGAGGCTAGGGATAAAATGCTACACATTTGGTACAACATCCATCAGTCTGATGATGGGTACACTGAAATCTCAGAATTCACCACTGTATAATTTATTCATGTAACGAAAAAAACCACTGATATGCCAAAAGCTTTTGAGATTTTTAAATTTTTTTAAATAAAAATAATTACCATGTGCTATGTAGTTGTATATGTATTCATTTAATTACAATAATTCTATGAGGCTGGTACTATTATCTTACTTTACAGGTGAGAAAAGTGTATCATAGAGAATTTAGGGTCCTACAGTTAAGAGATGGTAGATTGGTGGTCTGAATCTGGTTAACTCCAGAGCTCCCTCTTTCAACTACTACACTGTTGCTATGGACTGAATATGTCTCCTTAAAATCCATTCATATATTGGAGTGAGTGTACTTGGAGAAAAGGCTTTGGGGAGGTAATTAAGGTTAAATTAGGCCATAAGGGTGGGGTACCAATCTAATAGAATTGGTGGCCCTTATAAGAAGGTAGAGGGAAAGAGATCTGTCTCCCCACATGCATCTAGGAAAGACTATGTGGGTAGACAGCAAGGAGGCAGAGAATCCCACCTTGCTGGCACTCTGATCTCAAACTTTCAGCCTTCAGAAAAAAAAATCTGTTTAAGTCACTGAGTCTATGGTAGTGTTACGGCAGTCTAAGTAAAACGACTGTTTTATCCTAAAATGTATATTACAGGGGAATCTATCATACAAATTATATTTTTGGCAATCTTCTTGAATGAAATTAGTGTATTTTTTTCTGTATATTTGTCTTCAGTGAAGTAATGGCAAAGGGCACACAACGTTCTCACTTAGAACAAAAGATTAGGCCAACATCCTTGGTTTCCTGGGCTCCTCAGAGTATGGGAGAGTCTTGTGTAATGAAGGCATTGGAGATCACTTTAATCTGGCACTGCTAGAAAGTGATGAGAAGATATTATTAGATTAGTTTTCTGTCTGTCACATTGCTTTACTAGATTTGATTGCCATTTCTGCTACAATTTAAATCACACTCTTTGGATGACATAGAAATGCTTAGTCATTCAATGGATTTTTGAACTTCAAAGTGATGCCTTGGTTTAGACAAATTTATTCAGACTACTTAAAACTCTAAATGCTCATTAAGCTGCTGAGAATCAGAGAAAAATTCCCAGAGAAAATAGATCAAGGTAGTGAAATAGCAGATAATTAGTAAGTAGGTTTCCTACACTTACCTGGCTAGAAAGAGAAGAAACTGGCAGTGTTTGTTAAATATAGATAGAAAACTACTTAATGGCAATACAAATTAAGTATCTTGAAACAGCATTAACAAGAAATTTTTAGTTAATACATGTACTATTTGTGGATTAAAATATATTTTTCATTGAAGTATATATCATATCTATAGTAAGGTATATAAATCTTAAGTACTATATATAAGATAATTTTACACCCAGACTATACACTATACACTGTACCCAGACTATACACTAATCACTAGAGATTAGTTTTGCTTGTATATGAACTTCATATACATGTCCTTGTATGCGGCTTTTGTCCAACATGTCTGAGATTCATCTGTATTGCATGCAGCAGTTGTTCATTTAAAAAAAGTTACTCTAATTGTCGGTTGTATAAATACACCACACTTTATCCTTTTCTTTCTAGATGGCTATTTTCAATGTTTGAATGTTATGAATGAAACTTTGAATATTTTTTGTGCCTTTTATGGGATATAGATTCATTTCTTTTGAGTATATCTTTAGAATTAGTTTTTTTAGTTGTATAGCAGGCATATATTTAGCTTTATTAGATACTGACAGTTTTCTAAAGTGCTTATAAACATTTTATAGTCCCACCAGTAATGTATGAGCATTCCAAATATTTTATATATTTACCAACACTTGGTTTTGTCAGTTTTTGCCATTCTGGTTGGTGGCAGTATTTCACTATGATTCAGTTTGCATTTTTCTTTATGACTAATGATGTTGAGTATCTTTCCATGTTTACAGCCAATTTACATATCTTTCTTTCCCCTTTTGTGAGCAATCTCTTGCCTATGCTGACATTTGTTGACTCCTCTTGGACTGAACATCATCACAGTAGATTATTTTCCATTCTTGTGGTGGTTGTTCCTCTCCCTTTCAGGTTTTCAACATCCACACAGATTTAAACATTCCTAAACTTAAATGTGCATAGGAATTTCTTGGGGTAGAAGGCAAGTTTATTGAAATACTGAATCCTAAGTCCCACCATACACCCAGTGAATAAGAATCTTCAGGAAGAGATTTACAAGCTCTCCTAATGATTCTGAATACAGATGTTTTACAAACAAACTTTAAACATAACAGCCTCTATTTTCTTGTACATGTTTGTTTCACATAATGTTTTTTAAAATTTAAAAGTTGATTGTGATATGTTTATATGTATTCAATTCTTATTTACACCTTTGATATTTGGATTCTTTCCTTTGCAGAAAGATTGTTTATTATATTGGTTTCTGGTTGATTCTATTAAGGTAAACTTTTAAAACTAATTAATTTCTATGTGTTTCATTATTCCATCTATTTTGAGTGTGCTGGACATAGTTCTAGGTGCGGGAGATATAGTAACAAATAAGATAGAGAATAAATCCCTGTCCTCATAGAGGTTAAAATCTACCCTCTTTTGTTTATTTTACAGTTTTCTCTCTACTGTTTGCATTCAAAATTATGTTAAATGCATGGTTAATCCATTCTCTCTATTCCCTCTCTAATGAAATGTCTTGAGACTACAATTTTTCTAGTGAGTACTATTTCAGCCATAATACATGTGCAGATTTTTGTGTGTGGTTCATGAACTATGATTTCAGTTCACTTTCAGTTTACATGACTGCTTTAACTTTCTAAGGTGTTAGATATTGGTGTCATTTGTTATTGAGGTCTAGCTCTACACTGGGAGAAGTGCATTAATATTTTTCACTCTATGCCTTCATCTGGCTCTCTTTGTACTTATAAGATTTATGGTAGAAGTATCAAGAAGAACTATTATATTAGGAGTAGTATTTATGTGAATTCTATGTATTCAGTTTAATATTACCATTATTATATATGATCTGAGGACTAAACCTTTTACCAATATAAAATGTTATCTTTTTTAATGCTTCAAGTTCAGCCTTGTCTAAAGGCCTAATGTTTACATTTTCCTGTCTTTTTTATTTGCTTGCTTAACATATGCCTGGCATACGTAGATTTATCCTTTCATTTACGACTTTTCTGTGTCGTTTTAGTTTCAATGTTTCTATTGTAAGCAACCCATAGCTGAATGTTCTTTTTTAATCCATTAGGAAATGTTTGTCTTTCATTGGAAAAATTCAATTATTCACATATTCTGTGGTTAATTAACATTTTATTTTCCCCTCCCTCCCTCCCTTCTTTCCTTCCTTTTTGCTTTCCGTGTCTTAGGTCTATTGTCTCCTTTTCATTATTTCCCATTTTTACAGTAATTACTAAACTTCTGTGGTTGCTTATTGTGGTAGTAAACCTATAAGATCCCAATGATTCCTCCTGGTGTTTACAACCTTGTTTGGTTCCTTCCCACAGTGAACCAGGATCAGTCTGTGGGGTGAACAGAACAAGGGAGAATAGACAGCATATCACCTCCAATAATAGGTTGGGCACTCTTCTCTCTCTCTCTCCCCAGACCCCGATCTTTGTTCTTTCTCTCTTATCACTCACTGGAAGAATCCAAATGTCATGTGCTAAAGACACGCAGGCAGTCAATGCAGTAGATATGACAAACAATTGAAATATCTGTCCAACAGCCAGTGAATAACTGAGGCTTCCAAGCAACCAAGTTGGTGAGCCTGGAAATGGAGCTTCTGTCCCATATGAGGTGATTCAGCACTGGTTGACAGTTTGACTACAACCTCAGAGCTTCTGAGCCAGAACCACTCAACTAAACCATACCTGGATTTATGAGCCATGGAATCTGAGAGATTGTTATTTTAAGCTGCAGACTTTTGAGGTAATTTGTTATGCAGCAATAGATGACTAATTTGTTGTTGTTTCTTCCTCTGTTGGATTGGAAATTCCATAACCTATTTAAATTTTATGTCTAGTTACTCATAAATTTTAACACATATTTTAACCCCATTTTTAAATCTATATTCCTCTGAATTTGGTTAAATGCATAGTTAATGCATTCTCTCCATTCCCTCTCTTATGAAATTTCTTGAGACTACAATTTTTCTAGTGAGTACTATTTCAGCCATAATACATTTGTAGATTTTTGTGTGTGGCTCATCAACTATGACTTCAGTTCACTTTCAGTTCACTTGCATTTTTCATGTTTTTATGGTTGCTTCATTTCTCATATCCTAAGATGTCTTGAAATAATTGGAGTTTTATTTCAGATAATAGTTGATTTTATTATACCACATTTTTTCATTTTATAATTCCCTTCAAAATAGTTTTATTTACTAATACATATTTTACATTAACAATGATACATAAAAACGCTTTACTAACTTCTTTTCTTATCCCAGCTTTTTGTCATTATTTCCCATTTAAAAATACTATGATTTCTTATTGTCCTGAGTCTTTCAAAATTTTTTTTCCCTTAAAGTACATTTCAGTGTTATATACTTGATTCTTTCCTCATTTAATAATTTAGCTAATTGGTTCTCACACTTCAGTGATTTTTGTTTATTTACTTGTTTGAATATAATTTTTTGTTTTTAATTAAACTTTAAGATCTGGGGTACATGTGCAGAATGTGCAGGTTTGTTACATAGGTGTACATGTGCCATGGTAATTTGCTGCACCCATCAACCCATCATCTACATTAAGTATTTCTCCTAATTCTATCCTTCCCCTAGCCTCCCATCCCTTGACAGGCCCTAGTGTGATGTTTCCCTCTGTGTCCATGTATTCTCATTGTTCAACTCCCACTTATGAATGAGAACATGAGGTGTTTGGTTTTCTGTTCTGGTGTTAGTTGCTTAGAATGATGGTTTCCAGCTTCACCCATGTTCCCGAAAAGGATGTGAACCCATCCTTTTTTATGGCTGCATAGTATTCCATGGTGTATACATGCCACATTTTCTTTATCCAGTCTATCATTGATGGGCATTTGGGTTGGTTCCAAGTCATTGCTATTGTGAACAGTGCTGTAATAAACACACATGTGCATGTGTCTTTATAGTAGAATGATTTATAATCCTTTGGGTATATACCCAGTAATGGGATTTCTTACATCACAATTCTTGTCTCTTGATAATGAAATGGGAAAAGTTCCCTTGTTCCCCTTGCTTGCAGGGTGTGCAATGGGGGTGTGACTTGCTTCTTCAGTGCCCGGCTGCTCAAACCTCTAGGGGAGCATACAGACAGGCAGGCTGTGGGGCTCCAGCTCTGACCCCACAGCAGGTTCTAGGAATGAATGTTTACAGCTCCTGAAGCCCCAGTGGGCGTGTGTTACAGGGTACTCTTAGTTTGCCATCTATAGGTGGCTTGTGTTTTTTTTTTTTTTTTTTTTTTTGAGATGGAGTCTTGCTCTGTCACCCAGGCTGGAGTGCAGTGGCGCGATCTCGGCTCACTGCAAGCTCCGCCTCCCGGGTTTACGCCATTCTCCTGCCTCAGCCTCCCGAGTAGCTGGGACCACAGGTGCCCACCATCTCGCCCGGCTAATTTTTTTGTATTTTTTTTAGTAGAGACGGGGTTTCACCGTGTTAGCCAGGATGGTCTCGATCTCCTGACCTCGTGATCCACCCGTCTCGGCCTCCCAAAGTGCTGGGATTACAGGCTTGAGCCACCGCGCCCGGCCTAGGTGGCTTGTGTTAACTAGCTCAATTACAGTCTCCACCTTGTCACAAGGGCAGAGGGCTTTCTGTGTCCCAGGTTCTTGCCTTGGTATACCAGAAGAATCAGATCCCACATGGGCTTGGAGAATGAGCGCCAAGTTTTATTGAGTTGAAGTAGCTCTCAGCTGATGGGGGAGCCAGAATGGAGAAGGTCTTCCTCTGGAGTTGGGCCTCTCAGCAGCCCCACAGCCCTGGCTCTCCTCCAACTGCCCTGGCCAAACTCCACCTGGTCAATGGCCTGCGGGAGTGCTGGTGGTGTTGGTGTGCTCTTCTGCTGGGGTGCTACTCTCCACGACTAGCAGCTTTTCTTCTTCCGACGATGTATTTCTATGGATGTCTGGCCACTTGTGTGTCTGCCAACTAGGGTTTTGGGTTTTTATAGGCCCAGGATGGGAGTATGGTGGGCCAGGGTGGTCTTGGGAAATGCAACATTTGGGGAGGAAATGCCTATCCTCACCTAGGTCTGTGGGGGTGGAGTCCTACCCAGGAACCATGCTCTCCTATAGCCAGCATTTCCCTTCCCTTGCTTCCATATTATTTAAAGGACCATGCTCTTCCCTTCCCAGCATTCCTGTATCAATAACAGGTATGAATTTTAATATATTCTATTTTGAAGATAATCTAATTTTATTTGGTTTGTCGTTAACTTGTTTGCTCTCTGGAAACTTATATAACAGTTGCCCTCCTGAAATTTAATAAAATTACTTTTTCTAAAAAAGAAATATTCTTTTCATGTCTTCTTCTTTTGCCCTCTTATAATCTTAAAACTTGATTCTTCAGTCACCTTAAGGAAAAATTCATTTTATTTTCTTGATTGTTGCTTCTTTCACATTTTTGCCTTTACATATTAAATTTTATAAATATACCCTTGGATCACACTTCCATGTCACATTTTCACTAATTCCTTTTTCTTTTTCTTTTTTTTTTTTTACATTCATAAATAATTCAACTTGTCATTTCAGATAACTAATTTGAGTGGAGTTTTTATTGTTATTTTGTCCCTCGGTTTTTTTATAAACATATTTAATGTTTTTGTTCTGAATCTTCTCTCTACCTAGTAAATTACTTATTTCATGGATGCAAATTGCTTTGCATATCATTCTGTGGGTAACAAATACAGATAAAAAGAAGTCATATCCTTTTTTCTGCATATCCTCTATTTTCTGAAGGAAGTATATTTTAAAAATTTAGCATCTTACTATTCTCTCATGTAGATTTTTTCCTCAAGTTAATTTTGTATTTTCCATCAATATGATTAAATGTAGGATTAAATTAATCCATATTCATCATTGATAGTTGTTGCCACTTCCTAAAAAATCACGTGGATTATTTTAACATAAATTCAACATAATAAATATACACTTTACAATTTGGGAAGTTCCGGCCCCAAAAATATGGTTCCTGGTAGCATTATCACTTAAACATTTGTTAGATATGCAAATCATGGAACCTCACTACAGACCTACTGAATCAAACTCTGAGGTGGAGCCCAACAATTTGTGTTCTAATAAGCCCTTCTGGTGATTCTAATGCATGCTCAAGTTTGAAAACCACTGACCTAAAGGATACTCTAGAAGGTGGCTATGGATTTTCTGATGATGTGTTCAGGTGGGCAACAAGTCAAAGTATTTGTTACCTCATCACCTTCATCAAGGAATTAGGAAAAGAGCTGCTGTAGAAACTGAGCACAGTAGATTTCCCTGCTTAAGCTACCTGATTTTATCCTCATGCTTCTGATGGTCCAACTTTAGGTAGAGGCCATACCCTGTTTCTTTTTCTGGTCTGTAGTGGGTTCAATTATGTCTCATATTGGATTAGGGTGGGCCCTATATCCAATGAATGTTAGTATCCTTATGTGAAGAACAGAGGACACAAAGATACACAGAGAAAGACATGTGACCATAGAGACAGGGATAGGAGTGATGCAGCTACAAACCAAGGAACACAAAGGGTTGCTGGGAGCCACCAGACACTAGAAAGAGGCAGGGAAGAATTCTTCCCTTGAGAAGGGCAGTCCTGTCCCACACTTTGATTTTTTTGTTTTGTTTTATTTTACTTCTGCCTCTGTAACTCAGAATGAATTTGTATTGTATTAGGTCACTAAGTTTTTGGTATTTCGTTGTTATAGCTCTAAAACACAAACACAGGCAAAATCTGCCTCCCTGCCCCCTTTAACCAAAGTCAAACGGGATGCTGGGTAAAATTCTAGTTAGAGTAAATGATGTCCAGCTAAGTCATCAAAAACAAGGCCATTCAGCCATCTCTTAAAGATACTCCTCTAAAATGGCAGCAATCATTTCCCCACCTCCAATGAGAACATCTGTTCCCTTTCCCCGATGCTGAAACATTTGATTCCTTCCATTTTTTCCTTGCTTCCTCCACAAATATCCCCCAACCTATGTCCCAATTCCCTGTCAACTTTCCCCTATTCTCTTTAGAAATAAAAACCTTGAAGACTTTGTCACAGCCATGATTTATTTTTTTATTTTTTATTTTTTATTTTTTTGACCCTTGTGTAGAATGCAGGTAGGAGTGAGGGTGTTTACAGTCCGGGGAGCAAGAAAAATGAAGGTCAATAATGTCAGCTTGATCCTGAATGGCAGCTTGCCTTTCTTTCATGGGAAATCTAAATATTTTTATTAAAAAATTAAAGCATCTTACACCGCAGAGTTAACCTCTCCGTATTTCCATAGCTTCTTGAAATTACGGTACAGAGTTATCTGTTCCTCTTCCCAAGTTTATATTGTTAAAAACACTCATTCTTTTGTCTTTTCCTTGTCTATAAATGGGATGAAGATAGCTTATCCTGCCACAATATTCACTTATGATAATAAAAATATATAGATTCAATGAAGAACGTTTTGAAATATGCAAAAGTGAAAAGCAGAAAAATGATTTACTTAAAAGCAGGAAAATGATTTACTCATAATCTCATTTGCTTTGAAGTAAACAGTGTTGTAACCAGGGTATACATTATTTAGACCATTCAGAAATATTTTAATGGCTGTATAATATTTTCTTACCTAGATGTCTATATCATAATTTATATCACTGAGAAAATAAAGGCTATCATATAGGAGTAAAACTCTAAACTTCTTGTTTCCTGCTTGCAACTTAATCATTGGCCCTTACCATGATCCTTCTTATGTATTAGAGGGGACGTAGAAGAGTTATAAACTTATTCCAAGTCTTACCTAAATTGATGCCCCAAACATCTTATTTTTTCCCATAAACTCAGGGTACTTTTTGATCACTTGTAGCCTTTCAAGTTTCCCATAATTTCCCCATCTGTCAAGGTTCTCAAAAGAGCTTTTTGTTATCTTGTATATGAGTTTGGCATTTATTTTTCTTTTATTAAATATAGAAAACCTAGGTTTGTTAAGCTCTTACAAAAACAAAACAATTACCGTTTGAAATACTTTGAGGACTTCATCCCAGACTCACTCACTTGTTCTATTACAAAAACTAATCTAAAAGGCTGGAAATTAAAAAATATAACCTAAGAGGTTATAACAGAGCAGCCTGGTAAAGCATGGTAAAAGGAACCCTCTCTTTCCCAGTCTACCTGTAACTCCAAGCTCCTGTGCATTTTCACCACATAAGTCTGCTAGCTTACAGAAGATGCATACAATGAAGGCAGGAATTATAGGCCTACTCAGAGGGTACTCAGACACATAAAGTTTTGGAGTAATGAATAAACTACAAATACCCTCTTGGTTAAGTTAATTCATCAAGTTAATAAAGGTCATAATATCTCTTCTGCTGGTGACAACTTGTTATCTCAGCATAGTCTGTCTCAAGAAAGAACTGGTTCAGGTTGGGTTTTGGAAAAGGAAAAAGACTTTCATCAACTTTGCTCCAGAGTGGAAAAGGCATCAAGTTCTCTCCTATAGTTAGGAGCAGAATTTTTTGTTGTTGTTGCTTTTTGTTTTTGTTTGTTTGTTTGTGAGAGATGGAGTTTCATTCTTGTTGCCCAGGCTGAAGTGCAATGGCATGATATCTGCTCACCGCAATAGGAGCAGAATCTCAAACCTGCGTAATTTTTTTTTTTTTTTTGAGACGGAGTCTCGCTCTGTCGCCCGGGCTGGAGTGCAGTGGCCAGATCTCAGCTCACTGCAAGCTCTGCCTCCTGGGTTTACGCCATTGTCCTGCCTCAGCCTCCGGAGTAGCTGGGACTACAGGCGCCCGCCTCGGCCTCCCAAAGTGCTGGGATTACAGGCTTGAGCCACCGTGCCCGGCCAAAGCTGCGTAAATTATTTTCAGTGATCAACATCTGCATCCTCAAACTGTCCAGCAACTGTTGGTGTGATATCCACCTCCATCCCATCTTCATAATCTTATTGAATCTTCTCTCCTGACCCCAGCCATATTATACTGGCTGTTCACAGACTGAGAAACCTTTTCTTCTAATCTCTCCAATGTGGCTTGGCCTTCTACTGTTTTTTTTTATGTTTTATTTTTTTTTTTTTTATTATACTTTAAGTTCTAGGGTACATGTGCATAACGTGCAGGTTTGTTACATATGTATACTTGTGCCATGTTGGTGTGCTGCACCCATCAACTCGTCAGTACCCATCAATTCGTCATTTATATCAGGTATAACTCCCAATGCAATCCCTTCCCCCTCCCCCCTCCCCATGATAGGCCCCGATGTGTGATGTTCCCCTTCCCGAGTCCAAGTGATCTAGGTAGTACATTCAGGACATAGGCATGGGCAAGGACTTCATGTCTAAAACACCAAAAGCAACGGCAGCAAAAGTAAAAATTGATAAATGGGATCTAATTAAACTAAAGAGCTTCTGTGCAGCAAAAGAAACTACCGTCAGAGTGAACAGGCAACCTACAGAATGGGAGAAAATTTTTGCAATCTACTCATCTGACAAAGGGCTAATATCCAGAATCTACAAAGAACTCAAACAAATATACAAGAAAAAAACAAACAACCCCATCAAAAAGTGGGCAAACGATATGAACAGACATTTCTCAAAAGAAGACATTCATACAGCCAACAGACACATGAAAAAATGCTCATCACTCGCCATCAGAGAAATGCAAATCAAAACCACAATGAGATACCATCTCACACCAGTTAGAATGGCAGTCATTAAAAAGTCAGGAAACAACAGGTGTTGGAGAGGATGTGGAGAAATAGGAACCCTTTTACACTGTTGGTGGGATTGTAAACTAGTTCAACCATTATGGAAAACAGTATGGCAATTCCTCAAGGATCTAGAACTAGATGTACCATATGACCCAGCCATCCCACTACTGGGTATATGCCCAAAGGATTATAAATCATGCTGCTATAAAGACACATGCACACATATGTTTATTGTGGCACTATTCACAAT
The DNA here is from genome assembly GCF_009764315.1 of Trachypithecus francoisi. NCBI lineage: Eukaryota > Metazoa > Chordata > Mammalia > Primates > Cercopithecidae > Trachypithecus > Trachypithecus francoisi. The sequence goes on from NW_022681455.1 coordinate 54,525,198, forward strand.
AGCAAAGACTTGGAATCAACCCAAATGTCCATCTGTGACAGACTGGATTAAGAAAATGTGGTGCATATACACCATGGAATACTATGCAGCCATAAAAAAGGATGAGTTTGTGTCCTTTGTAGGGACATGAATGCAGCTGGAAACCATCATTCTTAGCAAACTATCACAAGAACAATGAGGTCTTCTACTGTTAATGGAATAATCCATCTTCATAGGTGTAAAATGTAGAGATGTCCTCTTGTCCTCGTTCATGTGCTTCCACATCATATTCTTTCCATCGTAGTCGTCTGAATCCTCATCCTCAGGATCTGGATGCAAGGCCTGGCATTCACACATTGCAGTCAACATTGCTTCCAATGCTGATTTATCACTAGGTACAAATATAAATTCAGAATAAGTTCAACATAATCATCACTGTCTTCCTCTTCTTCATCAGCAACAGATTCTTTGGATTCTTCAAATTTGTCATTCACTGTAACATACAAATGTTCTCCTAGACAGTCAGGTTGGTCCCTGGATAATGCATGTAAACTAATGGTGGGATATTCCAATGAGAATCCTAGTCCAGAGCCATCTAACCAAGATAGGTGACTCTCAGCGATGTAAAGCGTACTGGTGCAGAGGCCCTTCCTGTTCAGCACAGCCTTGGTGTCTGGCTGCTGTCACAGATGCCCCTCTGCCAGCTCAGGTAGCAGGAAACTATTTCGGCATATATTTTTCAGTGTACCACAATGTTAGCATTATATCACCAAAACTCCAACTCATGTGAACAGAAACCTCACTGCAAAATCCAATGGTTACTTTTATAACATATCTGGTTTCGTTTTTCTGCAGTATTTAAAGAGTTTACTATGACTTTTGTCTTCAAATACTTCTCCCTCTTAGCTTCTATGGACAGCTATCTCAAAGTATTCCTATGACCTTTGTGTTGTCCTCCCCACACTAGGCCCTCCATTTTCTTTGCTGACTATGTACTGGTATTTGTAGGGCTTCAGTTGTGCCTATTTGTTTAGTTTCACTTGACATATTGATTTCTATGAAATGTATTAATATTTCATCTCACTAACTTAAGCCTTTTTCATTTGTAATATAGATTACTGAAACATTTCTCAGTGGTTTTCCTTCTCTGTCTTCTTCAAATCACCTACATTGCTGTAAGAGTAATACTTCTATATTAATTAGACCACCAAATTACTCCAATGCTTAAACAATTTTAGTGGGCTCTATACCCTCTCTAGGATAAAAGCCAAATGCGCTCATGGATCTCTCTTGCTAGCCTTTACCCTTCATCTGGTCCCCAGTTTGAACTCATTAACCATGCGTCAGAATGCCTAGAGCATCCTTTTAACAACTTCTTTTTCCTCAAAAGTTCCCTATAATCTGTCAGGGCTCTTATGAAATTTTATATAACACTATTTCTGCATCCAGAGTATAGGTTAACTATTTCTTCAGTGAGTTCATATGGCTACCCATTCTTAATCATCCTAACATTTCATATACCGTACTGTGGTTGACAATTTACAATTTATTGCCCACCAGATGACAAATTTTTTGAGGACAAAGACCTTGTCTTATCTTCATATCTAGCATGCTACCTGGTACAAATTAAAATTTCTGATAATTTAAAAAATTTTTAAGTTGTTGTGGGCACATAGTAGGTATGGGGTATATTTTGATAGGAGCATGCAATGTATAATAATCACATCAGGGTAAATTAGATATCCATCACCCCAAGCATTTATACTTCATGTTACAAATGATCCAGTTACACTCTTTTGGCTATTTTAAAATGTATGATTAAATTAATTATAGTTACCATGTCGTACTATCAAATACTGGATCTTATTCATTCTTTCTAACTACTTTTTGGTACCCATTAGCTATCCCCACTTCCCTTGCCCCACTCTACTTCCCAGCCTCTGGTAACTGTCATTCTACCCACTATCTCCATGAGTTCCATGGTTCTAATTTTTACCTCTCACAAATAAGTGAGAACATACAAAGTTTGTCTTTTTGTACCAGGCTTTTATCACTTAACATAATGACCTCTAGTTGGATTTTTGTATATGGCAAGAGATAGGGAACTAGTTTTATTCTTCTGCCTGTGGATATCCAGTTTTCCCAGCACCATTTTTGAAGAAACTCTCCTTTCCCAACTGTATGTTCCTGGCACCTGTGTCAAAAATAAGTTCACTGTATATGTATACATTTGTTTCTGGGTTCTCTATTCTGTTCTACTGGTCTATGTGTCTGTTTTTATGCCAGTGTCATGCTTTTTTGGTTGCTATAGTTGTGTAGTATTATTTGAAGTCAGATAATGTGATTCCTCCAGTCTTGCTCTTTTTGCTCAAGATAGCTGTGACTATTCTGGGTTTTTTGTAATTCTGTATAAATTTTAGGATTTTTTTTCTATTTCTGGGAAGAATGTGATTTGTATTTTGACAGGGATTGAATTGAATCTATAGATTGCTTTGGGTAGTATGGAAATTTTGACAATATTGATTATTCCAATCCATGAACATGAAATACCTTCTCATTTTACTGTGTCCTCTTCAGTGTCTTGCATCAATTTTTTTTATAGTTTTCATTGGATCTTTCACAACTTTGGTTAATTTCCAGGTATTTAACTTGCTTTGTACCTAATGTAAATGGGATTACTTTTTAAATCTCTTTTTCAGATTATTTGCTTTTGGCATATAAAAATACTCCTGATTTTTCTATGTTGATTTTGAATACTGCAAATTTACTGAATTTATCAGTTCTAATAGGTTTTTTTTTGTGTGTGAAATCTTTAGCTTTTTCCAAATATGAGATCATATCATTTGGAAGCAAGGATAATTTGACCTCTTCCTTTCCAATTTGGATGTCTTTTTATTTCTTTTGTCTGATCTAGCTGGAACTTTCAGTGCGGTATTGGATAACCATAGGGCTTCTGGGCATCCTTGTCATGTTCCAGATATTCAAGGAAAGGTATCTCAGTGTTGTGGTTTTTTTTCTATTATGATACTAGCTGTGGATTTGTCATACATGGCTTTTATTATGTTGAAGTATGTTTCTTGTATACCCATTTCTTACTGTATTTATCAAGAGGGGATGTTAAACTTCATTATTTTTCAGCATCAATTGAAATGATTCTATGGCTTTTGTCCTTCATTCTGTTGATACAATGTATCACATTGGTTTGCATATGTTGAGTCATCCTTGTATCCTTGCGATGAATCCCAAAGATGATGATGAATGATCTTTTTAATGTGTTGTTGAATTTGATTTGCTAGTATTTTATAAGGTTTTTACATTAATACTCATCAGGGATATTGGCTTGTAGTTTTTTTTTTTCTTTGATTTATCTTTGGTTTTGGTATCAGGGTACTACTGGCCCTGTGGGATGAGTTTGGAAGTAGTCACTTCTCTAAATTTTGGAATAGTTTGGGTGGGATTGTATTAGTGTTATTTTATTTGTTTAATGTTTGGCAAAATTGAGCAGTGAAGCCATTTGGTCCCAGGTTTTACTTTGGAAACTATTTCTTACAGCTTTGATTTCATTACTTGTTATTTATCTGTTTCGGTTTTTTATTTCTTCATGGTTCAATATTGGTAGATGGTATGTGTCTAAAACTTTATCCATTTCTTCTAGGTTTTCCAACTTATTGGCATAGAGTTGCTCATAGTAGCCTCAAATTTTTGAGTTATTGGTTGTAGTGTGTCTTTTTTCATTTTTTATGTTATTTGAGTCTGTCTAAACATTTGTCAAGTTTATTTTATTCTTTATCTAAAGGTTCGTCAAGTTTCTTTTCAGAAAGCAACTTTTTGTTTCATTAATCTTTTGTATTGTTTTGTTCATTCAAATTTACGTTCTAATTTTTACTGTGTCTATTCTTCTAAATTTGGATTTAGTTTGCTCCTGCTTTCCTAGTTCTTTAAGATGCCTCATTAGGTTCTTTATGTGAAGTGTATCTTCTTTTCTGATAGAGTCAGCTATAAACTTCCTACTCAGTACTGCTTTTGCTGTACCCCATAGGTTTTGGTATGTTGTGTTTCCATAATCATTTGTTTCAAAATAATTTTCAATTTCTTTAATTTGTTCATTAACCCACTCGTCATTCAGGAATATAATGATTAATTTTCATGTGTTTGTTTCCAAAAATTCCTCTTATCAATTGTTGTATTCCCTTGTCGTCAGATAAGGTTTGATATAATTTCAACATTTTGAATGTTTAAGTCTTTTTTTGTGGCTTAGCATGTAGTCTATCCTTGAGAATAATTCATGTGCTGAGGAGAAAAATGTTTATTCTGCAGGTGTTGGATACAATGCCCTGTAAATATATATTAGGTCTATTTGTTCCATGGTGCAGATTAAGTCCAATATTTATTTGTTAATTTTCTGTCTTAAATAACCTGTCCACTGCTGATAGTGGGGTGTTGAAGTCTCCAGCTATTATTGTATTAGTCTCTCTCTAGCTCTAATAATATTTACTATATATATCATGGTGCTTCATGTTGGGTGCATATATATTTTAAATCATTATGTCTTCTTGCTAAATTGACTCCTTTATCATCATATAATAATGTTCTTTGTCTAATTATGTTTGAAGGGTATTGTCACTGGACATACTATTCTCAGCTAGAAGTTTTTTTTGTTTGTTTTGTTTTGTGTTTTCTGTCAGCAATTTAAATGTCATGCTACTCTCTCCTGGTCTATGAGGTTTCCACTGAGAAGTCTGCTGCCAGATATATTGGAACTTTATTGTTTGTAATTTATTCCTTTCCTTTGCTACTTTTAGAATCCCTTATCCTTGACCTTTTGGGGTTTGATTATTGAATGACTTGAGGTAGTCGTCTTTGGGTTAAATCTGATTGGTGTTCTGTAACCTTCTTGTATTTGAGTATTGATAATCTTCCCCTAGGTTTGAGAAGTTCTGTATCATCCCTTTGAATAAACTTTCTACCCCTAGCACTCTCTCTCTGCCTCTTCTTTAAGGCCAATAACTCTTAGATTTGCCTTTTGGGGGCTATTTTCTAGACCTTAAATGTGCCACATTCTTTTTTGTTCTTTTGTCTGCTCTGTGTATTTTCAAATAGCCTGTCTTCAGGCTCACTAATTCTTTCTTTTGCTTGATCAGTTCTGCTAAGAGACTCTAATGCATTTTTAGTATGTCAGTTATATTTTCAGCTCCAGAATTTCTACTGGATTCCACCTAATTATTTCAATTTCTTTGCTAAATGTATCTGATAATATCCTGAATTCTTTCTGTGTTATCTGTAATTTCTTTGTTTCCTCAAAACAACTGTTTTGAATTATCTGTTTGAAAGATCACACATCTGTCTCTCTATTGGTCCCTGGTGCCTTAGGTGAGGTCATGTTTTCCTGGATACTCTTGATGCTTGTGGATGTTCATTGGTGTCTGGGCATTGAAGAGTGAGGTATTTATTATAGTCATCATAGTCTAGGTTTGTTTGTACCTGTACTCCTTGGGAAGCCTTTCCAGGTATTTGAAGGGACTTGAGTGTTTTCATCTATGCTTTTGGTTACTGTAGCTGTATCTGAATTAGAGGGGACCCCAAGCCCAATAATGCTATGGTTCTTGCAGACTCACAGGGGTATTGCCTTGGTGGTCTTAGATAAGATCTGGAAGAATGATCTGGATTACCAGGCAGAGACTCTTGTTTTCTTTCCTTACTTTCTCTCAAACAAATGGAGCTTCTCTCTCCATGCTGAGCTGCCTGGAGCTGGTGGAAGGGTGACACAAGCACCCTTGTGTCCATCAATACTGGAACTGTACTGGGTCAGACGTGAAGCTAGCACAGCACTGGGTTTTGCCCAAGGCCCACTGTAACTACTACCTGACTAGCACTTAGATTTACTCAAGGCCCTAGGGCTGTATAATCAGCAGGTAGTGAAGCCAGCCAGACTTATGTTTTTCTCTTGAGGGTGGCAAGTTCCCCTAGTCCCAGGTGAGTCCAGGGATGCTGTCCAGGAAACAGGACAAGGAGTCAGAAACCATATAAATCTACCTGGTGATCTATTTTACTGTGGCTGAGATGGCACCCAAGCCACGAGACAAAGTCCTTCACACTCTTCCCTTCCCTTTCCCCAGGCAGAGGAGTCTCCCCATGTCTGCTACCACTACAGGGCCATGGGGAGTAAGTACTGCCAGGGTACCACTAATGTTCACTTAGGGCCCAAGATCTCTTCAGTCAACTTGTGGTAAATGCTGCCATGTCTGGGACTCACTTTTCAGGATAGTGGGCTTCTCTCTGGCCCAAGGAAGGCCGAGAGAGAAGGTAGTCCCTTGGCTGTTCAAGAGCCAAGGGAAGAATCAAGGACCTCAGGGGCCTGCTTGGTGCTCTTCCCCACTGTGGCAGAACTGAAACCTCTGCTGCAGAGCAAAGCCTTCTTTATTCTCTCTGCTTTTCTCAAGCAGAAAGGGCCTTTCTCTGTAGCCATCACAGCTGGGACTGTGCTGGGTCACACCTGAAGCCAGCATGACCCAGAGTTTCATCCAAGGCCCACGGCATGCACTGCCTGCTTACTGCTGTAGATTGTTTAGATCCTAAGGGCTCTTTGGTCAGCAGGTGATAAATTCTGCTAGGACTCTGTCCTTCCCTTTAAGGAAACAGGTTCTCTGCTGCTCCAGGGTCTGTCTAGAAATGTCATTCAGGAGCTAGGGCCTGAAATAGGGGCCTCATGACTCTCCCTGGTTCCCTACCCTACTGTGGATGAGCTAGAATCCAATTTTCAAGAAAAAGTCCTATTTATTCTTCCTTCTCCTCTCAAGCAGAAGGAAGAAGTCTCTTTCAGCGCTGCAGGCTGTAATGCCTGGGGTTGGGAGTGAGTCATGCAAGCAGTCCCTTAGCTGCTTTGGCTCCTGTCTCACTAGGCATGTGTGCCCCCCGAAGTCGAGTGGCTTGAAGCCCAGCACAACACTTGATCTTACCTAGAATTTGCAGTCCTTATAGCCTAGATTGTCTGTCAGATTTATTTAAGACCCCAGAGCACTTTTTCCCATTGTGGTGAGGCTTGCACAAATTCAAGTTCTCACTGCTGGGATGAGTGATTCCCCTCTGGCTAGAGCAGGTCAGAATACTCTAGGTTCCACCTGAGTTCTGTGCAGTGTTGCTTTCTGCTGTGCCACAGCAGCATTGTACTCCAATGCAAAGTCCCACAAATGCTGTCTCTACCTCCCCCAAGTGCAGACTGTTTAGGGCATACATACCCCTATGACTATATTCAGTCCAAGCTAAAATGCTGTCTCTATAGACTGAGTCCTAATTTAGCTTCACGTCTAGCTACTTTACCCAGCCTTCTTGTTTAATGCTTAAATGTCCTCTGTAGTAACACTTTGGAATTCTTTATCCATATTTTTTCATAATATGCTTCTAATACTAATATTTAGATTTTTTAGACTTGACTTTCACTTTTTCTTTTTCTTCAAATTTAGTTTTATATCTTATACCTGTATTTTCTGTCAATTCCTACTCTTAAGCACGTGAACTTCTTACTCCAGGTATATTTTTAGTAAAAATTCTTTAATGACATTTCATCATGCCAATATTTTGTTTTATAGTCTACCTTTGCCTTAATGGTTGCTTTTGCAGAGATTATTTTAATCAGTTGAAAAGTTTTCTCAATACTTCAGTAGTTTTAATAGGAGCATCTTACAGATTTTCCTGTGGTTTTGTGCTTATTTTAAGTGGTTTTATTTTTTATGGACTAGAAATAACTGGCATTTCTGCATGGGGTGGAAAAGATGTGAGCTATTTGTGTGGCTTACTACATTTTCTTTTTTTTCTTTTTTTGAGACGGAGTCTCGCTCTATCGCCCAGGCTGGAGTGCAGTGGCCAGATCTCAGCCCAAATGATGTTTCTATTGGTACAGTAAAAGATAGCATCTTTGATTTGAGAGAGTGTTTTAATACCATGATATTCTTTTGTTTCATTAGGATCCTTAATTTCTGCCATTTGATTTTTTTCTTTCTCATTTCCATGATACCTTCACCTTATAACTTCCCTCTCTCCTCAGAGGTGATGCCTTTCCAAGACTGTTTCTCTGCTCTTGCATATGCTAGCTCCTATCCTTTGATTTCCTAGCAGACAATTCTGGTTCACAATGACTCAGTGTTTTTCCTAATCACTGTGGAACTCTGAGTGTGATTATCTTTAGCTTACCACTGCTAGACTTTTGCTGCATTCTCATCTTTACTGTGTAGTTTCCTTCAAATTTTTGCTTTGGAATGGGCTCCTGAGCTGGCTCTGCTGCTTTTGAGTTTCCAATATAACAAATTTCAAATGGAAATGGAAATTTGTAATATTATATTTTCTCCTAATGGAATTATAAATGTAAGTGACTATTAATACTCCTTGTTGATTTTGTAGGACATGGGGAGATTTATAATTCAGTAACTGTCTTTTTTTTTTTGAGACAGTCTTGCTCTATCACCAGGTTGGAGTGCAGCGCTGCGATCTTGGCTCACTGTAATCTCCACCTCCACCTCCTGGGTTCAAGTGATTCTCCTGCCTCAGCCTCCCAAGTAGCTGAAATTTACAGGCGCCACCCAGCTACTTTTTGTATTTTTAGTAGAGACCGAGTTTCACCATGTTGGCCAGGATGGTCTCAATCTCCTGACCTCGTGATCAGCCCCCCTTGGCCTCTCAAAGTGTTGGGAAAACAGGTGTGAGCCACCGCGTCCAAACTACTTATTTCTTAAACATCTTATTTTGAAATAATTACATAGATTTTCACAAAGGTATAAAGAAACATACAAGGGGATCCCAACACCCTTCATCAGACTGCCCTAATATTAACATTTTGTACAATTATAGTACACCATCAAAATCAGAAAAATGAATTTGCTACACCACAGAATTTATTCAGATTTTACTAGTTGTACATGTGCTTGCTTTTGTGTATGTTTGGAGGGGTTGAGCTCAGTGTAATTTCATTATGTAAACACCACTACAATCAAGACTATTGTACTTCATAAAAATTCTCCCTCATACTACCACTTTATTACCACACATTTCCCCTACCCCTCAAATTCATAATCCCTGGAAACCATTAATCTATTCTCCATCTCTCTAATTATGATTTTAATGAATGTTGAACAAATGGCATCTTGTAGTGTCTCCATTTTGTTCCACTGAAATGCAGCTAAAATCACCACAAAAGTGGTGGGAGATATGTTTCCACAAAAGATGCTTTGAACTGTCCTGTGATGTGGCTGTCTGAGTCTCCGAAGAAAGAAGCACTAAACACCAGAGTAATCAGTCCAAAGCATTTATTAGGAGAACTGAGAGTGCTATAGCAATCTACATGACAGAGAGCAAAAGAAAAGGGATGTTCTACCTAGATACTATCTAGGTACTAGATACTACCATTCAGCAGGTAAATGGCTACATACCTAGATACGTTTCATCAAGAAGGCCGGGTATGGAATTTTTATGAGGTTTTAAGGAATTTGGCTCAGGGACAAAACCAATATCTTTCAGTGTTTGGGGCAACAACCTAGATACCTTTATGAGTGTTTGAGAATGTTCAAGGTCTTGGTTTGGGTTCAAGCTTGCTGGGAAATACCTGCCACTGTCTCGGTCACAAAACAGTCAAGGTACTCTGGGAGTTTTAGTCAGGACATAGAAAGTAGGAAGAATTAGGGAACCCTACAAGTATCCTTTTATGATTGACTTTTTTCACTCAGCATAATTTCGTTGAGGTTTATCTAAGATGTTGCATGTATCAATAGTTTGTTCCTTTTTATTGCTGAGTAGTAGTCCATGGTATGAATTTACTTCCCTTTATTTAGCCATTTACTCACTGAATGGTAGTATTTAGTACTTAGTTTTTGGCTATTAAGAATAAAGTTTCTATTAATCTGTGTGTATAAAGTTTTGCATGAAAATGTTTTTATGTATTTGGGATATTCTCCAGCCAACCTAAAAAGTTATACCCACACTACAACCTACACACATGAAATTTTATGACAACTTTATTTATAATTGCAAAATATTGTAGTCAACTCAGGTATCCTTCAATAGGTGAATTGATAAAATCTATGGTATGCCCATCTGTTTTACCAGAGTAGGTCTTAGAGCCTCAGTCTCACAAATTATCCTAAAATGACACTGTAACTCAACTCTACCATTCAGCTATGGTCTGAGAGCAGTCCTGCTGCCCAGGGACCTGCAAAAGACATGACCATCCATGCCCCTAAAGGCAGGCCTCTTGACCTCAGACTGACTGCAAATCCTTAAGCAGTCCAGTGACCCCACAAAAGCCCTGCTCAGTCATTGTCCAAGTGGTCCTACCCACCCAGGTATGGGATAGGATGATCACCCATTTATGCCCACAGAGGCATATCTACAGATCTTGGATTCAGCTTTGTAACAGAAACAGCCCTGTGATTCAGATCCTGTCCTCTTCAACCATACTCCTGAGCCAATCTTGCCTGGCCAGATTTCCAAACAGTGAATGAGCAGGAGTCTTCCAAGGGACCCAGATTGGGTAACATTTATCCACAGGAAACAGGCCCATCATCTATTGACCCAACTGCATATCCTGAAGAGGACTTTATCCCAGAACCACCCCTACTAACCAACGTCCTGGAGGCAGTTTCATCTGACCAGGAGTCAATCAGGATCCATGCCTGCCTCTGTAATAGTCCTGCCAAACACTAACCCCATAATGAACCACACTGTGGATCCACGTGTAAAGATGTCATGTACCCTGCTTGGCTCTGAGTCTAGAGGAAATCCCATCATTCTAGAGACTGGACAGGGGAAGGTTTTTACCTATCAGTCAATCAAGTCATAAAGACAGGAAGAAGTGTTTGTGCTTCAAATACATTGACACAAATATAAGGCTACACAGGTTACAATCAGGCAAACATGATACCACCAAAGGAAACAAAGCTCCAATAACCCAAAAGAAGTGGAAATCTATAAATTGACTGACAAAAACGTCAAAATAATCATCTAAAAACTCAATGAGATGCAAGAAAAAAACACTTAAAAAACTAAAATCAGAAAAACAGTAAATGAACATAGAGAAGAGTTTAATAAAGAAATAGAAATCATAGAAAGGAACCAAATAGAAATCTTGGAGCTAAAGAATATACATGTAGAACTGAAAATTTTAATAGAGATCTTCAAGAGTGAACTTGATCAGGTAGAATAAGAGGACAGTGAATGTGTGAAAACTGGTCATTTGAAATTAGCCAGCTAGAAAAATAGGAAAAATTTTTTTTTAAAGCATATAGAGACCTATGAAACATCATCAAATAAATTTATACATCAGGGAAGTGACAGAAGGAGAAGATACAAAGAAAGGAGCAGAAAGCTTATTTAAAGAAGTAATGGTTGGAAACTCCTCAAATGTTGGGGAGAATATGGACATTCTCATTCATGAAGTTCATAGGTCTCTAAGCAAGATAATCCCAAAGGTTACCCTATGACACATAAGAATCAAATTGCCAATAGTCAAAGATGAAATTTTGAAAGCAGTAAGATAAGTTATACAGAAGAACATCTATAAAACTATCAAAATATTTCTCAGAAACCTTGCAGACTAGGAAGAGGTGGGATAACATATTAAAAGTACAGAAAAAAGCTCACAGAACTGCAGTATAAGAATATTATACCTGGAAAAGCTGTTCTTTAAAAAAAAGGACTTTTTAATGATCTCCATTCTAACTGGAATGAGATGGTATCTCATTGTGGTTTTGACTTGCATTTCTCTGACCAGTGATGAGCATTTTTTAATGTCTGTTGGATCATTAAAAAATCAGGAAACAACAGATGCTGGTGAGGATGTGGAGAAATAGGAATGCTTTTACACTGTTGGTGGGAGTGTAAATTAGTTCAACCATTGTGGAAGACTGTGTGACGATTCCTCAAGGATCTAGAACTAGAAATGCCATTTGACCCAGCGATTCCATTACTGGGTATAAACCCAAAGGATTATAAATTATGCTACTATAAAGACACATGCACACATATGTTTATTGCAGCACTATTCACAATGGCAAAGACTTGGAACCAACCCAAATGCCCATCAATGATAGTCTGGATTAAGAAAATGTGGCATGCATACACCATGGAATACTATGCAGTCATAAAAAAGGGTGAGTTCATGTCCTTTGCAGGGACATGGATGAAGCTGGAAACCATCATTCTGAGCAAACTATTGCAAGGACAGAAAACCAAACACCACATGTTCTCACTCATAGGTGGCAGTTGAACAATGAGAACTCATGGACACAGGGTGGGGAACATCACACACCAGGGCCTGTCAGGGGTGGGGGGACTGGGGTAGGGATAGCATTAGGAGAAATACCTGATGTAAATGACCAGTTGATGGATGCAGCAAACCAACACAGCACATGTATACCTATGTAACCTGTACATTGTACACATGTAGCCTAGAACTTAAAGTATAATAAAAAAAGAAAGACATTTCCAGATAAATCAAAGCTGGGGGAGTTCATACCATTAGATCTGCCTTATAGGAAATGCTAAAGAAAATTATTTGTTTAAACAAAAAATACTAAGTAACAACATAAAACAAATGCAAGTATTTACCTTTACTCACTGGTAAAGGTAGATACATGTAGTCAAATTCAGAACAATACTGTAATGGTGGTGTATAAATTTAAATCCAGTATAGAAATCTCCCTTCATTTTTGTCAATATTTTCTTTATATATTTAGGTGCTCTAATGTTGAGTGCATATATATTTACAATTGTTATATCTTATTGATGAATTGATTCCTTTATCATTATAAAGTCACCTTATTTGTTTCCTATGACAGATTTTGACTGAAAGTTCATCTTATCTGATATAACTACAACCATCCCTGCTCTCTTTTAGTTACTATTTACATGGAATGGCTTTTCCCATCCCTTCACTTTCAGCCTACATGTGTCTTTAAGGCTAAAGTCTCCTGTGTATCATATTGTCGAATCTTTTTTTTAAATCCATTCAGCCACTTTATCTTTTGATGTAATTAGGCAAGAAAAAGAAATAAAACATTCCAAATCAGAAAGGAACAAATAAAAGTGTCTGTTTGTGAATGACATCATCTGCAAACATATAGAATACCCTGAAGACTCCACTAAACTGTTAGAACTAGTGAAGCTGCAGAATACAAAATCAACATATAAAAATCAGTTGCATTTCTATGTACTCACTACAAACAATCTGAAAAACAAAGCAATCTCATTTACAATAGCATCTAAAAAAATAAAATTTAAGAATAAAATCTTAGGAATAAATTTAAGGAGGTAAAAATCTATTCACTAAAAAGTACACAACTTTTATGAAAGAAATGGAAGACGCAAATAAATGGAACGACGTCATGTGTTCATGGATCAGAAGAATTAATGTCAAAATGTCCATACTGCCATACCTAATCTAGAGATTAAGTGTAAAGTTTATCAAAATTCAATTGTCATTTTTCACAGAAATAGAAAAAAATTAAAATTCATAAGGAAACAACTCAAAAACCAAAGCAATCTCGAACAAAAAGAATAAAACTGGAGACATCACATTTCCTAATTTCAAACTGTTTCTAAACTATAGTAATCAAAAGTAGCATAAAACAGATACATTAGACCAATAGAACAGAATAGAAAGCCCAGAAATAAACACATACATTAGTTAACCAATCTTTGACAAGGGCTGCAATAATATCCGACAGGGAAAGGATAGTCTCTTCAATGATAGTGTTAGGAAAAATAGATATCCACATGCAAAAGAATGAAATTGGATAATTTATCACCATATACAAAAAAAAAAAAAAGAAAAAACCCACCTTAAATGTAATGTTATGCACTGGATTAAAGACTTAAAAGTAAGACCTGAAAATGAGGTAAGACCTATGCCTAGAAGACATAAGGTGAGATCTCCTTGATACTGGTTTTCTCAAGTTTTGGATTTGATACCAAAAGCACAAGCAACAAAAGCAAATATAAACAAGTTTGACTACATCAAACTAAAACTTTCTGCACAGCAAAAGAAATAACATAAAGGAAAGACAGCCCACAGAATAAGATAAAATATTTGCAAACTATATATCTAGTAATGAGTTAGTGTTAAAATAAGAAATTCATAAATTCATAGACTGATTAACAAATGAGGACAGAATCTGAATAGGCTTTCTTTTCCCCAAAAAGACATACATATGGCCAACAGATAGACTTACCTTAGATGCTGCAGGTTTTATTCCAGACCACCACACTAAAGTGAATATTGCAATAAAGCAAATTACAAGATATGTTTTGTTTTCTTGTGCATGTTATGTTTACATTATAATTTAGTCCATTAAGTGTGCATAGCATTATGTCTAGAAAGACAATATACCTACCTTAATTAAAAATACTTTATTACTAAAAATAAATGCTATCCATCATCTGAGCCTTCAGCATATCATTATCTTTTGCTGGTATAGAGTCTTGCCTCCATGCTGATGTCAGTTGAGGTTGTTGAAGATTAAGGTGGCAGCAACTTCTTATAATAAGACAACACTGAAGTTTGTCACATTGATTGAATTTTTCTTTTACAAAAGACTTCTCTGTAGCATGTCATGGTGTTTGATAACATTTTACCCAAAGTAGAACTTCTTTCAAAATTGGGAGTCAATTCTCTCAAACTCCGCTACTGCTTTATCAATTAAGTTTATACAATATTCTAAATCCTTTGTTGTCATTTCAATAATGTCCAAATCTTTACTGGGAGTAGATTCTATCCCAAAAAAAACAAAAGCAAAACTTCCTTTGTTCATCCACAAAAAGCAATTCCTCATTTATTCAAGTTTTATCTATCATTAGATTGCGGAAATTCAGTAACATCCTTGGGATCCAGGTTTAATTCTAGTTCTCTTGCTATTTCCAATATATCTGCAGTTATTTCTTCCACAGAAGTCTTGAATCCCTCAAAGTTATCTGTGTCGTTGGGATCAACTTCTTCCAGGCTGCTATTAATGTTGATATTTTGACCTCCTCTCATGAGTCACAAATACTCTTTTTTTTTTTTGAGGCGGAGTCTCACTCTGTCGCCCAGACTGGAGTGCAGTGGCGCAATCTCGGCTCACTGCAAGCTCCGCCTCCCGGGTTCACGCCATTCTCCTGCCTCAGCCTCCCAAGTAGCTGGGACTACAGGCGCCCGCCACCTCGCCCTGCTAGTTTTTTTGTATTTTTTTTAGTAGAGACGGGGTTTCACCGTATTAGTCAGGATGGCCTGGATCTCCTGACCTCGTGATCCGCCCGTCTCTTAATGGCATCTAGAATGGTGAATCCTTTTCAGGTTTTCAACTGACTTTTCCCAAATCCATCAGAGGAATTACTATCTATGGCAGCTATAGCCTTCAATGAATGTATTAAATAATAAAACTTAAAAGTTGCAATTACTTCTTTTTTTGAAATTACTTCTTGATTCATGGGTTGCAGAGTGGATGTCATGTTAGCAGGAATGAAAACAATCTCCTTGTACATCTCCAGCAAAGGTCTTGGATAACTAGGTGCATTGTTGATGAGAAGTAATATTTTGAAAGGAATTTTTGCTTTCTAAGCAGCAGGTCACAACAGTAGTCTTAAAATATTCAGTAAAACGTACTGTAACCAGATATGCTGCCATTCAGGCTTTGTTGTTTCATTTATAGAACACAGGCAGAGTAGATTTAGCATACTTCTTAAGGGCCTTGAGATTTTCAGAATGGTAAATGAGCATTGGCTTCAACTTAGTTAGCAGCTGCATTATCCCCTAATAAGAGGGTCAGCCTGTTTGTTTGTTTTTTAGTATTTGAAGCTTAAAGCCAGGCACAGTGACTTCTCCTCTCTAGCTATGAAATAAAGGAATGGCAAATCTTTGAAACAGATTTTTTGTCTACATTAAAAATCCGTTTAGTGTAGCTATCTTTATCAATTACCTTAGATTGGATAACTTTAAACTTTTATTTTATGGAGATGTCTTCTTCCCTTAAACCTCATGAACCACCTTCTGCTAGCTTCAAACTTTGCAGCTTCCTTAACTCTTGCAACCTTCATAGAATTGAAGAGAATTACAGTCTTATTCTGGATTAGGCTTTAGTTTAAAGGAATGTCATGGCTAGTTTGACGTTATATTCAGACCACTAAAACTTCATATCAGCAATAAGGTTTTTCACTTCCTTGTCATTTGTCTGTTCACTGGAACAGCACTTTTAATTCCTTCAAGAACTTTTCCTTTGCATTCAGAACTTGGCTGTTTGGCAGAAGAGGCCTAAGCTTTTGACCTATCTTGGCTTTAGACATGCTTTCCTTGCTAATCTTAATTATTTCTTGCTTACTATTTAGAGACATGGGACTCTTCCTTTCAGTTTACTACTTAGAGGCCATTGTAGGATTATTAATTGGCCTAATTTCAACATTGACGTGTCTCTGGGAATAGGAAGCCCCAAGGCAACAGAGACATAGGAATGTCTGGTTGGCTTGTTGTTGGAGCAGTCATAACACACACAACATTAATCTATTAAGTTTGCTGACTTATCTGGGACTAGTTTGTGGAGCCCCAAAACAATTCCAGTAGTAACATCAATGATCAGTGATCACAAGTCATCATAAAAGATATAATAAATGTCTGAAATATTGCAAGAATTAGCAAAATGTGACACAGAAACAATGTGAGCATATGTTGTTGGAAAATGGCGCTAATATACTTGCTTGATGCAGGGTTGCCACAAACCTTAGATTTATAAAAAATGCAATATCGGTAAAATTCAAAGTGAAGATCAATAAAATGAGGTATGGCTATATACAAAAAGGGGCTCAATATCACTAATCATCAGGGAAATGCATATGGAATAACACTTCTGTCATTCTGGCTATAATCAAGAAAAGGATAGCAAGAGTTGAGGATGTGGATGGATATAAGGGAAGCTTCGTAGACGCTTGGTGGGAATATAAAACGGTCCAGTCATTATGGAAAACAGTACGGAGGTTCCAACAACAACAACAACAACAACAAAACTACCATAGAATCCTTCAATCCTACTTCTATGTATATATCCAAAGAAAATTAAATTATGTCTTGAAGAGACATGTGCAATCACAAGTTCATTTTAACATTATTCAGTCGCTAATACATGAAAACAGCCTAGTTCATGCTCCTAGACAAATGGATAAATTTGTGTGTGTATGTGATTGAATATTATCAGCCTAATAAAAAGCAAATTCTGCCATTTCAGCAATGCAGATTAAACTGAAGGACTATACTAAATGAAATAAGCCAAGCAGACAGACAAATATTCATCTAACGTACACATAGAATCTAAAACAGTCAAACTCATAAAAGCTGAGGGTAGCACAGTGGTTGAATAGACAAATATTTTATGATCTAGCATATATTTAGAATCT
Source organism: Trachypithecus francoisi (assembly GCF_009764315.1). Lineage (NCBI taxonomy): Eukaryota > Metazoa > Chordata > Mammalia > Primates > Cercopithecidae > Trachypithecus > Trachypithecus francoisi. The sequence continues at coordinate 54,542,577 of NW_022681455.1, forward strand.
AAAACAGTCACACTCATAAAAGCCGAGAGTAGAAAAGTGTCTGCCAGGAGCTAGAGGATTGAGGAAATGGGGAGATGTTAGTCAAAGGATCAGACTTCCAATTTTAAGATGAATAAGTTCTGGAGACCTAGTGACCATGGTGACTGTCATTAATAGTACTGTATTATTTACTTGAAATTTTCCAAGAGAGTAGATATTAACTGCCCTCACCACACACACACAATGGTAACTATGTGCTGATAGATGTGTTAATTAATTTAACTGTGGCAACAGTGTATACATATATAATTACATTGGACACCTTGAAAGTATCTGGTTTTTATTTGTCAATAATAATAGCTTAACAAAGCTGATAAATTAATAAAACAGGTACTACATGTATAAAATGTAATGTTATCCAGCAATAAAAAGAAATTGAATTTTACTTTCTGAAAAAGGTAGTCTGAAAAGGTTACTTAGTAGATGATCGTATTTATGACATTCCTGAAATAGCAAAGCTAGGCAGACAGGATAAAAGAGTGACTGCCAGAGACTAGGAGGGAATGTGGGGGCTGGGGGTGGGGGGGTGGGGGAAGTTTTAATAAATGATGCAAAAGAATTTTAGGGTAAAACTCGTATGATACTGTAATTGTGTTTAATTAACATTATGCATTTATCAAAACACAGCTCTGCAGCACAAAGAGTCATCCTTAATGTTTGCAAATGTAATAAAAGGACTCCCTTTCCCTAAGAATTTGCCATATTGTCTTCACTTAAGAGGCCCCTAGCCAGTCTGCCTTTGTCTGCCTCACTGTCATTATCATTTTACTGTGGTATGTTGAATACTTCCTAGGTTATTTAGTTGTGTTTAGAAAGGAGGAACAGGGAAAAGTGAATCTTTTCCAACTTTTCTGGATCTAGAAATTCAGTAATTCAATTTAAAATTTTATTTTTTAATTATTGCCCAGATTTTTTCAAATATTATCCTTTTGAATCTTCTTTAAATTGTCCGCTCATTTCTGTGCTCCATTTTCTATTGGGAGATGTATTTTCCTTGCTTTGACATAAAAATTATCTGTGTATTGTTTATTCTGTAGATTTTATAAATTTTTCAAGTGTGTTGGTTATCTTTAAGTCTTTTTTTCCCCACAGAAAGAAGCTTTTAGTTTATAGTATCTTTTATATAGTTTTATATAGTTTAATTTTGTTGTAATACTTGACAATTTTCCCAAAATACTTTATTCTAAATCTTTTTTTTTTCCCAAACTAGGTATCTGAGAAATAATTCTCATATTTTCTTCTGGTTTTTAATATCTTGAGTTTTATTTAGAGCAGTAATAGAAATCTGCAAAGAAGTACACTTCTTTCCTCTAGTAGAGAAAGGGAGAGTATATCAGTTTAGCTGGGGAATATAAATTTTAAAAACTATATTAGCTTTTCCCTGGATATTTTCATATGTCTTCCAGAGAATGTGTTGGTCCTGCTTCTCTTGATGTGAATTATAGCAGATTATGAGAGCTATTACTGAGTATAATGTGTTATACAGGTAAATATGGATGAACAAAAATAGTTAAGAATAACTGATCAATCTATCTAATCCATTAATTTATCCAAATAGCTAATCAGTTGTAAAATTGTTTTGATTTTTTTCCTTACTGATCTCATGCTAACTTTATATTTATTTAATTTCTATATATGCCAAGATATATTTTTTGGAATATTTTTCCATACTACTGATAACATTCTACTTCTAATCAGTACCCAATTAACTTAATTATTTGTTACTTGTATTTAACATGTCTTATGGTAGAATTTCCTTATTCCTCTTTTTTTCAAATAATTGTATTAAAAATTCATTTAAATATGGCACTTTGAGTTTATTACTTTGATTTCCTGAGATCCAAACTAAAATAACTGGGAAGGAATAAAAATGGTATAAACCCAAGAGTAAAAAAAAATCCATATGGCAATGGAAGTGAACACAACATCATAAATAAAGTGAATAAATGATTATCAATATGGCAAGGCAGAAAATCTCAGTCTTAAATGAATGGTAAGGTAATACTATGACAACTAATTAACTCTGTAGAATTTATGAGATACTCAGTATTTGGATGTATTAGTTTAGTGAAGGTAGGGTGGAGGCACAGGGCAGAAAATGAAAGGAACTGGTCAAAGGCATTTCACCGTGGAGCAGAATATCAGCCACATCCTGTACTAACAGATGATTCCCTCTTTTCCACCTACAGAATGGAAGTTCAGATCTCTTAGGAAGCTGTTAGGAGATTCTCCCACCAAATCTAGTAGCACAACGTAAAGGAGAAAGAAGAGCACATGGGATCGAGAAAACATTCGTTCCAACCTAGAAAGTGTTAAAAGAAAGTTTTAGAAAAAAGACTTGTACAGTAGGCCTGGATCATGAAAATAGAAAAGAGAGAATTTATAGATTCTCAGATAAATATGATAATTCTGCAGAACAAATTGATATTCTTTTTGTAGTGGATCCAATGGAGCGGCTTGAAAATTTCATAGAACGGCTTAAAGAAAAGTATACATGTGGGGAAATAAATAATTAAACTTATTAAAAAACAAAAGTAGGAAGAAAAATCTAAGCACAACACATATAAAGACAATTATTTACCTACTCATGATGTAAACACCAAGTTTATTGTATCTCAAATTATGACTTATAAATGAACTATTACTATATTAGGTTAAACGACAGGATGGTAGGTTGATTTATATTTGTAGAATTACTAGCTTCTTAAAGACTGCTATTTTATATAGTATGACACTTAATACTCTTATAGCTTTGTTTTGTTTGTTTGTTTGAGACAGAGTCTCACTCTGTTTCCCAGGCTGGAGTGCAGTGGCGTGATTTCAGCTCACTGCAGTCTCTCTCTGCCAGTTTCAAGCAATTATCCTGCCTTAGCCTCCCGAGTAGCTGGGACTACAGGTGTGTGCCACTATGCCCCGCTAATTTTTTATATTTTTAGTAGAGACGGAGTTTCACCATGTTGGCCAGGCTGGTTTGAACTCCTGACCTCAGGTGATCTGCCCGCCTCAGCCTCCCAAAGTGCTGGGATTACAGGCGTGAGCTACCATGCCAGGTCTCTTTTAGCTTTTTGACATGTACGTGTACTAGACTTTTTAAAAATAAAAACTTTCAGATATTCATACCTATTTAATATGCTAAATGAACTTAACATATTTCTATAATAAAACCCCATTACGATGTAGGATTGAATTAAATTTAACTAAACTAGAAAAGTAATTTGTGAAGAATCAACATTTTTATAATATTGTCTTCCCTCCAGCAATTGTATATTCTTTTTAATTACCTGACTTCTGTAGAGTTTCACATCATTCTTTTCTTCACTGCATGCTCTCTATTTCATGAATTGTTACCTAAGTATTTATCCTTATTTCTGTTATAAATAATCTTTTAAAAGATAACTTCAACTTTAGACAGGGAAAAAAGGAACACTAAATACTATATTACAAGCTTCAACTATTTTTAAACCCTATTTTTTTAACATTTATTTTGTTCTCAGTTGCTTCACTACATATTTATCTACTCCAATTTCATTTATATCCTTAGACTTTGTAGATATAAAATAACATAGCCTGCATGTGCTAATTTGGTTTCCCTATCTCTAATAGCTTTGTGTTATTTTGCTTTCAAGCCTTATTGCATTGCTATCAAACATGATGAAAATTGACATTTTAACCCTGATTCTAAGTCTATAGCAATGCTACACAATTAAATTATGAATTTACACTGAAATTTTTAATGGTTTTCTAAATTTATACTAAATTTCTAGTTTGCTTTTCAAGAAAAAAATTTTGCCTACTTCCAGCTAAAGCTATCTACTTCATAGCAATGACATTTTTAGTCTGTAGGATTTCTAATAGTCATCAATTTTCTTCCATATTAGCTGTATTGTTTAAAAGAATAGGATTCAATATCCATAGCTTTCTAGGAAAGAAGGAACAGTTTTGATTTTTTTTCTACATAAGGCTAACTTTTGAAAACCATAAACCCTACAATATGTTGGGGGTCTCGGGCACATAGTAATATCAATTAGATATTGTATTCTCATGGTCTATATCATGTGCATTCACATTTATTCATTCACTGAACTACAATAAGCCAGATGTTATTCAAGGTGGTAGAGATACAGCAGTAGGTAAAAAGGCACTCTGAACTCATGGAGCTTACGTGCTAGTGAAGAGAGACAAAATGAACAAATAAATGTGTGAATAATTAGTATTTTAGATGTTAAGGATTAAGGAGAACAACCAGGCAGAAAAGGCAGGAAAAGGAAAAGAGGGAAGGTAGAGTTAATATTAATATATAGATCAGGGAAGGCCATTCTAATAAAATAATATTTGAGGAACAAACTCAAGGGAGAGAAAGAGCCATCCAATTCTCTGGGGAAGAAATAATGTAGACTGAGGAAATGTCTAAGGACCTGAGCCAGCAGTGTCTATCTGGGTAGCCTTAGAGTAGACAAAGAAGGGAGACTCATGGGTCTATGAAGCTAGTAACCAGATCACTGGGGCTGTGTAAGGCTTTGGATTTTACTCCAAGTGGGATGATGTTTCATTTGGAATTACATTTTTCTTCATGTGATGCAAATCTAAGTATCTGTGGCTAAACCCAAAGTTCAATTTTCTCTCACATAAAAGTGTGGAGGTACACAATCCAAGGAAAGAATTCAAGCTGTGATCTGAAAAGCTCTCTGGGAGGTGAGCTCCTTCTAGTTCATGATTCCAGTATCCCTCAGGCTCTAAGCAGCAGAATGGAAGAGGGAAGATGTTTGTAATACAGATTATATAGCAAACAACATTTTCTGTATGTAAAACTAGAAGGTGTTGGTAGAACCTTATTTCAATTCCAACATTTTTGCCCACAGTTATCAGTCTTGAACTTACCTACAGTTTTATTATTAGTATGAGATTTTTCTTTTCCTTTCCTTTTTTTTTTTTTTGACAGAGTCCTGCTCTGTTGCCCAGGCTGGAGTGCAGTGGTGTGATCTCAGCTCACTGAACTTTTGCCTTCTGGGTTCAAGCAATTCTCCTGCATCAACATCCTGAGTAACTGGGATTACAGATACATGCCACTATGCCTGGCTAATTTTGTATTTCTAGTAGAGATGGGGTTTCATCATATTGGCCAGGCTGGTCTTGAACTCCTGACCTCAGGTGATCCACTAGCCTCAGCCTCCCAAAGTGCTAGGATTACAGGTGTGAGCCACCGTGCAAGGCCAGCATGAGCATTTTCTTATATGGTTGGATTAGGTTGATGGAGGCTCCAGAACTAAGTATTGGTTGACTCCTTGACCTTACCTGCTGTCTGAATCCAGTTTGAAGAAAGTGCAGGCTTTTTGGGGAAAAACTATATCTTTCATTGAATCCTAACAGTTATCTTGGGAACTCTGTGGGATGGGGTATTGAACTGGAGCATTGAAAAGCATAGATACATTTTCCAATTAGCAAGAGATTAGGGAAAATATAAATGTTAAATCAAATTGAGAACTAACTTCTATAGTTAAGTGAGAGAGTGGCTCTTTTCTTAGAAAAACACACATGAATGCTTACCCATAGACCCTCACAAACACACACATAAGGCATCCTCTCATTTCCTGTGAAAAATCGAATGAAAATATTATAATTTACAAAGGAGTGAATGATTGACCGACTTCATCATTTCAGAAGTTATCTGACTCCTTAATATATAGATATCTAGAAATATATTTTAGAGAAATGCATAAAATATTAAAAATCATATATTCATATATATGTTCATATATATAAATGTCTGATTATATAAAATGTCTGAAATATTTCATATATATATCCAGATTGGTGATACATACATAGAGAGATATGCATAGTAGGAGGTTCTCAGGTTTCCATTGCTCACTCCAGGTGACTCCCTGTGACAACTTAACCAGAAATTGACTACTTGCCCAGAATCGGCATCGTTCTGAAAACAGCAGCTTTCCTCAGCCTTGAACTCACTCTATATTCCATGGCTCAGTAAAATGTAAGTGTCATCCCTGTAGGGTAAGAGAGTATTAGCATGTAAAATATTTTAAACCATGAATAAAGGACCTGAAGGATCTCTCGCTTCTGCTTTTATAATAATTTAAATTTAAGATAGTAATTTTAAGGTCACCAGATGTGTCACAACAGTGTGTCACATAATCAATGTTCTTGAACTTTACATTTAGATAATATATCAACTTTTCTGTTCCACTGAACTTGCTAAAAGTGTAACATACTTTTTTTTTTTTTTTAATTTGCTGTTTTCTTTGGATTTCTAGGTTTGCTTCATTATTAATTCTGACAATACCCTATAAAATTGTAAAAATGCTAAGGAATTCATATATTTTTGCCAACTTTTCATATAAAGGAAGGCCACTCCTGAATTCCTTATATTGTTGACAGTAGTAGAATGAACTGTTATTTCAGATTATTCTCAGACATCAGGGAAGGTATGGTAAACTAGAACCAGCAAATTAAGGAGACTCTTGAACTTCATTTGAAATTGGCTTACCAGGCGAAATGTGGGGGCAAGATACTCATCAATGTAATGGCTTACCTTTACAGAGAGGGTGCTCTGTTCCACGTTAAGTGTTCTTGCATGACTCAAAAAGTAAATATATAACTTTGAGTCTGGTTAGAATTTTCTTCCCGTTGTGTGTACTGTGCTTGTGAACCATTTAAAGGTAATGACTCAAGAGGCATTAAACACTGTAATTCTAAAATGTTGTACCACACATTTTAACTGAAGTATATACTTGCTCACTTATCTGTAAGTCAATTTGGTTCATAATCATTGATGGATTCCTATATACTAGACATTGTGCTTGGCTCTTCCCTCATGCTATTTACATTTCAGGGGGCGGCAGGAAACTTGTAGGGTTGAAAATGAATAACTAAAAATCCAAAGTAGGTAAGTGCTGATAAAGATGACCAGGGTCAAGGAAAAAACTGAATGGGGACCTATTTTATATATTTTGTTAGAAAAAATGCTTTTATCAGGTGATAATCAGTAGTACTCATAGTATTTCATTAATAAAATAGACAAGAGATAGAAATATGATCCATACAATCTCTATAGGGAGGGAGAATTTTAGTGTGCATGCAAAAGGAAAACATGAAGTCAGTGATTTGTTTGCAATCTAGTAGTGGAATAGTTATACGTTTCACAGTGGCAGCCCAAGGCTGCTATAATTGAGAAAAAAAGGTATGAGGCGAGGAAGCAAAAGGAATAAATCAAATTTGCAGATGATGTCTAAGAAAAATATTTTCAGTGTGTCTGCTGGCACCAGAAACTGATTGGAAGCAAATAGAGTAAAAGCCTACTAAATTGTTTAGAGAATCATTTTGCTAAAGAAATCACAAGCCTAGGTAAACACCAAACTAGATAACAATAACATCAAAAAATCTCTAACTATTCTAGCATCAAAGCAACACAGAAGCCCCCATATTTACATGAGCATGGATTAAAAAAATCATATTCCCAATGATTATTGCAATTGTGGTCAAAAAGAAAACTGAACAACAATCAAAAATATCTTCCAGAAAGTGGAGCTAAGAACCACACAAAGATTAAAAAATACACACACGCACATGCACGCACACATGGATATTTATATTAAACACACACATTTAATTAAATAATATAATTAAATGTATATATAATACATAGATCACCAAATCTAGACCTCGGGGCTAACACTGACTTCACCCAGAGATCTAGGATTTGAACTGGGTTCAGAGACAGGATGAGAATATGCATGACTTCTCTTGCTGGGAAGAGATTTCTACAGGTTTGAAGAAGGGATGCATGGACATCTTGTGGCCAGATGTGTAACCCTTTATTTTATTGATGGATACGCTTGATCTCTCTGAACGTCATTTGAGTTGTTAGGCTGGATGTAAAGTAGTCATTACTTTTGGGCTACAGTAACTCTGTTTCTACAAATAGAAACAAATAAATTGGGCTGTATTAACAAATGAATAGTATAGCCACTCTGCCGCTGAAAAGCTGGAAAAAACAACCAACATTTAGGAAATTTTAACACAATATTGGGGTTATATTCTCTCAGGTTAAAGAAAAAAGAACTCTAAACAACTATTGGAGTCTAACTGGTAGGCTTCTTTTTATGCAGAGGCCTGGATTAGTAATTGTGGAACTATTTTCCATATACTTTGGAATTAAACAAGTGGGTATCTTGAGACTAGAAGACAGTTTTCTCATTGTTGGTAAAAGGATTTACAAACATGGAAAGGAGAAGATAGAGTGAACCCAGTGATGGTAGATTAAAATTAGAGATATCAAAATCTACTCATAACTTTTAACAGACACATAAATGTAGACATAAATATGTATGTCTGTTTGTATCGTGTGTGTGTCTGTGTGTGTGTGTTTGTGTTTTACAGATGCTCTGTGGAGAGGATTTAGAAACAATAATGCTCCAGAAGCAATGAGCACAACTTACCTGGATCTCAGACCTAGGTTTCCAAACACCATTTTCTATTAAAAAAAAAAAAAAAGAAAAGAAAAGAAAAAAAAACGAGACTCTTAGGAGAAATGGCTGATTCTAGTGCTGGCGAATGGGAAGTTCATGATGAGCCTGGAATATTTTCATTTGCCAGAACAGAGCAAAATGTTTAAAGAATGATGAAGAGATGTAAAAGCATTTATGATTCAGTTTCAGGGAATTCCCACTTGCCAAATCTTGGATAATTTGAGCATATAATAAACAATATTTTAAAAATATAACTCACCAAATAAGAATTCATAAGTCCACATAGATAGAAAGAATAGATGGAAGGGAGGAAGGAAGGGTGGGAAGGAAGGTAAGTAAAATCTTTTGTTACAGTACAATGGCAGAAAATAAATGTGCAAAACTATGGAATTAAAAATCATTTAGCAAACAATCTGTTCAGGCAAGGATCATCAGCAGATGGTTTAATTAGGTTGAAAGTTTGAGGAGTAACATGGATTTTCATAATCTCAAAGTATCTTTTCACACGGTTCTTACTAGTTACAAAAGGAATTAGTAGTACCATTATAGTAAAAATAACTGGCAAACATTATCTTAACCAAGTGATCAAAGTTAACATCACCAGTAAATGGGATAAATCAACATCATTTGCCTCTTGATAGCATACACTGAGAACATCAGATCACTTTTGTAGGATACCTGCCAAATGCCTGATGCTACTCATGAGGAAACATCAGACAAATTGAAATTGAAGTACATTCTACGAAATTACTGGCCTGTGTCTTGAAACACACTAAATGACTGCTGAACGGTTCAAGATTAATTTAGCAGTCTAAAAAACATGACAACTTAATGTAATGTGGGACCTGATATTTTCTTTTGCTATAAAGGATGTTATTGAGACAATCAGAAAATTCAGAGTAAGGTTCACAGATTAGATAATAGGATTGTATCAATGGTATTATCCTGATTTTGAACATAGTTCTGTAACTATATGAGAAAGACCTTGTTTTTAGGAAAACCAGGCTGAGAAATTTAAGAATAAAGAGGCATCATGGCTGCAAGTCAGTCTCAATAGTTCAGAAATAAATCATATAGATACGGATAGAGAAAACAGAATAAAAGAGATATGATAAAATAGTCATCTTAGCATTTGTGAAATCTGGGTGAAGGACATAGGAAAATTTTTGTACTATTGCAACGTTTTTGTACATTTGATATCTGTTAAAAAAAAAAAAAAAAAAGGGCAGCCTTCTTCACCGTCCTCCCCTGAAAGCAAGTAGCCTGCCTACTACAGATTCTAAGTGAAGAAGCTGGCAAAGGTACATCCTCTCAGTACAGATTGAAGTATTGCATAATATATTAGTCTTGACAATATAATTTCTTCATCAAGATTGTTCATAACTCAAACCACAGATTTTCTATTACCTGCAAGTCTCCAGAAAATCATAGATCCTGTCAGTTTGGTCTTTCAGCAGAGAAAAACTTTCTCTAATGAATAAATTTTAGGCAAACAGTAGAAGACAAAAAGTTGCATTTAGATTACAAAAAGATAGATAGATACCAGGTACATGTCATTCCTGACATTTGTCACTAGAGTGATATCAAATGGGAAACCCTTTCTAAACTTATGTACAATTGATGACCTGCTCAAAATAGTAGTTGCTACTATAACAGTCATCCACATAGTTTATATTAAGTAATATCAATTTATTAAACATTCATTAATTTTTTCCTTCACAGAGAAACCAAATCCATAGCATGAAAATTTGACATCTTGTTAAAATTTAGGCATGTAAACTTCATCAAGGATGAATCTTTTAAGGACGCATTTATTCAAATAAATGTAATCACTTATCTTATGACTTTAAGCTGTGTTTTTATCTCTTATTTCCACAGGAGTTTTGCCTGACTAAAAAAGAAAAATACTATCTTCCCCCTCCAACCCCCCCCCACACAAAAATCTCCCCTGAAACTGGAGCAGTATTCCCTTCATTTTATTCATAAGGAAGTTAACATAAGAGAAATTTGACTTTCCCAAGAGCCAGTAGGTAAAGCCTTGTGTTAAATTCAGTCTTCTGTTCCTTTCTTCTTGTTCTGAGTTGGTTTTGTTCCATTTCAATATCCTATCTTGAATATAATAATCGTAACAACTATGTGCAGTTGTAGACATCCACTTTTAATCTGTTTATATTTTGTTTTTTAAAATATAATTTTGAAGCTGGGAAGGCAGTTTAAGGAATACAGCTATCTTTAAGTATATAATGAGGTTATTTGTCGAATTGTTTATCTAAATGTGAAATAAAGATCCATGTTTCAATTAATTACTACATTACCCATCTGTCCATATCTTGGCTTGAAAGATTCATTTTCATATTAGATTAAAAATCTTAGTTTGCAATCTATTTTATGTTTTTAAAAGATGAGAGAATTGGCACATTAGAAGTCTTAAAATACAGAATGGAAAAATTAGAGGCCAGCTTAATGATTATTTTACACATTTGTGTTCTTATTTACAGTACTTTATAGAATGTCATGTTTAAAAGTCATCTAAAAATAGGTTAACTAGTAACAAATATGGATATTTCATTTATAATAAATTCTAGTTTAAAATTTAAAATGCATTCTGTAATTCATGCTTTTTTAAAAGCTTTTATCATGTTTTTTGACAATATAAAGTCTACCTTAATGCTGAAGTAGGATCATCTTATTTATTAGAACATGTAATATTTGCAAGAGAAATAGCAAAGAAAATGTTAATATTGGCAAAAAAATATTTGGAGTAACAATGCAATTTCAAAAATGAAAAAAAGTGGAGTTATTGAAAAATAAGTCTGCCAGTCTTTTTTTCTCAAAATTACCTGTATAGTCACCTTATTGCAGTGGAATTCTTTTTCATATCAGTACATTTCATGGAGCCCATCTATAAAGTAAATAATGGCCAGGTGTGGTGGCTCATGTCTGTAATCTCAGCACTTTGGGAGGCGAGGCAGGCAGATTACTTGAGGTCATGAGTTTGAGACAAGCCTGGCCAATGTGGTGAAACCCTGTCTCTCCTAAAAATACAAAAATTAGCTGGGTATGGTGGCAGCCACCTGTAATCCCAGCTACTTCAGAGACTGAGGCATGAGAATCGCTTGAACACAGAGGTGGAGGTTGCAGTGAGCTGAGATCGCACCACTGCACTCTAGCATGGGAGAGGGAGACTGTCTCAGTAAATAAATAATAATAATAAATAAATCGTATAATTAGTGTAGTTTTATAAGTTAAAATTTGAAAGTCTCCTTTAATGTCTTTTAATGTTAATAAAGATCTTTGATATAATCAAAATTTTGCAAGTAGAATTCTGGATGATAGTTCATTGTTATACTAACGTAAACATATTTGTTTTGCTGTTGTTGTTATTCTGTTTGTAAAGCTTTATAATTCAATTAAGATTGGGTAGTAATAGAATGGACATATAGCAACTGGGGCAAGGAACTGATCACCTGAATCTTGCCAATGAGTAACAAAGTCTATCTAAATGGTGCCAAGAAAAATATATCCTCAGTTGTCAAATAAAGGAACATTTTATTACCAGCTGATGTTCTAACTTGTATCCTCAGAATAGATCTCTAATGAGCAATGTTGGATTCTAATGAAAACCTTTGTTTCATTTAACTTCCACTCCTACTCCACACTTACACCAAAAGTGCTCTCAAGACGATCACTATCATGCCTTCCTGCCTTTGGGACACTCTATCCTGCTTCTTTCCTTCCTATGCACACACATGCTACATCCCATATTTCCCAGTCATTTCTGCTGACTCCTTCTCTGTTAAGTTTCTAAATGTTTAAGTTTCTCACCTTTGGAAGGAGTATGCCCAGGATATTTTTTCAATTAAATTATTGCTTTCTACATGATTCCCTCATCCAGTATGTGATACTAAATACCACCTCTGAGCACATGACTTTCCACACTTGTGGCCATCCCTTGTGTCTCCCTGGTATCCAACCTCATAATCAAGTTTTATCCAAGAAAGCAACTTCAACTCAACATGTCAAGAAAAGATGTCTTGATATTTTCATCTTCTATACCGTTCTCTACCATCCCTGTTCTTCTGACTCTTTACACAACACCTTGATCTAGCTGGAGGCTCAAGCACAAACACAGGAGTCATTCTCATTTATTCCTTTTTCTTATCTCCTAGTGACAATCATATAGCAATGTTCTCTAATTTTACCTTCAAAATACATCTCTTACCTATTTATCTCTGCTGATGCCATGCTGATTCAAGTCACCTCTCTTCTGGACACCTGCAGCTGCTTCATAACTCCTCCACTTATTTGCTGTCAGGGTCCTGGTAAGAAATAGATGGTACATCACAAGACGAGGACATAGTTGAGGAACAAACAAGGGATGAGAAAACTGTGTCTGGGCCAGCCCAAGGCCATATGGAGCAAGGCAAAGAGGTAGTTTCTGAAATCTGGCATGAGCAGTGATGATAGGAAGTCCCCCCAACCTAGGCCACTGATAGCATCTGAGGCCTTAGTTATGGGAGCATGAGGAATGTCAAAACTCAGCTCAGCAAATGTGTTCCTAGAAGGAAAAGTTGCTTCAAGTTCTTTCTCCTTTCACTCTGTGAATTCTACCATTGGCCAAATCCAATGGTAAGAGACATGGCTAGGGTGTCTGATGCTGTCTAAAATGATCAGCCTCCCTGGATGGATAAAGGGGGAAAGTAGATTGGGAAGGCCAGGAATATCCAACATACTCTACCACAATCCATTTTCTATAAATTAAAAACATGCAATTAAAAAAATACCACTCAGAACTTGTGAATCAAATACCTAAAAATCTCATTGCAATTACAATGAAATTAAAAATTTTACCATGCCACCTTGTACTTCTCTTTTCATTTACATCTATCCATTCTCCCTCTCTTTTCACATGCTTGTGAGCACACACACACACACCACACACACACACACACACACACACACACACACATTGCATTCCAGCTTCACTGGCCCAGAACGCAGATCTATGCTGACTAAAAGTCCTTACATTTCCACTTTCTCATCTTCAGGATACTCTTCCCTCTTCTTTAGCAAACCACACACACACACACACACACACACAAAATGTCAACATCTAGAGCAATCAATAGCAATTGACATCTATGAAGAATAACGAACAAGGTAAGATGGAAAGGGGCAGAGGTGCTTTATTATTTTATATACTGTAGTCAATGAAGAAGTCTCTAATAAACTGATGTGTGAGTAGAGACCTAAAAAGAAGGAAGAGAGGGAGACATTCAGGAACACTCATTTAATAGCATTCAAGGCAGAACAAATATAAAATCTTTGATATAAGTTTGTCATGTTTGAAAAATAATGAACTATAGAATGACTGGCCCAGTGGTGGGAGGGAGAGCCATAAAAGACACATCAGAGAGGTAGCCAAGGAAATATCACACAGAGCTTTAAAGGCCATTGTAAACATATTGGCTTTTACTGTGAATGAAATGGGAAGTTACTGGAAGGTTTTTAGTGGGAGAATTATAGGACCTACATTAAATTTTATGCAGATCGCTGTCATAGCTGTGTTGAGAATAGGCAACAGGAAGACAAAGATGATGGCTAGGTGACTGGATAGATTCTACTGCTGTACCCAGACTAGGGAATATGCTAGCTCAGACAAGAGAAGTCACAAGAAGCACTTGGATTTTAGGTATTTTGAAAGAAGAGCATGCAGGATTTCCTGATGATTGGATATGGAATTTGAAAAAAAAAAAAAAAAAAAGATGTCAAAAATGGCTCCAACGTTTCAGCAACAGATTGCAAATCCTAACATTGCTTTAGTACTTGGTCATATGCTCTTTTATAGAATTCAAATTGTTTTATGTGAATAGATATTTATCTGTAATGATATAGCTAGCATCCTGAAAGAGAGGACTCAATGGGACTGGCCTCAATTGCCTAACACAGTGTGTGGCACTTTGTAGACACTGTAATTACTTGCTAAATGGATGAATGAGATTTGTTTTTTGTTTGTTTTGGGTTTTTTTTTTACTGAGAGCGTCTCACTCCATCACCCGGACTGAAGTGCAGTGGTGTAATCTCAGCTCACTGCAACCTCTGCCTACTGGGTTCAAATGATTCTCCTGCCTCAGTCTTCCAAGTACCTGGGATTACAGGTGTGTGCCATTGCCTGGTTAATTTTTGTATTTTTTAAGTGGAGATTGGGTTTTACCATGTTGGCCAGGCTGGTCTTGAACTCCTGACCTCGGATAATCCACCCACCTCGACCTCCCAAAGTGCTGGGATTTCAGGTATGAGCCACTGTGCCCGGCCAGATTGCTTTTTCTTTTTGATGTCAACCTTGATGTACTAATCCTGACATATCATTCAGGCTCTTAGGTTGTGAACTAACAAAAAACAAGCACAGCTTTCCAGGTAGTAGCCAGAGAGGATAATATAATTAGCAACTCTTTCAGGCTAAGAGAATTTTACAGTAGTGGAAACAGAAAGCTCTAAAAGTGAGTATGACTTTCATTTCTCCTACAGTATCCAACAAGTACCAGGCTCAAATAAGGTACTCAATTGTTATTTGCTTGTATTTAAATGAAGTAGTTAATATCAAGAAGTTTAATAATGTTTTTGACATATATTCCAGTGAGTTTATTTAAAATATTTTTTGACTTCTTTCTGGATCTCTACTTGTGAATCATACTTTATATTGAAGTGGTTAAGGTACAACCGAAACATTTGTCACTCTGAACTGGTTAACGAAAATTGGCATTGTAGGTGAATATAACTGTTGTAGAACAGAAAGAAAAAGTATTCATCAAAAAAATCTGGATAGTCTTTGGGGAACAAAAGATTCAAACATTTTTAATCTAAGCAGGTTATTATAACCTGTAGTGAAACACATATATATATCCAAAATTATTTTGAAAAATTTCTGTGCCTACTTTGAGTTATAAAAAAAATCTACTTTCCACCTGAGGTTATTGAGCAAAGAAACTTTTTAATCATTGACAGATTTTGTCCCATCTTTTAAAAAACCAGGTATAAAAAAACTAGCTTTAAAAGCTACATATATAGTTATATATGTATATACGTGTATATGTGTGTGTATGATTTTAAAGCTTCACAGTTATATATATATACATAAAATACACATTTATATATGTAATATAGAGAAGGAATATTGTGTTAATGGTTTTATTATACAACTCATACTTCATTAATTATGCAGTCGACATTTAATTTTATTTATAATTGAACTGTTTAGACAAACATAAAACCCTGATGTGTAAATAGGCTTGAGTTTAGTTCTGTTGAATAGAAATTAATGATTCATAGTACTTTTTTGTTACTCAAAATAACCTCAAGAATTTCAGTATAATAATCACAAGATCCTTGTTATTGAAATTATTTATGGAATCAATAGTTATATTGACAATAAATGGTAAACACTTTCAATCCTATCTTCTTCCTATTTTATGACCATTTTTTTCTGATAATACAACTTTTGAATTTTTTCAGTACACAATAACACATTTTTCCTTTTTAAAAACATATATCTTGGCTGGGCGCAGTGGCTTACGCCTGTAATTCCAGCACTTTGGGAGACAGAGTGGGGCAGATTGCTTTGAGCTCAAGAGTTCGAGACCAGCCTGGACGTGATGAAATGTCATCTCTACTAAAAATACCAAAATGAGTTGGGCATGGTGTGTCACATGCCTGTAGTCCCAGTTACTTGGAAGGCTGAAGTGAGAACTACTTGAGTCTGGGAGGCAGAGGATGCAGTGAGCCGAGATTGGGCCACTACACTCCAGCCTGGGCGACAGAGACCCTGTCTCAAAAATAACAACGAAAAATAAAAAATAAAAATGTACGTCTTTTCATTATGCAACTCATTGTTTTCAGTGTTATAGAAGTATTAGGGAAATGTATTTAGTTCAATTCACTGTTTACTATTGATTAAAAGCCTGACATTTAGTGAAGTTACATATTAACTTTGATTTTTATCCTATAGAGATCAGATTATTTCTGTCTGGTAGAGTAAATAATTTCAAAGCTTATAGTTTATGGTCTTTTGAAATTCATCTAGTTTTTAGGTCAGCAATTTTATCTTAATATTACCTATTAATATTGAGCATCTCAAATGCTTTGGGGACCAGTTGTGTGTGTGTGTGTTTGTTCACGTGTATGAGTGTTAACAACAAAACTTTATTGGAAGGCAGGCCACAGGTTGGATTTGGCCCACAGGCTGTAGTTTGCCAGTCCCTTTGGAATAGCTTCCCATTGCAACACAAGATTTTTAGCAACCATCTGAAAAATATTCTTATTTTTAGAAATTTGAATTTTATTTGCTATTATAAGTATTGTCATCTATGTGAACTTTTGCTTGTCTATTAAACGGATATTTAGAGAAATGGAAAATAGTCAAATGTATGAGCATTTTTAAGTCCCTTAATTCACATTGAAAAATGTTGGCCGGGCGCGGTGGCTCAAGCCTGTAATCCCAGCACTTTGGGAGGCCGAGACGGGCGGATCACGAGGTCAGGAGATCGAAACCATCCTGGCTAACACGGTGAAACCCCGTCTCTACTAAAAATACAAAAAAAACGAGCCGGGCGAGGTGGCGGGCGCCTGTAGTCCCAGCTACTCCGGAGGCTGAGGCCGGAGAATGGCGTAAACCCGGGGGGCGGAGCTTGCAGTGAGCTGAGATCCGGTCACTGCACTCCAGCCTGGGCGACAGAGCGAGACTCCGTCTCAAAAAAAAAAAAAAAAAAAAGAAAAGAAAAATGTTGTTTCCTCATATACACCCAAGAGCATTCAGTATTAACATTTTAATTGCCAATTTATTTTGTGGAAAAATAAAATTGTATTATTTAAATATGCATTTTCAAATTATCAGTAAATTTTAATTTTAAAACATTTATTAACTATATAATTAATTTTAAAGTTTTAAAGTTTATCTGCTGCTTGCCCATTTATGATTTGGAGTCTGTATTAGTTTGCTAGGGCTGCCTAACAAATTATTACAGATTGGACAGCCTAAGCCACAGAGCTTTGTTGTTTCCCATTTCTGAAGGCTTCAGGTCTAAGATCAAGTTGTAAGCACGTTTGATTCTTTCCAAGGGCTGTGAAAGAAAGATCTGTTCCACACCATTCTCCTAGCTTTCAGTGATTTGCTGACAATCTTTGATGTTACTTGGCTTGAAGATACATCACCACCTCCACTCCTCCATCTGTGCCTATGTGTTCACATGGAGTCTTCCTTGTGTACATGTTTGTCTCTGTTGAGGGGATGGCATTGAATCCAGCAAATCACTGAAAGCTAGGAGAGTGGTGTGCAACAGATTAATTAATTAACTTAAACAGACTTACATCCAGTTTCAACTTTCTGCATATGTCTAGCCAGTTTTCCCAGCACCATTTATTAAATAGGGAAAACTTTCCCCCATTTCTTGTTTTTGTTAGGTTTGTCAAAGATCAGATGGTTGTAAATGTGTGGTGTTATTTCTGAGACCTCTGTTCTGTTCTATTGGTCTATATATCTGTTTTGGTACCAGTACCATGCCGTTTTGGTTACAGTAGCCTTGTAGTAGTATAGTTTGAGGTCAGGTAGTGTAATGCCTCCAGCTTTGTTCTTTTTGCTTAAAATTGTCTTGGCAATGCATGCTCTTTTTTGGTTTCATATGAACTTTAAAGTAGTTTTTTCCAATTATGTGAAGAAAGTCATTGGTAGCTTGATGGGGATGGCATTGAATCTATAAATTATCTTGGGCAGTATGGCCATTTTCATGATATTGATTCTTCCTATCCATGAGCATGGAATGTTCTTCCATTTGTTTGTATCCTCTTTTATTTTGTTGAGCAGTGGATTGTAGTTCTCCTTGAAGAGGTCCTTCACATCCCTTATAAGTTGGATTCCTAGGTATTTTATTCTCCTTGTGGCGATTGTGAATGGGAGTTCACTCATGATTAACACTAACACTCTCTGTTAGAATTCCACACAATAATAATGGGAACTTTAACACTCCACTGTCGATATTAGACAGATCAATGAGACAGAAGGTTAACAAGGATATCCAGCTTGAATGCAGCTCTGCTCCAAGCAGATCTAATAGACATCTACAGAACTCTCCACCCCAAATCAACAGAATATACATTCTTCTCAGCACCACATCACCAAAATTGACCACATAGTTGGAAGTAAAGCACTCCTCAGCAAATGTAGAAGAAAAGAAATCACAACAAACTGTCTCTCACACCACACCACAATCAAATTAGAACTCAGGATTAAGAAGCTCACTCAAAACTGCACAACTACATGGAAACTGAACAACTTGCTCCTGAATGACTACTGGGTAAATAATGAAATGAAGGCAGAAATAAAGATATTATTTGAAACCAATGAGAACAAAGACACAACATACCAGAATCTCGGGGACACAATATAAAGCAATGTTAGAGGGAAATTTATACCACTAAATGACCACCAGAGAAAGCAGGAAAGATCTAAAATTGACAACCTTACATCACAATTAAGAGAACTAGAGAAGCAAGAGCAAACAAAATCGAAAGCTAGCAGAAGGCAAGAAATAACTAAGATCAGAGCAGAACTGAAGGAGATTGAGACATAAAAACACTTCAGAAAATCAATGAATCCAGGAACTGGTTTTTTGAAAAGATCAACAAAATTGATAGACCACTAGCAAGACTAATAAAGAAGAAAAGAGAGAAGAATCAAATAGATGCAATAAAAAATGATAAAGGAGTTACCACCACCGATCCCACAGAAATACAAACTACCATCAGAGAATACTATAAACACCTCTATGCAAATAAACTAGAAAATCTAGAAGAAACGGATAAATTTCTGGATACATACAACCTCCCAAGACTAAACCAGGAAGAAGTCAAATCTCTGAATAGACCAATAACAGGCTCTGAAATTGAGGCAATAATTAATAGCCTACCAACCAAAAAAAAAGTCCCAGACCAGATGGATTCATAGCTGAATTCTGGCAGAGGTACAAAGAGGAGCTGGTACCATTCCTTCTGAAACTATTCCAATCCATAGAAAAAGAGGGAATCCTCCTTAACTCATTTTATAAGGCCAGCATCATCTTGATACCAAAGTCTGGCAGAAACACAACAAAAAAAGAATTTTAGACCAATATCCCTGATGAACATTGATGCAAAAATCCTCAATAAAATGCAAACCGAATCCAGCAGCACATCAAAAAACTTATCCACCATGATCAAGTCGGCATTATCCCTGGGATTCAAGGCTGGTTCAACATATGTAAATCAATAAACATAATCCATCACATAAACAGAACCAATGACCAAAACTACATGATTATCTCAATGGATGCAGAAAAGGCCTTCGACAAAATTCAACAGCCCTTCATGCTAAAAACTCTCAATAAATTACGAATTGATGGAACATATCTCAAAATAATAAGAGCTATTTATGACAAACCGACACCCAATATCATACTGAATGGGCAGAAACTGGAAGCATTCCCTTTGGAAACTGGTATAAGACAGGGATGCCCTCTCTCACCACTCTATTCAACATAGTGTTGGAAATTCTGGCCAGGGTAATCAGGCAAGAGAAAGAATTGTATTCAATTAGGAAAAGAGGAAGTCAAATAGTCCCTGTTTGCAGATGACATGATTGTACATTTAGAAAACCCCATTGTCTCAGCCCAAAACCTTCTTAAGCTGATAAGCAACTTCAGCAGTCTCAGGATAGAAAATCAATGTGCAAAAATCACAAGCATTCCTATACACCAATAACAGATTTTGTACATTTAATTTTGTCTTTCAGTTAAACTTTTTTGGGATCCTTTTTAAAGATAATTTTCCTAGGCATATTTTAATATATGAAAACTTGCACAAAGCAATATTTTGCTCCAATGCGGTATACTTGAACAAAATCTTAATGCTCTAAATTTAATATTTTTACTTCACTCAGTGTCAAATACAAGCTTCATTATCCTAAATCACAACTCTTTGTTTCAGCTGATTATATTATATGATGTCTAATAGGGAAGTTCTGTATCTGTCACCATTTAAGTGTGTGACTTTCAGTAAGACATTTACCTTCTCAGGATTTTGGTTCCATTATTTGTAAAATAAGGAAAATAAACAGTATTTCCATTGAGATATATCTCAAGACCTAAAATCTTATGATTTTACCTAACAAGTCTCTTGTAAAATAGAAAGGATGTATTCAAGTATAGCCAAACACAGAAATAGGATCTTATATATTATGAAGGGTGATAGACTGAGAGTCACAAGATAGGTCATCTAATTCCAACTGTGTTGGTGTGCATTTTCAGAAAAGATCTTTATTCCTTTCAGAGCATCCATTTATTCCAATTTAAAATAAATGGAAATATTTAAAATATGGTAAGCTAAGCAGGTTAGAAATATCTTTGGAAATGTGGCAAAATAACTGTTCACAGCATTGCGTGCTTCAGTGATCATTGTGGAATGTTTGGATAAATGAAACAGATGAACAATAGACAGGGAAAACAGCTTTCAACACTTTAAGGGTTGGGTTCATATTTCAACAAACAGCATTGCCAATTGGATTGTACTTTCTCTAGGTTTTCATATTTGCTGTAAATATGTTTCTTCAGCCTTGTGACAAATTGGCCAAATATTAAAAAAATAAATGAAATCTAGTGATCAGATTGTGCCACGTCTGTCAGAAAAGCTATTAGCAATTATGAAATTAAAAATTCATAATGCATGGGTTTCCTGCAGTTACTCTAGAGAAAAGATACAAATAGAAATAGGATAAATTATCTAAGTGGATGTTCATTCTATTTTTTGTCTTGTCACCATTAAAAACAACCTTAAGCTTCTTCTGTGCTCCTCATTAAAATCCTAACCTTGAGTAGCACCTTCTGTGCTATTCCAAGGGGAGAATCTCAGTGTCATTGCTCTATGAGTGGATGTAGGGAAGTCACCTCCTATGGTGGAGCTGACTCTACATGCTTCCCCCTCTTTTTCTTTCATCAAAGGGGTAGTTCAGTTAAAAGCCCTTAAAATAGAGTAAATATGATCAAGTGGAAGAAAGTTTGGTGCTTATAATGTGTTAGAGTTTCTTCTTTCTCACTTTCTTTTTCCTGCTAGCGCTGAGATTTTACTTCTGAAATTATTTTCCTTACTTTTCATCTACTCATGTGAAGTGAGGGAGAGAAGCCTAGAAAAACCATGTAATGCCTGTGTTTTTTGTTCTTTTGTTTTACTGTATACATGACTTTTTCCTTAATCAGCATGAGACCCATTATTTTGTATGGTTAATGGATTGGGGATAGAA
This sequence comes from Trachypithecus francoisi, assembly GCF_009764315.1. Classification (NCBI taxonomy): domain Eukaryota; kingdom Metazoa; phylum Chordata; class Mammalia; order Primates; family Cercopithecidae; genus Trachypithecus; species Trachypithecus francoisi. The sequence continues at coordinate 54,564,423 of NW_022681455.1, forward strand.
GCTAGAATTTATTTCAGGAAAAATGCAAAGAGAAAGACATAATTCATTGTCAGCTTCAGACATCCAAAATAGGATTTTCAAACCTCCAAGAAATTGACTTGGATTCCGTGGTTGTATGAGTACAACTTCTCATCTATTACATCAAGAAATAGACTTGAAACAGAATTTTATGTAAGGAAGGTTATGGTCAAAGGGAAAAGAAAATCATGGTCTCAATGGGTTGAAAGAGTAGAAAAACTGGTTAAATGTTGGGATTATCACCATTTGGGCTAAATTATAGGATAATGGCCTCTAAAAACTTATAGATTGTTAGGAGTGATTTGAAAAGCACATTTCTCTGCATTTTCTATGGGGAGGTACAACCTCCAGGCAAAGCCCTGGGTGGGAGTCCTTCCCATTTCTGTGCAGGAACTTAGTGGTGTTAGAGGAAGGCAGCTATGCAAGAGACTCTGGAGCACCGCTCCTGCTTCCCCAGGGCTAGTGTGTGGTACAGATCCCAAAGCACTGCATACCCCACTGATAAATGCAGAGGGATGCAGAGATGGCTGGTGGGGAAGCAGAGGCCTGAGGTTGCAGCAAAGGGAGAAAAACAGCCACAGTATTGAGGAACAAATACTCTTGCATGGGAGCAAGTTTCTCCCAAAGGCCAGCTGGAGCCATTCACACCAATGCACCCCCAGGAGCTCTGTGGCAGAGCATCCTGAAAACACCACAGAGAGTTGAGGCCTCCACCCCAACTAGAGCTGCAAATTCACATTAGCCACATCCAGGATGAATTTAGATTTTGTGTTGCCTGAAATGTAAAGATTTTTGGAGCATTTTTTAGAAAAATAAGAACATTAGGGGTAAAAAATTAGGAATGAAAATGAACACATATTCAGCATGAAAAAAATAATTTACAAAAAAATTAGGTTTCAAAAGTTGTCAAATGCTTTACAAAATAGAGGGGGAATGGATATAACCAACTGTTATAATTAGCTGCCTGACTCATCCCTATATTTTCTCTCTACATTATTGGATGCTTACATTTTAATTGCTTCGTCATGACTTTGGAATACCCCTCTACAGAGAGAATGCAAAAGAAATTCTGTCTTTCCTCTGGCAAGGTTAATAGAGATCTTTTATGAAATTATCAATTTAAAATTCTTAAACTATCAGTTTAAGAAAAGTTTATTTCAGCTTTACAACTTATAATTAGTAATGCCATGTGCATTTTTATCATTGCTGTCAAGTCTAGAAGGCCCTCTGAAGCTTCTGTCCTATGTGAGCTTTAGAATTTCAGGACATTTCAAGTTTCCTTAAATACTCTTTACACTGACTATATTATTCCTAGAAGCCTTTCAAGACTGCCAGCAATAATTTAACTTACACAGCAGTGACTGCAAAGTACAAAAATATTACTCCAAACTTACACTGCATATATTCTCAGCTAAAAGTCCCCATAGGCTAACTGAAGAATTTCCCATGGCCACTCCAGTGCTACTAAACAAAAGGGAGACTATGACGGAGAGGAAATCAGAGTGGAATTGAACAGTCATTTTCATTGGTTGAGGTTAATATATATTAATTTTGCAAATTTTATAGAGCTGTATCAGCTTGTGAATAGATTTCAGATCCCTGGAAGAGATTCCAGAGTCCCTGCAAAGAGAGATTCTGAGGCTTAAACTTATGTGATTTTCCCAGTCATTTTAGGTCTGTCTTGGAGAGGAGCCCCCAAATTTGGAGAGAAGCAAAAGAACAGGGCATTCTGAGAGAACTAAATTATCTAAAAGAGAAACGTTTAAAATACTTCCAATTTATTCTAGTGGACCAGTGTTAAATTGGAATGAATGTGCTCTTCTCTACTTGTTTTCACCACTCTCCCCCTCCTAGCTGCCCCAGAGGTAGGGGATTAGGTGAACATCATATCTGTACATTGAAAATAAAGAGCTGTGTTTTCTTTGTGCTTCTGAATATAATATGAATAAATGTGGGACACTATTACACATATTTTGCAATTTAATATTTACTTTTAATGTAATCACAATATTTAGTTGTATTCATACTTTTTGGAATTTTCTGATTTCCTTTTTGTATTTGTTACTATGAGACCTGTAGGATAAAGACTTTAAATTGCTCAATCAAAATTGCTTGATATAATTCCAATGTGAATGTCAAGGGTTGGTGCCCAATAGCACATCAGGAGTGTGATGAGAAGTGAATTCCAGGTGCAAAATTCTAGTAGTTCATTGTCCTTTGCCAACTACTCCATCTTCTTTCCTCCCCAAACTCACGAGCAGACCAAGGTAAATTCATGATGTAGACCAAGTTGTTTCTCTAACTTCTCTTTTTGCTACTCTGAAGTTATCGGTGTTGTAGACTTGACAGCTAAGTTAGACTCCAAAACATACAGATGAACTAGTAAAATGACATTGATTAATTCTGGTAAGGTTTCAAGTTGGGTTACTGACTTAGCATATTCCCTTCATTACGAACATACAAGGAGGACAGAGGAAGAGGTCAATAGCACTATAGGGATGGATTTAATTAATAAGCGTTGAGTACAACATATATGTTCTTATTTACTGAGCACCTACTTTCCCCAGTGATAACAGAGTAGAAAATAAAATCGTAAAACATTTGGTTTTGTTTAGGAAGGGTGTGATGTTCAGGCAAGGCCTTCAAGAGCAAGTATTATCTAGGCTGAGATGTGAAGTGGAGGAATTAGGTAGTAGGATAATAGGTGATTCAAGGCAAATGGAATAGCATTTCAAAAGTGTGGGGGTGAGAACATTCACATTTTCAGTTGAGAAAGAAAACCTGAGCTGCGAGGTTGAAATTAGATTGAAGAGGGTGATTGCAAAACAATTGGAAATGGACTGTTTTTACTGGGGAAGGTGTCCTTAGTGGTTGGTGGGAAGGGATTAGTCCTTCTCATTCCATGGAGACTTGAATACTTGATTAAATAAGGAGAGAGTAGAGTAACAGTTGTATCTTGCCACTTGATTACCATAATTCTCCTCTAAACTCAATCTGCCATTTTTATACATTCAGAGTGAAAAAAAAATGGTTAGGTTTTGTTCATAAACTCTAATTTCCCTTGATCTTGGTGATTTACAGAGTTTGTATAGCATTTAAACAGGTTAATACTTTGCAGAAACTAACATGGAAAAAAAGCCTATCTTAGGTAGACATTTTCATATGTTATCTCATATAATCCTCACAAAAGGACTCTAAATTATCGTGGGTCTTTTCTAGATTAAAAAAGAGGCTTAAAGAGCTTGAGCTTGAGGTTAAACTAACACATAGAAGAAGAGAGAGAATCTGAATTCAGGTCATCCACATTAACCTGTCTAATAAAGAAAAACATAAATTTTGGACAAAGTTTAATTTAGTTCAATACCACAGAGCAAGCCCCTAATACTTTTTTGGTGTTTCAAATACATGTGCTTATGAACTAAAGAGGATTCGTAATAGTTTAATAATTTTCAAAATGTTTGCATTTTGACTGCACAACCTCAAATTCAAAAGAAATATTAACTAGAGAAAAATGCATTATGCATACAAGGCTGCATCCCAAATTTCCAATTATTTAGACGTGGTATGTACTGTGTCTTCAGAACAATCAATTAGACTCTTCCCTCCTGATGTGAATATCTGAATACAAATTAAAAATGAGAAGCATGTATACAACATCAGAATATAGATCAAAACCATTACCCAGGTTAGTTTGTAATGTTCCATTTAGGACATGATTTTAATCAGAGAAAAAATTACACGTACTCATGATAAAAATGACAAATACCTGCATCGCTTAGGAAAACCATAATTTATAGATTAGGAGATATTTCAGAGATGTCTCAGATAAATGGCACAGTGTATTTAAAGGCATGTATTAAGGAATCTCACGTATGCTATTGTAATCCACTTCTTTAATCAATGGAGAAGTACATATTTAAACAGAAATATAAGACTCAGCATCCCACTGTGCATAAAGCACCTGACCTCATGCCCATCATGCAGTAGTCACAATAGAGTTAATTTCCTTCTTGTATAACAGATGGAGAAAGCATTTCAAAAATCATCTAAAACCAAAGCAACCACCAAATGTGTTTAAGAAGCAGAGGTTATAGATAGAATTCTATTATGATGGAGATTATTAAAGTTTAGACATATTTTATATTAACTTTACTTAATAATTAAAGACTGCCTCAAACAATATTAAACATACACATTTACTACCTGGTGAATACATTGCTGCCTCTTACATGTATTTGTGTTTACATGCTTCTGAATGGAAGGGTAGCTGAATTTAAAAGACTTTTTTTTTTTTTTTTTTTGTAAGCTTTTCACTGTCTTTCAAGTCACTCAAAGATTTCAGTGAGTATAGACAGGCCCATCTGTTATGTGATCCTGGGGAATTCACTTCCTCTCATTTTGTTTCTTCACCTGTACAGTGGTGCTATTACTACCTCCATGCTAATTAATTATGTGACACACTTAGCATGTTATCTAGTATAAAACAACTATTTACTAAATGGTTGCCCTTAGTGCTTCGAATTGGTTCAGAAATAAAGTCTAAAGTGCATTTGAAATTCACTATATTCTTCTAAAAATATTGTTTTAATAATAAACTGCTGAGATTATGCCACCTATGTTGAATAAAACTAACCCTGACAGACTAGACACAATTGATTGAATCAGAATTAAAATTCATGATTCGAAGATAACCACCACTATCTGCTCTGGAAAGAGGCCAATCCATGCTGATGTGGCCACGATAAAACTCTGCCCAGCATCTGTCTGCATAGTGAATAGTGACAAAATCATCATTTTCAGGATCTATACTAAATAAAGAGAAGTCACTTGATCTCATCCTCATAATTTGATGCATATTTCACTCATCCAAACTGAGACCTGAATGCAGGATGACAGCATAGAGCCATAAAACATTTTGGGGCACTCTTATAACGGTTGTCCTGTACCAAACCCTACTCTCTTCTCTACCTTACAGCTTTTTGCAACATATTGGTATGTAGTACTTAGGTAGTTAGGTTTTGAAAGAATAGACTTCAGATGTGAAATGGGATTGGATGGAACAAAATGAGGAATATGAAGTAATCCCATTAATAATGGAAATACATAATTTAGGTTTTAGTAGTAAATAAATAAGGCTATCACCTAATGATGCTGTTGTTTCAGAGGACATACCCAACAAAATCAAGGTTTTGGGCCACAGAGTAGACATATTAGAATGCTTTGGAGAGATTATAATGTGAAAGAATAACAGGATACACTAAAATTTTATGGTAACCCTATGTAACCTACATGAATACATTCTAATTATAGACAGCTAACAAAATTGAGGACCATTATTGTGTCAGATATGCTTATTGATTACCCAACAAACAACCTCTCCTTTTTTACATTTTTAGGACATTTTTAGTCAAAGATTAAAATGTGAGATAATCATTTTGCCTGCTTTATCTGTGACTAGGCTATGGCCAGGCATCTTAACTCATTGTAGCTAAAGTCTGGTTTGGGATGTGAAGGGCTATCTGTTTGGGTTATGGGAAAGTTTCTTACCCACAATTATATAAATGCTTAATATCCCTTTCCTTAGATGGAATGCTATATTGATTGTCATGATGCTTGAAACTGCAGGAACAATCTTCTGACCATGAGGGGCAAGCTTAAAGCTGTGCTGAGTAGGATAGCAAAGGAAGATGGGAAGACACTTGTTCCTCAGTGATGCTGCTGAGCTCTCGGAGCAACACTGGGAGCTCCCTTACCCCAGACCTTGGTTGTATAAGAAAGCAAAGTCCCATTATGGAAGCTCATTTAGTTAAGTGTCAGACCTTTGTACTCAAAGGTATCCTAACTGGTACAACCATGTCACTCTGTGGAAGAAAACACTTTCAACCTGAATTTAGTGCTGGCACTGCTATACTCCAGGCAGTGCAATAGCATAATGCATAGAGGGCCATGTACAGGTAAGCTGAATTCCCAGTTGCCTTAACTTTTCATGGATAGGGCTCTGACTGGTAGAAATTTAGAATTTTGATCACTTAAGTATAAACTTTTAGAAGGCTTAAGTGAGGTTTATGATTGAGATGTCTGACACATCAGGACATTTCTAATCATTTTTTTTACCACCTAACCCCACCTGCCACCCTATCTTCCTTTTTTGCAGTTATAATTATCTTCCCAGTTATGAGACATATCCCGTAACTAGAGTGGAAGGTTGTCACTGACCTTAGAATTGCTATGCAAAACCATACTCAGAAGGAGTGAAAATGTTTCCAGGATGAGTTGTATAAGCTGTCAGTATATTGACAAGCTAGAAGAGATGGAATGGGCTTGGATTGTAAAGATGCTTTGTCTAGAAGACAAGAGCATATATTTGGAGTAATATGGAGTATGCTGCATTTTTTTTTGGACTCATAGGAAATACATATTAAAGCACAATCGGCAGATCTCAAGAGTTTTAACAGGTTGCTGATTTAAGCAATGATGTACAATTATACTAAGCCCTGGTCCATGACTACTGTGAAGAGCCAGTATTTGGCATAATTTGGGCAAAGAGATTCAATGGTTTGGGGAGAAAGGATTTCTATCATAGATCTATTACTGAATCTAGCTGCTGGAGCTACGTTATGTTTCCTCCACAATGTTTCCATCCTGTAAATGGCTAGAAGGAGAGGCTTATAAAGGAAAGACTCTGAAGAGCTAAATGGGCCTCTTGTCCATTCTCCACTTGCAGGGAAGGCTATAATCACAAGAGAGCTGTTGATTATGATGGAAATGGTCACAGTCTGTAGATACAGATAGTGACTATCAGCAAAAGCAGAAAGTGGAGATGATAATCCAGTTTTGGGGAATGACAATGCTGGAGACATTTGGTTATGACTTACAAAGCATAAAAGAAAACTAAAAAGTATTCCTTAAGATTCTATTTGATCTGTATGAGAGAAATTGCAATGACTGATAAAAGTGGGAGCCATGCTTCTCTCATACTAACAAGACATGACCTCAGCAGTGTAGACACACACACAGCATTGGTTCAGGCCACATGTGTGGCTCCATCTTCTACTTGTGGGATTTGGGGTTTCAGATTCTTCAGTTGTGAAAAAAAGATAAGAACACTACTGAAAACAGTTGTTGTGAGATTAAAGATAATGTGTAAAAAACTACTCAGGAAACTTCTAAGAATAGTAAATATTAAGTTTTGTTGTTATGATGAGGACACTTGGTCTCCTTGGTTACAATGAGACTGAAGCCTGAAGGCCAGAAAATGAAGATCCCGTGATAAAGACTACTATAATGGCTTTATACCTACCTTGACTTATTTACTTTGTCTTCTTCAAAAGGTCAAAAAATTATAAAAGAATATGATTACTCTATAGATAACATTTTAAAAGTTTTCAGACATTGACCACACTGTTAAGCAATACTGTTAAGCAATAAAGAATTGAGACTGAGGTTATCTCAAAATAGGTGGGACAAGTGGTACATATTTTATGCAGTTATATCCCAAATTTAGGAGTATATACTTAGAAAGGATATTTAGTAATTAAAAATAAAATCAAGCTGGTGATTCTCTAACTATGTAGTAAATGATAATGAATGGAGTTAGGATGTTCATTACCAGGAAGATGCCATTGGTGCTCCTCCTATCTGTGAAATTTTTAATCAAAATAATATTCCTTCTCCCTCAAAATTCTTAAGATTTTAATCACCAGTGAAGATTTTCCAGGTATGGTGATTCTATAAGCTCTCTTTTATTTCTCAAGTTTGGTCTGGGTAAAACATATTGAAAGTTCTGGAATATTGCCTCACTTTATCCAAAATGTAATGTAAGTTCTTTCTAGAGGTGTTTAGAGACCTCTTTATGGAAGCTGACTAAATACCACAACTGTATATGGCAGGGGCAGATTTCTCTCATGAATTAGACATGAAGAATATGGACCACATCTTCACCCCAGGTCATCACACTTCTCCATGAATGCTTGGGTCTATGGAATAGAAGGTGGTAAGAATTCTAAATTCAAAAAAAAAAAAAAATGAATAGAAGTTAGAAATAAAGCCTATGAGAATATATACCTAAGCAAAATTCTTATCAGTCTAAAGATATAGCATAAATTGTAATCCCCTCCAAAGTTAAGGACAGCTTTTAGTCCTTTTAAACTAGAAGGTAGAATAACATTTAATTGACCTCTTATTTTAGAGTTATCTTATTATTCTTTCTAGATATGCCTCACTGCTTAAAACTTTATTTTGGCTATTCTCCTGTACTTCACTTGCATACTTTAAAGAACCACTGAAGAATTTAAGCTGGTTCAGAATGAAGTATGAGCTGTCCTTCCACTTATTCCCCAATGTATTGCTCATTTTCAGAGGCATGAAGTCTTGAACAGAGCTTAATTCCCAAGTGGTAAAATCCCAAAGGACTTCTGGTTGTGTTCCCTAAAGTTTAGGCAAAGTTAGACATCTTGCAGCAGAATGCCACTTTCCTTTGGAGGATGAATATTTGACTTACCACAAGCCTCTAGAAAACAAACGCCTAGTCATGAGATACAACTGACCCCAAGACATGGGTTGACCGTGGTGATCCACCATACCACAAGCTCGAATATGACTGGCTGAAGTCCACCATTAAATGGAAGTGGTCTGTTTAGGACTGAGACTCTGGATACATTCAGTGAACAAATTCTCCCTCTATATTCATTGCCTCTATAGGGATCACATTGCCATTCTTCTCTCAACTTATGTCTGTGGATTTGTAGAATACTCTTTCTGTTCAACTTAAAGAGGATTAAAATCTTAAGGGATGTTTCTAGGGAATTCTGCAAAGCATGTTAGCACTATACACAAGTTTATTCCTCTAGCATTAGAGCACTCATAAGAATAACCCTGGAAGATGATGGAGTAAGGAAATCCTTCCACTCAGCAGAACTTCAAGGAGGACATTTTGCAGTTTGCTGTGTCTGGAAGGAAGCCTAGATTGAGACCCACATTTACTTTGAGTTGGAGACAGTGGCTGACAGTTAGCTAACTTGACAAAGACTCGGAAGAAGTATAGTTGGAGGGTTTGTGTAGGGTGTTAGATAAGAACAATATGGATTATGCTTTTAAGAAAAAGCCCAGAGAGTAGTCATTTCAATGGAACATTGTTAACATTTGAATTGATCAGATGACCCACACTTGGCAGTACTTTTTTCCTCAGCTAGCCCATTTCCTTGCAGTGAATTCAATAATACCGTGATGAAGATGAACAGGGACTATGATTGTGTCTAATTACTTGTTCTCTTATTACTATGGTAAGTCTGTCTATAGCCAAATGGGATGTCAAAAATTATTAATGAAAGCTTTGAATTTTTGATAAATTACTATACTCTATTGAAAAATAGCAGCTGATGGCATGTTGATTACATCAGATTTTGTAGAACTGCTATGAACTTATTTACCCTCACTGGAAAATACTATTTGTTTCCATAGGTTTTGGGGGAACAGGTGATATTTGGTTACATGAGTAAGTTCTTTAGTGGTGATTTGTGAGATTTTGGTGCACCTATCACTCACACAGTATACACTGAACCCAATTTGTAGTCATTTATCCCTCATTCCCTTCCCACCCTTTCCTCCTGAGTCCGCAAAATCCATTGTGTAATTCTTATGCATTTGCATCCTCATAGCTTAGCTCTTATGCGTGACAATACACAATGTTTGGTTTTCCATTCCTGAGTTACTTTCCTTAGAATAATAGACTCCAATGCCATCCAGGTTGCTACGAATTCCAATAACTCATTCCTTTTTATGGCTAAGTAGTATTCCTTCTTTTATATATGTCACAGTTTCTGTATCTGCTCATTGATTGATGGGTTTTGGGGTTGGTTCCATATTTTTGCAACTGTGAATTGTGCTGATACAAACATATGGGTACAAATATATTTTTTGTATGATGACTTCTTTTCCTCTGAGTAGATAGCCAGTAGAGAAATTGCTAGATCAAAGGGTAGTTTTACTTTTAGTTCCTTAAGGAATCGCCACACTGTTTTCCACAGTGATTGTACTAGTTTACATTACCACCAGCAGTGTAGAAGTGTTTTCTGTTCACTGCATCCATGCCAACGTCTATTTTTTGTTTTGTTTTTTGTTTTGTTTTTTTTTGTTTATGGCCATTCTTGCGGGAGAAAGGTGGTATCACACCATGGTTTTGATTTGCATTTCCCTGATCATTAGTTATGTTGAGAATTTTTTCTACGTTTGTTGGCCATTTTTATATCTCCTTCTGAGAATTATCTATTCATGTCCTTAGTCCACTTTTTGATGAAATTGTTTTATTATTGATAATTTGAGTTCATTGTAGATTCTGGATATTAGTCCTTTGTCAGATGTATAGATTGTGAAGATTTTACTCTGTGGATTGATTGTCTATTCTGCTGACTGTTCCTTTCACGTTGCAAAAGCTCTTTAGTTAATTAAGTCCCACCTATTTATCTTTGTTTTTATTGCATTTGCTTCTGGGCTCTTGGTCATGAAATCTTTGCCTAAGCCAATGTCTATAAGGGTTTTCTAATGTTATCTTCTAGGATTTTCATAATTTCAGGTCTTAGATTTAAGTACTTGATCCATCTTGAGTTGGTTTTTGTATAAGGTGAGAGATGAGAATCCAGTGTCACTCTCCTATATGTGGCTTGCCAACAATACCAGCACCATTTGTTGAATAGGGTGTCCTTTCCCCACTTTGATTTTGTTTGCTTTGTCAAAGATCAGTTGGATTTAGGTATTTAGGTTGATTTCTGGGTTCTCTATTCTGTTCCATTGGCCTATGTGCCTATTTTTATACCAGTACCATGCTGTTTTGGTGACTATGGCCTTATAGTATAGTTTGAAATCAGGTAGTGTGATGCCTCCAGATTTGTTCTTTTTGCTTAGTTTTGCTTTGGCTATGCAAGCTATTTTTTGGTTCCATATGAATTTTAGAATTTGTTTTCTAATTCTGTGAAAAACGATGTGGCATTTTGATGGGATTTGCATTGAATTTGTAGAATGCTTTTGGCAGTATGGTCATTTTCACAATATTGGTTCTGTCCATCCATGAGAATGGAATGTGTTTCCATTTGTGTTGTCTATGATTTCTTTAAGCAGTCTTTTGTAATTTTCTTTGTAGAGGTCTTTCACCTTGTTGGTTAGGTATTTGCTACATATTTTTTTTTTTTGGCAGCTATTGTAAAAGGGTTGAGTTCTTGATCTGATTCTCAGCTTTGTTGTTGGTGTTGTATAGCAGAGCTACTGATTTGTGTATATTGATTTTGTATCCAGAAACTTTGGTGAGTTTACTTTTCAGTTCTAGGAGCTTTTTGAAGAAGGCTTTAGGGTTTTCTAGATATACAATCTAATCATCAGCAAACAGTGACAGTTTGACTTCCTCTTTACTGATTTAGATGCCCTTTATTTCTTTCTCTTATCTGATTGCTCTGGTCAGGACTTCTAGTACTACGTTGAATAGAAGTGTTAAAAGTGGGCATCCTTTTCTGGTTCCAGTTCATGGAGGGAAAGCTTTCAACTTTTCCCCATTCATATTATTTTGGCTATATGGTGGATTATCATAATAATCACGTGGAGTTTTGTTTTTAATTCTCTTTATGTGGTGTATCACATTTATTGACTTTGTATGTTAAAACATCCCTTGTGTATGTTAAGTCATTCCTGGTGTGAAACCCACTTGATTGTAGTAGGTTATCTTTTTGATATGTTGTTGGATTCGGTTGACTAGTATTTGGTTAAGGATTTTAGTATCTATGTTCATCAGGGATATTGGTCTGTAGTTTTCTTTTTTGGTTATATCCTTTCTGGTTTTGGTATTAGGGTGATGCTTACTGGCTTCATAGAGTGATTTAGGGAAAATTCTCCCTTTCTCTACCTTGTGGAATAGTGTCAATAAGATTGGTACCAATTCTTCTTGGAATGTCTGGTAGAATCCTGCTTTGAACCCATCTGATCCTGGACTTTTTTGTTGTTGGCAATGTTTTTGTTACCATTTCAATCATGCTGCTTATTATTGGTCTGTTCAGGATATCTAATTCTTCGTGATTTAAGCTAAGAGGGTTGTATCTTGCCAGAAATTTATTCATTTCCTCTAGACATTTTAGTTTATGCACATAAAGATGTTCATAGTAGCCTTGAATGATCTTTTGTATTTCTGAGGTATTGGTTATAATATCTCCTCTTTCATTTCTAATTGAGCTTATTTGCATTTTCTCTTTACTTGGTTAATCTTACTAATGGTCTATCAGTTTTATATATCTTTTCAAAGAACCAGCTTTTTTCATTTATCTTTTGTATTTCTTTTGTTTCAATTTCATTTAGTTCTGTTCTGATCTTGGTTATTTCCTTTATTCTACTGGTTTTGAGTTTGTTTTGTTTTGTTCTTGTTTCTCTAGTTCCTTGAGGTGCGATCTTAGATTGTCTATCCGTGCTCTTTCTAACTTTTTGATGTAGGCATTTAACACTACGAACTTTCCTCTTAGCCCTGCCTTTCCTGTATCCCAGGGGTTTTTATAGGTTGTGTTGCTATTATCATTCCATATGAAAAATTTTTAAATTTTCATGTTGATTCCATTGTTGACGCAATGATCATTTAGGAGCAGATTATTTAATTTCCATGTATTTGCATGGTTTCGAAAATTCCTTTTGAAGTTGATTTCCAGTTTATTCTACTGTTGTCTGAGTGACTACCTGATATAATTTCAATTTTCTTAAATTTATTGAGACTTTTTTTGTGGCATATCATATGGTCTATTTTGGAGAAAGTTCCGTGTGCACTGATGAATATATATTCTGCGTTTGTTGGGTAGAATATTCTGTAAATATCTGTTAAGCCCTTTTGTTCCAGTATATAGTTTAAATCCATTGTTTCTTTGTTGCCTTTCTGTCTTGATGACCTGTCTAGTGCTGTCAGTGGAGTATTCAAGCCCCCCACTATTATTGTGCTGCTGTCTATCTCATTTGCAGTAGTAATTGTTTTATAAATTTGAGAACTCCAGCGTTAAGTGCATATATATTTAGGATTGTGCTATATTCCTGTTGGACAAGGCTTTTATTATTATTATATAATCCCTCTTTGTTTTTTTGTTTTTTTTTTTTTTTTGAGATGGAGTTGGGTTCTTGTTGCCCAGGCTGGAGTGCAATGGCATGATCTTGGCTCACTGCAACCTCCGCCTCCCGGGTTCAAGCAATTCTGCCTCAGCCTCCCAAGTAGCTGGGATTTCAGGCATGCACCAACACACTTGGCTAATTTTGTATTTTTAGTCAAGATGGGGTTTCACCACGTTGGTCACGCTGGTCTTGAAATCCTGACCTCAAGTTATCCACCTACCTCGACGTCCCAAAGTGCTGGGATTACAGGTGTGAGCCACCGCACCCAGCCCCCTCTTTGTCTTTTTAAACTGCTGTTGGTTTAAAGTTTGTTTCCTCTGATATAAGAATAGCTACTCCTGCTTGCTTTTGGTGACCATTGGCATACAATGTCTTTTTTCACCCCTTTACCTTAAGTTTATGTGATTCCTTAGGAGTTAGATGAGTCCCTGGAATGTAGCAGATAGCTGGTTGGTGAATTCTTATCCATTATGCAATGTTGTATATTTTAAGTAGAGCATTTTGACCATTTACATTCAACATTAGTATTCAGATGTGAGGTACCGTTCCATTCATAATGTTATTTGTTGTCTGTATACCTTGTTTTTTAAAATATTATTGTATTTTTGTTTTATAGATCCTGTGAGATTTATGCTTTAAAGAGGTTCTGTTTTGATGTGTTTCCAGGTTTTGTTTGAGGTTTAGGCTCCTTTCGGCAGTTCTCGTAGTGCTGGCTTGGTAATGGCAAATTCTCTCAGCATTTGTTTGTCAGAAAAAGACTGTATCTTTCCTTCATTTATGAAGCTTTGTTTCACTGGACACAAAATTCTTGGCTGATAATTGTTTTGTTTAAGGGGCTGAAGATAAAGCCCCAATCCCTTCTAGCTTGCAGGGTTTCTGTTGAGAAATTTGCTGTTAATTTGATAGGTTTTCCTTTATAGGTTACCTGGTGCTTTTGTCTCACAGCTCTTAAAATTTTTTCCTTTGTGCTGACTTTAGATAACCTAATGATAATGTGCCTAGGCAATGATCTTTTTGTAATGAATTTCCCAGATGTTCTTTGAACTTGTTGTATTTGGATGTCTAGGTCTCTAGCAAGGCCAGGGAAGTTTTTGTCAATTATTCCCCCAAATAAGTTTTCCAAACTTTTATATTTCTCTTCTTCCTCAGGAACACCAATTATTCTTAGGTTTGGTCACTTAACATAATCCCAAACTTCTTGGAGGCTTTGTTCATTATTTCTTATTCTTTCTTTCTAAATTTGCTTCCTGTGGCCATGTTACATTTGCCTATGACATAGACTTACTCTCTCAAATACCACTACGTCCATCAATGTAACTTCTGTTTGTAGAACTCATTTCACAGAAAAGAAGTAAAGCAATCTGACACTCCTGAAAGGAACTACTGTTATTTTCACACCATGGATAAGTAGTCAGCCTTATACAATGATAACTTGATGTATTGAAAACTTATTCACATTTTCCCTTAATTAACCATACTGGACTGAAGATCTACCTTGTCTTATTTTGTGTGGTATATGATCTGTGACAACAATTTATATAGAATAATGCCTCTTCCATATCTAAATGTATAGGTCTAGAAATTGAGGAGGAACAGTAGTAGCTTTTAAAATCTTACCTGATATTCCACTTTCAGAATAATTCTATTTTAATCCCTTCATTCTAAGACCTTAGACATAAAAGTGACAGTATCCAAGGGAGGCAGACACATTTTATATAAAATATGAAAAAGGTTTTACCAAATTGCAACCTGTGGTTAGCACCTGTCAATCTTGGACTACTTGTGTCATGATAATAGTGAAAAGAATCATTACCACCTTGAACGGGACAATAGGTCTAATGCTCCAAAATAGAGCTTGAAAAAAATCATGGATGGACTAAAGGATTATTTAGGCACTTCCTTTTATTTTCTGCTGAAAGTCATTAAGAAAATATGATATCTCTAGACCATTTAAAAATTATGGTTTGTGCTATTCTGTGAAGCAAGAGTCCTAGATGAACTGAGCAATTAGCTAAATAAAAAGAGAATAAAAGTCTAATATTAAAAATGGTCTTGTGGCAAGTTGCGTATATGAGGTATTATTTTAAAAAATAGAAAGCAAATGAATGTAACCAGAGAGAGTAGATCTTATTTTAGTTTAGTTTTATTGTTAATTAACAAAGTATAGTTGTATATGAGAGTAAATTTTAATATTAGACATTATCTTCAGAATAATTTAAAGATATCATCTTTCTTTGTAAAAGTAAGCCATAATTTTAGTTGCTTTTCAGATGTGACTTTGGTTGGGCATGAACTAGCTACATTATAATGATAAATTGATGATGATACTTTTGTAAGTGTAGACCTAGAAAAAAAGATGCCTAGCAATTGGGAGATTTAGTGTAGAAGACAATGAAAATACCTGCCAGTTACATTGCTACCTTTTAAGGAAAACTTCTAAATGATGCTCTTTGTTTAAGCAACTGTAACTCTTGTCACATGTGTTGACTGAATTGAAATCCATTGTCCTAGTCAAAAGTAATTTTTGGGGCATCAATGTGGGAATAAAAGTGAAACAATTTTTTTTTGAGACAGAGTCTCACAACATTGCCCAAGCTGGAGAAAAGTGGCACCATCTCAGCTCACTACAACCTCTGCCTCCCGAGTTAAAGCAAGTCTCATGAGTCAGCCTACTCGGGTAGCTGGGACTACAGACATGTGCCATCATGCCTGGCTAATTTTTGTATTTTTAGTGGAGACAAGGTTTCACTGTTGTAGCTTTACAGGACAAATATAATCTGACAACTTCCAAATTCCTATGTCCAGACACAAACTACAAAGCCTATATTTTCAACTGCCTACTTAACATTTTCATTTGGATGTCTAATAGAAATCTCAAACTCAACATGTTTTCAAGGTTGGTCTCAAACTCCTGGCCTCAAGTGATCTGCCTGCCTTGACCTCCCAAAGTGCTGGGATTACAGGAGTGAGCCACAGCACCCAGCTCATGAAACAATTTTTATTCAATACAGATTTTTTTGCATTGCTTGGCTTCAATATCATACAGGTTCTCTTTACCCATTGGCAAGGTGACTGGAAATTGATCATACCTTCCTCCGTGAAACCACTCTGTCCTCGTTTGCCTCCTACCTTACTGGTTGCTCTTTCCTTGTCTTTTTGACATGTTCTTCCATGTCTCCCCAACCTCTTATTTTTGAAAGATCTAAGGTTTATATCTTTCCCCTAAAAAAGGAAAAATCTAAGGATCTAAAGGAATACATCTAAAGATCTATTCTTTCCTCTCTCTTTTATAATATTATTCAGTATTGTAGCTTTACAGTACAAATATAATCTGACAACTTCCAAATTCCTATGTCCAGACACAAACTACAAGCCTACATTTTCAACTGCCTACTTGACGTTCTCATTTGGATGTCTAATAGAAATCTCAAACTCAACATGCCCCAAACCGATGATCTGCTAAGCCTGCCCATTGGGTAGACTTCCCCATATCATTTAATGACTATTCTATTATTACAGATACTCAATTCAAAAATTTTGAAATCCTTCTTTGTTCCTTTTTATCATATATCTCATTCAGCACATCAGAAAATCTCCTTGGATCTGCCTTCAAAACTTAACCCTCTATCTCTCAGTTTCTACCATTTCCAATGCTACCACTCTAATCTGAGCTTCAGTTTTCTATCTTAAAGTTTGTTCCCAACTTAGATATCAGGGTGTTCTAAAATTATGTCAAATTACATTCCTCTTCTACTCAATATCCTGCAATGCTTCCCATTTTATATATGCAAAATCCAAAGTCTATAAATGGCCTACAAAGTACTGCATGTTTTTCTCTCATTACCTCTCTGACCTCAATTCTATCTGCTGTACCACCCACTGAACATTTTGTAACAACTTAATTGGCCACTTCACCATTCTTTGAACATTGGTTTGTTCTTGCCTCAGGAATTTTATGGTGGCAAATATTCTGCATGCTATACTTTACACCCATTTATCTGCATGGCTAACTATTTTCTCTTTTAAGTCATTGCTTAAATGTCTTTTTTTTTTTTTTTTTTTTTTTAGATGGAGTTGCTCTGTTGCCCAGGTTGGAGTGCAGTGTTGTGATGTCGGCTCACTGCAAGCTCTGCCTCCTGGGTTCACACCATACTCCTGCCTCAGGCTCCCGAACAGCTGGGACTACAGGTACCTGCCACCAGGCCTGGCTAATTTTTTGTATTTTTAGTAGAGATGGGGTTTCACCTAGTTAGCCAGGATAGTCTTGATCTCCTGACCTCGTGATCTGCCCACCTTAGCGTCCCAAAGTGCTGGGATTACAGGCGTGAGCCACCGCAGCCTTAAATGTCCTCTTTTTAAGAAGACCTATCCTGACCACCAATTCTGCTTATCTTGTCCTATTTTTCCTTCATTTTCATGACTCTTGTTTATTTTCGGTATGTCAGTTATTACTTATGCATTTTATTTACTGTTTATTATCCCTCTCCCTCCATGATTAGAATGTAAACTCCATAAGGCATGACTGTTTACCCTATTTGGTTCACTGACTTATATCAACAGACCAGACCAGAGTCTGGCATAAAAATATACTCATTAATATTTATGTAAGTAATGAATGAATAAATGAATGAATGAAGAGCCTGAAGCTCAAGAGAAAAATGTGCTTTTCCTGACAAAGTCTCTGGGAAGAATTCTAGTCTCCAAGATATGGCTACATGGTTATATCTAAACTAATCGAAGGCCAGGGATATTGGCCAGGCCTAGATCACATGACCACTTCTGGCCAGATGGTGGCAGGATAAGCACTAACCAAATTAAATACCTGAAATGATGTTACTATGGAAGAGGGAAGAGGTGATGCCCCAAAGAAGAGAATCTGGACAACCAATTACCTATGTAATCTGTGAAGGTCAGCTACTTCTAAAGAGGCTTGAATGAAACTTTATCCAAAAAGGACATTTCACATTGACTGGTGAAAAACAAATTTAATTAAATTATATCCCCTGAAAGTAAAAGTTGTAAATGAACAAGGAAAATAGAAAAAACAAGGAAAATAAAAGCCTTTGGTGGTAACTTAAACTATTAGTTGCTGTTACCATATTAATTTTCCATGGAGCTTGTGCTTCCAGAAACAGAGTGCAGGATAACAATATGGCCAGAAATATCTATGTTCATCAAGGATATTGGCCTGAAGTTTTTGTTTGTTTGGTTGTATCTCTGCCAAGTTTTGGTATCATAAAAATCTTGAACAAAATACTAGCAAATCAAATCCAGCAGCACATCAAAAAGCTAATCCACCATCCATGATAGAGTAGGCTTTATTCCTACAATGCAAGGTTGGTTCAATGTATGCAAATCAATAAATGACTTATGACATAGAACAAAACCAAATAATATGTGGGTATCTCAATAGAAGCAGAAAAGTCTTTCAATAGAATTCAACATCCTTTCATGTTAAAATCCCTTATCAAACTAGGAATCAAAGAAACATACCTCCAAATAATAAGAGCCATCTGTGATAAACTCACAGTCAACATCAAACTGAATGGGCAAAAGCTGGAAGACTTCCCCTTGAGAACCAAAACAAGACAACAATGCCCTCTCTCACCACTCCTATTCAACATAGTACTGGAAGTCCTAGCAGATGAGTCGGGCAAGAGAAAAATGTAAAAGCATCTAAATAGGAAGAGAAGAAGTTAAACTATTGATGTTTGCAGATGATATTATTTTCTAACTAGAAAACCCCACAGTTTCTGCCCAAAAGCTCCTAGATCTGATAAACAACTTCAGCAAAATTTCAGGGTACAAAATCAATGTACAAAAATTGGTAGCATTTCTATACACCAATAATGTCTGAGAGCCAAATCAAGAACACAATGCCATTCACAATCACCACAAAATAAAACAAAAAACCTAGGAATACAGCTAACCAGAGAGGTGAAAGATTTCTATAACAAGAATTGCAAAACAGTACTGAAAAAAATCAGAGATGACACAAACAAATGGAAAAATGTTCCATACTCACAGATAGAAGGAATCAATATTGTTAAAATGGTAATACTTCCCAAAAGCAATTTACAGATCCAGTGCTATTCCTGTCAAACTACAAATGACATTATTTCATCAACCAGGAGCTGCTACCATTCCTTCTAAAACTATTTCAAACAGTAATAAAAGAGAGATACCTCCCTAACTCATTTTATGATACCAAAGCCTCACAGAGACACAACAAAAAAAATTTCAGGCCAATATCCCTGATGAACATCAATGCAAAAATCCTCCATAAACTACTAACAAACTGAATCCAGCAGCACATCAAAAGCTTATCCACAACAATCAAGTCGGTTTTATCCCTGGGATGCAAGACTGGTTCAACATACACAAATTGATAAACATAATCCATCACATAAAAAGAACCAATGACAAAAACCACATGATTATCTCAATAGATGCAGGAAAGGCCTTAGATAACATTCAGCATCCCTTCATGCTAAAAACACTCAATAAACTAGGTATTGATGGAACATATCTCAAAATAATAAAGGCTATTTATGATAAACCCAAAGCCAACGTCGTACTGAGTGGGCAAAAACTGGAAGCATTACCTTTGAAAACCAGCACAAGACAAGGATACCCTCTCTCACCACTCCTATTCAACATAGTGTTGGAAGTTCTAGCTGCGGCAAACAGGCAAGAGAAAGAAAGAAAGAGTATTCAAATAGGAAGAGGAAGTCAAATCGTCTCTGCAGATGACATGATTGTATATTAAGAAAACACCATTCTTTCAGCCCCAAAACTCCTTAACTGACAAGTAACTTCAGCAAAGTCTCAGGATACAAAATCAATGTGCAAAAATCACAAGTATTCCTATACAACAACAATAGACAAGCAGAAAGCTAAATCTTGAGTAAACTCCCATTCACAGTTGCTTCAAAGAGAATGAAATACCTAGGAATACAACTTACAAGGGATGTGAAGGACTTCTTCAAGGAGAACTATAAACCACTGCTCAAGAAAATAAGAGATGACACAAACAAATGGAAAAACATTCCATGTTCATTGATAGGAAGAATCAATATTGTGAAAATGGCCATACTGCCCAAAGTAACTTACGGATTCAATGCTATTCCCATCAAGCTACCAGTGACTATATTTGCAGAATTAGACAAAAATACTTTAAATTGTAGGTGGAACCAAAAAAGCACATATGGCCAAGAGAATCCTAAGCAAAAAGAACAAAGTTAGAGGCATCACACTACCTGATTTCAGGCTAAGCTACAAGACTACAGTAACCAAAACAGTACTGTACTGGTACCAAAACAAGATATATAGACCACTGTAACAGAACAGAGACCTAAGAAATAACACTACACGTCTACAACCATCTCATCTTCAACAAACCAGACAAAAACAAGAAATGGGGAAAGGATTCCCTATTTAATAAAAAGTGCTGGGAAAACTGGCTAGTCATATGCAGAGAACAGAAACTGGACCACCTCCTTACACCTTATACAAAAATTAACTCAAGATGGATTGAAGTCTTAAATGTGAAACCCAAAATCACACACACACACACAAAAAAAAAACCCTAGAAAAAACCTAGGCAATACCATTCAGGACATGGACATGGGCAAAGTCTTCATGACTGAAACACCAAATGTAATTGCAAGAAAAGCCAAAAGTGACAAATGGGATCTAATTAAACTAAAGAGATTCTACTCAACAAAAGAAACTATCATCAGACTGAACAGGCAACCTACAGAATGGGAGAAAAATTTTGCAATCTATCCATCTGACAAGGGGCTAATACCCAGAATCTACAAGGAATTTAAATTTAGAAGAAAAAAAATCCCATCAAAAAGTGGGCAAAGGATATGAACAGACACTTCTCAAAAGAAGATATTTATGCAGCCAACAAACATATGAAAATAAGCTAATCATTACTGTCATTAGAGAAATGCAAATCGAAACCACAGTGAGATGCCTGTTATCTCATCTCAGTTAGAATGGTGATCATTAAAAAGTCTGGAAACAACAGATGCTGGCGAGGATGCAGAGAGATAGGAATGCTTTTACACTGTTAGTGGGAGTGTCAATTAGTTCAACCATTGTGGAAGACAGTGTGGTGATTCCTCAAGGATCCAGGACCAGAAATACCATTTGACCCAGCAATCCCATTACTGGGTATATACCCAAAGGATTATAAATCATTCTTCTATAAAGACACATGCACACGTATGTTTATTGCAGCACTATTTACAGTAGCAAAGACTTGGAACCAACCCAAATGCCCATCCATGATAGACTGAATGAAGAAAATGTGGCACATAAACACCATGGAATACTATGCAGCCATAAAAAAGAATGAGTTCTTGTTTTTTGCAGGGACATGGATGAAGCTAGACATCATCATCTTCAGCAAACTAACATAGGAACAGAAAACCAAACACCACATGTCCTCACTCATAAGTGGCAGTTGAACAACGAGAACACATGGACATTGCGGGTGGGGAGTGTGGGGGAACATCACACACCAGGGTCTATCGGGGTGGGGGGAAAGAGGAGGGAGAGCATTAGGACGAGTACCTAATGCATGCGGGGCTTAAAACCTAGATGATGGGTTGATAGGTGCAGCAAACCACCATGGCATGTGTATACCTTTGTAACAAACCTGTACATTCAGCACATGTATTCCAGAACTTAAAAAAGAGTGCTTTTAAAAATTGATATTTTGATGATTATCTTACTTGGAAAAAAGAGGTCATAAGAAAGTAAACAATGCATATAGCTGGAATATACCCTTTTAATAAAGGCATCAGGTAAAATGTATTCATTAGTAGATGCTTCCCTATTTGTTTTAGTTTTGCTAAAATTTGCTTTATTATTCAAGGTACAACAGCTGAACACATTAAAAAATAGATGTCTTTTTAATAAGTTAGTCTTAGGTGAATTAGCCAAATAGGATTAAGCTTTTCATCCTAAAATACCAATCATAGATAACAGGGGCCATGGAAGACAAGCCCCTGATGCTGATATTAGAAATGAAATGAAAAGATTAAAACCAGGAGTCAGCAGACTTTTTCTGTAAAGAGCCAGCTTTGATTTATAGGCCCTACAATTTCTGTCTTAACCGCTTAACACTGTTGTAACATGAAAGAAGCCACAGATATTATATAAACGAATGGCCATGGTTATTTCAATAAAACTTCCCTTAAGACACTGAAATTTGAATTTCACATAATCTTCATGTGTTATACAGTATTATTATTCTTTTGATTTTTTCTCAACCATTTAAAAGTTTTAAAACCAGTTTAGCTCATAGGCCATAAGAAAACAGATAGTGGGTGAATTTGGTTTGCCAACCCTTGTACTAAACCGTGGATTTCCTCAGGCTCAGAATGACTGCACATCCTATTTGTTTGCACGATTTTTCTAACTTGAAAAGATATAAGTTTCAGACATATGCAAGTAATGGTCCGAGATGAGTCACTGGCTTTCCATCTGAATCCAGTTGTATTCTTTCCAAAGAAAGCAAGATGGGAGATTAAAGGATACCAGTAATTGGTAAGATCACTGGATCCTCATCCCCTCAATCCATAATACAGATCTTTGTGTTGAGCATGAGTATTGAGTGCTTATTTTGATCAGCCATATCAGAGGCTTTAGCAGGTCTTTTACCCCTCAAGCTGACTGTGAGAACTTTGAGAAAAATAGGCTCATTTCTGGTTTTTTGGTGTTTAAATCATACAATTCCTTGCTTTTAAGTGTGATAAATAAACTAGAGCAAAATATAAACAGTGATTATCTTCGACTGTTGGAATTATGGTTCTAAGTTTGTTTTTGCTTATCTGTATTTTTATCTTTATGCAATAAACATGTATCGTTTAGTAAAACATAAGCATTAAAATTTAAAAATTTTAATTGACCAAACTCATTACACTCCAAATGTACCACTTTTCTTTTGGCATTTTTGAAAGTTAGACATCTTCCCTACGTATTTAATGAAATGATGTTTTCCTTTGCTTGAGAGAGAGAAGAACGCTTATTCAGAGGAAAGCCAGGCAAACAACATTTTAACTTGCAAATGCCATCTGCACAATAAATTATCCATATATCTTAGGCTAAATTGAAATTAATCTCAGCAAAGGGAAAAACCTTACCTGAATGTAAAAATGCAGTCTATTAAGTTTTTTCAAAGATATTTTTTCAGGTATTTAATTTCCTTTTCTTAGGAGTCAAGATGTGTGAAGCAGTTATCTAGGCACCATGAAAGAGATAAGGATGAATAAGACATGGCCTCTGTTGTGAAAGGAGTTTTCAATGTCCTGAATCACAATTGATTAATTAGGTAGTTCACGTGAGCTTTACAAGTGTTATCGTTTCTCAAATGTGAGAAATGAAACTACATATAATTTCTTTTTTCCTAGAGGAGCAACTAATGACTAACACCTTTTATTTTCTTTATTGTATGAAAGTTTTTGTTTTTAACTTGGCTAATTTATTGTATCTTTGTATAGAAAGGAAGTATCAAGTCTTAAAGTACATATCTGTAGGTAGTGCTCTCTGATGTTGATAAAAGCCATAGGGATAATAAATAGAAATAAATAGACTTGAAATTCTAACAGAAAGCTTCGTTCCATTAAAGGTAAACAGGTTCTGAAAGGAGTATATTACTTATTTATCTGGTCTAATCTTTTTATTTTGTGAGATAAAATCTTGAGAACCTGAGTGGTTTAATAATTAGCTTTGGGTCAGATTGATATAACAGAATGAGAATGAATATGTCAATTAAGAATATGTACTTTAATAGCAATTATCTAAGAGTGGCAGGATTAAGGATGATTTTGAGGTTATGATTTCTATTTAAAATCTCCTCTAGCTTAAGCACATTAATTTTGTAATAAAAATACACTTTATTATAAAAGAAGATTTATAATGTCAAAAAAGTATAGTGAACATATCTTTTTCCTTTTTCTTAAAAAATTACCTCAACAAAAGGAGAACAAAGAACAGAAATGTGAATTCTGAATTCAATGAAACCAAGGGAATTCTATAACCCTCTTATCCCAATGCATGATGATACAAGGCAGATGGGAGAAGATAAATATTTACCAATGTTCTTGCAATTGGTGGGTGGTTTGGTGAGAATCACGGCAATCTGCTCTACAGAACCCCAGAGGCCCAGGAAGTTGGTATAATACTCAGTATAAAATTTGTGAATGTTTGGGGGCTAAGAAATTCCATGAAAGACTTTATAAGGAATAGTTGTACCCTTTGGGTTTCCACTGTAAACAAATATAGCTGACTCCCCTTGTTTAACCCCAAGGAAATTACGTATTTAATCTCTGAAGAAAACTGACCAGAGAAGTTCTAAATATAAAGAAAGCAAGCACACAGGAAGTCAAGGAGCAAAGTGGATAGGGAGAAATTAGGTATATGTGTGCATACAGAATAGTGTGAAAACTTCCTCTGTCTTTCAGAAAGTGGCTTTAAAACTCCTTGTGATAATACTGTAGAATCCTTCTCTGGAAAAGCTTAACAAGCAAAGGAAACAGGATTTATAGATATTGACATAGGACACCCTTAGAGAAAAGATAGCTGTTCACCCTATCACCCTGCAGGGAAGCTTTCTAGTCTGGGAGCTGCACCCACTGACAGAGCTACCAATTCAGTTTGGTGTCTTGCTCTTCAATATATCCACATAGTCAAGAATCACCAGTCAAATGAGGAAAGTCTTTAACATCAAAATAGCCGCATAATAAGTAAACAGAGAAAATACTAAGGGAAAACAAAGAAAATGTAAGTCAAAGCAATTGCATATACTATGCTTAGAAAGGTAAGAGAAAATACAGCATTCATAAAAAATAACATAAAAAGGAAAATTACAAAAAAACATTGTGAATTAAAAATATGATATCTAAAATAAGAAATTTAGTATAGGAGATAAAAGACACAATCTAGGAACTCTTTAAGAAAATAGAAAAAAAAAAAAAAAGACAAAGATTAGAACAGTAACACAGGCCCCTGCATGACTCCTGACTAGCAGCTCAAAGGAACATGAAAAAAGGAATCTGCAGGTATCCCTTGGCCAGAGGAAGGAGAAGGTATTTGTTTTTTAGTCTCTTTATGCGCAAAGCTTGCCTCCTTTTCTCACTTTTCTAAACTGATACTGAAAACCCCCATTTTCTTAATATTCTGGCATGCATGAATCACAAAAATTAATCTTAATACCTCAACTCTACATATTCAGGTTTTAGTCTGGGGGCATCAACAGTCATAGGTTTGCAACTTCCCCCAAAAGTAGTATCAGGTCTCTGTGTAATAGTGCATATTTATAGATGCCTATGGAAATACAACCATTTTCCTATTTCAAAGGTGTCTGCCAGAACTCCAAATGAGGCTTTTCCAATGTCAACAATTTTACTATCTACTCCTAATCGGGCAACTTGCTATTTTAAATGCAAGCAAGCAATTTTCTGTAATATCAGTAATTATCTCTAAACCAGTGGTAATATTTTTTGCAAACCCAATTCAATAAAAACAGAATCACAATTTTCAACTTAGAAAAAAGGTACTGAGAAAATATAATTTTTAAATTTTATGTATTACTAATTAATTCTTCCCTGCCAACCCCCACGTATTGGGTAGTAAAAAAATTACTTATTAATCCTATCCAATTTAGAACTAAGTTCATATTAAATAATTTAAAGGGCGGCTTTTTATAATGCTAGCCTTTCTTTGAAATAATTCTACTCTGTCATATTTCTAATCTTCTACCCTTCATGATCAGCATTTTCACAAGATGACTCCTGAGAAGCTAGGAAGAAGTGTGTAGCTTTTATAACCTTATGGGGGATGGGAAAAGTAACAGTTATAGGGTTTTGTGTTCTGGCTCTCTGTCACATTATATTTTCTAAAAATGGGGTATTCTGGCTCTTTGCCACATTATATTTTCTAAAAATGGCCTAAGATATAGCCAATCATAAAATGTTCTTACATATAACATTGACACACTGACATGCCTCCATCAAAATGTGTCATCTGTGTTCCCTTTTCTTTAACCAGGGTATTCATTTGAAACTACCTCAACCTATAGAATGTGGTGGAGATGAAGCCACGTGACTTCCACGACTAGTTCATATAAGGCAAGAAGGCTTCCTCCTGGTTCTCTGGATGTATGTCCATAGAACCTAGCCACAATGTGGTAAGAAAAATTAGGGCACATGCTTCAAAGGTCACATACAGATTTTCCAAGTGACAGCCCAACTAGGGCCTCAGCTGACAGCTGACATCAGATGCCAGTCATAGGACTGAAGGGGAATCTTCAGAAGATTCCATCTCCATGTAGGCAAGCAGTCCTTTGCATGGCAAGAGTAATACTATCTTTAGGTGAAATTGCCATAATATCAGTATTTGACTCCTGCATACCAATGTTCTTGTAGAGAGGTCAAGAAACAGTACCTGTAGCATAGATAACCCCTCATAAAGATGTTTCTCCAACCTCTCTAGTGGTCAGAGTTTCACAAGAGTGTCTATGACCTGAGCAGCTTCATTTGTTTCACTAAAAGAAGCTTGCTATAGAAAAGGTACTTTCTGGAGGGCAAGTTCAGGGATTCATTTTCTTTCAGTGGCCTAAGGTCTCACTTCTGTTTTAAGTCCCTGTTAAATGTTTCTTTCTGAGGGGAAAAAAGGAGAAAATTTCAGTCTCTAGACTACAAGTGTTCCATCTGAGCCCTAAGAAAGACAGCATGAGCATTGTCACTTCTGTGCCTTGTCTGAATTCCTAACCCTCAGAAATTGTGGAAGCAAAACTGAGTAAAATACCTAGGAATAGAGCTAACTAAGGAGGAAACAGATCTCTACAAAGAGAACTGCAAACCACTGGTCAAAGAATCAAAGATGACACAAACAAACAGAAAAATATTCCATGCTCATGGGTAGAAAAAAATCAATATCATGAAAATGGTCACACTGCCCAAAGCAATTTGTAGATTAAATGCTCTTCCCATCAAACTACCAGTGACATTCTTCATAGAACTAGAACTATTTTTAAATTCATATGGAACTAAAAAGGAGTCTGAATAGCCAGGAGAGTCCTAAGCAAAAAGAAAAAAGCTGGAGGCGTCTCACTATCCAATTTCAAACTATACTACAAGAGCTACAGTAATGAAAACAGCATGGTAGTGATACAAGAATAGACACATAGACCAATAGAACAGAATAGAGACACTAGAAATAATACTGTACACCTACAACTATTTGATCTTTGACAAACCTGACAAAAACAAACAATGGGGAAAGGATTCCCTATTCAATAAATGGTGCTGGGATAACTGGCTAGCCATATGCAGAAGATTGAAACTGGACCCTTTCCCTATACTATATACAAAAATTAACTCACGATAGATGAAGACTTAAATGTAAAACCCAGGCCGGGCGCGGTGGCTCAAGCCTGTAATCCCAGCACTTTGGGAGGCCGAGACGGGCGGATCACGAGGTCAGGAGATCGAGACCATCCTGGCTAACACGGTGAAACCCCGTCTCTAGTAAAAAAAAAATACAAAAAATTAGCCGGGCGAGATGGCGGGCGCCTGTAGTCCCAGCTACTCGGGAGGCTGAGGCGAGAGAATGGCGTAAACCCGGGAGGCGGAGCTTGCAGTGAGCTGAGATCCGGCCACTGCACTCCAGCCTGGGCGACAGAGCGAGACTCGTCTCAAAAAAAAATAAATAAATAAAACCCAAAACTATAAAAACCCCAGAAGACAACCTATGCAATACCATTCAGGACATAGGCAGGGGCAAAGATTTTATGATGATGCAACAAAAGCAAAAATTGATACACGGACTCTAAAGAGCTCTGCTTCACAGCAAACAAAACTATCAGCAGAGTAAACAGACAACCTACAGAATGGGAGAAAATTTTTGCAAACTATGCATCTGACAAAGGTCTAATATCCAGCATCTATAAGGAACTTAAATTTACAAGAAAAAAAGTCCCATTAAAAAGTAGGCAAAGGACATGAACAGACACTTATCAAAAGAAGACATACATGTGACCAATAATCTTATAAAAAAAGATCAACATCACTGATCATTAGAGAAATGCAAATCAAAACCACAATGAGATACCATCTCACATCAGTCAGAATAACTATTACTAAAAAGTCAAAAAACAGCAGACGCTGGTGAGCTTGCGGAGAAAAAGGAATTCTTTCACACTGTTGGTGGAAATGCAAATTAGTTCAACCATTGTGGAAGACAGTGTGGCGATTCCTCAAAGACCTAAAGACAGAAATACCATTTGACCCAGTGATCCTACTCCTGAGAATATACCCAAAGGAATATAAATAGTTCTATTATAAAGGCACTGCATGTGAATGTTCATTGCAGCACCATTCACAATAGCACAGACATGGAATCAACCCATATGTCCATCAATGATAAACTGGATTAAAAAAATGTACATATACACCAATGAATACTATGCAGCCATAGAAAAGAATGAGATCATGTCCTTTGCAATGACATGGATAGAGCTGGAGGCCATCATCCTCAGCAAACTAACACAGGAATAGAAAACCAAATACCACATGTTATCACTTACAAATGGACACCTAGAGGGGAACAACATACTGGAGGGTGTAGCATGGAAGGAGGGAGAGGATCAGAAAAAATTACTAATGGGTACTAGGCTTAATACCTGAGTGATAAAATAATCTGTACAATAAATTCCCATAACACACATTTTACCTGTGTAACAAACCTGCACACATACCCCTGAACTTAAAGTTTTTTTAAAAAAAGAAACTGTGGAAGATGGTGAGTGATTATTGTTTAAACAATGAAGTGTAATTTCTGATATAGCAATAGAAAGTAGAAAATAGGCTTCCTTAGTTTAGTAGCTGCTTCTCCAAACAACATATGCATTGAAGTCTATGGCTGATCATGGCACTGGGCAGTTTCCTAACCTACTCAGCCTCACTTGGTCTCCTTCGGATACTGCTGACACCCTCTGAGGGCTGGCTGTGACTTGCATTTAGCTCTAATCCTAATGAAAATATACATTTTCTAAGTGCTTTATGGCCTGTTTCTTCTTTCTTTTTTCTGAGACGGAGTCTCGCTCTGTCGCCCAGGCTGGAGTGCAGTGGCTGGATCTCAGCTCACTGCAAGCTCCGCCTCCGGTTCACGCCATTCTCCTGCTTCAGCCTCCCGAGTACCTGGGATTACCACGCCCGCCTAGTTTTTTGTGTTTTTTTAGTAGACACGGGGTTTCACCGGGTTAGCCAGGATGGTCTCGATTTCTTGATCTCGTGATCCTCCCGTCTCGGCCTCCCAAAGTGCTGAGATTACAGGCATGAGCCCCGGCGCCCGGCCGGCCTGTTTCATATTGATCCTTTAAACAACCATCAGAGGTTTCTATAACAGGTATTATTGATCCAACTTTAAAATGATAAAATAAGTTTACGGAGTCAGTGCATCAGGGGACTTCAGTAACAGGTGACATTGTGGGCATTTGACTCCAGATCTCCTGTCCTTACAGTTACTGCTTCTCCATCTGTTGCCAGTTTGTAATATTTAATACATCAAAATACTGTATTGTGATACAGTAAGGTCCCTGCCACTTGCCTTATTTTTTCACGATACAATTTCTTACATTTTCTCATCAATAAATTCTCACCAACTGGACTTTAACAGCTTAAGTAATGAGAGAAAAGCCTTAATAATGTGCATACATGTGGGTCCAGAATTTGCACTTCTAAGAGTTAATCTGCAGAAAATGAGGAGTGTGTAAAAATATTTAGTTTAAGAATGAATACTAAAACATCAAAATTTCAAAAACAGTTTGATAGCTAAATCAATTATGATCCAATGCAGATATCAAACATGAATTATAAGTATCTTTGACAACATATCAATATGTTAAAAGGTTTATAAAACATTATATAGGACTTGGACAAGAGGAAACAGAGTTGTTTAATGGATATAGAGTTTCAGTTTTGCAAGATGGTTCTGTAAATTGGTTGCACAACAGTGTTAATGCATTTTAACACTATTGAATAGTACATTTTGAAATGGTTAAGATATTTTGTTATGTGCATTTTACTACAACTTAAAAATGTATATACTGCATTACATCAGTTTTGCTATGTATCTATATCTACATACATAAAATTCAGAGGTATGTCTGCCAAAATATTAGCAAATGTTTTCTCTGATATTGAGAATATAGATTATATCTTCTCCTTTGTTTTGGTTTTCTCTATTTCATATGACATCTATTAATGTGTATTAATAAAACAACCATGGAGATGTTTTAGAAAGTAAAATAAATAAATAAATAAATAAATTTATATGAAGAAAAGAATTCTGTGTTTGAAGGTTCTAATTTCTTTTTTGTTTTTGTTTTTTTTTTTTTTTTTGAGACGGAGTCTCGCCCTGTTGCCCAGGCAGGAGTGCAGTGGTGCCATCTGGGCTCACTGCAAGCTCCGCCTCCTGGGTTCATGCCATTCTCCTGCCTCAGCCTCCCAGCGGCTGGGATTACAGGCGCTCACCACCATGCCCGGCTAATTTTTTATATTTTTAGTAGAGACGGGGTTTTACCGTGTTAGCCAGGATGGTCTCGATTTCCTGACCTCGTGATCCGCCCGCCTCGGCCTCCCAAAGTGCCGGAATTACAGGCGTGAGCCACCGCGCCCGGCCTGAAGGTTCTAATTTCTTAGAAAGATCTTCCTAAGTTATATTGGTGAGCATAAAACTGGTTTGCAGTATTGCTTTATTTTCCTTTTAGTGTCCACAGAATCTGTGGTGATGGCTCCTCTTTCATTTCTGATGTTAGTAATTTGTAGCTTCTTTCTTTTTTGTTAGTGTGTTTAGAAGTGTATCAATTGTATTGATCTTTTCAAAACCAGCTATTTTTTGTATGTTGTTTTTCTCTATTTTTTTTTTCTTACCATTAATTTCTCTAATTTTTGTTATTTCTTTGCTTCTGTTTGCTTTAGGCTTCAACTGATCTTCTTTGTGTTTTTCCCTAAAGTGGAATCTTCGATATTTTTTTCTAAATATGTATTTGAGTCTATAGATTTTTCTCTGAGCACTGCTTTTGCTGCATATGACAAATTTTGATACAATATATTTTTATTTTCATTTAGTTCAAAATACTTTTTAATTTCTTTTGATCTTTCTTCACTCATGTGTTATTTAAAAGTAAGTTCTTTGTTCTACAAATATTTGGAGAGTACACTAGCTTTCCTTTTGCTATTGATTTTGAATTAATTCCACTGTGGTATGAAATACATACTTTGTAATATTTCAATTCTTCTATATTTAATGTGAATTTTAAGACCCAGAGTTTGGTAAATTTTAATGTTCCATACCAGCTTGAGAAGCACATGTATTCTGCTTTTACTAAAGCAAATGTTCTATAAATGTCAGATCAAGTAAATTAACTGTTTTGTTCAAGTCAAATAAATCCTTACTGATTTCAGCCTGATTTATCCATTACTGAAAGAGCAATTTTGAAATCTCCAACTATAAAAGTGGATTTGTCTATTTCTCTTTGCATGTTTTATCAGTTTTTGTGTCATGTTTCCTCCCGCCCCCCCACCTTTTTTTCTTTTTTTTTTTTTTCCTTGAGACAAGGCCCCACTAAGTTGCCCAGGCTGGCTTCAAACTCTTGAGCTCAAGTAATTCTCCTGCCTCAACCTCCTGAGTAGCTGGGATTTCAGGTGTGTGCCACCACTGCTGTCTCACGTGGTTTTGATTACCTATTGTTAAATGCGCTTGTATTAAGAATTACTATGTCTTCTTGGAGAATTGACTCCTTTATCATTATGTAATACCCTTCTTTATCTCTGATAATTTTGCTTGTTCTGAAGTCTGCTGTGTCTGAAATTAATATATTTCAGCTTTCTTTTATTAGTGTTAGAGTGGTAAATCTTTATCCATCCCCTTATTTTTACTATATCTGTATCATATTTAAGGTAAGTCTCCTGAAGTCAACAAATACTTGGGTCTTTTTGTTTGTTTGCTTACTTGTTTTTAATTCACTCAGACACTCTACGTCTTTTAACTGGTATGTTTGGATTACTCACATTTGAAATACTTATTGATATAGTTGGACTAATGTCTACTATATTTGTGACTGTTTTCCATTTGTTTCTATTTGTTTTTCTTTTTTTGTCTTTCTCTGGTTTTAATTGAGCATTTTATATGGTTATATTTTCTCTGTTCTCTTAGCATATCAGTTATACATGCTACTTAACAAAAGAATTAACGGTTGCTGTACATTATACATTTTGAATGAATCTTAATCCACTTTTGAATACTACTACTCTGCTTCACATGTTGTGCAGATGTCTTTTAATAGAGTATTCCCAATTCCTCTTCATCACTACTACTGACCTTACTGTCATTCATTTTACTTAACCATGTGTCAAAATCGTACAACATATAATAATTATTATTATTACTTTTATTATTATTACTATTACTCCTTTAAACAGTTATCTTTTAGACCAACTAAGAATAAGAAAAATAAAATATTTTCTTTTATGTTCATTTCTTCTTCTCTAGTGTTCTTCCTTTCTTTATGTAGATCCTCATTTCTGACCTGTATGCTTCCTTATCTCTGAAGCATCATTTCTTTTAACATTTCTTGCAGGGTAGGTCGGGTCTGCTTGCTTGTGTTTTCTGAGAAAGATTTTAGCTCTCCTTCCTATAGACAATTTATCTGGATATAGAATCCTATCCTGGTGTGGTTTCCCACCTGCCTCCACCCCATGTCTTAGGACTTTAAATATTTTATTCTACTCTTTTCCTGTGTATATGGCTTCAGATGAAAGTCTGTTCCTCAATCCTCTATAAGTAGGTGTCTCCCCACCTGCCACTCCACTCCACCCCACTCCTTGCCAGCTTCTTTCAATATTTTCTGTTATCTTTAGTTTTCTGCAATGTAACAAGATGTGCCGAGGTGTAATTTCTGTGGGTGTGTGAGTTTTTATACTGCTTCTTATTCTCAGAGCTTCCTGAATCTGCTGTAATTCTTATCCTTGTTCCTCTATAAGTAAAGTATTTTTCTCCTACCTTCTTTTAAGATTTTTACTTTGTCTTTGGTTTACTGCCATTTGAATATAATATGACTACCTACAGATTTGTGTGGTATTTATTCTTTACGTTCTCTGAGCTTCCGACATCTATGCTTTGATATCTGTAATTAATTTTAGAAAATTTTTGGCCAATATTACTTCAAATATCTCTTTACCTCTGTTGTCTTCCTTCTCCTCCTGGCATTCCAATTATGTGTATTTATGCCTTTTGTAATTGTACTCCCATTCTTGGATATTCAATTCTGTTTTTTTAAAATTTATTTTTGGTTGTTCTTCACATTTCAATTTGGGAAGTTTCTATTGGTGCGTCCTTAACCTCACTCATTCCGCATCTATTTGCAGTTTACTGATAAGCCCTCCAAAGACATCTTAATTTCTCCTAGTGTTTGATTTCTAGTATTTCCTTTTGATTCTTAGTTTCCATCTCGCTACTAAATTAGACATCTCTTCACATATATTGACTATTTTTTCCTTTAGAGCTCTTAAAATATTATAGTTGTTTTAAATTCCCTGTGTGATAATTCCAAAATCTGTGTCATATCTGAGAATTCTTGTTTGCTTTGTCTTCTCTGATTGTATTTTATCTTGCCTTTTAGCATGTCTTTTAATTTTTCATTGATAACCAC
Source organism: Trachypithecus francoisi (assembly GCF_009764315.1). NCBI lineage: Eukaryota > Metazoa > Chordata > Mammalia > Primates > Cercopithecidae > Trachypithecus > Trachypithecus francoisi. The sequence continues at coordinate 54,598,294 of NW_022681455.1, forward strand.
ACATGATGTATTAGATAATAGGAATTGAGTAAATAGCCTTTAGTATAAGGTTTTAAGTTAATCTGCCTAGGAGTTAGACTGTTTTTAATGTTTGTTGTAGCCGCAAGTGCCAGGGTCTTCAAGTTACTCTAGTGTCCTTGCTTTTTTCTCTCCCCATCTTTGAAATTTTCTGAGAATCTCTTCTTAAATGCAGTCTTTATGTTGCAGCTCTTTCAGCTTTAATCCACTGTGATTGTAACAGAGCTCTTTTAATACAGTGGTAAGGTATAGGGAAGGGGAAGATTCTACAGCATAATCTTATAATTAAATCTCAGTTTGTTACTGGATCTATGTCCATGGGTTGTGACTTTTACAAGAGTTTATTGTAAAAAACACACTTATAAAGAGTCAATAAGAGGGGAAGTGTCTTTCTTCCAGATGGGTAAGGATCTGATAAAGTATTTTGCCATGAAGAATACACCTTCACTATGCAGAATTCTCAGGATGCACTTCACGAAGATTACTTTTCCTCTCTTTCTCTCAGAGACACAAGGAAATCTTTCTGGTTCTTTGTTCTGAGGATCTGATGGGTTTCCTGGAGGTAAAATGCATGAAAGTGCAGTGGTCCCTATAAAACTGGGGCCCCAGGAGTTTCTTACTCTCACATTGGGTCAAATTCAGCTCCCAGCAATTTATCAAAATTACCATTTAAGTGTTCCCAGTAGTTTATACTTCCTGATTTTCTGCTTCAAGTAAGCAAATACCTGCTGTGTCTCTCTGGGTGTGCCTTTCTTTTTAGATTTTGTCCTACAACCTGCGTATCCTGATGGGGCCGAAACAAGTTATTGATTTTCAACTTTTAGCTTTTTCTAATTGTAAGATTAGAGCAGAAACTAGAGGTCCCCTGGTGATTTTTTATAGATCATTTACTTAGTTTGAATTTTAACTAATTCTTGCCGTATTTTACTTTCTATAGTTTCAAAAGGTTTGTTCTTGTCCAGGAAGTACACAATAAGTGTCTAATATTCTGTTTTTCCTTGGCTTTTTAAAAATCTTTTTTCTTGTATTTCAATAGGTTTTTGGGCAACAGGTGATGTTTGGATACGTGAATACATTATTTAGTGGTGATTTCTGAGATTTGGTTTCACCCATCACCCAAGCAGTGTACCCTGTACCCAATGTGTAGTCTTTTATACCACAACTGCCTCCCACTCTTGCCCCAAAGTCCCCAAAGTTCATTGTATCATTCTTATGCTTTTGCATCCTTATAGCTTACCTCCCACTTACAAGTAAGAACATACAAGTTTGGTTTTCCCTTCCTGAACAATGGTCTCCCCTTCCATATAGGTTGCTGCAAATACCATTATTTTGTTCTTTTTTATAGCTGAGTAGTATTCCATTTTATATGTGTGTCTGTGTGTATACATATATAAACATACATACACATATATTCCCACATATATAATATATAATATACAAAAATATATATAAATATATATATACATAAATATATATTATGTTTATAATATGAATAATACATATATGATATATAATATAAAATTTTATATAAAATATATAGTATGTATTATATATTATATATTTTATATATTTCATATATATTTGAGATATATTTTATATAGATTGTATATTTTATATACATTATATATTATATATAAAATATAAAAGTTATATAAAATATATATAATATACTATATATAAAATATATGAAATGTATACTATAGATAAGATATATGATATATCATATATAAAATATAAAATGTATATTTATTAAATTATATATTAAATATAAAATATATGTAAATATATTTTATATTTATATATAGTTTTTATATTTTATAAATTTTATATAATATATAATTTTATAATTATATATTATATAAATTTATATATAATATATATTATATTATTATAGATTATATATTATTAATATATAGATTATATAATAATCTATATAATATAGTGTAAAACACACTTATAGTCAATAAGAGTCAATATATAATCTATATATTATATATTATATAATTTATTTTATATATTATATATTAAATTATATATTTAATATATTTATTTAAATATATATTATACATAAATATATAATATATAAATCTATGCATAAAATGTATATTTATATATATATATATATATTTTATATGATAATAAATATATATTATAAAATATATAATATATATTATATATCAGATTATATTATATATTATATGATACATTTTATATATATAAATATATATTATACATAGTATGATATATAAAATATATGTTATATAATACATATGATATATAAAATATATATATACACACACCACACACCACATTTTACTTATCCCCTTGTTGATTGATGGACATTTGAGCACATTCCATATTTTTGCAATTGCGAGTTGTGTTGCTATGAACATCATGTTCAAGTATCTTTTTGGTATGGCTTCTTTTCCTCTATGTAGATATAGTATTGGGATTGCTTGATCAAATGGTAGATCTTCTTTTAGTTTTTTTAAGGAATCTCCATACTGTTTTCCATAGTAATACTTGAAGTTCTGGGATACATGTGCAGAATGTGCAGGTTTGTTACATAGGTATACACGTGCCACGGTGGTTTGCTGTACCCACAACCCACCATCTACATTAGGTATTTCTCCTAATGTTATCCCTCCTCTAGCCTCCCACCCACTGACAGGCCCTAGTGTTTGATGTTCCCCTCCCTGTGTCCATGTGTTCTCATTGTTGAACTCCCACTTATGAGTGAGAACATGCAGTGTTTCGTTTTCTGTTCTTGTGTTAGTTTGCTAAGAATGATGGTTTCTGTCTTCACGTCCCTGCAAAGGACATGAACTCATTCTTTTTTATGACTGCATAGTATTCCATGGTGTATATATGCCACATTTTCTTTATCCAGCCTATCATTGATGGGCATTTGGGTTGGTTCCAAGTCTTTGCTATTGTGAACAGTGCTGCAATAAATATGCCTGTGCCTGTGTCTTTATTGTAGAATGATTTATAATCCTTTGGGTACATACTTCTTTTGAGAATTGTCTATTCATGTTCTTAGTCCACTTTTTGTTGGGATCGTTTGTTTTTTTTCCTTGATGATTTGAGTTCCTTGTAGATTCTGGGTATTAGTCATTTGTTAGATGCATAGTTTGTGAAGATTTTTACAAACTGTTTACTCTGCTGAGTATTTCTTTTGCTCTGTTTACTTTCTTTCTGTTTTCTCTTCATTATTTCTTTTTCTGTGCAGAAGATTTTCAATTTAAGTCCCATTTACTTACCTTTGCTTTTGTTGCATTTGTTTTGGGGTTCTTGGTCATGAAGTCTTTGCCTAAACGAATGTCTACAAGCGTTTTTCCAATGTTATCTTCTAGTATTTTTATGATTTCAGGTCTTAGATTTAAGTCTTTGACCCATGTTGAGTTGATTTTCATATAAGGTGAGAGATGAGGATCCAGCTTCATTCTCCTACATGTAGCTTGCCAATTATCCCAGCACCATTTGTTGAAGAGAGTGTCCTTTCCCCACTTTATGTTTCTGTTTGCTTTGTTGAAGATCAGTTTACTGTAAGTATATTGCTTTATTTCTGGGTTCTCTATTCTGTTTCCTTGGTCTATGTGCCTATTTTTATATCAGTATCATGCTATTTTAATGACTGTAGCCTTATGGTATAGTTTAAAGTCAGGATGTGATGCCTCCAGATTTGTTCTTTCTGCTTTGTCTTGCTTTGGCTATGCAGTCTCTTTTCTGGTTCTATATGAATTTTAGGATTGTTTTCTCTAAAACAATCTTTCTGTGAAGAATGACAGTGGTTTTTGATGGGAATTGCATTGAATTTGTAGATTACTTTTGACAGCATGGTCATTTTCACAATATTGATTCTTGCTATCCCAGTCAGTGTTGTATCTTCACTAAGTCTTGTGAAGTGTCTTTCCATAGGTCTTCAGAAGTCTGTTGGTAGATTTAGGTATCCAAACTCATTGTACACCTTTGCTGCTTTTACCACTGCTGTGTTATAATATAGATTGGTTTTCACCCATGTTTCCTGGTTCATAACAGATATAGCCCTTGTTACAGTCTTTTATTATAATGTTGAATGTATTGGGTCTCAGGGACAGGCCTCAAGAAACAGAATCTCTCTCCTGTTTTCCTCTCACCTGCTCCAAGGCAGGACTCTAATCTTCCCCCACCTTTCTGATTGTGAGTCTTAAGACCTTTGGAAAGAGTCCTTCCCTGTACACTTAGGGGAGGAATGCTGACATCATGAAGCTTCATAAGAACCCAAGAGACTCGGTTCAGAGAGCTTCGGCATATCTGAATGTGTGGAGGTTCCTGGAGGGTGACGCACCTGGGGAGGGCATGAAAGCCCCATGTCCCTTTTCCTATCCCTTGCTGTACACGTCTCTTTATTTGTATCCTTTAAAATATCCTCCTTAATAAACCAGTAAACATAAGCAAGTGTTCCCCTGAGTTTTGTGAACCCCTCTACCAAATTAATTGGACCCACAGAGGGGACTGTGGGAACTCCAACTTGAAGCCAGTTGGTCAGAAGTTCTGGAGGTCCAGACTTGGGACTAGGGGAAAGAAAGGGGTTCTCTTGTGAGGCTGAGCTCAACCTGTGGGATCTGACACTATCTCCAACTAGGTAGTGTTGGAACTGAATTGAAGAACACCCAGCTTTTTTCTGCTGTATGGTGTGTGGGGGACAATCTCCTATAACTTTAGTCACAGAAGCCTTCTTCTATGTTGATAATTGTTGTGATGGTGTGAAAGCAGAAGAAAAACACTGGGGGAGAGAATTTTTTCCCTGCACAACTACTGATTCTCAAATTCTCATAAAATAAAATCAGAAATAAATTATAATAATGGATAAATCTAATGCTCATTTATTTTAAAATATGCCCCAGAGTCCTAGCATACACGATGCCATATATCATACTTGTAACTGAACTTGCAGCTTGACTGCAGGTCCTTAGATCCAGTGTAAATATCCTCCTAAGCTCAGGTATTGTGTGACTCTAATTTCTTGCTTCATTACTTTAAACCAGATATGTCCTAAAGCCTCAACTAGCAGGTCATAAATATATATGGTAAAAAATTTTTTTATGGTGCATCTTTATCTTAAATATGGAATGATGGAAAACTTTATGAATAAGATAATTAGATCTTTGAGGTTTAGTGAAGCTGATTCAAAAGATTTTAAAGATTTTGAGCTTTAGCCACATACTTCCAAGAGGAGTTGTTGTAACTGCCCCATCCTGTTTTTCAAGTTCAGTGTTTTTTCTTCTTCATATGATATACATAATTTAAAAGGCAATTATTGCCAAATTTAACTTTAATGTCATTTTTCTTTGGTGTAGCAACATTAATCTTATTCCAGATTCTTATTCTTATGCTTTCCTTCTGGACTTTCACATCATTCCTCTCTTATCATATTCTTCCCAATGATCTTCTATAGGTGTCCTTTAAAAGTCCAAGCTCATTGGTCCCATTGGATTTCCCTATTTGTCTTTTTTATATTTACCCCAATATTTCTCTCATTTTCTTTTTGTTAACTGAATTATTTTTTCCTTTTTCTTTGAAGATTTTCTTAATCTTGAATTACTTTCTATTTTGGTGTCTCAGGTCATGAGTTCAGACGTACTTTCTCAAGTACTTTTCTTTTTTAAAAAAAAAATTGTCTAAAGTCAGGTACAGAGTTAGCATTAGAGTAAATTATTTCTGTATTTACTTCATACAGAAATAGCATTGTGCTATTTCTGTATGAAGTAAATAGAATGTTTCAAAGAAAGGAGCAAGATGAAGCTAGAGTAAATGTTGTCATTGCCTAATTGCTACACATAATATTTTCTTGATTGGTTTAGCACAGGGTTTTTATAGAAAATAGTGTTTTCTCTGATTTTTAATTATATTTGTGAAATATATTAACAGATGAAAGCAGTAACAGAATGACCTCCAATATGGAAAAATATCAGGTATTCTGGATTCCTGGGAGTAGTAAAATGTTTGAATTATTTAAGGTTTTATGTATAATAAGCAGATTATATATACTTTGAGATTTTTGACAGCTGATTCAGGTCAAAGGGTTACACAAGCAAGTTCTGGAATATTAAAGCTTGAAGGATGTCTAGAGTTCATATAAGAACAAAATCTTCTCTAGACAGGAAAAACTAAGAGACCATTTACAAAAATGCCAGATTAATTCCAGGTGTCAGTTTATTATAACTAGGTAGTTTGTGCCTTTCAATCAAACTCTATATTTTTATAAAATAAGGTGATTGTTATGAAATAAAAAATTTATGCGTTTGACTTCCAGTTTACCAAAATACAGGTTGATCAAGCAAAGCTAGGTTTATTCCTACCACCATCAGGGGAACACCATTTTGACAGCCTTAAAACTTTCTCCAAAGGGGTATAGTGGTCAAGAAGGATATTTATAGGGTGTAATGGCCTGAGCTAGAAATTTAAAGCCCAGTTTAAAAGCAAGAGCTGATCAGGATTTAACAGATTTTATCACATAATAGCTTGGACTTCTGAGCACAGTAAGGGAAGAGTCTACAAATAGTAGAAGCTGTTAGTCTTGATAAGTTAGCTTTTTTGTTGTTGTTGTTAGTTCACAAACATATTCTTAGTGTAAATATTCCTTGAAGCAAGTAGCTAAATTATTTTTGCTTAATTCCAGTGTTTTTCAGCATAGAAATGGTAAAGTATACCCGGTCCCAATATAATTTAACACAGAGACCAAATTATATTTATTTTAGTTCTCACTACATTCTCGAGAGTTGCTGTACTCCGGTAGTTCTCAAGCTGAGCTACACATCAGAATCATGTATGCCACTCTAAATATTTACAGGCGTAAAGCCTCCCCTGAAGACATTCATTCAGTAAGAAAGGCTTCTGTATGCTTACAAATCTCCATACTTTAATAAGAAACCAGAATTGAGAATTTCCAGATTTTGCATAAACTTTAGGCATGGCTTAGAGTTAACTCATGGGTCATGGAGGCAAACCAGCCACTATAGAGTGTGCTAGCATGGCCAAGTCCATTAGGTGCGAACATCCATAAATTTGAAGATACATTTACAAGTAGTAAGAGAAGTACCAACACTTATCACAGTCTTATCCAACTGGCCTGTGGTTCTCCCACTGGCACAGCAAAGCCAAATGCTGACATCGAGATAGCAGTGAAAGTGAGGCATTTATTGCAGGGCACCAAGCAAGGGGAATCAGTCAGTTCATGCTTCAGACCTGAACTCCCAGATAGCTTACAGGTAAGGATTTTTTTTTTTTTTTTTTTTTTTTTAGATGGATTCTCACTGTGTCGCCCAGACTGGAGTGCAGTGGCGCGATCTCGGCTCACTGCAAGCTCCGACTCCCAGGTTCACGCCATTCTCCTGCCTCAGTAGCTGAGCAGCTGGGACTACAGGCACCCGCCACCATGCCCGGCTAATTTTTTTTTTTTTTTTTTTTTTTGTATTTTTAGTATAAACGGGGTTTCACCGTGTTAGCCAGGATGGTCTCAATCTCCTGACCTCATGATCCGCCTACCTCAGCCTCCCAAAGTGCTGGGATTACAGGCGTGAGCCACCGCACCGGGCCACAGGTAAGGATTTTTAAAGGCAGGGAGGAAGAGCCTACAGGAAAGGTTATAAATTAATCCATGGAAGGTATACATTGGTTTGACCTGAAAAGGCCAGACATCTCAAAGAGAGGTTAGAAGGATGGGTCATAGATGCATTCAAAGATTTTCTGAATTGCGATAAGTTAAGGATGTAAAATGTTGCCTAGAATTTGGGATGAGCAGAAAAGAATGTGAGCTCAGGCTGGTGGGCATGACCTCCTCTAGGCCCTGCAGGAGGAAGTTACAAATAAGGGGGTCAGAGTTCAGTGCTTACTTTCCTCTTATCTGAGGTCTACGTGACAGCGGATCTTCTGTTTGGTGGGATCTGGGTTTCTGAAGAACACCTCAGGGACATACGTTAAGGTGTTATCTTCAGTTTCTACAGGGAGCTGAAGCTTTTCTGATTCTAACTTCACTGGCTATTGTTTTAAGCTACTATTTCCTTATTGTTTATTAAGTTGTTCATTTACTTCTCAGAGCTAGCCAGGTGCCTAATATTTCGTTTGAAGCAGCTCAATTTTTTTTATTTCCAGGAGATACTTCAGCTCCAGTAATATATGCTATCACTCACATTCTTTCTTCTAAAAATTCTTTTCTATAATGATAATGAGAAATTACAGGTGGGTGACTTCTACAATTTACTTTTTAGTAAGCATTACAGAGTTGATATTAATCTAAATATTCCTGAGCAACTATCATTTTGCCCTTTTATAACTAACATTCATCCACTTCTAACATTTTTATGAGCATCTGAAATGATATTTCAGTTTTTCTTCTTTTAGAATCCGATGTATTTCCCCACTCTTGAAGATCAACTACATAAAAATAAATAATAAATAAATACTCCAGACTTTCAGAAACAATACATAAACTATGGTCAAATGCTTTCTTATTGTGTTATTACATAATATCGGCACCTAAAAAATCTGTTGAATTAAAGCTAAGTGACTCGGTTTAATGTCTGAAGTTCTCCATAAACTAGATTTTCACATCCTTTTCTTTGTTGTATGATCTGCAATAGTGAGGCTTAACTTGCTGCATATAGAAACTGTTTTCTGCTTATAAATGTTATCCAGGTTGGAACATGTTACACTCTTGTTGGAGGGTATAGTTTTTCAAATCTACAAAGCACTGAGATTTAATTCTGTGAATGAGGGTTGCTAAGGGCCCATTGAGTTCAAATTAATTAGTAAGCATCTAGCATATCTTCTGGGAGGGGAGCTTAAGGCAATTTAGAAGCTGTCTGCCAGAGAACTTGTTGGTTGGGAAAAGACAATTACAGAGTTTTCATTCAGACTACAGGCTTCATGCTGCTGCATAATTGTTGTCTCCTTCTGTCTTGCTAAGAGGAGGGGGAAGAAATGTGGATGTCAGGGGAATACAGCAGGGATGCTTGGTGTTCAGCAATCTAATTTAGAATGCTAAAAAGACAACTTAATGCCTACTCTCTGATTAGGATGGACGTGATCAGCTCTCTCCCTAGAGAGAAAAAAATGAAGGAAAGCTACCTTTAAAAAGTTGGGAAGAAGTTCTGGAATTTTGGGAAAAGGCAGGCACAGAAAAGAGATAAGAGGTGTTACATTTAAACATAAAAAGAAGAATATGGTTAAAAATTAGTGAAACAGAAGAGTTTCAAAGTCTATTTTTACAAAATATATTTAACTTCTAAATTGTTTAAAAAATTAGTAATTGTGTTTGGTTATAAATGTCTAAGTATTGTAAAGAAAAATAAAGCTTTGTTAAAGGCAAAAGAGTGATTTACTAAAGCTTTTGACACCTTACGTGGCAGGCCAGGTCTCACTAATACAGGCCTCCATTACAACTGTCCCTGCACTGACTAACTAGGTTAAACATTAAAAGCTGATCGAGCCAGTGCCCTGATCCGAAGGCTGGAATGTGACAAAGCCCACCAAGAGTTTTGCCCAGGTTTTTCCTGGACCTTGAAGCATGAAAAGATAACAAAGGAATTCTTAAAAGGACCCTTTAAGGATTAAACAAGTTTTATTGGGAGTCTGAAGAAACTTCCCAGGCCTGCACAAACAAGTTTATTAGTGTCTAAAGGAACTCCCAAAACCTTTATGATTTAGTAGGAGAAATGATAAGAGTAATCACCCTAGCATCAAGACCCATTTAGATTAAGTAAACTTACTGAGGCTCCAGAGGAAGGTCTTCCAGACTCATACCTTAGTTATAGGCTAAAAGAAGTTAATCACTTATGTCTTTAGATGAATGCACACTTAGACATATGGCTTAGAAGGTATATAAGCTCTGGAGAAGTTTGTAATATTGAGTTGGTATGGCAATAATTTCTAGGCCTTCTCCCGTAACCGGTTGCAGAAAATAAAACTTTCTTTCTCCCCAGTTCATCTGCATCTTGTTATTGGGTCACAAGAAATAGCAGCCCGATCCTCAGTTTTGTCTGGGAACACTTGGACATTAATTGGTGTCTCACTTTTCTGTGAATCCCCCATAATGCCTGTTATAGAGCTTTGTACTTAGTAGAAGCTCAATACACATTCTTTCTTATATATGTATGTGTGTATGTAGGTATGCATGTAAACTTTATATACAATAAAATGTATAAATTAAAACACAATTCTATGTAACCAACACTCCAATCAAGAGATAGAACAATTCCATTACCAAGTAAATTCCTTCCAGTCCCTTTCTTGTCAGTCCTCACTACCCACAGGCAACACCACTGTTCTGATTTCTATGGTCATAGATTAATTTTGCCTGTTTTTGTATGTCATCAAAATGGAGTATAGTATGTTTGGCTTTTTTTGTTCAACAGGTTTTTATATATATCCGGGTTATTGCTTTTATTAGTACATTGCTTCTTAATAATGTTCTATTGAGTAAATGGACCACAATTTGTTTTTCCATTCTCTGTTAATGGACCTCAGTTCATCAGGTTGTTTCTAATTTGGGACTATTTTTAGTAAAGTTTCTATAAATATCCTTATACTATTCTTTTTATGAATGCATGCTTTCACTTCTCTTGGGTAAATGCCTATAATTGTAATTGCTAAGTAGTAGGGTAGATGTATGTTTATAAAATCCTTTGAAGAGTTTGGTACTATTTTACATTCCCGCTAGCAATGCATGAGAATTCCAGTTTTTCCACATCCTTGCCAATGTTTGATGTTGTCAGCTTTTTAAATTTTGTTTCTTCTAGAGGCTATGAAATGATGTCTCATTGTAGTTTCAGTTTGAATACCTATGACTACCAAAGCTATTGAACATCTTTTCATGTGCTTAGTGGCCATTTAGAAAACTTAGTTTTGTGAAGTGTCTTTTTAAATCCTTTGCTTCTTTTTAATTAGGCTGTTTGTCTTCTTGTTACTGACTTGAAAACATTCTTTATATGCAGGAAACAAGTTTTTCATCAAATATGTGTACTTAGAATATGTTTTTCCAATCTTTGGCCATTCTTTTTTTATTTTCTTAATACTGGTTTTTGATAAACAGAGATGTTTACTTTTGATGAAGTCTAACATAGTATTTTTCTTGTAGTTCTTCCTTATTTTTATTTTTCAGAGACAGGGTCTCATTCCATCTCCCATGCTGGGATGATATGGCACAATCATAGCTTACTCCATCCTCAAACTCCATAACTCAAGTATCCTCCCACCTCAGCCTCCAAAGTACGTGGGCCTACAGGTGCAAGCCACCACAGTCAGCTAATTTTTTTTATTTTTTGTAAAAATAGGGGTCTCTCTTTGTTGCCCAGGCTCATCTGGAACTCTGGGCCTTAAGCAATTCTCCCTCCTTGACCTAAGTACAGGAATTACAGATGTGCGCCACCATGCCTGGCCTGTAGTTCGTTTTGTATTCTCTCTAAGAAAACTTCACCCAACCCATAGTCACATAGTTATTGTCCTATGCTTTGTTTTAAAAGAATTATAGCTTCCACTTTTGTCTTTACATTTATGCTTCATACTGAATCAAATTGTGGATTGTATGAGTTAGAGCTATCTACTTATTCTAGAACCATTTGTTGAAGAGATTAATTTATCCTGTGAATTTGGGCCAGTACCTTTGTTGAAAATCAATCAACCAGGCCGGGCGCGGTGGCTCAAGCCTGTAATTCCAGCACTTTGGGAGGCCGAGGCGGGCGGATCACGAGCTCAGGAGATCGAGACCATCCTGGCTAACACGGTGAAACCCCGTCTCTACTAAAAAGTACAAAAAACTAGCCGGGTGAGGTGGCGGGCGCCTGTAGTCCCAGCTACTCGGGAGGCTGAGGCAGGAGAATGGCGTAAACCCGGGAGGCGGAGCTTGCAGTGAGCTGAGATCTGGCCATTGCACTCCAGCTTGGGGGACAGAGCGAGACTCCGTCTCAAAAAAAAAAAAAAAAAAAAAAAAGAAAATCAACCATCTTTATTTTTTCTCTTCCATTAGTCTATATCTCCATTATTTTGCCAACATCATGCTGTTTTAATTACTGTTGCTTTTCAGTAAGGCTTAAAATCAGAGAATGTGAGTCTTCTAACTCTATTTTTCTTTCATTAAAAGTTTTTGTTAGCCTTTTCTAAAGTTTATTTTCTCTGCTGAGATAGCTCATCCCTTTATTTATTATATCCATTTTTTAAAGTCCAGAATATGTCTATAATAGCATTTTGAAAAATACATGTCTGCTAATTCTAACATCTGTGTCATTTCACATTATCTCTTTATTGACAACTCTTTTCTCTAATTACGGGTCATCTTTCCCTAGTTCTTTGCATGTCCAGTAATTTTTATTATAGACTAAAAACTGGCTGATTCATTGAAGGGAGTGTAGATTGTATTGCTTTTCTTTAAACAGTGTTAAATTTTGCTCTGGCAGGCAGTTAAATCACTAGAAAATAATTTTTATTCTCTTAGTTTGGATTTACTTGCTCTTGGGGTAAGTTTGTTTCAGTTCTTCCTAGTCCTTGGGTATTGTCCTTGTTTCAGTAGGTGTTTCCTACTCATAAGGTATGGTCTTTCCAGGTTTTCCAGTGGAATTCCCATGGTGCTCAGTGAGGTCTGTCTACCCTGGGCGGGGGTGGGGGTCGGAACTCTAACATCTTGTCCTACAGGTCTTCTGGTATTTTGTTCAGCTCCCAGATCCCCTGCAACCATGCTATGCTATGTCTTCTAAACCCTTGTCCTGAATGTGTGCAATTCGGTCCTCAGCCAAGGGTCTACAGGGAATCACCTGCAGACTTCTAGGGTACCTTGTGTGAAGAGTCTTCCTCCTTGATTTATACTCCTACCAGTTCTATAATAGCCTCTTCCCCAGTCCTAATCTGTGCCTCTCATTATGTAGTGCTCCATTCACTGCTTGAGCCTCACCTCCCATTGGGCTGTTTGGGAAACTGATCCCAGATGGAAGCTTGAGTGAATGTGGGCTTATCTCTTTTAATTCCTTTCTCTCAGAAAGTTCTGAACTGCCCATATTCAATGCCTGAAAACAATTGCCTCATATGCTTTGTACAGTTTTATCGTTTTTAACACTGGGAGAATAAGTCTTTTACCAGTTGCTACATCCTGGAGAGATGAAGTCAATAAACATTTTAAACATTTTAAGGGAATCAATGCTGTATTTGTAAATGGAAACTCCAGAGGGAAGCATCCAAACTTTTATAAACATCCATTGTAAGCACATTTTGTAAAATAGCTCAGTGTCCACTGGACACTGTATTACTACAAAACAATATTCAGCTTCCTTAAAAATACTTCATTTACCTAAAAACTAAATTTATAATTAAAATTCACCTTTACCTCAAAGACTTAAAGCTCAAAGTTTATCTTCTTTCTCCACAAAGGTTCTCAATACTAATCACTTATGTTGCATTATTTTTATTTTTTTTCTTCCTTAGACATCAAAGACTTGCTTTTTATTGCTTTGTTTTGTATATAGGTTGCTTCAATTTTTCCTTGGTTTACAAGTTCCATTAAATCAATTCATTTTGTGTAGCCTGCACTTCATTAAAGAGATGGCCCAGTGTAGAATATTTGTGAAAAGGGCAGCTCTAACTCTTCTTCCATGTCTATGATCAATGTAATAATTTTGAATGCTTCGTTAGTCTAGAAGCAAATAGAATCAATTCCCTGTTCTTAACTAATACTGACACTTGGAAAATTCATCATAAGTTTTAATCTGTAGATCTCACCTTTCTGTAGGGTTGAAGACAGATTTTTAAATATCTGCTGAGTGACTTTAACTGGATGTTCTGCCAGCACTAACTCAGAAGTCCAAAACCACAGTTTCCTCTTTCTATTCTCCAATATTTCCTTTCTTCCTATGATTTCCATTACACGCCCCCCCCCCCGATATCCAAATTAGAAACCACAGAATGTTGTTTTTCCTCATCTTCTCACTTACTCCTCACTTGCAATACGATTTATTCACTGTATTTTGGAATATTTTTTATCCATTCTCTTTTTATTCCTATTCACATAATCCTATTTGAGGCCTTATTACTACTTCCAGCAGGATCATAGCAATAATTTCCTGAATAAATTTATACCTTCCTCCTTTACACACTACCAGGCTATGTTTTTAAAGTAGATTTATAATATCATCTTCTTACACAAAAAATTTTTGCTAGCTTGCTGTCACTTGTGGGAAAAAGACCAACTTTCTGAACATAGCATTTTCACTTTTAACATTTCACTCATACCTCTTTTTCAGGCTCAGTTTCCATTCTGTTTGCTTTTCCTCTCTGTCTAGGATGGCACGTTCTTGGCATGCCTATTATCAGTTCTAAGTTTTGCTACCCAGAACAGGTATTACCCATCACAGTGCACATTGCTGTATTCTGTGAATCTACTATCAATGAATTAATTTGCTGTTTCTCCTCTTACTACAATTTGCTAACCAGGCACTTCCAACCCATTCCTCAACTCTGATTAAACTGATCAACTTAATAATACAAATGCTCTGAAATCTTTGCAGGTATACTTCTACTTCTGCTGTTTTCTTATACCAGAAAAGTCTTCTTTCAATGTGTTCTTCATCCAAGACTTTCATAGTATTTTTTAATGTAACTTGTTTATGTTTTCACTGTTTTCTTCTAAAAAATTTTTATTACATTAATTAGGCTTCATCTGTTTGCCAAGTGATATGCTGAATGCATCATGCATTTTTATTATTTCATGAAATTCTCAAAAGATTACAAGGTACTCGATATGGTGTGGTTCTATGTCCCTACCCAAATCTCGTCTTGAATTGTAATCTTCAAGTGTCAGAGGAGGGGCCTGGTGGGAGGTGTTTGGATCATGGGGTGGACTTCCCCCTTGCTGTTCCCATGATTGTGAGTTCTCAGGAGATCAGATGGTTTAAAAATGGCACTTTCCCCTTCGCCCTTTCTCTCTCACCTGCTTCTCTGTGATAAGGCAGGCTTGCCTCCCCTTCTACCATGATTATACATTTCCTGAGATTTCTCTAGCCATGTGGAACTGCGAGTCAATTAAACCCTTTTTCTTAATAAATTACCCAGTATCAGGTAGTTCTTCATAGCAGTGTGATAATGAACGAATACAGTACTCTTTATTGCTTTTTACGTCATATTTTATTTAGTTAGGTAAATGTCCTGTATTTACTCCTGGTATAGAGATTCTTCCAGAGCAGGATTCAGGTCAAGTTTATTCTCTCCCAAATCACTGTGTCTTGCAATATACAACTGGTTGAACTAAATTTGTCTTCCTCTTTTTCTTGCTACCTTATTGCTTTCTCTCTCTCTTCCCCTGTAATTTTTTCCTCTATTCCTAGTGCATTTACTGTTTGGAGGTTTTTTGGATAATTTTAAAGTTTCCTGAGGTTTCACCAGTCTATGAATACAACCTGTGAAACAAGTTGATAATCACTTTTCACTGGCTCTTATCATCATTGAATTGATGTCACAAATTTCTTTGAATACCCAAGGTGACTCATTAGTTTTTGAATAGTCCTCTTATGTTCTTTGTTATTCTCTGAAGTTTTTTAGGGGCATCTTCCCACTACTGGTGCTTCCAGAATACATTATTTCCTGGCTGTACTCAAACTATATACCTAAAGTATGCATCCTATCCCCCAATGTACTGAAACTAACTGGTATTCTGGGAAGATGAGTGAAGAATATACTTACAATACTTGTTGTGACCTAACTTGTCACTTTTGACACCAAAGTAGAACTGCTTTTACTTTTGAGAAAGTATCCTGTTAACACAATTACTCTATCTTCTGCCTAAAACTTCTCCATAGAGTATTATTTATAGACTTTTGTGTTTGCCTTTCCAGCCTCCATTCCACAATTTTCTCCCAATAACCCCAGCTTTTAGATGAGCATCAATTATTCAAAAAATTTTCAATATCTTCTGTGTGGGGCTCCACACCTCTGCTACCTGCTTGAGCACCTGACTCAAGCCAAAGCCAGTCGAAACTATCCAACATTATTGTAGTCACACTATCAGTTTCACATGTTAAAATGTGACTTAAGGCAGTTTAACTGGAATAAACCTTTCTATTTCCATGGGGGCTACTAGGAAAGAGGCTTGCCATTTCCCGTAGATTTAAAACTACAAAGATGGAGTTTCTGCAGCCATTTTGGCACCAAAATGAAAGCTTTGTTTAAGAGAAGAAGCCTAAAATGAAGTGAAGCCAAGAAATGGAGAGAGAGAGAGAGAGAGAGAGAGAGAAATACTAGAAATTGATGATATCTTGTTAACACCTTTGTATAGCTGAATCTAAAACTTGAATTTTTTGTAATGCTGGACAATAAATATCTTTTTGCCCAAGCCAGTTTGGTCTGAATTTCTCTTACTTGTAGCAAAGGAGGCTAACTAAAATGGATTTAGGCATGAATCCGCCAGGCCATTCTCTAATATGGAAATCACTGCAACCACAGGGTACAAATTGAAAATGCCATATTAATACCATTTCAGACCATCCGACCGTCTACTCTGAGAAACAGACCGTTTTCTCTGAGATTGGTGTTTAACTTAAATCAGACAATTATAAACCTTTTTCCAGGATTCAAAATTGGGGCCAGAGATAATGAGGCAAAGTCACCTCTCATAGCAATGTTTTCAGCCATGTGGCACAAGCCTGTCTGATTGAATAAAACCTGGAAGGAGAAGAGAAGCAGAGTCTAGAAACATGTGGACTTTTGAATAAATTCCTTTTCCCCAAGCCAGCTTGAGAACAGATTAAGACAACAAGGAAGTGATTAAGCAAGAATTAAATCCAAGTCTGTTGGATCCCAAGGCATAGTACATCATTACTTTAATACAATGATACTTGCTTATGTTTGCTTAGTGCCTGATATGGTGCTTGGTAAAGTGAATCATTTTTGTTAGATTTGTGTGCTACACTTACATTTGATAAACTATTTTCAAAAAGATTTACCTAAAACTGTGTAGGAATCCCTGGAACAAATGTCAGTTGGTTATATTTTCTATTACCCACTTTACTGGAGAAGCACCCTGGCTATAAGGATGACATTTATGTCTGTTTCCTGTTGGGAATACCCTTTGGGGCCATATTGCACTCCCTGCACTATATTCAAGGCTACGTTTTCACACTCTTAGTTATATCTTATATATCTCAGCTGATCCTGCTCTCAGGTAAAATGTCATATATTCAATAGCATCAAGTGATTCTATATTGAGAAGTAAATGCATGATAATGAAAAGGAAAAAAACTTAGCATGGGAAGAGTCTACCTGCTCTTTTGCAGAGCAGGTAGGCCACACTTTTAATAGAGCAATTTTTTAACAAATATGTTTTTCTCATCCATAATTGAAAAAATATCTTTAGTCTGAACTTCCAACACTAGCAGACTCTGAGTGATATGTATCATTTTTATGACCATAACTAGGTCCAGTGATAAGGTATAATTTCTGTAATTTACTTCCTTTGCTGTTTCAGCCTATAATGATCTGGAGAAGAAAATTAAAAAGTTGTATTTACATTAAACTTCTAGCCTTACATGCTCTATTTAAGTTCCCTGGAGAAAGACAAAAAGCTCCTGAAAATGAGTGATTAATGCTCCCAAGAAAGGCCTATTGAGGGGTCAGTTCACAAACAAGCATTTTTATAGAGAGGGTCTAATATAATTTTTTAAAACCTCCTTCTGCCTCGATTTAATCGTTATGGAGTCGGTAAGTAGTGTACTTTGTCCAAGAGGTTTAGACCTAGTTTTTCTTCATTTTTTATAGCAACTTATAAAAAAATCTGAAGAGGAACTGAGTTAAATTTTTTAAATTCTGTATCTCCTGCCATTCTGATTAGTAATCTTCACCCATCTTACCTAAGAGGCAGGGGTGTCTCTAAGGAAATCTTACTCCCTTTTTTCTCCGTAAGAAGACTAGCAATCAGAGTGTAGGGTCTCTTGGGAGAGCAGGTTAAAGTGGAAAAGCTGATGAGAATCCTCAGGATGGAGTTTCTTTCTCAGTGAGCTTCTCAAACATAAATATATTTTGGTTGATAGTTTGGAATAAGTGTTTAATGGAGCAAAAATTATCAGGGGGAAACATTCTCTAATGAATTTCAATAGATAATACACAGTTTTTTGTATTTCATTTTTTTCTGCCATATCAACTTTCAGTAGGCCTGATGCAAGAGGAGAACATGAACAAAAAAATGCTAACTTAATTTCACAGAGAACCAAGATATATATGTAGTTTTAGGGGAATGTTCTCATTTCTCATTTTTTGGCAATCAGTGTTAGCTACTTATTTAGCATCCACTTTTTTTGACTTGAGGTATCTCTATTAGAATGACTGAAATGAAATTATAAGGAAGTAGAAGAGCCTTTGAATGTGTTGCAGAAGCTGTATTTATCATCATATTTTTAAGAGGGAATTGAAAAATAAAGATGTGAGGATCATCTTTTACATTCTGCAATCTGAATATCTGAATCTGAAAGCAATTAATTTTTACCTAATTGCGGTTAATTTTGGTTTAGATTGTGAAAATATGTTTTCAAACGAATTCCTTACAATAGTCTATGTTGCAGCATACTGGCTCAACCCTAACCTCTACTATTACAATTTAATACAAAAATACGGACTTGGCAGAAAAATTAAGATAGCATCAAAAAAACAGGCATAGGACTCTTCTTTCACAATGCCCATGTCCCACTGCCCCACTCCCACTGACTGGATTCAAGCTCTGTTTCTCTCTGGAGATAGAAGGTTAGTATAAAAATCTAAGGGCACACGTTTGATTCCTTCTCTTTCACAACTCCCTGTAAGAATGCTCAGCTGAACTTTATCACAACAGTGCAAGACACAAAAGAACTGAGGGCTTCTCTGGAACCAGAGCAGGTGAGGTGTGGGGAGCCCATCCAACTCCTCACTGCCTGCCTTGTCTCCTTTTCTGGAGCTTGGTCATGAACCTTCACTGCCACCTGTTTACCTGTTGACAATCTCTTCTGGACCCCCAGAATCCTTTAGGAATTTACAAGGACATAAGGACACAATGAAGTCACTCATATGTGTTAATAAAAATTCATATCGATTTCAGTCAAAAGAGATGTTAAATATAATAATAACCATAATAGCTAGCTCTTGTGTCACTATTACTATGGGTCAAGCAGTATCCTAGCACAAAATTATACATTTTAATAAAGTGTGTGCATTATAATTAATTATAGAGTATGACTAAGGCTGATGTGGTTAGCAATTATTCTCTTTTGTGTGTCTTTCTGTGCTATGGAGTCCAGAACACTAAAATATATTTTCCATACTCTGAAGCCACGGTTTTGGTTAAAAGCTAGTTTCTACAAATTAGATGTATTCATATGAGATTTTGAAAGCAAAATAAAACTGAAGCTCTATTTTGCTGCTTCTACAGGCAAACCATGTTGTAGTGATATGGCTATTCATAATAGTTTCTCCTTTGATGCCTGAATTGTTGTAACAATGGTAATACCCTTGAATTCAATAATTATAGTGATAGCCTCCTGATTGCTACTTCTTTAGCTCTTCAAATGATAGGACCCGTTTCTTTGCACTAAATTCCTTTCTTCTTAAAAAAAAAATAGTGTAATTTCTGTTTGAGTTGGAACTTGACTAATACCATATTAGATACCATGAATGTCTTCATGCAATAGACCTGTAGGGAAGGACATCTGTAACTGGTATCTAACCTGGTAGGGTCTGAGGACAATGGTAATCAGCTTACAGTTGGAAAATAAAATATTGGCCCATAGAATGCAAAGGCAAAAAGGTTACTTGAATTATTGTTAGTGATGGCCTGTAAGAACATTTCCATGGAAAGCAGGTTAAGTGGGGGTAAAAATAGGACATAGTGTGAATGGTGATCACAGGTACTGTGGAGTGGGTAGATTTTTACAACACTGGCAAAATAAAAAAAAAAAAAACACTTAAATTATTTAAAGAGGATGAAAAGAAAATTCACAGACTGGGAGAAAATATTTATAAAATATATATCTGATAAAGAACTGTCATCTAAAATATCCAAGAAAATTTAAACTCCAAGAACATTAAACAATAATGAATCAAATAACCTGCTAAAAAATGGGCAAGAGATCTGAACAGACATCCATTTCATCACACACACACACACAAAAATATATATATATGTATATACAGATTGCAAATAAGCATATCAAAAGATGCTCTATATCATATGTCATCAGAAAACTGCAAATTAATCAGCATAATATACCACTCTATACCTATTAGAATGGCCAAAATCTAGAACACTGACACCACCAAATGCCTGTGAGAATGTGGAGCCACAGGAACTCTCGTTTGTTATTGGTGGGAATACAGATGGTACAACCACTTTGGAAGACACTTTGGTAGTTTCTTACAAAGTTAAATATATTCTTACCTTATGATCCAGAAATCATGTTTCTTAGTATTTACCCAAAGGAGTTGAAAACATGTTCACACAAACTGTGCATACATGTTAATAGCAGCTTTTTCCATAATTGCCAAAACTCAGAAGAAACCAGTATTTCCTTCTGTAGATGAGTGAATAAATACAGTGCTGTATATCCAGACAATGGAAGGATATTCCATCCTAAAAAATTAAAAAATGAGTTGTGAAAGAAAATGGGGGAAACTTAAATGCCTATTATTAAGTTAAGCCAGTCTGAATACATACTATATGATTCTAGCTGTATGTCATTTTGGAGAAGGTAAAACTATGGAGACAGTAAGATAAGCAGTTGCCAGGGGTTAGGAAGGAGGGAGTGATGAATAGGCAGTGAATGGAAATTTGGAAATTTTTTAGGGCAGTGAAACTATTCTGTATGATACTAACCTGGTGGATACATGTTCTTATATATTTTTCCAAACCCACAGAGTGTGTACATCCCTAAGAGTCTATGGGACTCTAGCGTAAACTATGACCTTTGAGTGATAATGATGTTCCAATGTAGGTTCATCAGTTATAACAAATGTAAGACTCTGGTTTAGGATGTCCATAGTGGGAAACCTGTGCACCTGTGAGGATAGAGGAGCATAGTGGAACTCTTTTTACTTTCTGCTCATTTTGCTGTGAACTTAAAACTTCTCTAAAAAATATAGTATATTTAAAAAACCAAAGCAAAAGAAAAATAAATTCATAACTCTATGCATGATTAGAGGACTAGGGATTTTCTATTGGTGGTCTAAAGAAATCTCACAGCTAATATTTCTGAAAATGAGACAGATACAATGGATTAATGAAACATAATGCAAACTGAATTAATAGCTTCACCATATCTTTTATGTGAATTTTTGGATATCTATTGCAAAGGATAGAAATACTAAGAAATTGAATTTGAGTATTTCTATAAATTTAAATAAATCTGAGCACTGTGAACCAAAATGTCCTATTGAGTCCTCCTTGAAAGCAAGAATTTTTTTTTCCTTCTTGTCTTGGTCTGCTAGTCCTACCTGCATGAAGACTCTTCAGTGACATCAACTAATATGTTTTCTTGAGGAAACACAAACTTTTCCTCATGCCCATGTCTTAGCACTCATTGCCTTCAACATGCTCCTCTACTTCCTACTTGGCCCTGAAGGCCAAATACAAGGTGTGACCCAAAATAATTATAAAATTTTTCTAAATTGCATCTGTAGAAACTTGAGAAATGTGAGAATCGATTCTAAGAGTTCCAGACCTAGGAACATAGGTCTCAATTAAATTAAGTTTGTTAATATGGGAGTACATACCAGAGAGGTTATGGATTTCTTATACTAGCCCAAGTGGCTGAGAGTGGTTCCATATGCTTTTTGGTTGACTAAAGTCCGCATTCAGTGGTGACCTGCACTAAAAACAGCTCAAGTATGGCAAGCGCCAATAGGAGAATTATAGGGCAAGACACAGGGTCTTGAAAAGAAAAAAAAAAAAAGCCGTAACCTCTTTTAGAGATCACTATCCAGTTTTGAGAAGCAGTTCCTGGCTTGATATTGATTCCTGATAGAAGCCAAATGCCTGACCATGAGACATCAAGTGATCACGTGACTAAATGGGACCACTCTCTGCTCCACAAAGTCACCATGTTAGGTATCAGCAGCAGCATTCCATTTAAAAGTGAAAATTCAATTAAAAAATGGTGAAATTCAAGAAATCATACAATACCAAACAATAACAATGAAACAAGCGGTACCAACGATAACAAATTAGAAAATTAATTATAAACATAAAAAAGATAAGAAACAAATAATTATAAAAGCAAATAATTTTTAAAAGAAAAAGAATAATAATCATACCAATCAAATGCCTAGGAATAAAGATAACAAGGAATGAGCTGGGCTGTTATTTTTAAAAATCAATTTCTTTGGAAAAGCTTAGTGTTCAAAGACAGTTTTAAAGAGAAAAATATACAGGCAAATACTAAGGTAAGCATTGAGTAAGATATCCGTTTTTGTCAAATTAAGCTATAATTTCACTGGAATACTAATATGAATACAGAAAAAGAATGAGAGAGATAGCAGAGAGAGTCATAAAAGGCGGGAATTAGTGTTTCAGGACGTTAAGATGTACATTGTTACCGAAGGTGAAATGAATTTCTCCAAAAATGGTAGTAGATATATGTTCCTCTTCCATCATTCTTTCCCTATTTTTTGTAATTTTTGTCTTCTTTTGATGTAAGGGATGTGACAAAGTGGTTATTTAAGTGAAGACATTCATTGAGTAACCAAGTTAATTGTGAGAAGGATATCAATAAATATAAGGTGCTAGCAAATAAATCACTGTGATATATTAACATAGAAATAGAAACACATTAGCAAACAAAATGTAAAGTCCAGAAACAGGTCCAATATAGATATGAGAATTTAATATTAGATATATCTGACATTACCGATAAGTGAAATAAAAATGGATTACTGAATAAATGGTTTGAGGATATTTGACTGTCCACTGGGAAAAAAGTGTCTCTTTTGCAAATACAGAAGAGAAAAAATGAATTTCAGATAAATTAAAAATTTAGAGAAAAAGTAGAACTGTAAATGTCATGTACTCGAACTGTAAATGTTCAAGGATATGTTTATAATGGTAGGTTAGAAATAGCCTTTTTGTTCTGACTTCAAGGTGCACAATTTTTTAAATGCTGTATTTTGTTCATATTTTTAAATTATATTTTTCAGAAGACATGAACAAAGTTGAAAACTCAATGAAGAAGTAAAAATATGCATATTTATTTTAAGTGTGACATAATGTGACTCTCCTTAGAGTGTGAAGTCTCTGCAAATTATTAAAATGATGACAAATAGCCCAAAAGCAAAACAAAGAATTTAACTTTGAGAAGATGTTTGTCCTTTTTTTCTACAAATGAATAAAAATAACAGAAGTAAATATAAATATCAAATAAAACAGATGAAGAGTTGCTATTAACTATGTGAATGTAAATCAAAATAAGAAAATATGACTTAAAATGGATGAAATTGAAAATAGTTTTCATGCCTTGTATTATTAAAGGTGATGGAAAACAGGCACTCATACAGTTGGGTTGGGAGTACACATTGGCTAAAAATTACAGAAGGACAATTTTGGTAAGTGTAACAAATGTAAAATGTGACTAATCAATTATAGATCTAGGAATTTCTTAAAGGGATACTAATAGAATATGTTCAAGATATTCAGGACTCTTGATCACAGCACTGATAGCAATAGTTAAAATTTTTAAATATTCATCTATGAATAATTAAAAATGTACAATACATCCTTAATATAAACTAGTCTTTAGCAGTGAAAAAATAAGATACAACTGTTCCTTATATACACAAATGGAGACATGTATACAATAATTAAAGCAAGAAAACATGGTGCAGTATAGTAAATATGTATACACATAAGTAAATTTATACACATAGGTGTCATAAATATTTTATATATATGTAATTATTCCATGATATATATTAGACTGGGAATAGTAATTTATATTACTGTTGGGATTTGAGGGGAACATGTTACTCTATTACTAATTTTTGCAAAAATCTGTTTCACATATATAACTGTAAAATTAAAACAATTCAGTATTTTAGTTATTGGGAAATGAACCTCATTCCTAACTAATCCAGTAGTGTTGAGAATAATGTTAGCTAACATTTATTGATATCCAATTGTGAAGCATTCTTGTCAAGTTTTCTGTTTGTTTGAGATGGAATCTCGCTCTGTCGCCCAGGCTGGAGTGCAGTGGCGCGATGTGGGCTCACTGCCAGCTCCACCTCCCGGGTTCTTGCCATTCTCCTGCCTCAGCCTCCCAAGTAGCTGGGACTACAGGCGCCTGCCACCACACCCAACTAATTTTGTTTCTGTATTTTTAGTAGAGACGGGGTTTCACCTTGTTAACCAGGATGGTCTTGATCTCCTGACATCGTTATCCGCCGGCCTCGGCCTCCCAAAGTGCTGGGATTACAGGCGTGAGCCACCGCGCCTGGCCTCTTAAGTATTTTACATGCCTAATCTCATTACTCCTAACAATAGCACTGGGAGTTAACTCCCCAGATTTCAGAGAAGAAAAATGAGTCACACGATAGTTTAAAAGTTTGCTTGATCGGCCGGACACAGTGGCTCATGCCTGTAATCCGAGCACTTTGAGAGGCCGAGGCAGGTGGATCACGAGGTCAGGAGTTGGAGACCAGCCTGGCCAACATGGTGAAACCCTGTCTGTACTAAAAATACACACACACACACAAAAAGTAATTAGCTAGGCATGATGGTGGGCGCCTGTGATCCCAGCTACTCGGGAGGCTGGGGCAGGAAAATGGCTTGAACCTGGGAGGTGGAGGCTGCAGTAAGCCGAGATTGCGCCACTGTACTCCAGCCTGGGCAACAATGCAAGACTCCATCTCTAAATAAATAAATAGATAGATAGATAGATAGATAGATAGATAGTTTGCTTGATCAAACAACTAGGAAGTTTGAGAGCCAGGATTCAAAACTAAGCAGTTCAAACCAGGAGTTATTTTCTAAACATCTATCTTGTATTGAGGGTGAATTAAAAAATCATACTTTATTTATAAGATGGAGTTAAGAGGTGTCCTGTCCTTGCCCCAAAGATGTATCTTCTTTATTTAGATGATGGCACAACCTTTGCTGGAAAATATGCAGGAAACTAGTGCCTACGTAGTCACATAGACTGACATAGGTCAGGCATGGTGGCTCAAACCTGTAATCCCAACACTTTGGGAAGCCGAGGTGGGAGGATTGCTTGAGGTCATGAGTTTGAGACCAGCCTGGGTAATATAGCAACATCCCATCTCTACAAAAATAAAAAATAAAATTAGTAGAACGTGGTATGCATGCCTGTAATCCCAGCTATTCGAGAGACAGATACAGAAGGATTGCTTGAGCCCAGGAGTTTGAGGTTACAATGAGCTATGATTGTACCACTGCATTCCAGCCTGGGCAACAGAGCAAAATTCTAATCTCTCAAAATAATTAAAATTAAAAAGAACTGACATATTGTAGTATAAGCTAGATTCTCCCTATAGTTCTCACCTATTGATCCAAGTTCTAATGTCTAAAACCACAATGAATAGAAAATAAATATACTCCTTTTATATAGTAGTCTTTCAATCTCTGGATGAATAGATAAATAGATTTCTTCATTATCTTAACTTCATGCCAAATAAACATAGTATCTTTATTTCTAATATAACATGGTTTCAAAATCGTACTGCCTGGTATCCTTCCTGGATATGCCAGTTTGTTCAGTCAGTAATCTGGAGGAGACAATTCCTTTCCTTTCACCACAGTCCTTAGGCTGAACAAAACGAGTGGAATGGCAAGTAGACAGAAAAAATAAATACAATCTCAGAGTCATATAAAAATACAGTTAGCCCTTTCCATTGCCAAAATGCACAGACACCAAAATTCACTGAAACATAATCATTAAAGTAACATCTGACAGCATCAGTGCACATGGAGATTTGCAATGGATGTTTTGTTTTGTTTTGTTTTGTTTTGTTTTGTTTTGTTTTGTTTTGTTTTTGAGACAGAGTCTCGCTCTGTCGCCCAGGCTGGAGTGCAGTGGCGCAATCTCGGCTCACTGCAGTCTCTACCTCCCAGGTTTAGGCCGTTCTCCTGCCTCAGCCTCCCGAGTAGCTGGGACTACAGGCGCCCGCCACCTCGCCCGCTAGTTTTTTGTATTTTTTTTTTTTTTTTAGTAGAGAAGAGGTTTCACCGTGTTAGCCAGGATGGTCTCGATCTCCTGACCTTGTGATCCGCCCGTCTCGGCCTCCCAAAGTGCTGGGATTACAGGCTTGAGCCACCGCGCCCGGCCTGCAATGGATGTTTTCTAGAGCAAAGAGACCAGTTTTAAAGGAATTCATTTGTCTAAATGCAAGCAAGCAAATGAAAAGGCACCTCCTGTGTAGTTCAGGGTCAGAGGAATATACAGGAAAGTAGAAGCAATGAAAAGCACCATGTGTCTGTGATACTAGAAAGTATTCTTGTAGAAATTACTCATGTATTCACTATACATTGATCATCTTCCATGTGCCATACACAATACCAATATCTGAAAGAGCTGATAATCCAGTGGGAACAGATGGATGCATGTAAGTAAACCAAAGTGCAATGAAATGTGGGAATACAAGTATAGACAAAGTACTGTGGGAGCCCTGAGGAGAAGGCACATGTACTTGCCCAAGAAGGTGGGGTTTTTTGGTAGAGAAATAGGAACCCATAATCAAGAATTATAATTATATTGAGAAAGAAGTTTAGAAATCATTCCCAAGTTGTGAGAAATAGAGTGACGAAATGAAAATTGCAACTCTGGAAATGTTTCCACGACTGGCTATAGAAGTAAGCAGAAACAGGGAGACAGCTTGCAGCCTTTTGCAAAATAAGCAAATGCTCACTAGAACTTAAACTGAAACTATATAAATGGAGAAAAAGCATAGAGTCAAACATCAGAGTTGGGAAAACATAGAGTATATTTAAACCTATTTAAATTATAATGTAGAATTTTAATATAAATGTTTACTTAGGCAGCCAGATTACCAGCTATATTGGTTTTCTTTTGGTGATGCCATAAATGACCAAGTATTTAGTGGTTTAAAACAGCACAATTTTATTATCTTCTAATTCTGTAGCTCAGAAATTTGACATGGCTCTCACTGGGCTATGATCAAGAGGACAGTAAGGCTATGTATTTTTCTGGAGGCTTGAGAGGAAAGTCCATTTCCCTGTCTTTTCTAGCTTCTAGAGGTCACCCACTTTCTGTGGTGTATGGCCCCTTCCTCCAGCAACAACTGGTGGAGTCCTCATGCTTCCACCCTCTGATTCTTCCTCTTCTGCTTCCCTCTTACACTTTTAAGGACTCCTGTGATTATATTGAGCTCACCTAGATAAACCGGGATAATTCTGTTACTTTAATATCAACTGATTAGCAACCTCAATCTATCTACAACCTTAATTTTTCTTTGCCAAATAACCTAACATACAGAATAGGACTTGTATATCCCTGGGGACTGTTGTAATACTTTCCATCCCAGCAAACCAATGAATCTTAATAGCTCTAATACAGACTAAATATACAATGGTAACATTTATTTAAAAACATGACTTCTCTTTGTCAAACTGAAATACAATAATTATCCCTTATCTGCAGGGAATACATTCCAAGAGCCCCAGTGGATACCTGCAAACTGAGAATACTGAACTGTATATATGTGTTTTTCCTAGTCTTATATACCTATGATAAATTTTAATTTCTAAACTAGGCACAGTAAGAGATTAGCAACAATAACTAATAATAAAATAGAGCAATCACAAAAATATATTAGCATCACTACTCTTGTGCTTTGGGGTCATTATTAAGTAAAATAAGGGTTATTTGAACACAAGCACTAAAATATCATTATAGTTGATCTAATGACTGAGAAGGGTACTAAATTACCAATGGAAAGGGAAAGTCTACAGTGTGGATCTGCTGGACAGATAATTCATGTCCAGAGGAGGAGAGAGCAGAATAGCTGAAATCTCATCATGCTACTCAGAGTAGCACAATTTAAAACTTATGACTTGTTTATTTCTGTAATTTGCCATTTGATTTTTTTTTTTTTTTTTTTTTGGACAGTGAGTGTCTGAAACTACGGAAAGTGAAACCATGGTAAAGGGAGACAACTGTATAGGAATATCTAAAATAATAGATCAGGCCGGGCATGGCGGCTCATGCCTGTAATCCCAGCACTTCGGAGGCCAAGGCGAGTGGATCATTTGAGGTCAGGAGTTCAAGGTCAGCATAGTCAACATGGTGAAACCTCATCTCTGCTAAAAATACAAAACTTAGTAGGGCATAGTGGCACACACTTGTAATCCCAGCTATTTGGAAGGCTGAGACATGAGAGTCACTTGAACCCAGGAGGGGAAGGTTGCAGTGAACCGAGATCATGCCACTGCACTCCAGCTTGGGTGATAGAGCGAGACTTTTTCTCAATAATAAATTAACAGTTTGAATAATTGCAAAAGGCAGAATGAATTAAGTTGATATACAAATAAGATAATACAAGAAGTTTGGACCCCCTGAAAGAGGTTTAATGCTCTAACATCTTCATTAACCAAGCTGCTTGTATTTCAAAGATTCTAAAAGCTACACATTAAAAATTATTTACAAGAAATAGTGAAGTAAAAGTCTGTGAGCACTAGAAAAAGGAACTTTATAATGTTAAGTCTATCCATCAACACTGACACATTATTAGAATATGGATTTCAAAGATTAAACAAAAAAATTTTTAGGCTGGGCGTGGTAGCTCACACCTATAATCCCAGCACTTTGGGAGGCTGAGGCAGGTGGATCATGAAGTCAGGAGTTCGAGACCAGACTGGCCAAGGTGGTAAAACCCCGTCTTTACTAAAAATACAAAAATTAGCCGGGTGTGGCAGTGGGTACCTGTAATCCCAACTACTTGGGAGGCTGAGGCATGAGACTCACTTGAACCCAGGAGGCAGAGGTTGCAGTGAGCCGAGATGGGTGCCACTGCACTCCAGCCTGGGTGACAGAGTGAGACTCCATCTCAAAAAAAAAAAAAAGAAAAAAAAAAAAGAAAGAAGAATTTAAATGTAGACACTCATTACACTCATTAATTGCCAGAATTTTTTAATGTGTCTTCTGAGTTATTCATCCTATAGAAATAGTACATAATTTTATTTAGATAAAAAATAAGCAGTCCAATGACTGCTTATTGGAAAGCAGCCTAAATTTCTAATACAGGACAACTTAGAAAATGAAGAAGAAGCCATGGTACATTCATACAATTCATACCATGTAGTCATTAAAATTATGTTGTGGTAGAATATTAAATAAAATGTAAAGATACTTAAGATATTATAGTAAAAATTTCAGCTTAAAATGAACTTGAGCTATAAAATTCATAGTCAAGCCATTTCACCAAGCTTATTATGAAGTGGTAGTGTAAGATCCAACTTTATATATTTATAAATAAAGATAGTTATTCAATTTTTATAATTTGACATTCTATCTAAATAAACTATTTCCAAGCCAATCTCAAATGGAATGAGACTGAAGATATATTTAAAGCATTTAACTGACAAAAGGTTTCCTCCTAAGGAAAATTAAGATGAAAATGAATTCATAATTGATTTTGTAGGCCAGAATGAAAAATTATAAGATTGGCATGTAAATATTTGAGAATTAAAAAGCATATTAACTAAAATAAGATGTGATAATTAAAATTTGAAAAGTAGCTTAAGATAGAGAAGAAATGCAGTGTATCCAAAGATAGGAAAAAAAGGGAGGAAACAAACTTAGTGTGAGGAATCCCTAAGCAGAGTACAGAGGCTGATTTGCCTTAACAGGTATTGGGAGAGCAGTTTCCATTTGATGTAAAGTGAACGCAAATCTTTGTGTGCATGCGCTCTCGCTCTCTCTCTCTCTCTCTCTCTCTCTCTCTCTCCCCCCCCCCCCCCCCCCCCTCCCCCCCCACACACTCACACACACACACACACACACACGCATACATGCATGCACACACTTTAATTCTAGCACAAAATATTAATGATCTTGGTGAATGTGAGTCCTGAGAAGCAGCCAGCTGGATACAGAAGAGTGAAACACAGTGTGAATGAAAGACATTGAACAATGCTTTGAACCTGTGCCCAGGAAATTGAGCAATGAGTGACTGTATTTTTATAGATCATCTAATCTCTTTTCTATAAATTATTTTGCAATCTAGTAATAATAGGCTAAGTGTGCACTCTGTTCTATGGTCAGGTGAGAGAAGATATAATCCCAAGACAATGGGAGACACATTATGAATAATTAATATTTGTAACAATAGTTTGGGATTATCAGTTTGTTGGGAGATTAGCATGAATTATTATAATTTCTAACTTTCTAAAGAGTTCAGAAAGTGTTCTGAAAATAATAGACTTATAAACATTCCTAAAACCCATAGCCTTTTTCTATCTATGTTTTCTATGTTTGCATAGATCGTCATGGTTTTAAAATGCTTTTATAATCAGGCTTTTGAGAGAACGAATTAGCCCTGACATTCTAAATTTTTATAGCAGAAAGTTCCTGAGAAAACCAATGATGGGAAATTTCATGGGAAGTCCTGAAGGAGACTTTTAGGACCTTGTGTAATAAAATCACATTGGACCTCAAAGTCTTCCAAACAAACCCTTTCTTCATTCCCCAGTGATCTTAGAGTTGTGATTTATCCAACATCTGGAGGTCATGGCCTCCTTTTCTTCCTATTTCTACTCTCACCATTCCCCCATCCCTGATTGTACGTTTCCCCCTTGATTTTCTAGCATATACTCTGAAGAATATAGTGGACCATAGGTTTTGATGAGGGGTCAAGTAAAAGAGGACCCTTACACATACTTGGTGGAAGTATAAATTGATACTATTCGGTTGGTGCAAAAGTAATCATAATTTTTGCCATTAAAAGTAATCACAATTACTTTTGCACAAACCTAATATATTTCTGAAAAACAATTTGTCAGAACCTATTGAAAATCTTATTTATTTATTTGAAACAGGGTCTCACTCTATCATCCAGGCTGCAGTGTAGTGGTGCAATCATGGCTCACTACAGCCTCTACCTCCTGGGTTCAAGTGATCCTCCCACCTCAGTCTTCCGAGTAGCTGGGACCACAGGTGTGTACCACCACACTTGGCTATTTTTTGACATTGTTTTGTAGAGATGGAGTCTATCCATGTTGCCCAGGCTGCTCCTGAATTCCTGGGCTCAAGTGATCCTCCTGTCTCGGCCTCCCTATGTGCTGGGATTACAGGCATGAGCCACCATGCCCAGCCAAAAGGTTTTTATATGTTGACCCAGGAATTGCTATTCTGAGAATTTATCCCAAAGAAATAGGAATGTGGACAGAGTATAGCTACAATGATGTTCATCACAAAATTGCTTCTAAAGCTAAATATTGGAAAGCAGCCTAAATTTCTAATACAGGACAACTTAGAAAATGAAGAAGAAGCCATGGTACATTCATACAATTCATACCATGTAGTCATTAAAATTATGTTATGGTAGAATATTAAATAAAATGTAAAGATACTTAAGATATTATAGTAAAAATTTCAGCTTAAAAATAACATGGTTAAGCAGCTCCTTAAAAAAAAAAAAAACTATATATATGAAAGACACAAATATAGACAGGAGTATTCTTAGAAGGAAACGTGGCAAAATAAGTATAGAGTTCTCCAAAGTGGTGTGTTATATCATTTTAAAGTTTTCTCCATGTTAATTATCAGAATTTTCCAAATTCTTTTTTTTTTTTTTTTGAGACGGAGTCTCACTCTGTCACCCAGGCTGGAGTGCAGTGGCCAGATCTCAGCTCACTGCAAGCTCTGCTTCCTGGGTTCACGCCATTCTCCTGCCTCAGCCTCCCGAGTAGCTGGGACTACAGGCATCCGCCACCTCGCCCGGCTAGTTTTTTTGTATTTTTTAGTAGAAACGGGGTTTCACAGTGTTAGCCAGGATGGTCTCGATCTCCTGATCTCGTGATCCGCCCATCTCGGCCTCCCAAAGTGCTGGGATTACAGGCTTGAGCCACCGCGCCCGGCCCAAATTCTTTATGAATAATAAAAATTGTAAATTGGGCATATAGAAGTGGGTATTGAAAAGGAATTGAATAGAAAATCAATTTGGAAATGATAACTTTGACAATACCAACCAACATTTCAACTAACAAGTTCTTTGAGGTCTATCTGTTGTAGGTGCAGAGACAATATTTTTCCACAGAAATACTGTAACAGTTATTCATCAGTTCACTGAAGCAGGCTGACAATAAAATCTTATAAATATTATTAAGGTAGCAAAGCCATGACCAAACACGTATGCTCACTCTTGATTGCTGATGACAATGGTGGAGATATTGAAGAGTTTGGTGAGGGTCTGGGGTAGAGAAAATATGAAGCGGTATTTTTTTAGCTAATGATACATATGGCTTCAATAGCAGCTACCTACAATGTAAGTAAGGAATATTTGAGTACTACATTTATCAGCAATTACATACATTTTAGCTAAATGAAAAGATAATTCTTGAATATCATTTTATTTATAATAAACTGCGAAACAACCCTTAGCACACACTGAGACTAAATTCATATTTTATTCTTAAGAAAAAATGGAATTTCCTTTTTACCAAGTTTCTCAATTGTGATTCACATGTATTCAAACTAATGTAAAAATGACTTTTGATTATATTGCTATATTCAACCCATTATTGAAAACAGTTAAGTCAATTCAAGTTAAATTAGTAATGAGATATCATATTTAAGATTTATCCTTCAGAATACCTATAAAAATAAGATTGACATATGATACAACCACTAAAAGCTTGATAAAATATAAATATAAACATAGGACTAATATATTATTAGAAGCCAAAAATTGATTTAAAATATTTTTTTATCATTAACATCAAAGACAATATTTCTAAACATTAAGAAATTTTTATGGTTCTAAAAATAAGATTGGCCCTCTTTCATTTGCATTCTAACTTTTATAATATGTGTGACATATTACTGCAAACAAGTCTGTCTGCTCAGAATAATCAGGAATAAATAATTCATCATGGATGCTGCAGATGTCGAGGACATCCTCTATTGTGCCCACCCTTTAACAAAAATAAACTCCAAAGCTGTTTGACTTGCTTCCAGTTCCTTCCAAACAGAGCCCAGCAAGAAACTGCCATTGATTTTTTTTAGAGCGAGTTGTGGAGAAAGATCAATGCCAGGAAGAGTACAAACTGGTTTTCACCTTGAAGAATTCAGAAAGTGTTCGTTCTGAAATTAATAGACTTATAAACATTTCTAACACCCATAGGCATTTTTCTTACTAATATGGTACTCGATGTATAAAGCCACCTCTGTAATAGTAATGGGAATACTTATTTTTCCAGCCAAGGCTTAAGATCCTGCTTACTCTTTCTGAAATTCTTACAGTTATCTATCCCAACTGCTTTGCTTGATCCTGTTTCTGCTGTTGATTTACTTCTGGGCTCAATATCAATACGTATAATAGGGTTTTGGTTTTTCTGTTATCCCAGGCACTCTAGCATAAAACACTAGCATAGGACATTTATGGGTTAGGTGTTCATCTACCGTAAGTAAGAGTCTGGAGACTTAGATTTAAAGAAGTCACAAGCCCAGCCTCACAAGGCTATTAAATGATAGATGCATATTTGCTTAAGTTTAAGTCTTATTTACTATTTATTTACAGGAAGTAGGATTTATTGGTGGGCAGAAAGAGGAGGGGGCACAGTGGAAAGTCTCATGAATGTAGGACCTGTCACTGATCCAGGAGACCACAATTGGGGATGTATTACGGTGGTGCAAAAGAAATTACTTTTAATGGCAAAATCCACAATTATATTTGACCCTACAGCCATCTGGGATGAGCTGCTTCTCAGCCACTATGCCTTCAAATTCATCTGACTGGAACTTGGTGAAGCCCCACTTCTTTGAGATGCGAATCATCTGCTGGTGAAGCAACTTGAACTTGGCCTTGTATAAGGCCTCAGTCACATGCTCCTTGTTCTGCAGTTTGGTGCGAACGGACATGTGAATTGGTTAATGTGAACCCTGGCCATGGTGCCCTGTAGCTTTCCAAAGGCATGTTCCATACCCATCTGGAGCCTGTCAGCTCTAGCACAGGACAACATCTTTCTGTTGTGAATGACTTGGAAGGGGTGGAACCACACTAGGATATGAAAGCCAACTTTGCTGCAAGTTGTTATCATGTATCTGTTGGCCCAAATGTGGGCATCCTCCACTGCTTCAGAGAAGAGCTGCTCATGTTCATCTGGCACCATGTAGCCTCAGAGTAGAAACTCATCCATTTTTTTGCTTTCTTCTGTCCCAGGTCAAAAATGCGAATCTTGGCATCAGGGACACCTCTGCAGAAGCCAGACTTTAGGTATGTTTTGTTTTTACAATATCAGTAATACCTAGTGGGGTGTTCCATGGAGATACCAGAATCTTAAGTGGCATGCCAAATGAAAAGTGAGGAAGTCTTATTTAATGTACACTTTTAAATGTTATTTGTGGCATCAATATATTTTATACATTTGAATTTACATAGAGTGTATGCAAATAACCCTTTGATGGGTATCATCTCTCTCTACCAATCTGCCAAATAGCAGAGGTGTAGGTTGATTCCGTTAAGAATAGAATAACCTTGAGAAATAGGTGGTTGGCTGGTATAGATTTGTATGTTTCTCATGATGCCAGTATTTCTCTATTTTTTAATGAACTACAATAATTAGAAAATACAGAGTTTGGAGAAAATCCTAATTACTCTATGGATACAACTTGAAATAGAATCCTCTAAATAATGTAAACATAAACAAATTATTTTAAGTCCATTATTGAAGCAAGAATATCTCCTTTTAAAAATTATTATTTTTAATTATTATTTTTAGAGAGAGGATTTTGTTCTGTTGCCCAGGCTGGAGTGCAATGGTATGATCATAGCTCACTGTAACCTCACACTCCTGGGTTTAAGAAATCCTCCTGCCCCAGCGTCCTGCCCCAGCCTCCTGAGTAACTAGGACTGCAACAGGTGGCCTCAAGCCTTCCTTTTGTCTGGTTTCCCAAAGTGCTGGGACTGCAGACACGAGCCAACTTACCCAGCCCACTTTTTAAAAATTGATTTTATCTTTAGAGTAGCTTTAGGTTTACAGCAAAATTGAGCAGAAGGTACAGAAATTTTCTGTATAACCCCTGCCTTGATGCATAAGTAGTCTTTTCCATTAGAGCATCAACACCCCCCACCAAAGTGGCACATTTGTTATGACTGATGAACCTACACTGACACATCTTTGTTACCAAATCACAGTTTATATTAATTAGGGTTAACTCAGTGTTGTACATTCTATGGATCTGGGAAAATGTATAAGGACAGGAATTCACCATTATAATATTACACAAAGTAGTTTCACTGCCCTAAAAATGTTTTGCGCTCCATCTATTCTTTCCTTCCACCCGCCTAGCCACTGGCAGCCACTAATCTTTTTATTATCTTTTTAGTCTTGCCTTTTCCAAAATGTCACGTAGTTGAAATTATACAGTATGTAGCCTTTTCCTATTGGCTTCTTTTACTTATATATATATGCATTCATCTCTTTCATGTCTTTTCATGGCTTGATAACTCATTTTCTTTCAGTGTTAAATCATATTCCATTGTCTTTATGGGCCACACTTTACTTATCCTTTAATCTACTGAAAGATATCTTGGTTGCTTCCATGTTTTAGCAGCTATGAAAAAAGCTGTTAGAAACGTTCATGTGTAGGTTTTTGTGTGGATGCGTGTTTTCAACTCTTTTGAGTAAATATTTCTAAGTATTAATAAATTATTGCATGGTTTCTTAATCATAATTAGCAAAGAGCATGAATGCTGGATCATATGGTAAGAGTATATTTAGTTTTGTAAGAAGCTGCCAAAGTGTCTTCCAAAGTGACTGTACCATTTGCATTCCCACCAGCAGTAAGTGAGAGTTCTTACTGCTCCACATCCTCACCAGCATTTGGTGGTGTCAGTTTTCAGCATTTGGTGGTCTTTCTAATAGATATCTTATTGGTGATTTAATTTGCAGTTTTCTGATGACATATGATGTAGAGCATCTTTTGATGTGCTTATTTGCCATCTGTTTATTTTCTTTGGTGAGGTGGGTGTCTGTTCAGATCTTGTGCACATTTCTGTTTGTTTTTTTCTGCCTCTTCCTCCGTCTCTCTCTCCCTCTCTCTCTCTCTCTCTCTTTTTTTTTTTTTTTTTAATTTTAAGTTCCGGGACACATATGCAGAACGTGCAGTTTTGGTATGTAAGTATATGTGTGCCATGGTGGTTTGCTGCACCTATTGACCCATTATCTAAGTTCCTCCCCCTTCCCTCCAGCCGCAACAGGCCCTAGTATGTGTCGTTCCCCTCCCTGTGTCCATGTGTTCTCATTATTCAACTCCCACTTATGAGTGAGAACATGCAGTGTTTGGTTTTCTGTTCCTGTGTTAGTTTCCCAAGGATGATGGCTTCCAGCTCCTTCTACGTCCCTGCAAAGGACATGATCTTATTCCTTTTTATGGCTGCATAGTATTCCATGGGTTATATGTACCACATTTTCTTTGCCCAGTCTATCATTGATGGGCATTGGGGTTGGTTCCAGGTCTTTTCTATTGTGAATAGTGCTGCAATAAACATACATGTGCATGTGACTTTATAGTAGAATGATTTATATTCCTTTGGGTATATGCCCAGTAATGAGATTGCTGGGTCAAATGGTATTTCTGGTTCTAGATCAAGGAATCACCACACTGTCTTCCACAATGGTTGAACTAATTTACATTCCCACTAGCAGTGTAAAAGCTTTGCTATTTCTCCACAGCCTTGCCAGCATCTATTGTTTCCTGACTTTTTAATAATCGCCATTCTGACTGGCATGAGATGGTATCTCACTGTGGTTTTGATTTGCATTTCTCTGATGATCAGTGATGTTGAGCTTTTTTCATGTGTTTGTTGGCTATATAAATGTCTTATTTTGAGAAGTGTCTATTCATATCCTTTGCTTACTTTTTTATGGAGTTGTTTATTTTTTTTTCTTGTAAATTTGTTTAAGTTCCTTGTAGATTCTGGATATTAGACCTCTGTCAGATGGGCAGATTGCAAAAATTTTCTCCCATTCTGTAGGTTGCCTGTTCACTCTGATGACAGTTTCATTGGCTGTACAGAAGATCTTTAGTTTAATTAGATCCCATTTGTCAATTTGGCTTTTGTTGCAATTGCTTTTGGCATTTTCATCATGAAGTCTCTGCCCATGCCTACATCCTGAATGGTATTGCCTAGGTTTTCTTCTAGACCAGTGGAACAGAGCAGATACCTCAGAAATATCCTCACACATCTACAACAATCTGATCTTGAACAAATCTCACAGAAACAAGCCATGGAGAAAGGATTTTATATTCAATAAATGGTGCTGGAAAAACTGGCTCACCATATGCAGAAGGCTGAAACTGGACCCCTTTCTTACACCTTATACAAAAATTAAGATGAATTAAACACTTAAATGTAAAACACAGTTACAAAATTTTTGCCCATTTCTTAAGCAGGTTCTTTGTTTTCATATTGTTGAGTTTAAGTGATCTTGGATATTTTGGATAACAGTCCTTTATCAGATATAGCTTCTGAAAATATTTTCTCTCAGTCTGTTGCTTGTTTTCTCCTTTTCTTAACAGTGTATATTTCATAGAACATAAATTTTTAATTTTACTAAAATTTAGCTTTTTTTTTTCATGGATCATGACTTTGGTGTTGCATCTAAGAAGTCATCTCCATACCCAAAGTTATCTAAATTTTCTCCTATATTATCATCTAGGGGATTTATAGGTTTCTATTTTTATGTTTAGGTCTGTGATCCATCTTAAGTTAGTTTTTGTAAAAGCTGGAGAGTCTGTGTCTAAATTTATTTTTAAATATGGTTGTCCAGTTGTCCCAGCACCATTTGTTGGAAAAAAAAAAAAAAAAAAAAACAACTATCTTTGATATGTCATTGGCAAAGATTAGTTGATTGTGTTTATATGGGTCTATTTCTGTGTTTTCTACTTTGCTCCATTGGTCTATTTGTCTATTCTTTAGCCAGTATCATACTGTCTTTATTACTAGAACTTCACAATAAGTTTTGAAGTTGGGTAGTGTCAATTTACTAGGTTTGTTCTTCTCCTTCAATAGCATGCTGGCTAATCTGGGTATTTTGCCTCTCCATATAAATTTTAGAACCAGTTTGTCCATATCCCCAAAATAACTGCTGGGATTTTGATTGGGATTACATTGAATCTATAAATCAAGTTGGAAAGAACTGATATTTTGACAATACTGAGTCTTTGTACCCATGAACATGGACTATCTCTCCATTCATTTAGTTCAGTTTTCTGCATGTAGATCTTGTATGTATTTTGTTAGATTTATACCTAAGTATTTTACTTCTGTGCATACTAATGTAAATAGTATTGTATTTTGAATTTAAAATTCTACTTGTTCATTGACAGTATACATAAAAGTGACTGACTTTTGTATATTAACCTTGTATCCTACAATGTATTTTAACTGTTATTTCCAGGAGTTGTTCTGGTCAATTCTTTTAGATTTTCTACATAGACAATAATGTCATGTGTGAACAAAGACAGTTTTAGTTTTTCTTTCCCAATCTGTATACCTTTTATTTTCTTTCCTTTGCTATTTCACTATTACTTTTAGTACAGTGTTGAAAGGAGTAATGAGAGGAAACATCCTTGTCGTTTTCCTGATCTTGTGGGAAAGATTCTAGTTTCTCACCATTAAAGTATGATGTTAGCTGTATACGTTTTGCAGATACTCTGTATAAATTTAAGGAAGTTCCCCTCTGTTCCTAGTTTAATGAGAGTTTTTTTTTTTAATAATAAAAGTCATGAATGGGTGTTGAAAATATTATTTTAACAATTCTCTTTTCTCAAGACTTCAGTAGAAATGTTCAGGCCTTAGCAACTAAAGTATGGTCCACAAACCGGCACCATCAGCATCACCTGGAAGCCCATGAAAAAAATGCAGAATCTCAAGCTTCACCTCAGACCTACTGAATCAGACCTGCATTTTAATAAAACGCTGTAGATGATTAATATGCATATTACAGTATGAGGGGCACTGGCCTTGGTCATTTTCTTAGTATTACTGTCTAGATCATTAGTCACCTTTCCTTATCCTCTGCTGTTTCAGTGGAAGGATCATTGACATGAAACCATACTGACATTAAATTAGGAGCCCAGCACTTGCCAGTTACATAATCTTGAACAATTAACTCATTTTTTCCAAGCCATAATGTCTCCCTTGTAGAATGAGAGCAATACCTATGTTTCACAATTATTGGATGAATTAAATGGTATGATGCATGTAAAAATTCAATATAGTTAGTATTTGACAAATGTTACTTTCCTTTCTTTCTGTCCATCATGTGTCTTATGCTAGAGAGACATTGTTTTATAGAGGTTTTGACTCTTTCATGAAAATTTTTTATTCTTCCTTGTCCTTCTCTCCTAATTTTAGTTTACTAGTCTTTCCTTGTATGGTGTTTTGTGTATACTTTTTCTTTTGTTATGCAGGGTTTTGCATCGTCTTTCCCTATCTATTCCAGCCTCCAAAAGTAGACAGCTCTGAACACACTCTGATCTTTTCTGCTTCAGAATTTTCTCCAAATCTTGGCAAGACTGCTTAACACAACCTGCAGCATAGCCTGGGAGTACAGGGAAGTTAATCTGAAGGGGTAATGCTCATGGGGTATGGGAGTCAATGGGCTAAGTATTCTTGTCTTCTGTACTTTAGAGGACAATATACATGCATTCTACACATTTTGTCAGAGTCATAAATGCGATTGCCTCATTACGTGCCACAGTAACCAGCTGCATAGCCTCCTTCTTTCCTTTCTTGTCTCACTCTACTCACTCACCTTGGTTGCCAGAATCACTTTCCATTAAACTATCTACATCGAAGTCCTTGCTTCATGCTCTGC
The DNA here is from genome assembly GCF_009764315.1 of Trachypithecus francoisi. NCBI lineage: Eukaryota > Metazoa > Chordata > Mammalia > Primates > Cercopithecidae > Trachypithecus > Trachypithecus francoisi. The sequence continues at coordinate 54,638,354 of NW_022681455.1, forward strand.
AGTTAGGAAGATCTAAACTAAAATAAATCATGTGGGTTTTTTTTGCTCGCAGCATATACAGAAAGGGGAATACTTGTCCATCAAAATATTTGTGTTGGCTCTACCATAATACAAAGATGTGATTTGGAAAGGCTGCCCAGCCAGGGATTAAATTTCATAGCACTTTCCCCAGCTTGCATGTAGGTGGAGCCAAGAGGATTAAACACAAGAGGGTTAAAAAAGAAAGTTTGCAGCTGGGTGCAGTGGCTCATGCCTATAATCCTAGCACTTTGGGAGGCCAAGGCAGGCAGATTCTCTGAGCTCCAGAGTTTGAGACCAGCTTGGGGAACATGGAGAAACCCCGTCTCTGCTAAAATGCAAAAGAAGTTAGCTGGGCATGGCAGCTTGCACCTGCAGTCCCAGCTACTCGGGAGGCTGAGGCAGGATAATTGCTTGAACCCAGGAGGCAGAGGATGCAGTGAGCCAGGATGGTGCCACTGTACTCCAGTGTAGGCAACAGAGTGAGACTCTGTCTCAGGAAAAAAAAAAAAAAAATTGCTTTCTCTACACTTTTGTTTTAACCATTTCTTCTGGATTTTTACAAATAATCATAAACTCATGCCTGTAATACCAGCATTTTAAGAGGCCAAGACAGGAAGATCACTTGAGGCCAAGAGTTCAAGACCAGCCTGTTTAACATGGTGAAACTCCGTCTTAAAAACAAAACAAAATAAGCATAGAGAACCTGTAAACTGTGTGGTAAACACGGCAGAGTCACAAAAGACAAGAAAAGAACACCACTGGGAGAGGAGCTAGCTGCCCATTAGGTACACCTGTTTTGAATCCATTACTAAGAAATAAACATTATGTTAAAGCAGTATGCATCCGGGGATTTGGGTCTGTTGGTTACAACAGCTGCCATTATTCTGATTTGGTCATTAAAATATTTTTATGCTCCAAACCCTTTATAACTGCTTTAGTGGATGCTTATCACTAAGGGAATTCTATCCACTCACTTTTCATAGTACCCCACACAGTGTTCTTTGCTGGATCTGTTATTTGCTTAAGAGTGATAACTGTGTGGAATTGTTTCAAATTTCTGTTTTTACCAAAGGTAAACAAAGTCTTCTTCATTTCAACTAAAAATAATAGACTTTGTGACAGTTACTAGGAACTCCACTTGACATCAGGCAAAATGAGCCTTGATCCCCACATTCATTCATGCATGCTTCATTCTATAAATAGAAATTGAGAATGTCTTGTACGCCAGGTATTCTAATAAGCTCTGAACTCAAAAGTAAAACATGGTCAGGTGTGGTGGCTCATGCTTGTAATCCCAGTGCTTTGGGAGACCACGATGGGAGAATCAATTGAACCCAGGAGTTCAAGACCAGCCTGAGCAACATAGTGAGACCTGTCTCTACAATCAATCAATCAATCAATCAATGTCGCTGGAAATGATAGTGTCCATTTGCAGTCCCAGATACTTGGGAGGTTGAGTGAGTGGATGGCTTGAACCCAGAAAGTCGAAGCTGCAGTGAACTATGTCACTCCACTGCACTCTATCCTAGGTGACAGAGCAAGACTTGGTCTAAAAAAAATTATTAAAATTAATTAAAAAATAAGACATGGTCCTTTTCTCAGAGATCCTAAAACCTAGTATTTAAAGATACCAATTATAATAGAGAGTTCTGGGGAACCAGCACTATGAGTTGTCTAGTCCGAATGACTGAGTGTTAATTTTGGCTCCGTGATGTATTCACAGAGTGATTTTAGTAAAGTCATATGCCTTTTCTGTGCCTTTTTGTTCAATATGTAAAAGGGAGATAATGTCCCTTTTACATTTTGTGAGGACTGACTGAGATTTTTGTAGAGTTCTTAGAATAATTCTTAGTAACTTGCTACATATCAATAAATGTTAGCTTATTATTAAATATTGGGACCAATATATATGCAGGACCAGATCATACAGGGTAGTGCACATCAAACATTGGGGTTTATATGAGTTACCTGGAAATCTTATCAAAGTTCAAATTTTTACTTAGTATGTCTATAGTAGGACCCGAGATTCTACATTTCTAACAAGCCCCAGGTAGTGCCGAAGCTTCTGGTCTTAAGAGCACATTTTGTGTAGCAAAGATAGTGCTGCCCAATAAGACTTTGTATGGAGGTAAAATGTTTATACCTGCTCTTCTAATATGGCATCTTCTAACCACATGTGGTAGCTGAAATGTGGCTAGTGCAACAGAGGAACTAGTTTTTCAAAAAAAGTGTTTAATGTTAATAAACATAAATTTAATAGGACACATGAGGCTAGTAGCTACTTATATTCAACCTCACAGTTCTAGACCAGTAGCTTTTAAGACTGGTCACAAATTCAAGCAAGGATTAGTAACCCAGAATAATAATGAAGATTGGGTTACGTGATCATCAACATAATGAAAATATCTCTAGAAGTTTGAAATTGGATTGAAGACTACGAGGATAACTATTGTTCTTTAGAGGTTCCATTTACACTAGTTTTGCTTTAATAGTGGACAAGGTTAAAACTGGCTATATTCTATGTCAAACTATATCAGTTCAGCTCAAGCTAATTGAAAACCCAAGTTAATGTGGCTTGAACATCACTCACCTCAAATAACAAGCATTTTAGAGGCAGACGAGTGATGATGCTTGGTCCAGCTGCTCAGCGGCCAGGTATTATGTTTTCTTCTCCAACATTCCTAGCCTGTTAACTTTTGTCTTCAACCTTGTAAGATTCATGGCCCAAGAGCACTGAATATGCTTGCGGTGTCCATATTCAAGAGAAGGTTGAGAGGGCCAATCAACCTGCATGTGTACTCTTTTATCATACTACAAATATCTTACTGGTCTTGGAAGGTTGAAAACAAAAAAATATTTAGCTGGGTACATCGCCATCCCAAACAAAACCAAAATTTTGGTGGCAAGTTAGAAGATAAAATAGATAATGGTTAGGTAGCCAACAATGTCTGACACACAAACCTAATTATCATTTACATGTGAAGAGAAAGAAATACATTTTTTCCAATAAGCAAAACATCAGTAAGATATATCATTCACATTCAACATGAATTTAAAAGATAAACTCATGAATAATAAAATTATGGCACAAAAGAATTGGCAGTGAGCACTGACTCCATTTGAATGCTAAATAGATATAAATAAATGAAATTAAAATGGTTATTACATTGAATACAAATGCTAAATTTTGTGAAAAGCCGCATGATATCAAATGATAATTACTATTAATGGGGATAAAATTACAACCAATTAATATCAGAATATTGGTAGAGTGATAGGCAGGAGAAATGTAACTTGCTATTTTGTTATGGTGAGAAATGTAGTTTATGTGTTTAAGTAATTATTTTAAAGGAATAAAAGTAAATACAAATAGAATTTAAAAACATTATGTACATTCAAGATTACTGCAGGGATTGAGGGGTCTAATTTCAGAGATCAAGAAAATGAATCAGATTTTTAAAAAATAAGACAAAAAGAAATCAAGGAAGCATTTAGCAAAATGTTTGAAATAAAATTATAATATGCCAAGTACATCTGTTATAACAATAAATATAACAGGAAAATAGCCATTGGAAAAAAACTCAGTTGAGTTTTAAAATGAAAACTCTATTGTATGTTATATGAAATAATCATATCACACAGAAAATTATTTAAATATGTAGACAATAAAAGAATAAGCAGGGAAATGCCTAGCAAACCTACACATAAAATAAGAAGTAATGTTAGTAAAATAATAATAATATATAATATATGCTATAATGAAATATTAACTAGGATAAAGCTATTTTATAATTCTGAGATGACTTTGCAAATATTACAGTAATACTGAAGATTTATGTGTCCTTTAGCATCACACTGAAATATAGATGAAAAACTACTAGAAATACAAGGAACTGTCCTTGCATCCCAGGGATAAACCCCACTTGATCATGGTGGATAATCCTGTTAATGCATTGAATTTAGTTTGCTAGTATTTTGTTGAGAATATTTGCATCTATATTGAATAAGGATATGGCCCTGTAATTTTCTTTTCTTGTAATGTCCTTATGTGGCTTTGGTATGAGGGCAATGCTGGCCTTACAAAAAAAAAAAAAAAGTTTGAAAATATTCTCTCCTCTTTGATCTTTCATGAAAGTGATTGAGGAAGATTGATATTAGTTATTCTTTAAATGTTTTGTAGAAGTCAGCAATGAAGCCATCACATCCCAGGCTTTTCTTTAATGTGACACATTCTATTAATATTACTAATTCAATCTCCTTACTTGTTGTTGGTCTGTTCAGATTTTCCTATGTCTTCATAATTCTGGGTAGGGCATATTTATCTAGGCAAACAAGAAAGAACCAAAGGTCAAGGAGTTCTACTTCCCAAAGCCAGTAACCTTTCTTATCCCCTAGGATGAATCATTGTTTGAAGAATTTAAATTATAATGCCTTTACTAAGTAACTTAGTAATCAGAACCATATTTGGCATGGAAAAAGAGCACAGGCCAGAACTCTGTTCTGCTTTTGTGATTCTGTATGAGCTATATCCAGCATTTTTATCATAGTTACAATCATCAGTAATTTGTTTCTGCTATTACTAATAACAGAAGAAAAATCAGTGATTGAGAAGTCACAGCTCGAGGGATAGGAGGATTCTTTTCCTGATGATTTTCTTCCTCTGTCACGGAAAGAAGGATACAGAGAGATTCTGAAATAAATGGTGCTTTAAACATGATAAAGCTCTTTTTAAGTGTAGTAAAATATTATCTCACACAGGTGTCTCCATGGAGGTCTAATGAGTTCCATGAGAACAAAGAGAGTGTGCTTCATTCATCTTTGCCATCCTCTTAATAACTAGTATTGAAAACCTACTATGGGCCAGTGTTCTGATAGGTATTCAGCTAAAAAGATGAATAAGATAGTACCAAGTCTTCCATTGCTCCAAGTGTGAAAAGCCAAAAATCCATGCAAATATGCCAGGACAATTTTTTACAATGGGAGTAGAGCCAAAACTCTATAAAACATTGAGAAAATATTTCACTGTATAATCTTCTACACTAGAATTTAGCCAGAATGAAGACCCAAAATGATAAAACCATTCTCTTCCTTCCTCTTATTGCAAAAAGATGTGTAGCAATATTAGATTTGGTGAGATTTTCTTCTTGTTTGTATAGGTTAGAGAGGATTTGTAGAATTGTGAATGTCACGTAAGATTTCATAAAGTCATTCTCAGTTATTCTGTGCTTCAAAATAGAGCATATAGTCATCACAAACTTAAGTAAATACCAAATTGTTGTTTCAGGGAAGATTTATTACTCTAGTTCACTGTAGCTGTTATTGTGCCTTGTGATGCATAACAGAGAAGTCTGCAGCCCAGTCCCCAGCAGACCATAATTGTTGCCTGTGCGCCCACATGGGACATTAACAATAAGAAATAGCTCTATCCTTCATAACACCTGCTATCATCTAATGATGAACATGCTGAAGCAAAATTTTCCTTTACCAATACAGCTTTATGAATTTTCATTGTTTTCAATTTTAATAAAGGATGTTTTTTTCACTGACTTTGAGCAAAATTTGTTCAATACTTTGGAATCTCTTGAATTGATCTTACAAATGAATTGCAGCAAACAACATGCATGCTAATTGATAATGTTGAGAAAATGACAATCAAAATGATTAAGTGAAAAAATGAAATTGTTTCATGTTTTTCTGATTAACATTTGACATATGTCAGTTGAGATATCTGATATATGTCAACAAAACAATCATTACACTCCTCTTAGCAAAGTAATGCCACAAAGTACATCAGGCCATTATAATTCTGCCAACGTACTCAGTGTGATTTCTAAATATAGAACACTCTATACAGCACTTGCTATTCAAATCACTATGTAGCTTCCTTTGGTTCTGTATACAGAGGTCAACACATGGTGGAACAAAGAAACCCAGTTTCTAATTCCAAGCTTCCATTTACTCCCTGGGAAAATCTATTTAGAACACACAGGTAGACTTTCCCCAAACTACGGCCCTAACACATGCCCCACCGATTTCATTTTTATCCTTGGGAAAGCCACATTATCCATCTTTGTGATATTGCCTGTATTAGTAACTGGAGTTCATAACTATTGTCAGTGCTGTGTATTTGTAAGGTAATTTTTTTGTTGCTGTGTGTAGGCAAGTTCAGCTCTTTGGGACGAATAGGCTGCAAAGCTGTGTTCTATGGACAAGTATTTCTATTAACATACATTTTCCAGTAATCAAATATGAAAGAATTTAGACTATTGTATTCATGTTCCCAAACAGACTTTGCTTTTTGTAAGTGATATGGGGGTTAATGACAATGTAGGAGAAAAACCATCAAGTCTAATGTCAGAAGTTTGAATTCAGCCTCGATTCCACCAATTAGTTCTGTGAACTTTCATGAACTGTTAAGCAGTTTGGGCCTCATTTTCTTTATATATAGTAACTAAGTAATACTCTTAACCTTCTTATCTCATTGTTACATATTGGATTTTTTAACTGTAATATGGTATTTGAAATTTCAGGTATTATTATTACCATCGTTGCTTTCGTTGGTAATAGCAGTAGAAATGATTGATGGCAGAACACTAGTATTGAATGTTTTGTTTTGTCCAAATAAGGCTATGCCATTAAAAATATATGCCATTATATTCTGGACAGAATATAATACTGAAGTTAATTAGATTTTAATATCAATGTTTCACAATCTTTGTAGGTCTTACCTATAGAATTAAGAGTCCAACCAGCTTGAAATTAAGCTTTTCAGCCTGAGAGAAATGATTATTACTCAAACTAAGGATTTATTTTTTATCAGGAGTGAGTGTTCTACATTAGCTGCTGGATCTTTTCTCACCTAGGCTGAGAGATTACTGACAGTGCTGTGAAACAGGTGGAGGAAGTGAAATGAGGGAGTAAAGTGGGTACCCTTGGATGTGCTTTGAATCAAATGTTCCTCAGTCTTTTAAAAAGCAGAGAGGAGCTGGTTTGCAGCTTGAGTTCTCTGCAGAACAAACTCCGAGTTGGAGTTTACTGAAAGATGTTTATCAAAGTATCCTTTGGATCAATACCTGTAGAACAGAGAGAAGAAAGCAACATTGGACAGAGCAAGACATTGAGTTGTGATGCAGGCCTAATGAACTTAGGTTTAAAAAAAAAAGTATTATAAAAGAACACAGATGAGTTTGGAAGCTAATCCTATTAAGGTTTTAATACTGACTGCTTTTGCAGTTTCCCCTCTTGCGGCTAATTGGGTACTAGTTAATGATGTGAATTCTGCACTAAAGCCACCTTTCTTTGGCCACCTCCTAGCTGTGTGATTTAGTGAGGGCTAGCTTGCTTCTCTGGACTTCAATTTTCTCATCTGTAGAATAAAAGTAACTACCTGCACACATAGAGTGCGCCTCAGAGACCCCACAGAGAAGCTCTGGATCTAGAATGATCCTTCAGAGTGACAAGGATGTGAGCAGAAATGGCCCAGCCTCTGTATGCAAGGAGTGGTCTGTCATTTAGAAGTGGACTGCCCTGGGAAAGGGTCTGACTTTTATTAAAGCAGCTGGCAGCATCCAAGGCAATCCCTGGATTCAGGTGCTGGCAACTGAAGGCTCTCTACCAATGCACACCCATAGCAGGGGCAGCAGGTGTCTTCCTGAGAGGGAGTCTAGGCACAATGTAGGGTCCACAACAAGCCCCTCTGTGCTGAAAACTTTCATGGCTGGAGAGAAGACAAAGGAGAAGTCAAGGAATGGGAAAAAAGAAAATGAATGCTTATTTAGTATTTGTTAATATTCCACACATTGGACTAGGCACTCTCTTGGTTGTCCCATTTAATTCTTAAAACTCTCTATGTATGCAGGTGGTTACTTTTATTCTACAGATGAGAAAATTGAAGTACAGAAAGCAAGTTAGTCTTCACTAAATCACACAGCTAGAAGGTGGCCAAAGAAAGGTGGCTTTAGTGCAGAATTCACATCATTAACCAGTACCCAATCCTGCCACAAGAGGGGAGACTGCAAAAGCAGTCAATATTCAAATCTTAATAGGATTAACTCCCAGACTCAACTGTGTTCTTTTACAATATAACCTAATGCCCAACTTGATCTATTTGACTTGAAGATTATCATTGGCTATTGAACAAATGTTTAATGGCCATCCAGCTGAACATGCATTCTAGGGTAGCTTTAGTGTTTTATTTTTTTTGTTTTTGTTTTTGTTGTTGTTGTTGTCTGTCTGTTTACAATGCAGATAATTTCTAAAAATGTTAAAACACTTATCAGAAAAATGTTATATTGTGTTACAAATCAGGATAAATACCTTGGTTTTTTTGAGTAATTCAAGCAAAATCTAATGGAAAAATGATGGAGAAGAGAGTTGATTCAAGTACTCGCAGTCCAAAAGTCAATTAACATTGTTATCCTTATATTATTCACTGTTTAATACAGCAGAACATTTTAATATTTCTGAGTGAAGTTATGTTTTGTGAAATGAAAAAGATTCTTATCAGTTAAATCAAATGAGTTCCAAATTGCAAGCTGCTGATATTATGGCTTTCATAATGTGTCTTCAATAACACAAGGAAATAAGAGAGGCAAGTATTTCCATGTGAAAATTGCAGTAATGTTCAGCAACTCGTAATAATTAACTCTCTCAAAAGCTGGTGCAATGCCACATAAATTATTTCAAAACTACACTTTCTTTTTTCATGTATTTTATTTAAACTTATCATTTATCATATTAATAAAGTATTTTCACTGAGCCCGTTCTTTAAAACACTAAAACAAAAGTTATTAACCCAAATCGTCCAAATGATAGATTTTAAAACACGTCCTTAAAACAAACAAAAATAAATAAAAATAAAAGCACCTCTTCAAGATTTTAATAAGGAAAAAAAAAATGTCCTCAACATTGTTAGAGCAATTCTACAAACTTAGGACAAAACCAGCACATTATCTAGGTAATAAAATGTAGCATATTTATAGTAACATGCACTGATGTACAAAACACATGTATTTCAAGGTAAGTCAACTCTGATTAATGTAACTGAACTTGAAATTCAAAAATAAGGTCTCTATACCTAGCTATGCCACTTACTAGTTGTATGACCTGACTGGATAAGACATCTCTCTAAACTCTAGGTTTTTTTTTTTTTTAATGAGAATATAAAATAGCTAATTATTGTGGTGTTGGTAGAAAAAAATTTAGGCAATATATGTAAAATACACTTTATAAACATTCAACATTAAATCCTAATACCTGTGTGAGATACTAGGATTCGTTTCCATCCATGGTTCCTAGTTCATAACTTCCATAATCATTGTCACAGTCTTGGTTATAATGTTGGAGAATTTTAGGCCTCAGAAGCAAGCCTCAGGAAATGAAAGCTTTCTCTCTGAACTTCTGTCCTCCTTTCACCCACCCGAGATAGGACTGTAATCCAATTATAGGTCATAAAACCCTCATCCTAGAGAGGGTCCTGCTCCCTGCTCTGGAGGAAGGAACGCTGCACAGAGATATCAAGAAGAATCTGAATGGACAAGGCTTACTGAGTTTAGACCACATCCTTTTTGTCCGATCACATTTTGACATAGTTGTCCATGCTTTAATCACAGACAACCAATGAAATCTCCACAAAAGGCCCAAAGGATGGAGTTCCAGGAGCTTCTGGAGAGCTGAACATATTGAGAATGACAGGAAGCTGAAAAACTCTTTCACATGCCAGGAGGTTGGTGCACCCCAACTCTACAGGGACAGAAGCTGCTGCACTTAGAAATCCTCTCAGACCTCACCCCATGTATCTCTTCATCTGGCTATTTATTTGTATCCTTTAAAATATGCTTGCTAATAAGCCGATAAATATGTTCCCCTGAGTTCTGTGAGCTGCTCTAGCAAATAAACTCAAAGAGAGGATCATGGGAGCACCAACTTGAAGCCAATTGGTCAGAAGTTCCAGAGGCCTGGAACTGTGACTTCAGGGAAAGAAAGGATGATCTTATGGTATTGAGTATTAACCTGTGGGATCTTACACTGTCTCGCAGTAGATAATGTTGGTACTGAATAGGAGGACAACCAGCTGGTGTCCACTGCTTGGTGTATGGTTAAAAACCCTTCACTTTTGATCAGAGAAGTCTTCTGTGTTGATTATTATTATGGCAGTGTGAGAGCAGAAGACAAACCCACTTAAGAGAGTGCTTCTCAAAGCACCGTGTATACAGTAAACTGTGGTCCAATGGGAAAATACAAATTAATATAGCCAATAACAGTGTATGAGAAGCTCTTTCTCCCAAAACTCTTGCCAACACAGTACATAGCCAAAAATCGTCCCTTTTTTATTTGATAGAAGTATGACATATTTTGTTTTAATTCATGTTTCAATAATTTTGAGTGAAATTGGGCAACTTTATATACCTTTAAAATATATTTCTGTTATGAACTGCCTGCTCTTCACCTTTGCTGGATTGATGTATTTTACAAATTAATTTATAAGAGCTCTTTAAAAATTAAGGACATCAACATATTTAATATGTTTGACAAATATTTTAGCCATTTTCTTCTCTTTTCATTTGACATTATTTTTGTCATGTAGTTATTTTATGTTTTATGGAGTCAAGCTTTCTTTATGACATCAAGCTTTCACTATCACTTAGAAACAATTTATCTTATTCTGTTTTTACAAAATATGTTCTACATTTTTATCTGGTACTTTTATTGTTCCCATTTTTAAACTTATTGACAATATCAAGGATTGGCAAAGATTTTAAGAAACTAGCCTGCTCATGTATTTCTGGTGGATTTATAAAATGATACATCAACTTAGTAACACAGTCTGACAGTGCCTTATAAAGTGGAACACATACTTTCTAAGTGATCTAAAATTCCACTCGTGGTCATTTACCCAAGATAAATGAAAGCCTATGTTCACAAAAAGACTTATGCATGGATGTTCGTAGCAGTTTTATTCATAATAGCCAAATCCTGGAAACGACCCAAATATCTATCAACTAGAGAATGGGCTTTTCTGTGCTACCCAGAGAGGGGTCCATATGGTGTTGTTCTAGATTCCTGTCATAACTTAAAGGTAAACTTTTACAGTATAGAGAGCCCTTGATATCCTGCAAATGGAGGAGGAGGATGTCCTTAAGTTCCTTGCAGCAGGAACTCATTTAGGTGGCACCAACCTTGACTTCCAAATGAAACAGTACATTTATAAAAAGAAATGTGATGGCGCCTACATCATAAATTTGAAGAGGACCTGGGGGGAGTTTCTGTTGGCAGCTTGTGCCATTGTTGCCATTGAAAACCCTGCTGATGTCTGTGTGATATTCTCCAGGAATACTGGCCAGAGGGCCATGCTGAAGTTTGCTGCTGTCACTGGAGCCACTCCAATTGCTGGCTGCTTCACTCTTGGAATCTTCACTAACCAGATCCAGGCACCCTTCCAGGAGCCACAGCATCTTTTGGGGACTGATCCCAGGGCTGACCACTGCCTCTCACAGGGGCATCTTATGTTAACTTACATACCATTGCTCCGTGTAACACAGATTCTCCTCTGTGCTATGTGGAGATTGTCATCCCATGCAAAAAGGGAGTTCACTCAGTGGGTTTGATTTGGTGGATGCTGGCCGGGGAACTTCTGCACATGTGTGGTACCATTTCCTGTGAACACCTGTGGGAGGAGATGCCTGATCTCTTCTTCTACAGAGATGCTGAAGAGACTGAAAAAGAAGAGCAGGCTGCTGCTGAAAAGGCTGTGACCAAGGAGGAATTTCAGGGTGAATAGACTTCTCCATCTCCTGAGTTCACCGCTGCTCAACCTGAAGTTGCAGACTGGTATGAAGGCATGCAGGTGTCCTCTGTGCCTATTCAGCAGTTTCCTTCTGAAGCCTGGAGTGCTCAGCCTGCCACAGAAGACTGATGTACAGCTCCCACCACTCGGGCCACTGAATAGGTAGGAGCAACTACTGAATGGTCTTAAGCCGTTCTTGCACCAGTTCTTAAGTAACATGGAAATAAACATTAATTTCTTAAAAATAAATAAATAATAAATAAACCAATGGATATGAAAACTGTGATACATTCACACAATGGAATTAGCAGTATAAAGGAACAAAACACTGTTACATGCAAGAACATGGGTGAACCTCAAAACATGAGAGAAAAAAAGACACAAAGGAGTAGCTCCTGTATAGTCCCACTTACATGAAATTCCAGGATGGGTAAAAACTAATATACAGTGGTAAAAATCTGACTTCTGTTGACAGCCAAGATAAAGTAAGCTCTCTGCAGCCTTTCTCTCTCACCAATGGCCACCAAAAACTCTAGAGAGAATGCAGAAAACAGCTACTTAAAGACCAAAATAAGCCCAATGGTAAGGGAGTATAATCTTGAAAATCAACTGATATCATGGGGAATTTCCTGAATTATTGTTTCCTCTTTTACCTTCTGGCTATGATGTGAGGGCAGGTGGAGTCCTAGAACTGTGCAGCCAGCATACAGAGTAAAACTGGAAAGAAGTACTTTGCATGAGGCAAAGATGAATAGCACGGCAGACATCTAAATATAAAGTACACTTAGCCCTTGAATAATACTGGTTTGAATTGTGCTGGTCCACTAATATGTGGATTTTTTTAATAAAAATATTGAAATTTGTTTTCAAGATTTGCAATAATTTGAGAAAACTCACAGACAAACCAAGTAGCCCAGAAATTAAAAAAAAAAAATAGTGTAAAAGTTAGGTATGCTATCAATGCGTAAAATATATGTAGGTACTAGCCTATTTTATTTACTATAAAATAAACACAACTCCATGATAAAAAGTTAAAATGTATCAAATTTTACACAAACACAGGCCATATGTGGCACTGCTTTTGAGAGAAATGTAAACATAAACATGCAGTATTCAATTATAACTGGATAAAATTATAGCACATACCATACTACTGTAATAATGTTATAGCTACCTCCTATTGCTATGGCAGTGAGCTCTAGTGTTGTGAGTATCCACTTAAAATGTTGTGCGATGCTAGTCATCTCCACATGGGCAGTTTGTCTCTCCAAGAAATTGTGCATCACACTAAAAAGTGATCTCTTGTGGTTCTTGTGTATTTTTCATGTTTAGTGCAATACTGTAAAACTTGAGTAACACCATGGGTCCCACACAAAGTGTCACTAGTGATGCTAAAAGTGCTCCCAAGAAGCAGAGGAAAGTTGTAATATTACAAGAAAAAGCTGAATTGCTTGATATGTACCATAGATTGAGGTCAACAGCTGCAGTTGTCCACCATTTCAAAGTAAGTGAATCCAGTGTAAGAACTTTTGTTAAAAAAAAAATACATTTAATTTTTAAAAAAGGAAGCTTGTGAAACCCTCACTGCAGCTACACCAGCAGGTTTGAAAACCTAGCACTTTTTGTGAAATACATTTTATCTCATATTGAAAAAATAGCTTTTAAGTGGGTGTAGGATTGCTATAAGGCATACCTATAAACTCTAATAGGATTCGAGAGAAAGTAAAGTCGTTATATGACAACTTAAAGCAAAAAGAAGGTGAAGGATCTAAAACTGAAGAATTGAATGCCAGTGAAGGGTGATTTGGTAATTTTAGAAAGAGGTTTGGCTTTTAAAATGTCAAAAGGAGAAGAAGCTTCTAACGACCAAGAGGCAGCAGGGAGTTTCCAGATGCCATTAAGAAAATCATTGAGGAGAAAGGATATCTGCCTGAGCAGGTTTTCAATGGAGATGAAAGATAATGCTCTATTCTACAGGGGGAAAAATGCCACAAAGGACATTTATTAGCAAGGAAGAGAAGTGAGCACCAGCACTTCAGGCAGGAAAGGACAGGCTAACTCTACTTTTTGTGCAAATGCAGTCAGGTTCATAATCAGGATTGTCCTTATCTATAAAGCTGCGAACCTCCAAGCCTTGAAGGGAGAAAATAAACATTGGGCAACAGGAACACTTCTTCTGGATGGGTTACATCGATGCTTTGTCCCTGAAGTCAGGAAGTGCCTTGCCAGTAGGGGACTGACTTTTAAGTTCTTCTTTGGCAAAAATACCAATAAATTGATAACGAACAATGACCCTGGACACCCAGAATGTCATGAGTTCAACACCAAAGACGTCAATTCTACTTTCCCCCAAACACAACATATCTAATTCAGCCTCTAGATCAGGAGGTCATAAGGATCTTTAAGGTTCATCACACACGGTATTTTATGGAAATGATTGTCAATGCTATGGAACAGAATCCTGACAGAATATCATAAAAATTGTGAAGAATTACACCAGTCAAGATGCCATCATCTTTATGGAAAAAGCTGTAAAAGCCCATTAAGCCCAGAACAATAAATTCCTCCTGGAGAAAACTGTGTCCAGATGTTGTACATTACTTCATAGGACGTACAAGAGAGCCAATCAAAGAAATCATGTAAGAGACCGTGGATGTGGAAAAAATGATGGTGGGCAGAGAGGCAACAAAGGGTTGTCATATATGAATCTTGGAGCTAATAGATAACCATACCAGAGGAATTAACAGAATATGATTTGGTGAAGATGAGCACTTCAGAACCAGTGCCAGAGGATGAGGAAGAAGACATAGAAGAAGCAGTGCCAGAAAACAAATTGATATCAGATCATCTGGAAGATAGGTTTGAATTATTCAGCACTGCTTTTTATTTATTATGTGATATGGGCCCTTCTATGACATGGATGCTGAAAATAAGGCAAATGGTAGAAGAAGAATTGGTATCATATGTAAATATTTTTAGAGAAATTTTGAAAAAGCAAAAAAGTCAATTAGAAATTATAGTGTAGTTCCATAAAATTATACCGAGTATGTCTGCCTCTCTTGCCTCCCCTTCTACCTCCCCCAGTTCTTTGGCCTCTGCCACCCCTGATACAGCAAGACCAACTCCTTCTCTTCCTCATCCTCCTCCTCAACCTACTCAACATGAAGATGATGGGAACAAAGACCTTTACAATGACCAACTTCCATTTAATGAATAGCATATTTTCTCTTTCTTATGATATTCTTAATGGCATTGTCTTTTCTCTAGCTTACTTTATTGTAAGAATACAAAATATGTGCTAGTCAACTGTTTATGTTATTAAGGCTTCTGGTCAATAGAAGGTTATTGACAGTTAAGGTTTGGGGGAATCAAACGTTATACATAGATCTTTGATGTATGGGGGTTGGTGTCAATAAATCCATCATTGTTCAACTATACTAATTTTAAAATACATCTCAAGATATAATCTGTATGACCTTGGGCAAGACAAAAATTTGAGATCTAATGAGCAAACTCATTCAAAATCAATGGAATGATTCATAAAGAAAAAGATTAATAAATTGGACTTCATCACAATTAAAAACTTCTGCTCTTTGAAAAGTTTTAAGAACTTTTAAAATATATTAATTTTTAAGCCAGATTGGAAGAAAATATTTCTGAATTAAGTAGGTAGTAAAGGACATGTGTTCAGAATATGTAAGTAACTCCCATAATTAATAATAAGAAAACTTAAAACCCAATTAAAAACTGGGAACAATTTGAGCAGACATGTTACAAAGAAAATGCAGGAATGGCTAATATGCACATGAAAAGAGGTTTAACATCATTTGTCATTAAGGAAATGCAGCTCAAAAACACAATGAGGTATCACTGCATACCTCTTACAATGGAAATAAAAACACCAAATGATACCAAATTCTAGTGATGATGCACAGCTACTGGTGCTCTCATACATTGCTGATGGGAATGCAAAATACTACAGTCACTTTTGAAAATAGTTTTATGGTCTTATAAATTAAATACATCCTTACTATATGACTCAGCAATCCTACTCCCAGATATTGGTCCAAGAGCAAAAAAAAAAAAAACAAAACAAAACAAAACAAAAAAAAACCAGGAAAACTATATGTAAATGTTTATAGTAGCTTTACAGCATAATCGTCACAAACTTCAGTCCAAAAGTTCTTTAGCTGCCAGATTGATAAAAAGATGATACATTCATATAATAGAATATTACTCAGCCACATAAAAGACTACATTATTTATAACTCACAACATGGATGAATCTTAAATATATTACATTCAATCAGAGTCCGGACTCATAAGGTTACAAACTGTGTGATTCTATCTACATCACATTCTGCAACAGCCAAAACTATAGCAATAAATAAGAGATCACTGGTTATCAGGAGTTAGCAATGGGGAAAGTGACTACAAAGGGCAACCTGAAGGAATTGGGAAGATTATAAAATTTGTTGATTGTGATATTGGGTGAATATGGGCTTACATGAGTCTGCATTAATCAAAGCTCATTGAACAATACACCACAAAGTAATTATTTTGACATAGATTAATAAGCTAGTTCTCCAAGTTAATTTCTTCCCCTTTGACTATCAAATCTCAAAAAGAACAAATGGTCTGGGCATGATGGCTCATGCCTGTAATCCCAAGACTTTGAAAGGCCGAGGCAGGTGGATCACTTGAGGTCAGGAGTTCGTGACCAGCCTGGCCAATATGGTGAAAGCCTATTCCTACTAAAAATACAAAAAAATTTAGCTGGGTATGGTGGCACACTCCTATAATCCCAGCTACTTAGGAGGCTGAAGCAGGAGAATCAATTGAGCCCAGGAGGCAGAGGTTGAAGTGAGCTGAGATCGTGCAACTGCACTCCAGTTTGAGCAACAGAGTGAGACCCTGTCTCAAAATAAATAAATAAATAAAAGTAAAATAAATGAAATAATTATGTGTAAATTCTTCAAACATAAATTTAGAAAAAAATTATTTTTCATACTGTATACTACAGCTTTAAGCAATGCTTGTATTTCTTTTTAATGAGACGAGGTCTCACTCTGTCATCTAAGTTGATAACAGCTCACTATAACCTCGAACTCTGGGGCTCAAGCAATCCTCCCACCTCAGCTCCCAAAGTGCCAGGATTACAGGTGTGAGCCACTGTGTCCACATATAGAATGCGTTTTTTTTAACCCGTATATGTCTTTTTATGTTTTCAATTTTGGAACAAAATGTTTTTTAAACGTGTCCACTTGACTGAGCTAAGGGACGCTCAGATAGCTGGGAGAACATTTCTGGGGTGTGTCTGTGAGGGTGTTTCTGGAAGAGACTAGCATTTGAATCAGTAGACTGTCAAAAAGATCACTCTCACTTTACTGGCATCATTCAATCTCTTCAGGTTCCAAATAGAACAAAAAGGAGG
Organism: Trachypithecus francoisi; assembly: GCF_009764315.1. Classification (NCBI taxonomy): domain Eukaryota; kingdom Metazoa; phylum Chordata; class Mammalia; order Primates; family Cercopithecidae; genus Trachypithecus; species Trachypithecus francoisi. The sequence continues at coordinate 54,655,594 of NW_022681455.1, forward strand.
AGGAAGGGCAAATTTGCTCTACCTTCTTGAGCTGGGACATTCATCTTCTCCTACCCTTTGACATTGGAGCTCCTTATTCTTAGGCCTTCAGACTCCAGTAGTGCATCCCTCCCACTCTTGTTCTCAGGCCTTCTCCCTTGGACTTGCAGTTACACCAGTAGGATATGAATCTATTTCTCTCTCTCTCTCTCTCCTCTCTCTCTCTCTCTCTCTCTCTCTCTCTCTCACACACACACACACACACAACACACACACACACACATAACCTGAATATATATATTCTATTAGTTTGGTTTCTCTGGAGAACCCTAACTAATATAAAATAGTCTCAGGGCTCAAAGCAAATAAATCATTATGAAAGAGAGAAATGAATAGTAAGATATAAAATTGTACATATCTGTATATGAATCACATTAAAAAGTTCTTGTTAATTTTTTAGATTGGTGTATTAAGAGCAGGGGGAATAGTCACTGAAGAACGTAAGGTTGATATAGCTTGTGTATTTCTCCCCAGCCAAATATGTTGAATTCTAATCCCACTATTGAAGGTGGGACCTAGTGGGAAATGACTGAATTATGGGGGTGGATTTCTCATGAATGGTTAAGCACCATCCCCTCTGTGCTCTTCTCATGATAATGAGTGAATTCTCGTGAGATCTGGTAATTTAAGTGTGCAGTGCTCCCCCTTTGCTCCAACTCTGCCTTGTGAGACACATGTGCTCCCTTCACTTTCCACCATGTTGGAAGCTTCCTTAGGCCTCCCCAGAAGCAGAGGCCATTATGCTTCGTGTACAGCCTGCAGAACCATAAGCCAATTAAGCCTCTTTTCTTATAAATTAGCTAGTCTCAGGTATTTCTTTACAGCAATGCAAGAACAACCTAATACATATGCTGAGTTTTTGAATATGTATTATGTGTTATATATATAAATATGTACCATTTAATATACATAATTATGTTTTTGTATATGTAGTAAAATTATCTCATAATTTTATATATCTATAGATAATATATACTAAAATTTTCAATATTTTATATGACAGTATGCTTGAACATTATATAGGCACTGTGTCTACATATAAATTGTATTTTGCTTTTCTTTTGATCACTCTGCCCTACTTGAAGTGTTTCCCATTGTCACATTCATGATTTTTTTAAATCCAGAAGTATTGAGTTTCATTTTAACTGATGACCATGAAATATTTGTCACACACTATGATTTTTTTCTGATGGATGTTTTGGTTTTTGTCATGTAATGCATGACTCTGTCAGAAAAGCTGGTTTTAATTCTTTGTGACCAAACCCACACATTTAAATATCTTTAAATCATGGAGTCACAGTAATTTCTAAATTCTGTTTTGATTAAAACTCATCTGATTCCATATGTTGAATTTATAATCATTGTTCATTTCTAAATTAACTTTGTGACACAGATACTCCAATACTTATTTTCTATTCAATAGTTACTCCTCAAAGATTATCAGTCATTTCTATAATGTTGCCAATTTTTTAATTTGCATAATCGTATTATTATAAATGGTAAGAATCTGGCTGCACAGGCAGCAGGGAATGTCTATCAGGTGTAGGGGAAGACATATGCTTAAGTTTAATAAAATTAGTTTAAATAGTGTGAAGTGAGACCAAGTCAAGTCCCAAGACAAAATGTTAAGACTTCTTGGGCAATACTTCTTGACATTAAGAAAGTATCTTGGTTATGAATCAGAAGGGCCTGATATGACATGAGGAAGACGGATAACAAAGTCTACCCTGAGAACAGGGCGTTACTATTTCTTACATGTTCAGGGCTATCCAAAGCAAAATAGTAGGGTAATTTCTATGTTTCGTGTAGTCCCTGGCATATTACTACATTCTAGAAATATGAAAATGTTTTGTAGCAATCTAGTTTATGCATCCCAAGTGGATTATTTTAAATTTCTCTGTTTATAAAGGGATCTTAAAACTGACTTTATTTGCAAACATTTGTAAAAAAATAAAGCCAGATCTTCTTTTGTGTTGGAGAAAACTCCTGATTGTCATTGAAAAGGTGACCCTACTTAATACACAGTGTTCCATTCAGTTCAAACAGGCTCTCAGAAAGGTAATTTGGATCAGGAATTTTAAAAAATGTCACATCATTTATTAGTACTCTTCTTTTTAGAAGAACTTACTGGCATGTCTTCTCATTCTTTGCTGTGGCTGAGGTTTAATATTTAGAATTTCAAGATATAACTATACCATATTATATATCTGTACACACACATATATATGTATACACAGACATATAGCATACACTTTATATGTATATAAACACACATATATAGCACACACACACACATACGCATATATATAGCATCATACACTTTACAAAATGTAAGTGTAAAGATTCGTTTTTCAATGCCTAAATCCCATGTAAAATATGTACTGCACTGAGCATTCAAGGAATGAATTGTTGGGTAATTAAATTCTCAATTCTTTTATTTTCCATCCAGGACTCTTTCTCCCCATTTAGTTGGCAATTTCTAATATATTATGAACTAGGAAATTGGAAAGCAAAGCTTAATGCAATTTTTGATAAAATAAGAATAGTCTGTGAACGCTGATCTAAAGGAACTACTCTGTAAGTGAAACACACATGTATTTAAGACATCTGTTATCTGCTCAGAGGAATTTCAACACTATTTTCAGATTCCATGGACAGGCTCATTGTGGTTTTACCCTGCTAGAGGACAAACACAATTTGTGCTTGCATATTTGATTGTAACTATTGCTTAGCAATTTGTTGCACTTAAAGTCATTTTTTTCCAGTATATAAAAAAATTAACTTTGTGGTAATAGCTATGCTTCATTGTGTACCTGATTCTTACACTGTTCAGCTACAATTTAAGGGGTGACTACTATGCATAATCCTATTCTAACACTCACAATAATTCTGCAAAATAAAACTGTTTTCCTCTCTTAAACATAAGAAAACTGAGGTTAAAATTATTGAGTAATTTTTCAAACAGGATACAACTAGGAAGTGGCATTGTTGAGATTCATGCTCTCTGCCCAATCCAAAATTCACAGATTTCTTAGCATTTAGCTCCATGCTGTCTGACTGTTTCTTCTGGATTTTGAGAGAATGCTGTAGTCTTTAATCAGTCTCCTTTTTGTCAGTATCTACTAACACAGAAACATCTCTAGGGAAATCTTTAAAGAGCCTATTCTCATTTGCCCTTCAAAGAAGAAAGAAGGGAGGATAGAACTTCCCCAGTGCTGGCCAAGGTTGCAGTCTGCATTCTGTGCTACCAGACCTGGAGTTGCACATTCTTGCTGAGACAGCCTAGGAAGCTCAGAATAAGAGTGACACAAGTTGGTTGGATCACAAGGTTCAAATACCACAGATGCAAAGTCCTATTAGTAGATTAGGCAACATAAACCATAAATCTAGTGGGTGGCTCAGGATCAAGAAAATGAAACCAATAAAGAGGTTAGATATGGGCAGATACGGTCAACACTGAGTAGGAGTGGGATTCAGGGTATTATTAGTGCAGTCACGGGCATCTGGAACTGGCAGTAAGATCCTAGAGGGAGGAGATTATGTCTCATTTTTTCATTGACTCCTCAGCACCCAAGAGAGTGTCTTTTTTGTTAATCGCTGTATTTAAGGGTAATCATGGAATTGGGCTGGACTGCAAACATGCAGCAAAGGTCTGCTTAGCTTAAAATACCAGTGGCAAATAAAGGAGATGGAGAGAGTGCCAGGATAAGAACTAGAATTCCTGTGCAGGGGTGGAGTCGGATGAGAGCACACGGCTAAGACATTTCCTTCCATTTTTATGCTGTCACCCTCGGAAAAGTCGGCAAGGACTCTGTCACAGTGACACTCGCAGTAACTTACATATCAATTCTTAGTAGCCTTGATCAGACATTTTAAATCCTCCCCATTTCATCATAGCCAGTTTCTCAATGAATGTTTATTTTTTTTTTGTTTGCTTTTATTTAGTTTTGCTTGTTCTTGATGGACAAATACAGCAATTAGATGTCTAGAGGCTCTGCAAAGGTTTGCCTGTGGATGCAGGAGAAAGAACAAATGAAGAGCTTTTTTCTCACTGCAGTGCTGGTATCTTTGACTATCATTTTTATTTCTGCTAAGACTATCACAATTCTTTTTTATTTTCTCAGCTTAGCACTGGACTCTCAGGCCTTTTATGATATATGTAACTCAATGGGATAGTAGGAAACAAATGCTTCTGCATGAAGAAGTCACTCAGTTTTGGTTCTAGTATTCTATTTTACCTGTAGTAATTTACTAGATTGTAGAATTATTAACATATTTTTGAGAGCTAACAAGTATGATTCCCCAGATTCAGAGTCAAACACTTCTTCACCGTAAACCAATTCTTCACATAGTTCCTGGGCCAGTGTACTTTTGCAAGATGTTCAAGGTATAAGATGTCATTTTTGATAGCACATGTTGATAGTTAGCAATGGTCAAAAATAATTGCCTCTGTCAAAGCACAACTATTGTAATGTACACGTACCTTTTTCTGTCAACTATGAATTTGAAAACAAAATTACACTGCTTTGCAAGTGTTGAAGCTCTTTACGTTGCACTTCAAATAAATGATATTTTATGGGAAGAAACTGGTGTTTTCTTATTGTACTGAATGAGTTACCAGGGTGTTCCCTTGTCACTTATTATATCCCCTAAGATGCAGTGATGATATGAATCATCATCATAATAATTTTATTTTAATTAGTTTTTATAGGCTTAAAAATTAATTTCCCTTAATTTGTATATTTTTCTTTTAAAAATATAATTAGTTTTCTACATGAATTTGCTCATATCTTAAAATGCTAAGAATGCCTATAAATTAAGCAAAGTAAACTTTCTCCAGTCTGCCATACTAACCTGAAGACTTCATCTAAATTTACAAAGAAGAATGTTGTTTCCTTCCAAAATCAATCCCATCATTAGGGTGAAGAAAGAAAACCTGGAAAGGTTTTTTCTACAATTGTATAATTAGTACCAATCGGTACTAAAATAGTTGTGAGAAAGCTGCTTCTCTCTGCTAGAGGAGGAAACAGATGTGAGATTTAAGAGGACAAAGGAAAAAGAGGTAGGTGCTCTGTGCATTAGGTGTGATTGCTTCTGTATTAGATCTCTAATGCTTCATAACAAATTACTACAAACTCAGTGGCTTATAAAAATACTAACATATTATCTCACTGTTTCCCTGAGTCAAGAGTTTGGCACTTTAGCTAGGTTCTCTGTTCAGTGTCTCTCAAGACAAAGTCAATATGATGGCTGGCTTCATCTGCATTGGGAGACTTGACTAAGGAAAGATCCACTTTAAAGATTTCCCAAGTTGTTGGCAAAATTCGTTTCCTGTGGATGTATGACTGAGGGCCTGTTATCTTGTTGGCTTGCTGCCAGAGATTAGGATTACTCTCACCACCCACAGACCTCTATCAGGTCCTTGCCATGTGGTCCTCTAACATGGAAGATTGGCTCCTTTGAGGCAAGCAAGAGAGTTGCTCTCATGCTTTGAAACACTTCTTTCAGTAATGCCCCTGCTGTCTTTTAAAGGATCACTTGATTAGATTAGGCCCACCCAGGATAATCTCCCTTTTAATGAACTCAGAGTTAACTGATTTGGGACCTTAATTACATCCAAAAAATCTCTTAGCCTTTGTCATAAAATGTGACCTAATCATGGGAATAAAATTCATTGTATTCAGAGTCCTGTCCTCACTCAGAGAGGGGATGATATAGTGGACACCAGGGAGCAGGAATCATGGGTGCCATCTCAGATCCAGCCCACCACAGCTTCTTCAATTTAATGCTTGTTCTAAAAAGAGCAGTATGCATTCTGCTGATTGATATCCTTGAAGCACATAAGATTTCCTTTCCTAGAAATCAGGGCTGCTACTTCGAAGTTGAAGTAAATGTGTGAGATAAAGGGCAAATGAGAAATAGGACTCTGGAAACAAATTATCATTTTACTTCCAGTTGTATGGTGACCCTGGCTAACCCTCTAACTCCCCCAAAAAATAATACCTAAAAATGCACAGCATTTAAAAATATCTCTAATGCATCAATGAGCTATCAATTTATAAGAAATACTCAAAGGCTTAAAGCTAAATGAAAACACACACCCATGGTGGTGAGGCATTGACATTGGTGTTTACTTGCAGATTGTTGAACCCAGAAACTGAATGTACTTGAGAGAAAGGAGACAATGCCCAGGAGCTTCAAAATGAAAAGTCAAATAGAAAACCCTTCACATCAAGCTAGAATCCCGCTGTATAAGAAGTTGTTTGTTTTCTTTTGTTGGAGTTCTTCAGAGAAACAGAACGAACAGGATAAGAGAAGAAAGAGAACTAGAGAGGGGGAGCTTTATTTCAAGGAATTGGCTCATGTGATTGTAGAAGTTTGACAAGCCCAAAATCTGCAGGGTAGACTGGCAGGCTGGAGACCCAGGGAAAGCAGCAATGTGAGTTCAAAGGCAGTCTACTGGCAGAATTTCTTCCTGCTTGGAAGAGGTTAGTCTTTATTAATATCTTCTACTGCTGTGAGGCCCACCGATATTATGAAATGTAATTTGCTTTATTAAAACTTCATTGATTTAAATGCTAATTTCATCTAAAAGCACCTTCACAGAAACATCTAGAATAATTGACAAAGTATCTGATTGCTGTGGCCTAGCCAAACTGACACACAAAAAATTAACCATCATGTCCCTTCAGGTTTGTGTGAACTAGAATTAAACATGCCAACTTAAGGGAGACAAAAAAAAAAAAAAAAATTGTCTTAAATTCTGCCACAGAATAGAAAAAAGACAAAACATTTGAGTATTTATAAGATAATTCATAGACAGGTTTGTAGTCTGTATTAGTCCGTTCTCATGTTGCTATAAAGAACTAGCTGAGGCTGGGTAATTTATAAAGAAAAGAGGTTTAATTGTCTCCTGGTTCTGCAGGAGGTATAGGAAGCATGGCTGGGGAGGTCTCAGCAAACTTACAATTATGGCTGAAGGTGAAGAAAAAGAAGCCACATATTACCTGGCCGGAGCAGCAGGAAGAGAGAATGAAGGGGAAGGTGCTACATACTTTTAAACAACCAGATCTCGTGAGAACTCACTCACTGTGATGAGAATAGCAAAGGGGAAGTCAGCTGCCGTGATCCAATCACCTCCCAACAGGCCTCTCCACCACATTGGGGATCACAATTCAACACGAGATTTGGGTGTGGAAACAAATCCAAAACATATCTTCGTCTAACCAAATTTACCCTAGCTTGGTGTACTGAAAATGACTCAAAAGTTTAACATTAATGCAGGTACCTGATAGAAACGAATGCAAGTCATCCCCCTACTCTTCAAACTAAGAAGAGTACCTTCACATAGGCCTCAAAGTATATTACATAATAATATTCCCCAAAATATGAGTTCACCATTGTAAATCACACACACACATGCATGCACCAAGAAGGCATCATGAAGAGTAAGCAGAAAAAAAACCAAAGTAAAATAAGAGGTTCTGGCCATCACTGTAAGAGGAGTGACTGAAATAAAACAGGTACGGTTTGAAAAGGAAGAATCACAGCTTTCATTATTTTGGGTGATATGATTGTCTATATAAACTACCCCAAAGTGTCCACAGATAAATTTTCAGCACCTATAGAAGAATATAACAAGTTTGCTGGATACATTATCACTGCAGAAAATTAACTGAATTCCAACTGAATTTCCTGTCAAAAAGGTAGAAAATATCATAAAAATGTATTATTTGCATTACCATAAAAATATACATATCTAGGAGTAAGTCTAAAAAGATGTATAAGATCTTCATGAAAAAAATACTATAATGAAATATAGAGGGCATGTGCAGAGATTTCAGTTATAAATGAAAACAGAATGGAGAGTCTCAAAACAGTGCCCCAAAATATACAGAAACTTGACTTATGACAGAACTATACTGTGGATCAGTGATGGAAATACTGATATGAAATTAAAAAATAAATTGATCTCTAGCTACTTACCGCCAAACAAATTCGTGAGTGACTAAAATCTAATGTAAAAAGTGAAACCATAAAACTTTCTCAGCAGGCATATAGGAAAATAATTTTGCTATTGGAGACATATCTTACGAAAGATATAAATATATAAACCATAAGGAATACTTAAGAATCTTCTGCTCATCAAGACTCCAGAAAGAGAATGAGAAGTCTACCAACGTATGGGAAGAATATGACTGGAATGTGAATAATTTACAGAGGACTATTATCTAGGATAAAGAACTCACATAACTGTACAAGAAAAAGATAAGCAATAAAAGTGAGCAAAATATTTGGATTGACATTTAACAGAAGAAGTACCTGAGTGATCAATAAACATGTAAGATGATATTTAAACTCATTGGTAACCAGGGAACTACAAATTTAAAAAGCACACCTCCAAGATGGATAAAATTTAAAACCATGCAAGTGTTGGCAAGGATTTGGAACAAGTATATTTGTACTTTGCTACTTGGAGTGGATTGTAAATTGGAAAACAATTAGGCATTGTCAATTAAAGATTATGTTCATGTCATTTAACCCAGAATTTCTATTTCTAAATGCATACTGTAGCACAAGGCTTCCCAGGTTTTCAAATTATGGCACATGTAAACAATGGAAGCATGCAAATCTATACTGGTGTAAATTTTAGGGATTATGAGAGCACTCATAATGAGGCACAGATTTTAAAATGTCTATTAGGTTCTTTTTGGATATATAATTAATATCTTTAAATTTTTAAATATAGAATTCAATATTAAATTAATCTGAAAGTTCTAAATAATATGATTTAAAATATTTGAGAATGTTCAATTTTTTCATGACTATAACTTTATCAGACCTATACTTGAAATTGCCATGTGCAATCCCTTATCATGACTCCTGCATAATGAACACTACAGGTACCCAAAAACCAGCATCAGCAATAATTCACTCAAATAGGTGGTAAAAAGTTTAATTTCTCAAAATCAATAAACATGCACAACAGTTGTAACTATATTTAGAGTAGAAAACAGATCTTCCTTTTCTTCCAAGGTAAAGTTGCAAATAATGCAAAAATGTGAACATACTTTAAATTCAGTTAGTCTTTTTCTGTCAACAATTTCAAAATCATGCAGAAGTATGAATATGTATAAAGCCAATTGTAGCAAGCCTTTTGCTTAATAAAAGAACTATCTGTTATATTTGAAGGCAGGAATTCAGGAATAACATCTGGTGACCCCAAAACCCAAGTCTTGACCAGTCTCCCCTCTGCTTTTTGGCTGTGCTTTTTAGGCTGTGCCTTTTGGCCATCTGGAACACAAGCTCTCAGCAGTTCCTAGGGTCCCTTATCAACTACGGGCAATGGTTCACTTTGAAGCCAACTTTTCAAATAGATGTCCATGGGACAAAGCATTTTAGCATCTAAGGACACTTAGTGTGCTCACAGCTGAAAGAGAACATGGAGTACCATATTTGACTCCATTTTGCTCTGGTAATCCTCTGAGGAGAGTGTAATGAAGCAGCCAGTGTTTGGAGCAACTTGTCCAGGGGTTCTAGCTAACCCAGGCCTCACTAGATAATTTCAGGATGGAGACCACTATTTTGTAGCACAATCTGTAACTTAACATGGCACGACTCTTGAAAAGCTCTATTATAGAAAAATTCTTTCGCATGTCATCAGGCATGTGTACCAAAAATGTTCATTGAAGTACTATTTCTAAAAGCACAAATTATAGGAAACAAATCAAATGTCAAACAAAGTAAAAAATATGAGACAATGGAATACTTTACTCCGTTGAAAATGAACATATTCTAACCACATGCAATAGCATTAGCCAAGAGTATAATGCAGAGCAAAGAAGCAAGTTAAAAATATAGACAAATTAAGCAATATATTATAGACATTTACTTGGATGTTATAATACAATATACATGGTACATGTTATAAGTAACTAAGAATAAATTTTAAAAGAGAAAATAATAAACACAAAAGTTTATGATCATGATTCATTCGAGAATGGAATGGGAAAGAATCAGAAATTGACACAAGAGGAACTTCAAAGTTAACCATAACGTTTTGCTGTCCCTATAAATTGGAAGGTACTCAAGTGATCATCATGTTCTTCATGTCTTACTATTTATGTCTTTATGTCTTACTATGTCTATTGTGCTTCATGTCTTACTGTATTTTATGTTATTTTATTCTTATTCATAATCTAATAAAGACAAACAATGATAAGATATATCCTGGATTATTTTTAAATCTAAGTGGTCCCTATTATGAAAGCAATTATGTAAGTAAATGCAGCCATTACACTTAAAATCTCTACTATTTATTATAACTGGAATACAGAACTGTACAGAATGTTGTTTTGTTCTTCTCAAGAGGGTAATATCTCTAATTCGTATTAAGAAAATGGTATTTTTAAAATTTTGTATATAAAAATATCTTCTCTATTATTGTGTCCTGATGCTTGAACGTCCACACTCACATTGCTAATTAAGACTGGATCTGTCACATTGGAGTAAATGTACCCACAAGGCATAAAAAAAGAAAAAAATAGGCCACGGAGCATTCAAATCCATAGGCCCAACATTTATCTATTTCTTCATTAACTTTATGATCGACTAATATTGGCTTATCATGAGGCCAAAAGGGGTGACCAAATCTAACAAGATCTCAGCCTTAGGAGAGCTCATATTCCAAAGGAGGGAGAAAGCATAAACAAATGCTGCATAGGAGTGAGCTCCTATCTACACAGTAGACCTTGTAAAAGAAGAAGGGCTTCACTCTTAAAATCTTGAAAGTCTGCGTAAGAGTTGTGTAGCCCCCAGATGAGAAATCAGATAGCTGCAAGGAAATTACAGACCACCAGGAACTCTTGCTGGAAAAAGTGTAGCTCAAAAGCAGTTGGACCCACAGGTTTGTATTGTATGTGGATGTGAGATCCAATTTTATAATACTTATGAAATGTGGGAACCCTACTACAAGAAATTCATATAGGAGTATATAAAATCAATGAAGCTCTAGGAACTCTGCCATGCAGAGCTGAAAGGGAGATTGCCCTGTGACTATGTTTCCTAGAACAGAGTGTGTGGGATTCTCATGAAAAGTATGATAAACTTACAAAGATTACAAAAGATTCAAGGAATAAATCTTTATAAAGAGGAACTATAATATGGTAACAAACAGAATTTGAACATAAGGAAATAGGAAATGAGCTTAGTAAGTTTAAAATGCTCAAAGAAATTAAAAAAGAGGAATTTTAAAAACTAAAAAACAAGAACATAAAAAAGAAGTTAGATTTTTTAGAGTTGTATGACATGAGTTGATCAGAAAGACTTGTTTGAGGCATTGTTAAAAACTAAAAGAAAATGTTGATGGTAAAGTAAATAATTACATAACTTAACTTTCTTTAATATAAAGTTCCTTTGGAAAGAATTTTCCTAAAATGGTAAAGAAAATCCAGAGAATCTTCTAGGCAGCTGAGGAAATCAAATGGTTCTACTTTGCCGCAAAATAATGCATTTACTAACATTTCCATCAATATCAACTTTAAAAAATTGCAACACATTGATTCTTTTGGTGTTTAGAGAATCCCTCTTCTATGGGTCACAGGTTATAAAGCAACTAAGTTACCACTGGTACTTGAATGTTGGTCGGAGTGTGTGTTCTTTTAATATTGTGACACCAATACAAATCTCCAGAATGCTAAATGCCATCTGCATTGTTACTCTTTTCAATTTATTATGCTTCTATGAAGCTTTTATTATTGCTGCCATATTTTAGTATGGCTTGACTAGCAGGAAATGAGATAAATACTTTACATTAATCACTTTATTTAAATCTCCTACAATGCAAAACGCAGGTATCATTCTCATTTCACAGATGAGACACTGAGAAGTTAGTAACTTGCCCAGACAACTGGAAAGAGGTGGTGTCAAATTCAAACCTGTGAATTTTATGTCCTGAATCCCCACACTATAAAGCAAGAGGATATTTCTCTCTCTCTCTCTCTCTCTCTCTCTCTCTCTCTCTCTCTCTCTCTCTCTCTCTCTCTCTCTCTTCTCTTTCTCTCTTTCTCTTTCTCTCTTTCTCTCACTTTTAAATTGAGACAGGGACTTGCTCTGTCACCCAGGCTGGAGTACAGTGGTGCAAGGCTCACTACAGCCTCAAATTCCAGGGCTCAAGCAATCCTACCATTTCTGCCTGTCAAGTGGCTGGGACCAAAGGAGCACACTACCATGCCCAGATAATTTTTTAAAATTTTTTGTTGAGATGGGGGTCTCACTGTGTTACTCAGGCTGATCTTAAACTCCTGGGCTCAAGCAATCTTCTCACCTCAGCCTCCCAAAGTGTTGGGACTGAGCCACTGTACCTCCCAAATGATCTTTCTCATCAACCCCCGTGACTTATTTCAATAGTAGTATTCCCATTGTCTGACTAAAACCGTTTGTTTTATTTTTCCCTCTCTTTAAGTAACTTAAAACATTTTTCTGTTGACATAGCATGGGTGCAGTATGAAGCAGAATACAAATTTGCATCATTTAAAAAGTAATTCATGAGGCTTCTAAACAATGTTGGGTCTTTGGGAAACTGCCTTGCATTATGTCCCCAGGCAGCTGGAAGAGAAGTGCCATTCACTCTCCTTTGGCCTCGTTTGTCTTCAGAGGAAGCCTGAGGATTCCCACGCTGCAGTATTTCCCACAGTCCTGTGCATGTAGTGCTGTAGGCATTATGGTCTATCAGCTAACACAGAAGCACAGGTGAGTTGATTTCTTTACATTGCCATTCACCATCTTCTCAGAATAAACATGGTGGGCTCTGAAGAAGGAATTTTAGCAAATGAGTCCGCAGCACTATGAATCCTTGTGAGTTAAGACTGACCTAGGACTGAGGAGTCCCAAAGTGGAATGTTACTGAAAAACAAACAAACAAACTTGTGTCTACTTCACTCTTTAGCAGTTTCTGGTGGAAAAATGCCATTTTATTTTTTTCTTCAACAGTGGGTCCGCTGTGGCCAGAGAGAGGTGGACAGTTGTTTTTTTTTTCGTTTGTTTTTTTTTTTTTTTTTGTTTAAATTCTCACTGTGTAAATCAGGCTTGTCCACGTACCTTCCTACTAACTCCTAAGCTCAGAGTCCTCATTTATTTTTCTTTTTATATTTAATTTTATAAATTTATTAAAATTTGAATATTTTCTGTTGGAATAAGATAGTAAAACTATTCCTCCTGTGGATATTGTATGGGGATAAAATTAATATTTAATGCAAAATAATGTTGAGAGAACACTCTTGAATGCAAAATCATCACTAAAATGAAATTTAACTCCCATTCTCTTTCATTTGTAGGTACCTTTATATAAGACATTAGATTGTTTTCTTCTCTTAAATTTATCTTAAAATTATTCTAATAAAAGTTCTTCAAGGGTTAGCCCTCTTTATATACTCTTTTGGTGATTTTATTTCTTTGTTATAAATACTTTTAGACTATAAAATATGTGATAGTTTAAGAAGATAAGTGAAAATTGCCTGTAATGCTCAGTAAGAAATAATACTATTTATGGTTTCTTTCATGCCATTTGTAATTTTGTATATACTACATATGTACACATATGCTTTTACAAAAATATTTTCAGCTTCAATAAACATAGTTACAGTGCCATCTTAAATGACTACATATATTCCAGTATATAGATAGGCTTTGCTCCCAAATTTGTATTATTATAATGTTTTGATAAATACATATACATGTATACATGTATATAGTGTATACATGTATATAACATATGCTTGTGTATATATATTTATCATAACATTATTTATATAATAATATAAATCTTCCAGAAAGCATAGATGATTATTTGACAAATAAGATATTTCATTGCTCAGATAAGAAGAAGAAAAGTTTGTGGACTAAGCAAGAGACTGGATGTCTAGCAGCACTAAATGTGTGTTTCAGTTGGGAATTAGCCTACCTTTTACAGTAGTGTTGGGTAACCATGTCAGTATACTTCATAGATTCTTTAACAGGATTATTTTTTTCTAACTATAAAACATTAACTTAATGGCATGCAAGCCATAGTCTTGTGCTACTTACCTGAGAGCCTTTCAAACAAAGGTAGCAAATACGTAATGTATTCTCATTATATATCTGCAAGAAAAATAGGACATAGCAATCATAGTCCTTGATTTTCCTGCCTAAAGTTGACAGCTGATTATGTGAAAATGTAACTTTGGACTTAGCATTCTTGATGCTTGCATCTGGAAGAGTAAGATTATGGTTGAGACATGAGCTTTTTATAAGAATCTTCTCGGAAACCTGACATTGGATCCTTCCTTCTATTGCCATCTTGTTTGCAATCAAATACATTTGCTGCAGGAGAAGTCTAGGCAAAATGCTAAGGAAGGTGAACTTCTCGCCTTCTGCATTCTGAGCTTTTCCTAAGGCCCTTAGGAAAGGCCTTTGGGGTCATTGTATGGGATAACTAATAACAAACTTATCCCATACAATGACCCCAAACACTCATACTCTTGCCTCAGAAGTCAAGGCCTCCCCCAGCAACTCTGAGAGAATATGTGGCTGTTCAATTAATTAATCCATGATAGTGTGCAGAGGGAAAAGTCCTAGGAACTTTAGCTTATTTCCAAAGAAAGGTAAATTTTAATGGTGGTTTTCTAAAACAAACAACAACAACAAAACACATCCAACTAGGAGGTAAGTCTTTTACACGGCCCACCAGAGTACAGAAGGAAATAGATTCAGCCCACTTGAGTTATGTCATACAGAAACCATATCCTTCACCTAGGCTTCCTGAAGACACATCTGTGTGCCTAGCTGCTTCTGACAAAACCAACATTTTGATTGAGTTGTATCTGAGTGACTTTTGACTCTATTACAGGAGTATCAGCTGTGGGACTTCAAGCTTGATTCTAACCCCACTGCTTTAGTACGTCTTAGTCTCTCCTTTCAGCTGTCTTTGGCAATTAGCGCAATAGCTAACATGTCATAAGCAGTGTTGAACACTGAGAGCTTTCTGGGAGTCTTCATTTCCCAGCCCCTTCTATTTGTAATTTAAATAACTCTGATTGTATGTGTTCAGGCTAAAATTGGCATTTCTAAGCCATCCTTGCAGCCATAGGTGGGTATGTTACATCATTCCAGCCAATGAGATGTAAGTAGGCACTTGCTGAGGATTTCTGAGAAAGTTTTACTTTCTAAAGAAAAGCATCACCCTTTTGTCTTTATTATTACCCTCCTCTTCCCTGAAGGTAAAGTGGTTATATTAGAACCATGACTGTGAATGCTACATGCTAAAGGTAGAAATAGGAGCCTAGGTCTCTCATATTACTTTTGCACCAGTCCTGATCTATAAATCATACAGATTTCTTATTTCTTGGAAAACACACATAACACACACATGCACACGCACGTGGTTAAGCCATTGGAGTTGTTTTTCTGTTTCATGAAGCCAACTGCAATTCTATTGCTTAGAATACTTACCCAAGGCAATTGAGATGTATGATTCTCCAGACTCTGCACACTCAGGAAATATAAGGTGAAATTTCACAGTTGCTTAATCAAGAAAATTTACTAGGTAAGCCTCTTTCTAAATTAAGCACATGCATTCCAAAGTACAAAACAAGTTATTTTATTTTTTGCATTTTCTGTTTCAGTCTCCTTCAGCAGAGAAGATAACATTTAGCTAGCTTTGAAATCTCAAATATATAATTTGTACAACGTTTGAAAATTGAAGTTACATTTGATGCTGCATGAAGAAGCATTAAATTATGAGTCAATCAGGATTTGAAGTGGTGTGTGATTCTCTTAGAATATTTGATTAAAAAATAGATGCAGGCATACTCAATAATGCATGTACATTCAATCAGGAATCTTGATTTTTGCTCCTTCAATTAAAATTTCAGAAATTAACACATTTTTAAGTTCTGCTATGTTAAGAAACTGGTTATTTCTCCATAGATACCTATTTTTAATGTCCCTAAAAATGTTCTCCTAAGAAGAGAAACATTAAAAAAAGTTTACCCTTTTTAAATATGCATGTCTCTGTGCTATAGCAATGGAGTGACAGCAAAACTGAAAGTTCTATTTGTTCTGTGCCTCTAGTGTTAGTCATGTTATTCATGGGACAAGTAGCAAATGTAACTGGAATGTTTTCCTATTTTAAAAGAGAAAAATATTCAGGCAAGAGAAAACTCAAGCACACATGAAACCAATATTGGTAAAAAGAGCTTACATTCACTTTTCAGGTCAATTACCATATAGTCGATACTTACACAAAGTGAAGTGTGATGGATGGAAAAATCTCTATTCTTTCCCATACTATAAATGCAGTCTATTTTGAGGAACTATTCCCTCCACATTCTATCCCTGCAATTTTGTTAGAAGAGGCCAATCACAGTCCTCTGCTCTCTGGTCTCTGGTTTGTGTAAATGTGAAAACTGGGTCACTTGAAGTTTTCCGCTTCTATTTTTTAACTAGAGCTCAAGGAAAACAGATCCATTATTTTCTTTCTTTCAGAAGGTGATTCTAGAGATGTTTGTGGTAAGGTCTAGGCCCCTAGGAATAGCCATCTTGAGAAAATAACCACAAAAAGGACAACAGAAAAGAAATATATGTTCAAACTGAAAAATAATGGTTGGATTTTCATGAATAATGATCCAAATTCACATCCCTGACCCCCCCAACCCCCCCCCCTTTTTTGCCAGCACTTTGCTGGACATTTCAACAAATAAAATAACCCCATTAAATGAATCTACAGGAAATCCCTCTGCTGCCAAGACTTGAGCTCCTGAGAAGTAAAAGAGAAAAAGGCTTTCATTATTTGTGAGGATAGCAGAACCTGGAGTGAAGACCAAAAATTATACTATTTCCCTAAAATCAGTTAGATAAAGGGGGAGCTGTGCCTTCCCACCTGTCAAGTCCTGGAGGAGGTTGCACAGTATTCTTGGTGCCAGTGGCCTAGGAAAGAGTCTCCCCTAGTGGTTGTCCATGTGGTTGGAAGAAGATAGTTCTCCTCGAGAGAACTTAGACACATGAAAAAATGCTCATCATAACTGGCCATCAGAGAAATGCAAATCAAAACCACAATGAGATACCATCTCACACCAGTTAGAATGGCAATCATTAAAAAGTCAGGAAACAACAGGTGCTGGAGAGGATGTGGAGAAATAGGAACACTTTTACACTGTTGGTGGGATTGTAAACTAGTTCAACCATTATGAAAAACAGTATGGCGATTCCTCAAGGATCTAGAACTAGATGTACCATATGACCCAGCCATCCCACTACTGGGTATATACCCAAAGGATTATAAATCATGGTGCTATAAAGACACATGCACATGTATGTTTATTGCGGCACTATTCACAATAGCAAAGACTTGGAATCAACCCAAATGCCCATCTGTGACAGACTGGATTAAGAAAATGTGGCACGTATGCACCACGGAATGTTATGCAGCCATAAAAAAGGATGAATTTGCATCCTTTGTAAGGACATGGATGCAGCTGGAAACCATCATTCTTAGCAAACTATCACAAGA
Source organism: Trachypithecus francoisi (assembly GCF_009764315.1). Taxonomy (NCBI): domain Eukaryota; kingdom Metazoa; phylum Chordata; class Mammalia; order Primates; family Cercopithecidae; genus Trachypithecus; species Trachypithecus francoisi. The sequence goes on from NW_022681455.1 coordinate 54,673,178, forward strand.
ACAGAAAACCAAACACCGCATGTTCTCACTCATAGGTGGGAACTGAACACTGAGATCACTTGGACTCGGGAAGGGGAACATCACACATCGGGGCCTATCATGGGGAGGGGGGAGGGGGGAGGGATTGCATTGGGAGTTATACCTGATGTAAATGACGAATTGACGGGTGCTGACGAGTTGATGGGTGCAGCACACCAACATGGCACAAGTATACATATGTAACAAACCTGCACGTTATGCACATGTACCCTAGAACTTAAAGTATAATAAAAAAATAAAAATAAATAAATAAAAAGAATAAAAAAAAAAGTTGAAAACACCAAGCAATCTTCATCACATGCATACAGTCTTCATCACATGCATGCTTCAGTAAAAGGGCTCCCAATTTTTCAGCTGATTCTATACACTGTCTCATAAGGAAACGATTCGTATCTTCCAGTTCGTGCAGTTTAGCCAATAATTAAAATACCCCCACATCCTAGCCCAGTGCTAGGATGTGGGGTTATCTTAGTGATTACCCAACAGGCACTGGTCAGTGACCAGTTAGGAACCAGGCTACACAGCAGGAAGTGAGTGGCCAGTGAGTGAAGCTGAGCCCAACTTCCTGTTAGATAAGTGGAGTCATTAGATTCTCATAGCAGCCCGAACTGTATTATGAACCACTTAGGCAAGCGGTCTAGGTTATGCACTCCTTATGAGAATATAATGATAAATGTAATGTGCTTGAATCATCCTGAAACCATTGCTCCACCTCCGTGCTCTCTGTGGAAAAACTCTTCTGCAAACCTGGCCCCTGGTGCCAAAAAGTTTGGTGACCGCTGTCCTAGCATATAGGGCTATAGAGATAACTTAAACTCGTAAGAAGGCAAAGAGAAGCAGTGATCCATTTTGAAAAACACTCACTAAAAAGAAGGAAAGATACTAATTGAGTAAGAAGAGGAAGTTTCTATTAAGGCAAAATAAATGAAAAAGATAAAAGCTTGAACAACAACAACAAAAAATACAGCTTTTCAAGAGGGTGCAATTAAAACACAAAAAGAGCTTTCTGGAACCAAAGAAACATATTTGAATTATAGAATTTAGCACAGGAATAGAAAAACAGAATAGTTGCTTTAGTAGTCTGAAAAAATAATGGAAGAGCTATCTAACAGGCCAACAACAACAACAAAACGTGGAAATCAAAAGGGAAAAGATACAGAGTAGGGAAGAGAATTCCAGTGCCTATAGGATCTTGGCATATAATATAATTTTGTGGATTAGTTTAGTAATAATACAGTAGGAAGGGGTATAGACTGTGACTGAAATGGAGAGTCAATACCCTACTTAAGAGATATTTAAGTTTTATTTTTTAAGCACGCAACTGGCCAAAAGTATAATTGTCTCCTGGTAAAAATCTATAAAGTATATCACATTTTAGAATCAGTAATATAGAATATTTAAATAAGTACAGTTCACATACACAGAGTACTGTATTTATATATATAGAAGAACATATACTCATTCATTATTTATAAAAATATCCATATGTGTTATATGTACTTAAAAGCATACATTTGAAACTATATTCTATATTGTCTGATCAAATCCAATAAACTGGATATTAAACAAAAGTACTAAAAACAAACAGCTTGAAAACACCCAACCTAAGTTGAACCATATGAAACTGGTGATATTTGAATATTTTAATCTATGAAAATAGTAATTCATATGAATCAACCTGATAAATCCCTTCATCTTCTTGATGAAGAGCAGAGCATTTGCTTGTTTGACCTCATTTGGGAACATACGTGTTGGGTTCTCTTAGAATATTTGATTAAAAATAGATGCAGGCATAATCAATAATGCATGTACATTCAATCAGGAATCTTGATTTTTGCTCATTAAATTAAAGGCCCAAATTTTACCTTGAAAGTACTCTGTTTTTTAGGGTTATAAATAGACATTAATGAGTAGGTTAATACACAGAGTCAAATCTCATTTGTGGATTTTGTGGATTTTGATATATATATATATACAGTGATGTTTATATCTTAATTAAATCAAGTTTGTGTTCAAATCTTCTATGTAAATCACATTGCTAAGAGAACATTTTTTTAAACTACCATTATGATGATAAATTTATCTATTTTCTTATTTAATTTTGTCAATTTGTTCCTTATATAATTTGAAGGTGTTATTAGGTCCATATAAAATAGGTTTTTTATATCTTCCTGGTGAGATGACTCATAATTATCCTAAAATCAATCTCTATCTCCCTTGCCTAATGTTTACTTTGCCTTATTCTGAGGCATAGCCCAAAAAGCCTGAGTGTTTACCAGGGCCTTTTATTCTGGGTAGATGCTGATTTTCAATATTTTTCCCAAACAATAAGCTGCTATAAACTTTGTTCCACTTTTCAGCTTCTCAACCATTGCTCTAGAATTGGCAAATGTCTCAAAATCTAACATTTCTGGGACATCTTTTCTCTATGAGATCTTATACTATCCAGTCCTTGACACCTTTGTAACTATCTGATCGTATCAAATGGGATATTTTAAAATATTATAGTTTTTAGAGTAGTTTTAGGTTCACAGAAAAATTAAGTGGAAAGTACAGACATTTCTCACATAGCCCCTATACCCTCACATATGTAGCCTCTCCCATTATCAACATCCCCCACTAGAGTGGCATATTTGTTACCATTGTGAACCTACATGGCACAGAATTATCATCCAAAGTCCGTAGTTTACATTAGGGTTTATCCTTAGTGTTATTCATTCTATGAGTTTGGACCATGTAAAATGACATGTATGCACTATTATGATTATCATACCAAATATTTTCATTGCTCTAACATGCTCTGTGTACACCTCACTCTTTCTCACCCTCAGCCACTACTTTCTCAGTAGTTCTGCCTTTTCCAGAATGTCATATGATTTAAATCATACAGATGTAGCCTTTTCATATTGACTTATTTTCACTTAGTAATATACATTTAAGTTTTCTCCATGTCTTCTCATGGCTTGATAACTAATTTGCTTTTAGCTCTGAATAATATTCCATTGTCTGTATTTACCACACTTTATTTACACATTCACCCACTGAAGGACGTCTTTGCTGCTTCCAAATTTTGGCAATATGAAGAAAGCTGCTATACACATCCATGTGCATATTACTGTGTGGACATAAATTTTCAACCTCTTTGAGTAAATACTAAGGATCATGATTGCCAGATCATATAATAAGAATATATTTAGTTTTGTAAGCAACTGCCAGGCTGTGTACTAAAGTGGTTGCATCATTTTTGCATTTTCACTAGGAATACATGAGAGTTCTTATTGCTCCACATCTTCGTCAGCATTTGGTGGTGTCAGTGTTCTGGATTTAGCCATCCTAATCGGTGTATAGTGGTATCTTAGTTGTTTCAATTTGCATTTCCCTGGTGATGTAAGATGCAAAACATTTTTTCATATCCCTATTTGTTGTCAATGTGCTTCTTTGGTAAGGTGTCTGTTACCCTTACCAAAGGTCTTTGGCCCATTTTTTATTCAAGTTTTTTGTTTTCTTATTTCTGAGTTTTAAGTGTTCTTGATGTATTTTGGATGACAGTTCATATCAGTTATAATTTCTGTAAATATTTTCTCCCAGTCTGTGGTTTGTCTTTTTATTCTTTGCACAGTGTGTTTCACAGAGTAGTAATTTTTAATTTTAATGAAGTATAGATTTTCAATTCTGCTTTTCATAGATCATGCCTTTGGCTTTATATCTCAAAAGTCATTGTCAAACCCAGGGTCATCTATATATTCTCCTATGCTATCTTCTAGGAGGCTTATAGGTGTGTGTTTTATGTTTAGGTCTGTGATCCATTTTGAGTTAATTTTTGTGAAGAGCATAAAAACATAGATTTATGGTTTTGCATATGGATGCCCAGTTGTTACAGCACCATTGTTGAAAAATCTATCCTTACTCCATTGTGTTATTCCATTTGCTCCTTTATTGAAGATTGATAAACTGTGTTTATGGGCTTTCTGTGCCATTGATCGCTGTCTATTTTCTTCACATTTACCACACTGTGTTGATTACTGCAGCTTTTTAGAAAGTCTTGAAGTTGAGTAGTGTCAGTCCTCCAGCTTTGGTCTTCTCTTTCAGTATTGTGCTGGCTAATCTGGGTCTTCCGCCTCTCCATATAAATTTCAGGATGAGATTTTTTATATCTACAAAAGTATTTGCTAAAGTTTTGATTGGAATTTCACTGAATCTACAATTCAGATCAAACTGGAAAGAACTGAAATCTTGAAAGTATTGAATCTTCATATCTATGATTGTGGAATATTTCTTCATTTATTTAGTCCTTTTTTTCTTTCTTTCAACAGAGTTTTGTAGTTTTCCTTATATAAATCGTGTACATATTTTGTTAGATTTATACCTAAGTATCTTATTTTTGTGGGTGCTAATGTAAATTGTATTGTATTTTTAATTTCAAACTCCACTTGTTCATTGCTGGTGTATAGGAAAGAGATAGACTTTTGTATATTAGCCTTGTATCCATCCTGCATCCCTGCCTCAATAATTTATTAGTTCCAGTAAGTTTTTTTGTTGTTGTTGTTGATTCTTTTGAATTTCTACATAGACAATCATCAAATAGGTTTTAAAAAATTGAGCTGGGTGCAGTGGCTCACACCTGTATAGGAATATTTAAAATAATAGATCAGGCCAGGCATGGTGGCTCACGAGTGTAATCCCAGCACTTTGGGAGGCCAAGGCAGGTGGATCACCTGAGGTCAGGAGTTCAAGACCAGCCTGGTCAACATGGTGAAACCCCGTCTCTACTAAAAATACAAAAAATTAGCCGGGCATGGTGGCAGGCACCTATCATCTCAGCTACTTGGGTGGCTGAGGCAGGAGAGAATCGCTTGAACCTGGGAAGCAGAGGTTGCAATGAACTGAGATCATGCCATTGCACTCCAGTCTGGATGACAAAAGAAAAACCGCATCTCAAAAAAAAAAAACAAAAAATTATTGTTTAACCTCCAGTTCTCAGTGGGAAATTTTCTCTGATGTGAACTAATGACCAGAGCTGGAAATAGAAAGCCATTTTCAAGATATATTTGCCTAATTAATCTGTAGCATGAATTAAAGAAGATAATTGATGTAAAATTCTCAGTATAAACTTGGCTATGATAGTCACTAAATAGCTGATATCTTTTTCAAAATTATTCTTGTAGAACTTTGATTAAGATGAAAAGGAGAATAGCTGCCTACCAGGGAAGGGGATTCAATGAAGAGTTTTTGAGAGTCAAGGATACATGAATAAATTTATATCCTCAAGATAAAACAACTTTTTAGAAGGAGAAAATGAAATTACAAAGAGATATGTAGGAAATGTATCAAAGTTCTGAATCACAGAGATGAAATTAAAAAAAAAAATATGTAACACCTGTTACATCTTGGGGTTCTGTCAATGGGAACTCAGACTGCCCATAAATAATTTTTATATCTGGAGAAAATTGGCTGATTATTATCTCTGAAGGGGTCAGGAAAAGTTATGATCTTGAGTAAAAATGAAAAAGTATAATTTTAGAAAGAATTATGCATACTTCTTATACTGAAATAGGTAGGAGAAGTGCTTAACCTAAATAAATAAATAATAAATAGCTGAATTCCAGTTAATTTCTTGGACAATAACTGGATTGAACAAATAATATAATCTTTACTCATTTACTTGCCAAAAAAAAGGACACAAGAAAATAGAGTACAGTGTTTAGAAGCTTAAGCTTTAGAAATACAAAGACCTGAGATTGAAAAATAGGTAGATTTCTTAATTTTTCTATATCTCATTTTTTTCATTATTAGGGAGGGGAAAAGAGTAGCATTCTTTACAAAAAAAGTAGTATTCTTTACAGTCTGCATTCTAGAATTTCTCTGAGAATTTCTCTGTGCCCTAGGATTTAATTTCCTGAACCATCCTACTTGTTTCTTTTTCTAATTCATTCCGTAGCTTGTCCTCCCTCACTGAAATTACACTCTCATATCCCTTAGCTCTTTTCTGGTTTTCTCACTATTTCAAGGCTAGAGTGTTCATGGAATCCAATGGGAAATATCCATTCTTGTCATGTATCCTTAAACTTTATTCCAAAGACACTTCTATCTTTGAGTTTCTTTTGTGGGTGTTCTCACCCCAACCCAGTTTGGCCTGAGTATCTGTGCGGGTCACATATAACCAATATTCCTTTATTTATCTATCTTTGTCAGTTTTATCTTTTAAAATGTTTTGTCTATATCATATTTCTAGACTAATAATTCATGTATTAATAGAAGGCAACTAATTAACAATCAATATTTGTAATTACCATGAGACAAATAGCATAAAAACATTCAAGTGGCATAATCCTAATCAAAAGAAAGGAAACAAGAGGCTTAGTAAACTAGTAAGGCTCATAATATGGGCAGATAACTCATTTTCCTTAAGTTTGGGGCTCTCAGTGGTAAAATACAGTCTTTATACTTGGAATTATTAGAATAGATGACCATAAACTCTCACGAGTCTAAAAAGTGGGTATTTAACACTTATTATAGCAATACCAAAAGAAAAAAACAAACACAAATAGCACTATGATTTTATTATTTGATCCTTGCCTTTCAGAAAGGCTTATAATATACTTTAAGTGTCTATATCTATGGAAAGATACATATTACATTGCTATAAAAACTTTTATGTCAAAAAGAGTATAAGACAAGTGTATTTAGAAAAACTATCCAGCGGGGGATCATGCAGCAAGTGAGGTAAGTATTCAGAGTGAGGTGAAATTAGGTTAAGCAAAAACAGAGGGAAAATAGTTATTTAAGGAGAAGAAGTGATGCCAGAAATAAATAAGCAAAGCAAAGATTAGAGTCTGACTAGGAGTCATTTTAAGACTTAGTTGCACAAATATATTTTACCAGTGGGTTTGCCACATAGAAGTCATTCATTTAATATTTGCCAAGTGAACATGGAACGAATAAAATGCATTTCATAAGACAATATCTGTTCCTCCTCCTTACTAAATGTTATTTATTAATTTTTTCATTGTTGCTGTTGTTGGTTGCTCACCTTCAATTACTTGACTTCATGACTCACTGGCTTCTTTTCAATCCTTTTCTCATCTCTTGTATTAAGTCACCAAGTGAGTTCCTGCAGACTACTGGCTTTAGATACCATCTTTATGCTGATGACTTCCAAATATTATTTTCAATCTGACCTCTTTGTGTGTATCTTTGTGTGTGTGTTTACTATCTCTTAGTGTCTCCGCTTGGATATCTGATATAGACTTTAAATTTGACATGTTCAAAAGAGAACTCTTGATTTTCATTTGTCATTCCCATGAAAATTTATTTCTCCCCCAGTCTTCTCCATTAGTAGAGAGTACTGCCATTCATCCAGCTGACAAATCCAAAAACCAAGCGGTTGTATTCAATACCTAATTCCCTTAAACTCCACAATCAATTTGTTAGTGAATTCTGTTGACTCAACTTTCAACATGTATATACAATCTGGTAATTTCTCACCATTTCCAACACTATTTTTCTATCTTCTCTAGACTAGAAGATTGCAGTAAGCTTCCTAAATAATCTCTCTGTTTCTATTCATATATGCTTCAGTCTCTACTTCTTATTTTCCACAACATAGCCACAGCGATCCTTCTGCAATTAGAAGCAGATCAGCTCACTTCTGTAGCTCAAAACTTTTAACAGTTTTCTATCTACTTAGGATAAAACTCAAACTCATTTTCTTGGCCTTAACCAGACAAAAGCCTGGCATGATCTGGCTCCTCTCTACCTTACAACTTTCCCCTTGCTTACTCAGTTGAGGTAGCCTGGCCCTATCATGTTTTACTAACATACCACAAGTTATTTACACACCTCTCATCTGCATCTTTAAATAGCATGTTTCTTTCACATGCTGGTCAAATCACTCCCTGTTCAGGTATGCCTTTCCAAAGCAAATGATCTGAAACAGGACCCCTTATTGCTATGCATGTTCTCTTTTTGCTGTGTTTATTTTTTAAACTATTATCTAAACTTGTATTATCTCTTTATTATTTCATTTACTTATTATATGTGTATCAAACCCTCATGGAGACTCTATCAAGATAGGTGCTTCTGCTTTGTTCTCAACTGTGTTTCCAGTGTCTAGAACAGTACAATATAAGTGCTTAGTAGATATGTTATCAATATATGAACAAGACTAAATATCGCTTATTTTCTTGTATATTATCTCCTTTGGTAAGTTGGATAAGAGACCTTTATCAGTAAAGCAATAAAGTAGGGTTAGTATAATCGTTGAAATTGTATGCCCTAGAGTCCAACTGCTTGGATTTAAACAAATCCAAGCTCCTTCAGATGTGATCTTATATTATCTTGAATACTTGCTTAAGTTGCCTATGCCTTAGTTTTATTCCAATGTAAAAAAAAAAAAGGACTAATAATGATGCCTGTATACACAGTTGTAAGAATTAAATGAGGAATGCATCCAAAACATTTAGAACAGTGTCTGACATGCAGAAGCATTAAGTAGATGCTAGGTTTTATTTCCCCCTAATTTGTTTTATTCTAATTTGACTTCCTCATTGGTGTGGTTGTAGATATTCAGAATTTTTTTTTCAGATAAGGGACTCACTGTGTTGTCCAGACTGGAGTACAGTGGCACCACCACAACTCACTGCAGCCTCAATATCCCCAGTCTCAAGCGATCCAACTGCCTCATTCTCCCAAGTAGCTGGGACTACAGGTACACAACACCACACCTGATCAATTTTTATTTTTAATTTTTGTAGAGATTGGGTCTTCCTACACTGCCTAGACTGTTCTTGCACTACTGGGCTCAAGCAGTCCTTGCATCTTGGCCTCCCAAAGTGCTGGAACTACAGTTGTGAACCACCATCCCTGGCCCATCATACATATTAAAATCCCAAATTGAAAGGGAAGAGCACTTTTTTTCTCTTTTTCCCTGACTTTTCCTCTGGCTGGGCCACTACTAAGCAATTATCACTGAAGTTATAATTCCTGCTCTTCCTATCAGGACTTTCAGAGGATCCCTTGATTTGATACTTTATCCTTTTATTATCTTAGTTATGATATAAGTATATTAGAAGAATCTGGCTTCCTTTTTGCTAAATCCTGCTCTTCAGTTCATCTTATTCTTTGGCCTTCATGAAGGTAATTTAATTTATAAGACAATTTGACAGGGCCAATGCACATTCTTTTATCACATCCAACAGATTCAGATAATTGAATGCATTAAGCAAGGCTTTATCCTTACAGTCAACATTAATCCTCATACAGAAACTTTGTGATAGCAAAAACTTACAAATCAGGTTAATTAAATTAGTAAAGTTTTAGAACCACAGCACTTTCTGTAGCATGTCAATCTACTAAAAATATTAAAAATTACTGGTTAACACATAGGACAATTTGAATAATTCATTAAGTATTGTGAAGGAAATGAAGATAAATAGGTTTATGAAATTTTTTTTCAAATACCTTAACCTCTAGAAGGGAAAATATTTAACTACATTTACAACAAAAGATAGAAAATAAAAGATACCTAAAGGAAATTTCTACAAAGTACTATATGAGGTGAGCTGAAGCCACAATTATTTCTGAATGATTGCATTATGGGAAATTTCTTTGATGGGTAATGTGGGGGTCTTTGAAGGAAAAATTATTTTGAGACATGAGAACATGATCTGGGAGAAGGAAGAACATTCCAATATGGAGGAGCATCTTAAGCAAACCCATCAAGGCTGAAAATTTGGTACATATGTGAGGCAAAGGAAGAAGTCATTTGGATTGTAGACTTTAAATGGATTCCTACATAAATTTGGAAAAGTATGTTGGCATATATTATAGCATATTAGGAGGAAAGTTTGGGTTTTATAGTCAAAAGAAAGTGACTGCAGTTGAGGAAAATTGGTCAAGAATAATATGTAAGGTGCTTGTACATGGGAAAGGCAGGGGGCAGAGTGACCAGAGAGGGGAGTATCCCTATCCCTAAGGCAAAAGAGTTTGAACTAGGATTTAAGCAGTGACGATGGAAAATAAAGGAAATAGAAGTAAAATCAATGAGTCTTAGAAACTGCTAACTTCTGTAGGGTGGGCTAAAGGAAAAGATTCAGTGATCCTGAGGGTTTAAGGCTGGGAAATGGAGTGTTGGCAAGGACATTTAAAGAGGGGTCATTTGGACAGGTGAGTGAAGAGTTGCTTTTTTACAGGCTCGGTTTGGGTATCAAGCATTCATCTAGGGATACTTAATTGGTAGTAAACTTTTGAGTGTGGTAACATAAAGCAATGGTTAAAGATGAAGAGTCTTAAAGTCTGTAGGCAGTAAGAGCTGAATTAAGGATGAAAGTGATTATCAAGGGAATGTGGAGAAGAGAAGCTAGAGACAATCCACAAGAAGCAAGCACATGTATGAAGCAATGGAGGAAGAGAAGACAAAGAAAGTAGATTATTTAGAGACAGAGAATACAGCCATTAGTTTCATAAGTAACAATCATCTGATTCCCACCTATGAGACATGTGGGAATCCTGTACCAATAGGGATTGGTATGTGGAGCCAGAATGAACAATTCAAAACAAGTCCTGGAAGGCCAGTCTAGTTAGTCTTCCATCCAACCTGATGGGGTGAAGCAGAAAATTATAATAAAAGGTAAGAGCAAACTGAAACCAATGACACCCAGTGAATACAGTAGGGCGCAGAGTCAGGTGATTAGTCTAGAAGCAGAGGTTTGTTTTAAAGGGAGTTTTAAAGTCTGTAGGCAGTAAGAGCTGAATTAGGGATGAAAGTGATTCTCCTTAATACCACCATTTTAATCACGTTTTTTTTTTCCACTTGCGACCTCAGCTTCAGCCTAGGGTTTGTCTAAGGCCAGGTACATGGCTGGAAAGTCAGGAGATGTGATGAGGTGGTCCAATAAAAAAACATTTGAATGAGTGTTTAAACACCTTCTGAAGAACATCCCAAACTGCATTAACTGCAGACGTTCATATAGAAACAAGTACGCTTGGAAAATTTTTGGCCTGAGGGAAGACTTTCTGCAAGACTGAGGAGTCTTCTGGGAAAGAACTCACCCCAAGTGAAGAAGCAGCCTATAAATAGATGCTATACACTTTAGTGGTTGAAGGCAAGTCGTGATTTGAAGCACAAAATCATAAATAAAAGAGTGATTTTATAAAAATCTCTTAAAATCGTCAAGCTCAATAAATACTTTAAAGGACTATGCCCAAAGTGAAGGAAGTAATTGCCTTCTACCTCTTAGATACATAACGTGGGCAGCATGACAGCTCTAGCACATCAGAGCTGGTGCCCTGCAGGGGTGATACTGAGTAAGAAAAGAGGCTGTGGAGCACTGTGGGCCACTGGCAGTAACTGCAGTTCCCACCAGGAGCAGCAAGGGCTCGACTGAAGTGGGTTTATTTGTGAATACATGTGCAACACTTGTACAATATTCAGTACTAAAAGCTGCCCTCCCCTGAACCCAAATTCCAATGTGTATAGGCATGCTCACATACACATGTGTTTGTTACATAATCATTTCAAAAATAGATACAGATGCAGTTTCATGTAGTAGAATCAATGCATCAGTGAAATTTGAGTTATTGCCATTAATGTGCCAGGTTTGCCACACAGATTGGTAAAACCCAGAGAAATTACATGTACAATTAAATAAATGTTCTCAGATTTTCCAACAACTCCTGATGCACAGTGAAACTATGTTATGAATAATGATAACTGCCTTTTAAAAAAATATATGAACTATAACTGCAGCTGCTGTAAGGATTCTAGAGGGGTTTGCAACTACCCACTCATTCCTCAACTATTTGGCTAAAGTTTCAAATTCAGAGAGTTTGCTCTAGCTGTCATCTTGAGTTTGTCTCTGATATTGCAATATCTTTAGTTCAATGAAACCTCTAAATCACAATCCTTTTTGCTTAGATCAAATTGGACTTCCAGGAATTATGTGCAAAACGGACATAGCATGTAAGAATTATATACCTATAAATTATGATTCGATACATGTATATATTACATACACAATTCAATACATGGCACACAAATAAAAATAATTTGAGAGCCTCCTGATATCTTCAGGCCACTGGCAGTCCTACTCCTAAAAATGAAAATATATTATTTTTAGGGAAAGAGGTTAGAACAGCTACAGGAAGTAATTTATGCAAGAAAATGGTTTAAAGTGCAGTGGACTGCCTCCAGAAGGCAATTAAACATTTGTTCAGTGACTTTTGAAGTGACCTGCTTGTTTTGCCCTTTTTCAGATGAGAAGAGAACAGCAATCACACTATCCACTACTTCCTTTGTAAACTTTTCTGTGGTTGGCTTTGTAAAGGTTATCTGGCCTGTGTAAAGAATCAGGAGGCCAGGCATGGTGGCACACCTGTAGTCCCAGCTACTTGGGGGGCTGAGGTGGGAGGATCACTTGAGCCCAGGAGTTCAAGACCAGCCTGGGTAACAGAGCAAGACCCTCGACAATAAAACCAAGAGGACATAAAACTAAGAAAGTATGAATCTAAGTTAATGTGTCCCTATGTGTATCCCTGAGACCACTAGTGTCAGATGCTAATTTGGGTATTCTTGGAAATGGGTTTCATTGTCAAATGTATGTGAGAAATAAAATGAGTCCTATTTATTTACTGAAGCTTTTTTCAAAGCCTTTCATATGCTAATTGTTAATAGACTTTAAGGGTGCAATATGGAGAATTCCAAAACTTTGGCAATTTAAATCTTTGTTTTATAAATTGTAAATTAACAAAATATAGTTGTATATATTTATGGGGTACAAAGTGATATTATGTTTATGAATGCAATGTGGAATAATTAAATCAAGCTAATTAACATATTTATTACCTTAATTATTTTTTGTGGTGAGAAAAAGTACTCTCTCAGCAGTTAGAATGTGCAATCCAACATATACACCGTGGAATACTATGGAGCCATAAAAAAATGAGTTCATGTGCTTTGCAGGGACATGGATGAAGGTCAAAGCCATCCTCAGCAAACTAACATGGGAACAGAACACTAAACACTACATGCTCTCACTCGTAAGTGAGAGTTGAACAATGAGAGCATATAGACACAGCGGGGGAAGCATCACACACCAGAGCTTGTCAGGAGGTGGGAGGCAATGGGAGGGAGAGCATTAGGACAAATACCTAAAGTATGGGAGACTTAAAACCTAGATGATGGCTTGATAGGTGCAGCAAACCACCATGGCACATGTATACCTATGTAACAAACCTGAACATTCTGCAGATGTGCCCCAAAACTTAAAAAAAAAAAAAAAGAAATATAACTTTGCAAAAAAAAAAGAAAGAGATATGCAATCCACTATAATTTACTACATTCACCCCCACTGCATAATATGTCTCAAAGAAAAAACTTATACTTTCTGTCTAAGTGAAGTTGTGTATCCTTTGACTATCATTTCCCCATTCCCACCACTCCTCCCACTCCCCCAACTTCCAGCCTCTGGTAACCACCTTTCTGCTTTCTGCTTACTCGGAGTGCTACTGCTTTAGATACTACATATAAGTGAGAACATATTTGTCTTTCTGTTCCTGTTTTTTTTTTTTTTTTCACTTAGCATAATGTTCTCCAATTTTATCCATGTTCTTGCAAAGGACAGAATTTATTTCTTTTTAAGACTGAATGGTATTCCACTGTGTATATATAGTACTTTTTTATATTTACCTGCTGATGGACATTTAGGTTGATTCCATATCTTGACTATTGTGATTAATGCTACAATGAACATGAGAGTACAAACATCTCTTTGACACTCTCATCTCAAATCTTTTGGGTTAAGACCCAGAAATGGGGTTGCTAGATCATATAGTATTTCTACTTTTAGTTTTTTGAAAAAACCTTCATACAGTTTCCTATAACGGCTACACTAATTTACATTCCCACCAGCAGTATGCAAAAGCTCCCTTTCTCCACATTCTTTCCAACACATTACCTTTTGTCTTTTTAACAATAGCCATTCTGACAGGTATAAGATGATATATCATTGTCTTTTTAATTTGCATTGTTATAATCATTAGTGACGTTGAGCATTTTTTCATATATTTGTTAGCCATTTGCTTATCTTCTTTTGAGTAAGATCTATTCTGGTCCTTTGCCCGTTTTTTAAATCAGGTTATTTGTTTTCTTCCTCTAAAGAGCTGAGCTCCAATGAGAACACATGGACATAGGGAGGGGAACAACACACACTGGGGCCTGTTGGGGGGATGTGGGGAAGGAGAGCATAAAGATAAATACCTAATGCATGTGGGTCTTAATACCTAGGTGATGGGTTGACAGGTGCAGCAGACCACCATGACACACGTTTACCTGCGTAACAAACCTGCGCGGTCCTGCACATGTATCCCAGAACTTAACATAAAATAAAATTAATTTTTTTTATAAAAGAGTTGAATTCCTTATATATTTTGGATACTAACCCCTTATCAGATAAATATAGCTTACAAATATTTTCTCACAAATATATCTGTTCACTCTGTTGAGTGTTTCCTTTGTTGTGCAGAAGCTGTTTATTCTGATATGATCTTGTCTATTTTTACTATTGTTGCGTGAACTTTTGCTATCAAATTCCAAAAAATAATTTCTCAGACCAATAGGTAGTTTTGCCCCTATGTTTTCTTCCAGTGGTTTTACAGTTTCTAATCTTACATTTAAGTTTTAAATCCATTTTGAGTTGATTATTGTATATGATGTGAGGTAAAGGACCAATTTTATTCTTCTGCATAGGGATATCCAGTTTTCCCAGCACAATTTATTGAACAGATTGGCCTTTTCTCATTGTGTATTCTTGGTAACTTTGTCAAAAATCAACTAACCATACATGTGTGTACATGCACTTGCATGACCATACATGCCTGACAGTGCTGTTTTAATTACTATATCTTTGTAGTGTATTTTGAAGTCATATAATATGATGTCTCCAACTTTGTTCTTTTTGCTCATGATTGCCTTGGCAATTTGCTTCTTTTTTGGTTCCATATAAATACTAGGATTGTTTTTCTATTTCTCTGGAAAATGACATTGAAATTCTAATAGGAATTACAATGAATCTGTAGATTATTTTGTGTTGTATTGACATTTTAGCAAAATTAAGTTTTTCTAATTCATGAACATGAGTTATTTGTCCATTTATTAGTGTCTTCTTCAATGTCTTTCATTAAACACATTATAGTTTTGGTGTAAAGGTCTTTCACCTCCTTGGTTTATAGAGCATTTCGTGGAACTAGTTTTCCACAGAATAGTTTGAGAAATGTTCCTCTAATTAGATGTAAATTACCTTGTAGAGAAGGCTACCTGCTCTTCTTTAATTCCACCCCCCAAAAATCTTTAATCAAAGTGCAAGAGTGGAGAATGGCAGAAAGATAGATAATTTTACAAAGTAAAATGGGCAACATTGATATTTAACTAAAAAAGAACATTAAAATTCAGGAATGTTCAGAGATGAAGAAGTTTGCTATAAATAGATGCCATATACACAGTAGGTATGCAGTAATACTTGATAAAATATGTAAAATTGTATAATGCTCAAATATTGTTTATAGGATCTTATTTATTGGAACTTGTAACTATTATTTCTGTTGTCTGTTTATAGAAAAAGTAGAATTAAATCTCCAATTTACAAATTATAAAATTAAGACTGATGAAAAGCTGTGCAGATCATGAATCAAAATGAATTATGAATGAATGCAGTGTCAGATAATGTTAATTGAGTATTCTTGAAAATGGGTTTTATGGTAAACAGAGACAGGATAAAAAAGAGTTTTCTCTTTCTGATAACTTTCCTTTATAAGGCTTTCCATTCTCTTCATATTGGTTGTTCACATTCTCCTCTGAGAGATAGCTTCATTATTTTCCAATAAACTAGCTTATATAAATTGGATGTTTTTGTTACCTGCAAACAGAATATCTTTAATTAAGATAGAGCTGTGATGGATAAACATGTCACCTCCTTTTCTTATTAGGAAAGGTCTCTTAAGGACACAGTACCTCATCTAAGCTAAATGACTACGGTTGTTGCTTTCAGGCACTGTGGCAGACTGGCAGGAGGGCATCTTGAGGCTTTTCAAATTTCACTGTGTAGGCAGCTGTCTTTTCCGTTTCCACCTAAGTCTGCTGAGGATTATAAAGAATCAGATCCAGGCAGTCCTCGAGTTGCATAAAGGGCATATAGGGTAAACATGACAAAATATGCCCTTCCAGAACTCAGATTACATATGTGAGCCTATATAACATCCATATTTTTATGCTTCTATCCTCCTCTGCACAGCTTACAGAGCCTCTGAAATTGTGATCTCATCCCCAAAGCTAAGACAGTCTCCTGTGCAGTTCCTGTGCTGAAATGTATTTTAAGATATTTTAAGCATAACTACTAATTGTTGAAGTACTGGTTAGGCAAGAGATGCCATGAGCACCTCAGGCGACTCAGGATTCCAGAAAACAATGGATCCAAGGAGACCTCAGGCGTGGGCAGGAGACAGAGAGTAATCTGGATGTATACGTAAAGAACTCACACTTCAGGACTTCCGGTTATTTTTTTGCTGGGTACTTCCGTGAGGATGGAGGTCATTCACTGTTGTCTATTGAGGCCAGGGCCCTAGGTTTACAGGCCACATCATGGACCTTTCTTCTTTCTGAAGCCCAGAATTGAATGCCCTAATCAATCATGCGTACTCCCTCCTGACATCTCTGTATTGTACTTTACTTCTGTTTGTAGGCTTATTTAGCTTCCTGGATATAGGCTTATTCTGTCAGTATCAAATCATGAGATGTAGAGAAGAAAATGTGTTCATCAAGTTTCTTCTAAGAGATAATTGGGTCAGGATTTTGTCCCAGGCTACTGATCAATTATATATTACATATTTTAATATATTAAAATAACATATACATAATTTAACTCATGCACATTTTAAGTGCTATCCTGTCTCCAAAATAATTGCTCCCTCTTTATTCACCCTCTCACACCCATATTCTCCCCTTATTCAGCCTCAGATACCCCTGAGAAGCTCACCTGTTGCCAAAGGCCGTTTGGTAAAGAGAAATTAAAGAAAACATGGCCACACAAGGGGTCCCTGCGCCTCTCTTTCTCCCTTCATCCGTGGATTTGGGAAGTATTTTATGGATGCTTAATTTGATTTTTTTCTTTTTAGTATTAGATACCTTGTTTGGTACTTTATTAATGTTAATCAGAGACTCTGACTTGGATTCTTATTAGATCCTCCTTCGTGCCAAGCATTGAGTTAGCACGTGAACAAATAAATCACTGAACCCACAAGTATTACAAAGGAACAGAGAGAAATATGTTACAAAGTAAAATCGAATATCGTTATTAACATTGTCTCTTGCACAGAAATAATTTAAACACTTTTTATTTCATTGATAGGGAAAACAAGAGAACTGGAAGTGAGGAGAGTTTAAACGCAATTTTGTTTGGGAGGCTGAGGCGGGTGGATCACAAGGTCAGTAGATCGAGACCATCCTGGCTAACATGGTGAAACCCCGTCTCTACTAAAATTACAAAAAATTAGCCAAGCAAGGTGGCGGGCACCTGTAGTCCCAGCTACTTGGGAGGCTGAGGCAGGAGAATGGCATGAACCCAGGAGGCGGAGCTTGCAGTGAGCTGAGATCAAGCCACTGCACTCCAGCCTGGGTGACAGGGCGAGACTCCGTGTCAAAAAAAAAATTAAAAAGCAATTTTGTATCTTTAGACAAATAGTATCGTTTCTTTCAGAATAATCTGACCTCTGCCCTGTTTTCTCTGTCTCAACAATGGAATTGCTTTGTACTTCTCCTTAGCCAGATGCCATAGAGAGGAACTAATTCAATAGTCATCACAAAAGGAAAGGATTTGTACTACCTAACTTGACAGCCAGTTGCATGTAAACAGGTCAGAAAACTTGAGCAAAACTTGTGCAAGCCCCAAACATCAATGAACATATCACTGTGCTGGGAGGAAATGAACACTGTTGGGTGTTGGGAAGAGGGAGTTTCAGAAAGGGAATGTAGTCTGATAATTTAATTCAGAACTGCAGTTTTCATGGCAGTTCACAAATGAAGCATATGTAAGGCAGAGCTGGGCATGTCAGAAAGAGATAGCAGTAAGAAAGTATAAGAAAAGGAGCATTTATTGAATATCAAGGCTCTTCAAGACTATTTTAACTGAAGTTTGTCCCCTGAGGTATGAAACTCTGATGAAGAAAACAGAAATTAAACCCTCTGAAATGGTAACTTTTTTTCCAATAGAATACTATGAATGTTGAAAGAGAAAGTAGCTGATGAAAATGTTTTAAATAAATGATGAATTTTCAGCATATGTAATGAAATGCTTTAGATTTTTTTTTATTTTAGAATAGAGGGCTACTTATCAAAGCCTGCTTTTTATGGTCCAGCAAGTTCATTGCATTAAAATGGAGGAAAGTGATTTAATAATCCTAGATTTAATCATTGTGTTCTCTTTTAATTTGATTTGACCCATTTTGAAATTCTTTGACTATTTTCATCAAACTCCTATTTTATGTTGTAATATAAGGAAGCTCTAAGCACTTAATCCTACTGGGTAGAAAAATAAGTGAACGAAGAGGAAAAGACAATAATGATTTCAAGAGAGAAAAAAATTGAAGGAGTAAGCAGGTAAGAAATTGCTTCAAAGGCTGGTAACTTTATGTGATGTTCAAGCATTGTGTGAAGAGTTTGAGAACAATATTGAAGAATGCAACATGAGAAATACACAAATCAAGTTATCTGCCCCTGGCAGCAGGAGAGTTGTAGAATCTTGTACTGAAAACATCTTTACAAAACTTATAACTGAGAAGATTATTACAGTGAAAGAGATCTGATCTAACCAACTTCCAACTTGCCTTTAACTTCCAGATTGTCTTTGGTCATTGCTGGGCTTGGGTCGAGCTAACTTTGGAGAAAATTTAGCCTCTACTTTAAATGACAATAGCCCTTCCCTAAAACTAAATCACCTTTATAAAACTAATGAAAGGCCACCAGATTAGGAGGATGAGAGGAGCCTGAATTCTGCTAATATATAGGGTAGTTAAATTATTACCAGCCATTATTCCAGGGGTAACAAGATTTGCAACTTCCCTAATTCACTATTGTAGAACTTAAGACTGGCCTTTTGAGATGTCTTTTCTGGCTTTTGCATTTCTGGCAATCAGATCACCCTACCTGGACCCTCAACCAGTCCCGTGGCCCCCAGTCAGAAGCAAACTCAGTGTATGAGGGCCATTTTCTCCACACCATGATTGCATCCCCTACCAGTCAGCAGTACCCATTTCTCTGGCTTCTGCCCACCAAACTAGCCTTGAAAAACTCTGGCCTCCAAGTTTTCAGGAAGATCAATTTGAGTAATAACTTTATCTCCCACATCTCAGTTAAACTCTTTATTGTGATGCCATGGTCTCAGTAAATTAGTTTTGTCTGTGCAATGGGCAAGATGAACTCATCAGTGATTACAGCACTTGTTAAAAATCAATTAGGTCAGAGGCTATAGCTGGGTATCTACAGATGCACTGAATTTAATCCTCAGATATCTTTGAAGTTTTTCTGAATGTGAATGTCTCTAGACAGAATAGATGTGCTCCAATTCCAGCCCCACCAGCACTTACAATTCCATATCTAACTGGCTGTTTCACTTACTTTTATATCCTGTTCTCTGAAGACATTTAAATTCGTGATTCTTGATCTATCCCAATCCTCTCATTTTTAAATTGAAGTAAACAATGCCTAGTGAGAACAAGTGTTTCTCAAGATTACCCAAATAGAAACAACATGAGAAGTAGAACACTAGTGACCTAACTTTCTATGTACCTGGGTGTGAGTATAACAGGTCCACAGTCCTTCTTTAACAATTCTTAAACGTTTTCTTGTAACACACTTACGATAGCAGCAGGAGGCAGCCTAATTCCTAGGCAGATAGGGGTGGGTTTCCTGTGAAACCTCACCTTCAAACCAATAAAAAAGCCTGAAGGCAGAAAGAATGGATGACTGGTCCCAGATGAAACCCACAACCCAGAGTGAGAACTTCTGTTCCTGTTTGCCTGCCTTTCCTCTATTCCGAGCCCATAAAAGCCCTGGACTCAGCCATATTGTGGGGAATTTCCCACCTTTGGATGGGGGACCACCTCCATGTCCCCTCTCTGCTGAAAGCTGTTTTATCACTCAATAAAACTCTTGCCTTGCTCACTTTTTGATTGTCAGTGCATCCTCATTCTTCTTGGGTGTGGGACAAGAACTCAGGAACTGGTGTGTAGGCCAGACTTGGCCTGGGTGGGCCGATTGGGCAAAGCACCTCCTGTGGCTGGTAGCATGCCCCAAGCAAGGCCAGAGGTCCCCAACTGGCAAAGGGACTGAAAAAAATCCTGCATCATTTAGACACAAACCTATCTTGAAAATATGCTGCCTATTAGTGAAAATATTCATGTCTCACTGTAAAAATTTATATATAATAATGAATTTTGGGAGCAGGTATGCTTAAATGTAATATTGATGGTGTTATACTTTTCTAAAATCTTAAAGCGATGTACTTTTGAAGTAGTTAGAGCACCCAAGTTTAAAGTAGAAGGTTTGCCTAGACACACAACACAGAAAACTGAAAGCCAAAGGGATTAGTTAAAATTCATTTTTTCCCCCAAAACTGTAAGGATAGATTCAGCAGCTCATATATATCATACATTCTACTAGGCTGCAGACTGGGTAAAGAACTCATTTGTAAATTATTTTTGTTGGCTTAAGAAGTTACTTAAGATATAATGATTGACCAAAACTAAAATATTTTTAGTTATTTAAAATATGAAATTTTAATTTTGAATTACTTTTTCCATCACCATTAGATTTTTCTCAGAAAAGTAAAAATTAGAAAAATTTCTGAGTACAATATGATATTAGATGGCATACACAAGAGTGATTATTTGTTGTCAAGATCTCCCATAGACCTAAGATGATTTTCTGCCACAGGTGGAAGTTATATTAAACATTACCAACATTTATATGTCACATAATAGTTAAACTTCTATTGCTTCTGTGAAGTATATTCAAAAAATGAAACAAGAAACAAGTACAAATAAATCTTAAGCTCTGGAGATCTGGATGGAAAGAGGACTTTTGTATATCTAGTGGTAGGTGGGACTGGGCCATTTCCAGTTTGTGGAAAGAGTATTTTCTGGCAGCTTGGAAAGGCAAATATGACACTAATCAGTGGCCTCTGCGATTGAGGATAACAGATGCCTGAAATAGAGGAACTATGGTAGCAGGGTAAGAGACAGAATATTACATGGAAAAATCTATTTCTTTTTCTTGATTACACAGAAGTAGTTCTTGATCATACAGCTCTTGAGACTTAAAAAAGGACATAATCAGAATAACCAAAAGGTGTTACTGATTTGGTCATTGATGGGCCAAGAAGTGAATGTGGAGATTCAATCCAAGGATGAGCAGCTTCTTTTCATGTGTGGTTGAGAGTTTCAGAATCTTTTGACAGCTCCATGGAGAAAGGATCAGAAAAGAGGCCAGGCATGGTGGCTCATGGCTGTAATCCCAACACTTCGGGAGGCCGAGGTGGGCAGATCACCTGAGGTCAGGAGTTGAAGACCAGCCTGGCTAATCTGGTGAAACCCTGTCTCTACTAAAAACACAAAAATTAGCTGGGCATGGTAGTGCATGCCTGTAGTCCCAGCTACTTGAGAGGCTGAGGCAGAAGAATAGCTTGAACCTGGGAGGTGAAGGTTACAGTGAGCCAAGATTGTGCCACTGCACTCCAGTCTGGGTGACAGAGTGAGACTCTGTCTCAATAAAAGGAAAAACAAAAACAAAAACAAAAACAAAAACGGGCCAGGCACGGTGGCTCAGGCCTGTAACCCCAGCACTTTAAGAGGCCAAGGTGGGTGGATCATGAAGTCAGGAGTTCAAAACCAGCCTGTCCAACATGGTGAAACCCCATCTCTACTAAAAATGCAAAAATTAGCCGGGTGTGGTGGTGGGTGTCTGTAATCCCAACTACTGGGAAGGCTGAGGCAGGAGAATTGCTTGAACCCAGGCAGCAGAGGTTGCAGTGAGCTGAGATCGTGCCACTGCACTCCTACCTGGGCAACAGAGTGAGACTCCATCTTGGAAAAAAAAAAAAAATCATTCAGGAAAGAAAGCAGAGTCACTACTGAAATCATTCAAAATGTGCGTGTGTGTGTGTGTGTGTGTGTGTGTACACCAGGGGGTTACCTGCTATGTGCCAGGCCATGATAAAGTCTCATTTCCACCCTGATCCTAGTTGGCTACAGTTTACAATTTCAGACAAGAAATATGGGGGGCAAGAGAAATTATGGCGAGTATCAAGTTATTAATCTTTTATAGCAATTAGTTATGTATGGAATATGCATTTCCCAGAACCCAGAAGCGGGCATTATATGCCATTTGTGAGAAGTAGTTTAAAATTAAAAAGTCAATAGAGCTGTTACCCTTAGTATGAAAACTTTACTAATAAAATTGATTATTGAGATTCTTATGAAGAGATAATGGGTGGTTTTCCTTAAATAGGCAAATGAATATTATTTTCCTTTCTAACTAATTTTTCAAGAAGTAGAACTTTAATGCATTTGTAAAAGACTTTAGGGTTATGCTTTATAAGTTAAAAAAAAGAAAAAAACTGATACTATTAGAATGTTCATTATTTTATCAGTAGTACTATAAATTCTGCCCTCTTGAGGGGAATTAAAATAGTCATTCCAGATTGCTGTTTTAGGAAATCATAATATATGTTCCCTGTGGAGCTATGGAAAGATGTCCAACCCCATGAAAATCCCCTAGAATTAAAAGAAATACACAGATATTTTTTCCTAGTGCCATATTGCTTTTAATATGTTATGGCCTTCGGAGTGGAGCAGCAGAAGTAAGTATCTTTCTTTCCTTCCTTGCTTTTTGTTATTGTTATTTCTAGATAGCAATGAGTCTACTTAAAGGAAACAAAGATGTAAAATAGGAATCATTATTCACAGAAGCAATACTGTGTAAATTTAATGCATATCTTTTTTTAAGAGGAATTTAATATGGACTCTTAAAAATTCCCTAGAGATAAACAGTAAGAACTCTGCCTTTTCCCCATTCTAGCTGTCAGAAAGAGCAGTAGGTGAAAGTAGACTTATTTCACTTTAATTTGCTGTGTCCTCTGCAGGATAATGGTAGTCATTTGCCATTAGAAAGACCACTGATAATTTCTACTCTAATAATTATAAAAGGTGAGCCTGGCTAGAATTAATATAATTTCATTGAGAGAAGCTTGTATCAAATTATGGACATATCAAATTATGTACATAAATAGCAGATACAGGTTACAAAATTTCTAATTAGGATTAGAAAGGACTTGGCCAGGTGTGATGGCTCATACCTATAATCCCAGCACTTTGTGAGGCCGAGGTGAGTGGATCACTTGAGGCCAGGAGTTCAAAACCAGCCTGGCCGACATGGTGAAACCCTGTCTCTACTAAAAATACAAAAATTAGCCAGGCATGGTGGCATGTATCTCTAGTCCAGCTACTCAAGGGGCTGAGGCATGAGAATTTCTTGAACCTGGAAGGCGGAGGTTGCAGTGAGCCAAGATCGCACCCTGCACTCCAGCCTGGGTGACAGGGTGAGACCCTATCTCATGAGAAGAAAAAAAAAAAAAGAAAAAAGAAAAAAAGAGAGGAATCTATCAGTTTATCCATGTAGAATTTCCTTCTACTGTGTTTCTATCAAATAGTGGTACAGATTCAATCCATTTATTCAATATATGAATGTACACTCTTTTGGAAGTGTGGCAACAGTGTTGAGTATGATAAAGTTCTTCCTGTATTGAACTGAAATGTCACTTTTAATAACATGTTCCATTTCTGGTTTTGGAAGAAAGCAGAGCAAGTCACACTCTTCTGAGAATACTTGAAAATGGCAATCGAACAACCCTCAGTTCTTTCCTTCTTTATGCTAAACTGCTTTGTTTGTTTACATTTTCCTTATAGGATCCAGGTCTCAAAGCTTCCTCGCCTTCCTTGGTTGTCTTCTGGATATACATTAATTAGTGTGTCAGGGCCTCATCTCAATCATTTAATGCTTCTCTTAAGTTGAAAATAATTTCAGTTCTGGCATGGTAAGATCTTCTTGCATGTACATGTCTATGTGTGCAAAATATTTTTAAGTGACTTTAAATCCTTTAGGAAACAAAGTTGAATATGACTAAATAGAGACACAGTGCTGTGGTTTGAATGTATTTTCCTTCAAAAGCTCATGTTGAAATGTTATTGCCATTGTTAGAGTATTAAGAGGTGGAACTTTAGAGAGGTAATGAGGCCATGAGACCTCCACACTTATGAGTAGGATTAATGACATTATAAAAAGAGAAGTTTGGCCCCATTTTGCCTCTTTACCTATCTGCCTTCTGCCAGTGTGATGATGCAGCAAGAAGGCCCTGACAAGATGCTGAATCCTTGCTTCTGGACTTCCCAGTCCCCAGAACTTTGAGAAAATAATTTTCGGTTCTTTACAAATTACTCAGTCTCAGGTATTCTGTTATAAAAGCACAACATGAACTAACACACATAGACACATAGATAGGCAAATATAACACACATTTTATTAGCGTAAAATGTTCTTTGGAAAAGCATTTTAGTTCCCAGAAGGATAAAAGCTTGCATATAACTGTAATATGTTGCAACATATCCCGAGGAATGAATAGAAGTTCACTGCATTGGACCAGAGTTTAGACAGCAAAAACATAGGCCAGGTGCGGTGGCTCATGCCTGTAATCCCAGGACTTTGGGAGGCCGAGGCAAGTGGATCACAAGGTCAGGAGTTCAAGATCAGCCTGGCCAAGATGGTGAAACCCCGTCTCTACTAAAAATATGGAAAATTAGCCGGGCTTGGTGGTGGGTGCCTGTAATCCCAGCTACTTGGGAGGCTGAGGCAGAGAATTCATTGAACCCAGGAGGCAGAGATTGCGGGGAGCTAAAATTGCGCCACTGCACTCCAGCCTGGGTGACAGAGAGAAAATTCCATCTCAAGAAAAAAAAAAAAAAAGAAAAAAAAGTAAAAATATGTATTATTTAATTCTTAAATATTGTACATAGCTCCAAAATATTATTATACAAAATAAATTTTAGACTATATCAAGGGCTTCATACTAACAATCAACAATAAGATCATCTATGTTTGAAATTATTTCTATAATTCTTCTTTATTAAAATGATTAATCACAAGTACTAAGAAAAAATTGGCCATTCCCCTTTTATTATGCTGCCTCTGCTGTATGTCAGCAGTGTACCCAGTTGTTGGCATTAATTGATACAAGACAGTAGGTCTCGGTTCAAACAGTCTCAGTGCTAACCTTTCAATACAAATATTTTCTCACAGCTTCTTTATCTTAAAATGAGAATTGCCTACTCACTTATTCAGAAAAAAATGATATAATGCTTTAACTATAATGCAAAGGATAAAATAATGTGATGTTTAA
Source organism: Trachypithecus francoisi (assembly GCF_009764315.1). Classification (NCBI taxonomy): domain Eukaryota; kingdom Metazoa; phylum Chordata; class Mammalia; order Primates; family Cercopithecidae; genus Trachypithecus; species Trachypithecus francoisi. The sequence continues at coordinate 54,698,710 of NW_022681455.1, forward strand.
TGCTACAATATAGGGTTCAATACGTAAATGTTCAGTCTCAACTAACCTAGAGACGTACTCAAGTAACTAAATTGTTACTTTTTTAAATGAATCAATTCAAATTTAAAAGATGTTAGAAGATGAGAAGCCATTCCATACAAGCAAACTTGGAACTTAAAGTAAAACTCTTGTTAGGATAAGTGATAATGGGTGGGTAGCAATTTTAATTATACATAATTTTCTGTATAAATGTCTAGGAGGATATTAGAATGTCTTGCAGAACTCTCAAAAATTATACTTTATGAAGAATTATCTTGTGTATGACTTTTAGCATCTTTCACCTTCACCTACCCTTGCTTACTAATGCCTGTAATTCTATCAAATGATCAAAACTTTTTTTTTTTTATAAAAGCTTCTTCAAATTTCTGAAAAGATTATTCTGCTTCTGCTGAGATTCATTGATCTAAGCTAGTCAAGGTTGATTCCATCCCCTTATAAAGGGGAATTGACTCAAGCATCCCAGTCTAAATCTATGGGTGTATGAATTCTCACACCACAAGGATGATGGTGCTGAGTCAGTGCCATCTTCAGAATTTTGTTAGCCTGCTCTCTCTTCTTCTAATTCGTCAGTGTATGTAGCCTGGAACAGATGCAGACAGTTTGCTATCATTAATGAAGGCATTCTAAATTTGAAGCACATTCACATGATAAGAGATTGAAAAATATTGCAAAAAAAAAAAAACAGATATAAAGTCAAATATGCCTGATCTACCCTACCTATAATAATTTTGATTCTTGAGAAAAAAATTCTTTATCATTTAAACTTTTTTGAGTTTGGTTTTCAGTCATTTTCAATCAACCTCACTGATACTGAAAATATTATTGTACAAGTCCAAAATCATGGTTATTAACCAAGTTCAGATCACATTAATGATTTCTTGGTAAAATTCCAAGCTCATAATTGTCTACATCATCATCTTATTGTTGTCAACCTCTTATATCTAAAGAACAATCTATTCTTCTTATCAGTTATTATTACCAAATTAATTGATTTGATGTGTCTTTTCTCATTTTATACTAAATTAAAGTTCTTGTTAAAGTTTACTGTTAATTCTTTATTAACAAATGTTGTCATCCTGGTAGTAATAGCATATTATAGCTTCATAGTGCTTTATAGGTTATAGATCACTTGCATATGCAGTAGCTCATTTAATCTTCATAAATTTTGTATGTGGTATCATCTACTTATTAGTAATTAGAAACAGGGTCATAAAAGTTAATTTTCTGGATCAATGTCACACTGCTAGATAAGAAGCAATTCTGCTCATTCTGAGTTCTGTAATCTTTCCACAGTTGCTCCACTGAGGCTGCTGTTCCTATAGCTTTTTCCCCCAATGTCTTCCCTAAAAGGTATTAAAACCTGGTTGATGCTTCTTGCCCCTCTTTTCCAGAGATCTTTTGAGTGAGCTGATTGGCTTTAACAACATTTCTTTCCCCATTATCTTTCCTAACCCATCTATGTTGTTCTATCATGCTACTTTTGTCTTCCATCTGAGGAAAAGAGCTTACACAGAAGATTTGCAGTAAGATATGTGGTAAAGCAAGATGGCTGGTGAGCAATTCCTTATTAATCAACTCTTTTTCTTTATAATCATAATTTCTCCATTAATAGTATAATTTTAGGACTTCATATTCTACTTCTTTTTCAACACACAACACACCTCCTAACAGAAGTGGATGATATGGATATTTCATGTTTGGCAATAGAAGAAATAAGCAATAAACAAAAAGGTAAATCTATTCCCATGACTTAGTTTTTTAAGCTGCAGATTAAAAAAGTTAAAGTACATGATTTTCTAGCAATGTCATAGGTCTCTGGGGAAGACCAATGGCTGTGATGAAGTATTATGTTTCTGAAGTTTGGAAATATATTTAGGCCAACCAATAATGCAATAATAAAAAGTGAAAATAAAGTCATCTAAAAATCTTTTTTTAAAATTTTTTTTTATTTTATTATACTTTAAGTTCTAGGGTACATGTGCATAACGTGCAGGTTTGTTACATATGTATACTTGTGCCATGTTGGTGTGCTGCACCCATCAACTCGTCAGCACCCATCAATTCATCATTTATATTAGGTATAACTCCCAATGCAATCCCTCCCCCCTCGCCCCTCCCCATGATAGGCCCCGGTGTGTGATGTTCCCCTTCCCGAGTCCAGGTGATGTCATTGTTCAGTTCCCACCTATGAGTGAGAACATGCGGTGTTTGGTTTTCTGTTCTTGTGATAGTTTGCTAAGAATGATGGTTTCCAGCTGCATCCATGTCCCTACAAAGGACACAAACGCATCCTTTCTTATGGCTGCATAGTATTCCATGGTGTATATGTGCCACATTTTCTTAATCCAGTCTGTCACAGATGGACATTTGTGTTGATTCCAAGTCTTTGCTATTGTGAATAGTGCCGCAATAAACATACGTGTGCATGTGTCTTTATAGCATTCAGCAGCACATCAAAAAGCTTATCCACCATGATCAAGTGGGCTTCATCCCTGGGATGCAAGGCTGGTTCAACATTCGCAAATCAATAAACGTAATCCAGCATATAAACAGAACCAAAGACAAGAACCACATGATTATCTTAATAGATGCAGAAAAGGCTTTTGACAAAATTCAACAGCCCTTCATGCTAAAAACGCTCAATAAATTCGGTATTGATGGAACGTACCTCAAAATAATAAGAGCTATTTATGACAAACCCACAGCTAATATCATACTGAATGGGCAAAAACTGGAAAAATTCCCTTTGAAAACTGGCACAAGACAGGGATGCCCTCTCTCGCCACTCCTATTCAACATAGTGTTGGAAGTTCTGGCTAGGGCAATCAGGCAAGAGAAAGAAATCAAGGGTATTCAGTTAGGAAAAGAAGAAGTCAAATTGTCCCTGTTTGCAGATGACATGATTGTATATTTAGAAAACCCCATTGTCTCAGCCCAAAATCTCCTTAAGCTGATAAGCAACTTCAGAAAAGTCTCAGGATACAAAATTCATGTGCAAAAATCACAAGCATTCTTATACACCAGTAACAGACAAACAGAGAGCCAAATCATGAATGAACTTCCATTCACAATTGCTTCAAAGAGAATAAATTTTTTTATTTTTATTTTTTTCCGAGATAGAGTCTCACTCTGTCACCCAGGCTGGAGTGCAGTGGCACGATCTTGACTCACTGCAACCTCCACCTCCAGGGTTCAAGCGATTCTCCTACCTCAGCCTCCCGAGTAGCTGGGATTACAGGTACCCGCCACCATGCCCAGCTAATTTTTGTGTTTTTAGTAGAGACGAGGATTCTTCCATGTTGTCCAGGTTGGTCTCAAACTCCTGACCTCAGGAGGTGATCTGCCCACCTCAGCTTCCTAAAGTGCTAGGATTACAGATATGAGCCACTGCACCTGGCCTCAATAAGATATTCTTAATTAAAATTCTTTTAAAAATCAACTTTTATGAATAAATGTATGTAACCATTAAGTGATTCAAGTTTAAAATTTTAAGGTGCTATTTGTTTACAGGAATGAGAGGGCCCCCTTAAACAGGCATACAGGATTTTACCAATAGAATGATGTTAGTATTCGGAATATCTACCACAAAACATCAAAGTGCATTTAATAACTCAAGATAAGTTCATTTGATATGAAAACTAATATCGAATGAGTTAGTTAAATTAAAATATAACACCACTAAATATAAAAGACTATGATATTAAACAGACACAATGCAAGAGTAAAATCAATAAGATAACATTGCAGTTGGTTAAACATGACTCAAAATCTCCTCAGAAGCTACAGAATACATTGCCCAAATCATCTATGACTACAACATTGTTATTCTAAGATCACAAATTAATAGTGTCAAAACCTATGTAAATGAAATTTTTTTAGTGTCTGATGTCAAATGAGAATAGCAGTTTTAGATGCCAAATACATTTCGTGTCATCAGTCAATGTTGTTGTTAGCTGTGTAAAACTAAAAAAAAAAAAAAAGATTGACACTATCCTCAAGATAATTGCTTAAACTGTTAATATCAATCTAATTAGAAGTAAACAAGATCAAAGTAAGGCAATCAAAGATACTGAATGACTGGGGTGCTGACATGAAGAAGAATGGCAAACAGCCATTGGTGCAAATCACTGCATAATCTAATAGTCTGATTAGGTAAAATATGCAAACTGCAGAGGAGCCACAGCAAGCGATGAATAATAGAAACAACTTGGGTAGCTGGATCAAGAAATTATGAATGATCCCTGCTGAGTGTGTACCCAAGTACCTTAGGAAGCAGCTTGTTATTTTAGAAAGAACATGAAATTTATAGTCACTAGTTATTAATATTGACATTTCCACCTACTACCTGTGTGACCTTGGAAAAATCTTACTTCCATAAGACACATTTTTATCAATTTTATACTGGACATAGTGATACCAGCTGTTCACAGGGTGACTCAGAAGAGATCACATATGTCAAAACAGTGTGAAGTCTGTAAGGTGACACTCAAATGATGGTTTATTATTATTTCTTTGCAAGTGTTCTACATGATTCAGACATTACTTTTGTCCTAACTGGTGGAAGTACAGGGTTGGAATCCTGCCAACCAGCATTGCAGTCCCTACTCAGTTCTTTAGCCACTATGCCACATACATGTCTTTCTTAGACACAGAGGAACTCTGAGAACTATAAATCATTCTTTTATAATTTGATCATTACTGGACTTCTTCGTTGCTATAATAGAAAAATCAAGTAGCCATTTCTTCTACAATGCATAGACATAATCTCTAGGTCAGTTAGTTCAGTGCATGTGCTAATAATTATTGTGCCTTGTACAAGGGGCTAATTTATAAAGGAGGGAATTAATTGTTTTTTAATGTTCCTTTTTTATGCCTCATCACAAATTCCTAAGGTTTAGGATTAATGTGTGCAAATTCCAAGAGTAAATAAACCATTGACAGCCTTAAAAACATAATTTTAAAACTTTTTTTTCCTAAAACATGAATTGTGAAATGACCAAATAAAACCCAATGTTTTCTTAATTCTACCATCAGGTTTACTTAATATTCGTTCTTTTTCTTTACCAATAATAACACTTTACTTTTTCTTATGGTAAATTCCTAATTTATTATGTAGAAAGTACTTTCTTTGATATTCTAGCACATTTAATTTTTTCACTAAGTGATTCTTTGTACTACTTTAAGAATTACAATAGCAGTCCCTTCATGCAAATTACTGTTGTGAATTATCCCATATAATGTGTTTCTATATTGAATTCAACTAAAGAAAATGTTGTTAATTTAATTGCTAGAAATAAACAACAAGGTCCCACCAATAAAATGATCCAAGAGATTAAATCCTGAGGGGAATCGGTAGCATAAAAATTAATACCTATTTATATTCATTAACCACAGGATTGTCTAAAAGTAATTGTTTAGAGATCATCTAGTAGACAAAAGAAAGCTGCAATTTAAAAACCAAATGGTATATTTACCATTTGAATACAAAATATTTCTCAAAAATAAAAGTTATCTTTATTTCTCTTAACTCTCTAGGCCAAATTATTTTCTTTTTTTTTTTTTTTTTTTTTTTTTTTTGAGGCGGAGTCTCGCTCTGTCGCCCAGACTGGAGTGCAGTGGCCGGATCTCAGCTCACTGCAAGCTCTGCCTCCCGGGTTCCCGCCATTCTCCTGCCTCAGCCTCCCGAGTAGCTGGGACTACAGGCGCCCGCCGCCTCGCCCGGCTAGTTTTTGTATTTTTAGTAGAGACGAGGTTTCACCGTGTTCGCCAGGATGGTCTCGATCTCCTGACCTCGTGATCCGCCCGTCTCAGCCTCCCAAAGTGCTGGGATTACAGGCTTGAGCCACTGCGCCCGGCATTATTTTCAATCGACCAATATTTATGGATGCTTGGGTGTAGTAATAAATTAGAAATTTTAAAGACACACTTCTGCCTTCAGATTACTAATACGCTAACTGGAGAAGCATGACATAGATGGATAATGTCTTAAAAGTTAAGTACATTCATAACAATGTAGTATCTTTGCATAGTGCTTAATAAAAACTCTCTGTGAATGTAATTATTTTATTTGACCATTGCAGGCTGCAATTATTGCTAGATAAATGTTCAATACCAGTAAGGATATGCTATGATTCAGAAGAGAATCTCTTGCCAAATGAGTGATATTGGCAAATGATGCTTTAAGCCAAAGGAAGGTATTAAAATGATAGTGTCTACCACAGAAATGAAGAAGCAACCTGTGTCAACTGGTTTTAGGGAAGATGAATTCACATTCAGACATGATGAGATTGAGTTGACAAAAGAACATACAATAGAAAACATGCAGCGGGTAATAATATGCATTCATTTACAATAATATGGATGAACCCAAAGAACATATGTGAAATAAACCAGGAACAGAACAACAAATACATCATGATCTCACTCATATGTAGAATCTAAAAAAGTTAAACTCACAGAAATGGAGAGTAGAATAGTGGTTAACAGGAGTTGAGGGAGGAGGTTGGGGAGATGTTGAACAAAGAATAGAAAATTTCAGTTAGGAGGAATATAAGTTCAAGAGATCTACAGTACAACATGGCAACTATAGGTAATAACAATATATTATATTCTTGAGAAATAAAAGAAAAACATGAGCTAAAAGCAAAGCACATAAGTACATGAAGGTAACTCACAAAGAAGAAACTCAACTGGTCGGGAACACACTTTTTTCTCCCAAAATTAAAGAAAATTAAAAGATCTAGGAGACTGATGAAAATATAGACATAAGACATTGAAAACAAGTAAGGCCAAATATATAGATTTATTTAAGTCATTGATATAGAAAGTGGATTTATCTTAGCACAAACAAGTCTTTAATGGTGACAATGGAAATGATAAGTTAGAAATTGTAGCAGCAAATATTATATCGATAAGTTTATAATGGCAACTGAAAACAGTTCAATACTTGGTTAATGGATCAACAAATTTAAAAACTGGGTAAAAGCTGAGGAGAAAGGGTGCATCACAAGGGGAGGAGAGTAGAAATGTGATAATTTATTAAAATAGTTATAGCTAAAGAAGAATTGAGAAAATTAAAAGGCAATACCATTATGCTCGAAACACTGAAAAGTTACAACAAAGTCCATATTGAATAAGACCATATCCTCTTGAGGTGTATTATGCTCTGGGGAGACCTGAAGGCCACATTGCCCAAAATAATTAGAAAAATGGAATTTGGAGGACAATCCACGTGAAAGATCATCAAAGCTGCTTCCCATATTTCTGTGGACAGAGGTGGCTGCTAGGAATGAATAATATTCTGGAGCCCTACCTTAGCAGGAAGATGTGAGGACTGTTGAAAAAATATCTGTGAATGGAGCTTGTTGACTAATGTATTCATGAAACATTTGCATCCCATTGTGGGACATGCACATTTGCATATCCATTGTGCAATAAGTCCTTGTTCTAAGCCTTAAATTTTCCTTTATTTTTGTTAAGTTGGAAGTATGAAATTTCATGAATTGTCCAAGAAAAATAGTGCAGATAAAAGAGAGTATTTAACTTTCTAGAAAAATAGGAGAAAGAAATAGGAAACGGCAAAAGAGAAACAAGGTAGTAAACAACAACAAAAAAGAACTTCAAATGTGTTTGCAAGGAAAAAACACCTAGAGCACAGTGAGAGAGAAAGAGAAATGTGGTTGTAATCACACCTGGAGGTCAATGCAGAGAGAACTGACTGACCTGATTCTTACTTTTTCTGCTTTAATATGTTTACATTTCTGAAAGTGTTGGGATGAAGGAAATACATTTAAAATGTTTAAACTGTTGTTATGATGTTATGTGGTTATGATCTTGATTTTCAGAATTAACTCTGTCTCACAAAATTAGATGAGACAAATGGTAAATGATGTATAAAAATTAGTAATGAGGAAGGATACAGGAGAGGGCCCATTTTCGGTGGCAGAGTACTATTGCTTGATGAACACATTGATGGAGCTCATTCCCAGTTATATGAACTTTTATTTGGACTTTCTTCAGAGTATTTATTTTCTCCAAAATAACAACTGCAAAAAAACAAGTATTTTGGCAATAATAGTTTGATCTGATTATCAGTCTGAAAGCTGAGTACATGAGGAGTCTACTGTCAAGACCCCTAATTACCTTACACAACTATATTGACAAAAGAATCTATTATTTCATTTAGAATTCATAGAGTGCTCAAATCTTTTCAAAAATATTTTATTCACTGCAGCACTAGTGTTGTAGAAATTTTAGCATTTCCTCAAACATCATCTTTAAACTTTTTTAAAACATTAATTAAATTATATATAATTATATATATAATTAAATATATATATAATTACATATATATAATGTGTATAAAACCTGCACATAAACTTCATATGGTAGTCATATAATTTTTACTAATAAATTTAGTTTACACAAACACCTTCTGAAAATACTATTTTTTTTTTAATTAACCAGCATTGAGGGTTACACTGGGCCTGAAGAGTATGATGGCTATTTAGTAAATCTGTCCTTTTCTTTTGAAAGCTGAAAGGTGAGAGAAAGAACTTGTATTTCATTTGCTGTTGTTGGAACTGTAGAGAACTGTGTACAGTCTTAGTTATGCTTTCGTTTTCAATTCTGGTCATGCTTTTAAGTAAGAAAATAATATACATATATGGTTTTAGAATGATTGGTAAACATCTTTGGTGTTTGGAGAAAAGACACAGAAAGTCCTAGACAACCTCTTTATTTCTAGGTAGAGAATAACTCACTACAATGAAACAATAAGAGATTTCCTCTACCTCCACCATCCTAGGTTCTTTGAAATGTGTCATACATATGTCAGCTAATGTGACGAATAAAATGTACTTTTGACAAATGAGTGAATTTTTGCTATTAACAGCATCACAAACTTTAAAACGATTGGTGATTTGTTTGAAAAGGGGTATATTTGTAAAAGCTGAGTATTATTGGAGAAAGAATGGCAGAATCAAAATCTCTAAGACCCATACCAACTCTTTATGTCAGAAAGAGAAAAAAAATGGCAGTTTGAGTTTTAACCCAGACTGTAGGGGCCTATCTCTCAAAACAACTAGACAGGGTTTCCAAAGGCTGGCCCTCAGGTCTAAGGGCCCTAGCAGCAACGGCCCTGTTAGCACAAGAAGCAGATAAACTAACCCTTAGGGAAAACCTGAATATAAAGGCTTCCCATGCTGTGGTAACTTTAATAAATACCAAAAGGCATCACTGGTTAACAAATGCTAGATTAACCAAGTACCAAAGCGTGCTATGTGAAAATCCCCACGTAACCATTGAAGTTTGCAACACCCTAAACCCCACCATCTTGTTCCCAGTATCAAAGAGCCCAGTTAAACATAACTGTGTAGAGGTGTTGGACTCAGTTTGTTCTAGCAGGCCCAAGCTCCAAGACCATCCTTAAACATCAGTAGACTGTAAGCAGTACGTGGATGGGAGCAGCTTCATCAACCCCTGCAAAGTGACTCTGAAGAAGATGACAAGCCCTGCTCCAGTCACACCTGGAAGATGACTGGTCTATGCACAGCCAAAGCATGAGAAAACTCATCGCGGGACTCATTTTCCTTAAAATTTGGACTTGTATAGTAAGGGCTTCAACTGACTTTCCTCAGACTGAGGACTGTTCCCAGTGTATACATCAAGTCACAGAGGAAGGACAAAAGGTTACTATGGTCCTATTATTTTTTTTTTTTTTTTTTTTTTGAGGCGGAGTCTCGCTCTGTCGCCCGGACTGGAGTGCAGTGGCCGGATCTCAGCTCACTGCAAGCTCCGCCTCCCGGGTTTCCGCCATTCTCCTGCCTCAGCCTCCCGAGTAGCTGGGACTACAGGCGCCCGCCACCTCGCCCGGCTAGTTTTTTTTGTATTTTTTAGTAGAGACGGGGTTTCACCGTATTAGCCAGGATGGTCTCGATCTCCTGACCTCGTGATCCGCCCGTCTCGGCCTCCCAAAGTGCTGGGATTACAGGCTTGAGCCACCGCGCCCGGCCGGTCCTATTATTTTACAGTTATTTTAAGTGTACTGGAACTCTAAAAAGAACTTGTTTGTATAATGTTATTCTATACAAGGTATGTAGCCCAGGAAATGACCAACCTGATGTGTGTTATGACCCATCTGAGCCTCCCATGACCACAGTTTTTAAAATAAGATTAAGAACTGAAGACTAGTAAAGACTCACAAATGATACGAGTAAAGTGTAAGCCAAAACAGAAAAAAAAAAGGGGGGGGGTGCCCAAGCAAGTCATCTTAAAATTTGATGCCTGTGCTGTCATTAATAGTAATAAGTTAGGAATAAGGTGTAGTTCTCTTAATTAGAAAAGAGGCTATATGGCAGAAAATAAGTACATTTGTCATAAATTAGTACTGTGTAGACATAAATGTAAATACTAGTCTAGTATCATTTAGGCTACTTGGATTAAAAAAAAAATGAAAAGGATCCAGTCCACCTTCAGAAAGGAAAAAATGGCCCTTCCTATACTAAGGGACAATGTAACCCCTTAGAGCTAGTAATAACCAATCCCCTTGATCCTCACTGGAATAAAAGAGGAACGTGTCACCCTAAAAATTGATGGAGCTAGACTGGATCTTCAAGTAAATATCGTGGTTTGAGAAAAAAGTTTATAAACGCTCTCCTGAGCCAGTATTTCAAACCTTCTATGATAAACTAAAAGTGCCAGTACCAGAAATTCCATGAAAAACAATAAATTTGTTTTTGCAATTAGCCGAGCATGTAGCCCAGTCTCTCAATGTCACTTCATGTTATACATGTGGAGGAACTGTAACAGAAGATCAATGGTCATAGGAAGCCCGAGAATTCGTTCCTGATGAATTTCTGGGCCAAAAGATTCACCCCGATCACTTCTAAGTCCTAAAAGCCTCAATTATTAGACAATACTGTATAGCAAGAGTGGAGAAGGACTTCACCCTTCCTGTAAAAAGACTACATAGTAGAGTTCAAACCATACAGAGAAAAATCCATTCAGTAAATTTCCAAAGTTGCAGACCATTTAGGCCCACCCAGAATCCCACCGGGACTGGACGGCCCCTACTGGGCTATGCTGGATATGTGGACATAGAGCCTATGCTAAGCTGCCTGACCAGTGGACAAGTAGTTGTGTTATTGGCACTATTAAAACCATCTTTCTTCCTACTGCGCATAAAGACAGGCAAACTCCTGGGCTTCCCTGTCTATGCTTCCCGTGAAAAGAGAAGCATAGATATAAAAAATTGAAAAAATGATAAATGCCCCCCTGAGAGAATCATACAATATTATAGGCCTGTTACTTAGGCACAAGACGGCTCGTAAGGATACCGGAGCCCATTCGCATGATCAACCAAATCATACGGTTATAAGCTGTCTTAAAAATAATCACTAATAAAACCAGCAGAGCCTTGACTATTCTGGCCTGGCAAGAAACTCAGATGAGAAATGTTATCTACCAAAATAAATTAGCTCTCGACTACTTGCTAGCAGCTGAAGGAGCGGTCTGTAGGAAATTTAACCTTACTAATTGCTTCCTACATATAGATAATGAAAGGCAAGTAGTTGAAGACATAGAGATATGACAAAACTGGCACATGTGCCCATGCAAGTGTCACATGGATTTGATCCTGGGACCATGTTTAGAAAATGGTTCCCAGCGCTAGGAGGATTTAAAATTCTTATAATAACAGTTATAATAGTAATAGGAACCTACTTACTGCTCCCTTGTTTCCTACCTGTACGTCTTCAAATGATAAAAAGCTTCATCGCTACCTTAGTTCACCAAAATGCTTCAGTACAAGTGTACTATATGAATCGTCATTGATCTGTCTTGCAAGAAGACATGGGTAGTAAATAATGAAAGTGAAAACTCCCACTATTGAGTGAGCGTCTCAAAGAGGGGGAATAAGGGAGGAGACCACCCCTCATATTGTCTTATGCCCAATTTCTGCCTTCAAAGAAAGAAAAAGTAAAAACTAGAAGGCAGAAATGAAATCCACAAGCAGACAGCCTGGCGCCACACCCTGGGCCTGGTAGTTAAAGATCGACCCCTGACCTAATCGGTGATGTTATCTATAGATTACAGACACTGTATAGAAAAGCACTGTGAACATCTCCATCCTGTTTTGTTCTGATCTAATTACCAGTGCATGCAGCCCCCAGTCACGTTACCCCCTGCTTGCTCAATTGATCATGACCCTCTCACACTCACCCCCTTAGTGTTGTGAGCGCTTAAAAGGGACAGGATTTGCTCACTCCGGGAGCTTGGCTCTTGAGACAGGAGTCTTGCTGATGCCCCTGGCCAAATAAACCCCTTCTTTTTTTAACTCGGTGTCTGAGGAGTTTTGTCTGTGGCTCGTCCTGCTACGTAACCATTTAGTATTATTCTCTTGAGGGAACTCATTGAACTTTTTTGTTAGAATTACAGTAGTCCCCCTTATCTAAGCTCTTGCTTTACTCGGTTTCAGTTATCTGCAGTCAACCACAGTCTAAAAATATTAAATGGAAAATTCATGAATAAACAATTCATAAGTTTTAAATCGCTTGCCTTTCTGAGTAGTGATGAAATCTCATGCCCTCCTGCTCCATCCAGCCCAGTCGATGAATCATCTCTGTGTCCGGCATGTCCATGTCGTAAATGCTACCAGCCTATTAGTCACTTGGTAGCCCTCTTTGTTATCAAATTTAAAAACACAGTGTATATATGGTATGCTACTATCCACAATTCCAGGCTTCCACTGGGAGGCTTGAAAGATACTCCCTAAAGAAAAGGGAAGACTATTGTACTTTTCCCCTTTCTTTCACTCAATTTCCTTTAAACTGAAAACGTTTATTTTATCGCTGTTTTTACGGTGACAATTAAGTGAATTGTAATATATAAAGCATCTAAAATAGTGCCTGGCACATAGTAGGTACTATACTGGTGCTTATTTTCTGCATAAACTGTGTGAGAGGAGGGACTTTATTTTACATATCACAGTGTTCCAAATTTAGAACAGTACTGCTAGAAATACATGAATTGAGCCCAGAGAAGTTCTCGCTTTCCTGTATTAGTTCATTCACAGGTGGCATCCTGATGCAGTATAAAAAAACCCAAAATGGTCGTCATTCAACTTAGTAAATGCTTTCTTACTTACCTATGAATTGCCCATTAAAGTATTTAAGTCCCTTAGCAGGCCCAGGACTTAATTTACTCATATGTAAAATTAGTTGACTGGATTGGATAATCTGTAATGTCCCTCGCAGCTCTACATTTGTTTTGAGATATAAATTGCACTTTCAGAGAACATTTTTAGTAAGAACAAAGGACATACTAGAAATTTTTCTTATAAATAAAGCATCAGACTTAAAGTATTGTATCGTGTCTACCATCAGTTTTCCTGTGAGCTTAATATTGTCTGCAGGGTATTAGTTCATCTTGAGGCCCTGATTTACAGAGACTTCATTCTTTGATGTTCGCAAAGTCCAGGCAATTGTCACTGAAGAGTGACTAACTTTGGGTGGGAGGAACTAACAATTATCTTTGTGTTTCTAGGTCTCTGTGGCCTTTTGATTCATCTTTAGTGACTCTGAATTTCCTGTGCGTTTTAATGGGCTGTAGCAAGTTATTGGTGTCACATCCAATGTGGCCTTAAGAATAACAAGCTGATGGATTCTCAGAAATGCAGTCACTCCTTAAATTCTTGGCACACTTGTGATTTCTGTTAAAGAAGAAGATTCTATTTTTCATTGAGATTCATTTTAATGTGTCTGTCTAAGAGCTTCAATGAGGCAGTAAAAATACAACTGAGAATCATGAGGAGATAAAAAAGAAAATAAAGGTGTCAAATTTTTTTTTCTTTTAGCAATCTATTTAGAAGACCTTAAGCTAAAAAATCTATGTATAATTTAAACCCTGCACATCTATATACTCTTACATGAGTTGTTTTTTTATTCCAAAGTTGTATCTAGCAATGAATTAAACAGATAAAGATAACTTGTTAGCTCAGAGAAAGGATCAGCAAACTATTTCCTGAGGGCCATATGTAGCCCACCACTTGTTTTTATAAATAAAGTTTTATTGAAATGTGGCCATGTATTGTCTGCAGCTGCTTTTGCCCACAAAAGCAGTGTTGAATAATTGTGACAGACTGTATGACCCACAAAACCTGAAATATTCAATATCTGACCCTTAACAGAAGGAGTTTGTTGTCCATTGGCTCAGAACATTGTTTTTGTTTTATGGCATGAGTTTGGAGGGCTTAGTGCTACATCCAGATAGATGCAAAATTCCAAGGAATCTTACCTTTTCCAAGGCTGCTAAAATTATTAATAAAATCATTGTTAATTATTAGTGAAGAAAACTCACTTTTTCTATTTTTAATTCTAATGTAGAAATAAAATATGGTAGAATCTTTTTGTATCAAATAGGACATTCAGATATTAATGAGTTATTCAAAATCCCTTAAAAAAGGTGTAAGATGGTATCTTAAGGTATTAATGGATTGCTTTTCTCTAATAGTTCTTTTTCCTCCATGACCTTTTCCTGTACTCAGTCTACCAAGGTATTCTATAAGATAATTATGCACATTTGCTTTGTTCTTTGACCTTCCACAGAAGTTTCAATCCTCCTATATTTCATGTCATAAAGATATCACTATTTCCCACTCAAGAGAGAAAGCTCTTGTTCACTCTTCATTAACTCCCTCTCATTTTTGCCTATTAGTTTCCCTCAAATTAGTTTCTCCACCCTTTTACTCTCTTTGCTTTGGTCAGGTCTCCAGGCTAGTCTCAGGGTAAATATTCTCCAAAGTTGCCAAAATTTTCTTCCTAAAGCTTAGATCTGACATTTAACGGTCTAGTTAGAAATATCAATGGTTCCTCAATGGTTATAAAATAAAACCTATGCCTTTTTTCTGTTTTGTTTTGAGACAGTCTCGCTTTTCCGAGACTGGAGTGCAGTGGCGCCATCTCGGCTCACTGCAATCTCCGCCTCCCGGGTTCAAGTGATTATCCTGCCTCATCCTCCCAACTATCTGGGACTACAGACAACTGCCACCATGCCTGGCTAATTTTTGTATTTTTAGTAGAAAGGGAGTTTCACTATGTTGGCCAGGCTAGTCTGGAACTCCTGACCTCGTGATCCGCCCACCTTGGCCTCCCAAAGTGCTGGGATTACAGTTACAAGTGTGAGCCACTGCACCCGGCCAAATCTATCCTTTTTATTGTGATTTTTTTTTTTTTAACTTCAATTACTGGATCTCTGTCTGAAATGTTCTTTCCTTTTGCTTGACCCTATCAATTTCTTCTTATAAGATGTGTCAGGCATCAGTTTTCCTTGGGAATTTTTTTCTGGTCACTTGTCCTCCTCTAAACCTGCATTAGGCATCCTTATTTTCTATTCTCCTATAACACTTCACACACACCCTGCTTATGCAACCCATTGCTGCGGGAGCACTCTAAGCTCCAGTGAAGAAACAGCAGGAAACAAAGCACTCTCGGGACCAGATCTGTCATCTCATGGGGAGTCTCATGTGACAGTCAACAGACAAAACTTGTGAGAAGTGTGAGAAATGTCCCTCGACTCCACAGTGTTTAGAGGAGAAGGTGGGAACAATAATCTGAAAGTTACTCAGAGACCAGATGCCAGAGATCTAAGTTTGGGTTTTGATGCTAAGGGGGTCTCCTTTATACCTACAAGTCAAAGGGGCCTAAGGACATTCAGGTTACATTTACGTCCTACACTTCATACGTCACCTAAAAATTGCTACATTTAAATTAGCAATGGGGCTTCAAACTACCTTTCATCTTCACCTCCCATTCACCGCACCTTTTTTTTCCCCTGTGCCCTCACCATTCAAAATCACATTGAATGACTTCCCTAATGCACACTTTCATGCCTCTGTGCTTTTGATCCAATCTAACTTCTCCTGTAATAATTGACTTCCATTTTTTTACCTCTCAAAACCTTAGTTACTTTATAAAGCTTCAATTCAAATGCCATTTATTCTCTTATTCTTGAAGTAAATGACCTACTCCTCTGCATTTGTTGGCCACTTAATCCTTTCCTTGACAAGTCAATTAACAGGTAGTATTTTAAATCATTATAGTCTCATTTGAAATCATTATAAGTAACACATCACACAATGATGTGCTACTTGTATTACCCCAGTGACTGGCACAGTGCTTGATGTATAATACAAGCTCAATAAATAATATATTACGTTATGTTATTAAACTGAACTCTACTAAGTGTAACTTAGTACTCACACAGTACTTATATGTAATGCCATTTTTCCCAACTACTTCAAGTCATTTGTGATGCTTTGTTTTGTTATTTTTTAACTTGGAGAGAGATTGTAAATTTGCTCTAGTTTTCCAATATGTATTCTTCAATTTCCTATCACAGTTTTTCTGTGCATTATCTTTCAAATGAATCACAACATAGCAGCCCCGACAATCTAGCAGTCCTCTGAGTGGCTGAGACTAAATGGGTGTTTTCATGTGTTCACAGAGAAGTGCTTTGCTTTGGCTTATTACCGACAGTAAACTCCTTCAAGGCTTTTGCAAAACGTACTCAAGTTTTATATCTCAGTAAGTTATTTTTCCTTTCAGAAATATTTATTGTAAGTGCCCAGAATATTAGTGGATGCTATATATGGCTTATTTAATATCATTTTATAAGCAGCTTACTTAACACTAGGAAATAATATTGGTGATATTCGGTTGATTTTAAGTTCCTAATACAAAGAATATTCTCACAAGTCTAGTGAGAAAAAAAAAAAATTGGGTGTGATCTTACCAAGCATCCTCCTTTTTGGATACTTGTGGCATAGAAGTTGCACCTGCTATCTAAATTCACCTTGTTCTTCTAATGGCTTATTGCTTGTGTGGTATGTCTGTAATTAAAGCTTGAGATGACCTTCTCTACAAAGCTGCTCCATGTGATTACCAAATGAAATGCAATGCAAATTGACAAGATTAGTTCTGAATTCTCTAGCTGAGATAGATTGGATATTTATCCCTCCAAATTTCATGTTGAAATTAGGTATTCAGTATTGGAAGTGGGATGAGTAGGAGGTGTTTGGATCATGAGGATGGATCCCTTATGAATAGTTTGGTGCCATCCTTGCAGCAATGAATGAGTTCTCACTCTATTAGATCTTTTAAGAGCTGGTTGTTAGGAAAAGAGCCTGGCACCTTCCTCCTCTCTTGCTTTCTTCCTCTCTCACCATGTGATGCTTGCTCCCCTTCACCTTCCACAATGAGTGGAAGCTCCTTGAAGCCCTCACCAGAAACAGACAGTGGCACAATGCTTCTTGTATAGCCTGCAGAACTGTGAGCCAAATAAATTCCTTTTCTTATAAATTATCCAGCCTCCAATATTCCCTTATGGCAACACAAAATGTACTAAAACACTAGCTTTCTCGTATCTGCAAGACTGATCTTTGATACGTATTCAATTTGCCTTTTAAAATTTGGGTCTTCCCTTTGTATATTTTCAATTTCAAAAAAAAAAAAATCACACAAATCTGTAAGAAATGAGCCTTTTTGAAGTTTCTGTTAACAGCTGCTAGAAGCAGCTGTGCCCACTGGCAAGTTAGAATATTCAAGTCACCTTGGTTTCTTTTGGCATTGAAAGCTGACTTGGCTTTAAAACTTTCAGCTGTCAGGATCAGAGTTAAAACAGGATGGATTTAATTCAGGTTTTTAAATACACAGTACCTCCATTCATTTTATCATTCACTCATTTATTCATTCACTTAGTATGTCTATAAGACAGAATGGGCCGGGCGCGGTGGCTCAAGCCTGTAATCCCAGCGCTTTGGGAGGCCGAGACGGGCGGATCACGAGGTCAGGAGATCGAGACCATCCTGGCTAACATGGTGAAACCCCGTCTCTACTAAAAAATACAAAAAACTAGCCGGGCGAGGTGGCGGGCGCCTGTAGTCCCAGCTACTCGGGAGGCTGAGGCAGGAGAATGGCGTGAACCCGGGGGGCGGAGCTTGCAGTGAGCTGAGATCCGGCCACTGCACTCCAGCCTGGGCGACAGAGCGAGACTCCGTCTCAAAAAAAAAAAAAAAAAAAAAGACAGAATGATAAATGCCAACTATCAATATAACATTAAAATAAAGAAGAAAATAGTATCAGTTTGGGTGGTTGAAAAAGGGTAGGTTTCACTGAGGAGCTGAATCTTGAAAATTGGCCCATTTTTACCCATTCCAAAAGGAAAGCTGGGCATGATCAGGTATGTCTATAGTGCCAGCTACTCAGGAGGCTGAGGCAGGAGGATAGCTTGAGGCCAGAAGGTGGAATCCAGCCATGTCAACATAGTAAGGCCCCATCTTTAAAAGAAAAAAACAAAATAATTGAACACTTATTTCAAGAAATATTTATACGTGAGTAACAGGATGTCTCTTGTTGTATATATATGCCACTTTATTTTAAGCCACAACATTTATTTTACTATTTTTTAAGCTATATGAGTATTCAAGACATTTTTTTCTATAGAAACTGAAGCATCCCTTACATTGTTAATACATTATGACAAGAAGAAATGCTTTCTTTATACAGGCTTACAAAGTGTTTAAGGAGTTCAATATTTTAGATTAAATTGCACATATCCAGGAAGGGAATTTGACTTCACTATTGACAAAGGCTAAGTAACCATTTGCAGACTTAATGAAGGGTGTTTTTGCCTGATGTAAATACTAAGATTGAGAATATCATGTTTAATAGGCATACAAGATTATAAATGATTTATTGAGAAATTAATGGAGGCAATTCTATAAAAACAACCATTTAATCTTGTGGACTTTAGCTATTCATGAAGTGAATTATTTCTGAATACACAACTTAAAAGGGGATACATTCATTTGATATGGAAACAAAACACACTAAAATGCAGAATACTTATTTTTCTAGTCTTATGCTAAAGGTTATAAAATGAGTAAAGATAGGGGAAAGCATCTCTTCTTCTGGCCTTTGTAGAATCCAGAAGGATCAGAGACAATGAATAATGATGTTTCAGGCATAACATTGTATGAACCATGATTAGAGAGATAAAAATATAGACATTAATTAGAATAAAATAGGATCAATGTTATAATGGCAGTGCTAAATAGACAAAGGGAGTATTTAGACAGGTAAGGGGGAAAGAAAATTAGGACACACAAAGTGTATGAATGAAAACCTGGAGTTCAAGCATAAGCGTGACGTGTTTGAAATTCAGTAAAGAAGAGTTGGGTTTGAGCTGAACAATTATGCTGGTGTGAACTATACAGAAAGACCAAGTTAGCTTAGGATGGTGTCAAAATGTGGAACAAGTTTTTCTTACAGTTCTTAAAAACCAATGATCAATTTTGAACAAGGGTGGTTATATGTGAAGATCAGTTAGGGGAGTAGAAGTGTAGAGATTAAAATAAAATGGGCAGTGTGAAAATAAATAAAATTTATAAGCTGTTAGAACCCCAAAAAACACTTTAAGCCTTGAGAGAGATGTGACTGTGATATAAGTCGTGTAGCAATTCCGTTTCTTAGATTATAGCTTAACTCCTTTATTGTTCTTGTTCTGTAAATGACTAGGAAAGATAAGAGACCAGAACTCCTCCATTTCAACCACTGATCTTTGTTATAGATTAACAGCCTCCTTTATTGTCCTGTAACTAACTCAGAGCACATGGAGCCCCAACAGGGACCCCATGAGAGTTACATCTTCAGTGTGGAATGTCAAATACACCTTTCCTGAAAGAAAAAGACCACCTTAACTAATCAAATCGTTGTAACTATGCACTAAGCCTTACATAGAGAGATGTTGAAATTCTGTTTAACTTCCTTAACTTTGTCTGTATAAATGATCCTAAATTTCTACACTTTGCAACACTAGCTTATGTTCTTTGGCATCTGTGCTTCCCGGGCAGGTTGTCCTTAACCTTTGTGCTTGAATAAACTGTCTTTAAACCAGATTCTGATGTTTTTGATTATTTTAGATTGACAGAAGGAAATGTAAATAAAATACCAAGTTGGTACACAGTTATGTACTCTAGGCAAGAAGTAAGGCTCTGGTAATAAATTGAAAGAAAGAAAAAGAGGTTCAAGGGAACAATTGATAATTTAGTGTGGCTTGAACATGGAGAGTGAAAGAAGGCTGTTTCAAAAATGACTGAAATTTCAAGCTTGAGTAATTGGAAATAAAGAAAAAATATGAACAGAAATAAAGAAATCAAAAGTGGGGAATCTGGATTGGAGATGAAATGGTAAACTTGAATTTTCAGGTATGTCATTTGATGTGATGGAGACACACTCAAGGAGTGACACTAAGGAAAAAGCGTGTGTAAGAACAAATATAAATTAAAAATAAGAGGCCTAATTATCTCTGTTGAAAATGTGGAAGAGATTTTCCTCCTTTATTTTTTTTTAGAGCATCTTTCTTAGAAAACTTACCATTGTAAGTACTTTCTTATCACTTTAAAATGTATATAAGCCTTTTCTAAAACTAAATAGGCCTTTTGTCAGTTTTAGGACCCAAGCTTGTCCTTCTCAAGTACTTGGGAGCCATCTCTTTTAAATGCAAACACCAAGGGTGATAACACCACTATCTCCCAGTTTCTATAGAAAGGTAGGAGCCTAACTAGCAAAACTGCCTTCTGTCATAAAGAGATGAGAATAAAGTGAATTTGCTGATACAGAGGGACATCTCAATCACCAGGCAAATTTAGGATGATTTATGTGTGACAAATGGCGCTGTCAAATCCTTTTATTTGAGGGCTAGTTATTGTTTATCTTAAAAACATGTATGTAATGAATTAGATCTACTCTCCTGAATAAAAAGGGTGAATTTTGTTTTGTTTTGTTTTGTTTTGTTTGGTCTTTGCAACTGCTTATCAGACTGCCTGTCATGCACATCATGTTCTGGTTTAATACTTACTAAGAATTTTTTTTTTTCCTCTTCTACCCTCATGGAAAGGTTTCTGGGTTGGGAGATTTTTGCTTTTAGTTATATTTTTCTAATGAATGATACTATAGGCAAAAAGTCAGAGTTGAAGAAAAAAGTTATCTTCACAGAGACAATTAAAAATGATGAGAGTAAGAAGAGTTAACTAAGAAAAGTTAAAATAAGTATGGCTAGGACCACATTTTACATACAGCAGGGCTACAGGGTTAGAAGTGAAGGGAGTAGGAATGGAAACCTTCAGTGAGACAGTAGTAGAACTTTTCTGTACAGTGCAGTTATGAAGAGGAGAAACATTTTATGGAGTAAATATTTAACTCTTCATTCTTCCAAGACATCAATGGTAATCAGACATTGAGAATCTGCTTGTTTTGATCTCAGTGATATTCCCCTTCCTGGACTCTCCTTTCTCCCCTTCCTTCACTAAGATAAGCACTCCTCATTTTCTAAGACTAAGTGTAGACTTATCTTCTAGGAGGTCTGCCCTAACCACCTCCCTCCTAACTAGGCTGGAGGGAGCATGAGTCTTGAGTGCCCCATAAAACCCTAGGAAGCTTTCATTTACAATATTTTATGTGATTTTTATAATGACCTTTTCTTGTATAAATGCATCTACCAATACTGTCAACTCCTTTAAAAAAGAAAGTAAGGATGGCTTATCTATGTATGCACTATCAGTACTCAACACAGGGCCTACTGCATTAAAATGTTTGTTTAACCAGTTAACCATGGAAGTGTCAAGAGGTCCTAATAAAATAAAACGTGTTGGGGATTTTTGTTTATTTGTTTTTACTCTCTCTCTCTCTCTCCTCTCTCTCTCTCTCTCTCTCTCTCTCTTATTATACTTTAAGTTCTAGGGTACATGTGCTCAACGTGCAGGTTTATTATATATGTATACATGTGCCATGTTGGTGTGCTGCACCCATCAACTCATCAGCACCCATCAACTGGTCATTTACATCAGGTATAACTCCCAATGCTATCGCTTCCCCCTCCCGCCTCCCCACAATAGGCCCCGGTGTGTGATGTTCCCCTTCCCATGTCCAAGTGATCTCATTGTTCAGTTCCCTCCTGTGAGTGAGAACATGCGGTGTTTGGTTTTCTGTTCCTGCGATAGTTTGCTGAGAATGATTTCCAGCTGCATCCATGTCCCTACAAAGGACACAAACTCATCCGTTTTTATGGCTGCATAGTATTCTATGGTGTATATGTGCCATATTTTCTTAATCCAGTGTGTCCCGATGGATATTTGTGTTGATTCCAAGACTTTGCTATTGTGAATAGTGCTGCAATAAACATATGTGTGCATGTGTCTTTATAGCAGCATGATTTATAATCCTTTGGGTATATACCTAGTAATGGGATGGCTGGGTCATATGGTATTTCTAGTTCTAGATCCCTGAAGAATCTCCACACTGTTTTCCACAATGGTTGAACTAGTTCACAATCCCACCAACAGTGTAAGTGTTCCTATTTCTCCACATCCTCTCCAGCACCCGTTGTTTCCTGACTTTTCAATGATTGCCATTCTAACTGGTGTGAGATGGTATCTCATTGTGATTTTGATTTGCATTTCTCTGATAGCCAGTGATGATGAGAATTTTTTCATGTGTCTGTTGGCTGTTGTCTTCTTTTGAAAAATGTCTGTTCATATCCTTTCCCCACTTTTTGATGGGGTTGTTTGTTTTTTTCTTGTAAATTTGTTTGAGTTCTTTGTAGGTTCTGGATATTAGCCCTTTGTCAGATGAGTAGATTGCAAAAATTTTCTCCCATTCTGTAGGTTGCCTGTTCACTCTGATGGTAGTTTCTTTTGCTGTGCAGAACTCAAACTATACTACAAGGCTACAGTAACCAAAACAGCATGGTACTGGTACCAAAACAGAGATATAGACCAATGGAACAGAACAGAGTCCTCAGAAATAATACCACACATCTATAGCCATCTGATCTTTGACAAACCTGACAAAAACAAGAAATGGGGAAAGGATTCCCTATTTAATAAATGGTGCTGGGAAAATTGGCTAGCCGTAAGTAGAAAGCTGAAACTGGATCCTTTCCTTCCTCCTTATATGAAAATTAATTCAAGATAGATTAGAGACTTAAATGTTAGACCTAAAACCATAAAAACACTAGAAGAAAACCTAGGTAATACCATTCAGGACATAGGCATGGGCAAGGACTTCATGTCTAAAACAACAAAAGCAACGGCAACAAAAGCCAAAATTGACCAATGGGATCTAACCTCTCTCTCTCTCTCTTTTAAAGGTCATGCTCTATCACCCAGGCTGGAGTGCAGGGGCATGATTATAGCTGACTGCAGCCTCTGCCTCCCGAGCTTAAGGCATGCTTCAGTCTCAGCCTCCGCGGTAGCTGGGACTGCAGGCGTGTACCATCAGGCCCAGCTAACTTCTGTATTTTTTGTAGAGACACGGTTTTGCCATGCTGTCCACACTGGTCTTGATCTCCCGGGCTCAAGCAATCTGCCCACCTTGACCTCCCAAAGTGTTGGGATTACAGGAGTGAGCCACCACGCACCGAGCAGGGATGCATTTTTGAAGGACAATTTAATCTAAATCTGTACTGTTCAGCATGGAAGCGACTAGTCACATGTGGCTATTGAACACTTGAAATGGGCCTATTCTAAATTGAGATGGACTATATGTATAAAATATACACTGACTTACTGAGAAGAAAAAATGTTATATATCTCAATAATAATTTTATATTAATCACATGTTGACAAATGTAACATGATGAAAAGCTATTCTGGATATATTGGTCTAAATAAGCATTAATTTTTTTAACTTTTTAAATATGGTCACTAAAAAATGTAAAATTACATAGGTGGCTCATATTATATTTCTATTGGACGGTGTTAGTCTGAATAAAAGAATATCCCAAAATACATTCAAATATGAAATCATTAAAATCAATAAGCTTAAGTATCCCCCACCCCAAAATCTAACAATGTTTTCTAATATCTCTAATTCTATAGATAGTGGCTTCTGCGTCAAAACTCAGGCTTTCATCAGTTATTTACAATGAAATGTCTGAAATAACAATTTGCTTCCTGATGAAATTTTATAGAAGCTATTTACTAGAATAAATAGGCTTAATCTTTCCCCTTCAATAGCCTACAAGAGTTCCCAGCATACTCAGTGTATGGGTTCTTCTAATATCCTCTTCCCATCATCCCCATTGCCTTCCAAATGTGCTAAGGATATATGAAGCAGAACCAGGTTCATTTATCTACATTAATCTGAATGTTTCTATGTACCATGTGCTGCTACAAAGCAGAGAATACCAAATGAAAAAAACAAGATCTCTACTCTCATGCAGCTGACTGTTTAAAGGACAGAATATAAAAAAGAACCATGTACACAAGTGAGTAAATAACATCATTTTACATTTCTTTGAGAATTGTTTTTAGCCACAAATAACAGAATACCAAAACAACAGTGGCTTAAACCATAAGGATGGTTTCAGAATAAAGAATCTAGAGAAATGCAGCTTCAGGTATCTTCAGGCAATCAAACAGTGATCTCAGAGCTCAGCCTTGATGTTGTTTTGTCTCTTTCCACATCTGTCCTTAGTATAATACCTTTTAGATTTTATGCTTTTTATTTTCAGGTGTTAAGATGAATGCTACACCTCTAGACATCTCATCTGAGATCAAGGGAGCTCTTTGCTTGTGTTTACTTTTGGCAGGAAGTTAAACATCTTCTCAGGAGCCCTCAGCACCCTCCCACTTACTGGACAGAATTGGGTCACATGGACATGTTTAGCTGAAAGGGGGTCTGGAAAAGATAATAGAGTCATCCCTCAGTATCCACAGGGAATTGATTATAAGACCCTGGAGGATACCAAAATCCACCAATGCTTAAGTTCTTTATATAAAATGGTGTAGTTCCTTATATATAAATGTATTTACATATAAATATAAAAATAAAAATATATATTATTATATAATATACAATTTACTAACTGTAATGTATTATGTACTATATACTATATACTATAAATATGCATAAATATATAATATATAAATATATGTTTATATATATTTAATATATGATATATTATTATATTTAATATTTATATTTAGCATATTTATATATTATATATTATATAAGTATTAAATGATATTTAATATAAATATATAAGTCCCTTATATATAATGATATAGTATTTGCATATAACCTACACACATCCTGTTGTATACTTCAAATAATATCTAGAGTACTTATAATATCTAATACAATGTAACTGCTATTTTTAAAATTTCAGCAGGAGTTTCGTTGTATATGTACTTTTATTATTTTTTGTTTTGTTATTATTAATTTTTATCATTTGCAATTTACAGTTAGTTAAATCTGTAAATGTGGAACCATAGATACTGAAGGCTAATTGTATCTATTTTCCAGGCACTGTGGTGAGGCCAAAAGGAGAGAAGGAGATTAAATACAAGCTGCAGTGTTGTTTTTCTTTCCCTTTTGATTACATTTCAGATAAGTCTTATAAAGAAAATACAACAAAGTAATGGGATAGAGAACAATTGGTATATAGGGCATATTTATGGAAGATAATTTGAAAGGACTTTGGTAAGGAGGTGGTATTTGAGCAAAGAATTCAGTGGCCTGGCGTGGTGGCTCACACCTGTAATCCCAGCACTTTGGGTGGGCAGATCACCTGAGGTCAGGAGTTCGAGACCACCCTGGCTAACATGGTGAAATCCCATTTCTACTAAAAAATAAAAAATAAAAAAAGTGAGCCGTGACCTGTAATCCCAGCTACTCAGGAGGCTGAGGCAGGAGAATCACTTGAACCCAGGAGGCAGAGGTTGCAGTGAGCCAAGATCATGCCATTGGACTCCAGCTTGGGCAACAAGAGCAAAACTCCATCCAAAAAAAAGAATTGAATGACGAGAAGATCACCATGTGAACATTTGGGAAAGGAGCTCCTGTCTTACTCATGGGGACATCGTCAGGTCATGAGCAAATTCAACACTTCTTGTTCACAAAGAGAATTCTGTATTATTTTATATTTATCCTTTATATCAGCCAGGGCTTTGCAGAGAAGCTGAACTTGGCTTCTATATCAGCCATTATTTTCCCTATCTATATATGTATGTATGTCCATATATATATGGATATGGATATGGATAGAGAGGGAGAGAGATATACAGAGACAGCTATTTCAAGGAATTGGCTTACACAGTTATAGGGGCTGGCAAGTATGAAATACATAGGGCAAGCCAGGTGGCTAGAAGTTCTCAGGCAGGAGTTGATGTCGTAGTCTCTAGGCAGAATTGCTTCTATGAAAAACCTCAGTTTTTGCTTTTAAAACCTTTCAGCTGATTGAATATAGCCCACCCACATTATCAACGATAATCTACTTAAAGTCAACAGATTGTTGATGTTAACCAAATCTGCAAAATACCTTCATAGCAACACCTGGATTTGTGTTTGATTGATATTAGATATTAAATATTTAGGTACTATCACCTAGCCAAGTTGACACACAGAGCTAACTA
Organism: Trachypithecus francoisi; assembly: GCF_009764315.1. Lineage (NCBI taxonomy): Eukaryota > Metazoa > Chordata > Mammalia > Primates > Cercopithecidae > Trachypithecus > Trachypithecus francoisi. The sequence goes on from NW_022681455.1 coordinate 54,725,219, forward strand.
TTGCAGCCTCCATAGCTAAACTCCTAGAGAGCCTTGTTAAGTACAACTAATAGCATTATGGCTGTTACATGCACAACTTATGATGATCTGAAGATATTATATTTGGTTCTATTTTATATTGTCATAAGTACATAATAATCTCAATTTTTCCCAGTCAAAAAATACCTTAAATTTCACAATTTTAGAAGGCAAAACCCTAGTTCAATAAAATTTGAAAAAGTTAATTTAGACTATTTAAATGGCTTATCTGAATGCCTTACACTGGGGCTGGGCACGGTGGCTCATATCTCTAATCCTAGCACTTTGGGAGGCCAAGGCGAGTGGATCACCTGAAGTCAGGAGTTTGAGACCAGTCTGGCCAAAATAGCAAAACCCTACCGCTACTAAAAACACAAAAATGGGCCGGGCCTCGTAGCCGACACCTGTAATCACAGCTACTTGAGAGGCAGAGGTTGCAGTGAACTGAGATAACGCCATTGCACTGAGTATGTGTGCATACCATTCCAAAAAAGTGAAATTCTTATGTATTTAATACAATAGTCTAATGCAAAAGAAAAATCTGAGGCACAATAAAATTTTATAGTTTGAGCAAATAGCAATCATGAATTGGGAATCACCAAACTGAAAGAGATTTCCTGCTCTAATGATGAAGCATTAGAAACAAGTATTCATAGGGTGAATATGAAAGTGAAATAAAGAAATTATTTGACTGGTTGCAGTTATAAAAATGCCCCTAGTCATATAACTATATGTTAGTTTTGTACTTATGATTGGCTAAGATTAAGTTTTGTTTTTGTTTTGTTTTGTTTGTTTGTTTGTCTAACACAAGTGTTTACCAGAAATGACTCAAGTTTTGCTTATGTTTGCATTTAAGCAAGACTAAGGCTATTGTTTAAGGCCTAGTTAGTTTTGTTTGTTCAGGAATTTTTCAGGCCTGGTCTTTATTTTAATTTTACTTCAATGTTAGAAACCTATATGAACAGTTTCACGTAGCAAATTCTATATTGCTATGGTAGTATATATGGCTTAAAATGGTCAAAAAATGATTTCTTACCATACTCCTCACAAAACTTTTTGACACTATAATAGTTCTTCTATTTATTTAAAAACAAGAATGTTTCAAGCTTTACCAATATTTTTAAATGAATAATTCAGTGATCACTTATTTCAACAATATTCCAACTAATATTAAAAAAACGCAAAGACTATTCCTAAATAAGACATTAAATTGACATAAACCTAAACAGAGAATTGGAAACATAAAAAGAGGACCTGACAGTTCACTTTCAAACCATATTGGCACTAAAACAGTGAAACATGAGTTAAAATACCAGAAGTCATTACGTGACATTTGACATCATCATCATGACAATGCTAGAAAGGAACACATTTGGTAGGCTGAATGTAAAAATATAAGTGAAATGGAAAATATAATTGAAAAGACTGTCAGCTTTGCAAATTTCTGGTCAAAAAGTATTTTCTTTTCCCTACTTCCTCTTCCTCTTTCTAGAAACCCTCATTCATTTCTATTTCCCTCCATAAAGAGTCTCCAAACATCTAAGTGTAACAAAAACATTCAGGAACACATATTCCCACCAAACAGAAAGGCACCAAGAAACAGTAGATAGTATAGTTCTTATATCATAGAAAGTAGGTGCCTGGTTTATTGTACACTTGCTGTAGGCTGCAAATAGTAAGTAGATCAAAAAGGCAAAAGCAGCTGTGATGAGAAACGGGAAGTTAAACACAAAATGAACATTAAAAAAAGACATAAACCTGAGCTTGCCGAAATATTACACCAACAATAAATTGAGAGTTAAGAAGGGCCAGTAGTATAGTATCAAATGATTTATGCTTTGCTTCAGTTTCAAGTTAAAATATTATCTACATCAGAATAATCAAGATAGTAATTAAGACCAATGACTATAATTAGAATTTAGATATTTGTCCTGGAATACTCCATTTTACTTTAAAAATTATGTATATATTATATAAATTATAGATATACTTTTTAATGTACTGGGCACTGGTAAGTCACAAATCTACTGATTTGTTTGCAATCAAGGAGATTATAATCTGATTGGGAGGTTGAGAATAAGGGCCATGATGATAGACAAAGAAACAAAAACTGCAGCAACATGATACATGTTCTAAAAGCAATATACCCAAAGTGCTAAGAGATTTCCAACATGGTGAAACCCCATCTCTACTAAAAATACAAAAAATAGCCAGGCATGGTGGAGGGTGCCTGTAATACCAGCTATTCAAGAGGCTGAGGCAGGAGAATCGCTTGAACTGAAGAGACAGAGGTTGCAGTGAGCCGAGATCACACCACTGCATTCCAGCCTGGGCGACAGACAGAGTGCTAAGTTTTTTCACATAAGGGATCAAGTCATGTTTTACACAGCCAGTATCATTTCTATTGTATTCTTAAGGATGATGAAGTTACTCAATATACTCTAGGTTGATTCAATCCATATACATTTCCACATCATTTTGTGGAAATGATGTCACTTTCCTAAACTCCCTTGCATCTCGATGTGGCCAGCAACACAATTATGGTCAATGAAACATAAATAGAACTCTAATGGGGACTTTTTAGAAAGTCTTTGCTGTCATATTTAAGGCTGTGTCCTCTTTTCCACTTTGGCTTATTTATACATCTTTTTGCCTGGACTGTGGAAGTGGTGGCCAAGATGCACCAGTCATCTTGGCTAAAGGAGAGAAATTTGCTTTGACACCTCAGATCTCTAAGGAACGCCAGTGACTACCTATCTGACTTAGTCTTATTGCATGAGAAGAAGCAAACCCCTACTTAGCCAAGCTCCTGCACTTTGTTAGGTCTTTTTCCTTGCAGATGAACATTGCTAACTACTGCATAGGAGGACATGAGGTCACTTATCAAGGATATGTTGTGAATGTACAAATAAAATCAGTTATAGGGAATCCCCAAATTAAAGTCCGTAAGGCCAGAGCTGGTAGTAAAATCTAGAAGTCCACAGGTAAGTTGAAAGGGGAAATATTTGAAAGCGGTTTTTTGGACAACAAAAAAGAGATGGCTTTTCATGAAATAAATGTTCTCATCAGTCAATTGCTCTGAAATGTGGGTAAAAGTAGAGTCTATTGGATTTGACCATTAGCTGACATTGTCGTTTTGGAGACAGTAGATTTCCTGAAACGTTGACAATGCAAGCCAGATTGCAGTGGGAAGGGCAGCAAGCAGAAGATGTTGAAAACAATGAGAACAGAATGATGAGGGTACACTTTTAAAATGGCAGAAAGAGACAAGATAGTGGTTTAGAGAGAGAAGCAATGTTGAGGGAAAATTTTCTTTCACTTTAGGATAGAGCAAACTTTAGAAGAAAGCTTCACTGGAGAAATAATAACATTTTAAGGACACGAGGTCATGGAGGGAGTGGAAGACAAATAATGGCCAAAGGTTCTATAGGACAACCAGAGGAATATTCCCATAAAAGAGGGATATCCATGTCCTTTGGAGAGAAAAGAAAGACTATGGATATAGGTGTGTGGAGATAGGAAAAAGGGATACAGGCAGAAACTATCAGTAATAGTCTTTGTGAGGTTTTTTTGTTTTGTTTTTTTGTTTTGTTTTTGTTGTTAAAATGTTCAGTCAGCTTCTCAGGGTAAGTGGGTGGATATAAGGTATAAGATTTTAGGAACAGATAAGGGTTTAGAACAACCAAATTAAGAATAAAATTGGACAAGGCGTCCTGGAAGGCCCAGGAAAGGCTGGCAAAGGTGAGCTGAGTAGCCAGCTGAGACGTGACCTATTGGTTCTTCAATTATGCCTAGCTTCCAGAGACTGACAGTTCCTCTTTCTACACAGGTGTGGGCACAGGGCAGATTATGACATGTGGCTTCTCCTTGTTTGCACCCAACTAAAATTTTTATAAAATGAAGCAGTTACAATAAATACCAAGTAAAGTTTGGAAGAAGTTAGAAAAGAAAACAGAAAACCTGAGTGGGTTGGAGTGTGGCAGGTAGAGGGAGTCATTCCTGTCTGTTTTGCCTTATGGAAGGAGTGATTGTGGATGGATGATATGGGCTTCCCACTGTTTTGGTCTCTAGATCTTCCTGTTCTTATGTCTCCCTAACCCTTCCCCAGAGTCACGCAATCCAGTGGTTAACTTTACAGTATCTCTAGAAACACATTCCATGATTGTAACTTCAGATTTTCTCTCTCAGGAATTTGTAGATGTTGCCGAAGTTATGTAGATTCTAAATAAATAGTACTTTTATCCACATCTGCTTATATGACACACATATCTATATACTCATTGTTGTTTTTTCTAACTTATTATTTCATCATATTGTAGAGAAAAATGATTCTAAAGTGAGATTGGCACTGAGATTTTTATTTTCAAAGGAATCTTTGAAATATTATCAAAGTGAAAAATAAAAATAAATATTTCAGTCTCAGAAAGATATTCAGAAAGTATTCAGAGTCCATGATAAGTAAGGAAATTCTTTCTTTTTAGTCAAATATGTTCTTAAAATGCTATGTCATCACAGTTTTGAATCTCCCTCTAGGATTCCCCAAGGCAGATGATTATTCTACTGAGACACAGTATCAGCATTTTGCTGTGGGTTTCCCCTTAGTGAATAGCAGGGGACTTTTTTCAAAGACAAAAAGACCTCTGAATTGTCTCCCCAAATCTGTGATTCTATCAGACGTGGGCAGGGCAGGAATTTCCTTTGCTCAACTCAGAATGAGTGAGACAGCTGTCAAACCTGCTATACCTGCCTACATTCTCATGCTTAGGGCGTCCTTACTTCATCATTCCACCCTCTTAAGAAAAATCTTCCAAAAAAGCAAAAGTGTGACTAAAGCCACATTCAGTAACACTAGAGGTTTTCTATCAGCCCAGGAAAAAATTGTCATAAATTCTCAAAGTATTGACCACAAATAAAGTCTTGAGTTGCCATTATGTGGAAGGTTCTACGTTTCCTTAGAGGAGTGACTTGGGAATGATTGGAGAATGTTAAAAGAAGGTTAATTTAGGCACATAATAATAAAGATGCTTTCTTTCTTCTAATGAGAACTTTTTAGCTGTGGAAGGGCATGTGTCTACGTGCCTTTAAAAGCACAAGCTGATTAAACTCCTGTGAAAGAATCCTATAGTAGTAGAAGTCTGAACTAACACAATTCTAAATTTCTGTTCAATTTGGAGTCAATAAGCAAATATGTTGTCCAACATTTCTCAAGTTTTATTTCTGTGAGAAGTTAATAGGTATGACTGTAGAAAAACAGTTCTCTGGTCAATTTATGTTTGGAAAACACAGCAAACTATATTTACTTTTTTAGGTATATGGTTTACATTAATATAATAGATCTTTAAGTAGGTTCGTATTTTAACCAAATGCTTTACAAATGTTTCTAACTACAGAACTGGCTTTGTTTTGTTTTGTTTTCCAGGTTTTTAGAAGAAAGTTTTGTTTTGTTTTACTTTGAATTCTGGCTAATTTGACACCAGGCACATAATGCATAACATAAAGGCTTTAACATGATATATTGCCTTAATAATATATATATTTTAAGCAATATGTCAAATTTTATATACAGTAGTCAGAAAACATAAGATCTGCTCTTGAAATATTTTTTTAAAAAGAGTGTCAAATTATGATGACTTATGTGAGAATTAGAGCTCATACAATATTCATCTTCTAAGCTATGATACATAATTCAAAATTCTTTACCAGAAAGCCTGTAACTACTTGAGAGCTGATGTGTGGCTTAACTAAATACTTTGCTCAGAGGAAGGGTGCTGTTGTTGCCTGCCCAGAATCATTGCACCTGAGAGAAGGGAGGGGTCATTACTTCAGAGTAGCCACACACCCTAATATTGTCAATGCTATACATGAGTGATGGTGAAAATCATTTCCGTCATAAGGCAGAAATAATGATTAACTTCATTTTAAAAATCCTATGCTGATGTAGCTTTCCTGAGTCAGCTACTTCCTTAAAAATAACCCTCTAAAAGCAATGTGGTATCCTGGATTGAATCCTGGAACAGATCAAAGATATGAGTGGAAAAAAATAGGTATAATCCAATTTAAAGTCTGTTTTTGTTGTTGTTTTGAGATAGAGTTTCACTCTATCACCGAGGCTGGAGTGCAATGGCGTGATCTTGCCTCACTGCATCCTCTGCCTCCTAGGTTCAAGCGATTCTCCTGCCTCAGTCGAGTAGCTGGGATTACAGGCATGTACCACCATGCCTGGCTAATGTTTGTGTTTTTAGTAGAGACAGGGTTTCACCATGTTGGTCAGGCTGGTCTCATTTAGTTAATATATTGTAATAATGTTGCTTTCTTAGTTTTGATAAATATGCCATGGTCAGGTGAGATGTTAGCATTAAAAGAAGTCAGTCAAACAGTATATATGAACTCTAATATTGCTGCAGCTTTTCTGTTAATTAAAATTATTCCAAAGTAAAATATAATTTTTAAACATTTTAATAGGAGAAAAGAAGTATTAGTTTCCTTCTAGTGATCCTAAGAATCATGGTTTCTGCTTTTGAAGCCGAAAGATGAACATGCATGCTATATGGATTAAATATGAGATAGTATACTATATTTTAAAAAATCTAAAAAATTACCCTGAATGAAGTGTAATTTTTAAATCTTATAGATGGAGAAAGATAGGTAATTTTGTCCTTGACACCAGAATACCTCTTAGGGAGAGTACTCTCTTTATTTAAAAGTATACCTTGTTAGGCTTTATAGGAGAGAGCCTAGGAGCAAAATCAAGGCAACAAAAATGAATTAAATGACTCTGCACGGCATTAGTTATTGGTTCTTAAAGGAAGGGGGAAAAAAAACAGAGAGATAAGAAATAGAGAAAGGAAAGAGAAATGAAATGATGCAGTGATACAGCTTGGGGCAGCAATTTTGAACAGCCATTTACGTGTCTTTATGTTCACAAGAAAATATGCTGTGCTAAATTAATATAGGCTTGACTGCTAATCTTAATAATCTTTCTTATAATGAATTAGATTTTACAGTGATTTAGAGTAAGGCATTTTTTTCATATTATCCACAAAGGACAGAAAAGAGCCAATCATATGTGACCAACCAACATGATTTATTTGGCTTACACAGCATTTTAAAATAATTTAAACTGGTTTTCAAAAATGGAGAAATAATATTTTTTACTATTAAGATCTTAATTTCTTGCTTCCCTTGAAAAATCAGAAGGGCAGCAATATTGAGCCCATAATTCCAGGTGCTGAAATAGGCTGAGACTGAATGAAGGATTCTGCCTTAGGACTAGGAAGGCAAGTGCTTTCCAGCTCTTAACCATCTCCACCACTCCCTGTAGTCTGCACTGAGGCCCACTTCACTCATTGTCCCACCTACTGAATGTCAACTAGCAAACACAGGTGTATCGTAGTAGCTCTTCCAGTGAAGCAAACAAATATTATACTAACAATTTGCACATGGTTCTGTACTTAGAAGGATATATTGCATTATCTAGAAACCATATCTTAGAAAAAAAGAAATTGGTTTTAGATTTAGACAGATCTTGATATCGAAATCTTCCACTTACAGTAATTTATTATTTATTTTATTTTATTTTTATTTTTATTTTTTGAGACAGGGTCTTATTCTCTCACCCAGGCTGGAGTGCAGTGGCACAAACTTGACTCACTGCAGCCTAAACCTCACCAGGCTCAGGAGATCCTCCCAGCTCAGCCTCCCAAATAGCTGAGATTACAGGCGCACACCACCATGCCTGGCTAATTTTTGTATTTTTTGTGGAGACTGAGTTTTGATGTTTTGCCCAGGCTGTGTTCAAATTCCTGGGCTCAAGCAGTCTACCACCTTGGCCTCCCAAAGTGCTAGAATTACAGGTGTGAGCCACCATGCCTGGCCCACAGTCTCCTTTTTGAGAACTTTGCTACCAATCCTTTTTCTATGCATCACACACACATACACACGTGTGCATGCGTGTCTAAATTATGAATATACTGAATACGCAGTTTTGCATTTTATGATTTTACTTATATTAACTTGCATAAACCCCTGTTTTCTTATCTGTATGTAAAAGGGGATAATAAGCCCAACTCTGTAGGGCTTTTACAAGGATTAAAGAAGACTCTGTATGTGAAGTCATTGACACATAATAGGTACTTGGCATGTAATCCCCTGTCCTTAGTTTTCATTACTGTCAGCTACAATGACATATGTGCTCTATTTTGGTCAATGGTTTTAAAAACAGACTAACGTGGAGGAATAATATTTTCAGTGTAACTGAATTATGATGTTTTCCTATATTTTAAAACTAACATTTAAATTCCTCTGATAGGTGAAGTTTCAAATAACCTGAGTCATTATTACATTGCAATCTAATGCAAGTGACCCAAATTCATGACAAAATTATTTGAGTGCTGGTCCAGTTTAAAAATATGCAGTCTCAATCATGTTGGTTAAGGAAAGAGAAAGAAGTCAGTGGGGAAAGAGGATATTGCAAAGGATTAAATAAGTTAATGCTGACTAGTCATTCCTACTGATGCTAACAGTCACATTTCTTTAGTTTAGCTTTATTCTGCTATTCTTCTGTGGTCAGAAAGAAACAGTTAGTTAACTGGCTTTTTATTTTTTTTCTTAGTCCCTTAAAGACTTTTGCTGATTTATGGAATAAGAACATATTAGATATGCACAATGTGGCAAGATCTCATCTCTCCAAAAATAAAAATAAATTAGCTAGGCACGGTGGTGTGTGCCTGTGGTCCCACTTACTTGGGAGGCTGAGGTGGGAGGATTGTTTGAGTCTAGGAGGTTGAGGCTGCAGTGAGCCGTGTTCACACCACTGCATTCCAGACTAGGCAACACCTGAGACCTTGTTGGAAGAAAAAAAAAATAGATATAAAGGTAAAAGTGAAGGAAAACATTCCCACATTCCTAGTTGCTTTTCTTAAAGCGTGGTGGGATATTAGTAGAGATATTTAAAAAAAAAGATATTCCAAATGGAAATTACATGAGTAAATAATTATTCAATGAACAGTTTTTGATATGTTCTCTGTGTAAGACACTGCGCAAGATGCACAGACAATTTAACATTCAATAAGACATGTTCTTTGCCCTCTAGGAGCTTATGTTCTAGTATATCAAAGTACACAAATAACTGTAGTATAGTAAATATACAATACGGATCATACATGAGGTGTGAAGAAACAGAAGAGAGAACTTCCAGCAGAAGAGACCAGAAAATACCACAGAAGAGGTGGCATTCAAGTCAAGTTTATGTTTTCCTGATTGTAAAGGCAATGTGTGTTTATTAGATACAATTTGGAGAAGGCATACAAATATTTTTTAAAGTAATTTAAAATAATTGTTATCATTCAGAGATAACTATTGCTGACATTTTTCAGCTTTGTATTTTTCCTTTATAAATATTTTTTCAGTTATGAACATATAGAACACACAGTTTTACATTTTTAAAATTTACTTAAAAGTATACTCTGAACATTTTTCATCGCCATTAAGTTTCTATAACAAGTTATTTTGAATCTCCAGTAAGACATATCCACATCCTTTACCTGCAAATGCTTAACCTCAATCCTATCATGAGGAAACATCAGACAGACCTTAATTGAAGGATAGTCTAATACACACACACACACACACACACACACATACACACATTTGGTAAATATTCTTCAAAATGTCTAATCAAAAACGAAGACTGGCATTAGCAGTACAACTGGTGAAATTTGAATATGGTCTGTAGATTGGTTAGTTTCCTGGTTTAGATAATAGTACCATAGTAATGTAAACTGTTAACGTTAAAGGAAGCTGAGCAAAAGGTATATAGAAATGCCATGTGATGTTTTTACAACTTTTTTATAAGTCTAAATTATTTCAAAACAAAAAGTAAAAATGAAAAAGACAGAAAAGAGTGAATAAAGCATGCACCTTTAAAGAAAAAGATGATTTTATGGCTATATAATATTTTCTCATATGGATAGGCCTTCATTCAATTAATCCTCATATTGGCATTGATTTTATTCTTCCTTTTTTGCTATCATTAAGTAGTAATAAGATATCCTTTCTTATACATAAATCTTTGCCAAAATGAAAGATATTCCAATAACAAAAAAGTGATGTAGATGAAAAGTAAATTTATACATGGAAAATAAATGGACTGAAAAAATGTGTGAAGAAGCACCCCAGGCATGACCAAAGCATTATGTGAAGTCAGGTTTAACAAAAGAATAGGGCCCTCTCGGGAGAGAAGTTCTAGATCAGGTCGAAGTGGGAAGATGGGGTCATGCTGTAGTGGGCCTCAAGATCAAACAGTCACACTTCAGTTGACAGTTGATGAACCGAAGGTTTGCCAAAGATATTCTTTCTTTCAACATGACTCCTCTACTATCTAGCATAATATTTGTGATTTATTTTTTCAAATGGATGTTTGAAGGAGGGGTTAGGAATGCAAAAATGTTTATGAAAATAGTAACATAAAAGAAACTCTGACTCAAGACCATTCACTAGGATTGTGCAAAAACTAGCAGCTACCTATTTTGATTTAGAATGGTGAATGTTTGAAAATTTTGACCTTTAGCAAGCTGAGAACCAGCTGAAAGTAAGGGCCAGAAATAGATCTGCAATCATTTGACATTGACAGCAAGTCCTGAAAATTACTCACTTACAATAATTGAATGTAGATAGATGAAAGGATAATAGACAAATGCTCTTTACATAGATGAGATAGGTTTCATAATATTACTTATCTTTGGCCAACACCTTACACATGATAGATCGTAAATTTGAAATGTAACCCAAATTGTAAAGAGAAATAAGCTCTGTGGCAGCTATTTTCAAGCCTATTACTCTAAAAGCTTAACCTTTAGTCAAAATTATTTGAGCCTAGTTTCAAAGCATTAAAGAGAATTATATCTATAATATAAATATTAAATTATATTATCTCTTTCACTGGGTTACTCTTCATTGGATTTCTTAATATTACAACTCGATTTCCTGGTCAATATCAACTTCTGAAAGATAAAACAGGAAATTAGTCTATTAGTATTCATTATAGAGTTAAAACTTCAACAGTAAAAATTATGAAATCTCTATATTTAAATTTAATCACTAGTTCCCCAATACATACATTTACCTTTAGCTGAGCAGTATTCTGTGTATAGTTGATTTGAAAATCTGATTAAAACAGAGATTAGGTGAACACCTCATGTATCTTTCCTAAAGTTACCTCACCTTTTTCTTCAGAAAGACTTAATATTTAAGGCATGATTATCTTCAAGAACAAATAAATTAGATGAGTGCCTACTTAGATAGTTTTGAAAGCCTCTGTGTAAAACTGCTGTCCCAAAACTATTCCCATCATTAATAAAAGATAACCTTTAAATATCTATCAGCATATGGTAAACTGAGGGATAAAAAGGAATTTTAGCCTGATATCAGTGTTAAAATCCTCCAGACAAAGAGTACAACAGTATGTGTGTTCTCCCTTAGTGCCACAAGTACCAATAAACTCAACTTTGTTGACTTAAAGGGGGTGGGTGTTCCTAGTGCCTTTGATTAGTGGGCATATGCTTCTGCTAGTAAATTATCAGCAATTAGTTGCCTCGCAGTCTAGACTTACAGAGACAGATGGAGAGTGAGGGGAAATGGAAACACAGGTTAAACTTCAATATAGCTTGACCTATGGCCATCCTCATATAAAGAGGATTTCTGAGAAAGAGAAAACAAAGGAGCTATAACTCTGACTTGGATTGGGATATAAAACACATTGTGCTAAATTAAGTTGTGGCAATCTTTGAGAAATGTTTAAAACAACCACATCGTGGTTCTACAGACATTCCTCTGTAACCCAAAAAATCTGATTTAGTATGGTTGTATGGTATTAGAACAACATCATTGAATATATGTAGAAAAAAGCCACAGTCAGTCTGCCAATGGCAAATGGCATAGAAAAATAAAAAGACACTAGCTTGGGATTCAGAAGAAAGTGATTTTATTTCAGTCTTTGATATCTACTATTATGACTTACATGACTTGGGGCTAGCAAATTTCCCCCTCTAACTCTCAACTTCTCTTCTATATAAAGGGGTAAGAAATTGATCGTTACTTTTTTTATTAGGAACAAGGTTTCTTCCCTCTAAATATTATATATGGGGTGACAATGCACAAAGATGTAATTTTAAATAGCAACTTCATGGTATACAAAAGACAAGAATGGCCTATTGATATTCTTCCTTTTCAAGTCTGAGGCAGAAGGAGAATTGAGTGCTGAAACAAAGGATTCTTTTCTCATGCTACTCAATGTGTGGTCACTGGCATCCCTGAAAGCTTCTTCAAAATCTAGAATCTCTGGGCCTTCTCTAGACTTCCAGAATCAGATTCTAACAAGATCCCTAGGTGATTTTTATACAGAATAATATTTCAGAAGCACTGTCCTAAATCACAATTAGTATAGAAAACTCACAAATACCACCTCAACATACCATCATTCCTCATTTTCAGTGCCTGATCCCTTGTAGGGAGGCTGTCCAGTGCAGCGAAGAGAGGTCGCAACAGCTGAGGCATCACAGCAGCTGTTCATAGCTGATGCGTCATGGCAGTGAGAATGCATCATCCCCATATTTGATGTTTCTCTCCATATGGAAATGTGATTCTTCTGACTTCTTTCTCACTTTCTCTTTGCTAGGAGTGACATAATCTCATTGGTTAAATTAAAAACAAAACAAAACTGGGAATTCTTAGTTTAGTTTCTGCCTTTCTTCCTTTTGAAAGTTAACTGCCCACAGCAAGCATACATTGGTCACTGTCCTTCAAGGTAAAGTGACCAGGCTCATCTCTCTTGTAAGAAGGTCTGCTCTGGTCCAGCATCACCTGTATCTCTGACTAGCTGTTTCAGACCACCCAATTCTGGGATAACTTATGCAGCCCTTCTTGGTAAGCTATATTCTCCAACTTAGTCATTAACAGTAATAAAAATGATTACTGTTTGTCTTGTTGTACATTTTATTCAGAAACCAAATGTGGAAAAGATGATATTATTATTTGGATCCCCTCAGGAAACCTAATAGTTGTCAACAGACCTAAATCATGGTTCAGATTTTTATTTACTGGAACTCAATTTCTTCTTCTGTAAAGTGAGATGGTTGGATCGTTCCCAAACCTGAATGAGCTTTGGAATTACCCATGGTTTTGAAAGTACCATTTTTTTTCTTTTCTTTTCTTTTGTTTTTTTTTTTTTTTTAGATGGAGTCTTGCTGTGTCACCCAAGCTGGAGTGGTGCAGTGGCATGATCTTGGCTCACTGTAACCTCTACCTCTGCCTCCTGGATTCAAGCTGTTCTCCTGCCTCAGCATCCCTGGTAGCTGGGATTACCAGGGTGTGCCACATGACTGGCTAATTTTTATATTTTTAGTAGAGACAGGGTTTCATCATGTTGGTCAGGCTGGTCTCGAACTCTTGACCTCAAGTTATCTACCTGCCTCGACCTCCCAAAATGCTGGGATTACAGGTGTCAGGCCACTGTGTCTGGCCTGAAAGCACCACTTCTGATTTAAAATCTCTAGCAGTGGGGACCACAAATCCACATTATCCAAAAGTGACTCAGGTGTTGCCAATCTGAAGATTCTTTTTAGAACCCCCTGCCCTTGCTACTGAAAGTCTGGTCCACCTTCCAGCACCATAAGCACTCTTTGAGACCTTGCTGGAAATGTAGAATTCTTGACCCTGTCCCAGAAGAACTGAATCAGGATTTGAAAATCTACAAAATTTCCAGGCTTTTTCGTATGCACATTAAATACTGGGAAGCCTTTCCTTGGACTTTGTTATCTCAACAGTATTTCCCAAGCTGAAACTGCTATGATTCTATTTCTTTTTCATTGCTCTGTATCTGGCATATAGCAAGATGCTCAGTAAATATTTATTGAACTAATTAATCCATTCTCTGCTCTGTTCAGTGGAATGTGACTACAGCTTAAACATTTGGTCACAATCCCTGCATTTATCCCTTAATAAACAGAGCAGAGGCACCCATCTATCTCTCTGGTTACTGATAGTTACTCAAAACAACCGTGGATATAAAATCTGTCTCATTATATGCTCCCCACCTTTTTCTGAATTCTGATAATAATTTGGTGAGAAAAATCTTTTAGGAAGTTAAGTTGCTCACTTTATAATTATCTCCCTTTTTGTTCTCCTGCCAAATTCAAAGGGCTTCTCTCAGATTGATACTCCCTAGTCTCATTGATCTCCATGGTGTTTAACAGTATTCATTACTATCTCTCTTTGGAAGCTTCCTTCATTTGAGTTTCAAGATATATTATTTCTTAATTCTACTTATGATCACTTCTTCTCTTGTTGTTTTACACTCTCTTCTTCTGTATCTATTCTTAAGAATAACTAACCATCCTTGGCTGGGCGTGGTGGCTCTTGCCTATAATCTCAGCACTGTGGAAGGCCAAGGCAGGCGGATCACCTGAGGTTGGGAGTTCGAGACCAGCCTGCCAACATGGAGAAACCTGTCTCTACTAAAAATAGAAAATTAGCGTGCTTGGTGACACATGCCTGTAATACCAGCTATTCGGGAGACTGAGGCAGGAGAATCACTTGAACCTGGGAAACACAGGTTATGGTGAACCGAGATCGCGCCATTGCACTGCAGCCTGGGCAACAAGAGCAAAACTCTGTCTCAAAAAGAAAAGGAAAGGAAAGGAGGAGGGAGGAAAGGGGAGGAAAGGGGAGAGAGGGGAGGGGAAGGGAAGGGGAGGGGGAGGGGAAGGGAGAGGGAAGAGGAGAGGGGAAGGGAAGTGGAGGGGAGGGGAGGAGGGGAGAAAAACTAACCATCCTTTATGACACAGCTTAATTATCACTTCCAGAATTAAGTTCTGAAGTTTCTACCATCTCTAACTAAATTAAGGGCAAACCATTATTTAGTTTTTATCTATTCATTTTTATGAGTTAGACAAGACCAAAATGAAACCACCTTACATTCAATGACCATGCGTTTTACAGGTCTAGCACAATTTAAAAGACATAGTCCATGTTTCATTAATAAATATTTACATAACTGGGGCTATCATTGTTACATCAGAGGAGGAGTTGGTGACTAGGGATGGCTTAAGGCAGGGAATTACCCCAATGGGACATTAAAGAAACTCCAGATTATTGAGCTCCTGCTGCATATATTAGTTCTGCAGATCTGAGAATGAGAACTTCAAATTTATATTTAAGAAGAAAATATTCCTCAAGTGATTCTAAAGCATAGCAGTGGCAGTAGCCACTGAAATATGCAACTTTGTAGATACGAATGTCTGTCCGTACAGGATAGATTTAAAAGCCTATCTAAAGGCCATTATTGAGAAATATTTTCTGTCTTACCCTGTTAGTCAAGCATTGGGCAACCAAACATAATATCTGATATTTTATCAGAAAGAGAGGAAAAATTAGAAAGATTCAGAGCTGACAAAAATTATGGAGGCACAGTCCAATGACAGGCTAATAACTCATATGGCAAACAATACATGAACCAGCGCCTGATAGCACAAGTATTGGCTGTCCCTTTGCTCTGACCAGAAATGAAATTTGTATTATAAAGTTGGCCTGGCCTGAAAAAGTATGTTAAAGATGTTCCTGCCATTTTGGGAGATAATCAAACTGTTGTAGTATGTAATAGATGTCATGAATGAAAATAGAATTTTCCTCCAAGTAGAAAAGGTAAGAAAATGCCTTACACTTCATTAAAAAATTCTTCGTTTGGATTATTAGACTTTATTTCTGAAACAATGTCAAGTCATATCATTATTCAGAATCAGTCTCAACACATTATTAAATGTTAATCACATGAGATAACTGGAGCTTAAAGCTGATGTCTCCACTTGTCTGCAGAGGCCAGTGAATTTATAGGGCTCAAGCCAGGTGTCCTACTTAATTTCAGCAAGCATTCTCAAACTTCCTTTTGCAAATTTCTTATCAAATAGGATATCTTTGTAATGTCAATCTGTATACAAGAACTGATACTGTTGTTCCTTGTGTTTGAAGAAGCAGTGGGCACCACCGCTTGGCATGTGTAGGAGAATGAAATGTTTTGTGAGAATTGCTGCAGGACAAGTTGTGCCTCTTTACTGAAGGGCCAGTGTAATGTCCTGGCACTCAGTCAATGCTCATTGACTATCTTCCCAGCTGTTTGTTCCCACTGAGTTTCATTATAAGAAATAGTGCCTCACTGTGTCCTTCTGTTCATGTCAAACTGTATTGTTTCACTTCTGAACTTAATTCAATGTTCTGTGGGCCAACCCCATGTCATATCAATAGCTCTGAGGGAAAAACCAAACTTGAGTATACGTTCTATCTATGATGAGCCTTTAGTTCAGTTATCTATAGCATGATGTCAAAAGAAAGGATTGACCCTTCCACAAACCAGCCAACACTGCACAGAGCAAGGGCTCTCAAAAAGTGTTCCTGGACCAGCAGCATCAGTGTAACCTGGGAACTTGTTAGAAATGCAAATTGTTGAGCCTCACACCAGATATACTGAATCATAAACTCTGAGACTAAGGTTTAAATCAATGATCTGTGATTTAACAAGCCTCCAGGTAATTCTAATGAACACTCTAGTGTGAGGACCATTAACAGAGAAATATTTATTGACCCATTCTTCTTCTGGTCATTCTTCTTCTTCTTCCCCCTTTTTTTTTTTTTTTTTTTTTTTTAGATGGAGTCTCACTCTGTCGCCCAGGCTGGAGTATAGTGGCATGATCTCGGCTCACTGCAACGTCCACCTCCCGGGTTCAAGTGATTCTCCTGTCTCAGTCTCCCAAGTAGCTGCGATTACAGGCACACGCCACCACACCCAGCTAATTTTTGTATTTTTAGTAGAGACGGAGTTTCTCCATGTTGACCAGGCTGGTCTTGAACTCCTGACCTCAGGGGATCCACGCACCTCAGCCTCCCAAAGTGCTGGGATTACAGGTGTGAGCCACTGTGCCCCGCCTGATCATTTATTAATACACATTTTAAAATTCATATTAAGAGTCAGGCACTGCCAGGGGCATCAAGATGCTGGAGACAGAAAGGGAATAAAACAAAAATCCCTCAATAGTTATTCTAGGGCCCACAGCTTCTACACTGATTCCAACCCTTCCTCTGAAATAGAGCTGGCAATCAAAAGAGTGAGAGAAATTGTTAGTATGACTGGCTAAAGACAAAAATTTTTCCACTATAACATTTGACCCAAAAGTATTCTTTTCCAAGAAGGGGAACAAAATGCTTTTCTAAATTTTGGTGGGAAAAAGTAATGTCCAAGTGTTCATATGTAAGATTACATTGCACATAGTTTTGTCAACAAAAATACATGACTGTTAATATTTTTTGTTAAGAGGACCGTCTTTCATTTTATAACAATTTCAAACTATATGTGTGTGTGTGTGTATAGAATATATACACACATATATTCTACTTTTACATATGAGGCAGAGAGAGATTTAAGAGGCCTGTTGCCTGGAGTTACACATTGATGATAAATTGGCTCTGGAAAAGCACTGCAACTTAGGAGTTATACCTAGAAGATTAGTGCTTTTTATACAATGTGCCTCTCCATCTTAACATCCAAACCAATGGAATTACATCCATAGACAAGGAAATAGGCCCCCAAAATAAAGACATAAACGACCCAAGGAACTTGTATCAGTTTTATGAATTGAGGTTCTAAGATTATGTTTTATTTGATACTTTTTTTCTGCTCAAAAGTTAAAACCCCACACCATCATACTGTCTTGATTTGGGAAGATTTCTACCTGCCGTGGTTTGAAATTAATTTCGGCATAGACTATTAAAAAATAATAAAACTACAATCGCAAGTATGAAAATTCATGCACAAAGACAATATTTAAAATAAGACTTGAAGGGAGTACATGTTATTATGCCATCTCTTTTCATTGCCCTATATGACTTTGGAATGAATTGTCCTGTGGTTGTCTCACGTGCTGTTCACACAGCTCTCAAAATAGTGACAATTGTTTTAACAAATAACTTGTTAATCTTTTGCTCTAAGTGTTGCAGCTTTGAACATTCAAGTGATTATCTTGGCTTTAAGTAAATCCCAAAACTTAAGAGGGCTCCTTACAAGTTTTGTAAGTCTGCATGAAACTTTTATGATTATTTCCACTTATTTCATTTTCAATTCATAATGAACACATTTCTGTTGCAGGTTCTGTATGTGTGGTAGAGTGCTCTGTGTCAGGACTAATAGAAGCTAAATTTAGTGAGCACATGAGAGTATAAACTCTCTAGAGGCAGTACGATTTAACCACCTGAACAAGACTACAATAGCTAAGTTCAGTTTCACCGATGAGCAAACCAAGATTCTTAGAGTTTATTAAGTTTAGTAACTCTCCCAAGGTGAAATATTTTATAAGTGACCAAGCTCTCTGAAACCAAGTTTGTTTCATACAAATTATGTATACTTAATAATTGTTATATTATTCATTCTAGATTCTGTTGGGTGATACAATTTGAAAGATCAGTAATCTAGGGAATAACATGGGTGAATGAGTTTTTCCACCATTCATTATTGTAATATAATCAGGATGTCTCAGGTGCTTACTGTGAAATAACAAGAACAACAAAAATGGGAGACTCAAGGACAAACAAGGGCCCATGCCTCAAGATGCCTTTAATCTAGTGCAGAGTTGTCCGATATAACCACCAGTCACCTGGGGCTACCTAAAGTTTACGTTTAAATAAATTAAGATTAAACAAAATTTCAGTTCCTCAGTCAGACTAGCCACATTTAAGTTGTTCAATAGTGACATGTGGCTGGGGTTACCATGAACAGTACAGACAGAGCATTTCCATCAGTCAAAACTCTGTGTAATTAACTATCGGAGTAAAACTATTGCAAATGGTGCAATGATTTCTGATTTGACACAACTGATGAGAGACATTTGCTCTGTTATACTTAAATTTCTTTATGTTTGTTAACCCTTCAGAGTCCGTACAGTAGCAGAGAACATCATTGTTAAATGTACTCTGCTCAAAAGAAGATATAGATATGTACTAGAATTCAGATGCAGGCAATTAATATTGCAATTCAAATTTTCATAGTAAAATTACAGTGAAGAAAAAAAGTCATACCTACCATATATTTCAATTCGGGGAGCGTGGGGGGCACAATCTCCTTTGTAGACGTTTATAAAAAAAATGGTTCATCTCAAAGTATTGTAAATTAAGGACATTGCTCTAAACTAATCTTCAACAGCTATATGAGGGCTAAACAAGGAAAACACAGCCAGGAGCTATTAACCTCCACAGTTCCTTATTTAGGAAACCAAGTAGCATAAAATCAAGTTACAACATATCATGTCTGCCACTATTGCTTTCAGTGCCATGCTGTCTGAAACTTTCTTTAAACCTGACCTTTTATTGCTTCTTTGTGCATAATAACCAGTTCATTTGACCAGAGGTTGATTTTAAGGCATATTTTGTAAGTTGCATTTTATTTATTTCCCCCAATTAGAACATCAAATATAAAAAACGTGCTACATAAAGCAGATACCTCTATTATAATGAGTAGTTTTTGTTTTTGTTTGGTTGGTTGATTATTTCTGCTACTAATGAACTGCAAGTTTGGCTAAAATAAGTGAAAAGCCTAAAGCTAGGGAAAGCTTACCAAAATTAGAGATACCCTGTTCACCTTTCTATTTCTTTTCTTTTTTTTTATTTTTAAGTATGTATGACAATTAAGTTAAAAATCCTAAGAATTGAAAATATTCTGTAAAAGTGTGTTTATTATCATTAAACATATTAACAATTTAAAATTATAATAATTTTAAAAATGCAAATTCATGAGAATTAGGTTTAAACCAATAATCTCTGAGTTAGCCATGTCTCTAGATGTGAATGATTAGCTGTCTCTAATTTGCTATTTTTATCACTGTTTCTTGTCTAGCATCCTTTTTAATGATGCATTAGGCCTGGCGCAGTGGCTCAGGCCTGTAATCTCAGCACTTTGTGAGGCTGAGGCGAGTGGATAACCTGAGGTCAAGAGTTCGAAACCAGCCTGGCAAAAATAGCAAAGCCCTATCTCTACTAAAAATATAAAAATTAGCCAAGCATGGTGGTGGGCACCTGTAGTCCCAGCTACTCAGGAGGCTGAGGCAGGGAGAACGGCTTGAACCCTTGAGGCAGAAGTTGCAGTGAGCCAAGATTGCACCACTGTACTCCAGTCTAGGCAGCAGAGCCAGACTCCATTTCAAACAAAACAAAACAAAACAAACAAACAAACAAAAGATGCATTAGATCCTTCCTCTTTCCTTTTTAATACAGTGTCAAACAACTAGTATTTCTATTAAGCTTTTGCTGTTCTCTCTGAAAATCTTTATAACTTCTCTTCTTTGAGCCCTTTTCTTCTGTTTTCATGGCCACATCACTTCACACTGTTTGGTGCTTCCCTCCCTTCCAGTTTCAGCTTTTCTTGCTTGCTGTGCTTGTTGTTCTATTCTCATCCTGCCCACACTTCTCAATCTTCACACACATTTTCTGCTGTACAATGTCACTATCCCTGAGTTCACTCTTTGCAGTTGCCCTCAAGCTAAGTGGGCTGGTTTCAAAGTTCTCTTCTTCAGTCTTTTTTTTTTTTTTTTTTTTTTTAGATGGAATCTTGCTCTGTCTCCAGGCTGGAGTGCAATGGTGCAATCCCAGCTCCCTGCAACCTCCACCTCCTGGGTTCAAGCAATTCTCCTGCCTCAGCCTCATGAGTAGTTGGAATTACAGGCGCCTGCCACCGTGCCCAGCTAATTTTTGTATTTTTTAGTAGGGATGGGGTTTCACTATGTTGAACAGGCTGGTCTTGAACTCCTGACCTCAGGTGATCCACCTGCCTTGGCCTCCCAAAGTGCTGTGATTAACGGTGTGAGCCACCACACTCGGCCCTTCACTCTTTACAAAGCCTGGGAGGAGGTGTTTATCCATCCCTCCATCTGGATAGGCATCATTTCTCTATTCCCTCTTCTCTATCTTCCAAGGAATATAAAACAGTTGGCATAGGCTGGGTGCAGTGGCTCATGCCTGTAATCTCGGCACTTTGGGAGTCTGAGGTGGGTGGATCACCTGGGGTCAGGAGTTCGAGACCAGCCTGGCCAATATGGTGAAACCCCATCTCTACTAAAATTACAAAAATTAGCCAGGTGTGGTGGCGTGCACCAGTAGTCCCAGCTACTCAGGAGGCTGAGGCAGGAGAATCGCTTGACCCTGGGAGGTAGAGGTTGCAGTGAGCCAAGATCATGCCACTACACTCCAGCCTGGGCTACAGAGAGAGACTGCATCTCAACAACAACAACAAACAGCTGAAATTTTTAGTCCTAGAAGGAATTTGTCCATATGACTGAGGAAAAGAATAAGGAGAATAAATACAAAGCATATGAGTAATGTAGTGAAACAGGAACATATGGTCTCTACCTGTGCAGAGCATTGTATATAATAGTCCAACTCCTCTCACAGTAAGAATTTGGAAATTTTCCAATTCTGCATGCCTAATAAACTTAGCTAGTAGTTGATTTTAAAAGTAATATAATAAAGGGAAGGATGAAATTTCTTTTTTTGTTGTACATATACATTCTGTAGTTCCTGGTTGTTTAATTCTTCAGTGCTTATATTTTGTAATAGGTAATATACCATTCCTAAATTGTTAGTAAGAGATGCTTACTCAAGATCATAATCATTTCAGTAGCTGAGATATTTTAAGTCTTTTGACCATCTCCTTTCATATTTTTAAAATTTGGGTTTAAATTGCCTTATGCTACAAAGTCATACTCCCTACATGGTTTTTTGTTTTGTTTTTTGTTTTGTTTTGCTAGAATATAGCATGAAACAATATTAGTGTTAAGGTAATTTCAGGTTGTGTTTATAATTCTGAGACTAGATAAAAATAAACATATGACTAATATGTATGATCCTCAGATTTATTAATTAGAACATGTATCGGGGGAACCAGACCCCAATATTTCAACATAGGTTCTTTTCTATTTTCCCTAAGTGTCGGTGAGTCTGAGAAATAAACAAATGTCCATGAAATCTTCACAATTTATGTTCTTCTGCCATGGCTTCAGCCGGTCCCTCCGTTCAGGGTCTGTGACTTCCCACAACAAACATGTTAACTTTTTATCTCATTTTTACAGTTTGTTCTATTTAATTATAGCTATTGTCTTAACACAGTTGTATTTGTAATTTCAACATTATGACCAGGAAAGAGGTAAAGAAATTGTTGTACGGATCCAAGTAGATACCATTTCAAGTTATTCATTTCTTCATAATGACTGTTATTTTTGTCCTATGCTTATAAGCTCATCATAGTCATCCCTGGGAATTACCTCAGAGGTTCATTGTAGACTCTTCTCAGGAGTATACAGTATATATCCCACACATAGCTGCAGTACAGGCATTCCAACACCAGGTGGCACTAGTAGTAATTTATAGCCGGTTAGTCTTGGGTCGCGCAGGTAGTACCTTTAATAAATTCAAAGTATTAGTCAAAAAGTATCTCTTTATTTAGGGCACCATGGAATACCAATCATTTTCTTCTAATTTTATTATTTTCACAAATGATATTTTCTTACATGAACTTCTAAATGATTTACATTATATAATTCACATTATCCACATTTCCCTTTGTTTAGATATTTGCATCTCTTTGTGTCTTTCTGCTATGCTTCCTAGTCTTACTTCATGAAAACATGTTAGGAACACAGCTAGAACTGTTTTTAAATTAATAAAATTGAGCCATCTTCTTCTACTTTTTGAGTTAGCTCATTCTTAGCCATTTCTTTCTTACAACTCTGCCTTCTCCCCCTACCTAAATTTCACATCCAATCTTTAATTAACTGAACCAAACTGATTACAAATCAATCATTACTTTCTCTTTTTACACTCGAATGGTCCAAACAGCAGAAGCTTTTAAGCAAGACTCCCAGTTGACTAGAACAAGCCTGGGCAGTTTAACGGGCTTGTTGAGAACACAATGGGATAATTGTTTAATAAGCCTTACCACTGGGCAATCAAAGGCTGTCAGTCAACTTAGCTTTCATAGATAATATTGAAATCTAGTTCTCTCAAACTCTCTAAACATTAACTAAGATAAGCGACCTGTTTTAATATAATGTAGTCTCTAAGAGGCTGGGCCATGGGAAAACCATCAGACTTTCCCAGGTCTTACACATTCAGGCAAAATATAGCAAAGAGAACAGAGCAGCAGAGGGGGGTGGCTCTTTAAATTCATACCCGCTACTATATACTCAAAGCTTAATTGCAGTCATAGTGATTCATAAACACTTTAATTGTAAGGGTTAAGTTACAGCAAACAAACACAGACAGTGGAAGCTGAAGACATACATTGGTTTGTTCCTTCACATGAAGACTAGCTTGTTCCTTCTACACAGGTTGAATGAAGAAGAAAGGTGCACAGAGATAAACAACAATAGGTTAATAAATCCATTTTGAAGGTAACTAGATTCTCTCTCTCTCTCTTTTTCTCTGTTCTTCATTTTGCCTGCCTCTTTTTTTCATTCCATGCTTGTCAGGAGAAGAACTTCAAATATTCAATTTACAGTAGAGTGTGTTTTTAAATATCACAGGGAAATCCATATTTGTTTTGGCTGACACTCAATAGCTAATTAGTCTTAAACAATCTGGTAAGAGCTTGAACAGAGACCTTCTTTCCTTGAAATTCCCTCTGTGGCTTTACAGGACCCAGCTTTTCCAAAAAACTTTGGACAAATTTACAGCAGTTTTAGACTCCAAGATATGGAGCCAAATGCTTTCTTTTTCCTATTTGCACTGAACTGTGCTAAAAATTGTATCTGATTTATACCATTGAATATGATAAAATAATGATAGCTGGCATTTATGGATGACTCCTATATGCTAAACCCTTATTCTCAGCTCTTCATATAAGTTATCTCATTTAATATTTACAAAATCCTGATATTCTGTTTATTTTTACAGTTGACAGAGTTGAGACAGAAACAGTTGAGTAAATAGTAGACTAAATACAGTATGTGGCAACAGTTTGTATTTCTATTAAGTTAGACAAAGCACAATCAGAATGGAGGATTTAAGCTCTGATTGATTTGTAGTGAACACATGCTTTACTTGGGGGAAAAAAACAAAGCCCGATTCCCTGGAGAGACAGCTTTCACATAAACAGACACTCTGACCTCACAGCATGTAGAAGACTATGCTAATCCTCTGAAATGTAAAGAAGTGGCTTTGATGTTTTTTATAAGTATGATTCACAACTAAAAATTAAAATACTTTTCGTCGTGACAAAACAGTATACAAATACACACATGTTACTAAAAATTTTCATTTAATGATATTCTTACTGCATGTAATAAAATCTGACATTTCTTGTTATTCTATTTTTTGTGTGGTAGAGACTCATAAATTGATTCCTTGAACCACCAATGGGTTATCACCTGCATGTTGAGAAAAAAGCTGGTTTGTAAAACACAACAATAAAGAATATCAAAATCCAAATAGATGAAGAGTCGCATTACACTTTACCACACTATTTGACATCTTCTACATATGATTAAAGAAAGAATATCCTCTATAATAATATTTCTTAACTGAATATGAGTTTTCCTGTGGAAATGTAAAAATGTGATCATGTGTTCATTTTGGTAATGAGCAGCACAAAACTATGAAAGCCTGGCTGCTGGTGCTAAAAAATAAGACACAAAAGGCACAGAGCATCCAAACATTAGAATGGCAAGAGAAACAGAACAATCAAAATTAAAAAGAGAAGTGAGTTGGGGTAAAGGCCATCAAAAGGCACATGGTAATTTCAGACTTCAGACTTAGGTCAGCAGAAGCTTTGACAGCATGGAGTAGTGGGAAGAAAGGAAAAGGCAGGGCTGGCCAGAAGGGACAGTGGGTTGACAGCAAGATTATAGATAACATAGAAGAGTACAGATAATTTGGGATTGATTTTAATGAATGTTCAGATCCAGAATCCAAGGGATCATGCCAATGAATCCCAGCAGAGAGACTCCAGACACTGGTGATGTTCAATGTTAGACAAACCATGGAACTGTGGCTCTGAGGTGATGGTTTTCTAACTGTAGAATATATGTGAATTACATGATGTATTTGCTTAAAATTCAGATTCCTGAGTGTCACCCTCAAAAATTCTGAATATGTGGAAACCCAGGACTCTCCATTGTAATAAAAGTATAGCCATGCCTTGAGAAATAACCTATTTAGTATTTGGAGAAAGATCCAAATGGAGCTGGGGAAATGGTGACAGTGGATACCTACAGGGACTTGGCCGATTCTGTCTTTGAAAATACTAAAGTTTAGTGGGAACTCACGTTCAAGCCTTACCAGGCAGATGGGATGCTAGGCCTTGAGTTGCAAAGTTGACCATACAGAATGCTGCCTTGAAGGCCAAGAATTACCCTGCCTAATATAGGGGTCAGACTGCCTCTGAAAATTGTTGTGTCTTGCTAGGTGATAGATATTGGTGGCTACATGGGCCAGAACCATGAGCAAACATAAATGAGTCTTCTGAAAACTAGTAAGAATGACTTTCTGAGGGCATAGAATGAAATTTAGAGAAAATTCTAGGTGAGGTCAAAGGTAGAAATAGAACAAAATTTGGCCTCTTTGGGGCCAACAGGGAAAGGACATCAGATAGAACAAAGGTTCTCTAAGCATAAGTTCCCTAATGAACTAATTCTGCCATGTCTCATGTGTATATGTTTTGTTTTTGTAAATTCTCATCTTGACATTACCAGTAATCACCATCAACAAGTATACATGAAATGCTTTGTTTTATTCTATTATTTGGTGTGATTAGTAGTTAAAATTTAGCAAATATCTTTGATTTTCCTTAACCGCAAAGCTCTTATAAGGTTACTGGTTGATAACATGGAATTTGGAATGACCGTTAACTTCAAATTCTCACTCATTCATTTTCAACTATTTGACCTTGAGCAGATAATGTGGTCTGGACAGGTCTTAATTATTGAACGTGTGAAATTAGATGAGATTAAAAAAACATGTATTTCTCTTCTTATGTATTATCTCTAATTCTCAAAATAACATGGCAAAGTGAATGTATTGATGCTGTCCTTCAGGTGAAGAGATGGAGGCTTCATAGTTTAAGTAACTCAAAGTCATAGAGCTAGTAATAAGTATACCCACAACATATTAACAGCAATATCTACCCCAAAGTTTAGCATTTTCTTACTAAGTCATACTTCTGTCATCACTGTCCTCCACTATGGTGACTTCCCCTTTGTTTTATTTCTTCTCCTAGCATCTACATGATCTGCAATACCAGTTGAGGAAAATTTATCATCATTTCTTTCACTAGTTGAGACAAAGTGAAAAGGGAGACACTGCCTTCTCTTTCCCTCAAAACATGTATTTTATAGGAATGAGTATGGTTCAACAAAACCCACCTGATGGTTAACCATTTAAAGCTGTTTCCATAAATTCAATAAAGCATCTCTTAAGTATGAAGGTATGCAGAATGTTGATATAATTAGAAAGAATCTCTGCAGGTGGATACATTTCCCAAAGGAGTCATAATCTAAATTGCCACACCTATTCTACATGGGATTTGGGGGCATTACTGTAAAAAATAAATAAATAAATAAAAATAAAAAAACTTTATCTGTTTCGTTGTAGGGAAGGCAGAATAAGGACTTTAAATCCAATCTTTGGAAGGTTTGCCTCCACCTGACCTGAGATGCTTGAAGTTCACAGCAACATGATACATTTAAGTGGGAATGTGGAATTCCACTCTTTGATTCATTTGAGCACCATATAGGAGCCAACATTTTATCTTCTCTTTTCAAGTTCTTCTCTGCATGACTGAACAAGTGATCTAGGTGTGGTTTTGATGATTATTTCTGGAGCTCGGAGCCAAGATAGAGAGAGGTATAGCATTGCAGTTTGGCTTTCTTGCCTGCCTATTAAGGAATGCAGGAAAGGTGCCAATTTCATTGAGTTGAAGTCCAAGGCATCTTGCAAAACAACACTTTATAAATGTCTGCCTTTTAAAGAATATCATGTGTGGCCGGGCGCGGTGGCTCACACCTGTAATCCCAGCACTTTGGGAGGTCGAGGTGGGCAGAGACTAATTTAGGAGTTTGAGACCAGGCTGACCAACATGGTGAAACCCTGTCTCTACTAAAATTACAAAAATTAGCCGGGCATAGTGGCACACACCTGTAATCCCAGCTACTCAGGAGGCTGACACAGGAGAATCACTTGAACCCGGGAGGCAGAAGTTGCAGTGAGCCGAGATCGCACCACTGCACTCCAGCCTGGGCAATGAGAGCAAGACTGTCTCAAAAAAAAAAAAAAAAAAATCATTTGTAGAATATGCCGTCATGTTAATGTCATAGTCTGATAAATTTAGGAAAACTAACTTTTTTCTGAAATGTTACAAAATTTAGAATTGAATATTTTTAAAAGACAACATTTTCAGGTTAGTCATTTATTCTAAACCTAAAAAAATTATCCATTATTAAATGTTCTTATATTCTATATATCTTGACATTGAATTGAAATTGGTTAGATAATTTTATCACAGGATTCTCTGCACCCCTAATTGGAAGAATGGATATGTTTTATATGTGAATGACAGAGTGTCTTATTATTGCTTTTTTCATGAGTGATTGAAACCATAGCAGGGTACCAATCCAGAATACAGTTTTGCTTTCTCCCCTTTCCTCTCAGTTTAAGATTCAACTTGGGACATGAATAGAAAACAGCAACTACATTAAACTATTTAAAAAGCTTTTTCACATCTCTTGAATCAAAACGCTGTTTTTCACAAGCCAAGTAGGATGATTGTGGCTGGCATTAAATCAATCTATTGAATGCTAAGTTATTTTTCCATAACACAAACCAGCATGTATAGCTGTGGCTAAGCCTCCATCACCCTCCCCTACGGAAGAGTCTCAAACCAAATTCACAGGGAACCTCCTTTAGCAATTTCTGAGTTTTTATATTCACATAATTTTTAGACTTTCATCCCTGATCATCAGAAAGATATTTTTATCAGTTATGGAAACTTGTGTTTTAAACATACAAAGAAAATGAACTACAGCATTTTGCCCAGACAACTGCTGACAGAACATCTGCTAAACAATAACACTTTTGATTTTCACTGACCTAAGTCAGAACATATATTGGCAACCTGCTTCAGACTTAAGATTTCCTAGCTATTTTGATAAAACTCCATTAATCAATTCCAACCTGTTTCTCATAATAAAGAGTAACCTCAGGAGAAAATGATATGACACTGAACAAATAATTCCTATTTGTAAAATTGTTTAAACAAGTGTTCACATGAGAGATTCTTGACCCAGAGGGATTTATATTATGTAGGTTCATTCCTTTAAGGGCAAGTAATTACTTTTCAAGATGAGCATTAATAATAAAGATTTGCAAAGACATGTTTAGAGTTTTATCTTAAATGCATCAAGACCAGTCCTTCGCCGTTGCATGAAATTATTATTCTTTGCCAGAACTTTTTACCTAGTTCTAAGGGAGCTTACCTGCTTTGTCCAGTTGCAACCCAGTAATTGCATATAAAATTGAAAATACGTTCTAAGGACACCATGTGAAAAGAAAATAGAAAACCCTTGACTCCATACGTTACTGTTAATAAACTGTAGGTTGTGGCCTTTTCATTAGCCAAGGTTTCTAGAGGGGATTTAAAAATAGTGTTATGTTTTTATATTATTTTTTATTTTTTATTTTTATTGTATTTCAGTTTTTGAATTTTTAAATATTTCATTGATGGAAATTCAAGATCTGAGTAGACGAGATTTTTTGAGTTAGGAATATATGTTCAAAATCTCTAGTTTGACAATGGGTCTCAATTTATTATTTATATGACCTTAGGTTGTCATATAACCTAAGTTTAATTTTTCTTTTCTGTCAAGTGCAATTTATAATAATTTTATTTACCTCAGAGTTATGATGTATAACCAATGATATAATGTTTCTAAAACATTTAGAAATGACAAAGTTCCATAACTATTGAAGGGTCAAACCCCTCACCTTAGACATGAGAAAAATGAAGCCCAGAAAAATTGGTAGGAAGGGCTAAGACTAAAACCTGAGACTCTTAATGAGATTGGCGAACCAGAAGAATACATGTTTCCAAATCTAGACTTTGAGTTTATTATAACCAATTGGATTTCATGCAATAATGCACAGAATGTGTTATATATTGCTGACATACAATAGTCCCACAAAGAGTGACCAAGACCCTGAGAGGCCTGCAGGGCTTGGATATGACTGATATAAATCTGTGGCTTGTTTTTGAGTGATATTCCCAAACTGTGTATGAGAATGGCTATCCAACAGATTCCTTGAGGAAGGAGAAACTGCAGATCCCTGGAAGTTCTCTCTAATGCAAGACTTATTGGAGAGCCAGCCAGTGGAAGACAATTATTCAATATTATATCTGAGGCCAGTGGGGGAAGAAGGCTCCATCATTGTGGAATATATGGTTTTAAGCTCTTTGAAGTGAGGAAATTTGAAGAGGGGCCATGTTATGAAAATAAGTGGGCATTGTCAAATCAAGGATGGCTTTGGGTAGGGAGTTACAAAATTCAAGTGTGTTAATAAGAGATATAATGCTGTAATATGGGGGAGCACATGGACTTTGGAGTTAGTTCTGGGTTTGAACATCAGCTTTGTGAATTTCACAACTCATATAATTTCTTTCTGGGTCTTAGTTTTTATAAATAGAAACTAGAGATAATGTTCTTATTTCTTAGGACTATTACCAAAACAAAAGAGAAAGTATTTGTGCAATTATTTGCATATACTAAAGTCTTTAATAAATGCTGCTTCCCTTGATATCTATTTATCTTTCTAATTATCTGTGTTTGTACATTCATTGGATTACTTTTATTCATCACCTTTTGTTCTTGGTTCCTTGCAATGCCCACAGATTTATTGATAAATTAGGTTAAATTGTTTTTAGTTCTATTTTAATAAATTTTATGTTACTTCTGCAATAATTATGGTTGATACATCCTGATGTTATTTAGTCATAAGTTCTATTTTAGAGTAGTTTTAAATTAAATGCGTTTTATTTTTCTTTGAAATTTTCCAAAATTTTAGATTTTAAATTAAAATGATTCTACTAATCACTGAAAAGAAAATTAAGTAATAAAGACACAATGTATTTTCAATTTTATCTCATATTTTAGGTAGTATTTTTCATGTTTGCTGGGTATTTATAAGCAACGATTTCTACTCAAGTGATATTATGCTACTAAGTGACCATGTGGCATTTGAAAAGTACTTAGGCTTTTCATTGCCTCAATTTCTTCAGCTGTAAAGTGAGGATAATAATTTTCCTACCTGCCTTCTAGGGTTGTTGACAGTCAGATGAAATAATAGTTGTGAAAGTGTTTTAAACATCTTCATGCATTTTACATTTAAGGAGAGGTTTTATGCTAACGTGTCTCTATCTTTAGGAAATTCCACTCTCTTGCTTAATGTTTTGTAATTTATTAACAAGAGCAAAAATATCTCTATTGTGGTATTTTAATATCTTCTCTGAACATCTTGAAGATCTTCACTACTTTTTTAAAATAATTTTTAATTTTTGTGAAAAATTTTAACACTACCAAAATGAGAGGCTTCTAGAATGAAAGATTATGATGCTAACATTTCTACTTATTTTATCCTACTAATAGGAAGAATTACAGTCTCTTAGAGATATTCATGATATGACCTAGTCTGTAAAAATTTTAAGTGAAATATGTTAAAAGTTATTCAGTCAAATACAAGTGGCAAATACAAGGTGTAAAGAGTTGTGTTTCTGCATGAAAATATAAATGGAATGTTAAGTGCCAGTCATGGCAAGTGAAGAACTATAATTAAATTTCTCACTGTGTTAAAAAAAATTTATGTTAAAAACATGTTAAAAAACATACCTCTCCTTATAAAGTTTACATAGATGGGAGTTTCTTCTCAGACTGTGGATATCCAAACAATTCTAGTTCCCTACCATGTGCCCACTATCTTTAATCAGGATGTTCATATAATGGAGTGCTATACTGGTATTAAGTCCAAAGTGATCATCAAGCCACTTCTTGATTATTTTCTCTTTTTACTTTCTTTGACACAGTGAATTTCAACTCTAAGTGTTGTTTTATGTATTCATTCAGTAAATATATACCATTAAACTACTATACAACTATTTCTCAAGAAACTTAAATTGAATAGAGAAGCTATATATAAAAAAAGAAATAGTGGATCATAAATATAACAAGAAAATTACAAAGTAATAAAGTAGGTTAGGGGAGTATACATAACCTTAATAATTTTACTCTGGGAGTATATTAAGGGAGTACACCTAACCTCATAATTTTACTAAGAGGATCATAATCTGAATCACATGTATTTGATGAAAGAACTGACCTCTTCATTGTTCAGAGGTGGTAGCATTTGCATTTGGCCTCAAAGATGGATGAGACCTTGATAAGTAAAGATGAAGAAAAATATTATAGATGTTTAGCAAAACACACACGAAGGTATAGAAAAAGAGGAGGACAGTGTTGTTTCTGCAAGGATAAAAAACAAAAACAAACAAAAACCACTTACCCCAGTCTAGCCAGAGCACTCATAGTAACATGGAGCAGAGTATAAGGACATAACTCTGGCTAGTTGAGTTATGTAGTAACTGTAGAAGGTCTTGAATGTAAGCCAATTAGTTTGCCTATGAATTTGAATAAAATGGAGAGCCACAGAAAATGTTTAATCATAGTACTGAAGTAACCAAACTGTAGCATCTCCAAAGATTAGAGAGATTAATTTAGCAGAAGTTTACAGGCTTGGGCCTGCTTCCTATTTCTACAGTGGGAAGATATTAGTAGGGTGGGCAGAAAAATTGCAGATAATTTTACTATGAGGTGCAAAATCCAAACCGTATTATGTGAAAGCCCTGAACTCCCTGTTGCTATATGGTGAAAGTGACTTGCTGCCAGTGAACCCATGGTCTGCTTGGACTCAAAGGCCATATACAAATTTTTGTCAGGTGAAGAACATGAAAACAACACAGCAGGAAATAAAAGTGTTCCTTATTTTTAAAAACAGGGATTCTCAAAGAGAAGAAAGTAGGAAAAGAGGCAAAGGACTGGTCATATTTCTATAAATAAAAGCCGCCCTCTGTTATTTATGATACATCCCCACTTTCAACCCACTTTTGTTTAAGAATAATTGATGTACCACACATCTCCAACCATCTGATCTTTGACAAACCTGACAAAAACAAGAAATGGGAAAAGGATTCCCTATTTAATAAATGGTGCTGGGAAAACTGGCTAGCTATATGTAGAAAGCTGAAACTGGATCCCTTCCTTACACCTTATACACAAATTAATTCAAGATGGATTAAAGACTTAAATGTTAGACCTAAAACCATAAAACCCTAGAAGAAAACTTAGGCAATACCATTCAGGACATAGGCATGGGCAAGGACTTCATGACTAAAACACCGAAAGCAATGGCAACAAAAGCCAAAATTGACAAATGGGATTTCATTAAACTAAAGAGCTTCTGCACAGCAAAAGAAACTACCATCAGAGTGAACAGGCAACCTACAGAATGGGAGAAAATTTTTGCAATCTACCCATCTGACAAAGGTCTAATATCCAGAATCTACAAAGAACTTAAACAAATTTACAAGAAAAGATCCAACAACCCCATCAAAACGTGGAGAAAGGATATGAACAGACACTTCTCAAAAGAAGACATTTATGCAGCCAACGAACACATGAAAAAATGTTCATCATCACTAGTCATTAGAGAAATGCAAATAAAAACCACAATGAGATACCATCTCACACCAGTTAGAATGGCGATCATTAAAAAGTCAGGAAACAACATTAAAAAGTCAGGTGCTGGAGAGGATGTGGAGAAATAGGAACACTTTTACACTGTTGGTGGGAGTATAAACTAGTTCAACCATTGTGGAAGACAGTGTGGCAATTCCTTAAGGATCTAGAACTAGAAATACTATCTGACCCAGCCATCCCACTACTGGGTATATACCCAAAGGTTTATAAATCATGCTGCTATAAAGACACATGCACACGTATGTTTATTGTGGCACTATTCACAATAGCAAAGACTTGGAACCCAAATGTCCATCAGTGATAGACTGGATTAAGAAAATGTGGCACATATACACCATGGAATACTATGCAGCCATAAAAAAGGATGAGTTCATGTCCTTTGTAGGGACATGGATGAAGCTGGAAACCATTATTCTGAGCAAACTATCACAAGGACACAAAACCAAACAACAGATGTTCTCATTCATAGGTGGAAATTGAACAGTGAGAACACTTGGACACAGGGTGGGGAACATCACACACCAGGGCCTGTCATGGGGTGGGGGAAGGGACGAGGGATAGCATTAGGAGAAACATCTAATGTAAATGATGAGTTAACAGGTGCAGCACACCAACATGGCACATGTATATATATGTAACAAATCTGCACGTTGTGCACATGTAACCTAGAACTTAAAGTATAATAAAAAAAAGAAATAAAATAAAATTTTAAAAAATGATGTAAAAGCACATGCTCCCATAACAGAAAACTCAATGCAGTTCTAATCACAACACTAGAGAGATATATCAAAGTAGAAGAAAACAGTTCCATAGAGGACAGATAAATATATGAGTGAAAGGGACTTTTAAAAATTGACGATCTTAGATAATGAAGGATATTTTTTAAAAAGGCATTTGCTTAACCTTACAGAATTATGAAGGATATGGATAACATGCTTAAAGATTTGTTCACGTGGCATACCAGAATCATTACACGGAGTGCTCTTCCAAAAGCTTCTAATGGAAGCATCAGGGCAATTATTTCAAAGAGGGCTCTCTACACCCTCATAGTAATACACACTGACAATATTAGGAGCCATGTGAAGGCTATTAAATAAGTTTTATAGGTGAGAGAACAACAATGCACTACTAATCAAAGCTAAGATGTTTTTAGTGAGGGAGCCATAGCCTTCTAATCTTTCTTGGAATCACTGTTAATAGAGGGAAAGAGAGAATGTATATTCTGTGAGAAGAAAAAAACATAATGAGAAAAGATGATTCTGTGCTTGTTGTGGCTTGTGCATTCTACTAGGTGGTTTCATGGAGTCATTTCATGTGCTCCTCACAGTAACTGTTGTGGAGGTAAAATATGAAAATAAGTAACTTATTCAAGTAAATACAAGATGAAGAAATAGATCTAAGATCTACAGATGTCAATGCTTTTTTTCCCTTTTACTATGCCCAAGTATTTATTCAATGACTACACATTGAGCACCTACCAAATGTGCCTTGCACTGAGAGCACACTAGTGAACAGGCAACAATTTTCCTGACATTGCAGGGTTTATGTGTTAGACACAAGTGAATCTAGAGCCAAATAGGAGTTAGAGTAAATTTCTGTGAAGAAATACACAACTGCTGTGAAGAAAGCAAGGTGAAAGAAACAGCAACAAGATAAAGGATGTGGTGGAGGTACTATGGTATGCAATCAAGGCTTTTGTGAGAAAGGGACGTTTCAGAGATCCGAGCAAAGTGAGGAAATGAGACACAGGACTCTACCAAAAATTCATTCCAAGCAGAATGAACAGTAAGTGCATAGGTAAGTAGGCAGAAATGAGGAGTGATCTTCATGTCTTCAAGAAACAAGACAGTGTGACTAGAGAAGAGCAAGAAAACTGGGTTTGTTAGCAGTCCAAGTTTTCTACAGTGTCAGAAAATAATTGATGCCATGTGTTTAATTATCTATAAAAGGAGGGACTTGAATATTTAAAGGACTTACAAAGGAGGGTATGCTGGGAACAGAGATTGAAAGAAGTCAGAGATGTGGGAGTAAAACCGGCAGAGGATGATGGAAGAACAATGGAGCATTTCAGGAAGAACAATAGAAGCAATCACTTTACATGCAGCTGAGAGGTAGGATGAAGACCGAAATATGCCCACTGTGTTGCTCAACATGGAGATCCCGACTGTGGTGATTTTCCAGCAATTCAAAAGAGGAAGAATAGCCTTTTCAACAAACAGTGCTGGAACAATTGAACAGCCATTGGAAAAAAAAAAAAATACCTGACTCGACCTAAGTCTCACACCTTCTATAAAAATTAACTCAAAGTTAATCATAAACTTAAATATAGCACATAAAACATAAAACTTGAAGAAAAAACATAGAATAGAACATATTTGGGATCTGGAGATAAGCAAAGAGTTCTTAGATGTTACACTAAAAGCCCAACTCGTAAAAGAAAACATTGATAGATTGGACCTCATCAAAACAAAAAAAATTTGTTATTTGAAAGACCCCAGACTAGGCGTGGTGGCTCACACCTGTAATCCCAGCACTTCAAATCACACCTTCCATAAAAATTAACTCAAAGTTAATCATAAACTTAAATATAACACATAAAACTATAAAACTTGTAGAAAAAAAGCATACAATAGAACATATTTGGAATCTGGAGATAAGCAAAGAGTTCTTAGATGTTACACTAAAAGTCCAACTCATAAAAGAAAAGATTGATAGATTGACATCATCAAAATAAAAAATTTTGTCATTTGAAATGCCCCAGGCCAGGAGCAGCGGCTCACACCTGTAATCTTTCTTGGAATCACTGTTAATAGAGGCCGAGGCAGATGGATTGCTTCAGGTCAGGAGTTCAAGAATAGCCTGACCAACATGGTAAAACTCCATCTCTACAAAAAATACAAAAATTAGCTGGGCATGGTGGTAGCGCCTGTAATTCCAGCTACTCAGGAGGCTGAGGCAGGAGAATTGCTGGAAGCCAGGAGGCAGAGGATGCAATAAGCCGAGATTGTGCCACTGCACTCCATCCTGGACAACAGGGCAAGACTCCATCTCCAAAAAAAAAAAAAGAAGAAGAAGCCAGGCATGGTGGCTCACGTCTGTAATCCCAGCACTTTGGGAGACCGAGATGGGTGGATCACCTGAGATCAGGTGTTCGAGACCAGCCTGGCCAACATGGTGTAACCACATCTCTACTAAATATACAAAAATTAGCCAGGTGTAGTGGCGCATGCCTGTAATCCCAGCTACTCAGGAGGCTGCGACAGGAGAATCGCTTGAACCCAGGAGGTGGAGGTTGCAGTGATCCGAGATCATGCCACTGCAGTCCAGCCTGGGCAACAGAGTAAGACTCCATCCACCCACCAAAACGGCCACATTCACAGGATGAAAAGACAAACTATACACTGGGAGAAAATATTTCTGAGTCATGCATCTAACAGAGTATATCTAGAGGATTCTTAAAACTAAAAAATTAAAAAAAAAAAAAACTGAACTTTTTTTTTTTCCCAGACAGAGCTGGAGTGCAGTGGCAAAATCTCAGCTCACTGAAGCCTGTCTCCTACCTCAGCTTCCCAAGTAGCTGGGACTACAGGTACGTACCACCACACCCAGCTAATTCTTCTCTGTATTTTTTATTTTTTTTTTGTAGACATGGGTTTCCTCCATGCATCCCAGGCTGGTCTCAAACTCCTGGCCTCAGACAACCTGCCCACCTCAGCCTCCCAAGGTGCTGGGATTACAAACATTAGCCACTGCATCTGGCCAACAGCTCAGTTTAATAATGGACAAAAACTCATTTCACCAAGAAGGAGAGACGGATGGTAGAAAAGGAGATAATCACATGAAAAGATATTCATTATTATTAGCCATCAGAAAAATACAAGTAAAATCCACAATGAGATGTCACTACACACCTATTGGAACAGCTGAATTTTTTTTTTTAAATCATACTTTGGTTCTTAGCAAGTATTTAGCAAGCATCAAGTGTTTATTAGTATCAATATTTATTGACAAGTTTTTTAAAGATATAAACATGGTTATAAAAATGATTTTGATATATGTATACATTATATTTAGTATTATTTTTAAGTCAAACATTTAGTATAAATTGTCTTATTTGGCAAGTAACCACTACATAAATCACATTTTGTGGAAAGAAATGTAAAAGTGAGAATTTAGAAATGTTTTAAGATACGTAGAGCTTCATGTGAAATTATGTTTTAAGCATTGTTTCCCTAGTTAGAAAAGATGGGAAGCAAGCATTAAAACAAATCAATATAGTCTAATATAATTAAGCTATTCAAAAATATTCTGTTATGGTTTTTTTCATTTGCTAATGCCTCCTATACCATGCATACAAAGTGTAGACAATTCTGCCACGGAATACTCAGTGATCCAACCTACAACAGAATGAAGAATATTCCTGTAATTTAAAAATGAAAACATTTGATTATGTTGCACTGAAATATCCTGTGATACTGTGTTACTTATATAGAAAGCACATCTGTATTAGTCTGTTCTTGCATTGCTATAAAGAACTACCTGAGACTGGGTAATTTATGAAGAAAAGAGTTTTTACTGACCCACAGTTCTGCAGGCTGCACAGGAAGCATGGCTGGAAGGGCCTCAGGAAACTTAAAATCATCATGGAAGGTGAAGGGGAAACAGGCATATCTTACATGGCCTGAGAAGGAGGAATAGAGTGAAAGGAAAGGTGCTAAACACTTTTAAACCACCAGATCTCATGAGAACTCACTTACTATCACAAGAACAGCAAGGGGAAGGTCCACCCCCATGATCCAATCACGTCCCACCAGGCCCCTCTCCAACATTGGGGATTACAATTAGACATGAGATTTGGGTAGGGATTTGAAGTTTGTCATTACTATGCATATTTTTGTAAATGTATTCTATATATGTCTTACTACACATACTTTTGTAAATTTATTCTATATGTGTCTTTCTATAAACTAAATAATTTCTGGAAAAATTGTTTTGCATGCTTTTGAACTATACATACAGTGATAAGACTGTACATATTGCATAAGACTCTTATGCATAACTCTTATTGCATAAGACTATATATTGCATAAGACTCTTTTGTGAAAAAATTAACTTTCTAATTTATTGTTATAAATGTAACTCTAATTTCTAGCAATCTGCTAGATCTTTCTCTTTATTTGAATTGTCTCTTGGTTTTTTCTTTATTAGTCTAGCTAATAATATTGGTAGTGGCCGACCTATATTATTTATTCTTTCAATGAACCAATACTTGGTTTTGCTGAATCTTTTGTATGGTTTTTCACGTCTCAGTTTCATTCAGTTCAGCTCTAATTTTGGTTATTTTTTGTCTTCTGCTAGTTTTGGGGTTGGTTGGCTCTTGTTTTTCTCATTCTTCTAGGTGTGGTGTTAGGTTGTTAATCTAAGATCTTTCTAACTTTTTGATGTGGACATTTAGTGCTGTACATTTCCCTCTTAACACTGTCTTAGCTGTTTCCCAGAGATTCTGGTATGTTGTTTCTTTGCTCTTTTTATTTATTTATTTATTTATTTTGAGATGGAGTTTTGCTCTGTCACCCAGGCTAGAGTGCAGTGGCATGATCTCAGCTCACTGCAACTCTGCCTCCTGGGTTCAAGCGATTCTCCTGTTTCAGCCACCTGAGTAGCTGAGATTACAGACACACACCACTATGCCCAACTAATTTTTGTATATTTAGTAGAGACTGGGTTTCGCCATGTTGGCAAGACTGGTCTCAAACTCCTAACCTCAGGTGATCTGCCTGCCTCAGCCTCCCAAAGTGCTGTGATTACAGGCGTAAGCCACGGCACCCAGCCTGTTTTGATTAGTTTCAAATAACTTATTGATTTGTGCTTTAATTTCATTGTTTACCCAAGAGTCATTCAGAAGCAGGGTGTTTAATTTACATATAATTGTATTATTTTGACTGATTTTCTTGGCCTTAATTTCTACTTTCATTACATTGTGGTCTAAGAATGTGATTCATATAATTTTAGTTTTTTGAATTTGCTGAGAAGTGTTTTATGGTTAATAGCATGGTTGAGTTTAGTGTATGTGCCCTGTGCAAATGAGAAGAACGTATATTCTGTTGTTTTTGGGTGGAGTTCTGTAGATATTTGTTACGTCCATTCAGTCAAGTGTAGAGTTCAGTTCCTAAATATCTTTGTTTGCTTTCTACCTCAATGATTTGTCTAACATTGTCAGTAGAATGCTAAAGTCTCCTACTATTATTGTGTGGTTATCTAAATCTTTTCGAAGGTCTATAAAAGCTTGCTTTATGAATCTGGGTGCTCCTATGTCAGTTGCATATATGTTTAGAAGAGTTAACCCTTCTTGTTGAATTGAACTCTTTACCATTACATAATGTTCTTATTTGTCTTTTTTGATCATTGTTGGTTGAAAAATCTGTTTTGTCTGAAATAAGAATAGCAATCCTTGATTTTTGTTTTTGTTTTGTTTCTTTGTTTGCTTAGTAGATTTTTCTCCGTCTCTTTACTTTGAGCCTATGGGTGTTATTGCATGTGAGATGAGTCTCTTGAAGACAGTATCCAGTTGTTTCTTCCTTCTTTATCCAATTTGTCACTTGTGCCTTTTAATTGGGGCATTTAACCTGTTTACATTCAGTGTTAATATTAATATGTGTGGATTTGATCCTGTCATGGTGGTGTTGGCTGGTTGTATATAGACTTGATTATATAGTTACTTTATAGTGTGAGTGGTCTATGTAATTGTGTTTTTGTAGTCACTGTTGACAGTCTTTTGTTTCCATATTTAGGACTCCCTTAAGAACCTCTTGTGAGGTGGGTCTGGTGGTAACAAATTCCCTTAGCATTCGCTTGTCTGAAAAGGATCTTATTTCTCCTTTGCATATGAAGCTTAGTTTGGCTGGATATAAAATTATTGTTTGGAGTTTGTTTTTCTTTAAGGATGCCTAATATAGGCCCCTAATCTCTTCTGGCTTGTAGGGTTTCTGTTGAAAGGTCCACTGTTAGCCTGTTGGGATTCCCTTGGTAGGTGACCTGCCCGTTCTCTCTTGCTGCCTTTAAAATTTTTATTTTCATGTTGACCTTGTGAAATCTGATGACTATGTGTCTTGGGGATGGTCATCTTGTATAGTATCTTGCAGGGGTCTCTGCATTTCCTGAATTTGAATGTTGGTTTCTCTAGTGAGGTTGGGATAATTTTCATGGGTGATATCCTCCAATATGTTTTCCAACTTGCTTACCTTTTCACCCTGTCTTTCAGGGACACCAATGAGTTGCAGATTTCGTTTGTTTACATAATCCCATATTTCTTGGAGATTTTGTTTACTATTTTTCATTCTTTTTAAAATTTTTGTCTGACTGTGTTATTTTGGAGAGCCAGTCTTCAAGCTCTGAGATTCTTTCCTCAGCTTGGTGTATTTTGCTGTTAATACTTGTGATTGTGTTATGAAATTCATGTAGTGAGTTTGTTATCTCTATCAGGTCAGTTTCTTTCTTAAAATGGCCATTTTGTCTTTCAGCTCCTGTATCACTTTATTGTAATTCCTTAGATTCATTAGTTTGAGTTTCAATTTTCTCCTCAATCTCAATGATCTTTATTCTTACCCATATTCTGAATTCTATGCCTGTTTTTTTTTGTTTTTCTTTGTTTTTTTTCTTTTTCAGCCATTTCAGCCTGATTAAGAACC
Organism: Trachypithecus francoisi; assembly: GCF_009764315.1. NCBI lineage: Eukaryota > Metazoa > Chordata > Mammalia > Primates > Cercopithecidae > Trachypithecus > Trachypithecus francoisi. The sequence continues at coordinate 54,765,801 of NW_022681455.1, forward strand.
ATTGTTGGTTCTAGTGTGAGAACTAGTGTGATTGTATATAGGTGAGAAGACACTCTGGCGTTTTGAGTTGCCAGAGATCTTGTGCTGGTTCTTTTTCGTCTGTGTGGGCTGATATTCCTTTTGTATGCATTTTGTTTGTGTTATGTTTTTTGTTTGTTTGTTTGTTTTTGGCAGAGTCTCGCTCTGTCGCCAGGCTGGAGTGTGGTGGTGCCATCTTGGCTCACTGCAACCTCTGACTCCCTGGTTCAAGTGATTCTCTTGCTTTAGCCTCCCCAGTACCTGGGATTACAGGCACACATCACCATGCCCAGCTAATTTTTGTATTTTTAGTAGAGATGGGGTGTCACCGTGTTAGCCAGGATGGTCTCGAACTCCTGACCTTGTGACGCACCCTCCTCAGCCTCCCAAAGTGCTGGGATTACAGGCGTGAGTCACCACGCCTAGTCTGTATGGGTTTATTTTTGTTTTGTTTGGTTTGCTTTTATCTTCTTGGATACCCTTGGGAAGCTGACTGTGGCATAAAGTAGATTCAGCTTACTGGCTTCAATTCTGGAAAATTTCAGGGGGCCAAGACTCAGCTCAGCACTCCTGAACTGTATGTTATAACTCACTGAGGCTGGTACCTGGTCCCTGGCTTTGTTCTCTGTCTATTCACAGTTGGGAATCTGTTACATTGGAGGGGATCGAGGTATTCCTGGTCTTCTGGCCTCAACACCCCCACACGGGGGTCCAGGCCAAAGTCGAGGTGGTGGCAATAGGATCCATGCTTGCCTGCATGTGCCAACAGCCAAAGTGGTGTGGCAGTGTGCATGTGTGTTGGCTGGGGCAGATAAATGGTGGGAACCTTTGCCTTAGTTTTCATAGGCGCTGTATATTGGCAAAGTATTCTGGTGTTGTATTTAGGGCTGCGATCCAGTAGTTGGTGCTTAAAAGTGTCAGCCAGCAGGTAGGCTCTTACTCTGGGCATAACTCTTTGGGGTTTTGGCACAGTTGGAAGTAGTGTTCTATGGTTGTGGGGCAAGGTCCACTTGTGTACCTTGGAGGCGCCCCCTCTGATTACTGGCTTCCTGCCCCCATTTCTTTTGTTGAGTGTTCTGGTCCATGCGGCTCCCTCAGACGGGCTGCAGTTGGAAGACAGGCCATATTCTTGATGTATAGGCCTTGCAGTAGGAGGCACACCCCACTCCTCCATTGGCCTGAGAACCCGGGAGTCTTACCTGTCTCAGTGATCTGAGAGTGAGCGCTCCTCCCTGCTTGGGCACCACTGGAGCCAGCAAGTCCCTCTTGGCCAGGAGCTGGGGGGTATAGGGTCAACTAATCAGCTGTCCAGGTGCTTTCCCGGGGACCATGGGGTTGCGCCTGCCACAGAGCTCAGGCAGGATAGGGAAAGCTGGGCTGGAATCTCTAGCAGGTGTGGTCTCTCTGGCTATAGGAGGCGAGAGTGGGTGGAGTTGCCTACTGAATTCAGGCAGAAGTAGTACTGCTGGGCTGGACGCTCTAGCAGTAGTGGCCCACCCAGATACCAGTGTTGGGGGTCGGTGGAGTTGCCTTCCCTGCCATCCAAGTACTTCCCAGGACAACAGGGAGGCTGCACCCACCAGCTGAGTTCAGGCAGAGGCAGGACTGCTGGACCAGCTTCCGGTCCCAAGCCTTGTCTGGTGAGGGGGAGTGGAGCAATCTTACTGCTCCTAGGTACTTCAACTGCAGCCTCTGTTAGAGCTATGGTGCTGATGGCAGTGTGTTCTGGGGTCCAAGACTTGTAGAGGTCCCCTTGGATTTGGGAGTTGCCTCTTTAAATATTGGGTGGCTCTCTGCCTCTCTTTAGATATGCAGTGGGGTTGGGGGGCTTGGGGATGGGTGTGTAGGCACAGGGAGTCTCCCATCCTCAGTATTGTACTGGTCCCTGTGGAGAGTGTGAATCCCCCTGGGGGCTCTAACTCACTCACTCACTCACCCTTTCCCGTGTAGGGCAGCTTCTCCTGGCCTCAAGTTGATCCCAGAGAAGCAGCTGCCTAGCTTGGCTCCTCTCTGCTCTCTGCCCCCCTTGGCGGCCTGGATGGATGCTCACATGGTTTCTTAGGTGCTCAACTTGGAAGGTTACTGTTCACTAGCCCTTTTGTTTCCTCTCTGTGAGAATGGCACATATGAGCTGCTTCTAGTCTGCAATCTTGACCCAATATCCTAAATTTTAAATATGGCCCTAACTCATATACAAGGCTACATAACTATGTAAACAAGGCTACATAACTATGCAGAATTACTTGTGGGACAGGTCCCTAATGTATACACATTTGGGGTTTACAAATCTTCACATTTATGAACTACTGTTTCAAAGTGAGTCAACCAATTAACAGCCCCACTAATGGCATTTGAGAGTTCCAACTTCTTCACAGCCTCACCAAGATGGATATTGCAAAACCATCTAATTTTTGCTAATTCAATGGGTGTATACTGGCATTTTATTATTGTTTTCATTTGTTTTTCTTATATTTTTATACATTAATATGTTAAGAGAAGAAAAAATGTCATTAGCCATTCCATTACTGGCCAGTCATATTTCCCCTTCTCTGAAATGCCTGTTCATATTTTTGCCTGTATTTTCTTATTGTGCTATTCATCTTTTTTAAACTGAGTTTTTGGAGATTTTTTATGTTTTCTGAATATAATTCTTATGTTAAATAGAAGATTATGGCTTATTTTTAGATTTTACAACTTTTTAATATGTAAAAATGTTTCTTAGTCGTAATAATTTCAAATGTAACAATTTTTTAATGTGGTATATTTAATGTGTTTTGTTTAATAATTTTTTTGCTTCATTAAGGTCACAAAGTTATATTTTTCCAGTTTTAAAGTCTTGCTTTTTACATTTAAGTCTTTGATCCACATGGACTTGATGTGTTTTGGCATGATGTAATGCTCAAATCTAATTTTATGTTTTTCTCTAGGATAACTTGCTTTCTTAATACCATTTTTAAAGTAGCCCAACATTACTCTATTCTGACATCTATCAAACTCTCAAATACAAGAAGAGATCCTGCCGTATCAATTGAAATAGTATCATGTCACTGAGGATTTTGGTATTTCATTTCTGTATTGTTTTCTTTTTTTTCTTTTTTTTTTTTTTTTGAGACAGAGTCTCGCTGTGTCACCCAGGTTGGAGTGCAGTGGCACTATCTCACCTCACTGCAACCTCTGCCACCTGGGTTCAAGAGATTCTCCTGCCTCAGCCTCCTGAGCAGCTGGGATTCTAGGCACACATCAAGACCGGCTAATTTTTGTATTTTTAGTAGGAACGGGGTATCACCATATTGGTCAGGCTGGTCTCAAACTCCTGACCTCGTGATCTGTCTCCCTCGGCCTCCCAAAGTTCTGGGATTACAGGCGTGAACCACCATGCCCAGCTGTATTCCGTTTTCAATACCCACTACATTAATCACTGTAGCTTTATAATACCACGTGATTATCTGGTAGCTTAACTTCTGTTGTCTGCTTTGTTTTGTTTTGTTTTTCCCAAACTGTCTTTGTTTTGGGCTCTTCCCCATGAATTTTACTATCAACTTGTTGTAACTTCCTACTCCTCCCCTGAAAATGCCTTATAGACATATTGATTTATTTACTTATTTTATAGGTGAATTTTGGAAGAACTATAATAATACATTTTTCAATTCATTTACCCAATTTTTTGTAATCTTCAACATATTTCAATTTTTTGTATAAAAAGTCTGACATATTTTGATATATTTATTGTAAAGTTTCTAAAGTACAATACTTAATATGCTATTATAAATGAATTTTTTCTACTATATTTTTAATTAAACTTTGATTTTGAAATAATTCTAGATTCTTACGCAGTTATTACATGTAATCTAGACAAATCCATATAAACTTTCCATGTGTTATAAAAATAGATTCATAAGGCATGTAACTACTTGGAACTGGCTTTTTTTTACTCAGCATAATTCTCTAGAAATTTATCTAGATTGTTGCAAGTATCAATAGTTCCTTTTTATTTCTGAGTAGTTTTCCGTGATATGAATGAAGCAAAGTTTATTGAACAATTTACCTATTGAAGGACATATGGGTGGTTTCCAGTTTTTGGTTATTACAAGATGCTGTAAATATTTTCATATATGTTTGTGGGAATACAAGTCTTCCTTTCTTTAGAATAAATGCCCAGAAGTGCCATTACTGGGTTGTATGGTATTTGTATGTTTAGTTTTTAGAGAAACTCCAAACTATTTTTCCACTATGGATGTGCCATTTTATATTCCCACAAGCAATGTATGAGAGATCTAGCTACTCTGCATCCTTCCCAGTATTTTGTGCTGTCACTTAAAAAAAACACACACACACACACAGTTTAGCAACTCTGGTTGATGTGTAATGACACTCATATGGTTTTGATTTGCATGTTCCTAATAAATAATGATGTTAAACATCTTTCCATGTCCTTATTTGCCATCCGCATATCCTCTTCATCTCATGATATGGTTTTGCTGTGTCCTCACCCAAATCTCATATTGAATTATAGCTCCTATAACCCCCTGTGTCATGGGAGGGACCTGATGGGAGGTAATTGAATCATGGGTGTGGATTGTTCCCATGATTTTCTCCTGATAGGGAATAAGTCACATGAGAACTGGTGGTTTTATAAAAGGACAGTTCCCCTGCACACACTCTCTTGCCTGCCACCAGGTAAGACATCCTTTCCTTCATCTTCTGCCATGATTGTGAGGCCTCCCCAGTCATGTGGAACTGTGAGTCCATTAAACTTCTTTCCCTCATAAATTATCCAGTCTTGGGTATGTCTTTCTTAGCAGCATTAGAACAGACTAATACATCTCATTTGGCCATTTTCTAGAAGCATCATTTGTTTTTTACTCTTGAGTTTTGAGAGTTCTTTATATTCTAGATAGTCATCTTCTGTTGGATATGTTGTTTGAAATATTTTCTCCTAGTCTACAGCTTATCTTTATCTTCATAATGAGGACTTTCACAGAGCAAGAGTTTTTAATTTTAATGAAATCCAATGTATTTTTTTTCTTTTACGGCTCACACCTTTAGTGTCATATTTAAGAACTCTTTGCCAAGCTCTAGATTTCAAAGAATTTCTTCTATGTTTTTTCTAAACATAGAAGAAATGTTTTCTAAACATTTTATAGTTTTACGGTTTACATTTAAGTGAGTGATCCATTTCAAATTAGTTTTTGTAGGTGTCATGTTACTATAGATCAAGTTGTAATCTTTTGTCTATGGTTGGTCTATTTTGTCTTAATTTTTGTGAAGGGTATGTGTGGGTCTAGATTCAATTTTTTTGCATGTGGATATACAGTTTTTCTAGCACCATTTCTTCAAAAGCCTACCTTTGTGCCATTGAATTGCTTTTGCTCCTTTAACAAAGATCAGTTGACTATGTTTATATGGATTTCTTTCTGGGCTTTCTGTTCTCTTCCATTTATCTGTTTGTCCTTTCATCAGTACTAAAATATACTGATCAGTTAGTTTTATAGTATCAGTTAGTTTTATAGTTCTGAAGTCTGGTAGTGTCAGTCCTCTAACTTTGTTCTCCTTCAATGTCATGTTGGCTATTCTGCATATTTTGCCTCTCCGTATAAACTTTAGAATATGCTTGTTGATATCCACAAATTAATTTGCCAGGATTTTGACTGGCATTCCACTGAGTCTATAGATCAAGTTGGGAATAACTGATATCTTGACAACATTGATCTTTATATCCATTAATATGAAATATCTCTTTATTTAGTCCTTTGATTTCTTTTATCAGAGTTTTGTCATTCTCCTCACTAAATCTTGTACCCACTTGTTAGATTTATAGCTAAGTACTTCATTTGGGGAGTGCCAATGTAAAAGATATTTTGTATTTAATTTCAAATTCCACTTGTTCACTGTTGTCATATAGGAAATTGATGGGCTTTTGTATGTTAACTTTGTATCTTGAAACCTTGTTATAATTGTTTATTCAATCCAGAAGGGTTTTCTGGATGATTTTGTTAATACTCTGAATAGATGATCATGTCATCTGTGGACAAAAGCAATTTCACTTTTTACTTCTTAATCTGTATGCCTTTCATTTTTTTTTTTTTTCATTTTTTTTTTGCAGATCTTGGTTGGAAAGCTAGTTCCTCACCATTATACATCATGTTACTTGTAGATATTTTGTCTATATTCTTTCTCAAGTTGAGAAAAATTTCCCTCTAGTCTTACTTTGCTGAGAATTTTTAGCACAATTAGGTTTTAGTATCTGTCAAATACTTCTCCTGCATGTATTGTTATGTTCATATATTTTTCTTCTTGAGGCTGCTAATGTGATGGATTACATTAATTGATTTTAAATGTTCAACTAGCCTTGCAGACCTGAGATAAATCTCACTTGTTCATGGTAAATAATTACTTGTACACATTGTTGCATTCAATTTGCTAATATTCTGTTAAGGATTTTCGCATTTACGTTAATGAGAGATACTGGTCTGTAGTTTTCTTTTCTTGAAATGTCTTTGTCTCATTTTGGTATTAGGGTAATTCTGAACTCATAGAATTAATTACAAAGTATTCCTTCTGTTTCTATCATCTGAAAGAAGGTGTACAAAATTAGTATAATTTTTTCCTGAAGTGTTTAATAGACTTCATCAATAAACTTATTTAAGCCTTGTAAGATATTTTTTAATTTAAAAAACTATAAATTAAATTTCCTTAATAGTTAAAAATATTATTTAAAAGTCTATTTCGTTTTGGGTGAGTTGTGGTAATTTGTGTTTTTTAAGGAATTGGCACATTTCATTTAAGTTGTCAAATTTACGTGTTAGAATTGTTCATAGTATTTGTTCTCTTATTATCCTTTAGATATCTGCAGGGCCTGTAGTAGTATCTCCTGTTTCATTATTTATGTTGGTAATTTCTATTTTCTTGCTCTTTTTCTTTGTCAGTTTTGCTAGATATTTGTTAACTTTATTAATTTTTTCACAAAACCTGTGAACCTAGGTTTTGCTTCATTGCTTTCTCTTTATGATTTTTCTTCTTTCAATTTTACTGATTTCTGCTACCTTTATTATATTATTTCTTCTGCTTGTATTGGGTATAGTTTGCTCTTCTTTTTCTAGGCTTTTAAGATACAAGCCTAGATTACTGACTTGAGACTTTTCCACTTATCTAATGTATGCATATAGGGCCATCAGCATCCCTGTCTTCACTGCCTTCATTGTATCCCTCAAATGTTGATATGTTTTATTTAAATAAATAAATTTATTTCTAGGTAATTTATTTTATTGCTGTAGCTGTTGTAAATGGAATTGTTTTCTTGATTTTTTAAAGATAGCTTGCTATTGGCATATAGAAATGCTAGTGATTTTTGTATTTTGGTTTTGTATCCTGCAGCTTTAGTGAATTCATTTATTAGTTCTAACAGTATATTAATATAGTCTTAGAATTTTCTATGTATAAAATTATGTCATCTGTAAACAGAGACAATTTCAATTCCTTCCTTTTACGCTGGGTGCTCATTATTTCTTTCTGTTGCCTAATTGCTCTGGCTGGGACTTCGAGTATTATGTTGAATAAAAATGGTGAAAGTGGGCATCCTTGTCTTGCTCTAGGTTTTAGAAGAAAAACTTTCAATGTTTCCCCCACTTAGCATGTTGTTAGCTGGGGGTTTGTTATATGCAGCCTTTATGGTATTGAAGTATGTTTTTTCTATACCTAATTTGTTGGGTGTTTTTATTATAGGATTCAATTTAAAGGATATTGAATTTTATCAAATACTTTTTCTGTGTCTATAGAGATCATCATGTGGTTTTTGTCCTTGGTTCTGTGAATGTGATACATCACATTTATTAATTTGCATATGTTAAACCATCCTAGGATCTTTGGGGTGAATCCCACTTGATCATGGTGAATTAGCTTTTCAATTGAGGCTTTTTGCATCAGTTTTCACCAGGGATATTGGCCTGTAGTTTTGTTTTTTTTTTTTATATTGTGTCTTTGTCTGATTTGGTTATCAGGGTGATTATGGCTTCATAGGGTGAGTCTGGAAGAATTTTATTCTCTTTGATTTTTTTTGGAATAGTTTGAAAAAAAGTTGGTATTAGTTCTTAAATGTTTGATAGAAGTCAACAGGGAAACCATCAGGTCCTGGGCCTTTCTTTGATGGGAAATTTTTAATTGCTGATTCAAATTTCTTACTTCTTATTGTTCTGCTCAGATTTTCTATTTCTTCCTGGTTTGATTTCATAAGTTGTATGTGTCCAGGAGTTTATTCATTTTTTTTTAGGTTTTCTGATTTGTTAGCATAAAGTTGTTCATAGTAGTCTCTTATGATCCTTTCTATCTTTATGGTATCAATTGTAATGTCTCAGTTTTCATTACTAATATTATTTATATGAATCTGCTCTCTTTTTTTCTTAGTCTAGGTTTGTCAATTTTTGTTATCTTCTTAAAAAAACTAACTCTTCCTTTCATTGATCTTTTGGGATTTTTAATCTCTATTTCATTTATTTCTGCTCTGATCTTTATTACTTCTACTCATTTGGGGTTTAGTTTATTCTTACTTTTCTAATTGCTTGATGTGCAACATTAGGTTGTTTATTTGAGATGTTTCTATTTTTTACATATAGTTGTTTATTGCTATGAACTCCCTTTTAGAACTGATTTTGCTGTATCCCATAGGTTTTGGTATGTTGTTTTTCCATTTTTTTAATCTCAAAACTTTTTTAATTCTATTTTTAATTTTTAAATTTACCCATTAATTGCTCAGAAGTATGTTGTTTAATTTTCATGTGTTTGTATAGTTTTTAAAGCTTTTCCTGTTAATGATTTCTGGTTTTATTGCATTGTGGTCAGAAGAGATACTTGATATGATTTCAATTTTTAAAAATTTGTTGAGACTTATTTTGTGGCCTAACCTATGGTCTATCATAGAGAAAGTTTCATCTGTTGATGACTGTGTACTGTGCAGCTATTGGGTGGAATATTCTATAAATATCTATTCATTTCATTCAATCTAGAGTCTAGTTTAAATCTATGTTTCTTTACTTATTTTCAATCTAAATGATAATTCCATTGCTGAAAGTGAAATGCTGAAGACACTTGCTATTATTATTGTATTGTAGTCTATCTCCCCCTTCAGATAAAAAAATATTTGCTTTATATATTTGGATGCTCTGGTGTTGGGCACACTTACATTTATAATTGTGATATCCTTTTGCTGAATTAACCCCTTTATCAGTATGTAATGAGCGTCTTTTTCTGTTTTTACAGTTTCTGATTCAAATTCTATTTTGTCTGCTTTCTTTTAGTTTCCATTTTCATGGAATATTATTGCCCATTCTGTTACTTTCAGTCTATGTGTGTCCTTACAGGTAAAATGAGTGTAATGCAGGCAGCATATAGTTGGGTCTTGTTTTCTTACTTTGTTTTTGTTTTTATCCATTCAGCCACTTAGTATCTTTTATTTAGAGAATTTGATCCATTTACATTCAAGGTTATTATCGATAGGTAAGAACGTATTCCTCACATTCTGTTAATTGTTTTCTAGTTATTTTGCAGAACTTTTGTTACTTTCATTTATCTTGTTGTTTACCCTTGTGGCTTGGTTATTTTTTGTAGTGATAAGCTTTGATTCTTTCCCTCTCTCCTTTGTGTTTCTGTTATAATTTTCTGTTGTGACTACTCCGGGACTAATATTTAAAAACCTATAGTTATAGAAGACTATTTTAAGCTCACAACTTGACTTTGGTTGCATACAAATATTCTAGAATTTTACCCTCTCACCATTTATAATTTTTTAAATTTTTTGCCTAAATTTATGTATTTTGTATTATGTATTCCTTAACAACTTATTGTAGCTAAGGTTTTTGTTGACCATTTTGACTTTTAATCTTTATACTAGAGATTTTAAAGATTGCATACCACCATTGTAGTAATGGAGTATTCTGAATTTGGTTGTAAGTTTACCTCCACCAGTAAGTTTTATACTTTGTGATTTCATAGTAGTAATTAATGTCCTTTCACTTCCAGTTGAAGCACTCCCTTAATCATTTCTTGTAAGGCTAGTCTAGTGATTATGAATTCCCTCAAATTTTGTTAGGCTGGAAAAGCCTTTATTTCTCCTTCATTTCTAAAGAATAGCTTTGCTTGGTATAGTATTCTTGGCTGAGGGGTTTTTTTGTTGTTATTTTGTTTTTTTGTTGTTTTTGTTTTTCTTTCCTTACTTTGAATATATCACCTCTTTGTCTCCTGGCCTGCAAAGTATCTTCTGAGAAATCTGCTGATAGTCAAATGGGTATTTTCTTACATTTAACTTGATGCTATTCTCCTGCTGCTTTTAGATTTCTCTTTTTGTCTTTGAATTTTGACAGTTTGATTTTAGTGCACCTTAGAGAGGACTTCTTTGGGTTACATCTAAGTGAAATCCTTTGAGCTTTAGGGACCTGGATGTACATATCTCTCCTAAGATTTGGGAAACTTTTAGCTATTATTTCCTTAAGTAGGCTTTCTTAGCCCTTCTCCATCTCTTCTACCTCTGAAACTTATATTGTGAACATGTGTTTGCTTAATGGTGTCCCATAGATTTTGTAAACTTTCTTTGCTTTTTTTCATTTTCTTCCCTCTGACTGAGTTATTTTAAGAGACTTGCCTCAAGGTTAGAAATTCTTCTGCTTGATCTAGTGTGCTGTTGAAGTTCTCAATTATATTTTTAATTTTATACATTGAGGTCTTCAGCTCCAAAATTTCTGTTTGTTTGCAAGCTTATATGATATATAGCTCTTTGTTAAACTTCTGATATTATAAATTGTTTTTCTGATTTTGACGAATTGTCTATATAATCTTGTATCTCACTGATTTTTATTAAGATCATTATTGTAAATTTTTTTAGGCAATTTGTAAATTTGCTTTTTCAGGCTCAGTTACTAGAAGTTTATTGTGGGTTTTTTTTGGCAATTTCATATTTTCTTGCTTTTTAAATGTTTCTTGTTTTCTTGTGTTGCAATCTGTGCATCTGCTGGAATGGTTACCTCTTCCAATTTCGTAGAACAGCTTTAATAGAAAAAAGTTTTCATCTAGTAGATATGTTCTAGGGTGTTGGCTAGGTAGGGAGCATTGGTTTTGGTTCTGGATGGTCACAGTCTCCCCACTGAGTGTCAGGTCACTGGGCTGTTCTGTACACTAAGAATGAACCAATGCTGTTTAACCACCAGATTGGGTATAGCCTCACTACTGGGAACTTGTTCCCAGAGTGAAGGGTGCCTCCTGGGCTTAGATGGTGGGTTATGGTCATTCTGCTGGGCTTATGCTTTTGTATAGCCAGGACTAGGGCACTATAGCCACTGGGATGGTGAAAGAGATTATTTTGAGTGGTTTATTCCACTCGGGTAGAGAGCTACAGTTGTTCAACTAGGAAATACTTCTCTAGCATGTGTGAGCACAGTAAAGTGGTGGTGAAACCTCAAGGATGGAGAAATGCCATGGGGCATTTTGCTTTTTTTTCTATGTGTCCTTCCTGAGTCTCCATGCCTTACAAGGTCTCTACCATGAGTCTACTGTACTCCAGCACTCTATTTCCAAAACTCTCACTGAAATGTGGTAGCCTAGTCATTGTTTTGGTCCTTTTATGTGAAGGTGATGAGTGTTAGGTACCTCTTGTCTGTCATCTTGCTCACTGTTTTTTTCTCTCTTTTTTTTTTTTTTTTTTTTTTTGGACACGGAGTCTCACTCTGTCACCATGGCTGGAGTGCTCACTGCAACCTCCAGCTTCTGGGTTTAAGCAACTTTTGTGCCTCAGCCTCCCCAAAAAGCTGGAACTACCGACACGCACCACCATATCTGGTTAATTTTTTGTATTTTATTAAAGATGGAATTTCACCGTGTTGCCCACCCTGGTCTCGAACTCCTGAGCTCAGACAATCCACCTGCCTCAGCCTCCCAAAGTGCTAGGATTACAAGCATGAGCAACCAAGCCCAGCCTGTTTCTTTAAATCTGTTCTTGAGGCCAGATGTGGTGGCTCACGCCTCTAATCCCAGCACTTTGGGAGGCCGAGGTGGGCTGATCATGAGGTCAGGAGTTCGAGACCAGCCTGACCAACATGGTGAAACACCGTCTCTACTAAAAATACAAAATTAGCTGGGCATGGTGCTATACACCTGTAATCCCACTACTTGGGAGACTGAAGCAAAAGAATCACTTGAACCCAGGGCAGAGGTTGCAGTGAGCCGAGATCATACCACTGCTCTCTAGCCTGAGTGACAGAGCAAGACCCTGTCTCAAAAAAAAAAAAAAAAAAATTGTTCTCGATTTCATTTCTCACATTTGTTATCCAAGTATTTATTGATGATATATTGGTCTGTGGATAAACTTCATCATTCCTCCATATTGTTTCATCATTGTCTTCTTTACTAATTTAAAAATATTTACCATATTCCTTTTAGTTATGTTTTGGAATGTACTTTGGTATAAAATGGGTATAACCACATCAACTTTGTTTTTATTTTTCTAGGTTACAGATCTTTGACCTTTACTGTTTTATGTTACGCTGTTTTATGTAACTCTTGTTGTCAGAAGACAGTTAAATTAGATAGTTTTATTTTTAATGTTATATGGATATCTTTGCAGTTGTATAGGCTGTCTACCCTTACGCACAGCAGTCACTGCCTTTGCAGACGCATTTGCCGGAGTCTGTCTTCTATTCATTTATACTTTGTTTTAGGTTACTTTCTGTTATTGGTAATAGTGATTTTAAAAAATGTCTGTCTTACCCTTCATCCTTTTTTTTTTCTCTCAGGAACTTTTTACCCCCAGTTTCTGCCTATTTAAATATAAATATATTTTTTGCTATGGTGGTATTTTTTAAATCGTCCCTAACAATTAATTATGAATAAGTATGTTTGACAACTCTGCTACAATACTCTTCGTATTTCTAGAAGGATCCTCTAGGCTACAATAACCAGTTAATCAATTGAGTTGCCTTTGTTACCTAACTTCACCCATATACTCATATGACATGTAAGATGAGAAACGTTTCATGTAGAATATTTTACAACTTTCCCTCATGATTAACTAATTTCCAACTCTTTGTTAGTACAATTTGGTATATAAGTCCCAAATTATCCTAAAATTATTATATTCTTGACCTCAAACTATTCTGTTTTAGTAGTGAGAGGTGACAACGTGCTAGCAGCCCTCACTCTCAGTACCTCCTTGGCTTTGGTGCCCACTCTGGCTGTGCTTGAGGAGCCCTTCAGCCTGCTGCTACACTGTGGGAGACCCTCTCTGGGCTGGCCAAGGGCAGAGTCGGCTCCCTCTGCTTGCTGGGAGGTGTGGAGGGAGAGGTGCGGGCAGTAACCAGGGCTGCGTGTGGCACTCACGGGCCAGCGAGAGTTCCAGGTGGGCGTGGGCTCGGGGCACCCCCGCACTTGGAGCGGCCAGCGGGTGCTGCCGGCCCTGGGCACTGAGGGGTTTAGCACCCCAGATCAGCAGCTGTGGAGGGTGCACCAGGTCCCCCAGCAGTGCCAGCCCGCTGGTGCTGCACTCGAATTCTCACTGGGCCTTGGCTGCCTCCCCTTGGGGCAGGGATCTGGACCTGCAATCTGCCATGCCCCAGTCTCCCCGGCGCCATGGGATCCTGCACTGACTGAGCCTCCCGGATGAGCACCGCCCCTTGCTCCAGGGCACCTGGTCCCATCTACCACCCAAGGGCTAAGGAGTATGGGCGTGCAGCACGGGACTGGCAGGCAGTTCTGCCCACAGCTCTGGCACGGGATCCACTAGGCAAAGCCACCTGGGCTCCTGAGTCAGGTGGAGACTTAGAGAACTTTTATGTCTAGCTGGAGGATTGTAAATGCACCAATCAGCACTCTGTGTCTAGCTCAAGGTTTGTAAATGCACCAATCAGTGCTCTGTGTCTCACTAATCTAGTGAGGACTTGGAGAATTTTTGTGTCTAGGTAGAGGATTATAAATGCACCAATCAGCACTCTGTGTCTAGCTCAGGAATTATAAATGCACCAATCAGCACCCTGTCAAAATGGACCAATCAGCTCTCTGTAAAACAGACCAATCAGCTCTCTGTAATCAGCAGGATGTGGGTGGGGGAGTCGGATAAGGGAATAAAAGCAGGCTGCCCAAGCCAGCAGTAGCAGCCCACTTGGGTCACCTTCCACACTGTGGAAGCTTTGTTCTTTCACTGTTTGCAATAAATGTTGATGCTGCTCACTCTTTGGGTCTGCACTGCCTTTATGAGCTATAACACTCTCTGCTAAGGTCTGCAGCTTCACTCCTGAGGCCAGCGAGACCACCAACCCACCGGGAGGAATGAACAACTCCAGATGTGCCGCCTTAAGAGCTGTAACACTCACCACGAAGGTCCGCAGCTTCACTCCTGAAGCCAGCGAGACCACGAAACCACCAGAAGGAAGAAACTCCGAACACATCCGAACATCAGAAGGAACAAACTCTGGACGCACCATTTTTAAGAACTGTAATACTCACCAGGAGAGTCCATGGCTTCATTCTTGAAGTCAGTGAGACCAAGAACCCACCAATTCTGGATGCAGTACTAATATCAATATTTCTCATAATTATTCAGTTTGCTTCCTTCTTTACTCAGCTCAATAAAATTCGTTTTGTATCATATACCATTCTAGAGCTGTAAATTTCATCAGCTAGATGTTGTTTTTATATTAGTTTTAAGTTATTTTAAGTAATATATAAGTGTGTGTATATATATATATGTATGTATGTATATATATATATAAGCTCATGAAGCATAAATGCACAGCTCACGGGGCAAAAACCCAAATAAGCACAATTAAGATGAGAAGGAAAAGACTGCCACTCCCCAGGAAACCCTCATTGTGTCTCATCCCCAAAATATTCACTCTACTCCTCATAACACACACTATCACCCCAACATTCCCTCTCAACATAATATATTGATTTAATTTGTCTTAAAATGTAGTTTCTACATGTGTAATCAAACAGCATATATTATTTTGAACCTGGCTCCTTTTACTGCACATTATATTTGTAAAGTTTATTATGATTATAGTATGCACTTGTAGCTTATATGTTTTCATTCCTGTATGTGATTTAAACATACCACAAATTATTTATTCATTTTATTATTAACAGACATTTAGGTTGGTTTTAATTTGGAGCTATCCAGAATAATGATAGGAATATCTTTATATGTGTATTTTTGTGCTTTATTTGCATGCATTATTTTGGCTGGATGGTGCTATTCAAATATATGTAAATTATATACGCAGCTAAAAAATTACCAGCAGAGATTGATATTTCTATTTGCCTCACGGCCTCAGCGGTATTGTTTAAGTCAGCTTTTTAAATTTTGACCAATCCAAAGGTATTTAATGCTATTTCATTGTAGCTTATTTGACATTTCATAATGACTAATGAAGTTAATCAGCCTTTTATATGTTTATTGACCAATATAATAGATATCCTCTTTTTTAATTACCTATTTTAAGTCTTTAATCCAATTTTCTATTAAGTTTCTGTCTTTTTCTCAATGGTTTGTATAGTTCTTATATATTCCAGACACAGTCTTTTGTCGACTATATGTTTTGAAAGTATTTTATCCAACACTATGGCTTCCTTTATATACTTTGGTAAACAGAAATTCCTTTGATAAACAGAAATTTTTTATTTTAATATGTGGTTGAGGCCTTCAGGAACTTTAAAAACATAAAGAGACCATACCACTCAAGGCTTACATTTAATTTGAGAAAGCATTAATGACATACTTGTAAGAATATGATATATATGTAAATTGTGCATGGCATTAAAGTTCAGTCATAACATAAGGCCAATGAGAAAACAAGAAAACCCCATGTGTTGACATATGGTGCAAGAGAATAGGTTTTACTTCCCTTTGAAGAAAATGTAAAATTTGGTTTTATAAAAAGAGAGGGCAGAATATTCAGGAATATTATATAAATATGTGACAACATGCATTAAGTAAGTAGACATAGAAGAAGGGAGCATGTAGACACCAGAACCACACTACTTGAGCTCAAATTCTTGCTGTGCTATTCCTTCCCTGTGACCTTGGGCAAATTACAGAACATTTTTTTAGCTCAGTTTCCCAGTGTATAAAGCAGGAAGGGAAGATTATCTATTACCTACTTTTTGACAGGATCAAAATCAAAAGTAAATTTGAGTACCTATTAAATTGTCAAGAAATATTTGTCATCATCATTAGGAAAAATAATATATGTGCAGTGGTCAGTATGAAAAATTAGAATCACCTATTAACTGAATACTTATATCTCAAACATCTTAATGACTTTCTATAATAATACTCATCCCATTTGATGCTCACAGCAACATTATAAGGATAAATAATTATTTTAAAGATGAAGCCATCAACTTTGTTGAAGAACTGTGTAGAGAAAAACATCATATATAATCCTAGTTATTTATGGATTAAGGCAGACCTTGAGTGCTAGAATGAAGAATCTGGCTATGATCCATGCTGTGCTTAAGGATTCACTGGAAGTAATGTAGTGATTAATGAAAATGATATTTTAGGAAAATTTAATCTGACAGTAGTTTACAGGATAGTCAGCAGTGTGGAGTTGCTAGAGAGAGATGCAGAAGGTATGAAACCTTTTAAGTTGAATAAGCCTGACATTACCTATAGTTTTTGGTTCAATGAGAAAACAATTTAATAAAGTTGAAGATATCATATATGACCCAAATTTCCTATCTAGCCCATCATATATAGTTGTGCTCGTGTCACTTAAACCAAGCTAAATAAAAACTAATGTAAGGCCTATCCAGTGAAGCCTTTGGTCAGTGCCTTTGTCTGCTTTGGCTGCTATGACAAATATCATAGACGGGGTGACTCAAACAACAGATATTTCTTTCTCATAGTTATGGAGATGGAAAAGTCCAGGAGCAATGTGCTGCCTGATTTGGTTCCTGGCGAGGGATGTCTTCCTGGCTAGTAGAGGAATGCCTTTTCTCTGTGTCCTTATGCAGCAGGGAAACAGGGCTCTGGTTTCTTTCCCTTCTTATAAGAGCACTAGCCCTATTGGATTAGTGCCTCACCCTCATTTAACCTTAATTACCTCCTTATAGGCTCTATTTCTAAATACAGTCGCATTGGAAGTTAGGCTTTTGAATTTTGAAGGAACAAAATTGAGTCCATCAAAGTCAAGATAACTTGGGATTGAACTCTTTATATGAAGTCCTGAGGAAGCTCAAAAAACAAGAAATTAAAAGCTTCTGAGGCTGATGTGCTGCCCATAAGCCACTATTTGTGCTTCCTAGGGAAGACATTAATATTTGTGAGTATAGAGGAAGAATCAAAGTTTTGAGACAATGGTCAAGGTTACGGCAGAGGCATAACTGCCTCACATTATTTTGTAGCCCAACCTTTCTAGGATTTATTTCCAAGGGGCCCAGAGAGAGGAGCTATAATGAAGAGCAACTTAAGAACTCTGTTACTGGAAAAATAAAAGAAAATTAACCTCTCAAGGTAATATATAATTTTGACTTTAATGATAACAATCATAACCACCATTTATGTAGCACTTACTATTTGCAAGAATGGGTCATGATGTTATTATCTCATTTAATTTTTATCAATTTTGTGGAGCTATGTTT
Source organism: Trachypithecus francoisi (assembly GCF_009764315.1). Classification (NCBI taxonomy): domain Eukaryota; kingdom Metazoa; phylum Chordata; class Mammalia; order Primates; family Cercopithecidae; genus Trachypithecus; species Trachypithecus francoisi. The sequence continues at coordinate 54,783,438 of NW_022681455.1, forward strand.
ACATCTCAAAGTTTTAGACTTGGAGAAGTTATATAATTTGCCTGAGGCTTAATAGTAATGATGGAGTAAGTTTAATTCTAGGTATGTTTGATATTCTTGGTCTTAATCCCTGTTCTGTGTTGCCCCAACAAGTGGGTGAGCACAACAGGTGGGGGAGGACATTACACTCATGCAAGGGTGGTAATGATTAGAAGGCATGAAATGAAGGAGAACCTATAATAACATCAACATTGTCAATTGTCTGCCAGATCAGCCGCTAACATTAATATCCATGACAAATCCAAGAGTTACATCTTGGGGTCAATGGTTTAAATGGAAAAAGAAATGACAAAAACATATTTGGTATTCCAAGGGCACCAGTGAGACAGCTCAACAACTCACTTGGAACTAGAGGGAAACCTCTTTGCTTTAAGATCCATGAATTATGCTAAGCATGAAAGTCTTTTAGTAACCTTGTTATTTCTACCAGCTGGTTGTGCCTAAGACAAAAGTGACCACATGTAATTGAACTGATGGTTCGCTCTATTATTATCTCATTTTAAAAAAGGATATGAGTTGTTTATTTACTTATGTCAGATTTCAATAACATGAAAATAAAACACTACTTTTTTTGTACTCAATAAATATTTTTGATATTTTAAATACAATTTATTTGATCTACAAATTTGGGTATTACTAAAAAACTGATTAAATAACTGATTTTATTGAAATTTAATTTTATTACTGATTTATAGTAAATGCTAGGGAGCTATCCATCCAGCTATATTTTTGTATTCTAATTTAAGGGTAAGTAGTAGGTGTAGTTAGAATAGGAATGCAATCTTCTCATACACGTGGCTAATAAAATCAATATGAAAATTTACAATACCTGTAGCAAATGACCTTGATGCTGATGAACTTTGTCTGAGTCATAACTATATTCCAATAGAAGTTTACTTCATGATAATAAGTAGCACTGCCACCTGTAGTCCACCCAAATCTGAAGTTCCCATCAAGTAATTTTGAATACCAATAAACTGCTGATTTATATTTGATTTCAGGGACTTCCTGTAGAAAAATTTTAAAAATAACTACCTAGATATAAATACTAAATGAACCAAATGATGTTGTATAATCCACTAATCTTTCTTTAGAAAAACTCTGTTTTTGCTAGTTTAGATTTGGTTTATTTCGTTGCTTTTTTAGAGTAGTTGTATATATTGCTGCTCAAAATACATAAAAATAAGTGAAAATAAGCTGGTCTTGGTAGCATGTGCCTGTAGTCCCAGCTACTTGTGAGGATGAGGTGAAAAAATTGCTTGAACTCGAGAGTTCAAGACCAGCATGGGCAACATAGTGAGACATCATCTGAAGAAAAAATTGGCAAAAATATTTTGTGATTTAGGTATTTATATGTAATGTAAATGTATGTATTCTAAGTATGCCCTCTTTGTTTCTTCATACTTTAATAAAGGATTCATGAAGTCAGTAGTTACTTCTCAGTGTTTCATAAGGTTATATGAAAGTATATATAACAGAAGTTTTTCATGGATGGTTTAATGTTTATTAAACCCACATTAAACCATTCATATTACACCAAACAAAGCAAAGAATAAATGAGGCCTTTTATTAAATATAATGAGAAAATTTAAAAATCTATTCTTACATGACCACATCCTTAACTACAGGATTGACATCCCTATAGTCAATAATGACAGTGTTACAGGTAATTTTCACATGGTTGACAATAAGGCAATGAATTGTTTTCTATCTGAGCCTATCACGTTACTCTTCATTTTTAATTAATCTGAATATTATGTAACTTCAAGAATTTCCAGTTTGATTCCCAGGAAAGTAAATCTAAATAAGGGTTATATAAAAACCAAAAGAAGAAGGCAACTTTGTTCTTTTCACCCCACAATGTAATGCATAGATGCAAACTGAATTTTTCTAAACTTTGTATCCATTAGCTCATTGTGGCTCATCAGAAGATCCAAGTTTACTGGCATTTAAATGTATCAAATATGCAATAAAGATGTTAAGATAACAAAGTCACCAGTAGGGAATCTAAGATTTTTTTTACCTCATACAAAGTATTTCCACAAATGTATTCCCCTAGGGAAGTAGTTTACAAAAGTTAATAAGCTTCAGAATATTTTTACCAAATGAGATCTCAAGTGTAATTTCAATGTATAAAGCGAATATAGTAAAGTTGCTCTGACTGCTTACTATTTGTCCTACTCCACTCTCCTTTGAGGAAGTCATCAAGGCTTAGAAGAGGCCTTTCTGTACAGCCTAGAGTGAAATACCTCTGCTTTATCTTGAAACATTCAAATACCATGATACTACACTTCTAACTGGCAATGCTTCCACAGATATAAGTCCTTAGGGCATCAGTGGCTATTGAGGAAGGAAAATAATAGTCCTTGAATTGATCATTAATTCAGAGTCAGAATTTGGGCAAAGGTGCCATCCCTTCTCTGCCAAAACTTGTCCGAGGTCTTAACTTCTCTATTGCACTTTATGTATGTCCCTCCATCTATAAATGAATAAATTGGTATCAGAGCACTTGACTGTGAAATAGGAAACATACCTGTATAATCTACATGTAAAATGAAGTAGTCTCTGAGATAATGTATCATATTGTTATGCAAATGGAGAAACTGAAAGCAATAAATATTTTGTTCAAGGGAATTTGATAGAAATTAATTAATTTTATTAACTGAAAGTATTTTTCCTACTCACAGTCCAGTATTCTGTTATCAACTTCTTCATTAATTTGGTGTTATAACTGAATACTCAGAAGCCTAAACAATTAATGGATTTATTCTTTCTTGATATATAAAGACAATAAATGTATATATTTGTTATATCTTTGTTGCATATATTATGTATTATATAAAAAATATAATATTATATTATATGTAAATACATACAGTTGACTTTTGAACAACCTGAGAATTAGGGGTACACATCCTCAACATGGAAAAAATCTACTAGTAGCTTTTGGCTCCCCCAAAATTAACTAGTAATAGCCCATTGTTGACCAGAAGCCTTACCTATAACATACACAGTAGATTAACACATATTTTATGCATTCATGACATAACTAACTTTTTAGTTTTTTCAATGTTTCTAGGCTACCCAGTTTGCAAGATTTTTCAAATTGTCACTAATGTGCAAAAACTTTTCCAAAATATTTATTGAAAAACATTCTTGTATGAGTAGACTTGCGTCATTCAACCGTGTTGTTCAAGGATGTACAGAGAGGAAGAGAAATAGAAAATAAATCTGTTAATTGTTTAAGCTTGTGAGTATCTAGTTATAACATCAAAATAAATTTATAAATTAAAAACAGAATTTACAGACTAGCAAAAGTCAATGTACAATAATGATTTAATACAATTACTGTTGTTTTCATATTATATTTCTGCTTACAGTGCAAACATGGTATTTCCTGTACAATGCAAGTTCTACTGTGTTTTACCTGCCTACACATTATGTGCTAGGGGATGCCTCAGTATTCCCTCTGTTACTCTCCCTTTGAACTGCGATAAAAATCTCCATTTGTACAATGTACCTTAATGACTCTTGGCCTTCATTTAGTGGTAATATATTATTTATATTTCTTTGTTTTGGGAGGGGCCGTTGGAAACAAAGATTAATTGGTGACATTGCAGTTATAACTAGCAACAGAAACAATAGCAGTGATGTCACACAACAGTGCTTGTTCAAGGCTAATGTATAAATAATACAGAATATGTTCACTTGTTTTGTTTTTTTTTTTTACTGAAATTAAATTCTACTAGAAAATTTTTGGAGTTGCAAAATTTATTTCCACATCCAAGTTTGGGAAGAACTGAGGTAAGCTGCCTGGGTAGTGTAATGGCCTCATTAGATCTCAAACGCTTTTACTACTTTACGGCACTGTACTGAGCCAAAATATCAAGGTTCTAAACCCCAGCTAAGTGGGTGTCCTTGAGGGAGAAAATGAGTCATTGTTAGCCTCCTGTGAAAGATTAGTTTTTTCCTCTGTTTCTTCATGGCATAAAATGAGAATAATACTGACTTCTAGACTGTTATAAAGATGAAAGGAGATAATGCATGTAAAAGTATGTTGTAAATGGTAACGTGCAATAAAATACAAGACATCGTTAGTGCCTAGTAGCTTACCACATTCAAAAGAGAGAACTTAGAGAAAATACTTTTTAAAAAGAGGTTAAGTTTTAGTTTCAAAGACTGTATGTTGTAGAAACACTTTCAGATTTTTTCTCTACTTTTACCTAATTAAAACATGTTTACCTAAGTGTTGCATTAATGCTATGAAGAGCATTAAAAAGTTTCTTTTAACAGAAATTGTGTTCTGAAGTAGTGTCAAAAATTAGTTTAAATAAATTTATGAAAATTTATCTGTGCCCATGCAAACACCTACTTGTATTCCTTTTCTCAGAAAGGAATTTAATTATATGCTTTTAAACTTAAAAAAGACTTGAAATATAATTTGTTAGGACTATTTCACAGAAAAAACTTTTAAGTTATCAAATAACTATTGGGATACCAACAGATAAATCTGAGTCAGTATATATATTTTAAGAAACTTTCTGTAACTAACGTGTTTCTTTTACTAACATTATTGCAAAAGTTTTATTCCCTGTCTCAAGACTAGTCATTCTTACTCACTTTCAAATTCTGCCATAATTATTGTAGGATTTCCTCTAATAATAAATTTTTCTCTGAAAATTACACACATAAAATTTTGCATTTAAAATATTTAAATATTTAATTCTCCTACCTTGACTATATGCCACACCAGTTAATTAAAAATAGATTGACTATTATTTGCCCACATAAATTAGGTTCCAATTCCAATAAAACTTTACTTCCTAGTTAGTGACTTTCAGGTCAAGTCATATCCTTTTAGACCTTTTGCCAGCATGGAGGGTCATTGTACTCCATTTAGAAAAAGAATCATGATATAAAACGTATTTCATTTATTATTCTGAGTTAATATACTTTTTCAGAACAATATATTGCAGATAAATTTTTCACGTGGTATTCTCAGGCCACATAGTTATAAATTATGTCAAATTTTATTTATAAAATAAATGTTATTAATTTATATATGTATTATATGGTGCTTTAAAAAATTTTTTAATAGAAATAGAATTTAAATGCTTCCTTGTAATTTGGAATGATGTCACATCTATATGAATTCCATTTACATTTTAACTATTTAAGGAAGTGGAAAAAGTACAGAAAACAAAAGCCAGTGCAATAGGGAAGATACTGTTTATGAGGCAAACATTTGAAGAAGGAGAGTTGGATACATGTCAGTGATTTGATGGAACTACTAGGGAAATTGAAAGTGTCTCTGGTCCCCTCATTAGATACTTGGCTCTAATTGGGATAGGGCATATCTGGCATACTGTGTTTAGCTGCAGGAATCATTTATTTTAATTATTTTTATTTTTTAAGTTTTATTTTAAGTACATTCAGGGCTACATGTGCAGGTTAGCTACACAGATAAACTTGTGTCATGGGGGTTTGCTACACAGATTACTTTGGCACCCAAGTATTAAACCTAGTCCCCATTAGTTATTTTTCCAGGATCCTCTTCCTCCTCCCACCCTCCACCCTCTGATAGGCCTCAGTGTCTGTTGTTCTCCTCCTTGTGTCCATGTGTTCTCATTATTTGGCTCCAATTTATAAGTGAGAACATATGATATTTAGTTTTCTGTTCATGCATTAATCTGCTAAGGATAATGTCCTCCAGCTTCATCCATGTTCCTGCAAAAGACATGATCTCATTCTTTTTTATGGCTGCATAGTATTCCATGGCGTATATGTACCACATTTTCTTTATCCAGTTTAACATTGAGGGCCATTTAGGTTGATTCCCTGTATTTGCTATTGTGAATAGTGCTGCAACAAACATATGCATGTATATGTCTTTATAATAGAATGATTTATCATGCTATCATGGTGGGTCAAATGGTATTTCTGTTTTTAGGTCGTGCAGGAATCACCATACTGTTTTTCCCAATGGTTGAACTAATTTACACTTCCACCACCAACAGTGTATAAGCATTTCTTTTCTCTTCAACCTTACCAGCATCTGTTATTTTTTGACTTTTTAGTAATAGCCATTCTGACTGGTATGAGATGGTATCTCATTGTGGTTTTGATTTCATGTCTCTAATAATCAGTGATATTAAGCTTTTTTCCATATGCATGTTGGCCATATTGTCTGTCTTCTGTTGAAAAGTGTTCATGTTCTTTGCCCACTTTTAAATCAGACTGTTTGTTTTGGTCTTGTAAATTTAGGTTCCTTACAGATGCTGGACATTAGACTTTTGTCAGATGCATAGTTTGCAAAAATTTCTCCCATTCTGTAGGTTAGCTTTTCACTCTGTTAATAGTTTTGGGTTTTTTTGTTTGTTTTGTTTTGTTTTGTTTTGCTGTGCAGAAGCTCTTTAATTTAATTAGATCCCATTTGTCAGTTTTTGCTCTTGTTGCAATTTCATTTGGTGTCCTTGTCATGAAATCTTTGCCTGTTTCTGTATCCAGGATGGTATCGCCTAACTGTTTTCCAGGGTTTTCAGTTTGGAGTTTTACATTTAAGTCTTTAATCCAGCTTGAGTTGAATTTTGTGTATGGTGTAAGGAAGGGGTCTAGTTTCAATCTTCTGCATATGGCTACCCAGTTCTTCCAGCACCATTTATTGAATAGGGAGTCTTTTCCCAATTGCTTGCTTTTGTCAGTTTTGTTGAAGGTCAAATGGTTGTAACTATTTGGCCTTATTTCTGGGCTCTCTATTCTGTTCAATTGGTCTACAACTCTGTTTTTGTACCACTACCATGCTGTTTCAGTTACTATAGACCAGTAGCAGAGTTTGAAATAGGGTAATATGATACCTCTAGCTTTATTCTTTTGGCTTAGGATTGCCTTAACTATTCGGACTCTTTTTGAATTTTAAAATAGGTTTTTTTCTAGTTCTGTGAAGAATGTTACTGGTAGTTTGTTAAAAAGAAACTTGAATATATAAATTGCTTTGGGCAGTACGGCCATTTTAACAATGTTGATTTTATCCATGAGCACAAAATATTTTCTCATTTGTGTCGTCTCTGATATCTTTAAGCTTTGGTTTGTAGTTGTCTTTGTAGAGATCTTTCACATCCCTGACTGGCTGTATTCCTAGGTATTTTATTCTTTTTGTGGTTATTGTGAATAGGATTACACTCCTGATCTGGTTCTCGGCTTGACTGTTGTTGGTGTATAGAAATGCTAGTGATTTTTACATGTCGATTTTGTATCCTGAGACTTTGACAAAGTTGTTTATCAATTTAAGGAGCTTTGAGGTTGAGAGTATGAGGTTTTCTAGATCAAGAATTATGTCATCTTCAAACAGAAATATTTTGATGCACTCTCTTCCTATTTGGATGCCCTTTATTTCTTTCTCTTGCCTGATTGCTCTAGCTAGGACTTCCAATCTATGTTGAATATAATTGATGAGAGAGGGTATCCTTGTCTTATTTGGTTTCCAAGAGGGATACTTCCAGCTTTTGCCATTCAGTATAGTGTTGGCTGTGGGTTTGTCATATATGGCTTTTATTATTTTGAGATATGTTTCTTCAATACCTAGTTTATTGAGAGTTTTTAACATGAAGAAGTGTTGAGCTTCATTGAAAGCCTTTTTTGCATGCATTGAGATAATCATGTGATTTTTGTCTTTAGTTCTGTTTATGTGATGAGTCACATTTATTGATTTGTATATGTTGAACCAATCTTGTATCCTGGGGATGAAGCCTACTTGATCATGGTGGATAAGCTTTTTGATGTTCTGCTGGGCTCGGTTTGCCAGTATTTTATTGAGGATTTTTGCATCAATATTCATCAGGGATAGTGGCCTAAAGTTCTCTTTTTTTGTTATAGCTCTGCCAGGTTTTCATAATAGGATGATGTTGATCTCAGAGAACGAGTTAGAGAAAAGTCCCTCCTTTTCAATTGTTTGGAATAGTTTCAGTAGAAATGGTACCAGCTCTTCTTTGTACATCTGGTAGAATTTGGCTGTGAATCCACCTGGTCCTGGGATTTTTTTGGTTGGTAGGCTATTTATTGCTGATTAAATGTTGTTGGTCTGTTCAGGGATTCAATTTCTTCCCATTGCAGTCTGTATGCATCCAGGGGTTTATCCATTTCTTCTAGATTTTCTAATTTGTGCAGAGCTGTTAGTAATATTCTCTGGGCCAGGCACAGTGGCTTATGCCTGTAATCCCAGCACTTTGGGAGGCTGAGGAGAGCAGATCACGAGGTTAGGAGATCGAGACCAGCCTGAGCCTGTCCAACATGATGAAACCCCATCTCTACTAAAAATATAAAAAGTTAGCTGGGCGTGGTGGGGTGCACCTGTAGTTCCAGCTACTTGGGAGGCTGAGGCAGGATAATCACTTGAACACAGGAGGCAGAGGTTGCAGTGAGCCAAGATCATGCCACTGCACTCCAGCCTGGGTGATAGAATGAGACTCCATCAAATAATAATAATAATAATAATAATAATATTCTCTGGTGGTTATTTGTATTTCTGTGGGGTCATTGGTAATATCTCCTTTGTCATTTCTAATTGGGTTTATTTGAATTCTCTCTTTTCTTCTTGATTAGTTTTAGCTAGTAGTCTATCTATTTTGTTAGTTCTTTCAAAAGACCAACTTCTAGATTCATTTATGTTTTGAATGTTGTTTTGTGTCTTAGTCTCCTTCAGTTCATCTCTGATTTTTGTTATTTTTTATCTTTTTCTAGCTTTGGAGTTTCTTTGCTCTAGGTTCTCTAGTTCTTTTAGTTGTGACAATAGGTTGTTAAATTGGGATCTTTCTAAATATTGATATGGGTATTTAGTGCTATAAATTTTCCTCTTAACACTGCCTTTACTGTGTCTCAGAGATTGTGGTATGTTGTATCTTTGTTCTCATTTCAAATAACTTCTTATTGTCCTTAATTTCATTATTTACCCAAAAGTCATTCAGGAGCAGGTTATTCAACTTCTATGTGATTGTATGGTTTTGAGCAATTTTCTTAGTTGTGATTTGTAATTTTATTGCACTCTGGTCTGAGATGGTGGTTGTTATTATTTCAGTTCTTTTGCATTTGCTGAGGAGTGTTTTGTGTCTGATTATGTGGTCCTTTTTAGAGTATGTGCCATGTGGTGATGAGAATAATATATATTTTGTTGTTTTTGGTGGAGAGTTCTGTAGATGTCTATCAGATCCATTGATCCAGTGCTCAGTTCAGGTCCTGAATATCTGTGTTAATGTTCTGCCTTGATGATTTGTCTAATACTGTCATGGGATGTTGAAATCTCCCATTATTGTGTGGAAGTCTAAGTCTAAGTCTCTTTGAAGATCTCTAAGAACTTGTTTTATGAATCTTTGTGCTCCTGTGTTGGGTGCATATATTTTTAAAATAGCTCTTCCTGGCTAATTGAATCCTTTACCCTTATGTAATGCCCATCTTTGTTCTTTCTGTTCTTTGTTGGTTTAAAGTCTGTTTTTTCTGAAATTAAGATAGCAGCTTCTGCTGTTTTCTGTTTTCCATTTGCTTGGTGGATTTTTTCCCCCTCCTTCTATTTTGAGTCTATGGGTGTCATTGCATGTGAGATGAGTCTTCTGAAGACAGCATGCCAATGGGTCTTGGTGCCAGCTTTCTACTCTTTGCCTTTTAATATGGGCATTTAGCCCATTTACATTCAAAATTAGTATTGATATGTGTAAATTTGGTCCTGTCTTCATGATGATAGCTGATTATTCTGCAGACTTGTTTCTGTGGTTGCTTTATAGTGTCACTGGTCTGTGTACTTCAGTGTGTTTTTGTAGTGAGTGGTATTGATCTTTCCTCTCCATATTTAGTGTTTCCTTCAGGAGCTCTTGTAAGGCAGCTCTGGTGGTATCAAATTCCCTCAGCATTTGCTTATCTGAAAGATATCTAATTTCTCCTTTGCTTATGAAGCTTGATTTGGCCAGATATAAAATTCTTGGTTAAAATCTTCTTCTTCTTTTTTTTTTTTTGAGACAGCCCTATTACCCAGGTTGGAGTGCAGTGGCTCCATCTTGGCTCACTGCAACTTCTGCCTCTTGGGTTCAAGTGATTCTCCTGCCTCAGCCTCCCAAGTAGCTGGGATTACAGGCATGTGCCACCACTCCTGGCTAATTTTTGTATTTTTAGTAGAGACAGGGTTTTGCCATGTTGGCCAGGCTGGTCTTGAACTTCTTACCTCAGGTGATCTGCTCACCTCCTCCTCCCAAAGTGCGGGAATACAGGCATGAGCTATCGTGCCCAGCCTTAAATTTCTTTTTATTTTTTTTTTAAGATTGTCTAATATAGGCACTCATTTTTTTTCTGGCTTACAGGGTTTCTGCTGTTAGTCTGATGAGCGTCCCTTTGTAGGTGACCTGACCTTTCTCTCTAGCTGCCTCTACCATTTTTTCTTTCAGTTTGACCTTGGAGAATCTAAAGACTATGTGTCTTTGGGATGATTTTCTTGTTAAGTATCTTAGTGGGGTTCTCTGAATTTCCTGAATTTGAATGCTGGCCTGTCTTTCTAGATTGTGGAGGTTATCATGGATGATATCGTGAAATATGTTTTCCAATTTGCTTATACTCACCTCACTTCTTTTAGGGACACCACTGAGTCATAGATTTGGTTTCTTTACATAATTCCATATTTATCAGTGGTTTTTTTTTTGTTGCTTTTTGTTCTTTTTTTTCTCTATTCTTGTCGGACTGACTTATTTCAGGAATCTAGTCTTCAGTTTCTGAGAGTCTTTCCTCAGCTTGTTCTATTCTGCTATTGATACTTGTAATTGCATTATGAAATTCTAGTATTGTGTTTTTCACCTCTATCAGGTTGGTCATGTTCTTTTCTTTACTAGCTATTTTGTCTGTAAGCTCTGGCATTGTTTCATCATGATTCTTAGCTTCCTTGGATTGGGTTTCAATGTGCTCCTGTGGCTCAATGATCTTTGTTTCTATCCATATTCTGAATTCTATTTCTGTCATTTCAGGCATCTTAGACTGGTTCAGAACTCTTGCTGGAGAGATGATGGGATTGCTTGGAGAAAAAGAAGACACTCTGACTTTTTGAGTTGTCATGACTCTTGCATTGGCTCTTATTTTTGTGGGATGATATTTCTTTAATTTTTGAAGTTGCTGACCTTTGGATTTTTCTTTTCTTTTATCCTTTTTGATTACCTTCAGGTTTTGATTGTTGCCTAAGGTGGGTTGAGTCAACTGGCTTTGTTTCTGAAAGATTTTAGGGGGCCAGTGCTCAGTCCTCAATTCCTGGACTGCATGCTTTAAATCTGGCGGACTTATATTGGTTTCCATCTTTGTTCTCTTGCTCCTCAAGGCTTGAAATCCACTGCTCAGAGGATGCTGAGGTGCTCCTGGACTGCTGGTCACTACACTCTGATGGGTGGTGCCAACCAAAGCTAGTGTGGTGGCTATGGGATGCATCCTCCTTTGCATGTATCAGCAGCAGCGTCAGTGGCAGCACAAGAGGGAGCACACTGATCAGCTGTGGCAGCATGCTAGTGGGTGCTGGGGTGCCCACCTCTGTGTGGGCATTCACAACAGTGATGGAGGCAGCACAGCTCATGTGGGGGTGGGAGGCTGCTGGCAACTGTGTGTGCGGTTACACTGTTAGTGGTATTAACATGGAGGTGGGGTACTGACGGGTGCAGCTCTGTGTGCACTCTCTGTGCATCACATTCACAGCAGGGAAGGGTCCACTGTTCTCTGTGCCTAGTCTCACTACCGCCCGGGCTTGCTGACTTTGTGCCCGACAAGGCCCCCACAGCGATGGTGGTCGGGCAGGGACGGTGGGGCCAGGGGATAGGATGCGTGGGCAGAGAGCACTCCACAACAGCAGCAGTGGTAGGGCAGAGTGAATGCAAACACGTACATTGGTGGGGCAGAGAAGGCAAAACCCACCTGTGCACACACGCACTGGGAGAGCAATGTGGAGGATGCTCAAGGGCCCCAGGAAAGCCTTAGTGGTAGGAGGGAGCAGGAGGCCTGCTGCGTGGCCATGTGGCCCGCCCCACTGTAGTCCTCCAGCCAGTCAGGCACTGTCCACCAGTGCAGAATGTATGATATGGGACCCCAGGACACCCAAGGCTGCCTTGCAAGCAGGCACAACTAGCATGGAGCCCTGGGAATGACCGGGGTACTCAGGTCGAACTGACCTCATCTGATGGGCAAGCTTGCCCTACTCGGTTCAGGTATGACAATTCCTCTAGGGCTAGAGCCTCCTATGGGATCAAGTCAAGCAGAGGAAGACTTGATGGCTCTGCTTTGTTGAAGATGCTCCCACACCAAACCCCCTGGGCTCCATACCAACTGGTGCACTACCCCTAACACTCCTCTAAACTGCTGTCCCTGCCAATTCAAGTGTCTGTGGTAGTACAGGGTCCTCCTCCTGCCAGGATTCCAGAGTCCCATGGTGAGGGCAGATTGTTCTTTGCCAGTTCAACTCACCCATTCTCCTAGAGTCATTCGGGACCAGGAGTGAGTCCCAGTGTGCTGTAGCCCTGTGCAGTGTTCCCAGCTTCCTCCCCTTTCAGCCCAGCTTCCTTGTCTTTCTTCCTTCTACTCTCAGTGCCTTTTCTCCAAAGATCTGTTAGCAATTTCTTTTTTAATTTTTGTGGGTACCTAGTAGGTATATATATTTATGGGGTACATTAGATGTTTTGATATAGGTATACAATGTGAAATAAGCACATCATGGAGTATGGGGTATCCATCCCCTCAATCATTTATCCTTTGAGTTACAAACAATCCAATTACACTCTCTGAATTATTTTAAAATGTACAATTAAGTTATTGTTTATTATAGTCACCCTGTTGTGCTATTTTGAGTGTTAGATCCCATAAATAAGGGAGAACATGCAATGTTTGTCTTTCTGGGTCTGGATTATTTCACTTAATGATCTCCAGTTCCATCCATGTGGCAAATGTCTGGATTTCATTCTTCTTTTATGGTTGAATCATACCCCATTATGTATGTATACCACATTTTCTTTATTCATTCATCTGTTGCTGGACACTTTGGTTGCTTCCAAATGTTAGCTATTGTAAACAGTGCTACAACAAACATAGTAGTGCAGATACCTCTTCAATATGTTGATTTCCTTTTTTGTGTGTGTGTATATACCCAGCAGTGGAATTGCTGGATCATATGGTAGCTCTTGGATGAAATGTTTTGTAAATATCTATTAGCTCCATTTGGTCTATAGTACAAATTAAGCATCATATTTCTTTGTTGATTTTCTGTCTGAAAAAATCCATCCAATGCTGAAAATGGGGTGCTAAAGTCTCCATGTATCATTGTATTGTGGCTTATCTCTGTCTTTAGCTCCAGTAACATTTCCTTTATATATCTGGGTACTCCAGTGTTGGGTATATATATATTTAAAATTGTTATACTCTCTTGCTGACTTGACCCCTTTATCATTATATAGTGACCTTCTTTGTCTCTTCTTATAGATTTTGTCTTGAAATCTCTTTTGTCTGATATATGTATAGGTACTCCCATTGTTTTTTGGTTTTAATTGCCATGAAATATCTTTTTATATACCTTTATTTTCAGTCTATGTGTGTTTTTATAGCTGAAGTGTGTATCTTGTTGGCAACAGATCCATGGGTCTTTTTTTTTGTAATCTATTCAGTCATTTTATGTCTGTTGATTGGAGAATTGAATCTATTTACATTCAATGGTGATATCGATAAGTAAGTACTTACTCCTGCCATTTTGTTACTTGTTTTCTGGTCTTCTCTTCCTTCTTTTTCACCTTTCTGTCTTCCTCTAGTGAAGTGATTTTCTCTGGTGATATGATTTTGTTTCTTGTTTTTTATTTTTCGTTTGCCCATCATATTTCTTTTTGGTTTAAGATTACCATAATCTCAAATACTATGGGTTGCAAATACTATTTTATAACCCATTATTTTAACCTGATAACAACTTAATGCTATTTGCATAAACAAACAAGCAAAAAGAAAACTAACAAAAACCCTATGCCTTAATTTTGTCCCCCTGCTTTTTAACTTTTTGTTATTTCTGTGTGTATCTTACCACAGTGACATTTTCTTCGGAAGTTGTAGTTATTATATTTGATTGGTTCATCATTTAGTGTTTCTACTTTGGATAAGAGTTGTTTACACACCAAAATTGCAGTTTTATAATATTTTATGTTTGTGTACTTACTATAACCAGTGTTTATTGCCTTCATTACAAAACTCACCAATGTCCTTTTCTTTCTAATTGAAGTACTACCTTTAGCATTTCTAGTAGGACAGGTCTAGTGTAGTTAAAATCCCTCAGCTTTCGTTTGTCTGGGAAAGTCTTTAATTCTCTTTCACGTTCAAAGGATGTTTTTGTGGGATATACCATTCTAGGGTAAAAGTCTTCTTACTCCAGCACTTCAAATATGTCATGCCACACTCTCCCAGCCTGTAGGGTTTCCACTAAAAAGTCTGCTGCCAGACATATTGGAATGCCATTGCATTTTTTTGTTTTACGGTTTTCCCTTGCTGCTTTTATGATAATTTCTCTATCCTAGACCTTTGGGAGTTTAATTATTAAATGCCTTGAGGTAGTCTTCTTTGGGTTAAATCTGCTTGGTGTTCTATACCTTTCTTGGACATAGATATTGCTGTCTTTCTTTAGGTTTGGGAAGTTCTTTGTTATTATCCCTTTGAATACACTTTCTACACTTTTCTCTTTCTCTACCTCCTTTTAAGGCCCATCACTCTTAGATTTGCCCTTTTGAGGTTATTTTCTAGATCCTGTAGGTATGCTTCATTGTTTTTTATTCTTTTTTCTTTTGTCTCTTCTGACTGTGTGTTTTCAAATTACCACTGGATTGGTGATTCCCCTCTGACAAGTGCTGGTTTAAATGTTTCTTCCATGGGCAGGTATCGCCTGAGTTTGGTCGACTTTCCTATCTCCAAGCTCACTGATTTCTTTCTTCTGCTTGATCAGTTCTGCTATTAAAAGACTCTGATTCATTCTTCAGTATGCCAATTGCATTTTTCAGCTCCATAATTTCTGCTTGATTCTTTTTAATTATTTTAATCTCTGTATTAAATTCATCTGATAGGATTCTGAATTCCTTCAATGTGTTATCTTAGATTTCTTTGGGTTTCTTCAACACAGCTATTTTGAATTCACTGTCTGAAAGGTCACACATCTCTGCTTTTCGAGGACTGGTCCCTGCACCTTATTTAGTTTAAATATTTGGTGAGTTCATGTTTTCCTGGATGGTGTTGATGCTAGTAAATGTTCTTCAGTGTCAGGGCATTGAACTAGATTTTTACTGCAGTCTTCACTGTTGGGGCTTAATTGTAGCTGTCCTTCTTGGGAAAGCTTTCCAGATATTTGAAAGGACTTGTGTGTTGTGATCTAAGCTGTATGTGCTTTAGGGGGCACTCCAAGCCCAGTAAAGGTATGGTTCTTGCAAACTCATAGAGAGTCTTCAAGAATTGTTATGGTTTTAGACAAGATCTGGTAGTCCACCCTCATGGTTTTGGACAAGATCTGGTAGAATTCTCGAGATTACCAGGCAGAAACTCCTGTTCTCTTCCCTTACTTTCTCCCAGACGTACAGAGTCTCCCTCTCTGTTTTGAGCCACCTAAGGTTGGGAGTGGATTCACACAAGCTCCCCTGTGGCCACCACCACTATGACTGCACTAGATTACACCTGGAGCCAGCACAGCTCTAGGTCTTGCCCAAGGCCTACTGTAACCACTCCCTGAATACTGCTTATGTTTCCTCAAGGCCCTGCTGCTCTACAATCAGCAAGTTGCAAAGCCAGCTAGACCTGTCTTCTTCCCTTCAGGATAGTGAGTTTCCCCAGGCCAGGTGTGGGTCCAGAGTACCTTCCAGGAGTCAGGGGCTAGAGTTAAAAACCTTAGAAGTCTACCTGGTATTCTATTGTATTGCAGCAGATCTGGAACTCACACCACAAGATGTAATCCTTCCCACTCTTTCCTCTCCTATCCAAAGGCAGAGGAGACTCGCCCCGTAGCCACCACCACTCCAAGCCACAAGGAATACTTCCAGACTACCTTCAATGTTTCTTTAAGGCCCAAGGTCTCTTAAATCAGCTTGTCATGAATGCTGCCTGGCCTTGGACTCGTCCTTCACGGCAGTGGACTCCCTTCTGGCCCAGCACAGGTCCAGAAGTGCCATCCATGAGTCAAGTCCTGGAATTGGGGACCCAAGAGACTGCTTGGTGCTTTGCCCCACTGTGGCTGCTCTGGTGCAAGACAGAATCCCCTTTACTTTTCTCTCTGCTTTTCTCAAGCAGAAGTTTTGCCTCATGGACAGCATAGCTGGTAATGTGCTGAGTCTCACCTGAGGTCAGCATGTCTCAGAGGCTCACCCAAGGCACTTGATGTAGTACCTGAGTATTGCTTCCGTTTGTTCAGGACCCAAGGACTCTTCAGTTAGCACGTGATGAATCCTGCCAGGATTGTGTTGTTTCCTTCAAAGTAGCAGGTTCCCTTCTGTCCCAGGGTGTGTCTAGATAAGTCATCTGGGGGGACTGGATCTGGAATGGGGTCTGGAATGGGGAGCCTCACAACTCTGATCAGTGACCTATCCTGCTATGGCTGAGCTGGTCTCCTAGATGCAAGTCCTCCTCACTCTTTCCTCTCCTCACCTCAAGTGGAGGAAGAGGTCACTTCTGGAGCCCTGAGCTATGCAGCCTGGGGTTAAGGGAGGGGTGATGCCAGCACTCCTTTGGGTGCCCCAGTTGGTGTTTCAGTATGTCATATGCCAGCCCAGTCCACTGTCCCTGGACCTAGTTTAGCACTAGGACTCACTTAAGAGATGCAGTCCTTATGGCCTTGACTGCCCTTCAAGTTTACTTGGAGACACAGAGTGCTGTAGCCCTCAGTGGCGAGGTTTGCAATCACTCAATTTTGAACTGCTAGATCAGTGATTCCCATCTAACTAGGGCTGATTGAAATACTCCGTCCATGGCTAGGCTTCAGCTGTGTTTGATCCAGGTTTCTTTTGTGCTCTAACAGGACAGCAGTGAGTTAAATGCCTCACCATTGCTGTGTTCTCCCTCCTCTAGTGCCCAGAGACTCTGCGCCAGCCTGTGCTTCAGGGGATGGGGGAGGGGTGATGTCCGTGATTCAAGACTGTTATCTCTATCTCTTCAGTGCCTCTTTCAGCAATATGAAGTGCAGACCAGGTGCTATGAGTATTCACCTGATTTTTGGTTCTTATGAAGGTGTTTTCTCTGTGTAGATAGTTGTTAACTTGGTGTCCTTGCAGGGGATGGGGTGGGGGACAATCAATGAAGCTTTCTATTCCACCATCTTGCTCCCATATGGTAAATTTTTTAAAAAGGAGGTCCCTTACATATTTTCTGAATTGTCTCAGGACCTAATTTTATTCATAACATCACTCAATAGATGTTCTATGCAAGAAATAATAATTATTTGGGGGTAATAAAGTTGCTTTGGGTGAGCATTGCTTGAGTGATTGACTGCAGGCTTTTGCCTGCCACAACATGGAATTTCAAAGTGTTCAAAAAATAAACAAATCTCCCTTGATATTATCTCCCTTGGAGCTTCCTAGCAAGTAGAAGAGGCCACATAGTTATGGTTGAACATTCGTGTTTCTACTTTGGAGTCAGAAGCCAAGAGAATAAATGAATGTTACGATGAAGTTAAGATTTTCTAGCCCTTTTGTAAGAACTGTTATTACTGATGTAAAGGTAGTGATGAAGCAATAAGCTAAACACAGAGACATATGAACCACAGTTATAAGAAAAGAAAGATGAAACAGAGAAATGTGTTCTGACAATTAGTACTCTCTACAGGGATAAATCTGGCTTTTATTTGAAAAGTTTTTTTTTTTTCTTTTCCGGTATTAAAGCTAGACCAGACTATAAACTATCATGTAGAATAGCCACATTGATACTGATGATGAAATATGCAGGTGCTTATATTAGCATTTTTTCTCTATCTCCTTTGTAGATTTTATTTTATTTTTTGGCTAACCAAACAGAATTATTAGAACCAATATTGTTTAAAATGAATGTATTACTACATACTCGAAACATTTCTTTAGAAAAAATGAACTACATACATATTATGAAATAGAATTTTTCTACAGCATTTTAATATAGAATCCGGGAGGAAATTGAATGAGGATTATTTAGATGATTTTGTGTTTCTTAAAATTCAGATACTTTAAAAATTTTATGTACTTTTTATTTCTGCTATTATTTTATGGTTTTTGTTACAGAAAAATCATTGAAAACTAGGAATAACAAAAAAATGATAAAAAAACAAAACAAACTGAGTTAAGGTAAACATTTTAGAGTACCTGAAAAAGTCAAATCCAAGAAGTACTAACATTAAAATCCAGCCGGGCACGGTGGCTCACGCCTGTCATCCCAGCACTTTGGGAGGCCCAGACGGGCGGATCATGAGGTCAGGAGATCGAGGCCATCCTGGCTAACATGGTGAAACCCTGTCTCTACCAAAAATACAAAAACTTAGCCGTGCGTGGTGGCGGGTGCCTGTAGTCCCAGCTACTCGGGAGGCTGAGGCAGGAGAATGGCGTGAACCCGGAGGCGGAGCTCGCAGTGAGCCGAGATTGCGCCACTGCACTCCAGCCTGGGCAATGGAGCAAGACTCCGTCTCAAAAAAATAAAAAAAAAAAACCCACCAGGAGTTTTTAGATAATGGCAATGCAATGATTACATCTTAATTGTTTGAAAAAACTGACTCCATGACTTTCAAATATAGATTTTTTGGAGTAAAATAATCAAGTAAGGCTTCTAGAGGAAACAAAGAAGGGGTTTATTACTGATGGGACTATAAATCATATCTCTATAGAGTTAAATCAAATTTTTCATTTTTTGATGAGGAAAATTCTATTACTTGATGAATAAAATTGTCCTTTGAGTTGTATCATTTTTCCTTCAACAAACAATTCTGCATTATAACTTATTACTTTAACTGGATATATTAGTCATTAGTACTTTCCTCATTTTTCTTTCTCTAGTCTACAAGGCAGAATAATGCTTCCCCGCACTCTGGAAGTTAGGCATGGCTATCAGGCTGGGACTAGAGTGGAGGGAAAAAGATCTTCATTTCTGGTGCAAAATTTAAGAAAGTGCCAAAACCCAGTAACCAAAAAAAAAAATGTTCAATGCAATATTTTAAAGAATAAAAATTAATGCAAAAAGTTCCGGTATGATCAAAATATTGAAATGTTAATAATGGTGTGATGAATAATAATGATTTCTCTTTTTGTCTTAGAGGCTGCAATGTGGCAGGGTTGGCTCTGTACTGATTCATGATTGAGTGGTATCTAATCATAATAATAGGAATTTAAAACCATGCTCCTGGGAGGTTTCATTTATTGGACATACACATGTAACAAAAATTATTAAAATGATAGAATCACACTATCAATCAAATGTATTCGAACAACATCTTTTTTTTTTTTTTTGAGACGGGGTCTTGTTCTGTCACCCAGGCTAGAGTGCAGTGGCCTGATCTCAGCTCACTGCAACCTCTGCCTCTTACATTCATGTTCATGAGATTCTCTTGCCTCAGTCTCCCAAGTAGCTGAGATTACAGGCACTCACCACCACGCCTGGCTAATGTTTGTATCTTTAGTAGAGACAGAGTTTCACCATGTTGGTCTCAAACTCCTGAGGTCAAGTGATCTGCTTGTCTTGGCCTCCCAAAGTGCTGGGATTACAGGCGTTGAAACACCGCGTCTGGCCATCAAACATCTAATTCCATTGAATAGTAATTCAATGGGTTGACAATTTAATGGATCACTACATTACTGCTAAATCTTTATGTAATTATTTGCAAATAGAGAGTTTGATAAAGAAAATAAAAGCAGGAAATTCTTCTCACAGATCTCATCAGAAAGTTATTTAATCAGACTTTGTTGATTTATTTAATGAATTAGGAATTATGCATCTTATGTTTAATTGAAAGTTTTCTAAATATATAATGGGAGTGCAAGAAAAGTCCTTGTCTTTAAAAGACTTACAATCTTACTGAAAAAACTGATACCCTCAACTTCCTATCCCCAAAAGATTGAGTCATAACAATTTAAGTCAGTTGTTTGGGACTTAAAGTGCATTTTCCTCAAGAAACACAATTAGAAAAATAGTTGGTTTCTGAAGCTGTATTGTAAATCCTACTAAACCAAAACAGTCTACTGGGGAAATTATTAGTGCACACTCACATTTAATTCTTCTCTCTCTCTCTCTCCTGAGCACATAGTAGACTAGATGCCTTATCTCTCTTGTAACAGTGTGAGACCATGTGACAAGTTTAGATCAATGGAATGTGAGAGAAGTGATGGATGAAGAGTAGTGGGACCTCATGCACAGTACGCTTACCATTGGCATTACTGGAAGAAAGGATATCTCTGATAAGAAATGGATTGGGCACCAAAAGACCTAAAAGCACTGTAGAAAAGTCTTCTTGGTCAAAATCACCAATAACAGCTCTTAGAGCTTGGGTGATAAGATGGTGCCCACATAGAGGCAGACTGGAACTCAGGAAGCAAGTAACTCAGACAAGTTGCCTACAAAGTTATATGTACTTTGAATACTGATATAACAACTGTTTCAAGACTGATTTTTAAAATATGGGAAAACCAGGCCGGGCGCGGTGGCTCAAGCCTGTAATCCCAGCACTTTGGGAGGCCGAGACGGGCGGATCACGAGTCAGGAGATCGAGACCATCCTGGCTAATACGTGAAACCCCGTCTCTACTAAAATACAAAAACTAGCCGGGCGAGGTGGCGGGCGCCTGTAGTCCCAGCTACTCGGGAGGCTGAGGCAGGAGAATGGCGTAAACCCGGGAGGCGGAGCTTGCAGTGAGCTGAGATCCGGCCACTGCACTCCAGTCCGGGCGACAGAGCGAGACTCCGCCTCAAAAAAATAAAAAAATAAAAAAAATAAAAAAAAAATAAAATATGGGAAAACCAACAACTCTAAGGGGCAATTTTGTTGAGAAGCATCAGAAATATGTGCTGTGAAAGTGTTCCTATGTTTATATGTTTTCTAATTACCAAGGTTATCTTTTTAAAAAAGTTAGCAGCTAAAGTTTTTAAAGTTTCTAATCTATTTTACTGTCCTACATTAAATCAGAGGGAGAACGTATGCTAATGTTTAGGCCGCAGTGTTAAAAGGAAAACAGTATGTGCCTGTCTGTGGTAAGAATTTTGTTGCCTCTGGTAACCGAAGCAAGGGAAAGTACAACTCAGAGATCTTTGGGGATACCATTAGAAGACTCTCCTTTGAGAGAAAAACCTTGAAGGCTCTGTATTCTATTTACTAGAGTGAGCATATTTCCTGGTTGGACAACGCTGAATTAAGGAGAAGGCTGAGTCAGAGCAGATTCTAATATTTTAACCCTAAATGGCAAGAAAAATAACACCTTTGACAGGAACAGAAGATTGGAGTACATTAGGTGGAAGCTGAAGAATTCTGGTTTGGATTTATTGAGTCGGAAATGATGGCGGAATAGCTTATTAAGTACTGATTATGTGCCAGGTTTGCTTGTGCTCTGTGTCCAGATTTTCTTAGCAAATTCTGGGTTAAAAGATAGAAATCATGTTTAAATAATTATCATATTTAATAACATGTGCAATGTTCCATGGTGGCAGAGAGGAGAAAATGGATAAATTTGAAGGTCTCATATGCTTCACTGAGAATAGAATATTTTGAGTTTTATCTAAAATGATGAGCATGAACTTGCCAGATAAATTAGTAAAGAAGAGGTAAAGGCAAAGATAATCAGAGAGAGGAAACAGGTAGGCTCTAACTGTATAAAACCACATAACATATTTGACTCACTAAAAATAATTTTTTTATGGGGTGAGAAGAAGAAAGGGCATAATAAAAGGTGACTTCAGTGAACATGGCTTGCAACATCATAAAGAATAGGCCATGAAATAAAGTTTAGATTTTATTTTGTAAGCATTGTGAAGCCATTACAAGTTTGTTTATTTGTTTTTGTTTTAGACATGGTTTTGCTCTGTTGCCCAGGCTGGAGTGCTGTGGCTTGATCACAGTTCACTGCAGCCTTGACTTCCCAGGCTGAAGCAATCCTCCCACCTCAGCCTCCTAAGTAGCTGGGACTATACCAAGCCTGGCTGTTTTTTTTGTTTGGTTTTGTTTTGTAGAAACAAGGTTTCATCACGTTGCTCACGCTGGTCTTGAACTCATGGGCTCGAGTGATTCTCCTGCTTCAGCCTCCCAAAATGCTGGGATTATGTAATTATTTATGTAAGTATCAGCCCCTGTGCCCTGCCCCACTATTGCAAGTTTTTAAGAAGAGGAATGACTGATCAAATTCGTAGTTTAGAAAGATCAATCTGACAAATGGATTACATAAGGACAATATAAGGTGTATAGAGAAGATTTATGAGGACTTTAAGATATTTCAGGTGAAAAATGATGAGAACCTAAAAAGTATCAGTGTATATAAAAAGGAGAGTATGAACACCAAACTTATACTTGCAATATAAAGCCCATCTATTTTAATGACATCATAGATGTAGTGTTCACTAATTGGGGATGGTTTAGGATGGATTGAGATGGGAACGGAATGATGCAGTTATTGAGGCAAAGGAAATATGTAAGATGACAGTCAGTTTTCTAACTTGGCAGTCATTCTTTTTCACTAGTCATTACAGGGTCAAGTGGAGCGCCTATTGATCTGTAAGATGTGCTAATTGTTACAATCGACTACAGTTACTTGAATTCCATGTGTCTTGTCTGTCCCTACTCAACAATTACAAGAGTTTCTTGGAGCTTCAGAATTGGTAAGGAACAGATTAGTTTTGTTGTAATTAATAAAAGTACCAAAAAGCCCAAGAGATCTGAACAAGAAGGTCTCTGTTTGAAAGAACACAAGGGTTTCCCTTTAGTCCACGCTTCCAAAAACAAGTACATTGGTACCAATCTAGTGTTGCTGTGGAGAAATTAGGGTCTATTTTTGTTGTTCCACTTTGTTTCAAAATATGCACCTGAGAGGGACACAGCTCTTCCTGCAGTGTGTGGTTGCCAAGGGACTAAGGCCTGTCTAATTTATCCTAGTTATTTCCCTTTCTCTTGTATTTTCTTTGCATTATTCAGAATTAAAGCAATGATCTCATCTTACTTTTCCAAAAACAAAAAGAGAATTTATTAGATCAATACAAATTCAGTAAAATAGTAATAAAATACCCATGCATTATGACAATAAAATTCTGTTGCTTTTCTTATTTAATAGGTTACTGGGCTTATTCTTCTTAGACACTTCTTTGAGAAAATAAAGAATATGAAATATTTTGTTTGATATCCTAGTTTTATTTTTATTAACATGGTTTTAAACAGGGTACCTATAGATGTGTTAATGCCAATGGAATACTTTAACTCTGATGACCCAGAATAAAATTTCTGCAAAATTTGCTTTATCTGTCCAATAATAAGAGATCAAAAGCTCTGATACTCATGAAGGCTTTGACCTGGGAAAACCTACAGGCTACTTTCCCACAGGTATAGGGGCTTCTTATCAGGCTCCACAGATACTATAGGCTAGGTCTGCAACCAAAAAGACCATTCAAAGTTTTGGGAAATAATAGAGAATAGTAGCTGGTAAGAGATCATGGAAGTAATATAAGGAGGTGAAAAGTAAAAAGGATCACAGTAATACAAGGAAGTAAAAAGTAAAACATGATTTCACCAATGAGGAAGAGAGATACCAAGAAGACAGGGAAGTTGATTATAGTTTCAGCCTGAAAAAAATGAAGAGGGTCAGAATTCACACACCCTCTTAATAAATTTCAAACAGCCATTCTCCCACTATATTCATGCTAGTTTGTGTACAAAACCAGTTTTCATAATTATGACATGCTTTTTGTTTAGTGGGGCCAAACTGTAACGTGTGCCAGTAAAGAATGCTGGGGCAGATATTCATGGAGCGGATGGTATTCCTGTACAAATTCAATAAATTGTGCGTGCTACTTAGAGTAAAATAGTATGTTTAGTTTAAGTTTGATATATTGAAGGCTTTTTTGGCTTTAATAGCAATATTATTACCTTATTTATTAGGCATTTAATGGTGCCGTTTCACATAATTCTCATTCTGCTCTCCTCTACCCTTCTGCTTTTTTCCCTCCTTCTCCCTTACCTTCTTCTGTTACTCATACCTCCTAAAAGTCATCTGAAGACAAATTAGACTTGGAATATTCACTATAATGCTTTGGGAAGGTTGCCACAGACATCCCCTCACCAGACATTTCAACAAGTTGATTGTATCACATACCATTTAGGCACAGTTTTAAAAATTTGTTCATTTATTTTTGGAGGCATAATAAATGTACATAGTTTTGGGGTAGACATATTGAACTTTAGGTGTCTATAAAATATTGGTGGGAATATCTGACAAGGTGATAGAAAGTTCTGAGGCTTAAGACAAAGACACTAAGAAGAGCACAGGGTAAGAATGTTGCTGTTCAAATCAAGGAAGAAATGCATTTTAAGGATAATTGAGTACTTAACAGCTTGAACACCAAAATGAAGTCCTTATTTCAACACCAGCCCATTGGCTGGTGGGCTTTTCCACCACTACCCAACTCAGATCTTCTCTGCTCATTTTTCTTTAAGAGCTGACTCTCACATCTGTATTTTCAGACACTTTTTATGCATGGCACTGTAAGTATATATCTAAAGATAATAACTATTTACATCATTCCCAAATATTGCCGTTACTTGAATTCACTAATTGTATGCCCTTCTAACAACAGTCACTTTATACCATTAACGATGATTGTAGGCATGAGGAAAGAGTTTAACATTCCGTTAGGTCTCTATGACCCATTTAATTTATTTGCAGAGCAAGTAT
The DNA here is from genome assembly GCF_009764315.1 of Trachypithecus francoisi. Taxonomy (NCBI): domain Eukaryota; kingdom Metazoa; phylum Chordata; class Mammalia; order Primates; family Cercopithecidae; genus Trachypithecus; species Trachypithecus francoisi. The sequence continues at coordinate 54,808,357 of NW_022681455.1, forward strand.
TTATATTCTGATTATAATTCCAAGAATTGGCCTTTTCTTGATGGGGTAGAGATTATACCCATTATCCTAATGTTTGTCCTCTTTTAGTGAAGACAGAAGAGCTCTATCTGTGATGTACTATATATTTTTGATAGCAGTTACCTTTATCTTAACCTTACCTGACCAATCTGCATTTGGCACAGTGAAAATGTTCTACTTCTTGCATCTCCCATGCAAATTTATTCTCTATTTCAGCCATAAAAATATCTTAGTTCTTCAACCTTTAATTGTACTCCTTCCTTTATTACTACTTCCCTATACTCTTTCTCCCAGGCGATATGAAACAAGCATAAGGCACAGTAGCACTAGTGACTACCACTGTAAACTAGAAAAATCAGCTAGTCTACATTTTCACTATCAAAATCACATCAAATTCAATGTGCCCAACAGTGAATCCATGATATGCACTTTTCCAGCCAGGTCTGACCTGGTCTTGGTCATGAAACTGAAGTCTGAATGAGTTACAACATAAGATTCTGTGTATATCAGATAAAGCTTATGTATTTATATACCTATTACTCATTAATTTATGAAAGTTATTTATTAATTTCCAGCATTTGCCATATCATTAGGTGGCACCAGGATCCATGGAATTACATCTAAGAGAACTAAGCATCTTTAAAGTATCTCTTATCCACAAAACTCATAACCATCCCATAACCAAGACCTGTTATTTTTCTCCTTAATCATCTCTTTAATCTACCCATTATAATTTTTTAAATTTTCACTGCCATTAAAGTTCAAAAAACAGCCAAGTCTTACCTGGACCATTGTAGTAGCTGTTTAACTTGTTTTCTCTCATTCATGCTGCCTTCCCCCAATCCATTGTACATACTACAATCAGAGAGATCTTTAAAAAGACAAATATGATAATGTCATCTTCATTGAAACTCTTCAGAAACCTCTCATTGCTTCTAGGATTAAAAAAAATTGACTTGGCATACAAGATCCTAATTCTCCAACCTCATCTTGCAATATTCTTTTTTTTTTTTTTTTTTTTTTTTTTTTAAGACGGCGTCTTGCTCTGTCACCCAGACTGGAGTGCAGTGGTGCGATCTCAGCTCACTGGAACTTCCACCTCCCAGGTTCAAGCAGTGCTCCTGCCTCAGCCTGTTGAGTAGCTGGGATTACAGATGCACTACACCATGCCCAGCTATTTTTAGTAGAGACAGGGTTTCACCATGTTTGTCAGGCTGGTTTCAATCTCCTGACCTCATGATCTGCCCACCTCTGCCTCCCAAAGTGCTGGGATTACAGGTATGAGGAACCACATTTGGCCTCATTTTGCAATATTCTATCCCTTTTCTCTGCATTCTAGGCATACCAGCTCTCTTTAAGTTTCCTGAACTTGTCACATGACTTTTGTACATATTGTCTACAAATGTATATTTGTACATATGTGCACATATATTGTCCATATGTATAAAATATTAAACCCATAGTTCCACCTCCTCTCATTCCTCTCTGTGAGTGCCGTGGACTGCAACTGCTTCTAATTTGCTGTCTTGGCCTCTCCTCAATTAAGATACTTTTTATGGGTCTATCAACACATAACCCCATTGTAAGTCAAGAATATCTATAGTATACTCAAGAATTTACTGTTTATATCTTCCTTTTGTTCATACAAAAAGATACAAAATCCCAAACTGATTGCTGATTTTTAGCACATGATCCATAATGCTATCTTATAAAAAGGAGTAAAAATGTAACTCATTTGAACTAAATTTGTTCAATAATAGCTCAACCCTAATACATCTTAATTTATTATAATCTAGGAACCCA